>NC_139557.1:74161092-75398907 GCF_965112155.1 Podarcis liolepis
GTGTGATCATTCTGTAGGGCAAGCCAAAATATCTACATCCTTCTTAAAGTGTGATATTCAAATGAGGCTGAACACATGGAATTCATTTCCTTTGCAGTTCTAAATGCCTCTGGTGTACAGATTCAACTGTGCAGAAACTGCTGTGGTACAGTCCTCTCATGTGATTATACCACGTTTATTTTTGTGTGGGGAAGAGTTGCAAGTTTGAAAGCTCCCCTATATGAAAATTAGACCCCATCTCACAGAGAAAAGGTTAGGCTCAATCAGAGGCAATTATGATAGAGCATTTTGTAAACATTAAAGCTAATCACAGAGCTTTTAACAACCTGCAATTAACCCAACATTGTATCTCCAACCCACAACCTTTATATTTAGGCAAGAGGACACAATAAAGATTAATCAGCTGCCCCAAATTCTGCAAGCATTGGCCCGTGAGACTCAGAAAGGCTGAGATTCTCAAGGACAAAGGCTTCGACTAAGCCCCAGCATCTCACTTTGTTTTCTCTAGCCATCTTTTGTGAAGTGTCATGGGAAAAATTCTAATGAGTTTCTCCACGCGGCTGAAGGGGGGGGGGGGAATCTGTCAACCACAAGTCAGTGCTTGTATCTAATTTTTGTTTCTATCAAGTGAAGATATTTTCTCTGCGCTACAAATTACTGTTCCCAAAATAAGAACCGGAGGGATGAGAAATAGCACAGTTGAACCCTTGAATAAATTTCTTTCTTTGCTTTCAAATTGTTCCTCATCCCACACAATGGTAGCTTTAAAAGTGGAGTAGCAATGAGCTGCTTGGCTTAATATAGAAGGTACATATGCTGTCCGCGAAGTACAACAGGTTTATTTTTGTTCCAAAGAAGAAATAGTATTAAATCTAGGGCTGGTCTGAAAAATATAAAGAGAATTCTATTGCTGAAAGGAGTTGTCATTGATTACTTATGTGGATTTTTTTTTAAAGAAAAGAAAATAGAAAAGAGGACTATGAATAACCAACCATCTACCAAATGACCACAAGCACACCAGAAGCTATTCTTATGCAACCAAACAGAAAACCTGTTTAAAATACTTACCTGCAATGGAAGATGCAATTATAGAATCCCTGATAGATAGTCGTTTTGCCACTACTTAAAAAAGTAAAGGACCACAGAAGGTTGAGTCCAACTGTCCAACTTTGGAGTTATCCAGAGGGAAATGGTTTGGAACAGGAATCTGCCTCTCTTTGTGCAGGAAGACCGATGGCTACTTGATCTTGATGTCAATGTCGTATGGCTCATGTAATAGGTAGGTAAAGGACCCCTGGATGGTTAAGTCCAGTCAAAGGCGACTATGGGGTTGTGGCGCTCATCTCACTTTCAGGCCAAGGGAGCTGATGTTTGTCCACAGACTGCTTTCTGTGTCATGTGGCCAGCATGACTAAACTGCTTCTGGTGCAAGGGGATACCGTGATGAGTGCCAAAGTGCACGGAAACACCATTTACCTTCCTGCCGCAGCAGTACCTATTTATCTATTTGCACTGGTGTGCTTTCGAACAACTAGGTTGGCAGAAGCTGGGACAGAGCAATGGGAGCTCACCGCTGTCATGCGGATTCGAACCGCTGACCTTCCGATTGGCAAGCCAAAGAGGCTCAGTGGTTTAGACCACAGCACCACCCACATCCCTCTGCTTAAATATACCGAGCAAAGAAGACCACCCCCTCCTCCTGAGGCAGACTATTCCACAGTCAAATAATTCTTATGGTCTTAAAGCTTATTCTAGCAGTCAGTCAAAATCCACCCACAAGAACTTCTCTCCTCCCCAACCCCCTACTCAGGTCAGGCAAATATGATCAAACAGGACCTTGAAGCAGAGGAAAAAGGTTACCCCTCTCACCCCCACAGAGTTCTGTAAATACTTTTTACACACACACACACACACACACACACACACACACATGTGAACATGTATTTAATTCCACATGCAGTTTGGGTGAGGGGAGAAGCGAGCACAAGTGAACCACACAACAGCTCAGTTTGTTTTATCTTTCTTCAGACTGCAGTTTGGCAAGGAGGGATCCCTCCATAGTCAGACCCTCTGCACTGACATGAGGCTGTTCTCTCCAAACTGAGTGGCAGCTGTTTTGTTTATCTTAGGAGGAGGAGCTCATGGGCCTAAGTTCCATGAAAGCTGAAGGCCACTAGGTTTACTGTCACTGTGTAAAACACCAGTATAGACGTAATATACTATATAATAAGAGTGCAATCCTACACCACCCACACCATGCTGATGGCTGGGGAGCAGTTGTTGTTGTTGTTTAGTCGTGTCCGACTCTTCGTGACCCCATGGACCAGAGCACGCCAGGCACTCCTGTCTTCCACTGCCTACCGCAGTTTGGTCAAACTCATGTTTGAGCAGTTAGAATGGCCCAAAGTGTCCCTTCTGTTGACCTCTGCCAGTGTGGAGAGGAGGAGTGGTGGTGCAGAGAAACTCTGCCATAGCAGAGGATTTAGCTTCATCCAGTAGTTCACTCTTACTGCCAATGGAAGGCAGTGAAATATCCTGAAACAGGGCTCTTGATGCAAAGATGCTGGATGCAAAGCCCTGTGGCTTGATCCTTGGGGCTTTCTGCTCCATCAGCCTGGAGCTAGTGTAGCAAAAATGGAGGAAAAAACCCTACAGCCTGCCTTCTGTGGCATCAACCAGCAAGGTTCCAGATGTGACGGTGAAACTGCCACTACACTGGTCCCCAGGGAGAGTTTGGATTGCTATGTAATTATATGAACAAGACAAGGGCCTGCAGTATTCCTTGAGCTCAAGGAGTAATGGAGACATATTTGCTAACCTACAGCAGAACACAGCTTCGTGGGCTAATTGAAACTCTAATGCTGCTTTATTTGTTGTACAAAGACCTTGAGAAATACCATGAGAAATAAGCCAGAAATGATTAGTCTACTTTCAACAATACGAGTTTAATTTTTCTGTTTCTTCCTGCATCCTTAAAAAAAATATGTGATAAGATTTTTTTCCTGGTATAGTCTAATTTAACACACACAGGAGAGTGTTTCACTTTAAATCCTGCCAATTTAGAATATGCACAGCACAGATTAAATTAAATGATGTACTGTACAAATTAGGGAGAACAGGAAGCAGGTAAATGATTTTTTTCCCCCATTCAGAAGAAAGTGTGCTTAAATGAGCCTCTGTCCTGCAGCCTAAGTCTCTCTACATGGCACACAATAGGAGGTAAGAAGCCAAGTTGCTGCTGTTTTCTAGTACACTGTGTCCCAGTTCCTCCCTAAGCCTCTGAAGTTTTTAGAATTTGGCAAGGGACTCCAATTTAGCTCTAAATTTTCCTGTTTTCCTTCTTGAGAAAGGTTTGATCTGGGCTGCTCATGCCTTCCAGTGGTGAGTGACTGCAGTAGGCCCAGCCTTTGTGTTGGACTTAAGTCTTTCTCTTTGTCATGCAGTCAATCAACCAAATCTTTATTATGGTCATAGACCAGCATAAGTAGGGTGGGGTATAATCATTTAAAAACTATAAAATATTTTGGAAATCTAAAGTTATTAAAACAGAAGGTATATGTAAAAGACTGTAAGAATCAAAAAGAAGCTAAAATAATCTAAAAGAAGGGTTAGGAGCATTAAACAGATAAGGAAGAGCATAAAAGGTTAGTACAGTGGTACCTCGTGTTAAGAACTTAATTCGTTCTGGAGGTCTGTTCTTAACCTGATACTAGTCTTAACCTGAGGTACTACTTTATCTATTGGGGCCTCCCACTGCCGCTGCGTGATTTCTGTTCTCATCCTGAAGCAAACTTCTTAACCCAAGGCACTATTTCTGGGTTAGCAGAGTCTGTAACCTGAAGCGTCTGTAACCTGAGGTACCACTGTATATAAAAGGCTATGTCATGCAGTCAGAGACCACTGACCAGTCTCCAGGGGACAGGTGATTAATGTGATACTCCAGTAAAATCCCATGCACATTTAATCAGAAATAAACCCCACTGTTTTCAACGAGCCTTAATCCCAGGTAAGCTTGCATTCTAGCTGCCAGAGCAAACCACAGTGATGACTCATGCATATACCTGGGGACTTTGCCTAGAAGGCCTTGCTCTGAAGCTTCAGACACAATATATAATCACACTTCCTGAGCCCATGAGGGTCTTGGCTGCAGCTCTGTGGCAACTGGTGATTCACTGAACCACTCTAGTTCAGTGGACTCTTGACCAACAGCATCAGGTGCTACTGTAGCCTCTGATGTGGTGTCCTGGTCACTGCTGGACTCTGGAGTCACAACACCACTTGTTTCATCATGCAAAATGTTTTAATTTTCCTGTTGACATTAAAATACTCAGTATTTCTCACGCACTAGCAAAGTTGTGAAGCCCAAATAAGAAGCAAAGCCATTCATTCTACAGTAGCTAAATAGGCTCTAGCTGAAGACTTCCCTCCCCTGGAGCCCCTGGATATCCAAGCTAATTTGTGTATTTTTTAACAAAAAGCATGTTGTTTATAGACCTCATTTTCCAAGCGATTTTCTTCTTATGCAAACCATAGATGTGAATGACAATGGGTAGAGAGTGTGTATTCCCTAGAGATGAAGCTCTCTCATACCATCCAGAGTTAATCAAATTTATGAGTTTAAATAACTATCTCATTTTCAGTTAACTGTGTTCAGAATTAAACCTAAGGAAAGGGAGAGCTGGCATCCCAGCAATAAAGATACAATCTATTTTGCCTTACAGAATTTATACAAGTTGGCAGGAGCAGCTAATGTATTAAAATGTTCTTTGTTTGGGATTTGAGCGCTTAGGACTGATTGATCGGGCTGTTGCAAGGAGACCCGTGGGATTCATTTTTGCTCGGAAATGAAATGCATTTCCAGAGTCGGTTGCAAACTGGCCACCAGGTATACAGCCTCTGCTGGTTACTTCGCTGGATTTGGTTAGGTTTGGGCATTGTGTTTTTTGTAGCCCTTTTAAAAAGTGTTTCTTGAGTTTTCAAAAGGCAACAACAGGCAAATCAGACAAACAATAAGGAAACAAACAACAATGACTGCGTGGAGCACATCGTTGCAGTTGGAATAAAATAAACAGAAGGTTCATTGCACCTTTTCAGGAGGCATCATAATAAAACAGATTCCACGAAGGGACATTTTGTAACTCGTAAGAGTTACCGTATTTTTCCGTGTATAACACACCCTGCGTATAAGATGCCCCCTATTTTGGGGGGTTCAAAATTAAGAAAAGGGGGTGGGAGATAATAATAATAATAATAATAATAATAATAATAATAATAATAATAATAATAATAATAATAATAAATTTGTACCCCGCCCATCTGGCTGGGCTTCCCCAGCCACTCTGGGCGGCTTCCAAAAAAAATATTAAAATACTCTAATACATCAAACATTAAAAGCTTCCCTGAACAGGGCTGCCTTCAAATGTCTTCTGAAAGTCTGGTAGTTGTTTTTCTCTTTGACATCTGGTGGGAGGGCATTCCACAGGGAGGGCGCCACTACCGAGAAGGCCCTCTGCCTGGTTCCCTATAACTTGGCTTCTCACAGTGAGGGAACTGCCAGAAGGCCCTCAGAGCTGGACCTCAGTGTCTGGTTTGAACGATGGGGGTGGAGACGCTCCTTCAGGTATACAGGACCAAGGCCGTTTAGGGCTTTAAAGCTCAGCACCAACACTTTGAATTGTGCTCGGAAACATACTGGGAGCCAATGTAGGTCTTTTAAGACCGGTGTTATGTGGTCTCGGCAGCCGCTCCCAGTCACCAGTCTAGCTGCCACATTCTGGATTAGTTGTAGTTTCCGGGTCACCTTCAAAGGTAGCCCCATGTAGAGCGCATTGCAGTAGTCCAAGCGGGAGATAACCAGAGCATCACCACTCTGGTGAGGCAGTCTGCAGGCAGATAGGGTCTCAGCCTGCGTACCAGATGGAGCTGATAAACAGCTGCCCTGGACACAGAATTGACCTGTGCCTCCATGGACAGCTGCGAGTCCAAAATGACTCCCAGGCTGCGCACCTGGTCCATCAGGGGCACAGTTACCCCATTCAGGACCAGGGAATCCTCCACACCTGCCCGCCTCCTGTGCCCCAAGAACAGTGCTTCTGTCTTGTCAGGATTCAACCTCAATTGAATTGATTGCCCAGAGTTCTTGAGCTTTTTTTGGGGGGGTGCCTAAAAACACTCACCTGACAGGCCAACGATTCCGATTGAACACAACACAAAAGCCTCCAATCATATTTCCGCTTGCCACCAGCAGCCGCCAATCACCCACACAATTGCTGCAGCAGCGCCAAATCAACAACAGCCATTGCTGTAGCCACCAATCACACGCACTAACGCCAGTGATAATCTACTGCTCGCGGTAGGAAACAATCCACCATCCCCTCCACAATACCTGTGCATAAGACAAACACAATTTTAAACCATTCGTTTTACGTAAAAAAACCCTTGTCTTATACACAGAAAAAGAAGGTACATATTCAATAAGGTAGCATTGTCACATAGAGTCGTGTGTCATTGCAGCACAGTTTTCATTTGTTTAAAAAGCATATAAACAAAAACCAGACAACATCAGAATGGTCTCATTTTGTAGCCCCTCTTCTGTTGGGTTAAATGCTCAGACAAGAACCCAATACAGACTTCCAACGCTTAGCAATTTCAAGCCAGCAGCAGAGCTAGCAGCTCCTAGTGAACAAGGGTGAGATTTAAATTGCTTTCAACATCCAGGAGAGATCAAGCACCTTTTAATTTTATTTGAAACATGCATAAGTCAGGAATATGTGTGGGAACTGGCCTCTTCTCTCTTTAATAAGGCTGTGTACACATGATACCTTTAAAGCACATTCAAAGCACTTCCTTTCCCTCAAAGAATTCTGGGCACTGTAGTATATTAAGTGCTGCTGGGAAAGCATAGACGAAAGTGCCCAGAATGATTTGAAGGAAAGAATGTGCTTTGAATTTGTGTTAGAGGTATAGCGCGTACACAGCCTCAGATATGTGTGCCTCAGACAAGTGTCGTCTCCCTAAATTGCTTTTAAAATGCCAAAATGTAACAGTTGTGCAGAAGTTAAATATAGCAGTTGTGTAGCAGTTAAAATGTGTAGCATTTAAAATGTAGCAGTTGTGCACTCCTAATACACTGAGACAGTATGATTGTAACAAACCTGTGGTAGATCATTCTCATGGCTGCAGAAAGAAGACAGATTAACCCGTACAAATGATGAACTACGTTGAAAATATTGTGGGCACATATAATGAGTTGATATAAGTGACTAATTGTCATGTAGTCTGAGAACCAATAATTTAACCCGAGGTATAGATGCTCTTGAAGAATTATCAAATGTGGTTTGAAACAGTGTGCTCTGTCTAAATGGTGCTCCCAGTCCCAGACTCTGAAGACTGATCCGTTGCTGGCAATTTCAGGGATAGGGATGGGGAGAAATTGGTTCAGTTTGCATTTTAGGGCAAATTTGCACTTTCAGAGCCAAAATACAGGTCTCATTCAAACTTCATACTTCTGTGAATTTCACAATGCAATTGTCAAGCCAAACAACCCAAAAGGCATGTATTCGAGAAAATAACATACAAAAATGCATTATATTAGGCCGAATTGCTTGCAAAATGTGTGTACTAGAAGAAATGGGCAAAAGGGGGCATGCAAATCTTCATGCAGGTATTTAAAAAATAATTAAAAACAAACAAGCCCAGGGAGGTTCACCTGGTGCCTTCATTATATATCTTTAGGTGCCTGGTGAAAACATTCGTCTTCAACCAGGCCTTGGGCTGTTTAGCATTCTCC
Source organism: Podarcis liolepis (assembly GCF_965112155.1). Taxonomy (NCBI): domain Eukaryota; kingdom Metazoa; phylum Chordata; class Lepidosauria; order Squamata; family Lacertidae; genus Podarcis; species Podarcis liolepis. The sequence goes on from NC_139557.1 coordinate 74,168,882, forward strand.
AGTCTTTTAAATGTGTTTGTGCAAAAGGGGGTTATTGTTTTGTTGTTTTGGTTTTAACTGTTTACTCGTGTTTTTACCTTGTATTTTATCCTGTGAATTGCCCTGAGATCTTGTGAAGAAGGGTGGTATATATATAAATAAATAAATAAATAAATAAATAAAGTGATAATCATAATCACAACTGATGTGAATGGCCAAACTGAACAGGACTGGAAAAGTGAGAAACTGAGAGAAACCAAACTTAACTGAGTTTTCAGAGTCAGCATGCTTAAGACCATTGATTTCATGGGGTTTAGGCATTCCTATTTCCTCTGTACAGGATCAGGTTCTCTAAAGGCTTCGCAAATGTTAAACATGCAAGTTTCTATTATTATAGTTGTGTGATTTGGTGAAAACCATCCAAACCATCTTCATATAAATATCTACTTGTCTATGCTGCTGTTTCCACCTCCCCTTCCCCACCTGCCCACTATACTTTCCTATCCTCAAATCTGAAACAGAAAAGGAAAAGTGTACTGTACGTGACCCATCTTCCAGCTCCTTTTAAAGTCCTTTCATCCTTTTGACCCAGGATCAAAATGGTAGCTCATAAAAGTAGCTACCAACGAAACCAACTTCAGCAGCCGTGGCTGTTTACTGCAAAAGGTGATGTACGAGGCTCCTAAAGATGCTCAGATTGGCTTTAACAGCTCCACCTAGAATGCTGGGGTGCTCTAACTTGGAGGAGAGCTTTGATGTGCATCAAAGGCATGCTGGTGACCAGAGCAATATACTTCAAAAGAGTATTGAAGTTCTGGAGACCACCTGTGATAGGCTACAGACGCTTCTTAACCTTTGAGAAACAAAATCTAGTAATAATCAGCCATGCAAGTGTTAATAAACCATTACAAGAAAATGGCTGGAGCACTCTTTGGCCTTTGAAGTGAGCAGATATGACAAAATTGAATTCTCTGCTTTGATACTTCTGCATCTACTTCCATAATAAAGGATCCCAAGACCCCAAACAGCTTTCTTCCATCAGTGTTTTATTATTGCATGAGTTACTTTCCTTTCCTGCTGAGATGTATAGTACGCACTTATCAGGTACAATTGCTCAACAAGTGGTTCATCAATATTGGCATCACCAGAATCCTTTATAAATCAGCTGTCACACATCAACACCTCCTAAGCTTATCAGTCCAGCATCCACATTCTGTTTAATATTTACAACCAGTATCACAGGCCCCAGGACAGTCTGTTATGCAGCCTTATTTGTCTACACTGTAAAACCGATACACATGCTTGCAACCATTCCATCTGAAAGAAAACTTCCCAGCCATGAATTTTCCCTCACATCCTTAATTGCTCCTTGGTTTGGGGTGGGGCGGTGTCCCCACGTTCCCCACAGTGAAATGCAGCTTATTTACACTGGGTGTTGGGTAATTTGTTTTACAACTGTGCGTAGACATGGCATTGGATGGGATCAACATAGTAAAGGAGGGGCCATAAAGGTTTAGCTACAGCATGCCCTAAGTTTGGTTTGGGGTCTCTGCCTGGCTAGAATGCTCACACCAATCGTCCAGTGAGACTCTTGATGCTTCGTTTACACCATGACACATCGGTGTTGGCTTCTAGGGGCCGAAGCACTTGCCCCCCCCCATTTTTTGGGAGGGGACTGGTCCCCCCTTAATGTTCAGAGGGCACTCGGCTCCGCCTCTAGCTCCTCGTGATGTCATGCGTGCAATGTCAGCATGTTGCATGACGCTGTGCGTGTGACATCAGGATATTGCGTCGGATCCCTCAATCATCCTGAGAAGCTGGTGCCTCTTTCATGACAGGGATCAAAGCTGGTCAACTCCTATGGAGGAGGTTTGGATACTTCCCAATCCCAATAATTGCCATTCCATCAGTAAGGGCTGAGTCGAATGACGAACTGATTCTTGCCACAGGGCCATACTAATCCTGCCTGCCTGCTGCCATCCAATAAAAAAATGTGGCCTGATTTTCACCCAACACCTAGTGTCCTGTCCAAGTTATTTCACCACGTCTTAGGGCTACAGAATGTCCCTGCCAGGGCAAATACCGTTCATTTATATATCTCTTTACATCAAAGCCAGACTGATGGTATCTTTCATGTGGCACCTGAGTGTTTCATGTGTTCTGTCACACAACATTTGAGCCATACAAGGAGACAAAAGCAAAACAATAAAACAAATAATAAATAAGAGGGATAATGAAATGTTTGGATTCCCAAGGAGGATGTAAACCAACAACAAGGCTAAACAAGGTTGATCAGCTTTGCACTCAGCAGGAGATGCTGCTACAGTCAGACTGAATTAGCACAGGCACTTGGTGTCTGGACACAGCCAGGGGCCAGGGGTGGCCATATCCAAATCTAGGCCTGGAGAGGATGGAGAAGTTGAAATCAGAAGGAGCTGCCAAGAGCAAAAAGCTGGAACCTGAAATTAAGCTGTGCCCTTGTTTAGAAATTCAGCTGCAGTTAAGGATGTGGGAGAAATTCAGTTCAGTTTGCACTTACAGAGGAACCTACCTAATTCATACTTTCCGAAACCATATAGGAACTGAAACATGTCCATCCTTCAACATTTGCATTTCTCCCAAATTTTGCAACACAAGTCTCAGGCCAAGTAATGTGTACAAAAATGTATATACTAGGGTAACGTATGCATTAAAATGCATATTTTGGCATGCCTCCCACAGACAACATACCAAGGTAGGTATGGTTCATCACACAAGTTAAGCAGTCTAAGCACAAAGACATTACTGAATACAAAAATCATACCAACCAGGTATTCCAGAAAACTGGTGGTACAGATTGGTCCATCTCTTCTTTATTTATAAAACTTATAAAACTCCACCACTCTGCTATGAAAGAGACAAAAACGCATTATAAAAGGGAAAACTACTTTGCAAAAAAAGTACCATATTTTTCCGTGTATAACATGCCCCCGTGTATAACACGACCCCTATTTTGGGGGACTCCAAATAAAGACCCCTAAACTTGAAAAAATGGGGGAAAATATACTCTTATGCATGGAAAAATATGATATATTGGGCCAGAATTGCTCATGAAGGTATTAGGAGAAATGTTCTCTAAAATGCTGCTGAATTTTCACGAGAACTCAGTTTTTCAAAAATGAAAAACTGATGTGGAAATGTGGGGAACTGAAATAAGAGAGAGAAAAAAGAAAGAAACTGAAATGGACAGATTCGTTCATCCCTTGCTGCTGTCTGCAAGGGGAGACATAACACTCAACTGACCCAATTAAAGTGGGACACCCCAGAACTACAGAAGCTATGGGGTAGCTTCTGATTCCATCCTGGGATGTCCCATTTTGGTTCCCACACTCTGGTGCGAGTCAGCTGGCTATGAATGGCAGTTGATTTGTTGGGGGGGGGACTTCCCAAATGAGTCTACTTTCCCCAAAAGATCAGACTTTTCACAAAAATGAACAATGCAGTAGAAAGTGTGAGGTAACGCTTTGATGCAACAGTCATCTAACTTCCCCACAAAAAAAAGTAAGGATGAATGCTCAATTAACATGTTTGTTTGTTTGTTTTTGGAAGCACCCTCTGTTTGAAATTCAGCACCGAGAGCTAAATTAATTAATCTCCCAAGCCAGGTAATCAGAAACTTTGGTGCCATTGCAAATTGAAATGAAGTTTTTGAAGCAAACAAGGTGTGTACACAGTTCACTTCCACCTCGAAAAAACCTGGTTTGCTCATACTGTTTTCTTACTCACCACAAAGCCTCATGCACATTTGTCAATTCCTTTAAAATTGGTGTGCCTATTTTTATCTGACGTATGTCAGAAGGTGTGGAAAACTGGCTAAGAAAAGAAGCTGAGAGGAGGGGCGTGGTTCCAATTAGAGTGCTCTGACCGGGTCACAGACAGATATTCCTTATCAATGGAAACAAGAGTAAGCCAGAGTTAGGTACTCACACAGCATGCGGAGGCCTGAAATGGTGTGATTTATAGCTAGAATTGCCAGATACACTGTTTATGGGCTGTCCTTTCATGTAAAGGATGGTACCTATTCTTGAACACCGCAGATCTATAAAACCAAATTAATGCGTAAGGCCTGCATGTTACAGATCCCTAGTAGATAGCTAGATAATAGCCAGGCTGAATCTAGACACATCAAAGAAGCGTTTCAGTTTAAAGCATTGTAAATTTAAACAGGGAAAATGGGCAGAGACAAACGGGACTCCACGTCGCCATCTGCGGGCACAAGGTTTTATCGCACACACCACGCATATAAATTGCTTTTTCTTTACTACTCTAGCTGAGTCCCCGGTGTTCTGGGTCGGTAATGCTCAGGTTATGAACCTGAGTGTTGAGAGAAAAGCGATGTGTTAGACATGCAACATGTCTTCCCACTGCCTGTGAGTTGGCACAGCAGAGAGATCATTAAGGCTGCACTTCTGAGCATACCTGCAAAGGCGTAAGTCCCAGTGAATTTAGCTAGACTTACCTCTGAGTAAGTGCACTTAGGATTGCCCTGGCAATTGGTTTATTTATATAAAAAGGAATGCACAAATTAAACTATAAAATAATTACCTGATCTCTAACAGTGTACACCACTTTCCGAGGTGGGATAATGCCTATTGCTTGCCTGGATATAAAAAAAGGAAGAGGGAGGGAGAGGTAGAAACCTCTGATTCTCTGTGGCTGGAATGTAGGCTACTGTGCAAAGGAAAAAGTCCCACCCATTGCCCCACCCACATTTGTCTCTGGCCACACCCATTGTTTTCCTCTGGCCCGGTTCATCACTGGCCAATGACCCCCAGGACGTTAGCCAAAGACACTATTAGCACAACATTGGAAGCAAGAAGGTGCCCCAGCTATAGAAGACTGACAAGTCAAATTAATGGAATATGCTGAAATGGCAAAGATGACTATGAAATTAAGAGGAAGAGACAACAATGAATTTAAGGAAGAATGGAAATGTTTATTGCATTTATACAGAAGCATTGTACACAGATTAATACATTAGCAGAGTTTTAGGAATACTTGTAATTTTGTTATCAATGGACAATAGGTAATTTACATGAATTTCAAGGTTAACAATGGACATGGGGTACATTGATAAATAATGGAACCAAGGAAGGGACTAGGGGGAAGTCAATTTGTTTTGTTTTGTTTTGATTTTTGTTATTTTTTTGGTGGTGATGGGAATTAATAAATTGTTATAAACCCCCCCAGAAAGTTAGCCATCAGACAATAGGAAGGTGCTCCATTGTGATGCGTTTTCTTATTCATATTCACAATAAAGTCACACCAATCCTCCTAGGAAGTGCCAGTATATTTTCCCAACCTTCCAAAGGAATTTCACTATTAAAGCAACATGCCAAAAATCACTATACCATTAATCTAAGAGTGGTGCCTTCCATATCTTTACAATACCAAGTCATTGTTAATCTTGCTGCCACTGAAATGTGGCCTATGAAGATTTTGCTATGGGGTACATCCATGCTTTTATCTGTAAGCAGGCATAACAAGGCCAGTTGTGGGGATTTTGTTATTTGTCATCCTATGATGTTGCTCACTTCCTGATAAATAAGACTCACAGAGTTTGAGTACCTCTGTGCAAGCATGCAAGCTGTAGTTCAGCTCATGTACAGCATGCAAGCTGTAGTTTATTGTAACTTATTTGTTAAGTTTTCTTATTATTTGGACTGCAAGGAGGAAAAATCGGTATGCAAACATCTGTTGCATGCAATATTCACTTGTGTTTAGCAGTACCTTGGAACATTTTTGCAAGACTCGTTATCTCTGATTTTCCTTTTCTGTTAAAGAAGTAGTCACAGTCATGAGATGAATCAGATTCTGCCTTTCGTTAGGCTCAATGGAATTTAAGAATGCACTTAACACCAACTGCTGCCCCTCAATTATTGTCATAGATAACCTACAAACTTTGCCTTTCTGACCTCAGTGTTATGTTATGTTTTGCTTTGCATGCAAGTTTTTTAAATGCCACCTGATTTATTTATTTTTTTACTTACTCTTGTGTCTTCCTCCACACCCACTCCACCCCAGCTTCTAACTAGAAAAGATGCAGGGCAGAGGCAATTCCTTTTTTAAAGCTATGTGTGTGGTTTGAACTGAAATACAGAATCATAGAACTGGAGAATTGGAAGAGGCTACAACCTCCTGCAATGCAGGAATCTATGCTAAATCGCATGATTTCCGCAATACTCAGAATAAATAGAAACATTCAAAAACTAAGTGAATTGTGCAGGCTTTCTCGTTCTTTCTTAGAGAGCTTACTGCTTTTGGGAGGGATCCTTGCATGCTAGTGGGGTGAACCCCTATACTAGTTTCCCAGAAGGTAGGGTGCTGTTGCTTACCAGGGGACAAGAAAGTAGGAAGAAAGTGGTGAGGTTGGCATGCTGCAAAGACACTGACAGGAGCACTGAATTGGCTCTGCCAGTGCATTTGCACTGCGCTGACCTTCTCACTGCCTCAGCTCTCAACAATGATACACCCACCCAGAAGCTAGACCTAGTGTGCTGCTTCTGCCTGTAGTTGTGTAAATTGGTTGCTTTCTATTTATTGTAATGTTATGCTGAGGCTGTAAACAGCTTTGTGAGACCATAGGCAGAGCAGGATGGAGAGGATATTTAATGCTAATGGGCTCAAGTTCTGGGTTGTTATCAAGCACATCAGTATGTTTCCTTTTGCATAGTTGCAGTGTGACCACAAGCAGTCTCAGGCCAACCAGAACTAACAGATGGAGAAAGTGGGTGGTGCCTTCCTAGGAAATACAGATTAAGTCCCAATCTTTTTACCGGTGGATGATGGGAGGAAGCCCTCAGGCTGAATGGAAGTGCTCACATTAGTATGGCATTCCAGGGATTTAATTAGATTTTGCACTTTTGTAGTTTAGGGAGGTCAGCCAATTTAAGCCAAGGTTTGCTTCCTCTGTTAGTTTGCAGAGGTACCACTCTCACTGGACCCAGAAAAGCCAAAGTGATCACGTAGTTCAGGGGCATGCACAGAATTAGAGTGAAAACAGTGCACACTGCACTACTTCTATCATGGAAAAGAGAAACTAGAGCATCCTTCTTAGAGCCTCAAGGTTGTGCATTTCTCATCAAGTACACAAGATAGTGCTTAGACTTGCTGTCTTTGAATATGCCCTTGATTACAGCTCATCAGAAATCCAAACTCAACTCTTTTTATGAAGTAGCTTTAGATGTGCAAATTTCACACTTGAAATTCAGAGCAGCGTTTGTCACTTGATTATCGATGAGTTCAGAATCATGGATTGACACTCACTGATTCCTTGCTATGTACTCATTTGTGAAAGAAAGAAAAGTGTTTTATTACCTAAGGATTCAGGATTAAAGAGCAAGGGAATCATATGCTGAAGAGTAATTTGTGGGCATAATCTGTGATGTGGCACATCCATTGACACGTTCACCCACATAAGCAGCCATGTGTGAATGTGTGTGTGTTGTTGTGTTCTTAATTAGGAGGCCTTATCCCTGCATCTTTTCCTGATTTAAAGCCCCTCCTAAAAGCAGCCATTTGCCCTATGAAGGGAACTGTCCAACCATGATATAAGTACTCACCCTCTCCCCTGGAACCTCTGCGGATGCTTTGAAATGAAATGAGATCCTATTTTAAAAACCATAGGAAGCTGCCTAATACTGAGTCAGTCTAGCTCAGAATTGCCTAGATTGACTCTCCAGGATTTCAACTGGGGTCCCCTCCCGGTTCTACCTGGAAATGAACCTGCAATCTTCTGTGCGCAAGGGAGATGCTACAGCCCTTCCTCCATCACCAGTTTGAGGGAGGAAGCCTACACACAGCCCTTAAAATTGTTATAAAGGTACATGAGTGGCATATGGCTCATCTAAGACTGCACCATGTGGCTGTTTGACAGACAACAGCGCTGTTGTGACTCTGGCGGTATCCTGTTGGTGCTAGGTGGTAACTGGCCTTGCCCATTCAGAGATGTAGGCTGCTCACTGAGATCTAGGACAATCCTTATATTACACCAATCGATTTGGGTCCACCTGACCCACTCCATAGCTATTTGCAGCTGCCTTGACCCAATCTGGATTTGGCACAAATCAGGACAAATGGTCCTGGTTCAAGTTAAGATTCAGACAAATGACTTGCACAGCCCTACAAGTTATCCTGGTGGTTGTACATTTTGTGTGTGTCCTGTATGACAACAATTGGGTTATATGTACCTCAACGCAGGTTGGATCATGCCAGAGACAGGAACTCTAGACAAGCAGGCAATTTTTCAAACGGCAAAGGATTTCAAAGCCTAATCTTGAACACATGACAGTGCTTTATAAATATTGACTTGGACCATCAACCCTCTCCATTTTCACTGCAAGCAATTCTCCAGTCCCTCGGGCAGAGGGATTTCACAGCACTTGTGCCTGTTATCCCTTTTAAAATGGAAGGTGCCAGGGATTGTATCGGACACCTTGTAAGCCACTGTGCTCTACAAATGGAGCAATGGGCTCTCCTTGAGGCCAACCTGGATAGCTACTGGAAGGCATTATCAAGCGTGCTGTTGGCAAGTGCCTAACAGACCCTTTGAGAATATCACCCAACAAAATTATAATGTGGGGCGAGGAGGGGATTTTTCCAAGCCTATTTCTCTTCCACCGGAACATTGGCTACAAGGATAATCTTTCTTGTACATTGCACAATAAAAGGAGGGGGGGAGAATGACACCCCCCTCTGCTTTCTCTGGATAGTAGGAGAATATAGGCCTCACCATGTAACAAAGTTCAGGTGCCACTTAACAGCTAACTCGAGGCTTCTGAAAGGTCAGCATGCATATTTAGTTCTGGCGCAGCTGCTACCTTTTCCTTTTCTTAACCTTGCTTCCATTTAAAAGACGCCTTAATCCGCCCTTGAAGAGATTTGTATAGCAGCGTAAGCACTTAATTTACGCCCACCAAAGATTTGTCCACAGCTGAGTCAATGCTGAAAGAGCAAGCTCTTTGTTGTTTAGCTGTGGCTGCTGCACTGAGTGTCCTTTCTGCCTCAGGTTTATTTTAGAAACCGATCATTTTAATTGCCATTTCTAGGTGGGATTAGGCGATGTCTGCTGAAGAGGTTCGTGTAGATGAAGTGGAAGTGCAGTCAGAGGCAGGCCTGGATGGCTGAGCTTTTCTACGTGACAGACCAGATGCAGCCTCCTCTAAATGGTGAGGCCAGCTGCCACCTTTTTCAACAGTTACCCATTTACCTCTGCTTGGTTGCACCAGATGTTCACTGCAGGTATCACAGAGCATGGCAGCATGATTACTCCTCAGCCAAAAGAATATAAATAGCAGCCTCACCACTAAGGTAACATCAGATTAGAGGTGGGGGAAGGAATGGATTCAGGTCAAATATTAAGGCTAGCCCATCTCATTCACACTTTCTGGAACAACACAAGAATTGGAACACGGCCCTCCTTCACGATTCACACTTCTCTGAATTTTGCAAAGCAGCTCTTCAGCCAAGTAATGTGTCAAAAAATGCACGTAGTATTGAAAATAGCAAACAAAATGTGTTATGTTTGGGAAGGTTGCAGGCAAACGTGCATATATTAGGAGGGTTTATCATAAAAATGCTGATGAATTTTCAGGAGGACTTTAAAAAATCACAAACTGATGTGAAAATGTGATTGATAGATTTGCTTGTCATTGTTTCAGAGACGTTGGAAGGTGTTTTCTATTGAAACTGTGGGTCAGGAGGACATTATCCACAAGTGAAGAGGAGGAACAGAGCCTCAGAAGACTTGCAAAATATTGATGTGCCAAGGGCAATCAGAATAATTGTCAGATGACACTGATGAAACCAGGGCTTTTGTGTGCCAACAGTAGCCCAATGTGTCAGTGCTTAACTTCTAAAATAAGAGATGTCTGCAGGTCCTGCCTACTGAATGGAAACATTTCCTCACTATTGTGTGAAAGATACTCAGTATATACTCGACAGCACTCTTGCTTTCATTATTCACATGTCCCATGAGCCCCAGCACTGACTGTATTCTAAGCCCTGGTTATCTTTGGTTCAGATTTAGGCTTGGTGGTTGTTGTTAGCACAAACTGCAAGAAATGGGCTGAAACTGCAAGCAGTGCTCAAGACTTCTCTCTCGCTGGCCAGCAAATTCATTCAGCCAGTGGGAGGAGTGTTTCCGTCTCCCCATAGTCTTCCCCATAGTCTTCAGCTGGGGGTGAACACAGAAAATACACAGTGAAGGTAGCCAAAGATTGGAAAGTCCTAAAAGACCACTGGTCAATCCCCTTCTCTGTCCCTGAGGTGTAATAAAGCAGGGCTATACAATACACAAATACACATCCTCCTTGGGTTCCAGGGCATGCCCTGAAGACACACGAGGCTATCGCTGAAGCTAAGCAGGTCTAGGTTTGCCTCTTGCCTGAATGGGTGACCATGTAGGAACTATATGTATACCACCTTGGGTTCCATGATGGACAAAAGGCAATATATGGATGCAAAAAGAGAAAAGCAAATAAATAAATAAAGACCTGCAATCCAGACACATTACGCTGCAAGGTGCCAGCAAACAGAGAATTCCAGGTGACTCTAGTGAAAGATCCAGGCAAAAGGCTATGCTCAGGGACAAGTAAACCCTGGAAGTCATGGCAGCCAATTAGAACTGGTTTCCCTTCCGGTTCGAAAATTTGACTATCAGACATCACCTCAGCATTACCATGAGTAAAAACTAGCAACCCTAAAGGTATCTTCATGTGACTCCCTGGATGTGTGTAGGAGAGATTATTGTCCTATTGGGAAGACCCAGTTCTCTGAGTGCATGTTCTGGAAGTTGGGCAATAGGGGCAGTACAGGATTCCTTTTGGTGTACCGACCTCCCCGCTGCACCAAGGATTCCCTGCCCGAGCTGCTTCAGATCGTGGCGGATGTTCTCCTGGAGACACCTAGTTTGGTTGTCCTAGGGGATTTTAATATCCATGCCGACACGACCTTACAAGGGGCCGCTCGGGACTTCGTGGAAAGCATGGCCTCCATGGGGCTGTCCCTGAATAAGTTTGGCCCAACCCATAGCCGCGGACATGCCTTGGACCTGGTGTTTACCTCCATGGATGTTGGTGTTCTGACACTAAGTAAAAGCGAAACAAAAGAAGTGCCATGGTCAGACCACTTCCTGGTGCAACTTGACTTCTCCGTGACCCTTCCCCTCTGCAGGGAGGTGGGACCGATTCGGATGGTCCGCCCCGCCACTTAATGGATCCAAATGGTTTCCAGAGAGTGGTACGGGATGCTTTATCCCATGTTGATGGTCTTTCAGCTGATTCCCTGGTGGCCCGCTGGAATGTGGAGTTAACCAGGGCTATTGACTGTTCGGCTCCGAAGCGCCCTCTCCGATTGCATGGAGCCCGGACAGCCCCGTGGTTTTCCATGGATCTGAGGGCAATGAAACAATCGTTGAGACGGCTAGAGCGCCGGTGGCGGATGACCCATTCTGAAGCTGACCGGACACAGGTTAGAGCTCAGTGTCGAGCCTACCAAGTGGGGGTAGCGACGGTGAAGAAGGCTTTCTTCGCTGCCTCTATTGCATCTGCAGAAAACAGCAGCAGGAGACTTTTTCAGGTGGTCCGCAATTTAGCGAAACCACCTGCTACATCGGGGCCCAGTACGGGCCACATGATCTCCTGCAATGATTTTGCAAAGTTTTTTTGCAGATAAAGTCGCTCAGATTCGGGAAGAGGTAGACGCCACCGTGGGAGCAGGGCCGGGGCGGGAGAGTGCTAGAGTCCTGTCTAGTCAAATTGCGTGGGATCAATTCCAATCTGTTACCTCCAAGGATGTGGACAGGCTGCTTGGACGAGTGAAACCAACCACCTGTCTCCTTGATCCTTGCCCATCCTGGCTTTTAAAAGCTAGCCGGGAAGGGCTGGGCGATGGGCTTCGTGGGGTGGTGAATGCTTCCCTCAGTGAGGGAACCTTCCCAGACCCATTGAAAGAGGGGGTTATTAAACCGCTTCTTAAAAAACCATCTTTAGATGCGGCCACGATGGCCAACTATCGCCCAGTCTCAAATCTTCCATTCTTGGGCAAGGTGATTGAGCGAGTGGTTGCTGAACAACTCCAGGCACGCCTGGAAGAAGCAGACCATTTGGATCCCTTCCAATTGGGATTCAGGCCTCATCACGGGACTGAAACTGCCTTGGTTGCACTGGTTGATGTTCTCTGGCGGGCTAGGGACAAAGGTGAGAGCTGTTTCCTAGTTCTGCTGGATCTCTCAGCGGCATTTGATACCATCGACCATAACATCCTTCTGGACCGTCTAGAGGGGCTGGGAGCTGGGGGTACTGTCATACAGTGGTTCCGCTCCTTCCTCCTGGGCCGTGTTCAGAAAGTGGTGGTGGGGAATGAGTGTTCAGACCCCTGGGCTCTCACATGTGGGGTGCCTCAGGGTTCTGTCCTCTCCCCCATGCTTTTCAACATCTACATGCAGCCGCTGGGAGAGATCATCAGGGGGTTTGGGCTGGGTGTTCATCAGTATGCGGATGATACCCAGCTCTACCTTTCTTTCAAATCAGAACCAGTGAAAGTGGTGACGGTCCTGTGTGAGTGTCTGTAGGCGGTTGGAGGATGGATGGCGGCAAACAGATTGAGATTGAATCCTGACAAGACAGAAGTACTGTTTCTGGGGGGGGGGAGGTGGGTAGGTGTGGAGGATTCCCTGGTCCTGAATGGGGTAACTGTGCCCCTGAAGGACCAGGTGCGCAGCCTGGGAGTCATTTTGGACTCACAGCTATCCATGGAGGCACAGGTTATATCCGTGTCCAGGGCAGCTGTGTACCAGCTCCAGCTGGTACGTAGGCTGAGACCCTATCTGCCCGCGGACTGCCTCGCTAGAGTGGTGCGTGCTCTGGTTATCTCCCGTTTGGACTACTGCAATGCGCTCTACGTGGGGCTACCTTTGAAGGTGACCCGGAAACTACAACTAATCCAGAATGCAGCAGCCAGACTGGTGACTGGGAGTGGCCGCCGCAACCATATAACACCAGTCTTGAAAGACCTACATTGGCTCCCAGTATGTTTCCGAGCACAATTCAAAGTGTTGGTGCTGACCTTTAAAACCCTAAACGGCCTTGGTCCAGTATACCTGAAGGAGCGTCTCCACCTCCATCGTTCTACCCTGACACTGAGGTCCAGCACCGAGGGCCTTCTGGCGATTCCCTCACTGCGAGAAGCCAAGTTACAGGGAACCAGGCAGAGGGCCTTCTCGGTAGTGGTGCCCTCCCTGTGGAACGCCCTCCCACCAGATGTCAAAGAGAACAACAACTACCAGACTTTTAGAAGACATCTGAAGGCAGCCCTGTTTAGGGAAGCTTTTAATGTTTGATGTATCACAGTATTTTAATATTCTTTTGGAAGCCGCCCAGAGTGGCTGGGGAAACCCAGCCAGATGGGCGGGGTATAAATAATAAATTATTATTATTATTATTATTAGATTTGTGAATGGACTCTCGTAAAATGTGTACACTTGACCACCAGCCTGCATGTGTGTATTCACCTCCATGCCTAGGATTCAACACTGTTTTTTCCTGCCTCTTGCCAACACTGTGTGCCCGAAGACAGAGGCATAGAACTTAGGTGTGTAAGAGAGACTGGGGGTGGGGGAGAGGGAGAAGGAGAAGGAGAAGGAGAAGGAGAAGGAGAAGGAGAAGGAGAAGGAGAAGGAGAAGGAGAAGGAGAAGGGGGAGGAATATGTAGCTTAAGTTTTTGGCTAACATTGCCTGTTTTACTTTTTAATGAGATAAAGATGTGTGCTGATATATATTTCATGGATGAAACATAGGGTGTGTGCATTCATCAGTATCGGAAAAGTTCCAAACTGCAGCTGTGCGTCCTGCCAATTGGACTGCAAAAGGCATGGTTTTCTCCAGGCACTTGCCCTTTTTACAAGAGGAGACCGGATGTCCACGTTGCACAGCCCACACTGGTCCCAGAAGCACTCCCATCGTTCATGTGCATTCCCAGGAACACCAGTGTGGTCTGCAGCACCTTGGACATGTGTAGTGTCTGAGAGATCAGATGTGCTGAAATCACAAATCTAGGTCCTTTTGTGAGAATCGAATTAGTACCTGTCCCTTTGGAGTAGGCTTTATATCTATGCCTTTTGGAGGAGTAATGGAAGGGGAAGTTAAAGTTAATGGCTTATAACAGCTCTCATCCTTTCAAAGTATCATGTTCTGCTTTGGGGGGTTTCAAGGAAAAAAGTTACATAATTATTTTCTCCATTTTAAAGTGCCGCTGTTGTATACAAATGCTGCGCAGGTCACAATCTCTCCTTGGGACCAGTTGTTTGAAAAACAAATCCGCTCTGAAGAGAGCGACGTGGCCCTTAGAAGTCTGCAGGGGCTGGAGATGCAGCCATCGAAAACAGCCGCCCTCGACACCAAAGGGCCTCTTATCTTTCAAAGTTTCACGTCAGGTACCGGTATGTCCTTGAGAGATGCAGCGAGGCAACTAGAAAAATGAAAGGCTTGTTACCTCAACAGAACCAGGTCTAAGGAAGGCAGCTGGAAACACTGTCAAATCCTCTTTCTGCTGCGAAATGCGCTGAGCGGCCCCAGGCAAATCTCTGTCTTGCAGCCAGAAAAACTACCAGGTATTGTGGCTGTGAAGTTAAAAACTGCACTCTGAGGTTTACAAAAAGAGAGAGAAAAGAAAAGTGTGATATAAATGTGATCCAAAGGAAGGGCTGCCTCCAACTGTGTCGCTCAGCTGACATTTACAGGGAGGGAAGTAACCACAGAGTTTCTTCTTGCCAACCATTTCTAAGATTTCGCCAACAGGTTTGGGGATCCAGCCACTTTCTGTTATTTCATTTCTGCTCAAAAGTGGTCCTTTTGTTGCATTGTAGGGGATCTTCCATCCGGGACCAAATTCAGAGGTCTGAGCATCCCACTGAGGCTCGCCCTCAAAGTGGCGTGAGCCTTTGTGAGTGTGCCAATCAAATGTTTTCAAAGTCTCAAGATTCTTGCCACTCTTGGATTTGAATGTTTTTAATTTTGCTTTAAAAACAAGTTCTCAGGGTGGCTTAGGACAGTGCTTGAAGAGAGCTTGGAGGGCCCTCCAGCGGAAGGTGGAACAGACTTGTTCTCTCTTGCTCCTAGGGATGGGTGGAGCTGTCAATTTCGATTTCTTTCTGTTTCTCATTTCTCCAGTCTTAAGTTCAGTTCTCCACATTTCAACATTTGCTTGTATTTTTTAAAAAGAAAACTCCCCATTAAAATTCATCAGTAATCCAGTGTGAATGCCTTCCAAAACATACCTGTTCGTATGCAGCTTTGCCTAATTCACACGTTTTTGCAAAGCAGTTTCCCCTCATATAATGCATATTTGCATATTATATTTACCAGTATATGCATTTTTATGCTCACTTTACCCCTCTTGTACACATTATGAGGTTGGATGAGTGCATTGCAAAATTCAAAGAAATGCAAATTCCAAAGGATGGCTGTGTTTCGGGTTTGTGTATCGTTTCAGAAAGGGCAATTGTGTAGTTTTGCCTTTAAACACAACCTGAATTCAACTTCTCCCCCATTTTGCTTGATCCAGAGGACAGAATGAGAATCAATGAGTAGAAATTGCAGCCTTTAAATTGGGAGAAACATCCAAATGAGAAGAGCTGTCGGATGATTGGAAGGTGATGGACTTCCCCTTCCTAGGGGCTGGCTGGCCATCTGTCATGGATGCTATTGTTTCATTCTGCACTGCAGACCCTACATGAAGCAAGCGAGTTGACCAGATTAACCTCTAATGTCCTTTCCTACTCTGATTCTATAATGCACCCATCCCCTCCATAGTCTTCAACCTTCCCCTGTTTACCACGAGGGCTCCTAAACTTACTACAGACCTCTATATTGTTTCTGTTGCCACAGACTCTGGAAATGTTAGATGAAAAATATTGCAGATAAAACCAATATTCTTCGTAGACCAGCTGTGGCCTGGCATCCAGCTCTGTTATGCAATTTATGCCCAAATTATGGTCATTAACTGTGACCCTTTTGGCTCGTGATATTTTTTTCCCAAGTAATTACTCATCCCTGAACGCAGAGCTTGCTTCTGTTTTTTTTTGTCCTTGAAGTTAAAGGGCAGCAGGGAGTTATAAAAGCAGAGCTGCCAGCCTTACACACCCTTTCCCAACCCCTTTTTTCTCCCACTCACCCTTGTTTGTGCTTATTGAACATCTGCATGTTCACATTTTTTTGTGCTGTTGCAATAAAAACCCAGCTGATGAAAAGGACTTTGGGCTGAAATTAAGGTATTGCACAGGACCCCTGAAGGATTAGGGGACTGCAAAATAAGTTTGGACAATAATAGCAAGTGGCTGCAAATATTTCCTGTCTCCCATCTTTTGTCCCATCAGCATCACAATGCTGTTGTCCTAGGTTGCTGAGATTCCTGGTTAACTGCAGGGAATATAGGATGCTGCCTTAGACCTAGTCAGACCATTGGTTCCTCTAGCTCAGTATTGTCTACATGGTTTGGTAGCAGCTCTTTGGGATTTCAGGCAGTCATCTCTTCCACCCTTGCCTGGAGATGCTGGGGACTGAACCTGGGACCTTTTGCTTGCAAGGCAGGTACTCCACCACTGAGCTATGGCCCTTCCCCACTAGAAGTGGACTCAGCTAGTATGCAGATCATAGCTGACTTGAAAGCAGAGACGGGTGGAGAAATTTGGCTCGGTTCAGATTTTGATGCGAGCCCACCTAATTCACACAAAGAACCGAAGCACAGCTAAGTGCAGAATTCAGTGGCCAGGTTGCTCAACGGAGCAAGATTGTTTGAGCATATGATACCAATCCTGGTCCAACTGCACTGGCTACCAATTAGTTTCCAGGCCCAATTCAAAGTGCTGGTTTTGACCTATAAAGCCTTAAATGGGCCAGAACCACAATATCTCAAGGACCGCCTCTTTCAATATGAACCTACCTGGACCCTGAGATCATCTTCTGAGGCCCTCCTTTGTGTGCTGCCTCCTCGAGAGGTTTGGAGGGTGGCAACACGAGAACTGGCCTTCTCTGCAGTGGCTCCCCTTGTGTGGAATGCTCTCCCCAGGGAAGTTTGCCTGGTACCTTCATTGTACACCTTTAGGTGCCCGGCAAAAATGTTCCTTTTAAACCAGGCTTTTGGTTGACCTGATTGACATTCTAAGCCCTTTTAAAATGTGGTTTTTTGGGGAGGGGCTATTGGGTTGTTGTTTCTATTTTTATTATGTATTTTGTTTTTTTATATCTTGATTTTATTCTGTGAACCACCCTGAGACCCCTGGGTATAGGGCGGTATATAAATTTTAATAATAATAATAATAATAATAATAATAATAATAATAATAATAATATCCTTCAATACCTACACTTCTCCATAAGTTTATGATGCAGGAATCAAATCATTAGTTTCATGCATTTATATCCCACATTTTTCTCCAAGGAGCTCAAGGGGGCATACATGGTTTCTCCAATCCTCATTTTATCCCCACAACAACCCTGTGAGGTAGGTTATGCTGAGAGGAAGTGACTGGCCCCAGGGCACCCAGTGAGCTTCATGGATGAGCCGTGATTTGAACTCTGGTCTCCCAGGTCCTTGTCTGACACTCTGGCCACTGTACTGGCTAAAAAAGAAGTATTGGATACACTGATTCTCCGGAGTTTCAGGCAGTGGCCACTTCCAAGCCCTTCCTGGGGTGTTGGGGATTGAACCAGGAACCTTCTGCATGCAATTCAGATGCTCTACCACTGAGCTGCATGTGAAGGTGAGCATTAAAGGGCATCTATTAGTGAAAACAGCATCTAAAAATTCATTTTATTGTGGGAAATTGCTGGCAAAAATGTGTACATGGAGCAAAATTGCAGAGAGTGTTTATTAGGAGAGATTTGCATTAAAATGCCGGTGAATTGTGGTCAAGTGAAGTTGAGTCTGGAAAAAGGAGAAACCGAGGGAAACCAAAATCCACAGATTTCTCCAACTCTACTTAGAAGAGAAGCAATGGGGAAATGGAAGAGTCAACCGCAGTCTCACAGAGCTGGAGTCAACCCCTACAGTTTGCTTTCCTCCTCGAGGGCTCCCTTGGTGTACTGGAGCTTTTCAGCACCCCTCCAGAGAGGATAAGCATTTCACTTCTTCATTATCCAGAGCAGAGAAACAGTTGCCCGTTCTCTGCTAGAGGGGTCTGCCATCTCTCTCATTCATAAATAGCTTATTAAACCACTGCACGTGAACACCTGTTTCAAGTCTTTTTGGCATTCTGTTATTTCATTGACAGTCAAAGCATAGCCAGCTTTCTTTCATTTTAAAATGATGCATTTTCTATCTCCAGTTTGTTGTCTGAGAATACAGGGTGGCTAGAGTAGAGCTTCTGTAATCTTAAATTCTTCTAATGAAATGCTAGATTTGCACCCTTCTGTAAATATTTCTGACCCTTAGATGATCGATAATGAACACTCATACTTTATACCTTCAAGCTGCACCCGAAACTAATCACAACAGTGGAAAAAAACATTGGGGAAATAAAAATATATTTGCAGGACAACTTGAAATCCTGGGAAATGGAGTTAAGGGTGCTGAGAGTTAGGAGACTACTAGACCCTTCAGAGAGCTACAGTTCCTTGAGAAAAGGGATTGGTTGTTAAATCACTCTGGAACTGTAGCTCTGTGAGTCTCCTGACAGCTCTCAGCTCCCCAAACAAACCACAGTTCCTAGGATTCTTTGGGAGAAGCCATGACTGTTTAAAGTGGTCTGATACTGCTTTAAATGTGCCATGCAGATGGGAGCCTTAATAAATGTGATGTTTACATAAGCTACCTAATGTTTGAGCTCACTTTCACTTTGTAATTTTCTCTCCTCACTTTGTAATTTCACTTTGTAATTTTCACTTTCACTTTGTAATTTTGTAATCACTTTCACTTTGTAATTTTCTGCCCACCCCCTTTACATTTGTAAAATCACTAACATGCTGACATTTCAGGCAGATAATAAAGATGTCCGCACTACTGATTAATACCAGGTGCATTTTAGACCTGCAAGATGAATGAACATATGGAGATAAATGCATTTCAATGCGTTTTAGGCTTTTCACCACGTCCACCGAGATCAATTTTATGGCACAGGCAATGAGATTTTTATAGCATCTGGTTAACCTTTGGCACTGAAATGCAGATTTATACACTACCTAATTTTTACAAGTGTACTGTGGCTCAGCCAGTGGTCACTAATACTGAACATATGCTATCAGACTACACACTTATGTTGTATAGGCTTTTAAACCTGTGTGCGCTCTCTCTCTCTCTCTCTCTCTCTCTCTCTCTCTCTCTCTCTCTCTCGTTCTCTGAAGAAGATATTTCACAAAATTTGGAGAAGGGTGAAATCCAAAGGATAAATTACATTCTGATCCACATCCTCAGTCAGGAGCTGAACATTGCATTGGTCTGCATTGAAATTCACAGAAACAAAATTATTCAGGTATCCCTATGTTTAAGAATTGCCTCCCCCCCCCCCCCCCTTGGGCCTTTAAAGACTACAGAGCACACAGAGATTCAACGTGGAACTTCTCTGTTGCAGAGGTGATGTGAGGAAGACAGCCTCACCTGTTCGATTTCCTGTCATGTAGCTGTTAAAAGGTACAGGAACCCCGAGAGAGGGGAAAGGATGGCAGCCCTAATAATGTCAGAAGGATGTTTTATAATCCCATGCCTGCTCCCTTTGCTTTAGCAGTGTCTTCTGTGTTTGTATATTATTGTCTTAAATCCATCCCCTCACTCCACACTTCCTCCCCCCCCCCTTTCTGGGAATGATAAGCAACCATTTCTGGCAAACACAAGAGATGGCACAGCCAACTGTTTTCCTTGCCAAGCTATGTTGTCATACAAGAGGATAGCTGCTGTGACTACTGCATGCATCCTAACAGTGACTCTTCCTAATTTATGGTAGCAATCGCACTTAAAACCACCTCCACAAAAAATAGCTGGCAGGAGCAGACACACGGGCTTGCTCTCTTGCCTGCTGGTTGGTACAGACAAGTCTATTCATTTACACCACATGCTGAGCTTCTGAGAGGATTTCAATTTTGCTTCAAAGATTGATTTTTCAGCCGCGGTGATCTAATTGACGCAAGGGTGCAGAGCTGGCTTTTCTGGGAGGTGTGAAGGAACCTTGAGCATGTCAGAGATTCAAAACCTATCAAGGAAAAAATGCAGACAAACTTTTAAAGAAGTTTTGAACAGTGGAAAAAGAGTGAAATGAAAACTTATGTGGGAGGCTTTGCAAAGTCAGGCCCCCGCCCCATGGCGGTGTTGGCTATTTGCAGTATAGTAACGCTGCAGAGAGCTTGCTGGGGAGACCATGCATTAAAAAGGGACTCAAAAAGTACTTAAAGAAGGTTTTAATAAGAAAAACAAAAACTCCATTTACACTAAATACATCAACATGACCCAACCACCAACCCATCGCCCAGGGTAATGGGAGAGCTAGGTGCTGCTCCTTATATACTACACCCAATTGCTGACACAGCTTAATCAATGCAACTCAGCAGCACCTGCTATGTCTCACAGCTGTAAAGCTGGGTCTTGTTATTTTGCTCTGGCCCCTTAAAGACATACATATCAAATGGAACAATGATGAACCTTTACATTTAAAGAAACCATTCAACAGACGGCAGAGCTAAATACACAAAGTGGTAACAGTACTTCAGTTTGCAGCTGATTCTTTGTTGCCAGTGATGATATCTTCCAGAAAGTTACTTTGAAGCAGAATAAATATTGTTTTAATGATAGTGCTAATAATAAATTTTTATTTCTACTGGCCCTTCCCTGTTCAGAAAACCGGGCTCAGGTTGGCTAACAACAAATTTAAAACACTTAATCGATGCAACAAAAAACAGCATAAAATACAGTATAAAAATTGAAAGTGTGCTTTCATGATTCAGGTAGGTAGCCGTGTTGGTCTGACGCAGTCAAAATAAATAAAAAAAATGTCCAGAAGAACCTTAGATACCAACTAAGTTTGTTCTGGGTATAAGCTTTCGTGTGCAAGTACACTTCTTTCATGCTTTAGCTTCTTCTGTGTGAAGCGGGTGGGCCTGACCTAGGGGTGAGGAGCAGCCGGGGAGAGGGGTGTTTCCCATGACCCTGTCTCCAAGTTCCAGATGTGCTCACAAACCCCCAAAACATCTGTACTAGAACTTTCCCCCTTGTATGCTAGTTGTTTACTTGCTGGAAGTTTTCAACCTAAGGGGTGTTCACACATTACAATCAACAAATGTGCAAGCTGTGCACCTGTGCACACAAATAGTGTGTTCACATGTAACATTCAGCAAGTGTACAGCCTGTGTACACAGTAGTGGAGCTGTACAAATCAACGAGTGTACGCATTTTCACGCCAACACTTGTGCAGGTGTAGAGACCCCCTTGCAAATGTGTTCAGTGTAATGTGTGAATGAGGCTACAGAAAGCATTCAAAAGTAGAACCCACCTAGAATGACTCAGTCCATTCTACCACTTCCTCCTCTTGCATGCTAGGCTTGGGCCCTCCCTGCTTTCTATATGATAGGATCAGATGCAGGTTTTATTTAATAAATGGCTCTTCCTTCCGCTACCGTGCATCGTGTGCAACAGGAGGATAATCTCCAGGTCTGCAGCCCTTTCTGTTCTTCCCTGAGTGAATGTGTTTGCTGCAGCAAAGATTTATGGCAAGGCAGGAACGGAATGGTTAACTTCATCATGGGATATAAAGGAGGTCAAACGGTGGGGAAAGTGGAGTCTGGAATGTTTGCTATGTTTACTTTGTAAGTAAAGCCAAATCCCAGAACAGGGATAGGTTTTGATTAAATTCTGCTTGGAGAAGAATTTCAGCTAAGCTGTGTTCTTGCTAAAAATGCAGCTTTGACCAAAACGGATCATTTAAAAAGATCAAAAATAACCCTGACTGGTACTATTGTTGTGTATTTGCTCCATAGACCTACCAAGCACCCTGGTCCTTTTTTTCTGAGAGGTGAATGGAGGAGGCCCACTTTGTTGTGTTGCCCTTTTCCCCCAGAAGCAATCGCATTATAATAAGCTGCTATTATATATTACACACATGAGGTTGCACTAACATAAATGTCTTTGTGGACAGGTGTCTACAAAGTGAACAGTCCATTGCCCTGCCTTCCTGTCCCCATCACTGAGGTTGCCTGCTTAAAGAGGGTCTCTTGCAGATAATGCTACATCCAATCGAACAACGCCTCTCATTTTCTGATTCGCTGTTCCTGGGCGATGTGGCTGCTGATTGGACACAGCCTTAAAAAAATTGCAAATGTTTCCTTTCTGCCTCCTTTTTCTCAGCCTGAGACCCGACATGTAATAAAACTACTAACTCCTTAAATGAATCTCCTTTGGAGAATCAATAAACAATGCCCCTCCCATAGTTCAGAGCCCCCAAATGTCCCCATTCCCACCTAATAATCAAGTCAAGTTGGAGTTACAGAAGAGCTATATCGCCTTCAGATCTTAATCCAATGGCTTTTCTTCTTTTTCTCCCACCCACATAGAAAAGGGTTTGTAGGCTTTTCATGGTTGACTCACACAAGCTTGCGATTTCTTCAAATATTACATTCATTTTTTAAAAAAAGAAAAACAACATGTGAAGACAGGGTGGCTCCAAATATGTCGCTTTAGATGATGGAAAAGATGGTGCTTCCATCCCTCCCCAAATTCCTCATACCAAATCCAACTAGACTGGTAGCTGACCCTTTCTTCAGCATCTTCTCCCACATCTGAGGGCAACCAGCTTGTTCAGGGGATGCAGTGCATGCTCTTTGACACACACAGCTCTGCTCTCTAATACCTGTCAACTGCTGCCTGCCCACTGGTACATGCCACCTGAGGCAACAGCTTCACTCCACCTAATGGTAGGGACAGCCCTGTATTAAGAGATACCTTAAAACAGAATCAAGGTATTCTCAGTAAACTCTTAGGGTGGTATTCAACTAAATTTTATGCAGACTAGACTTACTGAAATGAATAAACATGACATAGTTCCCTAATTTCAACTGGTCTACTGACTGAAAATCACCCTTAAGTAAATCTTAATGAAAGTTTCTCCCTTCTTCAGAAATGCTTAGTACTTCCTGGCAAAAGAGCCTTAAACTCAGTGCTAAATAGGACACATTCACATGGCAATTTTGTTGGAAGTTTTGCTCTTCCTGTTTTCCTCAGCTAAGGTTGATGTTTGTCATGCTGGACGTGCGCTAAGTTATTCCAGCCAAATGAATGGCCCTTGAAGGTTCAGAGCTTTTCAAACAGGAATGGAGAACACTTTTGAGCCTCTCCAAATTCAAACAAAGACATGACGTGTCAACCCAAGGCTGATTGGCCCCAGTAGGGTTGTCATATTTTGAAGAGCAAAAAAGAGGACACATTTGCCAACTTCTACTTTTAACTATGGATCGCTATGACAACTCTCATTTTACATACCCATGAAAAAGAGGACATGTCCTGGAAAAAGAGGACATATAGCAATCCTACCTAAGGCAGAGCATTCAAATGGCACTCTACCTACCTACCCACCCACTCACTCAGGTAAAAAACTAAATAATAATAAATCAACTGAGAATTTCCCATCCTTTAAATATGTCTCAGAATCACCCAGCTGTGAGAGACATGAACATAATGTCCCTTAACACAGCCAAAGATGAAATATTATAAGTTCACATTATTCTTTCAAAAACTAATTTTAATTTCACATGGGGCCATTGGGCATTAGCAAATTTAAAATGCAAACTAAACCAAATTTCTCCACATCCCTGTTTAAAGCTAACAAGGAGCTGCAGTCAAGGAAAACAAATAGCAGCAACAACAGGGAAATCCTGATACTCCTGTGACTTCCATCTAGTTCAGTTTTTGTGCTGTTGCTGCCTATTTAGAATCTGTCTCATGGACTAAGAGTCTTTTAAATGTTACATCAATGTACCATGTGGCTAATACCCTCTAGTAAGTGGGTCATGGGGTTGGTTGGTTGATGGACACTTCTGAACTGTTGGACAATTCCAAGTGTTTTGCTCAGGTCTTGCTTGTGGGCTTCCTACAGGCACCTGATTGGCTACTGTGAGAATGGAGTGCTGGACAAGACGGGCATTTGGCCTGATCCTGCAAAACTCTTCTAATCTTCTCATGTTCTTTTGACAAACACAATATAAAAGGGAAGGAAAAGCCATCATTAAAATTAAGTGTCCATAGAAAAATTCTAAGGAAACTTTGAAAGCTCATATAGGTAGATAGTTAGCATTACTTTATGTGACTTTCTAAGGATTCGGTTTGTGCAAGGGAATGACCTTCAGGTGCCGTCACACTTTTTTCAACACGTCTCAGATTCTTCAGCATTGACCAGAGAGGTTACAAGTGTAACATGATAAAGCCAGAATGCTTAAGATTCCTCCCTTGGAGTCAGGGGACTCTTCAGATGCCTTAAACCCTTCATGAATTATGTACCATCCCTACCAACAGACAGCTCTGAAATGTTAATTTATTGCATTGCCTAGAATCCATTAAAAAAACCACCTATCCAAGTACAAAACCCCAACCAGACAGCATCCGTATGACTGAATTACTTTCTGCCACCTCATTCACCAAAATGTCTCTGCGGAGTAAGGTAAAGGTAAAGGTACCCCTGCCCGTACGGGCCAGTCGTGTCCAACTCTGGGGTTGCGTGCTCATCTCGCTCAGGAGGCCGTGAGCCGGCGCCGTCCGAAGACACTTCCAGGTCACGTGACCAGTGTGACGAAGCTGCAACTGGCGAGCCAGCACCAGCGCAGCACACGGAAACGCCGTTTACCTTCCCGCTATAAAGCGGTCCCTATTTATCTACTTGCACTTAAGAGTGCTTTCGAACTGCTAGGTGGGCAGGAGCTGGGACCGAACGACGGGAGCTTACCCCGCCACGGGGATTCGAACCACCGAACATACGATCGGCAAATCCTAGGCACTGAGGTTTTACCCACAGCGCCACCCATGTCCCTCTCTGCGGAGAGATATACCTAAAAGCTGTGGAAGCAAGTCAAGTGAATTTAGGATGACATTTTCCAATAACTGGTTTAGACATTTCCGCCGCTGACAACAATAACTGCAAGTTCTCTGGGAGATTTTTGGCTAGTGTTTGGGTCCGCAGGTGCAATTCTACATGCACACACTTTTTTTTAAAAAAATGTTGTCATTCTTTGGCTCTAATACCAGTCTAGAGATTATGACTGTTTCCAGTAAGGGACAACCAGCATGGACTTCCTTCTTCTTGGAAATTTAAGACAACCATGGGTGGTTGTCTCCTTTCTCTTGTTGCTAAATAATGTACTTGCTTGCAGAAGTAGAAAAAAAGGTTCTTCTGGCTGAGGAAAACTCTCTTACCCAACCCCCAAAACCATGCAAATACCCCTCATGCTGGTCTGAGAAGAGCTTGCTAGATCAGGCCAAAGAGCCATCTCCTTCAGCATCTTGTTCCCTCAGTGACCAACCAGATGCTTGTGGGAACCCTGCAAGCAGGACATGAGCACAAGAGCACTCTGTCCTCCTGTGGTTTCCAGTAACTGGTATTCAGAAGCCTGCTGCCATGTCGAGCTAAGCCAAAGTCTGGCTTAGTGCAGTGTTGAAACCAAGTCTTGTGGTTGAACTCCTTTCCTTGCTAACCACAAACTGTAGCCAATTACAAACCTTCGCTGTGGTCTGGCTTGCTGTGTCCTGCAAGACCAGGTCACTCCAAAAATAAAGCAGGTGGCCTCAAGGAAGCCAAGACTTACATCACCTTTTTAATAGTACGGGAGTGGTGATGGGAACTGAGCAAGGTCTCTTTTTCTTTTTCTTTGTCAGGCTTAAGTGGACAAGGAAATACAAGATAAGCTGCATTCATGAAAAGACAATTAAACAGCATCAGGCACTTCTGGGGAAGTTATGCCTTTTGTACTGAGCAACTGTCTTTTTTAAAATATAATAATATTTATTAGTTTTCCAACAAATTGAACACAACACTACAAAAAACCAAAAAAGAAAAAAATACTACAATACAATACAATACAATACAATACAATACCAAAAACAACAACAACACTGCAAAACACTAACATACAACTAACAAAACAAAACAAAAACCATTTAAAACACAGTCCAATTTCAATATCTTATCTTTATTTCACTAATTTCCACGACCTCCTCACCCCTCCCTTTTTGTATTCCAATTCTATTAATTGTTTCAGCAATTCCTTTCCATCTTCCTCTGTTTTCTATCCTATAATTGTCTTAACACATTCTAACCTTATTTTTCCCTTTAATGCTCTATTAATCTATTTATACTTAATTCCTTATAACATTTCTACTAAAGCCATATAACTTCATTCCAACATCTTTCTAACATTCATTAATTTTACAGTATTTCTGTAAATAGTCTTTAAACTTTTTCCAGTCTTCTTCCACCGACTCTTCTCCCTGGTCTCGGATTCTGCCAGTCATTTCCGCCAATTCCATGTAGTCCATCAACTTCATCTGCCATTCTTCCCTGGTGGGTAAATCTTGTGTCTTCCAATATTTCGCGATGAGTATTCTTGCTGCTGTTGTTGCATACATAAAAAAAGTTCTATCCTTCTTTAACACCAATTGGCCAACCATGCCCAGGAGAAAGGCCTCTGGTTTCTTAAATACCTTTTTCATTTCATTATAAATCATCTCCCAGAATGCCTTAATCCTTGGGCACGTCCACCAAAGGTGAAAGAATGTACCTTCAGTCTCATTACATTTCCAACATTTATTATCGGGCAAATGGTAGATTTTTTCAAGCTTAACTGGTGTCATGTACCACCTATAAATCATTTTCATTAAATTTTCTCTTAAAGCATTACATGCCGTAAATTTCATACCTGTGGTCCATAACCGTTCCCAATCAGCCATCATTATGTTATGTCCAACATCTTGTGCCCATTTAATCATAGCTGATTTCACTGTTTCATCTGTATTGAGCAACTGTCTGGTGCACAGGAATAATATGTAATTGAGTTTTTATTTACTTTTCTCTTTGTTTGTCCTATGAATGATTTCATTCAATGGAATTATCTCAAGGTTTTCCAAAATGATTCTTAACTCTGTTTCCTGCTTCCAGGAAACTCTCTGGGAAGGAGAACAGGTCTTATTCTTCTGTTGCACACAGAGGCAGATCTTGTCCTTCCCCCTTTCTCAGAGCTGGCTCTGGCATTTAAAAAATTGTTCCATGTGCATTTTTGTGTGCATGTGCACTGCATGTGATCTTTGAGAAACAATTGCCTTGACTGTGATGTCTGGGATATGGGCCAGCCTATTGTGGAAATTGCTGCTGGGAATCTGCAGATGTATCTGTGTGTAGCCCAGGTGACATGATACCTTTCTCAATAAGAAAGTGGCCTGGGATGAAGTGTGTGTGTGTGTGTGTGTGTGTGTGTGTGTGTGTGTGTGATTGAGGAATGCAACCTCAAGGACAATTAGTTATAATATGTTTGTAGAAATGTAACAATTTGCGAATATGAATGCCAAACAAATCAGAAGGTTTGTTATACTGCTGCTATACTGCTATACTGCCTTGAATAAAAGTGCTATGCAGACTTATTAAATTAATTGTGCAGAGAAGCCTTGCCAGAGCAAGTTTTTAAACACCACCAATAATGTTGTTAAGTAGCATTTAACATGCCCCTGGTGTCCTCTTCTGTTGTAACTAACGGGAAGAGGGTAAGTGAGGACAAAGGGGCTGTAGTTGCACTTTTAGCTCCACCCCCATTGTGCAGGTTGCTTGCTAGTTCAGCCATAACTTCTGCATGGAAACCTTTTCTGCGAATGAAGGCTCTCAATGCAGTTTAAAACCCCAGATGGCCAGGAACCTCCTGAATACAGACGACTCCTCACTGAAGAAGTTGCAACTGAACTTTTGTGGGTGATCAGCCCACAAAAGCATCAAACAGATAAGGTGGGGCTAAAAGCATGACCCTACTCACATTCCTCCTTCATGTGAGTAACAACTGAAGATAGCCAAGGTGAGGACAAAATAAGAAATTAAAGAATGCACAGAAATAACACCAGTGATCACCGCGATATGAAATCCTCCAGATGAATGCTGGTTGAAGTTTGTCTGTATTAACACCTCTCTCTCTCTCTCTCTCTCTCTCTCTCTCTCTCTCTCTCTCTCTCTCACCTTTCATAGAATCGTAGATTTGTATAGTTGGAAGGGACCATGAGGGTCATCTAGTCTGACCCCCTGCAATGCAGGAATCTTTTGCCCAGCATGGGGCTCAAACCCATGACCATGAGTCTCATGCTCTACTGACTGAGTCATTTCAGTTCGAGGAGGCAAAATATGGCACCCAGTATTCCCAGGCGGTCTCCCATTCAAGTCTTAACCAGGCCAGATCCTGCTTAGCTTTACAGAATCAGATGCTTCCAAGGGGAACCAGTGTTTTAGTTTCAACACTGTCTCTGCTGCCTTGCTGGCTTTAGTTCAGAAAGCAAAAATCCCAGTAGCCTTGGCATTAGAATTAATAATTCCGTGGGGAAGGATGTGGACTTTGCTCCCTTTTGGTTGCAGATACCGTCTCAATGTGCTTAGAACAAAATTTGTGCCAGTTAATTGCACTGCAAAACAAGGCGAATGCCAGAAAGCTTTCACTATGATATGAGAGAGTTTGCCAGTGCCAAAGGCAGATCTCTGCCAGGTACAGCTGCTGCAGGCCGCACTCTTGGGTTTATCCACTGGCATACTTGGTAAAATTATGAGGCTGCACTGGCTTTAAGTCAAGACAGCATTCAAGAGTGAAACTTTTTAGAATTCATTCCAGATATGTCTTAGCTCTTCTGTGGGGGTGTTTGCAATTTCTGCTCTATCAGATCAGAGCAGGAAATGCCACCTTCCCCCCTGACAAAAGTTGTATAACTTGCATAACAGGCAGAGATCCCACAGGTGGAGTTTGCCTCTCCGGCATTGCGCACAACAGAAGATGTTTCAGATTAGCTTGGCCCCTAATCTATAGTATACTTACGCAAATAATTAGCCCATTCTCTCAGCACTGATCTTCCCTACACAGATATAAACTCAAGTGACAAATCAGTTGTGGCATTTTAGCCTGACGTCAATGCATCAAATGATTAATTGCATTGATTAATGTTTACATCTCTCATAAAATGATGCCCTTTTTATCTGAAAGCAAAGAACTGGCAATCCTATTGTGCTGCAATGTGTTACCTATGTCAAACATACAAAAATCATTTATCTTGGATTAACCTCTAGGAGCCAGTGAAGTATCACTAAGCACTTCGCCAGTCCTCCCCTGTTCTTCTTCCCCATAAGCAATCTCTTCCCTTGTGAGGTAAACAGTACTCCAGAGGTGATTTTGAAGGAATGAGAAGGATTTCTAAAGTTTGGTCAACTAACTTGGACAAGATACATATATGAGGCCTACCTAAAGCCTGATGGTTTCCTTGGACAAGTGTGTGCACATGTAATTTCCTTTGCGAATTAAAATCTGTCATTGTGTCCTGCCACTTCTCAGATACTTCTTCCTATTTCCAAGCTGTTGGGTCAGAGATTATAATAAGTGTGAGTGACCTGTGGATGGCTAAGTGAAGGTCTGACATCCTGTCAGACTACGGCGTAGTGGCATGTGAATGAGTCAATATTTAGCAGGGCTTAATCCAATTTCCCCTTGCAATGGTCATCTCTGACTGGCTGACACAAGCTGTGTCTTGCCCATTGCGGTTGACTGGTTTGTCTATTAAAAAGGCAGATTCAAAAGTGTTCAAAAGAAATACAGGAAAGAGAAAGGCTTGCATTTCTAAGCAAGGTTTTTCTGTGCCCAGGAAATCATGGGCTGATTTCCCTGCCCCTTTGTTGTCTGAGACAACAGGCTGCCAGTCAATGATGACAATACTGTACTAGCTGGTCTGAATGGTACAGTGGTACCTTGGTTTTCAAGCGCTTTGGTACTCAAACAACTTGGAACCCAAACACTGCAAACCTGGAAGTAAGTGTTCTGGTTTGTGAACCTTTTCGGAAGCTGAACATGCTCCGTTTTGAGTGTTACTCTGAGGTTTGTCTGCTTTTGCTATTTATTTTGCATTTTTGTTTTTGCTGCTCTTTTCGTTTTGCTTTTGTGACTGTGTGGAACCCAGTTCAGCTACTGATCGATTGATTATGTGACTGCAGTACATCGTTTATTGCTTTCATTTTATGGATCAATGGTCTTCTTAGATAGTAAAATTCATGTTAAATTGCTGTTTTAGGGGTTGTTTTTTAAAGTCTGGAACAGATTAATCCATTTTGCATTGCTTTCTATGGGAAAGTGTGCCTTGGTTTTGGAACGCTTTGGTTTTGGAACGGATTAAGTTTGAGAACCAAGGTATCACTGTATAAGGCAACATCCAATGCTGCTTCCTATTTTCCTGTAGTTCACTACACACTGAAGTCTCCTTGAAATCGATCAGTCTTAAGTATGCCTAGTTGTCAAGCTCCTGGTTGACACAGACCTCTTAGGAGGAAAAGGATTGGGACCCCATGCAGCAACTCATTTGCACAGAAGAATAACCAGCATCAGTCCAAGGGCAGCCTGGAAAGCACTATATCAGAGATGCCTCATCTGCCCTCCATGACCCCATCCCAAGCCCCACCTTCATTCCCAGTTCTCGTACATTACACTTGGGCCCCAGCAGCAATGGTGGTAGCAAACCAGCTGCGAAGCTGCTGCAGGAACATCAGTTTGGCTGCCAGGCAGCTTGATCAGCAGGGGCCTAATCAAGAAGAATAGAGACGTCCGATCTGCAAGCCATTGCCCAGCTGCAGGCAATGACCCAACAGAGGACCAGATAGAGGCATTGACTGTGCAAGTCCCCCATACTCCTCTGCGCCTTTTCTGGGATAATAGCTCCCTTAAGAGGTTGTTAATACTCCAGATCAATAATGCTAGCACAATGTTGAACAAGATGGATGATGCTCTGAGTTCACAAGGTAGTTCTTCTTGCAGGTTAGGGGTCAAAACTTCAGCAAAGTAAACTCTGTACTTCTGAAAAGATTTCCAATGCAACTTGCTACAGCCATGCAAAACCAAATTCTCTTTGAGCATCTGGAGATGGTGTTTCTTCCATGTGCTTTATATTATCCCATGTGGGTAGCAGGGAGTGTTCTTTCTCGAAACTGGCTGACCTTCCTAATAAGGTTAAGTAGAGGATGCTTAAATCACTTTTCATTTGGGTATTGTTTCTCAGCTCTTGTGCAAGAAAAGAAACCCCTCTCTTACTGGAAGTAGGGCAGTCATAAACAGAGCTTGTATGATGATTTTTAATTGACATATTAGTGGCCTTTTGGACTGTGGTCTATGATTTTGGATTCTGTCTTCACCTCCTTTGACATTACATTTATCAACAAATATTTATTTGCAGCATGCTGGGTAGCATGCAGAATGCAGAAGTACTATGAGTTGGCCAAAGATGGGTGGAAGGGGCATGGTTTGATAGTTTGGGGTAAGATCTGCAATATGAACATGAGTGCCTACCTTATAGAGTTGTTGTACGGATTATTGAAGAAATTGTAAAGCTGTTTGAATATATATAATTTGCCTTGTAAATACTATTTCAGTGGTACCTCGGGTTACAGACGCTTCAGGTTACAGAAGCTTCAGGTTACAGATTCCGCTAATCCAGAAATTATCCAGAAACCTCGGGTTAAGAACTTTGCTTCAGGATGAGAACAGAAATTGGGCGGCAGCAGTGGCAGCAACGGGAGGCCCCATTAGCAAAAGTGATACCTCAGGCTAAGAACAGTTTCAGGTTAAGAACAGACCTCCAGAATGAATTAAGTTCTTTATCTGAGGTACCACTGTACTATAAACTGGTAGAAAATTGCCACAGGTAGAACTGAGATGCTTGGAATGCTCTACCCAAGCAAGAAAAGGAAAAGGAAAACACAAAAAATCCACAAAAACTATGAAGAATACTGTTTTGCACACTTTCATTTTAACTGATCAGCATTTGGGAGGAATTTTGCTCCAGTTCACTGATAAGTCTTGGCAGCAGTTGCCCCTTTCTATAACACATGCCATAACATAAGGTGTCAGAATGGTCCAAATGGCAGTCTAGTCTTGTTTTGTGTGATGAATTTTAGTTATTGACACCTGAAAGACATGGAAACAGTGGTTGGAGGGAAGTATCTTTGCCCCTCCTTGCTTATAACATGCAGCTGGAGAAAGATCACTGGTTAGGTCCAGAAAATGTTTAATGCTTCTTTGAAAGAGGTAATGGTTCTAGCTGCCTTGAAATATGCAGATGTGAGGCTGCTCCCAAAAAAGATTTTCCCGTCAATCCTGTTCAAGCAGCCAGTCATAAATCTTCCTTTAATAGTGTTTGAGCACTTGGTTGCAGAGCATCTCCTCTAGACCATCTTGGATGATGCTGAATACCTGAATCCATTTGAATCCGGTTTCTGGCTTGGCTTTGGTACTGAAACTGCCTGGGTCACCCTAAGGAGTAGCCTGTGCTAGGAGAAAGACTAAGGGAGTGCGACTCTGTGGAATGCCTCCTGACTACTTTTGATGCAATAAACTGTGGTACCCTCCAGCACCAGCCATCTTGGACATTAAAGATTGGAGTTTAGGGATGCTGCATTCTAGCGAGTCTGTTCTTATGGTCTCTTCAGAAAGGTGGTGCTGGGAGACAACTGCTCTGCTCTGTGATACTTATGCTGTGAAGTCTGTTCTTACATGCTGCATGAATGTAGAAAGGTGCCTTAGACCCTTGGTCCATCTAGTTCAATGTTGTCTACACTGACTAGCAACAACTTTCCAGGGGGCATTCTCAGCCCTGGGGGCATTTCCAACCCTACTTGGAGACGCCAGGAATTGAACCTTGAACCTTCTGCTTGTAAAGCAGATGCTCTATCACTGAGCACTGAAGCTGCTCAGTGATGTTAGCTGGTGATGTGAAGTACCATCAGTTTGTTGGTAACACCAAGCTCTTCCCATTTTCATCTAATTCAGTTGAGGTTGTTGATGGAGTTGACTCCATAATGGACTGAAGCCCAGTCCAGGCTAGGCAGGTGGAGGGCACACCTGCCTGGGGAGGTGGTATTCAACCCATTCTGTATGGACTTGGACTACTACTAGAAGCTTGCAGGTGCTTTCCTATCTAGTCCTCAATAGATGCCTAAATGGCATCAATGCTATGAAGCTCTTTCTACCAGGTGAGGTTGGTGCACCTATTATGATTCCTCCTACACATAGATAGCCAGGCCACTATTATGCATGCTCTGGTAACATCCAGATTGGACTACTGTAACATTTTAAAGGGTTTCTCTTTGAAGACTACTCAGACTGCAGTTTAGTTCAGAATACAGCTGATGTGAACTGGGAGCGGCAGTATGGAACATGTCTTGCTAGTTCTTAAGTGACATCACTGGGTTTTTGAACACAATTCAGACTTCTGGTTTTGAGACTCCATATGGTTTAAGAGCTGGAAGATTGTTTACTTCCACATTAAGCTTCCTCACTGCCAATTCCTCCAGTGCATCCCTCCCAGTACATCCCTCCCAAGCTGTTCTCTGGTGCCCTTGTTTTCTGAGGTTAGGTGGAAGGCTTAGCAATAAAAAAACATTAGCGGTCCTGGCTTCTTGTAATGTTTTTGTGATGTTTTTGGGTGATTTCCAGGTTTGGTGTGATGCGCGTGTGCACTGTCACACACTTATTGAACA
Source organism: Podarcis liolepis (assembly GCF_965112155.1). Taxonomy (NCBI): domain Eukaryota; kingdom Metazoa; phylum Chordata; class Lepidosauria; order Squamata; family Lacertidae; genus Podarcis; species Podarcis liolepis. The sequence continues at coordinate 74,202,609 of NC_139557.1, forward strand.
CACATAAATGGGAGGTTAGTAATAATAATAATAATAATAATAATAATAATAATAATAATAATAATAATAATTTATTATTTATGTGACTCTGTTGTGTGTAGTATTTTTATTTGTTGTTGGATTCGTATATATATATTGTTCTTTTTGAAAAAAAATCCAGAGCATTTCACAAATTAAAAACTATAAAACACAAATTAAAAACCATAAAATACAATAAACAAACAAGTTCACAAAAACAACTGAAGCCTATGCAAGACACACCATCAGTCTATATAACACAGCAAATCCTACAGCTATATACCAACAGAAAATGGAGTGTCTAAAGCCCAGGTCAGCAGGTTCCCTTTAAGCTGGCACTGAAACAGAGTCACTGTTGACAGCCTGGTGCATCCCCCAGAGGCCAGGAGTTCCACAGATGAGGTGCTACAATGGAGAAGGGCCTATTTCAGGTCACCAGCTGGTGAGCATTTCCCAATGGCAGCACTGCAAGAAGGGCTCCCTCTGCAGTTCTCAACTGCTAGATCTGCACATATGGGGAGAGGCACTCCTGCAAATATTTGCTCCTTAAGGCACTCCTTAAGGACCTTCTGTGTTGATGTCCACATCTTAAGTGGGCCCAGAAATGAAGAGGCTGACAACACTGGTCACTGGAGAGTAGGTTTAATACAATTTCATTTTAGCTGACCTCTCAGTAAATGGGTGGCTGCATCCTGCACTAGGCAAAACTTCCAGACAGTCATCAAAACCAAGTTCCAAAACCAAATGTTGAAGTATAAATGTGTCTACTAAAAATGAATGAATGAATGTGTGCTTACTGTACCCATACATAATGCTAAATTAACTTTAGGCTATACATGAGTGGTGCATTTTGGTTAGGGATGAGGAAGAAATGCAATTTCAGTTCCTGTTTAACAGTGAACCCACCCAGTTTCTTTTTCCCAGGACAATATGCAAACTGAAAGGTCATATTTCAAAATTCCTACTTTTCTGAATCTTGCAATGGAGATCTCCAGCCAAGTAATAGTTACATGATAAAGCGTGTATAAAATGCACATATTAGTGAAAATAATATTAAAATGCAATATATCAGGGAATATTATTTTGCACAATGTATATTAGGCAAAGGTGCATATAAAAGCGCTAATATCAGGGGAATTTTACATTTAAATGTTGATGATGGCATTTGAAAAATTCACAAACTGATGTGGAAATGTGAAGAGCTGAGCTTAAGATTGAAAAAATGAGGCAAAACCAAAATTGACAAAACCAAAATTTACTTTGACCTTGGCTCCTTTTGCAGGCACAAAATGTTGGGGGTGGCACAGGTTAAAAACATGGTGTGTTGGGCACAGACAGTTGTGTATCAAATGGCCTGGATGGGCCAGGGTGCAGGATGCAGAAGACACGTAGCACAAGACAACACATGAAACAAAACAAATGCTTGATTGGGAGACTGCCTTCGAGAGAACTCTCTTGAGAAGCAGCAGGGTAAGAAATAAAAAGTTGTTTCTAGAGTTTCTATGGACCAGATTTCCTGTATCTGCTGGGGATAGGACTGGATTAGCTCGTGAAGTCCCTTCTCATTCTGATTCTATGGGTCCAGGTATCCGGCTCTCTGCTGAGGCTGCCAACCTCCCAAAGTTCAATAACCTGATACAAACCTCCAATTCTCCTGCAGCTGCACTCCCACACCATCTTTTTCAATGCCATTACGGGAAATTTGCATGATGCTGAGCTAGTAATTGGTACATGAATCAGCTCCACATTAGCATTCTGCTGCTTCAAGCTTTTAAAGAATTACAGAAATAGAAATGGCAAAGGAGGAGTAGCCCTAAGTTCATCTTGCCCGCCCGCCCCCACAAATTTGCTCCTTCTAGACCCAGTACACTTAGCGGAGAACACAGCTGCCTAATCTGAGCGGGCGAGTCAAGTTTTAATATGCCAGCAGAAAGATAAAATGTCTCCACTGGCAGCTGAGGAGGCTTTCATAACATTGAACTGATACGGAATTTTGTGGAATTAAGACAGGAGGACAGTATGTTGTAAAAAGAGATAATTGCACACAGGCTACACGTTTTCCAGAATCCACTACAAAGCCGAATTCCCCAAAACAAAAACAACCTGGTTTCTGAGACAAGTCTTCAGGCCACTTGGTGGCTTGTGAACATGAAAGACACTGCTGGTTAGTGGCATACCACTGCTGAGCAGTGCATTTCCTGCGTACAAGTCATCAAGTGGCTTGTACATTTCCTCGGATTTAAACTATGTTGTATGCAAAATATATTGTGCAAAAAGAGTGCCATACTTTTTGCCGCACAATGGTTAATTGAACAGCAACAGCTTTTGGATTAACACCTTGTGTTAAGGCGAGCGTGGCGAACCCCTCCAGATGCTGCCGAACTACAACTCCCAAATAACCCCCCCAGCAAGCATGGCCAATAACCAGAGATCATGGGAGTTGTAGTTTAGCAACCTCTGGAGGGTCAAGCATTCTCCACGCCTGCTTTAAGGGCTTCGTTTGTTTACTCAAGATCCAGAACTCCAGGAAACCACAGCTCTTAAGGGCCGCACTCTTAACAGATGCATTATTTAGGCAATATTGATGTGGTACAGTATCCCACGCTGTGGTTAGCTCCAGTTCCACCGCTGTCTTGAAGCTGGATGGTTGTCAGTGGTGGATCTAAGCCCCGGATTTGTCCATTCACTGGACACATGGAAGCCTGATGGGCCCCAACCCCAGTGACTAAAAATAAATGAGTGGTGGCAAGAAAATAGCTGCATGACTGTAGAGACATTGCCAGGGGGATTCCTTATTGGGTTTGTGCTGGAATGAGGCAGTTGCCATTCATGGCAGGGTAACATGAGGGTTAGCACGCAAACTGTCAGGAGCTTGTCCGACTCTCGAGTAGGACCCTGATAGAGACACACAGCCTACTGGCAAGTTCCCTCCCTCCTGGTGGATCGTTTGGGAGCTTCAAAGCTTTCTCCAGCCCGAACATCACAGCAACCGATGCCAACAGACACCAGCACACTTAGGGACCCGCAGAGTCTTCGCAGTTTGTGTAACAGACCTCAGCAATTCAGCATTTTAGCTAATCTACTTTATTTACATATAAACACACACAGAGCACTGCAACATGGCTCCCTCTCTCTCTAGCATCAGACAGCAAGGAGAGTGAACAAAAAACCACTTCACGGAACACAGTAACACAAACATCCTGTCTCTGTCACATCCCACTTTGTGGAGTCAAAACATATATCGTCATGTGATAGACAAAAATCCCATGACTGCAGACATGGGGGATGAATCTTCAACACAAACAGGGTACGTAATATGGAAGAGGTTCTGCAGTCCACACAAACAGAAAAAGGCACATTGACCCAAGTGAAAACAGAAGGAGCCATAAGAAGTGGAAGAAGATGGCCCTTTCCTGCAACTGCAGCAAACCTCTACCTCTGAATCCACAAAGTCTAATCAAAAAAGGCAGTGATGAGTTTTAAAATAACAAACAAGACACCAAGCAGTCCTATAATTAAGCATGTCCTGAAGGATAAACAGAAAGCTGTGGAAATGAGCTTTTTTACTGAGAACACCCATACTTCATACATAATGTTAAATAGCAATCTATCTTGTGCATGATGAAAAACACAGACGTTCAAGCATGGATTCTGATGTGGACCAACACACAAGACAGTAATTTGCTAATCAGAATGTGTTATGATTACCCTTTTCTTCCCTACCAGCACAGCAGAAAGAGTCAAAGAATTTTGTGGTTGGGATCCTCTGGTGTTTCTCCCCCTGTTTTATGACTGGCTGAGTTACATTTTCTGAAATTACTTTCCTTTCCTTTATAGAGATGCTTAGCTACTCTTCAGATTTACATGTCAAAGGCTTCATGGAAATGGGAGTGGGGAGTAATTTAAAGGATTTAATTTTAAAAAGGAGTTTTCAAAGTACAAAGTGAATATTAAAAAAACCCAAAAACTCATTGGGAGTGCCTCTTGGGAGTGCAGAGTTTAATCTTTTCTCCTTAACTGACCATTACACAATTGTCCTTGTCCTCCCAATGTTAGCTAGCCCTGTCTGCTCAATCCTGTTCTGTTATCAGGCTCGGAATACTAACTCAAGGAGAAGGTTGCCTCTCCCCACACCCTGCATAAGAGGAAAAAACACATTGCATCAAATTGTGGTTCCTCAGGGGCCATCCTTCAGCATTAAATGCCTATGAGAGTGCCAAAAAGCCTTCGGGCTGAGCTGAACTGCTTCTCTTTCTGAGGCAACATTGTTGCCACCTGCTGGCTTTCTTCATTGACTTTGGGGGTGCCTGGCCCCCACAATTACCGGTATATTATTGTGGGTGCCCAAGCACCTACAGCTCCCTGGAGCTGCCTCCTATGTAGGGAAGTGTGGACTGTGACAAAATTATAGTGGAGTTGCATTAGACAAAGTCTTCTGTTTGACCCATGGAAATGTGTGTGTTTCTCTTTAAGGTACCACCCTCCTCTGTCACTTTTATCATCAGACTACTTGTGACATTCCCCACACCATGCATGCAAGACAAAGCTGCATCTGTGCAGTCCACCTTATGTGCCATCCCACCATGCATCATGGGTGCCAACTCTTTCTTGAAGGGAAAAAACTTTATTGGTTATTATAGCCGAAGGTCATCACAACCCGCAATTAAAATTGTTATAAAATGAGATAAAATTATTTACAAAACCAAATAAGCAGAAAATAACAAAAAGTGTGAATGGGAACCCAAAATATATTTGCTCTATAGATTAGAAACCAGATGCTAAACTGAGTGTACAGATATTCTACCATAATATTTAGCACTCAATAAGTTATTTGACATCAAACAAGATGGTTAAGTATGCAGAGTACCTAGTTTTGTAAACAACTTCTTGCTACTATTTACGCAGGTATAGGGCATGCTGGAGTAAAATCACAAAAACAAAAATTCCATCCCGATATCAAGGGTAATTCCTGAGCACAAGTAACTGGCATGGCATTCCTTATGTACAGTAACAGACCAAGACAGAATTAAACTCCGGCCCTTTTCATTTAATTGTTGGGTTCTTTTCTTTGGAAGAATCATGCAGAAATGCTGTCAGGCTTATTAATCAATCTAAAAGAAGTCATTTTTCAGAGATGCTGAGCTTACTAAATCAATTTCAGGTTCTTGGGCTGACTGCATAATATTCAGCTTCATGTATCTGAAGAGCTGGTAGGGCACAATGCTTTCCTACCCTCCAGCACTAACCTCATAAAAACAGGGATGCATGCTGCATTAAGGTACGTTGTAGGAGGTCATCAGACTTGTCTCTATGTTCACCTGTCATTATAGCAAGGATGGGGAGCCTGGGGCCCTTCAGATGCTGATGAATTCCCCTCAGCCACAGCCAGTGTGGCCAATGGTCACAGATGATGAGAGTTGTGGTCCAGCAACATCTGGAGGGCCCAGTAATAATACATATATTTCCAGCTAAGGCAGTTTCACACATAGTTGTGGGAGCCAGGAATAAGGCTGTGCATACAGCATTTCCCCATGTGCATGTGTCAACTGTAATAATGCTGGATCTAAAAAGGAAGGGAGCTATTTTTAAATTAAAGGAACATTTTAGAAACAGCAGGTCAGCTTCTGTTGTATTCATTATGGTGGAGTCTGCCTAATTGCTTATTTATTGGTATCTTTTTATTCAGCCCTTCGTCTCATGATCTCAGAGCAGGGTATGAATCAATTCAAATACAAAGAACCTCAATGACAGACAAGTAGATAGAACATACCTAAAATCTATCAGAGATCAACCATAAAAAACATCCTATTGGCCTGACACACAACAGCAACTGATGCTAGCAACTTTACAAAGGTAGATCTTAACTTGGCACTGAAATCTCAGCAGAGTCAGTGAGAGGCCTACTCCCCACTGGGGCACAACCACAAAACACAGCACTCGTCAGGCAAATGAGTAGGATGAGCCTATTAAGTTGGTCTATTTCCAGAGCTTGTTATTTCTTCTTGTGTTAATCCATAAATGTTTTCCATCCCAGTTATTCATAGACCTGTGGGTTTTAAAAACAGTTCTGCACACGGTGCATGTCTTTAAAATGGTATTTTAAATGTATATACTCTCAAAATGTGTGTTTTTAAAACGTTTTCTCTCAAAATATGCATAGTAATCACATTTTAGGACTGCATGAAAACATCGCAGTGTTATACTCTGAACATTTTTGGGAGGCAGGTGGTGGATCAAGTCAATTCATGTTCATGACGGTCAACTTAGTCAAGGATTCTTACTCCAGTGTTACTTTCTCTTGCCCAGTTGTCTCAGAAGTTCTAGTCAGCCCTCTCATGGTGGCATGATGGCTTCAAACACTCAACCACATGTAGCATAAGAGAAACCCCTGAACCGGAAGCATTTTGGTGTGTTTCTATCCCCAGGTTACAAAATACAGACGATGAAGAATCTAATTTGAACCATCTGTAACTCACTGGTAGAGCACATGCATTGCAGATAGAAGATCCCAGGTTCAGTCTCAGGCACCTTCTCTGAAGCCCTGAAGATTTTCTGCCAGTCATGGTAGACAATACCGAGGTAGATGGACCAATGATCTGACTTGGTGTAAGACAGTTTCCTATACAAAGCCCATTTAAGCAAAGAAGTGATGCATTTTCATCTTCATCTGTAATTCATACTTAAGCCTTACATTACACTGAACTGCATTTTATTAAAAATCTGTGTCTGTCCTTTTCTGTCCAACACTGACAGCTTTTGTAAGTGGCTCATTCCAGCGGTACCATGAAAATACCCAAAGAGTACTATAGCAACTTGGAAACTAATTGGTTGATTATTTGAATTCACACTGCCAAAAATTATTGCAACCATAAGCTAGTGAGTCTCTGTAGGCACTCTTTCTCTCTCCATGTTGAAGGACAAAAAGCCAAGCAACACAAAAGAATCACACAGAGATCCAACCATGCTATCTTCAGCTGCTCTTCTCCCCTTGTTTACACATTGGGGGACAATTTCCCCTTTGTTGGTGATCACCCCGCCTGCGTTATGAAGGTTATGAACCACCCACCATTACCAGGCTTTTCATTGTTCCACCTTCCAGCACCCTCTCCACCGAAGCACAATCTCTTTCATGATGGAGAAGTACAAACAGTGCTAAGTCTTTGTTTATTATCTGTCTGTGTTGATACAGATCTCATGTTCTTTTCCCTCTCCAATCTCCAGAGTCTGGTGGGGGGGGGGGGGACATGTGCTTGCAGATTAATAAGGGTAAAACGTTATTTAAGCAGAAACACTGCCAGTGTTTTGTTATGTGGCTCTAGAAACACAACAATACAGTGTGTCATCAGAGCAAACATTTGTGAGGGAAAGATAGCTGTGCTGATCTATCTGAAGGAGATGAGCAAGTCGGTTTCAGGGTATTAGCTCATCATTTGGAGTCTGTCACTTATGGATCCCGGACTTCGCCTTAGTGGAAAATGCATATGCGCATGCACATCAGGGCCCCCACTCAGAGCTGGATTTAGGTTTGATGAGGCCCTAAGCTACTGAAGGTAATGGGGCTCTTTATATGTCCAGCTGTCCTTTGTCAACAACAAATTATCGTTGGGTTTTTTTGTGTTGAATATATGCTATATGGTAATTTATGGACCTAATTACATCATAGGAGCCTACACAACACAAAACACTGTTGCTGTATGTAGGTTTTATTTTATTTGTTTTTTATCTTATATTTTGGAAATGTACAACCAGTCCCCCCCCCGTTGTTGTTGTTTTTTTGGTCCCCCAAGAGAGTGGGGCCCTAAGCTATAGCTTGTTTAGCTTATACATAAATCTGGCACTGCCCCCACCACTGATGCCCCCGAAAAACTGCTTCTGAGGGATGGAAGAACAGGCTGGGATATGGTACAGAGGGTTGAAGTAGTTATGGGGTGGCGGCGGCAAAAAATAGGGGTCTCGATGGAAGATTTTGTGCTATAGTGAAGCTCCCATTGGTTTCAACCTCCTGTGGTCTGATATTATATTAGGCTCTATACCATGGGACTAATAATTAATATCATCCCTAGAAAGACTAAAGATGAAAACCGACTACCATCTGCCAAAGTGTACTAGTGACTTTCTAGTAAAGTAGCAGTAAAAGCTAAAGCTTTGCTGCAGCAGTAAAGGGATGGAAAACTTTTTTCAGCCCCCTTGGGGGGGGGACTGCATTCCCTTCTGTGCAACCTTCCGGGGTCACATTCCAGTGGCAAAGTGGGCAAAGCAAGGAATGTGAAGTTTATGCGGCAGGCTAGTTTCTACCCGCACATCCCTCTTGTTCCTTCATCCAGGCAAGCAGGAAGCATGATCAAAGTTCAAGGGCACATTCCAGGCAGGCAAAAACACTCAAGGAGGGTGCCAAAGTAGAGCCAGTAAAGGCTGTGGCCTGGAGAGGCGGGTTTGGTTGGGAAGCAGGTATGTCTCCAAGGGACAGGTAAAAAGGCTACACCTGGCCCCTGGGCTTTTTCATATTTTTATTCAGCTTATTTTCCAGATAATTCAGTGTTTATTTTTTAAAAGAAGACAGCTTGCCTAAAGCATCGAAGGGAAGGGCCAGACACATAGCTGGGCCAGGGTTCAGTTTGCTCAACATCCTGTATCTCCTGGTCTGTCATTTCAGTTGTGAGGCTGGACTCACACCTCAGCTGAAGAATTTGCTGTGAATTCTGGTTTTCTATTACAGCTGTGCTCACCCTGAGATGAAAAGAACTCACCGGCATCTGAACTATGTTTGACATGAAGGTTAATTATAAGTTTCTGGTAAAGTGAGATTGATCGACTAGGCCAAAGAAGAGCTGTCATATTTCTTATTGTCAATTAGGCAAAAGGTTGGCTACACCCTCCCATATACTGCAGGGAAGAATTTCTTTCAGCAGAAGGCATATCCATCCCAGTTTGGGCATTTTTCGGTATGCTCAATCTTTACAAAAGTGAAGACACCCAGGTTGCTCCCATGCCGATCCCATCTGCCACTCAGTAGTCCACAGGTTGTAGGCATGTGGAAAATGCAAATGCTCAAAATAACTCCCAAGCACAGCTAAAACTAATATTTTTATTATTATGCTGTCTGGGGGCATCAAAACAGGAGTGGGGCAAGTTCTCATATGGACATGCCCAATGTGGCCCTTAAGAATGCAAGAAGGGCTCTTACCAAAGGCTCATCCAGCATTCATTTTGCACAGCAATCAGCCATAAGCAGACATAAGCATAAGATTCCCATAAGCAGGTCCTGAGGACAACAGCCCTCACTCCCTCTTGCTCCCCTGCAATCCAAAATCAATCGCTCTACAATAGCTTTATGTGATGTGGTCACAAAATTGAGACTAGATTATAGATTTCAAATGGAGACATTGTGATACCCCTTTCCCCATCATCCCTCGCTTGAAAGTAATTGCTGATTGAGTTGATGTCTTCACTGAGCTACCCACTATGATTGCAAGATTCATATTTGGGATAGCTCAGTTGGTAGAGCATGAGACTCTTAATCTCAGGGTTGTGGGTTCAAGCCTCATGTTGGGCAAAAGATTCCTTGCATTGAAGGGGGCTGGACTAGATGACCCTTGTGCTTCCTTTCAAACTCTATAATTCTATGATTCAATTCATATCACACGTGTGCACACTGTGAAGTTAATATTTATTTTATTTTCTTATCCCAATGTGTATCTTTTTACTCTTATGCTGAGATTTACAGCTCATCCATGCTTCCATTTCTAATTTGTTGTTGTTATTTGATTGTAGCCTAAACCTTCCCTTCCATTCCCCAAGGTGCTTGTGTGTGTGAGGGGAGAACGTACCTCACTGGCAGAAGTTGGCAATAACTGGCATGCCTCTTTCCCCACCAGGGATTATATTTCAAGCCTACTGTTACTCCTTTCTCTCATGTTTTTTTTTCCTTGAGGAGAGGAGACTGACAAGGAGCAGCAGAGGTGGCTCATAGGCCAACGGGGTGCCAATCTGAGGCAGATTGGCTCAAGAAAATTTGTGCACATTTAGAATCATCATCCTGGATAATTTAATGACATCCACAAATTTGACCACTTCATTAAAGGTAAAGGTACTCCTGACCATTAGGTCCAGTCGCGGACGACTCTGGGGTTGCGCACTCATCTCACTCTATAGGCCGAGGGAGCCGGCATTTGTCTGCAGACAGCTTCCGGGTCATGTGGCCAGCATGACTAAGCCGCTTCTGGCGAACCAGAGCAGCACACAGAAAAGCCATTTACCTTCCTGCTGGAGCGGTACCTATTTTTCTACTTGCACTTTGATGTGCTTTCGAACTGCTAGGTTGGCAGGAGCTGGGACCGAACTTCATTAGTTGCTCCTAATTCTATATCACTTATGAACCCATTCAGTTGCACTGGTTCAAATACAGATGGTTAAGGGGCTACATTTCTTATTTTCCTTCATTGTCTATTGATTCCTACTCTCTGCTTCCTGGTGCTTAACCAGTCACTGATCCAGAAAAGAACTTCCTTCATATCCCAGCAGTGCTGCTTACACAGGAGCGTTTGATGAGGAGCTTGGTGAAATGCTTTTTGGAGGCCCAAATATACAATCTTTGCCAGAACCTCCCAATTGACGTGTGTGTTGACACCCTCAAAGAACTCCAGAAGGTTGATGAGGACGGACGGACGAACAGACGTCGCTGTGCAGAAGCCTTGTGATTTGTAAAAGGAATTTGATATCACAGCAGCTTGATATAGTGAAAACAGGCAACGTAAAAGCAACTATAATTTCCCTTGTTTCCAGATGACACTTCAAAAGCTTTCCTGATGCAAGAAGATTGCCAGGGATGTGCGCATGGCAATCAACCATTACCAATGATTCATTTGACTTGTTTCTTGAACTGTAAGGAAACGGAGTGCTTTTGGAGTAGTGCCTTGATTTGTCTGTCGATTGGCTAAGCTCACTTCTTCCCACATGGCTGGGCTTTGAGCTATTAGTTAATGACTACTTCAAACCTTCTGCACCGCCATTGAAACAAAAGGACAAAAAATGGAATGTTGCCGTGACATTGCCAGGTAGGATGGGAGAGGTATTGTGGAGAATGCCAATGAGTGGGGTGTGTGTGTGTTTGTGTGTGTTTGTAGGGGTGGGGAGAGAATCTGAACAGAAACCTGACACACCAGTTTCATTTTCTTCCAGCTACTAGGATTATTACCTCAGAGGGGAAGAATGGGCACTATTTCACAAAGCTATTGTGTAGATGAATGTGACTGCATTCAGGCTGCATCCTGGCTAGAAATGAGTCATGCAACAAATATTTACTAGTGATACGCCCAAGTCAAATAGTTCAAAATCAAGTTCAGAATGAGTATCTGGATGCTCCCAGAAGAGAGGAAGTTGATGGATTGGGGGGGGGGGGTGTTGTGTTGCTTCAGCATTCAGCAGAGGAAAGAGAACAAAGCAGAGATTGATTTCTCCGTGACTGCACCATTCAGTGGGTGTGAAGATACAGATTCTGATGACTTCCATTTGCTTTCCACCATACTTGATGAATGAAGCTAGGCTGATTTATTGTCCGCGGAAGCAATTGCATCCCTATGTATTGAAGAAAGCAGATTCAGCATAAAATGCTGTTGGATGACGAAACACTAAACGTTCCGGGTGGTTTTTGTTTATTCCTTTATTATTATGTTTCTTCCTCCAAGGAACTCAGAGCAGCATTTTAGCCATGCAACATCTCTTTGAAGCCAGTTAAGCAGAAATGTAAGCTGCACACACCCTGTCCTTTTAAAGCACACGCTTTCCCACAAAGAAAGGGGACTGGAGTTACAAATCCCTGCAACATAGTTAAGCAATGGAACTCACTGCCACAGGAGGCAGTGGGGACAGTGAAGAGGAGGGGGAGGGGGGCTTCTTTGGCTGGTTTATGCCCCTCCTTTCCGTCTCATGGTGGAGGGTCTAGCTCAGTGTTTCCCAACCGGTGTTCCAATGAGACATTGGCTGGTGTGCCGTGGGAGGGAGGCGGGTGAGTCGAGCGGCGAGAGGCGGGGCGGCGGCGGCGAGGATCCGCGTCGAGCCGGGGGCGGCTCCGCGGTGGTGGTGCCGAGGTTTCTCTCTCCATTCTCCCCTCACACACACACACACAGGAAATAACACAGGATCAGCTGACAGGACCCGGCCAATGGGGCGGCGGCGGGGCAGCGCACGCAAAAGGGAGGAGCGCGAGACAGCGGACGAGGAGGAGGCCGGCATGTCTGGGCAGCAGCAGCAACAACAGCAGCAGCAACTCCTGGCGACGGCTCCTCAAGCCCCGGGCAACCCTACTCCCTTACCGGCCTCGGCCGCCCTCCTGCTCCACCCGCCACCGCCTCCCCCGCCGGCTACCTCGGCCCCGCCGCCGCCCCTCCTCCGCCCGCTATCGCCGCCACCACCACAACAGCCGCCGCCACCTCAGCTGGGCCCATGCCTGCCGGGAGCGGCGGCGGCAGCAGCAGCAGCAGCGCCCCGGCGCCCTTCCCTCACGGCGGCGACCCGGCCCTGAACGAGCAGGAGAAGGAGTTCAAGCGGCGCCTCAAGCAGCTCTACCCGGCCGTGGACGAGCAGGAGACGCCGCTGCCGCGCTCCTGGAGCCCGAAGGACAAATTCAGCTACATCGGCCTCTCGCAGAACAACCTGCGCGTCCACTACAAAGGTAGAGGGACGGAGGGAGGGCGAGGCCGAGGCCACCGCCATCCCCAGGCCCCCTCCGCCTCTTCCTCCGAAAGGCAGGCTGAGAAACTCCCAGGGAAGCTCTGAACGTCTCCCCCGAAACCATCGGGAGGCTTCGGTTGTTGCCTTTCTCCGCCGAGGTCGGTGGACCCCGAGCCTAGGCTTCCTTCCCGCACCCCGCTTTCCGAAGACCGCACACCAGTTGGGCCAGTACATATTCCCCTCCCGTGACTGGAGCGGAATAGCCCTTTCTCTTCTTCCCCAACCCTTGTCGTTGGAGGAGTCCCTCAGTCCCTCCCTTTGCTGCCTCCTCCCCCCCCCACCCCAAAGCTTGGAGGTTCCCCGGCAAGGGGGAGGGGAAAAAATTGAAACTTTCACTTTCGTGCATCCCTCCCGGCGTGACGCTGCGCGCTGACGTCACGGGGCTGTAATGGTGGTGTGCCTCGAGATTTTTTTCATCAAACAAGTGTGCCTTTGTCCAAAAAAGGTTGGGAAACACTGGTCTAGCTGTCAAAAAGCCCATTAGCTCTATTCATCCTTGAGATGCTTATGTACCTGTGCAGTTATGGAGTCACTCCTTCATGAGAAGAACGGAAAGAAATCATTCAACTTTGTCCAGAAACATATCAAATCCTCACTTGAATCCTGAGATGTTCTTTGCCCAATACAACTGCTCCAGGGAAACCGGGTCATTAAAACAGAGACATCATGTAACTCCCCTTGAGGACACAACACTGGGGCCAAGGCACGCACCCCAGTACTATGAGCCACAGGCAGCGTGCAGTGGTACCTCGGGTTACATACGCTTCAGATTACATACGCTTCAGGTTACAAACTCTGCTAACCCAGAAATAGTGCTTCAGGTTAAGAACTTTGCTTCAGGATGAGGACAGAAATTGTGCTCCGGCGGCGCGGCAGCAGCAGGAGGCCCCATTAGCTAAAGTGGTGCTTCAGGTTAAGAACAGTTTCAGGTTAAGAACGGACCTCTGGAATGAATTAAGTCCTTAACTTGAGGTACCACTGTACTCTTTTTGTCCCTCCACAACCGAAGCCACCTCATCTGGCTATGTAACTGTGCCTTGACAAACAGGCCCTTGAAAGCCATGGTTTTCTCACCTTATCTTTTTGACAGTTCCAAGAGCTCTGCAGGCCAAGCATGCCTAGCAGATGCAGAGGGTTCTCCCATCACAGTGAGTCAGGAGACAGAACTGGTAGCCGAAGGGTTCACACAACTCTCATCCAAAGTGAAAGTACAAGGGAAAACGAGGGCTCTAAAAATATCCCCTTGACAGTGTTAATTTATTTGAAAAGGAAGCTCCTTTGGCTTGAAAACGGAGACTTTCAGGATTTTTGAACAATGCATAATCACGGTTTCACACCTGTCCGGCCCTATATTTCTCTGCCTTGTTAAAGCAGAACAAAACAAGAATCCCAACGTTCTATTCCTAAATATAGGATAATCGCTCTGTCGGCTCTTGTTTCTTTCTGTGTGTATTATAAATGCCCGCACGAGCTATGGGGGGAAATAAGCTATGACATGGCAAGGCAATGACTGCAGCGCATTAGGTGTCCCAGATTGACCTATCGGGCCTCTCCAAACTAATAAAAAGCTTTGCGAATGATTTCTAGCCTTCAGTGCTGCTACATGAAAATGAAAGGGGACTTGAAGTTTGGGGGTTTCCATGAAGCCACAGACCAACATAGCTGATATGAGACTGGCCTGGTTAATGTTAAGCATCTTGTACCATCTTCAAAGGTCTCTTGGAACCTTGTTGACTCATCAGGTGTAAGAAGAGACAGGAGAGGAATAGCCCAAATAGGACCCCTGGAAAGGGGAGGAGAGGCAGCTATAGCAGTCCCTAAGATTAGCGAGGAACTCAATCCCCTCCACCCAGGAATGATCAGGGGAAAAACGGAAGAAGAGCAAGAAGCTGTTGTTGCTGTCGTCAAGTCTAGTTGACAAAGGGGGGAAGTGTGTGCAACCCATTTTGTAGGATTCACATCGCCTTGCTGTGCTTCCTTGGGAGCAAAGCTGGGCTTTGGAGAGAGCCAAGTTTGGCTGAGAAGAAAGACAATCTGTGGCAAGAGAAAGGGGGAAGGTGGGGAGGCAGAAGTGAGGCTGAAGTAGGAGATGCTGAGCCCTGAACAGTGAGAGACCTTCTAGAGATCTTTTTGGGTGTTGATGATAAGCAGAACACTAAATATGTGAAAGGGGGGAGGAGATGAGGAGGCCAGCTCTATCTCTCCCCCCTCCAAAATTATCTTCAACTTGTGCAGGCAACTGTCTGCTCTGCAGTGTTGAGACTTATGAAAACTCCTAGCACATTTCAGTTAGGCCCATTAATTTCAATGAGTCTACTCTGAGTAAAACTTGGCTGAATGCCACCCCTGGTTTTCCATGGTTCTTACGAGTTGAAGAGAATAATGATGGGAGCAGAACTAGTGCATTTGACCCTACTGCCCCCCAACTCTGATGTGTTAGAGTGTACTCTTTATTGTAACAACTGAGTTTTGGCATTCTGCAAACATTCACGAGCTGTGCATTTTAGTATATTTTGGATCCATTTTGAATTCAAGTTTTAACTTAATATTGGGCCACCTTAAGTTTTCCCTACATTAAAAAAACCACTTCCGGGGTTGGACTGTGATGGGCAACAGGCAAGATGGCTGTCCACTGTCCAGTGGGTTGTGCCACACGAAACAGCTGCCTTGCCTGAGTGTACAGTCAAGCTAGCTTTGATTATATTGTTAGATAGCTCCCTGCATTCCTTGTGTTCAGTTTGTTGAATGTGAAGGACTGAATTACTGAAGAAATGAGTTGCTTTCCAACGTAGCAGAAGACCTGATAAACCTGGTGAAAGGAACCCTTTGACAACACAAGCTTCATATTGTGAGCAAATGTGCATCTTTGTTCAATTTGGTGTAACTATGCAATTATTGTGGCTTCACAGTATGATCATTACATTGTGAATCAGACCCCATTACTGAACCACCACATTTTTTATTCATGTGGCTTGTTCATTTATGCATTTTAGATCTCTTTCACTGCTGGAGTATTTGTAAATTTGAGCGGGGAGCCTGTTGTTTCCTCACAGCACATATTTTATGGTCTCATAAAGCAGCAATCATCAAGCATCACAGATGAGGATATCTTGGTTTCTAGGCACATTAAGAAAAAGGCTATAAGATTAAAGGCAGCAAGATATAATACGGCAGAACACCACAGTAAACTACTACTGGCATGAAGATTGGCACCATCTTGCCCAGGTGCAAGAGGGGCCACTGAGAGTGCAGGAACTGGGGAAGAAGGAAATCCAGGAAGTACGGTTCAGAGAATGAAGGGTTATGTGGCAATGGACTTGGGCTAGACTAAAGCAGCCCCGCGCACAGTTATTTCCCATCAGTCCCAACAGGCGTGTGGGTTACTTCCAGACAACCTGTTTACTGAACATTCATACCGATTTATTTTCAAGGAGTAGGGTTGGGTGAGAATTCTGATCAGTTTGCATTTAAAGCCAAAATGATCAAACCCACACTTTCTGAAAGATCCTCTGCTGATTGGCTGCATTCATGTGATGGTATGGAATGCTCACAATTCAAACGTTCCAGCTGCTCAGAGAACAAAGCTGTCAGAATGTACACATACTTACACTGAACTACATGTGCCATTTTAATGCCCATTCATGTGGGATTATTATTGTTTTATTGAAGCAGTCAGAGCTCCCCATTTTCTAATTGACATTGGGTTTGCTACAACATACAATAGTCACACAGGTCCCATTGAAATCAATGGAATAAGTTATTTACTTATTTCAATGGGAACTAAGTGCAACTAACTTAGTCTGGATCCAGCCCAATGCCAATCTGAATTTCTGGTTTTTTGTTTTCAGCTGCCAGGATTAAGATTGTGATGTTGCAAAAGCTTGCAATCTTCTTAAAACAGAATCCCTTGGTTCCTGTTTATATTATTGCCAAATTATTTATTGTGAACCTCATACATAAGAGTTCTATATCTCATGCATATGGCAGATCAAATGCAGAAAGCTATGAATTTGAGTGGGCTGAGTGCTAATTTACTGTTGCTGCCAAAATAGTTGCTGTTCATTACTGCCTCCCACTCTGGCTGGAACAGGCAGCCTGAATATCACATATACTGCATTTATAATGCCACATTAAACTCTGGAGAAGGTCATCTTCATTTGCAGATGCTGTAGACAAAGTGGCTGATCACTTGAGATGCAGTCATTGCAGGGTGCTAAATAGATTTGAGATTATTATTTAAATAAAGCAGTCTTTCAGAGCTGCCAGTCAAAATTCTTCCATTGGCAGCCCTCCAGATTAAAACACCTGGCAATTAACACTTAGCCAAGGATAGCTAACACTTAGCAAGGGGCACTCAGCTGATATGCTTTCTTGGCAACATTGCTGGGTCACCTGCTTTGCATAAAATGGAGCAGTTTAACATAATCTTCACCATGGAGACACATTCTTCAAAGGCTTTATATTCCAGTTTGCAAGGCAGCATCCAAATCTAGTCATATGTTGGACTTGTTCCAAATGAACCACATTCGTTGCAGAGGCCTATCATCCGATCCTCACAATACCCTATATCATTTTCAAACGTTTAACATCCATTCAGAATCATTGAGATTATTAAATAGATTGTAACATAGCATAGTTAAAACCAGTAACTGAAAATATATCATTTTTGCAGAATTTGGATCCACTAGCAGCTTTTACAGCATGAGTGATGGTCCATCTCTCTCTATACTGTATTTACTCTAGATTATTGTCACACTTTCCCGCCAGCTTCTAAAGGCATTGAGTGGGATGCTTCATTGCCATGGCTGTGCGGTTGTGCATGCTATTGCTTATGCTGCAGGTGTGGTGCTCCTGCAGATCGGGCCTGGCAGCCTCACACAGACCTCCTCTGCCAAAGCTGTTCTGCACAGCTCCCTGGAGCCATGCCCAATGCGAGCCATGAAAGGGGGGCCTACAGGATGCTAAACGCATATGTGCATCCCATCTCAAATGCACAACAAGAGATACACGGGAGTCCAGTCCTGCTAGAAGTCTCATGATTAGGCCTCCCTTCGCTCATGGCCCAAAATCCATATATACAACACAACACACACAGGGCAACATCCCTTATTTATCCAGTTGAGCAGCTGCCTCACTTCTTCCATGTTTTCTGAGTTTCCATCAGGAACTTCTGAAAGAGAGGCATGTAGAGCCTGTTAGTGTACAGCAGACATCCACAAACTCGGCCCTCCCATCATCCCTAGCTAACAGGACCTGTGGTCAGGGATGATGGGAACGGTAGTCCCAAAACAGCTGGAGGGCCAAGTTTGGCCATGCCTGGTGTATAGGCTCTATTGAGACTTCCAGGTGAATGCATGGAGGCTGAGAGAGTGGGCTTTTGATCCCCCTTCACATGTTAACATGCAAAACGATTTATGTTCAAGATAGCTGGTGATATTCGCAATTAACAAAGGGCAGACATAATATATATGGACTATTTGCCCATGACCCATTCAAGCAAAACAGTTAACGGGGAGTAACTAATGTAACACAACTGAAATATATTTTCAGACATATCCCTCAAGATGGACTTAGCACGGAAAATTTGTTCATGCCCAGCTCCCTGGTCCCACCACTCTATAACAGTGGTGGACGTACAGATAGAAACGTAGTTTGTCCCATTTGTAGGGCTGCCTTTTTAAAATTATTTTTTTTATCATTATATTGTGGAGTGGTTTTGCTTGATGCCTCAAGGTACATGCAAACTGCAAATGGGCATTCCTAAAACTAACACCTATGCCCCTGACCCCAATTCAGATACAATTAGTTGCATTCAAAGCCCATTGCTTTAAATAGGAGTTAAACATAGCTATCTCTAGGCTAGGGCTGTTGAAATTTTATAAATTAAGAAGTTGGAACTGCAATAAAATGCTTCAGTTCTCCCTGTTCTGAATTCCAGCTACTCTATTCCCCTGCCCCCATTTTTCTGCTGCCCCCCCCCACTTCAGTCAACATTTTATGGAAACAGTGTAGCCTCAGGACTCATTGGGCTTTTTTGCAGGGATGGTGGTGTAGGAGATTTCCCCCTCAGGACTTTTTTTTGGCTAGTAAAACTGTACTTTTGCAAACCCTGCTCCCCTCTCCATCTGCTGATATTGTCCACTTGTATGTGGCTGTCGCTGTTTGGGATATAAAAGTAATGGCACTTGGAGAATTGAAAAAGAATTAGGATACATGATGGCATTCTCCCTGGGAAGGAGATGGCAGATTCACATGAACCATTTGCTCGCCTCCCCCTCCTCTTGAAGGTGACAGGACCAGATCTCCTCATACCCCAGCAGTTAATTAAAAAACATGAATCAGCAACGAATGGTGTTTTTCTCACATGACACAAAGTCTGTAATTTAAATGCAGTGCTGTCAACAAGAATGAATATTCAATGTGAAAATAGCTTTCAGTCTCTTAGTGACAAGAGTTGTTCCTCACAAATCCATTGTGTGCATCGCTACAATTGAAAGGGAAACATGAATCAATTAACTTGGGTCTCCAGCGGTTTTTGGACTACAACTCCCATCATCCATAGCTCGCTAGTGATCAGGGATGGTGGAAATTGTAGCCCCAAAACAGCTGAAGACCCAAGTTTGGGAAACACTGATTAGCACATGGGGGGACACAATGTATGAGGAAGTCATGATCCATGTCCCGCCATTCCCTGCTGTAGTTCAGGGGTTGCATTTCCTTGTGGGCACCTTTCTGCAGGAAAAGTGGACAGAGAGACCAATGCAGTTCTGACCTTTGTTGAGTAGGCTACATTCCAGGGTGTGGAATTCCTGAAGTCCAGACAGAGAGGCCTGGAGGGTTGCATCCTTGGTTAACAGAAACACATCTGCACATAAAACATTGTGGTGTTCATGATGCAAAGTAATGGTAAAGGCATGGAGCAGAAAACACACCTGCTATATAATGTATTGTTATGAGTTTGGGGTGCCAGACACCCCTAAATTCCTGGCTCCATTTAATGTTAGAATTTAATCAAGCCTCCTGAACCCCTGGATCCAGCAAGGGTTAAAATACAAGCCTGGTCAGTCTCTTGATGAGGTAATCACCTGGGAGATGTGCCATTAAGAAGACAAAAGGAAGGTCATGGCTCATTAAGAAAGCTATGGAGAGGGGCTCGGTGCCAGATGGCAAGTGGGTGAGACCCCTCCTTCAGCTCTTAATAGTTAGTGAGGAAACAAAAGCAGAGTCTGAAGTAGAGTCTTTAGAGTTGTGTGATGTGACCAAGGAGAAAGGCAACAGCAGCAAACTGGAGAGAGGGTCTGATGTCTGTTTGAATCCACAGCTGCAGCTATGGGAGAAGCAAGACCCACTTGGGGTGTTGATGCTGTGAATTCATCCATCATAGACTCATATATGTTGTATGTATGTGGGACCATGGGTGGCACTGTGGTCTAAACCACTGAGCCTCTTGGGCTTGCTGATTGGAAGGTTGGCGATTTGAATCTGCGTGAGGAGGTGAGCTCCCGTTGCTCTGTCCCAGCTTCTGCCAACCTAGCAGTTCAAAAGCATACTAGTGCAAGTAGATAAATAGGTACCGCTGCAGCAGGAAGGCAAACAGTGTTTCTGTGCGCTCTGGCACTCATCACGGTCCTCCGTTCACCAGTAGTGGTTTAATCATGGTGGCCACATGACCCTCAAAGCCTTTGACTGGACTTAACCGTCGAGGGGTCCTTTACCTATATATATGTATGTAAATAAATCATATATCATAAAGAAACCACAGTCTCCATTGTGCTTCATTTCCAAAAGGAAATCCAGGCCCTGGGTATCGCACACTATTCGGAGATTGGGGTAACATGCAACACTATACAGCTGATGCTGATGACTGCCCAACCGTTTTGCAAATAAGTACAAACTTGGGGGACATCTTCAAGGCATTCTGCTAGCTTTGCATTAATTTGCTGCCTAGGAGAAAGACTGCAAAAAGGCAACAAATGGCACACAAATCCTAGTAGTTAGTGCACTTTAATTATTTCTTTGATTGGCGTGTGTGTGTGTGTGTGTGTGTGTATGTGTGCATATGCTGTTTTGCTTTAAGGAAAGAAGAGGCCAAAATGTCAAGAGTATTTCCATTGTTGTCCCTGGAATTTAGATTGGTTTTTTTGGAAGCATTTAGCGTTTTCTTTAAATGAGCCTGCACAAACTTGCATTTTAACCATCTGGAAGCAAACTGAAGGCAGCAACAACAACAATTCTAAGAGGCACAGAAGTATAATATGGGCAGGAGCTGTTTTTTGAAGGATGAATTTCCAGAGCAGAGCCAGGCTGCACAGACTCAGCCTCTTGCACGGAGCTGTCACCATGATCTAATTACTATACGTAAAGTATGTGACATCTGGAGATGCGCCAGAGCTTCAAAGTGACTTAGGCACTCAGTGAACCATACAATCCATGGTTCATGAAGACTGCCAATACTTACTCATCTGCAGGCTGCACTCTCTAGGAAGGAAGGGCTGATTTAAGCACAGGGCATTTTTACAGCATGCTCAGCCGTCAATCTGTAGCCCAGTTCCCTGAGCAAGTTCTCTGCACTACAACTTTCTGCAATTCGTTTTCCCCTGCACAGGAGTCTGCTGAAGGGTTTTACCTTTTCCTTCCCTAAGGGAGCACTATGTTCAGCAATGAATGCAGGTCCTGTTTTAAGACACTTGCAAGGACCTTTCGTAGCCTGGTACATTCTGCATTTAATTCAGAGAGTCTCCGTGACAGATATAGTCTCTAGTATCAGAAATCAACCTCACCACATGTTCAAATGGGGAACGAAGGAGAGGCTGAGAAGAACTGCCCATCCTTTCTGTGTGTGCCCCCCCCCCACATTTTTGTTCCTTACAGCCTCAATTAGCTCCCCAGTTCTTCTCCTTATGGTCGTAGGAAGCTGCCTTCTACCGAACTAGAACATTGGTTCATCTAGCCCAGGCACCTTCCACATGTTGTTGAACTCCCAACTCCTATGAGCCCCAGCCAGCATTGCCAATGGTCTGGGAACTGATGGCTATTAAGATTTGGTATCCAACTTCTAAGAGTCATTCATTCTCATAAGGCTAGTTTGGGGGGACGAATCCATTGAAAGGATGCCAGTCTCTAATGCATGATACAGATAGGTAGCCGTGTTGGTCTGCCATAGTCAAAATAAAAAAATTCCTTCCAGTAGCACCTTAAAGACCAACTAAGTTAGTTCTTGGTATGAGCTTTCGTGTGTGTATCTGAAGAAGTGTGCATGCACACGAAAGCTCATACCAAGAACTAACTTAGTTGGTCTTTAAGGTGCTACTGGAAGGAATTTTTTTATTTTGTCTAATGCATGATGTTTCATTGGCAATCAGTGTGTGGGGGTCACATGTTTATCTATTTCCAGTTTAACTTTTGAGTTAGTGAAAGTCACCTGAAACTTAGCTAAGAATAAGCCTGTGAGAATATGTGCAGAATTTATCGAAGGAGCTTTTTTCTATGTTTGCTCTGTGGAAAGGAAGTTAATATGTATCAGTATGTTGTTTTAGTTACAATGGCTGCCTATTCATTTGCATGTCCAATTCAAAGTGCTTGTTTTAACCTATGGAGCCTTGTATTGCTCAGGACTCCAATATCTAATGGAGGGCCTCTGCTTTAAAACAATGGTGCTCTTCTGCAACTGAAATTATTTCATAGTGTTCTGCAGTCAAATGGCAACCATTTCCCCATCTTCAGGGTTTGTACATAGCTGATCTGCTCATCCACAAATTCCATTTTCATGCTGCTTTCTTTGGCTATACCTTACTTCAAGCCAGTTGGGTGCAATGATGTATCAGCAAGTGATGGATTAATCAGCCTCTCAACAAGTCAAGATGTCTCATCAAGCCAGAATATATCTCAGAGCAGTTAGGTTTCCTTTTGACTTAGACTCCCTGAGAGGTGTTTAATTAGGAGCTCTTGATCAGATGAAGCTCAAATGGAGCCTGAGAGGAGAGAGAGAGACACACACAGATTGGATTAGATGAGAACTAGCAAGCTGCTGTTTGCAAGGGGTAGTAAGGCTCGGAGGGGTGTTTTCCTGCAGATGATTCAAAGATCGCATCTGGGAATTGCCAAAATGTGAACGTTACATTTGTCCCAGCCTCTTTCAACTTAAATTAGCAAATCTGAAATCGGCTTAGCCAAAATTGCAAATAGGACTTGACAGCAAGCCTTGCTGCAGGGGTAGAACAGTGTTCAGTAGGAGGTCACATAACAAGGAATTAAAATTTTGTTTAGAGGAAAGAATTCATTTCTTGAAAAAGGAAATTGGAAGAATGGAACGACGCCCCAAGTTTAGGTAAGGAAGAGGAAAGCGATGGATGTATATTATATGGTCCAACAGACTGAATGAGAACAGTTTTGAGTAAGGCACCACCATATAACATGATCAGGCAAATACCAGGACTTAAGGCATAAGAACATAAGAACATA
Organism: Podarcis liolepis; assembly: GCF_965112155.1. Classification (NCBI taxonomy): domain Eukaryota; kingdom Metazoa; phylum Chordata; class Lepidosauria; order Squamata; family Lacertidae; genus Podarcis; species Podarcis liolepis. The sequence continues at coordinate 74,225,817 of NC_139557.1, forward strand.
AAATAGCCCATCTAGTCTAGCACCCTGTTCTCACAGCAGTCAGCCAGATATCTGTGGGAAGCCTGCAACCTGGACATGAGCACAACAGATGCTGTTGACACCAGTGAGAGGCCCACTGTGGTCTCCTTGATGGCCACAGTTTCAGCTGCCATCATTATTTCCCCAAAATACCATGCAGCTGAAGTTCCAATCATACCATATTGTGAGTAGAAAACATGCATGCAGTCACAGAAAGTTTAAGGAGGCTTTTTATGGGTCTTCATCTTGTTTCTCTTCCTTTCAGTTTATTTCAACCATCATACATCTATGGATAGTGAACTCAGCTGCAGAGCGATGACAGGGTTGTAGCCAAAAGAGGGCCACAAGGAAATGAAAGGGGGGGTGTCTGCATGCTTACAGGAACCTCAAGATTTGCGGAACGAGGAAAAAATATTTAGGGAACGGAGCCTATGGAGGCAAACACACACACACACACCCCCCTCGGTGAGGACTGAGCATGCTCAGTCAACATGGAATGCTGACTAGAAGAGAGTGAAGGAACAACAGAAAACAGAGAAATGAAGGAGAAGTAGAATGCAGCATTCTGAAAGAAAATATGGCTGGCACACGTAAAAGTCCATAGTGCAAAGTTTTGTTGCATGTCTCTTGTATCTTCAAATAGCAACAATTTCTTAGAAGAACTTGAGCACATTATTTGTCTTTTTATAACTCTCTCCTCAACCTGAAGGGTCACCACTACCCCCCATATTATTTATTGTACTCCACATTGGTTTTACCTACTCAGGTAAAAACATCAAATGATTTTGTCAACGAGGTGCCATGAATGACACTGAAACTGATGAGACTTCCGGGATTGATTACAATTGCAAACTCTCCATGGAATCAATGTCATCCTGGTGTAGTGTTAATTGGCTGGTTCTTGAGGTTTGCATTGAAATGAATCAGGAGATCAGAGTGAACATTTTAAAAAGCATAATAATGTTGATTTGTTTTTAACATTTCATTTTATCAGTATTTTCAGTGAATATTTTATATTCTTTTATGTGCTTAGCTGTTTTTGTTAATTAAGAGGTATATAAATCTTAAGAAATGAATAGAGAAATAGAGAAACCATTTTGATCTGCAGGTGGGGCTCACATGTTGGAAGACTCCAGCACAAAACACAGTGCCTCACAAAGAAAAATAGCATGTCAAGGGGAATCCAGGAGAGACCATTCTTCTTGACATCTCGTTTTCTATGTGGAGGGGATTTATTTGTAAATGAGCCCCCCATGTGCAGACTGATGTGGTATAGCCAAAACACAAATATCCTGCCTCAGGGACAACCAGGCCCTTAATTAAGTACTTTTTGCTGACATGACATGAAATGATTTTTGTTTGCTTCAGGCTAAAGAAAAACTTATTGGAAATTGCCTGTGCCATTGTCATTCAAACCCAATCAAAAGACTTACAAAATCCCATAAGACTCAAAAGCTTGAACTACCAGTAGTTTGGCTCAAGCTGAAACAATCCTAAACACACTTATTAAATAAGCCTGAATACACAGTGACGATTACTTCTGAGTAAATATACAAAGGATTACATTTGGACGGCCAGCAAATGATACTCTTTTTCTTGCCTTTACGTTTACCCTACGAGTTTTCACATGTGATCGTTCAATAGTGATATTGAAATACTCAATGGCTACTAGCCGCCATGGCTACGCTCTGCTTCCACAGTCAGAGGCATTATGCTTCTGAATGCCACAGACATCTGACTGGCCAATGTGAGAACAGGATGCTGGACTAGCTAGGCCACCGATTTAGAAGCGCTATTCTTAGGTTCTTAACCAATTCCTGAAATTCCCATATCTGTGATTTGAGGAAGAATATACATTCAGTTTAGGGCATATGATTATCGGGGGCCTGCTTGAGCACACCAAAGGCCCATCTCTTCTCACAGTGGCAAAGCAGAGACTCGTGGGAAGCTCGCAGCAGGACATGAGAGCAATGGCACTCTCACACTCTTGCTCCCCAGCAACTGAAATCCACAGGCATACTGCCTCTGACCCTGAAGGTAACAAACAGCCGTCATATCTTTTATCCACTTTTTCCATACTAGGCATAATTTTATACACCCCAATCATGTCCCCGACCCGTTGCTCACCTGTGTCCTAAAGTAAAAACCATCAAAGGTGTAACCTTTCATCATAAGGGAGCTGCTCCAGCCTCTTGATCATTTTGGCCACCCTTTTCTACTCCTCTCTTCTGCTTCTTTCTTTTTATTATTGTTATTCCACATTAACAACCATCATTGGTCTTGCTGAAGGTCATTTGGCGACATTCAATGAATTAGAAGTCTTAAAAGGTTAGTGCTAGCTATTTGTATAAAAAATGGAACTCTTGTGTAAGCCAATACCCACTTACCTCTGAGTAAATCCCATTGAACACAATGAGATTTGCTTCTGAGACAACCTGTGTAGGATTATACCATACAACAGCTTAAATGAAGAATGTTTGTCCTCAGGTGTTCTGGCTAACAGGTTGCAGATTGTAGAATTTTTTTTTATTTATGTAGCAAATTGGCATTTTAAATCCATTGACACTGTAAGAAAATAATCAGATAATATTAAAAGAAAGCTAAAATTCAGAAAGTCAAATGCTATGCAAGTCAGTTGTGCATTGTATTGTTTTACTGTATACTATTTTTCTGCTGTTTCAGTTATTTTTTCATGTGAACTGCTTTGTTAAAAAGTGATGTGGAATTGTAAGAAATAAAATAAGATACAACCGTTGACAACCAGTGGCAGCCTTCCACAAACAGAAGGAGTTCTTTGATTTGTATAGATGAGCCTGTGACCTAAAAGAGGACTCTGCAAATGGAAGCAGGGAGGCAATTTTTGCTGATTTCCTCCTTCTCCCCACAGCTCCCCTTGCAAACATCCATTCTGTTCTGGAAGGTCTCCAATCCTCTTGAGCAGATTTTCAGAAAGCTGTAGGGGGAAATATAGGGAAAATGTATCTCTTCTCTTCCATCTTCTGTTTATTAAGGTGTCTGCTAGATCAAAAAATCTTCCACAGGGCAAATTTGGATCCAACCCAATAATTAGAAGTGCTTTTAATCAACAGAGCTGTACAGGAAATTATCAGTATAGAGAAGAGGATTACTTATTTAATATTGGTGCTAGTAATGTTATCGCCTACAAATTATTTCTTGAGTATTTCCTGTAGAGATTGTTATGTACAGATGCCCCAAGGAGCAACAGGGAACTGATGTAGGCGAGTATATTGATAAATTCAGCAGATGGCACTCTTCTGTTTGATTCAAGCACAAAGCATTGCTTACTTGCATCCTAGGAAGGCCATGCTAGCCTTTTGTGAGTAAAAGAAACGTGTTTGATGGCACCTTGAGAGTGTTAATAGGCTTTTCATGACAGGGTGACAGGATTTTTTTCACTGGTGACAACCTACCGGTACTTCTTCAAGTGCTCAGTTGGAACAGGGGAAAGCAAGGCAGAATAGTTAGCTGGAAGCTGGTCGACCTTGTAAAGTTATTAAAGAGGCAGTGACAGTGCAAGTTATACAGAATTTTACAGCATTGTGGGAAATGATGCCACTTCATTGCAAATGCTTACTTTGGGCCCAAGCTATAAATCAGCAACCAATTTGTTTTGTTTTGTTTTAATTAATGAACAGTGTACAGTGCTATTTTTCTAGAAAAATAGGTGCTGGAACTCACCATGAAGACCTCCCTCATTCTCTTACAATGGCAATGGTGCCCACCTGAGAGGTGCCAAAACTGAGTTCTGGCAAATTCTGGCTGGGAAATGTTATCACTGGTTGTGTACGTTATCACTAGGGGTTGTGCGGAAGGGGGGTGGACCACCAAGAACCTCTCTCATGGCCTTGACTCTGCTGGCACCTTTGATTATGCAAAGCTGGCTATGGGTCAAAGTGCCCCACTGTATTTGTCTTTCTACCCCAGTGGGGAAGGTGTCTGAATGTGGGGGCAGTCTAGGCATACCAGCCTCCTTGTTTCTCTTGAGGCTCGGCTTCTGCAGAGAGCACCCTTGTCTGTTCCTCCTGCAGAGAGCAATGGCCTGTTCCTCAAAGTTCATGGTGTCTTCCGACCCAGTGAGCTAAGTACCGGGTAGATTGCCACACTGTGGGCTGTCAGTCACTCAGCTATGCCAAGCCCCCTGGAGCAGGTTGTCCCCAGGCCTCCACTGATCCACACATCTATGTCGTACTTGGATAGATGTGTCGGATGGCCCACTGTGAGCTGCAGGTGTTGGAGTAACAGGCCTACAATTCATGGCTCTGCTCGGGGACGGTGTTTTTTCTGGTGTTGTGGCAGTAGTTGCTGGTTCACTATTTGGACATTCCAGTGTTGATCTTCATTCTGTCTGTCCCTTGGCTGGGACACCGTTGACTGCCCTTGTGGGTGGGCTGCATTTGGGTAAATCTGGGCAGCCCCTTCCTCTGACTGTGAACTCTTTCTGCCATAAAGCTGCAGTGTTTATCTGGACTGTATTGCCACAGTGGGGAGATCATAGTCTGGACTGCAGAGATGGTTAGAGTGCTCCTGAAGAGCTGGGGTGGTGGCCATGTCATGCTGGGCCCAGGTGACTGGTAAAAGCAACTTAGTCCCATGATTTGACCAAAGAAGGAGTAGCTGCAGGGAGCTTGCTTCCCCTCTACCTGCCAGAAAAAATACTAACTCTGGTCCCATCTGTCAGCAAGGGCTTCTGGGTTTATGTGTATGAGTAAGTGAGGTTTCTTTGGGTGGGTGTGCAGTTTACTGATGTATTACAACCATTGTAAGTGACCTTAACAGTCAGTTGAAAAGTGGCTTATACTTCTTTGAAACAAATAAAATTACCGTATTTTTTGCACCATAACACTCACTTTTTTCCTCCTAGAAAGTAAGGGGAAATGTCTGTGCGTGTTATGGAGGGAATGCCTACGGGTGGCATACCTGCGGATTTTCCTCCTCTAAAAACTATGTGCATGTTATGGTCGGGTGCGTGTTATAGAGCAAAAAATACGGTAACCAATTACTTCTAATAGAACTTTCCTATTGTGGCTATTCTGTTAATAATTGTTGCCTACCCTGACCCATGGAAGGAGGCTATAAATTTTGCTCAAGTCATCCTGGTATCTACAGTGGGATTTTAGTGTGCTAGAGGCTATACAGCTATGAAACATGATCATGTTCCTCTTGAATATTTTGTAGTCTCAGAAGCTAAACCTACACAGATTTGCCTCTCACTTAACACCATCTGTAGCAAGTAATAAGGATCATCACTTTTGTCCAGCCAGAAGCTTAAAAAGGTAAAGATAAAGGACCCCTGACAGTTAAGTCTAGTCGCGAACGACTTTGGGGTTGCGGCGCTCATCTCACTTTACTGGCCGAGGGAGTCAACGTTTGTCCGCAGGCAGTTTTTCCGGGTTATGTGGCCAGCATGACTAAGCTGCTTCTGGCTGTTTACCTTCCCTTTTGACATGCACTTTTTTGACATGCTTTCGAACTGCTAGGTTGGCAGGAGCTGGGACCGAGCAACAGGATCTCACCCCATTGCAGGGATTCAAACTGCTGACCTTCTGATCGGCAAGCCCAAGGCTCAGTGGTTTAGACCACAGCACCACCCGTGTCCCGGCCAGAAGCTTACTCACTGCAATAACAGGCATAGATTTTTTCAACATGAAGAGATGTGGTGATGGGTTAGCTCCCCCCTCCCTGTATGCTGTGATTCTGATTATTATTGGCTCCTTTCCCAGCTGATGGTGTCTGCATGTAACCTCCCCCCTCAAAAAAATGGTAATTTTACTACAGTCTCTGTTTGTGCTGCAGAATGAGGGCACACCTCAAGAACCTGTTTCCAGTGCAACAGTTCAGTCTTGGAATATGTGATTGGGGTGTCTTTGGGCTTAAGCAGAGTGCCTTTTCTCGCTATGGTGCAATCCCAAACTCCTCCCTCTTTTCTTGGATTAGACAGTAGTCATTAGAGAGAAGGGCATTGGAAACAAAGGGTGTTCAAAAACCAAGCCACCTATGTCAGGGGTGGCCAACTCGCAGCAAAGTTTTCTGGCTTTCCGAGCCCCACAGATTTTTATGGCTGTGGTGAAAAGAAAGGAAAATGGACATTGCACTGGTATGGGCAGAGAAGTTTGAACCTCTCTGCTCAGCCCAACACCCTGATGGGGATTCAAATCGCTCCCTCTCTGATCATCAGACTGATCACTTGATGAATGGGTAGGGGCAATAATACCCCTCAGATTTGTGGATGAATGCATAGTGTGTGTGCCCATGTGCATGAAATAATGTGGGGTGCCCACTCCGACTGCTAACATGCCAACCTTGGAGAGTTGGCCAAGGGAGAAGGGAAGCATGTGGCCGAAAAAGGTTAGCCACACCTGTCCATACACAATAGGCCTTTAAAGGACATTCTCTCCCTGAAGGAATTCTGGGCATTGTAATTTGTTATAGCTTTCTGCAAATTGTAACTCGGGGGACGGGGGGACGGACTACAGCACTCAGAATTCTTTGAGGGTAAGAATGTACTTTAAAGAATGTGCTTTAAAGGTATAGAAAGGGCAGTGGTTGCCATCTGGTGGTCCGCAGACCCCAGTGGGTCCATGTACCCCACACAGGGGGTCCTTCTTCTTCTTCTTTTGGTGATCACTTGTAGCCGAGTAAGATTGTCTTCCATAAACACAGTTTTAACAGTGAATCTGTAAGTTACTGTGGAGGCCAATTCTGGATCCACACATCCTTCCACAGTTGGGACATAGGTTTCCAGGTAGGAGTTGATCACGGTGAGGGTTTGCCAAGCGTGCCTTCTTCTTAGCGCGTTTCTCCCTTTCGTCCTGAGTTCAACTGGAGCACTCGCAGGCCGGTGTTTCCCAATTGTTAGTGTTTATACTACATTTTTAAAGATTTGCCTTGAGACAGTCTTTAAACCTCTTTTGTTGACCACCAGCATTACACTTTCCATTTTTATGTTCGGAATCGAGTACCGTATTTTTTGCACCATAACACTCACTTTTTTCCTCCTAAAAAGTAAGGGGAAATGTCTGTGCGTGTTATGGAGGGAATGCCTACGGGTGGCATGCCTACGGATTTTCCTCCTCTAAAAACTATGTGCGTGCTATGGTCGGGTGCGTGTTATAGAGCGAAAAATACGGTAATTGCTTTGGAAGACAATAATCAGGCATCCACACAACATAACCAGTCCAATGAAGTTGATGTTGAAGAATCCTTGCTTTGACACTGGTGATATTTGCTTCTTTCAGTACACTGGCATTAGCTCACCTGTCTTCCCAAGTGATGTGTAAATTTTTTTTGGAGACACCGTTGATGGAATCTTTCATGAAGTTTGAGATGGCGTTGATAAGTGGTCCACGTTTCACAAACATACAGTAAGGTTGCTAGTACAATAGCTTTGTAAACAAGCATTTTGGTTTCCCTTTAAATGTCCTGGTCCTCAAACACCCTGCACTTCAATCGGGAGAAATCTGCACTTGCAGAGCTCAGGCGATGCTGGATTTCGGCATCAGTGTTGGCCTTTGTGGAAAGATAACTGCCTACAGTAGGTAGGAGAAGTGATCAACATTTTTCAACCTTACACCATTGAGTTGGATTTGTGGTGCTGCAGAGGGGTTGTTTTGTGCTTGTTAGTGCAGCACTTTGGTTTTTCCCTATGGCACCATTCACATAACAAAAACTACCATAGATATCAACATTTTCAAAAGTAGGGAGTTCATGGCTTGGCTTTTGAAAAACAGGGGCTCCACACAGTACTTAGCTAATTGGGAACCACTAGTATAGGGAGAACATAGCCCTAGGCAGACTTGAGTCTGGCAACTTTCGCTTTAGTAACATAAACACTGGCAAAAAAATAAACAACCCCCACCACCTTTACACTATCAGGGAACTGGAGAAGTAACTGAATTTATCTCTCTTTCTCTCTGTTGCACATACTAGTGAGAAAGTTCTGAATTATGCCTTTTTTATATTTTAAAAAAATCAATGGAACATGATCTTTTATCTAAACTAAATTCTAACAATAGTTCCAGGCAGTCACTGAGACCTATTGTTGTAAGCTGTAAACTGACACAGCACATTTAGGTTAATTGGTCTGATTCTCTGCCAAATCTAATCTGTCTACAAACTAACAATAGGGAAACCAATGCAGAGAAAGGTATAAGAATGTAACTGTTGGCAGCTCACAGCAATCAATGTTTGTACTTGTGTCAACTGTGCAGTTCACACAGCAGAAGAATGGCAATAGCTTTATCCCATATTCAGGAATGGTAAATGAAAGCTCAGTTGAATTTATTTATTCATTATCGCATCTCTACCCCAACTTTTCCTCCAAGTAACTCAAGATGGCATACATGGTTCTCCACTTTGTAAATTAATCCCCACAACAGCTCTGTGAGGTAGGTTAGGCTGAGAGACAGTGATTGGCCCAAAGTCATCTAGTGAGCTTCATGGCTGAGTGGGGCTTTGAACCCTGGTCTCCCAGGTCCTAGTATGACCCTTTAACCACTGCACCACACTGAGACGCTGGCCTACAGCAATGGAATATGAACATGGGTGGACTTTGGTCTTTCAAATTTCAGTGGCATTCAGTGCAAGGCCAAAATTCACTGCCCACCCCCACCTCTCACCCTTCTGTTCAGCTCAATTCACTACATCATTGTTGCAACGCCCCCTAGACTTGGTGCCCAGTGTGGCAGAATCGGCTGCGCTGCCTTAATTCCGCCTCTGATACGAAACATTTCACTTTCTCATTATTGGAGGGGGGACTGGAGGGAGAGAGGCAAAGCCATTTTACTGTGTGCATGTGTAAAAAGATTTACATCAGGATTCAAAAGCTCGCTTTTTATTATATTCAAGATTATGTTGCAAAAATGGTGCATTTTGAGAACTTTATATTATCTTAAAATACATACTGCAAAATCATCTGCACATGACAATGGCAACCACATGCACATTTTTTACACAAATGGGGTGTGTCTTTGGCATTTCTAGAATTGTGCAACTGGAGCTGTTCTGTCCAACTTCCCCCTCAGTGCAGTAAATCACCAACAGAGGGAGTCTCTGCTTGAAGACCTTCAAAGGGAGAGCCCGCCCACCCACCAAGCTCTTGCAGTTGGTTCCATCTTGCCATTAAGAAGTTTCTCCTGAAGTCCAACCAAAATCATCCCTGCTGTACCTTAAGGCTATTACAACTGTGCCTGTTGAATGCTACCTCTAGAATCAGAGACAGCTCATATACAAGCATTTTGTGGGAAGATGATGTTGTTCTAGAGCATGGGTAGGCAAACTAAGGTCCGGGGGCCAGATCCGGCCCAATTGCCTTCTAAATCTGGCCAGCGGACAGTCCGGGAATCAGCGTGTTTTTACATGAGTAGAATGTGTCCTTTTATTTAAAATGCTTCTCTGGGTTATTTGTGGGGCATAGGAATTTGTTCATTTCCCCCAAAAAATATAGTCCGGCCCCCCACAAGGTCTGAGGGACAGTGGACTGGCACCCTGCTGAAAAAGTTTGCTGACTCTTGTTCTAGAGTCTCTAGACGGCTCTGTGGACTGTTCCTGTAGGATGCTTCTTACGTTCTATGAGAAAGCCCTTTGGGTATTTGAACAGAGTGATCATGTTCCCACTCAGCCTCCCTTTCTCCAGAATAAACATGCCCAGTTCCTTCAACCTTTTCCTCGCAGCTCTTGTTTGCCATACCCCTGACAATTTTCACTGCTCTCCACTGAATCTGTTCCAATTTGTCTATATTCTTCTCCCTGCAGACAAGACGCGACTAGAATTCAGTTCCGCCTCATCTACAGTCTTCATATTCCAGGTGAGGTGTGCACAAAATGTAAAACGGAATGACTACTTCTCATGACTTGGGAACCAACCGTGGCTCTATTAATGCAGCCTAATATTGCATTAGTCTTTTTCTTTTTCTTTGGGTAGCCCCTTTGCACCGCTGACTCACGCCCAGTTTGTCAACAACTGCAACTCCAAGACCTATGAAGATGCAGCTGCCTACTAGGTCCCTCCTTTTTGTGTCATTTCTCCTTTTTCTTATGCCAGCTTCTTTCTCCTGCCTCATGTACCACACGCTGAAACCCCAGAAGGCTCTGGGAACCTCAGCCTGACCTCAACTCACCCTGGGTTGAGATCTGGAGCTATCTCAACTCAAATGAGGCTCAGATTCTTCCACATAGGCCCAGTTTGGCTCAGGATTTGGGTCGTGGCCAATCCAGTATGGAGTCCTACTGCAAAGGAATAACCAGGAGTGCACTCTAATGCTTGTAAGTATTCTCCCATTTGTTTATTTGCTGATATAGCTTGACTTTTCTGCAGTTTGAATTGAGGGGCTTTTCTGTTGCACTGCTTCTGGCAGTGAGTGAATCTGATCCCTGCAGCATGACAGAAAATGGCACCAAATTCACACAGCATCAAATTCAAGCTGTGGCTGCAAAGGAAGAATGGGGAGTGCACTCTAAGCCACAATTGTTCCATTACAGCTGTGGCATTACATTTTTTTATACCAGCCATCATATGGCACCTGGTAATTGTCCCCCCCCCCCACCATGAGAATGTGGCCATCAGAAGGCTGGTTGGCCCTTGGTCCAAAAGAGTTTCCCCATCCCAGGTTTTAGATGAACCCCTGTAGTATCCCACTTCAAATATCTCTCTAGTGTTATGACCAGCACTCTTTGAGTACTGTTTTTCAAGTAGCTGGCAGGATTTATTTTTGACAAAATCTCAGTGGTGTCTACTGATCATTGCATTGCTGCCATGATAACTATTTGGGTCCTAATAAGGACTCAAAGAAGAAGATGCTATGAGAAGAAATAGGTTAAATTCCTTGTTCTATCCCACCATATCTTGCCTCTTACAGATTAAAAGTTTCATATACTAAGCACAAAAATACATGCGTCTCAAAAGCTTCTCAAGAGTTTGAGGAGAAGGAAAACATTGATTGTTCCTTATGGGTGAGATGAGAAATGACTTTGACCCACTTTATGTAAATATCCCTCAACCAGTGGAATGTTCACTGAAGGATGAAAAGCGCTGTTAGCTCAGGGAATTAGCAAGTGTTTGAGTTGGAAGTAATTGTAATGATTTTGGGTTACTGTTTGTTACCCTTTACCTTGTTTAATTGAGTCAAAAGTTATCGATCCAGAGTCTGTATGCAATTCTTTGCTGTAAGAAAATATTTGAATCCTTTATTCAATCAGTTCGCTGAGCGATTGAACTGCAACAGGGTTCGAAATATCTGATCAGACTTTGAAATAATTTGAAAATAGCAACTTGTGTTTTTCAGCAGAGGGAACATCATGCACATCCCTGCTGCCTTTCAAAACTACATTATATCCCCATGTGTCTGCCTTTCAGTCATGAACAGCAGAAACCCCAAGGGTCAAATCTGACAGTACATGAAATGTACGGCAACTGCTGGAATGAGTAATCGGGGCTGGAACAGCACCACAAAGAAGAGAGTTTAATTCTCTCCTTCTACATTGCTGTCCTGGTGAAAATTTGTCACCTTGCTATTTCTCCCAACAGGAAACCTTTAAGTGGTGCTAATGGAAGCTTCTATTCTGACATGAATCGCAACTTCCAGAGGCATTTTCATTAGGAAACAGCACTCCCTTACATGCTGTGGTCCTTATCCTGTTATTTGCCTACCCCCATGATTGCTGCTGAATCAGGGACATTGAATGTATATGAATAACTCATTTCATTTCTCTCTGTAGTTATTTAGTTGGGAGGGTGTACAAGAAGTGGCTGTTGGAGGGATGGGAACATCTCACAAGCTATTAGCAGTGATGTGATTGTCCTCCTCTGTTTAGTACAGAAATGAGTCACAAACTAGCTTGGGGGCTATAACAATACTTCTGGAGGAGTGCTACTTATGGATTAGGGTGGGTAGGCAAGGTAAGAAGAAGATGATACCAAGGAACAGGGAGATATGTTCATAAAAATTAGACATTCTAGAATGATAAATAAATATTGTTTAATAAAAAAAAACCACCTGCTTTTTGAGAACCTTCTTTCACAAAGCATCTTATAACCTCCAGTAAAAACCAACTCCACCTGACTATAAAATACACCTAACCCACAAATGGTATCTTATCTCCAACCCCACAATGATTAGTTATTCACAAGTTGCATTTTTTTGTCAGCTTTTGCTGCCGGAGAATGAAAAATGTGTATTGACTTAAGGAAGTAACTCCTTCAATGCAGCCTGTCCCTGGTGCTGCACTTGCTGCTAAATTCCATAGAAACTTTTTAATACCACAAAACTCTCTGTCTTTCTCCTCACCCATGAAGTCTAGTAAGTAGCCAGCTTCTTAGCAACATGTGCACCCTTGGGATTGCACTTCAAACGCAATTTGCTTTATATGAGCCACCAGACATCCATCAGTACCTTGGGCCATTGGTCTTTAACTGATAGACATGGAGATGAAAAGGTTTCCTATTATATTTCCATTCTCTTGAGCCAGACAGCTCCCGCATATGGATTTAGGACTGTCATAACAGTCCAGCATAATGCCTTGACGTGATGCATTGCAATAGTCAGCAGCCACTGCAATGCATCACCACCCAGAGCAGCAGATTAATGGATCTTTGTATTAAGAGCTGCAGTGATACTTCACATTGCAGCAGAGATACGCTGTCAGTGATCCCATGGCTTAACAATTCCCAGAGCAGGCATTACTAAGCAGATATGTGCCAAGTCATGAGAGCCTAGACAGATGTATTGTGCCAATATGTAGTAATAATGATTTATGCCTTAGCCTATCCAGTTATAGTTCTGCTTCTCGAGTTAGGAAATATGAGAGGATACCATAGCACAGGTGCCTTTTATTATTAAGAAGTGGTTGGACCTGGGCATGATACACTTGAATATGAGAAACAAGGGATGTTCACACATGCATGGTCATCACTCCATCACTCCATCATCAAATGGGAAACTGCATATGCACTGGTGGAGGAAGGGGGTGCGGTACCCCCAGGGATGCTTGCTGCTTGCCACGGGACGCACCCCCCGGGATGCTTGCTGCTCGCAGCACACACCTCCGGGATGCTTGCCGCCCACCACGGGTGGCACCCCCCCCCCAGAATGCTCGCTGCTCACCGCAAGCAGCTAGCCCCGCCCCCATGGGTGGCTAGCCCCACCCCTGCGAGTGGCTAGCCCCGCCCCGGGTGCACACCATGTGCGCCACTCCGGGTGCCAGAGCAGCTAGCTCTGCCTCTGTGCATATGTTAATGAGCTCAGACACAACAGACAAACCTTCCACATCCCCTCCAACACAATGCTTTTCAATTCAGTCAGTTCACACATTTGACTGTGCGGCATCAAGCACCAAGTAATCAAGTAGCACATGCAAGCATGGGTCGTTATCCGAGATCACTGAAAGGGCTTGGAAATATGAATGTAGATCATCTCATGTCCTCCCGCCTCCTGGAAAAACAAATAGTTAGAAATACCAAGGCTGATTCCTCTTCCAATGTTGACTGTACAGTTTAAGATTTCCCAAACCGCAGGGAGTTTTCTGAACGAGCATTTTGCCAGAGATCAAAGCTGTGTTTTTTAATTGGACAAATGATCAAGACAAAGTACAAGGTTAAGAAGAGTTGCATGGCAATGAAGTTGGGATATATGAAACAAAACCCCAAAAATGTCGAGTCGCTTACTATTATCCTGAGTAGTTCATTCTTTCTTTCCCAAGGCAGAAGTAATTTATGGCCTAACTGGTCTGATCACTAAACCCAAGTCACAGTGATGCAGCCACACATTCCTATTACTGAGCTTGCTATCCATCATAATTGGTTGATGGGATGTTTGGAAACTGCATTAATCATCATGTTGGCAGAAAGCAAATTAGAATCTCTCTTTCTCTCTCTCTCTCCTACAAGCCAGCCTCCCATACAAAGCATATGTCACCGGTATCAGTGATTTCAAAAGTGGGTGTTTCCCTTGAGCTACACGGTATTTAATAACGTTCCATCGCTGACTGAAACCAAGGCACACCCTTCCACAAAGCTGCACCACAGTTTAATTAAATTTTACTCAACTTTAACTCAATAGTATCAGATGACTTTCAGATTAACTCTTCAAACAGTCATAGCGGGACACTGTTTGTCTGTAAAGGAAAACCTCACAGCAGGTGCCTCTGAGGTGATTTCATCTCTCATTGGCCTAAAAATGGATCTCCTCAGGCATTCCAGCAGCAGAGACAGCTACTGCCCCTTCCATTGCTCAATACAACTGCAACAGACATTGGGAAGGACCAAGAGGGCAGAAAGCCAAGAGACTTTTGTCAAGAGTTTTTAATCAGCTAGAATTCGTGTAATATTCGAATCCAGCCAGAAGTTTTCATGAAACACGCATTCAGGTCAGAGGCACGCTGTTAATTATTACCGTCCTCATTAGAGCTTGCAAGTTACTCATTACACAAATAGGTTTCCAAACAACTTGCAACACATTTAAGAACATTAGAATGCATTATCGTAAAAGCACATTTACACAAAACAAATGCCATTCATAAAACACACATGAAGCAACTCCTAATAACAGTAGCAGAAAGCTTTGGCAACATGACTAGCAGTAAGCAACATCATGGAGGTACATCAAAAGCCTGAGGTGAAGGTGAGTTGTTACCCGGCAACAAAAAGGTGCCAGTCATGCCTCATTGGGGAGAGTGTTCTACAAATGGGGTGTTGTTGTTGTTTAGTAGTTAGAAAGTCTGCTCCAAGCCAGAAAATGTCAGAATGCCATTATACAAACCTGTGGCGAAGACATTGCATATTTCCCAAGTGCCCTGGAAAAAAGGGACATCCTATTTTTTCATGCAAGGTCTTGACAGCCATTTTTGGTGCCGCAATCTCTTGCACCCTCATACCACATTTTCACCCCAAAAAAGCACTTTGTTGGGTGAGAGAGAGGCATGGGTCACATGATGCACTTGGGAGTGCGTCCTGGGAGACGCACATGCCGGTTTGGGACTTGAAAAAGTTGAATGGTATGAAATGGACTTCTTGTCTTAATGCCAAAGTACACATTATGGTAAATGGGTACATAGCTGCCATACAAAATGGCAGCTCTGTGTCTAGTTCTGCCTGCCCCCACCTCCCATAATGACTAGTAGAACATATTGTGCCATGTGTCACGTTTGTTTTCAAGTCATTCCAGTTGAATTCAATAGAACTGAATACTGTAGCCCTAAGCATGCTTAACTGAAAGTATTTCACTGAAGTTCTGAGTAAGTGGGTTTCACACAAAACTAAAGACTAGATTGGTCTGGTATGGCCATGTCCACAGAATAGAAGATGGCAGGATCCCCAAGGACGTGCTGTATGGGGAGCTGGCTTCTGGCACCCAGCCCATGGGCAAACCAATTCTGCATTACATGACAAGAAGGCTGGGAACATTAACCCCACCATGTGGGAATCCCTTGCAGATGACCACAGTGCTTGGAGACAGACAGTCAGGTTATGTATCCATAGCAGTGACCAGAGGAGGAATGATCACTGGGAGGAGTGCAGAGAGAAGAAGCATTGTGCTGCATCTGCAACAGCTGTCTCAGCGGCAACAAAACATGTCTCTCCCATTTCAGTCTCTACACCCACAGCAGGTACTGTAACCTTCCAACAGTTTGACTTCACCCCCAAAGGCACACTCTTCCATTGTCTCCCAAGACAGATGGGTGCCAACCAAAAACTAGATTAGAAGCGAGTTTTTCACCATCCAAACGAGGCACAATAAATGGCTGTCCATCTGTCATATTTTAGTTGGGATTCCTGTGTTCCAGGGGGTTGGAACAGATGATCCTTGGGCTCCCTTCCAACTCATTCTATGATTCTACATCATACAACACTGAGTTCAGGAAGTGGTTTCAAATTCCTTGATCTAATTTTGTGACATTGACATCTATGTAATAGGTAAAAGGATCAGTCCAAACCTAATTAAAGTAAATGTATTTTCCACTCTCTGGCTCTAAGATTTTCATCAAAACTGAGTGTAGCTTGGACTATTTCGTGGGTTTTAATTTTTGCTAATGCACTTCTAATGGAATCCAGATATTAAAAAGAGCAGTAAACTGCTTGAAGGTGTACCACTTGCATCTGATTCATTTTCGCTAGATTTCAAGAATACTGAACAATCTGCTGATAAGCTCCAGGAGCCTGTTGCAAGGAACATTTTGAAAGGCTGAGACTGTCATACCTACAAGCATCTGACTAATGAATTTTCTGGGATCAATCAGAAAGAGGCAGAGTGTTCCAGCAGTTAGTATGGTCAAGAGGCTACAAGGAACAGCCATGTCCATTTAGTACTTGAGGAGGGAAATTCCCCCTCCTAGTAACTATTCGCTGCCTTTCATAACACTCAAAATCAGCTGCCCAAGGCAACTGCCTCACTCTCCCTAATTTAGGGCTGGCACTGCATGTGCACCATTCACATAAAAAGCAGGGGGGTGCGCCTTACTTTTAACACTTGTCACATGGATAAAGGGGGAACTCATTCTCATGCGTTATTGTCTCCATTCTGTTTGTTGCTTCAGCCCAATCTAAGGGCTGTCATCAATGAAGCCCAGAGAAAAACCAGTGAAATTAATTAACCTGAATTAGTCACCTATGTTAACGTCCGTAGGTCTACTCTGAGCTATCACTGAATATCACATGTGTGTTGTGACCATAGGGTGCACTTTAGGAAATCTCCTTTCACTACCATTGTTTAAATAAAGACAATAGTTTAGTGTTGTGCTTAGAGTGTCTGCCCATGACTGAGGAGGACCCAGGTTCGTATCCCACTAGGCACTGAAGCTCATTTTGGCTCAGTCACACTTGCGCAGTCTAACCTGCCTCATAGGGTTGCTCTGAGGATGAAATGAGGGGTGGGATGCGACCATTTCTGCTGCCTCAAATTTGTCAGGAGAAGGGTGGGATTTAAATGTGACTAATAATAAACAAACAACCAATTATTCATAGTAAAAAGAAATAAACTGTGGGGCTACTTCACTATCACCTTGTCTTTCCTTATTTTTCTGCTTATTGTTTAAGAACATAAGAACATAAGATGAGCCTTCTGGGTCAAACCAATAGCCCATCTAGTGCAGTATCTTGCTTTCACAGTGACCGACCAGATGCCTATGGGAAGCCCAGAGCAGGACCCAAGCACAACAGCACTCTGTCCACTTCTGATTTCCAGTAACCGACAGGGGAAGTAGAAGAGAGCCATCGTTCTCACCTTATATTAGGCCAGAACGGGATGTGACAAGAGTGATAGGACTGCCACAGAAAAGAGTAGGGGAAAGGATACAAGCAGTCCTGTAGTGTCGGATAATGACACATGGTTGCATTCGATGCTAGTTCTACTTAGAATAGACCCAATGAAATCAACAAACCTAAGTTAGTTATATCCACTAACTTCAATGGGTTCATTCTCAGTAGGACTAGCATTGAATACCACCCATGGTTCCCTGCAGTGTATTATGATGCTAGGACTTTGGAGACCTGGGTTCAAATACCCACTCATCCATAAAGATCACTGAGTGGTACTGGCTCAGTCGCTATCTTTCAGTACAATAGACCTCACAGGATTACTGTGAGGAGTAAATGGAGTAGTGGAGGGCAAGAACTGTGTACGCCATCTTGAGCTCATAGTGTGTTTTCTAATTCTAGCTGTTTCCAGGACAAAGAGGAGGCGATGCTGAGTTGCTGGTTGTGACACCAGCCAACTATCTGCCATTATGTCAGTTCTGGCAGCTCGAATGTAGAACGGACACTTTATTAATCTGAAGACACTTTCTCAAGCTCATTTTTTCTGATTTTTATCTATTCATCTGTAGCGGACTCTGCTTCAGAGAAAAGGCTCCCTAAGCAAGATTCAGTCGAACCAAGCAGAGCCTTTCAGCCTTGAGGTTATTTAAAACGGCTTTCACCTTTCCACAGAAAATGTGTTCTTGTCTACAGTTGCAGGCATTGCGCCCCCAGGTGATATCCACATTCCGTTCTGCTGAAGTGCAAGAATTTATTCCTCCCCTTCAGGGTAATCCATACCTACTCACTCCTTTGACAACTGATAAAAATAGAAAGCAGATATCACATTCTCCCCAATGCCGCGCAGGTGGAGAAACAGCGTAGGGACACAGGCTAAGAATGGGACATTTCTTTCTTCGCTTTATTGAAATAGTTTGCAGCACATACATTACTATGGATGTCAACTCAGACGTAAGCCCCATTGAATTCAGTGAGACTTGCTCCCAGGGAAGTGTATGTGGAATTGCAGCCTTAAGGTGGCACAGTGAAGCAGGTGGAAGAGGCCTGGGGGTGCCACTGAGGCACAGTGTTTCAAGTACCAGGGGAGCTTCTTGAAATGTGAAGAAACTGTCAGATCTGATCAGCTGGTTTTGTGAAGGTGGGGAATGTCAAGACAGTGCTGCTAATTTCCCAGGGACTGAGGCTGTCAGATAAAGGGCAGTTGGGGACAGGGACACCTGTGCATCTGAGAGAAAACACTTTGCAGTTTGGATAGAGGAATTGGCAATCCTTTTTACAATGCTCTGTAAATCAAGGATAGGGAGCTCCCATCACCTTTAGCAATGTTGGCAGGTGCTGAAGGGAACTGGAGGCAGAGGGCCACAGATTCCCATCCCTGCTGTGAGATTCCTCACTTCCATTCTGCAGTCAAAGTGGGAAGTATTTATTTAAATCTAGGGCTGCCTTCTCCCACTTCTCTGTCACACTTGCATCCCCACACTTTCTCCAAGGAGATCAGGGCAGCATTTACAGTGCAGCCTCTACTTGTGACCACAATCAGTTCCAGAGGTCTGTCCGGAGGTCGGAACGGGTCGCTGGGAGAGGCGCTGTTATGTGCAGGCAGGGGCAGCGATTGCCCGCTTCTGCGCATGTGCGAATGGCAATCGCCACTTCTGCGCATGCAGTGTCATAATCCCTTATCAGATAATGGTATAGCATTCCAAGAACCCCAGGGGGCAGGTTGGTCTGAGAGAGAGAGAGAGAGAGAGAGAGAGAGAGAAATTTGCCAGAGGCAATCTAGTGAGTTTCATGACTGAGCAGGGATTTGAACCTGGGTTTTTCCAGTACCAAAACTGTGCCCACTGCACCACACATCTTTGCTGAACTCCATTGTCTGCTTCAGTTATGGTATAAAACGAGATGTTTGCTTATAGTGCAAATGCATATACAGCTTCCCCACGGAAAATAACAAACTGAAGCACAATACAAAATGTGCCATAAAACTCAGTGCAAAGATTCAAGTCCCATTTGTCAATGGTATACATATCTGGGTCACACTTCAGTTCAAATACAGAGTCAATAATGAAATCAGCTTTGCCTTGAGCAGGGTAGAAAGCTTCACAATGTTGTCAGGAGATTATACACTATTAACTGAGCTGCACTGCTGCTACCACATGGAATATCCCTTGCTGGAATAGTTTTGGGGTCGACTGGTATGGTCAGTGCTTTTTTTCTTTAAAAATGTTTCAGGGTACTCTCATTTTGACTCAGGAAAATCACCATTTTTTTAGTTCAAACCAGGGAAAATAAATACAGTAAATGGACAAAAGTACAAAGACCATGCATTACCTCATATTACCTCATATTATCACACATCCACATTCCACACTGCTTCACACATTAAACGCTCGCTTCCGTCTGAGACTCAGGAAACACTGTGACAGGAAATGAGGCCACTATCGGAGGTAGCAGCGGAACTGACGATTCACCCTGCTAAAGAAGAAATTATTATTTTTTTAGTTTCTTCTCCTGTTAGATTCACAAAATGTTTAGGGGTACGCGTCCCCCCAGAAAAAAGCACTGGGTATGGTCAACACTTCATGTTCACATTTACCAGTGCCATCATAGAAACCCTAAACAAGATGAAGCAATTTTGGCAGCCACAGTATTGCAGTATGTATAATCTGAACCACACTGTTGCATGTGACACAGCTCTCAGATAACAAGGTAGCACAATGCAGGGAGAGGCGAAGCAGACAGTAACCCCAACTGCCCATAAAAACACTATCTTCCTTCACTCTTTATAGCCATAGTTTTCCTGGGCTGCAAAGACAGGGGCCCCTTTTGCTCCCTGCTTCTCCCTTCATCAAAGAGAGCTCCGATTCTTTGAGATGTGTGATTCATCCGTTAGCATCTGCTTCAGAAACTGCAGTGACAGGCTGATGCTGTTAGCTGGTGATGAAACAGCAAAACAATCTCTGCTTGTCATGTTTAGATGGCACAAACCGCTGGGTCAGCAAATTCTGCAGAGTTAAGTCTACACAGGTACTGAACCAGAAAAACCAGCTCTCCTCCTCCTCAAGATTATAGAGTGTTTCTCTGCTGCTTGAATGAAATGTCCAAGACAAATGTTTGTTTTGGAGTCGGTGTGCGAATTTGAATTTTAGATCTTCCCCACCCCACTTAGCATACAGTAGAATCTCTAGGACTGTGTCACAGAATAGCCAAGTTACGTCTGGTTTGGGGTCATGCTACAGCCATTCAGAAAGGGACGAGGGAGAGCTGTCTTCAAAAATGGCACAGAGGCTTTTCATTAGGAACACACTATACAAGCAAAATTAAAGAGTAGGCGTCCAGTTTTGCAGGTTTATTGCCTATCTTGCTCTACAACCAGAATACAATGCTGACTGCAAACGTTGGTGATGTCAGACCATACTTAAGAGCAATTCCCTCCAAGCTTCAGGCAACTCAACATATGCTCAAGGATCAAAGCAGTCCATTGCACTGATTTATTACATTTTTGTCTCACCCTTCCTCCAACAAAGTCAGGGAGGTATGCAGGGATTTATGCTAGTTTATCCTCACAAAAGCTCTGTCAGGTTGGTTAAGCTGAGATACTGGCTCACCCAAGGTTACACAGAGAGCTTCCTAGCTGAGTGAGATTTGATCACAGGCCTTCCTCACCCACACCTCTCTAGTTGGGCAAGCCAAAGGCATCCAGGAAGAAAAATGAAAACATTCCTTTGGGTGCATCCATTTCAAAGGATCTTTGGGAAACAGAAACCCCTTGCAAAATTTCAGCAGCTTCTCTGAAAAATGTTTATATCTCTGCATGGGGAAATAATAACTTGAATAGGGCATGAAGTGATATTATTTACATTTGCTCAGCAAACAGCGCAAGAAACGGCTGTAGATGCCAAACTAATTTGTCACAAGAATGTGCCCAGTTTGACTTGGGCTTAGTTCTGGTTTGGCAAGCTAATTTTACCTAAGTACAGAACCCCACCTCCATTAGCGGAGACACTCCTATGTCTCACCAATAATGGCTTCAGATGCCCTGATAGCCACCCATTCAGCTGTGATCATTCATCCTGTGGGAGCTTTCCTTCCATTGCTGGTAACTGCCTACGCTGCTAGCCCAGCCCAGCCGAAATGCCCCAGTTAACGTGGCTGCCAGGGCCACTCTTGCTGCCTGCACCTGTATTATCCTGCGTCTTGGGGCCAATTTACAAACCGTTCTGACTAAATCTGGCCTACTGGTGTGGAAAGGAGAGCTGTTAGGGCTGCTCCTTCAGCATCATGTAGACATGCAGCTGCTAGGTGGGCAACAACTGGACCACAGATACCATTATCTCAGCAAATCCTCAGGGCCATTGCTGCTGGAGCTCTGAGCAGTTCTCTCGGAGGACTAAATAGACTTGGCTTAATTTATACAGCAGCATTTGCCAATTGCACAGAGATTCCTTCTCCAGTGTTTATAAACAGCCCTGGGAACCTTGCCACTGAAGGTGGAGTATATAAATCATTTAAATAAAATAAGTAAAATCAATCTGAGTATAACATGCTTAGAATTAGGATCTTGCTCTCCTGCTATTCACCTCAGAATGCAATTTCGCAGGATTCTCCCGAAGGTTAATTTCATGAATATCTGGAAGCTGAGACTTGAAATGAACTCTGCTTTCTTCTTTTTGTACGATGGTGGGTTCATCGCATGACAAGCACGATTCCAGCTATAACGTTGGTGGCAGAATTGCTGAACTGCAGATGACCTGTAGTTTGAAAGAGCCGTGGAAATTGCCCTGGCATGATAACTGCTTGTCCACAAGTCTTAGCCACTTGCATGACATCCTTGGGATCCCTATTTCATTCAACCCAACAAAGGATTCAAAATCTGGCAAGTAAAAAGGACTTAGGTGAAAGCCTTTCCAAATGATTGATATGTAGAGCAACACACACACACACACACACACACACACTACACATTTGATTGGAGGAGGGGGAAGCCAGTAATCTCCCTGAAATGTACATTGTAGCATTTTTATTATGGGGATATCTCTGTTTACCTAGCCCTGAACTGCGACATGTATCTGAGCACAAGGTGTGCTAGAATATCCACTACTATTCTCAGCACTATGTGAGTGGCATAATCCCCTATCAGATAATAGTGCCCACGACATAATTGTAAGCAAATTTCAAGAAGTTAGAAAAGACAATTGTATAGCTTCGTATTAAACCACGAGAGCAGCAATCCTATGCATACTTCCTTACTAAGGCATAAGTCCCGTTGAACCTGCACGGGCTCAGGCTGCCGGAATAATCCTTACACTGTAAAGAAGGATGTGGTATTGATGCCGCAGTTTTAGGAGAGCTGCCTGTTTAATTCTTGAAATAAATACACAGGCTCATGTTCCTTACAGAGCATTAGCCTTCCTGCTGCCTTCTTAACACTTATGCAAGAGGACGGTCCGTGGACTTTTGCCCTACCTACCAAGCCATTGCACCACACTGATCTCTGTGACATCTTCTTTAACTGTGTCTTTAGGTCAATTTGAGGCGGTTCTGCTGTTCCCCTGACGGCTAATTGCAAGGTCATATGACTGTCCCAGCGAATATGCAGCTGAAGTGGGTGGGGGTGGGTCGGTGGGAAGTGACAAGGCAAGTCACACAGCCTGGGATATGGGGTCACTGAGCTATTGTCCTTTTGGTTTTAGTCATTTCCTTTCAGAACATGACACGGGCATGGCTTGATGCAGTGGTGCCTCGCACCATCTCTCTAATTGCATTGGTTCGTTCTGCACCACTCGATTAGGCCCCAAGTGACTTTTTTTTTAGAAACCTCCTGTTTTGTTTTTAATTCCACACTTTCAAGCAGCCCACACCAACCTTTAAGCAATGTGGATTGGGGAAAAGGGCTTGATTGGATTAGGATTCGCATTGCTGGCAGTTGCGAGCCTTGATCCTTTCTAGGCAAGTGGTACTGTAACCCTCCAGATGTTGTTGGAATCCGACTCCCACAACTAGCGTGGTCAATGATCAAGGATGAAGGGAGCTGAGAGCCAACAACTTTCTTCCTCGGAGAGCAGCTCAGCGGTACTGAATCTGCTTCACATGCAAAATGTACAGTGGTACCTCGGGTTACAAACGCTTCAGGTTACAGACTCCGCTAATCCGGAAGTAGTACCTCGGGTTAAGAACTTTACCTCAGGATGAGAACAGAAATCGCACGATGGCGGCGCGGCGGCAGTGAGAGGCCCCATTAGCTAAAGTGGTACCTCAGGCTAAGAACAGTTTCAGGTTAAGAACTGACCTCCAGAACGAATTAAGTTCACAACCAGAGGTACCACTGTACCTGGTTCAATCTCTGGCATCTCCAGGTGGGGCTTGGAAAAACTCCCCATCTGATACCTTGGAGAGCTGCTGCCATTCAGTGTAGACAATACTGAGCTATATGAATTTCTGGTCTAATTTGTTCCTAATAACTGAAGGACCAGAGGCTCCCCTTCCCTGTTTTCCAGCTGCCACTGTAAGCTCATTTGTGTGTACATGTGCGTTATGTCCCTGAAAGACATTGCAAGACATTAAAGCATTAGACCCTTTCATACCCTCCAACATTTCTCCGATGAAAATAGGGATGCCCTATTCCATCGTCGTCATTTTATTATTTATATCCCACCCATCTGACTGGGTTGCCCAAGCCACTCTGTGTGCCTTCCTAAATATATAAAAGCATAATAAAACATTAAACATTTTTTAAAAAGTTCCCCATAAGGGTTGCCCAGATGTCTTCTAAAGGTTGTATAGTTACATATCTCCTTGGCTCAAGGGTCGCATAACTCCACACCCTCCAATATTTCTCTGATGAAAATAGGAACATCCTAAGGAAAAGTGAGACATTCTAGGGTCAAATCAGAAACTGAGTCAGCTTCTGTAAATCCAGGACTGTCCCTGGAAAATAGAGACACTTAGAGGGGCTGCCCTATAGGCTGAGGGGGAGAGACAGGTGGGTTCAGGAAAAGGGAGAAAAAGGTCAGGGACAGAAAGTGGCTCTGTCTCCACCTATCACCAGCATGGTGTCCCCTCACCCTACCCCAAGGGTATTTGACTTTAATTTCACAATTTATAACCTGCTTTGCATTCAGAGAATCCCCAAGTGATATACGGAAATGAAATATAAAACATAATAAAAATAACAAAACAGTATTTTAAAAAACCCAACCAGAATTAAAAACAATAGAAATGCAACCCGGCCCTCAACAGAGGAAAAGTGTCCAATAGAGCAGCAGCCTTCCTCCAGGATATTGCTAAGCATCCTCACAGTCTATAGCAATATTCATTCATCTGAGGTTTTAAGTTTGCTAGCTCACCCAACTCAGTGCACACAAATCCTTTCGAAGGTGGGGGTGAGGAGATAAACTGAGTCCCCCCACCCTTCTTGCCATATGCCTGCAGAATACAGAAAAGAACACTGGCCCCAGGCAAGTTGGTGACCTCTGTCTGTAAGTCCCTAGACTGGGATTTAATCTTCAGGTATGCAACCAATGCCCTAACAAAACCCAGTGCACTGAAACCTTAGAGAGAGGGCTGTCTCTTTAATCTTCCATGGGTTTTAAGAAGCATTATAATAAATCAGGCACATCTGAATTTTGATAAAACTAAAATAGCAGAAGGCATACCGTATAAATGTACTTGCCCCTTCAGGAAGAAATATATGATGATGATGATTATAATTTTTAAAAAATCTTTTATCTTACTACTTTCATTTTCTCTGATAATTTAAGCATATCATCAACAAATCAAATTCAGATGCTTTTGGTTTTTATATATAGATAGAATACTTTTGACCAGCAGCATGGTAGCCCAAGGCAAACTGCCTGAAATAGTCATTAGCTAATGGAGATCTACATTTACTTGTGAAAGCCTTGATAATGAATACCTAGTCTATTTGCTGTAGAAGCAGGTCCCTCAAAAGAAAATTGCACTTGAGACCTGATAAGCCTTATCAAATCCACACCTATAGTCAGATGTTTGCTATGCCACACATTTGTTAATGTATACTTAAAAGCCATTCCGTTTATTGGTCTGTTCATCTGAAAATAAATATTCCTCTGCTCATGCCTTTAAGAAAAAGAACAAGGTGTTTTGTCCTGAAATTGTGTTTTCACATAGGTTTCGATCAAGCCTGATGAGTGATATGATCTGATGAATGGTAATTGTGAATTAACTGAAATATTTTTTCTTTCTTTACAGAATAACTTATATTTAACACTCATTGATTCTCTTCCTTCCTAATTTGTGTAAATTGGGTCGATCCCTATAACAAATAAATTTATGATGGCAGAAATAAAGAACAGCCCATGTCAAATCAATGTCCATAAACACTGGTGAGCATATTGTATGCTTCACTGACAGCAATCCATTTTAAAATTGCAAGGGAAGGGAAATAAGAAGGGGGCATCAGAAAAACACAGCACTTCCAAATCTCCATACCATATGTTCATAATTTATTTACCTGTTTTCTTCCATAGTTTGGCCACCATTCATTAGGGGGCAAGTCACTTGCAATGGCTTAGATCCAGAGAAATGCCAGTGGAAGAGGGCTGGTGGAGCACTGACTTTCTTGCACCCCCCCCCATCAGCCCCCTGAAAAGCTTCTCCAGAGGGTGGAGAAACTCCTCCCCACTCATTGGGGTGACCTGTAGCCTGGGGAGGAAAAGATGCAAAAACCTTGGGTAGATGTGCCAGTACTTTCTGTAAGCAGAACATCTCTGGAATGAAGCCTACGTTTTCTAGATGTACACCTGAGATTTTAAAGTGTACACACCTAAACAGATGCTCTGGCTGCAATCCAAAATATATTTCCTAGGGAGTGAACCCTGTTGAAGGCATTCAGATTTAATTTCCCAATAAACATGCATAGAATTGTGCTGCACATGAAGGAGACAAACAAATGTCTTGTAAACACATCTATTAGACAGAAATCCTCGATATTCATCAGATAGTCAGGACTGACACCATTTCGTTGTTGAGCATACAACCAATGGAATATCCAGGCTTCCTCAACACACTGGCTTCAAAGTGTTGCTTCAAAGTTTAAACCTTGGCTTACTGCACATGTTTGGGGAAAGCGAACTATAAAAGCTGCCTTTCATAGAATGAAACCACAACCTCTGATTTGTTCCCTACTGAACACTGAAGGAAGGAGTGGGTAAGGACTGATGAGTGCATTCCCCTTAAACCAGAGTTTATTTTAAATCAAGGGTGGTGAACCTGAGCTCTCCAGATTCCAACTTCCATCCACCCCAGTCAGCATGTCCAATGATCAGAAGTTATGAGGAAGGCAGTCCAACAACATTGTGGGGGGGGGCACAAGTTCCCCATCCCCATCCCCCTTTTAAACTATAATTTTAAATGATCTGTGAACCAGGTCAAAAGGTTGAATGGCTTCTAGTGGCACATCTCTCCTCCCTACATTCTTTTTAGGTAATCTATAGTACAGTGGTACCTCAGGTTGCAAACGGGATCCGTTCCGGAGCCCCGTTCACAACTTGAACGGAACGCAACCTGCATCTGTGCGTCTGCGCACATGCGGGTCACGATTCGCCACTTCTGTGCATGATGTCATTTTGCGCGCCTGCGCAAGCGGCGAAACCCGGAAGTAACCCTTTCTGGTACTTCCGGGTCGCCACGGGAGGCAACCTGAAAATGTGCAACCTGAAGCGGACATAACAAGAAGTATGATTGTAATAGAATCATAGATTTGTAGAGTTGGAATGCCCCCTGCAAGGCAGAAATCTCAACTAAAGCATCCATGACAGGTGGCCATCCAATATCTGCTTAAAAACTTCCAGAGTTCACAACCTCCTGAGGGAGTCTATTCCACTGTCGCACAGCTCTTACTAAACCTGTCCATTAACACAGTTTTTTTAAAAACAACAACTAGTGTACCTTTTTCTAAATGGAAATAAGATGAGGAGGTTGTTTTGACAACAGTGCTATATCATGTTCTATTCACAATATTTGAGAGATGGCAATCTGAAACCCACCGTAGCAGAAGCATCATTGCAGCCGCTAACCTGAGTAGTTAAGTCGGTGAGATTCTTGGATGAGTGGCAGTGAATCAGATCATGTTGTGATATCATTTCCTAATGGAAGTAGGTCTGCTTGGGATGTTTCAATTATGTGTTCTATATAGGGGGCTCTGGAATCTTTTCAAAAAGGGAAGGTTAGAGCAAATGCAGCCTCTTCCCTCCAGAGCAGGGGTCAGCAATGCATAAAGTGGGCAGAACTGCTATTCCTTCCATTTCATAGCTTTTTTGGTGCCACTGTTTACAAATATTGTTCCTTTAGATTTAACAGGGGTCATCAACCTTTTTTAGCCGTGGGCAGATCCATCGTCCTTCAGACCATGTGATGGGCTGAACTATATTTTGAAAGGGAAAAAAAGAATGAATTCCTATGCCCCACAAATAACCCAGAGATGCATTTTAAATAAAAGCACATATTCTACTCATGTAAAAACACCAGGCAGGCCCCACAAATAACCCAGATATGAATTTTAAATAAAAGGACACATTCTACTCATGTAAAAACACGCTGATTCCCGGACCGTCCGCAGAAGATGATTGGGCCGGATCTGGTCCCTGGGCCTTAGTTTGCCTACCCATGCTCCAGAGGATCACTAATAGATAATGGCTATTCCAAAAGGTCGTTAGCTGAAGACTGACAGCTGAATAAGACAGAACTAAGGGATCTTGGCAAAATCATTCTGCAGACCTTTCAGCCCTGAATTATCATTTTGGGATTACATATTATCTATTATTCTCTCACAATTTAAGGCTGAGAGTATATTCCTCATATAAAGTGAGCATCTATCTCATTACGTAGTGTGCTAAGTTGTGTAAGTTGGGAGGTGGGACTGTGACCTCATACATGTGGCCTTAGTCAAGCCATTGGTCTCAACCACAGTCCTTCACCAACTCAAAAGTTGCTGTTGGAAACTAACATATCTTATGGGACTTTAAGGTTAGAAGATAAAGTACGTGAAGTGCTCTGAACAGTGCTCTGAACAGTTCAGGCTGGTATCCAACAAAGTCGTTCCATTTGGACGAGGATTTCTGACTGTTGAAGGGGACTTCACGTCCCTCTACTTTCCCCATGTGCCTCTTAAATCTCTTACGGGTCCCCGCCCTGCCCTCCACACCTCCAGAGAAGATCTGGGGATGGTGCTGGGAGATGTGGGGTAAGGAGAGGGAGGAGAAGTTCCATTGCACAAATGGAAATGGTGGTACAGCTCTGTCTGAGGTGAACCACCACAGATGCTTTCTTTCCAGGGCAACAGAGATAATAACAAAGGTTGATGGCTCTGTGGAGCTTTATGGATATGCCTCACGCCTGGGACTCAACTACATTAGTCAAAAAACAACATTTGAATGTATAATAAACATGCAACACCAGATGGCGCCGGAGAGCAAAACAAAATTCTATGTGATTTTTGCATAATGTTTTTTCTTCTTTTTTTAAAATAACGATTTAATTTATGGCTTATTTATAGCATTTCCCCCCTGTGTGTAGATCCACCCCTGGTTGATTTTTCAACCCACTGAAGTCATTGAGGTCATTCTCATCTTCTCAGTACAGCAATTCACTACGATCGCCTTGGTACTTAAATGGAAATTGGCTCAGACTAGAGCACTTCTATGCAGTGCTTTTTTCCTAAAAAAAAAAAAAAAAGTTTAGGGGTACTCTCATTTCCCTACTCATTTCCCTACTCATTTCCCTACTCATATTGAAATACTGCCCCTCAATGAGGCCAAACTTAGATTCACAAAATGTTTAAGGGTATGCGTACCCCCAGAAAAAAGCACTGCTTCTATGGAACTGCATAGCAGCGTTGTGAGCATGCCAATCATTTTTCAATCACCAGGAACAAGGAGACCTGTCCCTTAAAAAGAGGTGTGAGGAAGTTGCTGGCCCCATTTTGCAATGTGCATTTGATGAGACTGCACACATCACTTCTGATTTCTGTTCAGGTCAACCAGCCAGCTTATGTAATAGGGACATGGCCTCCCCCCTGTGTCCACACATGTAACACAACTGACTGTCAGCTTCTCTTTCTTGTAAGCTAGTACACTGCTGATTTTAATATGGCCAAACCAGCCCTAATTTTGTGGGATTAACTAGTATTATGCCTAAAATATTCATCTCACCATCAGCAATTAATGTGGATTGCTTAATATAGCCAACATTGAGTGATGTTTTACCCTGCTAATTTCAGGGTCAAGAATTTTAATAACAGCTCCCAAAGTCTGAGGATGCAACACATCATTTGCCTTTCTAATGAGTAGATAGTGATTAACATTGCGATCCCTGTGTATGCCTACTCAGAAGTTAGCCCCACTTAGTTCAATGGGACTTACTCTGAAGTAAGCATCAGGGTGAACCCTAAGTAGATATGCCAGTGAGTTATTCCTATTCAACTCAGAGAGACTGACCTGTAAGTAAACATGTTTATGATGGAAATGCAAGTGTTACATTCTTGCTTGTCTGAAGATGAAGTTGATTATTCGCCCACGGAGAGAGGAAATGTTTCATGGTTGCATCAACACTAGTTTATCCCTTTAAAGTATTATGCTTTCAACACATTTCATATTTCAGATGCAAATAGGAGTACATAAATTACCGGTACATGTTACAATCTGGTAATCTCCTCCCATTCTATCTCCTGAGAACTGAAACATAGCCATGGAGAATGGGTGCTGAACATAAAATGAAATCTATGCCTGAAAACTTCATAATGGGAGTGTCAGGATTATTGCTAGTAGTAAGTGCTTTTCATTAGGTTCTGTTCACACTACTGTTTAATGTGCATTCACCACATTTCCAGTCCTGTTCACGTGACGCTCTTAGGAAATGCCTGTGCATTCTGTTTCTTTTTGAAGATAGCAATTGAAGCATTTTCCCCCAAACTGGCTTCACAGCGATTGGAATTCACAAGCTGATACATATTTGTCTTTAGCTAAGATGTGAACTACTTTATCAAAGCCACCTCTTCCGCTGTGGCTGGTCCTCTAGTGATGGTGTCATCACGACAGTGAACAGAACCAAACACATTGGATGGGGTAGAAACAATACCATCCCATAAACGCCTCTGGGTGTGAAATATTGAAACGAATCAGAGACTAATCAGCAACTGGGGGATGCAAGGGGATGTTTCAAAGCACAGTATGAAAAACAGACCTCAGTGCGTTCTAAAGTGAAAACGTGAACATGCCTTTAGTCACCGGTGCAAGTCAATATCAGGTGGGGAGTGTCTAAAGCAACACAGTGCCTTCTTTAGTGGAAGTGGGTTGGTGGTTTTGGTTCACTGCCAACCTGTGCAGTGACTGGCACCCGCATTAAGTCACAGTAGTAAGCTTGGCTGAGCAAAGCACTCATGCTTCAGTGAACTTATTCAGAATATCTGCTGAGAAGCCAAACAGCAGGCTCCTGAAGCAAAAACTGACAGGCCAGGGGGAAGCGTCTGCCTTAGTCCTCTCTTCTAGGGTTGCAAGATCTCTTTTCCAGATGGTCTTTGTGATGAGCGAGTGTTTATGCCCTGACCAATAGACCCTTCCTACCCAGCCTGTTCCTGTTCAAGGTTTTAAGGCAGACAACAGCAAAAGAGCTGGGAAGAAAAGCTACCAGTTGGACGTCTCATCTCAGGAGACATCTGGCAACCTTGGGGTGGTACCTGCCCAGGAGCAGCCTATCAATTATGAGTTTAGCAACTTATTTATCTGCTCCATCTGCAATCCGGCCTTCTTCCAAAGAGCTCAGAGCAGTGTTATAGCTTCATAGCAAACCTTACGGATTTGAGGCATTCTTGATGGAATCCTAAAACATGTGAGACTTTGTCTTGGCTTAATATAAGAACAACCCTGACCAACATCATGTTGCCCAAAGAGATGCCTATGGGAAGTTCATAATTATGTATCTTATTTAATGTGGTGTGTCACCCACCCCCATTTAGTTGTGTTCTTACGTTTATATCCCATCTTTTTTCCCATCATGGAACTAAAGGTGGTATACATGTGGTTCCCAGGTGGCTTTAGCATCACATGACCTCATGTGCCCCCAGACCACACCTTGTTGACTGCAGTTACCTGCCCAGCTGATGGATTTCAGAGACACAACATGAGACTAATGAAATTTCCTGTAAATACAGGCCTACTTGGCAGATGTGAATTTTGCAATCTAAAATCTACAAATTACTTGTCAAGCTCTAGAGTAGCAAATATGAGTTCTGCTATTTCTTGGTGTTGTTTCTTCTTCTTCCTTAACCACCTTGTCAACACATGGGTGTGAGCATTCTTTCAACTGTCAGACAGACACAACCTAATCTCTCCACCACTGATAAAACAGGCTGTGTCTTTGCTTGCCCCACTGTGTCATTCCCCTTTCTATAAGGTGATGTTCGTCACTCATGGGTACAGCCTTCAGGTCCCTCTCAGAAATTTCCAAATGGTGCATTGAAATAAGGCTATAAGAAACCTTAGCTGGTCCGTCTCTGCCCCACTGGTTGGCCTGAAAGTGGGGATTTGCTGATTCCCCAAGTATAAATTATTCAGTACCACATATTCTCATGAACACCTCCATATGTCATACTGAGCACAGGTAACATGACACCACAAACATGCAGTGGTATGTACAAGCACCACCTGATAAGTGTATTGTGTATTGGTGCATGGTACAGTATATAAGAACAGAAGAAGTGCCTGCTAGATAAGGCCTATGGGAAACCTACAAACAGGGCATGAGCACAATACTATTCTTTGCTCATGATTACCATTACCTGGTATTCAGATATATATTGCCTCCTGCACTGAAGGTAGTACATACCCATCATGGCTAGCAGCCACTGACAACTGTATCCTCTACGAATTTGTCTACTCCCCATCTAAAGCTGTCCAGGTTGGTGAGCATCACCACACCTGGCATTAGCAGTTCCCAGAAGTCTTCTGAATTTCAGTGATAATCATTTAAGCCCTCTGGTGAACCTCATTTTGAGATACAGAATACTGTCATAAGCCAGAGGGCCGGCTCACAACATTTTGCCGCCTGAGGCAAAGAACAAGATGGCATACTAACAGAACTCATTCCACATACGGAAAGCAACTGGACTGGCAGCTGAATCTCACTTCAATGCTGGCAACAGCATATGCCACTTAAGGCAACTGCCTCATTTGACCTAATGGTAGGGCTGGCCCTGCAAAGCTGCTTTAGGTGAGAAGTGTGTACCTTAGGCTGTCAGGTGAGCCAGATGTCTCCCACCCTAGAAAAGGAGGAGACCATCTTCAAAGAAGCATCATGGATAACAGAAAAGCCTAAACCTTTCATGTCCAGTAGGCAGGATTTGATGGGCTGTTTGGCTTCTCTTCCCCTCCCCCCCGCCACTTTTTTTAACCTCTTCCTTTTCTCCATTAAAATATCTGGCAAACCAACAGTTTGTGCTCTTTCTGCCAGTTCTTTTGAATAAAGAGACTCAGCTTGCATTTGGCTAAAGAATATGACAACTCTATAGATATATTATTTCCCATTGTGCTGAAAACCCCCTCCAGCATGTGTACCTTGGCATTCACTTCCCTCTTATTGTAACAGCTAGGGCCAAATGTATTTGACGAGAAAATAAAAGTTAAAGAAAATGAAATAGGTAAAGCACCATAGTTCTTTTCCCTGATGAGAGACATAAAGGCAGCTGCAGTTTTATTTGTGCATCTTACATGAAATTATCAGCTCCAAATGCAGGTGCATATCCCCATTCACACCAGTAGATAATGGTCATCAAGTTCAGCGGAGCTCAGAATGGGTATCACATGGCAAACAGACATCTGCACCAGGTATACATGTAGATTTCCCTTCTTGGGTCTTGGCAAGTGTGCAAGAAAACTGCAGAGATGTTACACTGACTGTGGTGATGGCTACAACTTAGGCAGGTCCATGGAGGGTAAGGCTGTCAATGCCTACTGGTTTATGATGGCTATGGGTTACCTCCAGAATCAGAGGCAGCATGCCTCAGTGGAGAAACAGCAGTTATGGGGACAACGGTTGCCCTAATGTCCTGCTTGTGAGCTTCCAATATCTTGGTTCAGCACTGTGGAAAACAGGATGCTGGATTAAACAGGTCCGATCCAGGAGTGCAGGGTGTTTGTCATGGGCCAGGAGCCAGCTTCACCTGCTGAACAGCAGCCTGAAGGGGGAAAGGGGGAGTGACTCCACCTGCAGCTGATCAGCCTTCAAGGACACAGAGGAGAAGGTGCTGATGAGAACCAGCTGGCTTCAGCCTTCTTAAGCAGAGCTTCCAGCAACAGTTAAATGCTTGAAACAATGCTTGTAGTTTATGGCCCTGCCTTGCTGCCGCCTGCTCATCTTGACACTTGATCATTGGATTCCCTGATCCCTGGACCATCTGACCATGTGGATTGCTGTTTGCCTACCCTTAGGACTGGACCTGACTTTGGACACTGAGCTTGTCTCCAGGCAAGTATAACTCAGAGACTCTTCTGGTCAGCTGGCTGGTCTCTCAATCCTCTGAGCTCTGCACATTGCTTCTCAGCAATGAGACAACAACAGTGTTGGACATTGTGACTCTCAGGGTCCCTTCCAACTCTACAATTATGAATCTTTTTACTTTTTTATGGTGTGTTCTTAAGTTCTTAACTCAAAATGGGAAGGTAAAACCCTGTTTACTTCCAATGAAATCTATATTCCACCGTTCTTGTACCTGAAATTTGGTTCTCAAGTTTCAGTATTAGAATCTGGGATTTGGTTGTTTTGTGTGCGGAATTTAAAGCTTGGCTTTTGTTGCTTCCCCCAAATGTTTCTTTGAATCATGTTCATTTCCATGCTCCCATTAAAAATACAGCACAGAATGACAAAGGCTATTTATGTTGCAAATGACTAAGAGCCTAGGTTGCCATTAGCTTCTTGGTCTCCTAGTTTATAGATCCTGCTTGACAAGAAGCACCTAACCAACATGAAAAAGAGAAACAGGTATTTTCTGCCTGCCAAATATTGTCCAGACTACCCTGATGTTTACAGATGAGAATACAAAGGCTTGGCTCAAAAGAGCAGGAAGCTGAGAAGGAAGTCAAGACCTGCAGATATCAACAGATGGGAATGAGATCACTATTTCTAGGAAGATTGGACTGAATAGACTTCACAGGAAAATAAATTAGCTATCTGAATAACACCCTCAGAATGTTCTGATATGCGGGGAAACAGAATGAAATGGTGCATTTAAAAATGGCATCAAAGTATAAGAATGTTTTTTCTATCAGCATGAGACTCCAAATCAAATTCATTTGTTGACTCTTTGCTAACATCCTTTGGCATGGTGGCCAAAATGGACACTGCTGCAGAGAGTACGTTTTTGGGCAGATAATGTATTGGATATTAGAAAACTTGGGAAAACATTTACAGCACAGCTTGAATTCAGTTCAGATATATGCTTCCATTCAGAGTTTGAGAAATGATTACTGGACCTAAACAGGATGCATTTGAGTAACACAGATGGTTCAAATATTGGCCTTGGATATATGGACTGCAGATTTGAATTCCATCCAGCACTGCCTGGGCAACTGTATTTTCTAGGGAAATACGGGTTTCAGAACTTGAAACCAAATTTCAAAAATTTTAGTTGAGGAGTTCCACCCAAATAAAAAGTGTCTAGAATACTAGAATCTAGTCTTGGGTTCCAGTGAGTCGCTTTTTTTATCCTTTTACTGTGACAGTTGAAAGATGAATACTTTCCTAAGTATAAAGTAGCACATGTATTGCTTCTTTCGGGGCTTTCTGAGTTTGCTAATATTGTATGCAATATTTTCCACTGAAAAAGATTCAGAGAGACTTGTGGCAACCTATCAGCTTTCATGAAACACTAATTTAAACATAGGCCAAGGCTGTATTCAGTGTTCCTACCTACTTTTTTTTTTACTGACCATCACATTATTCTGCTACAATAAATTAATGCACTATGATGTTTGTAATTTTTTAAACCTGGGGATGGGGAAGTCTGTGGCCCTCCAAATGTTTTTGGACTAAGGGCAGAAGTGCTGCTTCCCCTCCCCATACCTAGGTTAACAAAATTACAAACATGGCAGTGCATTAATTTATTGCACTAGTGTAAAGTGATGTTCAGTAAAAGGAGCAGGGAGGAACACTGAAGTACGATGATTCATGGTTCACAGAATAGCATAACAAGAAGGTTTGGGCATGATGGGTTTGTGGGGAATTTAGTGCAATCCGTATGACACAAAGGGCACTTTCATCGCACCCAATTTCTCTGACTTCTTTCAGGCACACCCAGAGTGGCAAGATGAGCCAGTCTTTGGTTTAAGGAAGGAACACCCACCAACCCTCCCCACTGTAATAGGATACAAAAACAACTTTGCCTGCAGTCACTTACTCTGCATACACATCATACATTTAAACCATGGCTTTCCTCCAAAAATGTATTCTGGGAACTGTAGTTTACACCTCAGAGAGCTACCATTCCATTCCATTCCAGGCACCCTTCATAAATTACAGTTCCCAGTAATGGGGTGGGGTGGGCCTGCTTTAAATGTGCGTGGTGTGTATGCAGCTTTAGAGTATTTCCTTCCACATAAACCAGCCAATAGGACAGAAGAGAATTACGTATTCAACATACTGGTGATTTCGGTAGAAGTGAATTAATATTTTGTATGCATTAAAAATTTGGGAAATCATGTGAATTCAAATGGGACGTGCTACCCCGAGTTTTACTTCAATTCCGCTTACAATAGTGAGCAATAACTAGAAATCAACACCATCATCTCTTATACCTTTGTTCCCCATGAAGATCAATGACTCAAAATATCCCTGGAAAATATTTCATGGGAATATTTCCCAAAGCTATTTTTAAAATGCAATCTAGACATTACTGCCAAAGTTTGTTTGTGTGCACACAAGCACACACACAGAGCTGAAATCCACACAAATTACAAAAATTCCAGTCAAAATGTAAAAATGAAGTATCCATATCAAAACCCATCCCATTCCAGGGCATATGCTACCATGAGGCACAGAAACAGTCAACAGAAAACTTCTGGCAGCAACTAACCCCTGAGGCATAGTCTAGAGGTAGTTTTTAGTCAGAATTTTCTTCTTCTTTGGCAATCACTCATTGCCAAGTAAGATTGTCTTTCATAAACACGGTTTTAACAATGAGTCCATAAGTGACTGTGAAGGCCAATTATGTCCTTCCACAGTGGGGACATTGGTTCCTGGGCAGGAATTGATTACGGTGTGGATTTGCCAAACATGCCTTCCTCCTAGCATGTTTCTGCCTTGCATCCTGAGTTCGAGTTTCTTCAAAGCCCATGGCACCTTTGGTAAAGGCTGTTATCCAACTGGAGCACTGACAGTTAAGTCCAGTTTGCGAACAACTCTGGGGTTGCGGCACTCATCTCGCTTTACAGGTCGAGTGAGCTGGCATTTGTCCGCTTCTGCAGACAGTTTTTCCGGGTCATGTGGCCAGCATGACTAAGCTGCTTCTGGTGAAACCAGAGCAGTGCACAGAAATGTCGTTTACCTTCCTACCAGTACCTATTTATCTACTTGTACTGCGTGCTTTCGAACTGCTAGGTTGGCAGGAGCTGGGACCGAACAACGGGAGCTCACCCTGTTGTGGGGCCTTGAACTGCCGACCTTCCAATCGGCAAGTCCAAGTGGCACAGTGGTTTAAGCGACAGCTCCACCCGCGTCCGTACACATTCTACTCATGTAAAAACACAGATTCCTGGACCATGCGCGGGCCAAATTTAGAAGGTGATTGGGCCAGATCCGGCCCCCAGCCTTAGTTTGCCTACCCATGCTCTTGGCCATATTGAACTTGTTTATTATTTATTTTATTGGTTTACTTTTATTGGTTGCCTCATGACATAAACTCTACAGGTGGCATGCAAACATTAGATATAAAACAGGATTGAAAACGCCAACGAAACTACACTGAGTTCTGTGCTACGAAGCAACATGAAAAAGAAAACACTAAAACCGAGTGCCAGCTGCAGGTAAGCAGAATCATTTAATACATAGGAAGGGGGGGCACACATAAGAATAGTTAAAAAGCCAACTGGATTCAAAAAGAATTTGGGTTCACGGATGAGTACGGTTTGTTTGATGTTTATTTTTCTGCATTTTGGAGCACTAAAGTATAACTCTGCTTCAGTTCATCGACCATTAACAATGACTGTATTTACTGTCATAGGAGTCTCTTGACAGCTCTCCTATTGATGCCAGAAAGTGATGTGCCGGTACATCACGAGGATTTTAGCTTACTGCCTTCACTCATAACCTCTGTGTCAGGAAACTTTTCAGATTTGGCAGTCAGCTCCTCTGTTCGACTCTGCCTTTCATACATACAGAATGAGAACAGGTCAGACTTGATTTCTGGGACACACTTATTCCAAAACATAGCACTGCTATCTTCCCCTTGGGAGTCTACCAGCAGAACAAAAACGTGAATAAAATTACTGGGTTGCAGTTATTCTACCCCCGAATCTCTTTCCTGCCTGCTCAGAGAATGGATTTTATGTAGCTTGACTCCTTGGTATAGTTTTAATCAGAGTCTGTTATTCCATGTGGTGACATGTGTCATTCGGGGTCACAGCCATGTCATATATTTAAAGCACTCTTATCACTTTAATAATCATGTCTTCCCACCCCCATAAGAATCCTGGGAACTGTAGCTTATTAAGGGTGCTGAGCTATTAAGGAGTGTGGTGGAGTCTCCTTTTTTGGAGGTCTTTAAGCAGAGGCTTGACAACCATATGTCAGGAGTGCTCTGATGGTGTTTCCTGCTTGGCAGGGGGTTGGACTCGATGGCCCTTGTGGTCTCTTCCAACTCTAGGATTCTATGATTCTATAATTCCCAGCACCCTTAACAAACTACAGGTCCCAGGATTCTTTGTGGGGAAGATGTGACTGCTAAAGTGGAGTAAGAGTGCTTTGAATATATGGTGTGGATGTGCTCTAAGTGATTTTCCTGATTCCCAGAACCACCACCAGTTGGGCTGACTATTGGTGGTTCAGATAGGTTCAACTCAAAATGGCAGCCAGTGAATTAATTTGGGTCTTGCACTCTTGAGTGAACATGTTTCTCAGTTAGAAGGCATAAGAGAAAACAAAACTCTGGATTCCAACTTAGTCATCTGACTCATCCCTGAACATTCTCAGAATGCAAACTTCCACCGTACAAGGTGAATGAGCTAATTCATTCATTCATTCATTCATTCAAGAGAGGGGCATTGCATTACATCTGCTGACTCCCCCCACCCCCGTATCAGAGGTGATTCATATTACACATGGGGTCTGATTCATAACAACCTGTGTGATAACTGAACACACGGTATGACCGTCACATCAACATTAGCTTTGCACAGGAACATTTCCTTTTTCTTAGCTCTCATCTTGTGTTCAAATAAGCCACATAGCCTGGCACTTCCCAGAAAGTCTCAGTATGGTTTAAAGGAGCATAGCCAGCCTATTCTTTGCAAGTTGCATTGACCAACCAGTTACCTTCTGGGCCCAAATCAAGATACAGTACTGTTTGAAATGCAACGTCCACTGTAGTCTAGGCCTGGCAATTCTTCTGCAGGAGCATAAACATTCTTTTTCTCAGGTAAATCACCTTATCTGGTAGCTGCTTACAGCTATCAGCCAATTGTTAATTATATAATTTACTATTGTATTTTATTTTTTGCCAGGGAGAGCTGATTGTGGGAATTTCTGACTCGAGCCAGAATGACTTAGCTGACCCATATGCTTTGACATTGGGGGTTGGGCATTTCTGCTCCACCTCAGGCAGCGAAATGTCTTGGACTGTGCCTATGCAGCACTAACACAAAGATCCATGCAAATGGACCTTAGCGTTGGAGAAAAATCACATACCTAGATTCATCAATCAATCCTGAACCCACTTTCATTAAGTCTCATTCATAATCGAGAGAGCAAAGAAAACATGGCATCTGTGTTTGATGAAACCACTAAGAACTATGTTTATAAGAGGTTATGATGAATCTTTAGAAGACTTGTGGTAAATAAATGGCTGTCCTACAGAGCTGTTGGCTCTTGCTTTCTCGTGCTCAGTTTCATTCTGGGTTTTTTTCCAGTTAATGCCTAATAATTATCTTCAGAATGATGATCAAATGTAAGTTACTATTTTAATTCCTTCATGGCAACAGCTTGTTATTTCACATGTACTGCAAACATCTTTCACAACTCTCAACCCAAATGTGTGACTTTGACTGACATTGCCAAAATACAGCAGAGAACGTTTCTCCACAGAAAGCTGTCTAGGAAATTCTATTTCATTTATCAAAATGGTTCTCCTTTCCAGTTCTTATCACTCGCCTTTTGAAGGTGATGCCACATTTCTATTAGAAAAACTGAATTAAGAAATGCAATTAAGATAAGCTAATTGGCTATCCTATGGAATGAAGAGGCACACATATAAAAATACAGGCATCTTCAGGGAGAGAATACTATTGCTTATGTAGGCAAAATACAGTGGTGCCCCGCAAGACGAATGCCTCGCAAGACGGAAAACTCGAAAGACGAAAGAGTTTTCCGTTTTGGAGGTGCTTCGCAAAACAAATTTCCTATGGGCTTGCTTCGCAAGACGACAATGTCTTGCGAGTTCCTGCTGGGTTTTTTTCCTCCCCCCCCTTTCTCTAAGCCGCTAAGCCGCTTATCAGCTGATCCGATCAGCAGATAAGCCGCTAATAGCGCTAATCCGCTAATCCGTCAATGGGCTTGCTTCGCAAGACGAAAAAACCGCTAGATGAAGAGAATCACAGAACGGATTCTTTTCGTCTTGCGAGGCACCACTGTAGTAGCACACACACCCTGCAAGAGGGAGATATCAGCAGGCTTTGGAGACCTGGAGATTTGCAGAAGTACCAAAGCATCTTCAGAACCTCCCTCCCTGCAAATAAACAGACCAATGAGGGCTGTTTGCTCAGCAGCCTTGCCTATTGGGAGTGGGATGGAAAACTGTCACCAGGGCAATGCAGTGGAGAGGCTCGGATCCCAAACAGGGAGCATTTCACACAGGAACATTTTGTTGTTGGTCCCACTTATACAGCTGGTGGTTGTGCAGATGACATACACAGAAATTGCAATTAAACTTATCAACTAGCATTTGCAATGCACATCGAAAAAGGGCAGGCTTCCTTGAGCAGGTACCATGGTTTCTTTTCTATTGAAATCGCATCCCCCAAGGATGAACATGATGGATTTTATCGGCTGATCTATCCTGTCAGGAGCAGATTTTCTTTCCTCGGGCTTCTGCCTAATACTGTTCAGAATGATATGCTGCATGTGATGCCTTGTGGGACACCATATTGCCAAGTAATATTCCCTTATGAACTGATGCATATGAATGTGAAAATTAGCCCACAACCTTTAGGCTACTAATGCATTTGCAAGTTATGGCAAAGTGACTAAGTAATGGATGCAAATAAGATCAGAGCCTTAATTTCCCATTGAGCGTCAACCTTCCAACCCTTTTAGGTGGCCCACAGGCTTTTCATTATAAACTTAAGAGCCTCACTTTAATAAATGATTGTGTGCCTCAAGCCTTAATGTTTTATGAAGACCCAAGCCTTCATGCCTGGTCTGAAGAGAGATGAAGTCAGAAATCAAATTTAAGGATGCAGGAGCACCCCAAACATATGTTACCCGCTCTGTCCTAAACAAATAGGATCAGGTTGCAGCATATATTCTTCATCTCTCTATAGCTCTGTAAGCAGTACTGTAGCTCGGGTGTGTGTATGTCCTACAGAACTCTAGCCCCCTCCAGGGATGATCTAGCCTTCTCCTTCCCAGAACTTTGAGCTTTCATTTCAAAAAGTGCAAGTTCTCCATCACTTTGCCTACACCAGGGTTGGGAAACCTGTGGCTCTTCCAGCTGTTCCAGGACTACAACTCCCACCATCCCTGACCATTGGCCATGTTGACTGGGACTCATGGGTGCTGGAGCCCACCATCATTTGGAGGGCGGCAGGTTCCCCACCCCTGACCTACAGAGAAACAATAGAAAACATGCAAGCAGTATTCGACGCCTATAAATAATCATGAACCTGTTCTCCCATTCCAAGATGATGATCAAGCACTTTTTTAAAAAAGCATTTACACTGGACTTGCATGTATTAACATTATTTATTTGTTTATTTATTTGGCGTGTGTATAACCTCCGACTCATTAACAAGGTTCTTTTTTTATTGGCTTCAAACAGA
Source organism: Podarcis liolepis (assembly GCF_965112155.1). Taxonomy (NCBI): domain Eukaryota; kingdom Metazoa; phylum Chordata; class Lepidosauria; order Squamata; family Lacertidae; genus Podarcis; species Podarcis liolepis. The sequence goes on from NC_139557.1 coordinate 74,267,370, forward strand.
TCAGGCTTCTTATACTTAGGCATTTGCTATTTCACATTGACATCCAATGGGTTTGCTTTGTATTTTTTTTTTTAATATTTATTGAAACACAATTTTTTTTTTAAATTACACAGAAAAAAGACAACATTACAAAAAAGAGGAAAAAAGACAAAAACACAAAAAGAAAAAGAGAAAATAAAACCATCACTTTCAAATTCTCCAATTTCCGTTACCTTCTTTCCATGACCACCTCCTCCTCCCATCTCTTGTATCTTAATTAATAATTGTCACAGCAAATCCTTTCCATAATTCATAATATTTTATCATTACGTTACTTTTTTATTGGCTTCAAACAGATCAGGCTTCTTATACTTAGGCATTTGCTATTTCACATTGACATCCAATGGGTTTGCTTTGTATTATTTATCTTATTTTTCACTGTTGGATCACCCACCTTAAAATGCTACCCTATGAGATAGGTTAGAGTGTTAGTCTAAGAGATATTATTATTATTATTATTATTACTATTACTACTACTACTACTACTATTACTATTATTATCTCAATGAATGTTTCAGAAGCAAGAAACATACACTGGGTGGATGAATGGGAGATAGAGGCAAGGAAGTGGTCTAGGCTAGCTAAGATTATTGAGAAAGGCCAACTCCTGCCAACTATAGGGGTGGGCTACCTGAAAAAGTAGCAGAGAGGAGCCTTCTGGGATGATTGCAAAAAGCTTAAGAAAACTAGGATCTGAGGTGCCCTTTTATGGGAAATCTTATCATACAACCTCACCCTCAAAATAGCTTTCAACAAGAGTCTCCTATACTCTAAATCACTCTATTTTCTTTCACATATTAATGGATGCAATGTGGTTGTTTTGCTGTTTTTACTGAGTTGCCAACTCAGCCACGTTTAGAAAAATACAGTTTTCCTTCATATTCCAATTCTTGTAAGTTTTATTATTTGTGAAGGACTCCCGTTTTCGGTTTCAGGTTTGAAAAGAAGAGCTTGGCAATGGTTCAAAATAGGACACAATCACCAGCGATTATAGGAGAGAGTAGATCTTAGCTCATTTCATCTCTCCCTCTTTCTGGGACAAGCATCACAACAATCTTTGAGGCCAAATTTCCCGTAACATGTTGCCTGTGGTTTCTCCTACCTGGATCTGCTTCAAAGGAGACTCCTCCTACTTCTTCTTCTTCAAAAAGGCATGAGCAAGTGACAACAAATGTTTATGATGAAATGCACCTTGCAACTTGCAATGGAAGTGTTGGTGTGCTGACAGCTGCGTTATTGTTGAATGCTTCTGAGATTTATAATAGAAACAAACTATTGCATGAATGTGAGTCACTGAATTTCAGCGCCAATCTCGGTACAGTCCATGGGTTAAAAATACATACTGCTGAAGAGACCAGTGGGTCCTGACTCAGTGCTTTGTGAATCAGTGCTGTAGCTGTCAGGTGCTCAGGCCTGCAGACTGGCTGGCTCTCAGGCAAGCGGCCTAGAGGAATAGCCAGGTCAGCAACAAGTTGCTCAGACTGAGAGAGGGACTGCAGCGGCTCTGGGAGCTTAATGGGAGACAATGCAACTGGAATCGCCTAATTCACAAGACCAGGAGGATTCTGGGCTGTTATGCTATCTCCCCAACAGCCCTCATGATAAGAAATAAGAAATCATAGAATCATCTAGTCCAACCCCCTGGAGAAATCAGTGACTGATCAACGTGGCTGATTTACCAAACTGACTAGGTCAAAGCCTGAGGTGTCTGATGCTGCTCTAGATCAGGTGTGGGAAACCGGTTGCCTTTCAGATGTTGTTGGACTCCAACTTCCATCAACCCTAGCTGGTAAAAAAAGGTAAAGGACCTCCGGACAGTTAAGTCCAGTCAAAGGTGACTATGGAGTTGCAGCACTCATCTCGCTTTCAGGCTGAGGCAACTGGTGTTTGTCCACAGACAGCTTTCCGGGTCATGTGGCCAGCATGACTAAACTGCTTCTGGCACACTGGAACACCGTGACAGGAACCAGAGCGCACGGAAACACCGTTTACCTTCCCGTTGCAGTGGTGCCTATTTATCTACTTGCACTGGCATGCTTTCGAACTGCTAAGTTGGCAGGAGGTGGGACAGAGCAATGGGAGCTCGCCCCACCAACTTTCTGATTGGCAAGCCCAAGAGGCTCAGTGGTTTAGACCACAGCAGCACCCGTGGCCACTAGTCAGTGATGATGGAGTCCAATGATGACTGGAGAAAGACAGGTTCCCCACCTCTGCTCTAGGAAATCTTCAATGCGGCATTTTAAGCCAGATTGTTTGTGGACCATTTATGGCTTTCTGGCTATTCCTCTCTCAGGCTCCATTCCCACCTGAAGAGTGAGATTATTAGTGACTTGCTTCAAATGACTGTTGTAAGAAGGAATACTACAAGAAAATGTTGACACAGTGTGTGTGTGGGGGGGGGTCCTGTGTAATATATGAAGCAGCTAAACATTTTCTCATGAATGAGGCATGGCAAGTCCATAAAACAAGCCTGACTCTATGGAACGCTGCTTTTCCTCTTTGAAAGCTTCCTTTGTGTTTTGTGCAGGAAATCACAAGAGTTCTTTGTTAGTACTGCTTGCAAAGTTTTCTTAGGTGTGTCTTCTTGTCTCTCTTGGCAGCACAGTTTTAAACCTGTGCCACACTGGTTGTCTAATTCAGAAGTGTATTCTCTACAGAATTGCTCATCACTATTCTGCGTTGGTGGCGCTTTGTCATGGAGGTTAGGCTGTTTTCACTGCTACCAGGAAGCAGCACGGTGATAGGAACAGAATCCTTATCTTATAAGTCTGTTTCATGCAGCAAGTGGTTCTTATGAACTAGCTCATCACACATCGCTTCCGTCTTGCTGCATATTTGTATTGTTGCATGCTACCCCAATCTCCGAGTGGTGTGGTATTCCCGGGGTTCTAGGTGCTTACCCAGGGTGGATTCCTTGGAATGAGGGTCAGCAGAGACTGGAGTCTTTAAGATACATGGTTTATTTGCACATACATACAACCTGAGCCTCCAATGGAGGGCCTCCTCCAAGATCTTGCTTCTCCCTTAGTCACAGCCTTGGATTCAAGCAGAAATCAAGCAAGTCTCTCACTCCCTGACCTCTACCTGCTTCCAGCCCAGCTCACAAACACAACTCTATGGCTATTGTCCTCACTACCAGCCAGATCCATTTGCCTTCTGGTACAGAGCAGCTTTCTTTCTTGTACTAACAACTCATGCTTAGGGGCCATTATGGCCCCTGCCTGGCTAATTCAACGATGGTATCTTCCATTAGGTTTTAATCCTTGCTAGATCCAGGAATTAGAAGGGGCTCAGGCATCATACATCCTAACCCGCCTCCCAAAACTCACAACACTATTTATTCATTTATGAAATTGTTTATAGGCTGCTCAAGTTGGGCCCATAAAAAAACAACAACAAGAAATGAAAACAATCCTAAAGTGACAAAGGCAGCTGTCAGGGGTTTAGGAGCAGAGGCACGGGCAAGGGAGGAAACAGAGAGCGAAGGGGAGGAGGCAGAAGAAAAGATGAGTGATGACGACGACCCGAGATCTCCTAGTCTTTCCAGTGAATCAGAGGATTCACAGAAAGGAGCACCAGTGGCCAGGGCAAGGGGGGAGTCTAGGGGGGCACCCCAGGAAGATAGAGCCAGAGGGGACTCAGGGGGGAGCAGCTGGAAATCGGGACCAGCGTCACCGCCAGGAAGCAGGGAAGAGGAAGGGAGCCAGGGGGGAAGCGCTGGCAGCTCACCACAGGAGGGAGGGCATGAGTCAGGAGTGGCCACACCTCCATCGGGGAGCGAAGAAACGGTTAAGAGGAAAGTGGAAGGTTGGGCGCGCGCGCCAAGTTCAAATGCAGAGGAAGGCGGCGCAGTAAGCAGCCCCGAAAGGGAACCAGGTCCTAAAGCCCGGCGCAAGGAGGCAGGAGGGTCCGGGTCAGCGTCAGAAGAATCCCGGAAGGAAGAAGCCCCGGGGGGTAGAGGGACCCAGAGGAGGACAGTCAGGCGGAAAAGGTGGAGCAAGGCTAGGATATTAAGTTGGTGCACACGGGGCGGAGACTCAGACGGAGCTTCGCCGACCTAGCTACTAGACGTAGAGTTGCGCGCAGCAGCGTGAGAATGGAAACTGTAATTCAATAAAGACTTTTACTTAATGATCGCTGGCTAGCGTGATCCTCCGTGAGCTAGGATCTTCAAGCAGCTCTGACAGCAGCAATATTGACAGCTGTCTAAAAACATAAATCTGTTCAAATAAAAGACTTAACCACTAACAGAGCAATGTTCTCTAATACATATACAGTGGTACCTCAGGTTAAGTACTTAATTCATTCTTAACCTGAAACTGTTCTTAACCTGAAGCACCACTTTAGCTAATGGGGCCTCCTGCTGCCGCCGCGCCGCCGGAGCACGATTTTTGTTCTCCTCCTGAAGCAAAGTTCTTAACCTGAAGCACTATTTCTGGGTTAGCGGAGTCTGTAACCTGAAGCATATGTAACCTGAAGCGTATGTAACCCAAGGTACCACTGTGGCTCCTTGGAAACACTCTTATTTTTTTAAAAGGTAGTTTTTAAAAGGTAAAACACATTAAAAATAGCTCCAGTAAATGATACAAATATCTTTCAGGGACTGAGAATACTCTCCCTGGTGTGAGTCATTCCTTGCATGAACTTGGGTGTCATATGAAACTGCCTTGTACTGAGTCAGACTATTGGTCCATCCAGCTGAGTACTGGTTGCACTGACAACAGTGGCTCACCCAGGTTTCATGCTGGAGTCTCTCTCAGCCTATGTGGAGATGCTGCTGATGGAACCTGGGACCTTCTGCATGTGGTGAACATGCATGTGGTGCCCCTGAGCTCTGGCAGTGTGGCAGAATATGGGCTCTCAAATTTCAGTGGCACCCTGCATGATGCTAAAATTTGGCACCACTCCACCTCTTGTGCTCGTTCTACAGCATTGTTGTGGCGGCCCCTGCAGCATGGCGTCCAGTGCTACCCGAAAACCACCTCTGGCTCTGACCCTTGGATGATTACATTCCGCTCTCCATTTGCCACATCTCTAATTTGAATTCTCTGTTGTGGTTGTCTGTGGAACAAGTACAACCCTTTTTAAGGTCTCTCTCCTGAGGGGGTTCTCTCATGTACAAACAGAGTTGCACTCCAAAATCTTTTACTCCCAGGCTTGTTTCCCTCCTCTTTTGAGGCTTATCAAGGGACAGTGAAAACGGCCAGAGAAGGCCGGTTCACACATACAGTGCAATGTAAGGGCCGGCTTCTCCATGTCTTCGTTTCAAGCCACAAGAGACTGCTGTTTTGTAATATGTTTACACCGTGTACATAAATAAGGTTTTAGAGTATGAACTCTTACAGGCTAATACTGGGTGGTTATATTTCTGAAAGACTAAGGGGTGGCTAAACTTTCGACTCCCAACTCCCATCATCCCTGATCACTGGCCACTCTGGCCGGAGCTGATAGTTAAGATTAATCACAGTCTGTCCATGGTGTTCTGACATAATGAAAAGCTGCAGTCAGTCAAAGACAGTAGAAGTTGTTTCTGATCTCTTCCACATGGCCACGCCAGGCTCGCTTAAATTAATTCCTGTAATGACAAACCATAGAAGCTTGTGTATAGTGTTACTACCTTGACATTATCCCTTCAGGATTTTTTTAAAAAGTTTCATTTGATTGTTTCCAGCAACTGGTAATTAACATGTATATCTTTGTTTGTTGGTTGGTCATGCTTTCTCCCCAGACTGTAGCCACTACAGTCTTTGGTATGGACAACCCAGGGCTGGCACAATGTTATGACTTAAACCATGTTCACAGTTCGATTGAAGTCCTGCTCTTTGAGGAAAATGACTCTTTTAGCTGGCCACGAGTTTCTGAGCAGTAGGGCAGTTCTGTGCTGCAGCTGACATCACTACAAAAATGTTCATGAGAGCTCTGCATAAATAAAAGTGAGGCATTCAGCCTGTGGCACACCTTGCACTCTTGAATACATTACAAATCATTCCAAAGTTTGGAAGACATGCTTAGCCAGCTTCTCTGCTTTTACTGCTTGGTGTGAGATGCTAGCTAATTACGCCTAGATTATGATGTTGATGCATAGGTTAGATAAGAGAATAATTTGCTGCTACTTCGCCACCCAAGCCAGTATCCCAGACATTTCCCTTCAAGTTATGGCCTATTAAGCAGGCTTTATATCGAAATGTTAGCATTGGTTAATTCAGTGAGACAATGAAGAAGGGCTATTTGCATTTTGCTCTTTAAAATATATGAATGCATGAAAATGCAGAATAAATGCATCTCTTTTGAGAAAAAGTTGTCTGGTTGGAATAGTGCCCGGGCTTTTCCTGCAGTAATGCTGCTATACCTGCAGCAAACATGATTGTAAAGTGTTTATTGGAGTTGCTGTCAGACATGTGCCCAAAAGCACTGTCTGTCTCCATCTTGAAAGGGCAGATGGAGGTCTGGTTTAATGAAAATGCAAGTCAGTCAGATTTTTGTTAGCTCTAATCAATATTTCCAATAAGTTGTAGGGCTTCTCATCTCTAGCCAAGTGGCATACACCCAAGCAGGTGAGAAATTCTATCTCGGTACGTAAACATCCCCAAATAATTGATGTGAAATATTTTCTCAGACTCCATAGCTCTCCACAGAATAACACCGTAGTTCCAGAATATCTCATCTAGGATACTAATCAGTCATGACTATGCTCACATTGTACCCCACAAGTGATCAATAACTTATAAAGTAACAAAGCAAAGCTTCCATTTGTGGCACTAATGATGCAATGCTATGAACTTTCCGGAAAGTAAGCCCCAGTTAACAGAGACAGACTTTCTTCTGAGTACACATGCATAGGATCACACTGTAAATTAAACCCAGAGAGTAATCAAGAAAGTGGACTTTAGAAACAGGTGCTTGTACTGGGAGGGAATAAGTGCAGATGAGAAAATGACTGCAATTCATTAACAGGCAGGAATAACAACCTGTTCTCCTTCTCCGAGTTGGGGTGTGTTTCAAAAATAACTCATCACATCATCCATCAACATATTGGTGAAAGGTTTCATACCATTCCTCCCACATTATGACAGTGAAGAAAATGGAAACGTTGATATGACTGCATGATTTGCAAGTTACACCCGAAGCTGTTCCAAGGTAAGTATGCTCTTTGGTTAATTATAGGAAGCCAATGAACAAGGTCCAGTGTCTAATGCCAGGACAGAAAGATGTTCCAACCACTTTATGAACACTGCTAACTTGTAGATCCTTTCCAGCGTGTAACTGTGTCTGAGGAGGAGAAAAAATGTAAAGACGAAAGCAAATACCAGTGACTCTCAATTTTGGATACGTTGATCCAATCTATCAAAAGAAATCAGTGGGCATCTTCACATTTCACCATCTAGCCTGTCTTGTACTCTGTGAATGCTGTTAATGTGCAGAATAGAGCTAATTTTATACTGAATGAAGAGCTTTTGCACTCAAATTGCAGAAGCAGAAAACGCGAAGAAAGTTGATTTAAGGGTCACTTAATGGTCCAAATTAAGCCTCTCTGACACAGATTGGAAACCCCCTGAACGATTGTATGATTAACTCAGAAGTTAAGTCAGAGTTAACTCAGAAGAATGAAACATTTGCATAATCACAAGCAGTAATAAGGAATGTGGTGATGAGCACTGAACAATGCTAAAATCATCCTGCAGACTACAGTACAGTAATCTAGCAGTTTTTTAATTAATAAAAAGTAGGAATGGCAAATGTTTTTAATTAGTGAAAAGTCTGACTCTATTCTTTCAGGCAATGTGGTTGCTCATTGATTTGTTCCCATTCATTTTCTTAAATGAATCACCCCCTCTTCCTTCTCATTTAATAATATTGATGAGGCTACTGATAAATGTTGATTAGGATGTGCCTGAACCTCAAGATTTGTCTTGTATCAGTTTTGGTTTTTGCTGTAAAAAAAATTGGATCTATTTCTGAGTCACAACTATTTGAGTCAAAACTGTTTCTTGATCTAATCTTATATTTCCCCAATCCATTCAAGTGCTTATTAAATCAGTGCATATTTCCAATGAAAAGAGAGCATTCTGGCAATTTTCTTGGAAAAAGACACATTCCCTTTTGAGAAATGCATCCTTGACTCTAGTTTCTGGAAAGTTTATTAAGAGGCTTTATATCTATGATCTCCTTGATTTCTGACTTATCATCCCTAGTTTATTGCATACATTGGTGAAAGAAGGGGATTTCTTTATGAGTATGTGAAAGGAATATATTACATGTGAGGAAATATAAAGCCTGACCTTTTTAAAGGTCTTCAGTGAATCCATAAAACTGAAGATTTATCCGAAGCCTAAGAGGTCCAGTTTGCACTTCCCATGCAAAGCTCAAATAAACATGGATTCTATATATATTGTAATGGGTCACCAGGTAAAGTCATTATTCTTTGCCCTCATCTGCTGCTTTATATAGATCACACTGCTAGACAGGATATAACATTGTACCAAGAGGATCCAAGCCTGCAGGACTGGGGTAGGGAATCCTACTAAGAAGCTGCAGGAGTAAAAAAAAAATTATAAAAAAATGATCACGAGTGAAGGCCTCTCCTATATATCTTCCCTGAAAGTGAGGCGTCAGTGATGTTCTGATTCGCATAGGGTCATAATAATCTCTTGCCACAAATTACACTACAGTTTTAAGAATGAAAAGCTTAAGCCCTCCCCCCCTTCTGTCTTGTGTCTACAATAATAACAGAGTTTTACGTGTGGTGCCTTTTCAGAGCGCGCAGATAATCACAAACAATAAGCAGGTTTTCGCTGGTTTAAGTAAACAGTAACAGAAAGCCAAACCTGAAGATTACAGAAAGGCTGGAGGATAACAACGGGTTCTCTGATCTCAGCTAGACCATGGAAATCAAGCAGCTGGCAACAAGGCAGGAGGTACCATATTTTTCGCCCCATAAGGCACACCGGCCCATAGGACGCACCTAGTTTTTTGGGGGGAAAATAAAGAAAAAAAATATTCCCCCCCCCCAGGCGCGGGGCTGGGGCGGGAAGCTGTCCCCCGAGTTTGCGGGGCTGGCGACGGGGAGGAGCAGGCTTCTCCCGCCGCCAGCCTCCAAACCAGGTCGGGGGACAGCGGGATGGCGGCGTTCCGCCTCCCTGCTGTCCCCCGAGCTTGTGGGGCTGGCGGTGGGGCTCTCCTGAAGCCTGCATTTGCCCCATAGGACGCACACAGATTTCCCCTTCATTTTTGGAGGGGAAAAAGTGCGTCCTATAGGGCGAAAAATATGGTAAATCTATTTAGGAAATAAGACTATGATCCCCCACCCACCCATTTACCTAGGCACATTATTTTATAGCCGAAATCTCAGGTTTTGTTTCACTCATGTATGTGAAAGCACATCCCGCCTCCGAATCTTAGAAACTGTAGTTTTACGCACACAGAGGTAAAATTCCCAGCACCATTAACAAACTGCAGTTCCCAGGATACTTTGGTGGCTCGGAGATGTGCTTTAAATGTACAGTGGTACCTTGGTTCTCAAACGTTTTGGTACTCAAACAACCTGGAACCCAAACCCAGCCAACCTGGAAGTGTTCCGGTTGTGAATGTTTTTTGGAAGCCGAACGTGTTCCGTTTTGAGTGCCACAATTCCAATTTGAGTGCCACACTTCCATTTTGAGTGTTACTCTGAGGTCTGTCTGTTTTTGCTATTTATCTTGCGCTTTTGTGGCTTTTTTGTTTTGTTTTTGTGACTGTGTGGAACCCAGTTCAGCTACTGATTGATTGATTGATTGTGTGTGTGTGTGTGACTGCAGTACAGTGTTTATTGCTTTCATTTCATGGATCAATGGTCTTGTGAGATAGTAAAATTCATGTAAAATTCCTGTTTTAGGTTTTTTTTTTAAAAAGTCTGGAACGGATAAATCTATTTTGCATTACTTTCTATGGGAAAGCGTGCCTTGGTTTTGGAACACTTTGGTTTTAGAATGGACTTCCGGAACGGATTAAGTTTGAGAACCAAGGTACCACTGTATGGGGTGTACACAACCAAGATGCCAGTCTTATCTGAATATGGAAACATTTCTACAAAATCTGTTGGAGGTAATTACACAGCAGGTAGGGGACACTTCACAAAGAGTGGAAGGGTGTAGTGTTGGGAAGAAATTGTGTGGAGGGTGCACCACAGGAAGTAAAACTGTAGATCAAAGATGTACAAAGCTCCAGAGCCTCATGGCATTCCCATTGGTCGCTTCAGCTTGGCGGGTCACAAGTTGTGCAGACACGTGATAGATTATATATATCACCTAGGTTTTGAATATATCAAAATATGTTACAGCCTTTCTATCTGACGGACTAACACCAATATAAATACCAGTATCTTTCTCCAGATGTAAAAAAATCCACATAACTTTATAACCCTCCTCAATGTAATGGCTTATTCCAACAGTTATTGTAATATTTATCAAGAACAGTAATCCTTCTGGGTGTTTTCTGACTGTCCTTATTCAACTGATTGCCTTATTTAAAAAAAAGGCCACTTTCCAGTGTTTTTTATGTTATCATCTCAGGCCCAATCGCTTATTTGCTTCTTAATATGCTTCTTAACTAAGCATATTCTGGAAATATTTGTTTGAGTGAAACAGATTTGCAGTACATGTATGTTTACAAAATAGCTTGGCAGGGAAGGATCACACTTGCTCCTTCCATGTGGAAAGAATAGAGCTTGTCACCAGAATGTTCTAAGCACAGCTAACTGGAGGTTGTGCCGTGCAGCAAAATTACACCTCACAGCTGGAGCAGCCCAAGGCTGCTTACAGATGGCCAGGTGTGGGTGGAACAGGAGATGTGAAGCAATGGTGGAACAGTCGGATCATTTAGTATCCAGGATTAGACCTCCCCTCAAAGCTGAAGGTGCTTTTCTTGAACATCTCTCCCCCCCCCCCCGTTTCATTGTCCAGTCTAGTCCTTTCTGTTTACCTGTCTGCCCTTCCTTCCTGCTTGCTGTCAGAAGGGGGTGAAAATGCCTGCATATTCAGAATGAGGGCAGGCAGCCTGAATTGGCTTCATTTGTCCTCAGTGATGCCTGTAGCTGTACCTAGCCAAATCTGGCTATGTTGCATCACTATGTGAGTTCCAGGGAGCTCAATTAATCAAAGAAGAAGACAGTACATAATCACAAGGGGAAATGGCACCAAATCGGCAGCAGAGAAGGAAAATAAGGACAGAGAAAAGGACTGGTTAAAAAAAAAAAAATTACAATCAGTCATGAAATATTTCAACTGCCCTGAAAGCACTATTTTTGACAGGAACATCCAGAGTAGAATATTTGGAACCCTGTTTAAAATGAGGGAGAAAAATGTGCATGAAAACCACTGCACTATATCAAATGCACGTTGCTTGAAAACAAGCTGCCCCTAACTAGTTGTGAAATGTCAACAGGCAGCAACTTATGTTGGTTATACAGTGGTACCTCGGGTTACAGACGCTTCAGGTTACAGACTCCGCTAACCCAGAAATAGTACCTCCGGTTAAGAACTTTGCTTCAGGATGAGAACAGAAATCGCGCGGCGGCAGCGGGAGGCCCCATTAGCTAAAGTGGTACCTCAGGTTAAGAACAGTTTCAGGTGAAGAACGGACCTCAGGAACAAATTAAGTTCTTAACCCAAGGTACCACTATATAACATACACTTAATGCATATCTCCCTTCCCCCAAATCCTGGGTTCTATGGTTTACCTCTCAGAGCTACAATTCCCAGTGCTCTTAATCCTCATTGGAGGACAGGATGTGGACAAATGCAGTAGCCAATTGTACCAAAGCAACCAGGAATAAAGCTGTCAACCCTAATATAATGCAAGGCACCAGAGGGCTCAGTTTGGGGCTAATGGTAGGGAAGGACTCAGCTGCCTTCCTTGCTGCATTGCCAAAGTAGGTTGCTGCTAGCCTGCTTTTCCTCTGCGCTTCAGATGACCAGAGGATGTCATTCCAGCTAGGGAGCCTACATTTCCTTATAAATTCTGACTCTGGCATGGTTATTCAGTATCAACTGTGTTCAAGCTGTCCATCATTGCTTGCCAGCTTGAGGGCATGATAGCCGTCCCAGTTTGGTTACCTTCCTGATAAGTTGCTTGCTGACACCCAGATTTCAATCTGTGACATCCAGGACCGTTCACAGCCAGGCAACAGGCTCCTTCTAAAAGAAATGTAATAATGAAGTTCATATTTCAAGTCTTTGGTAATAGATGTGAACATGCTAGAGATGCATTTAATTAAAGGAACATGACAGATTTGAGAGGGAATCCTGCAGAGTTTGCAGTGGCTGAACATAATGTCCTCTTTAGCACTCTTTCTGCCCTAAAATGTCAGACAGTAAAGTCAAAATTGGATCCAATAGTAATATAGTGGCTGGTACAAAATCTGATACATTTGAAATTCAGCTCCTTTAAGTGACATTCATTGACTCTGCACAAAGAGATTGCATAGGCTGTCAAACATCTTCAAGTAGGTCATCTTTTGGGGATTAGACTAAGTTGCTATCTGTTGACATTTCACAACTGACATCATAAGCTTCTTATAAATTGAATGAATTCTGCTTCTCTTTTCTTGGGGGCTAAAAGCAGATGATAGCTGAAATTTTGCCATGTAAAAGGGTGATTTGGTTTCTTTCTCAAAAGTAACTACTGTAGCAGTTTGGGGGAGCCCAACCTCTGATAAGTGCATCTCCCCACACAAATTTGCCACCCAGTAGGTATGAAGATCTACTCTGGAAATATGATACACATTTCTTAAACAGAGAGGGGCTGCTGGGTTTTCACATGGGATGTGTGGTTTGAAGTCCTGACCAATGACCTGTAAACCTGCACCCCTAATCCCAGACTCATGGGGACTGTCTGGCCATGATTACACAGTAGCAAGGGAAAGGCATTCCTTTCTTATTACATCATTTTTCATGTCTGAGCCCAGAGATGAAAATAGGACATGAATCCTGGGGAGCTATGGCTTTAAAAAAGCCCTAGGTCCTGATAGTCACAAACACAATCTGTGACACCAACAAGTCACTCATAAACTTCAACCAAAGAGGTATAAGCATGGAGTTTCAAAAGTGTTTAATTTTGACCTAAATCTGCTCATATGGCAACCTTTTGAATGCAAGGTGTGTACTCTGCCACTGAATTACAGGCCATAATTCCTGGGTGTTTCAAATAAAAGGCAACTGTTTGCTTGTCCTTAAGTTGCTTTGGCCTACGGAAATTTTAAGAGTTCCAGTCTGGTCTCTTACTATAGGCAGGGCTCAAATGTAATCTTTTTTTTTTTTAAGGGCCATAACTGCAACTTAAGTATGGTTAGGGCAAACTGGATAATAAGTGGCAGGTGCAGAAATTAAGCAGATGGAAAAAGAGAGAAACAGAAAGAAAGATGTCAGCAACATCAATAGATTTTGTTTATTAAGAGGATTTCTATCCCACCCTTCCAGTTGCCCAGAACAGCTTACATTAAATAAAATAAAAATAAAATAAAAACAACAGTATGGAACATATAATATTAAACAATATTTCTAGGTCACCCTATAGCACTGGGCTCAAAGAGGCTTACAAATATAAACCAATGAAGCAAATATAGGTGCAGCAAAAAATGACAAGTTTGGGTTGCCTGGTGACTGTTCTCCTATGTGAAGTGGCACTATCTGAACATAGTGGGTTACACATTCTGTTGAATTTGTGGATTTTAACTATAGATGTCCAACTTATGTAATCTTTCAGGCTTCTTTGCTCACACATCTGGAGTCATGTATGTTTCTTTCGTGTATGCTTGCCAACCGTATGCCATCTTTCTCATTGCTTATCCTATTTTGTCAAATAAGCAAGAGCAACGATGTATGGATGATGAATCTCCAATGAGATTATGAGAGCTGAACATATTTGTGTCTTCAGTGTAGCATTCCGATCTCCACATTTCAATCGCATGTTTAGATTCCTCTTTACTAACTAAATAGTTTTCAAATCCTGCCTTTCATGATTATAGAGCATTCATAAGGGCAGAGATCCTTTAAATACCATGCATATTTTTCACCTTTAAAATATGTTCATAAGAACTGTCTTCACTGCTGTCACAACTTTAAAAAAAATAAATCACAAAAATACTTAATCATAAGACATTTTAGTGCGTTGGCCCGTTAGAGCTAATGAGATGACCTTCAAGTCTCCCTCTTCCTGGAATAGTTTAACTATTTGCCTCATACTCCTTTTGCATGCAATTCTTCACTCTCTGAGAGACTGCTAAGATCAGGTGCAGAGTACCTGCCCACTATTAATACTATTCACTATCTTATACCTAGCTCTTCATTGGTATCGATCAACTGAACATTCACTCTTACCATTTTTAACAGATGGTCTCCTCTCTGCCTTTAATTGATTGTTAATCCATCACCATTTACCAGTTGTCTCGTGCCATTTGCTGCCTGTAATTAATTGCCTTTTCTACATTGCCATTAATTGTCATTTATCTACATTGTATCTCTTTTTTATATTCAGCAGCAGGAAAAGAGAAAAAGTTTGCTTATCTCTAGCAGCATCTGCCCCTTCCATTTTTGCTCATTGCAGCCTCTAGGACTGCTTCCTGTATTACATTTAGGAGCAGGGAAATACCACCATGTTTCACTCCTTTTTGAAATCTAGTTCACACGTGTGGTTTCACACTAGTCCTCTATTGTAGCAATTTATATAACATAATCACTGCCCTTGTTTTCCAGAGGGTGCCATCATCTGCGGTACTGTCCATAAAGAATCATTTGCAATTGCAGATCCATGATTAGCAGTCTTCCAGGAACATATGGCTGTGTTTCATAAAATTCCTTCATAGTCAAATTGAAGGACATATTTTGTGTGAAATGGCCCTCCATTGGGTGCTCAAGTAGCTATGTAGCAAGAGGAAGGATATTGCAATCACATGCTGTTAAGTTTACCATTTTGTGTCTTGGGGGGGGGGCACAAACATTTCTATGATTCCAGGTGCAGTTTTCTCTAACGTTGCAAATGTTTAGTTTTGGCCTGAAGGCTGCTATTAATGGTGAAAACCCTGCATGAAAACGGGCTGCGATACTACCGGCTATACCCTAACATCATCTACTGGGATTTGACAATCTTTAATCATTTAACAATGTGTATTTGGATGATGCAAGGGCAAGAAGATAAAAGTGTTTGAAAAAAGAGTGAAATGTTTAAAGAAAAACATTGGAAGTACAAGTGTTGAAGTGAATTGTTTTCCTTTATTGCCATTATAAAGCCAATCAGGAGGATTACAGTACTTTGAAAATTCAGGATGAAATCCTATATTGTACACACGTACTTTGCAATAAATCCCACTAAACTCAACAGGATTTACTACTGAGTAAACATGTATTGGATTGCATCATAAGCATGTTACCTACGTAAGTCTTATTTTATAACATTTGGGAAAATACAGGCCCCTATCCCGAGAAACTTGCTATCTACAATTCAACACAGTGGAGACCAGAGAAAAATAAGAGAGATGGCGTCACAGGAGAAGGACATGTGTTTATTTCATGCATCCATATGCTTAGCCTTATTTACAGCAGGCACAGGGTAGCCAATGTGGTGTTCTACAGATGTTGCTGATCTAATCTTTTTGTCATCCCTGGCCAATGATCATGCTGACTGAGGCTGATGGGAGTTATAGTTGAACAACATCTGGAGGGCCCCAGGTACCCCTGCAGTACCATATGACTAAGGGACTGGGCCAAAGGACTGTATCCATTTGTGCAGAAAACTCCAGTTTACACAAGGGAACTCCCCCCTCATCTCCCCTGCATTGCCCCTTGCATCTTCAAAATCTGCTCCAGAAGGTTGGGGAACCCTCTGCATCAGATATTGGGGGTCTGAAGAAAGAGGAGAGGAAGGGGAACTCCCTATAGTGCGAAGGGAACTCTGCTTATACAACATTGGATGCAACCCACAGAGAGAAACTGGAAGGAAGATTTGAGGGAATATTCTTCTGAATATAATGTCTCTATCCCATATAATTTATCAATCAGACATGAAGCTACATAATTTTAAATGGTTAAGACCTGATGCTCCGAAGGAGTCTATTTTTGGGGCAGGAACACTATTTTGCACACACTGAGGCCACATGCTGCTTGATCCTTGATCTTGCACCTGTTGTTTAAGAGCTAAACAACAATTGAGCCATAACACGATGCTTTAAAGCACTTGTAGATATGATGCAAAAGGCCACCATGCTTTGGAAAAGTACTGAGATTGGGGTCAGGTGTCAAAATGCATCCAACATGAAAGTGCACCTGCAGCAATGTTGTGTGAACAGAAATGTCTCTGAGATTATGGCACTGCTGGAACTGATGCCGAAAAACCCAGTACATTATAAAAATTTAAGAGACGGAGAGGGATTAATTATAAACAGCAGGGACCCATTGGGTGGTGGTCCCATATTTATCGAATTCTCTCGCTAGTGAGAAAGATATGGGCTAGCTACTACTGGTGTAAAGGACTGCAGACTGAAATGGGTAAGGAATCAAAAACAAACCATAGCATTTACACTTTGGGAAACTAGTTTTTGACAGTTGGAGCAATGTAATCCTAGTTTGGACAAAGTTTTGTTGACTATATGTAAGACATGGGCCTAGAGTCACATGAAACATCATACCCCATTGTTATTGGATAAATCCTCCCTTCCGTCTGCAAACATATTTTTAAAAGTGTAAGTTGTCCAGCCTCCATGACAGACATCTGTAAGTTACATAAATAGTAAATTAAACAATCTCTGTTGTTAGGAGTTAATTCTGGCTATAAAGTGCTCCAGGTGAACTGGAAGGGGGATATTGTAAATAGGTTTTGTGATGGCTACATTACATTTAAAGTACAAAATATCCGGGCAAATCCTGAATGATTTAGGTTACAATCCTATAAGCACATTTACCAGAAAAGTAAATCCTATTGAATGCAGTGAAATGTATTTCCATGTAACTATGTTTGGGATTGGTCTATAAATCTGGATTAATACGGTGCAAGAGTGTTCTAAGAACAAGGTTAGATTGAGTGTGACCAAAAATTATGGCATTTCGGTTACCTTAAGCAGAGTGTTCTGCAGGGAGTTTCATATATCCCATCTCTTATCTAAACTGAAGCTTGTTTAGCAAATTGCCTGTCGGAAAGATAGGCTTTTGGTTCCACAGTTCTGTAGTTAGGAATAGCTGTCTATGTTACACACAGAGGGACTTGCAATTTTGTGGGGTTCACCAGCAATTCTGTGCTCACTTAATTAGTTTATGTCATGACTGAAAGCCTTTAAGTCACTGTATAGGTGAACAGCCTCCAAGCCTCTTTCCCACCTGCTCCTGTTGCTAATTTCTTCATTAACAAACTCTAAGAATTTATTTGTTTGTTTAAATTTGTATACCAGAATTTGTATACCTGAAGATCACAGGGTGGTTCACAACATAAAAATATAAAACGAGAACACAAATTACATAATAAAACAAAAGCAAACCAATAACTTGATGCATGCTATTGAATTAAGAACATTAAAAATTAAGAACATAAAAAAGTAAATATGATAGTTAAAAAACAAAGAGGTTTTGCATGCAACAAAAATTCAATAAAAAGTTGGGGGGACTCATAAGTAATAATCCACAGGACGTTTTTGTCTGAAACCTCTTGCTTTCTCACAAATGAGTAATGGGGCAAAAAGCTCTGCACTGCAATGTTAACCCACTGCAGTAGACAGGAAAACGAAACTTCAGTTGGTTATTATGGTTTCCTGCTGTGGCTTTCACTTGTACATTGATTTATTCTTGTCTGAAAATTTTGAAGGCAATCTGGATTGCTTACTTGACGTTATCATTTACCTCTACTTTTCAGTTGATTCAAAAGGGCCATGAACTAAATGGTTTAAATGGCAAATGGAAACAGAGAAGATGCCGTTCTCATTTAGTTATTCCTTATACACATGTGCACATATTACAATCCATAAACTTATTCTAATGGCATGATTGGTCCCTCCAACCCTATGGGCTTGAAACAAATCTTTATAAAATGAAAGTGGATCCTTTTGGATGTTCAGTCCTGTGCCTGGAACCAAATTACAGTGGAATCTTGGGTTACAGACGTAATCAGTGACGGAGGCATGTCCACAACCTGCAGCGTTCGCATCCTGAAGCGCCGTGTCTGCGCAGGCGCCAGAGCGATTTGCCGCTTCTGCGCATGCAGCGAAACCCGGAAGTAACCCGTTCTGGTACTTCCGGGTTTCCCACGGTCTGTAACCCGAAAACACGTAACCTGAAGCCTCCGTAACATGAGGTATGACTGTATGTGATTTTGCTTACATGGCATCTTAATGGCAGAAGTGGCTGGGTGCTGACGGCTCAGAGATTCTTCTACACCTGTGTAATTTTCTCCCATGTATCCAGTGGATAGCCTGGTCCTACAGCTGAAATGAAGAGAGGTAGGATTGTGCATAAGCATGGAGAGTCCTGAAAGAAAAGGAATTTGCATATTACTTTATAGGGAACACTTAGTTTTGCTTAGTTTTTTATGAGTTAAATGCCCATTTTTACATTGGAATACTCAAAGCAGAACGTGAAGATTTGGAGAAGCTCTCAAAATGCATGATTCATTAATCATGTTTATTTAGAATTTGATTACAGTCATACCTTGGGTTACAGCTGCTTCAGGTTGCGTTTTTTTGGGTTGTGGACCGCCGAAACCTGGAAATACTGGAAAGGGTTACTTCTGGGTTTCGGTGGTCATGCATGCGCAGAAGCGCCGAATCGCAACCTGCGCGTGGGCAGACGTGGGTTGCGAACGTGCATCCCGCATGGATTACGTTCACAACCTGAGCGTCCACTGTATTAAAAATTTTACATTAAAATTAGAAAGTTGATTTAAAATCTAAGAGCACATTTCTTAAGATTATCAATAATCTACTGTTTTAATACTAAAGGAACTGATTCCTCAGCCACATATATTTGTATCTCATGCCAGCTTTATAGTCTGTCACGTTAATCCAGATGGCTAAATTCTGCTTCCTCAATGGTTCCTGGCAGAACGATTGGCTTTAGATATTCCAGATTTAGAAGAAAGTGGGAAGGATGACCACATCTAGGATGTCCTTATCAGGCTGCTGCTATTGATACTGTGAAGCAAGCCTTGCAAAAGGTAGTCCATTAGATGCTAGGAAACTTGGGAATATATGGATAGTAGCTTTATTAGCGCATAATCAAAGAATTGCAGTCTATTCTGAAAGACAATCTATCCTTCTCACATGACTTGAATATCCTTACTTAAAGACAATTGCCCAAACCAGCAGCAATGGCTCACTCAACAGGGATGCATATCTAGGCCCAGCAATTGCTTCTGTAATAAGGAGGTGGCGGCAGTGGGGGTAAGGAATGGGGATGGACCATTTTCTGTTCTGCCTCAAGTGCCAAAAATATTCTGGGCCAGCCCTGTATATGCCCACTTGAAACTATCAGATTTAGGATCAGTAGAGACTGGGAGGAGCAAGCTCAATATGGAAAGTAACTGCCCCTTGTTAATGTTTATATGTTAATCAGGGCTACCAATTCAATACCAGTACTGAGTGATCAACTCTGCACATGCTCTGATCAGCGGCGGAGCATATGCCCTCGCTGCACAGGGTGGGCACACTCCCGAGGGGGGTGGGGTGCTGAGGGTGCCCTCCCAGGCGCGGGATAGCCGCTCAGAGCCAGCTGCCGATGGCACACATTCACTGCGCTGCCCACCCGCAACTCCCAAGTCTCCACCAGCTGTCAAAATGAAGAGGGAAGGGGGGAATGCCGTCGGCAAAGTGGCACAGCTCCCCCCTCCCCCTGACAGCTCGGGGTAGGCTTGGAAGTTGAGGGTGGGTAGTGCGCCAAATGTCACCCCCCCTCAGGGATGACACCCGGGGCGAACCGCCCCCATCGCACCCCCTTCCTCCGCCACTGGCTCTGATTGGATCTTTTGCCCCCTGGTGTTCCTCGTCTGCCCAGTCTTCTGTTTAGACATGTATGCGTAAAATTTGCCAATTGACAACAGGCACGAAAGCTGATGATAGAAATATATTTGTTTTAAAGGTTCCATTAAGCTCTTTATTCCTGCCCACCTAGCAGTTCGAAAGCACATCAAGTGCAAGTAGATAAATAGGATCTAATGGTCAGGGGTCCCTTTACCTTTAAGCTGTTTATTCTATTAGTAAATAAACAAGAGTTATGGTTTTTAGCAACTAAAAAGGCCAACATTTAAATTGAATGTACACACATTCCACTCTCCCCTTCAAAACTTTACAAATACAGTGGTACCCCGCAAGACGAATGCCTCGCAAGACGGAAAACCCGCAAGACGAAAGGGTTTTCTGTTTTGGAGGCGCTTCGCAAGACGAATTTCCCTATGGGCTTGCTTCGCAAGACGAAAGCCCATAGGGAAATCTCTGGGGACCTCTTTTAAATGCTGGCGGTGGGGAGCAAAGCCTTTCCCCCCCTCCGGCCTTCAGAAGAGGTTCAGGAAGGCCGGCGAGGGCCGAAAGGCTTTGCTCCCCACCGCCAGCATTTTAAAAGCAGTCCGGGATAGCAGGAAAGAGCTTCCCGCTATCGCGGACGGCTTTTGAAGGCAGGCGGGAGGGAGCAAAGACTTTCGCCCCCCGCCCGCCTTCAGAAGAGGTCCAGGACCTCTTCTGAAGGCGGGCGGGGGGCGAAAGTCTTTGCTCCCCCCTGCCTGCCTTCCCGGGAGAGCGGAGAAAGGCAGCGCCTTTCTCCGCTGTTCCGGACGGCTTTTGAAGGCAGGCGGGGGGGGGCAAAGACTTTCGCCCCCTGCCCGCGTTCAGAAGAGGTCCAGGACCTCTTCTGAAGGCGGGCAGGGGGCAAAAGTCTTTGTCCCCCCTGCCTGCCTTCCCAGGGGCTTTTACATCGCCCCGGACAGCGGAGAAGTCCTCCGCTGTCCCGGGGTTTTTTAAAATGCTGGGGGTGGGAAGAAAAGCCCTTGTCCCCCCCCCAGCCTTCAGAAGAGGTCGGGGGACAGACTGTTCCCAGACCTGGTCTGAAGGCGGTTTCCCTAGGAATGCATTAATTGATTTTCAATGCATTCCTATGGGAAACCGTGCATCGCAAGACGAAAAACTCGCAAGAAGAAAAAACTTGCGGAACGAATTAATTTCATCTTGCGAGGCACCACTGTAAGTACATTAAAAAATAACAGAACCTTTTATATCATATGTGCTTGAGACAAACAGCCTGGCTCCAGATTTCTAGATTTCAAGCACATAGAAGAAGGCGTACTTACGGGTCAGGCTGCACAATGTGATAAAGCACGATTTTATTTTATGCTGACATGGCAGGGACATCATAAAAGAATCACAACAGGATATGCTGAGGCAAAAGTCGGGAATTGAGATGCCATGGATGAATCCTGACATCAGCTTTTTCCAGGTGTTGAAAGCACTATGGTAGGTGAGTGTCTCGCAAACTGATTCAGACTAGTGAACACCAACAAACCAAGCATTCAAGGGGAGAGATGGGGTTGATATGTTTCAATGTGGACTACTAACAGGGTAAGACAGGGCAGAGGGAATTTTAGGAGAGCTACTGCATCTAAACAGAAATGGTAGCCCCAAATCCCTGCAACAGGGATTTGTTCAATATTTTCTGTTTTAGACACTACTAGCTACTGCTGCCCTAGTAGCAATGTTTGGAAGCTCTAGTGTCAGAAATTCTGTTCTATATTTTTGTTCCAGTGATGAGCAATCTCAGCTGGCATTAGAATGGAGGTGCAAGAGAAGTACACTGATTTTAAGTGGTACTGTGATTCCCAGATTAAATGGTGGGCTGCAAATTAATAGTGCCTGTGAAAGCCTTCTCACGAGCTGAATGTGTCATGCTGGCAGCAGAGGATACCGGCAATTTTGCAGCATAATGTGCTAAAGAAGTTTCACTTCTGGTCATAGGTTTGAACGGGCAGGTATGTCAGGATCATCCAAAAAAGTACATCATACCAAGACACTGGTGAGGTGCAAAATTAGGCCCTTAATGAACATAGCTACCAGATGTTTTACAAATGGGAAAAATCAAACAGAAAACATACAGCTCTTTAGTTATGTCAATTCTTCATCTAGCTAATAATTTAACTTCGTTTTTTTTTTAAAAAAAACTTTTCTTTTAAAAGGAATTGCTTTTAACTGCACAAACACATATTTCACGAACTACTCCGAAACTGATATTTTAAACAGCAAAAATCAATAAAACTTGGAAGTATGCACTAGCAACAAAATACTTTCTGGCTATTTGTACTAATTGCCTAGTAAGGCATCCACACCCTCTCATGGCTTGTTACAAGAAAAATACCTTACTATGCCTCAATTGCTTTATAAAGGGGGGTCCAGGAAGAAGCAACATTTACATTTATTTGTCTCAGAGGGCTGCTGAGCCGTAATTAATTAATTCTTGGTGGGGACTTTTCCTTCTTCAAAAACCAGGTGCCTTACATATGCCTGCATATTTTGAAGATTTTCATATCAGCTAATTAGAACAGTGGGACACATACTATGCTACTGGTTCTAAATATCAATTTTTGATCATACATTACTGTCATTAAACTAAATGTTTAGCTTGAATCAATTTAGAAATCATCCTACATTTGGTGAAATAAAATTACTTTGGGTAGAGTATTTACTTTCCCAGTGTTATCAGTATCATAGAAATCCCAAATGGTATATATCTGCTTCTCTGTTGCAGGGTGCTTTATTTTTGAGCAGTTAATATACTTTTGAGTGAAGTGAAATGAGCTATTTGCATACATCTGGGGTTGGATCAACTAAATTGTTGCATGAGCAGAACAAGGTCCACTCACACAACTGGCCTTTTTGTCCTGTCCTTCCTCCACGCCCCCTAAATCTGCTCTGGTGGGTTGAGGGAAAACCCAGAACAGGCAGGGTGGGGGGGTGTGGAGTCCCACTGCATGAGCAGACCTTTCTGCTCCTGTACACTCCATTGAACATCATGCTGTCTTCCTCCCAGGGATATGCACAAGTAGCTTGATGAACTGAAGCCAAGGCTTGTCGGGAACATTTTGAAACCATAAAAACAGCATCTATGGCTGTGTACATATTACTGTACTGTCTTAAAATGCAGTGAAGTTGTTCCGTTTTCCTCAAAACACAGTATTTAATAAGAAAGAACAGGATACGGGGTAGATATGAATTGTGGCTAACGTCATGGGTTCACCATTTCCCAAACAAGTCATGGAAGTACACTGGAGGCAAAGTAGTATGTATTTTGAATCCCAGTTCACTTTTTTTTTGGGGGGGGCTCTGGAAACTGACCTATACTGAGTCAGACTATTAGTCTGTCATCTTCAATTGCTATTTTATAATTTAGCTTTTTTTGCAGTTGGTAAAGAAGTCTACTTGAATTAGGCTGGAATCCTAACTCCACTTAACTGAGAGTAAACTCCACTGGATTCAAAAGGACTTAATTCTGAGCATACATGGTTAGGATTGTGCTGTAAATTGTGATTCTTTTGGCATACCATTATATAATTGTTTGCAACTCATGGGAATGGGCGTGAAATGAGAAATAACTAAATTTAAAACCCCAGGACTTTTTGATAGTTGGCCCATTAATTTCAACAGTCTTAGGCTGCAATCCAATACTCAATTAAGTGGAGGATGCTCTACTCAACTCAATGGCCCTTCTGATTACTCACATCAGTGACTGCACTTTAGGCATCTAACTTTGCATAGGATTGATACGGCTTTAAACACATATATAGGGTCTCAATGCAATTGATATGAATTACATGTGTAGAATTAGGAAGCTGAAGGCCATCAAATATATTAGTAATTCTCATTGGTGTAATAAAGTCCACCCCGCCCCCTCATATTGGAAAACCGCATGTTAAATCTAATTAGCTGGCTTAAATGATACTTCGATGCACGTAATCTACACAACAAATGAGGATGGGTTAATTTTGCAAGGGAAGTTTATATTTCCTAGTTTGTGTTAACACTGTCCAAACATGTCATTCTTATTCAGGAAAAGTAGTTTACTTCAACAGTGTTTTACCACAGTACAAAGAGCAACAGCAGAATTAAATGTATTTTTCTCCCTTTCCTGAAAGATTTACCGGTAACTTCTCTTTTAGACTGATTGAGGGTATGGAACGGGGAAAGTTGACAGAAGCTGAGGAGTATCTGGTTGGGAACAAACTATCCCCCAGGTATGAAGATATTTTTTAATGATTGACCAAATGAGAAAGGGAAAGACATTGGCACCAAAAGTACAGGGGCACACCATAACAATTCAAAGTGGACTGAGCACTGAGGGTAAAAAGCGAAAGAGACATATGGAGAGAAATACTGTGCATAGATGTATATATGCTAGTATAGCAACATCTGAAGCAAGGTAAGACAACTGTTCTTTAAAAAAAGTATATAGTGGGTACAACAGAAAACTGGTATAATTGAGAGAACTCTTATCTCTAGATACAAATGCTATGGGAAAAACAGGAAAATTGTTGCTTCTTCATCCCAGAATCATAGTGTGTAACCTGGGAGGGATTTACTCAGCCTGCAATCTCCTTCTTGGAACTGTGTCTACAAGTTGACCTCATCAATACTGTATTTATGTAATACTGTTTTATGTAATATTTTGTCTGACGAGTTATGGAGAACTCAAAAGCTTGTCACACTTTAGTGACAATTTTGGTTGGTTCTAATAAAGATTATGTGGATTTTGGAGTTTTTTTCTTTTCGTGAACCAACATGGCAACATTAGCTTTTTGGTAAAGTGAGGACTATAAACAAAGGCCCCCCCCCCAATCTTTCCCATGTACTATGCCCGACTGCAAGGGAGATCACAGGACACTGGCACAAAGCAAAACAGTAAGAGAGTTTGTTAGTTATTTCAGGTGTACTGCTGATTCTAATTCCAGAAAACCTGTTGAGTGAGTATCTATCTTTGAAAGGTACTTTCTGGCCTTTAAATTCAGTGACCCAGAAATCTGATCCTGATCCGAGTTCTGAAGTCATTTCATTGTACATGTTAACATTACAAATGTGCAACATTTATTCTGGTTGTAAGATTACTGAGAAATTATGCAGGCACAGAATAGCAGAGGGAATTTAGTTGTGACGACCAATGAGAGCCAGTGGTAAGTTGAAGCTATATTACAGAATTATGGAAATGATTCGAAGTAGCTGACACATCCTTCAGGCGAGAGTAGGGTATGAAAAAATAGTTGAGGAGCAAAATTACTGAGAATGCTGCAGACCCCATAAGACCCAGTCACATGTCTACTGAAGCTGTTAAGTTTCTGGATAAGTAGACGATAATTTTTTCAAGTTTATCTCTACAACAATGAGGACTAGGGTCTGACCTTTATATTTGGCACAAGATATTCTGTCACCACACCATGTACTAGAAAATAAGTTCCAATACTGTAGAGTGTTGGCAAAGGAATTCAATAAATTTTAGATATGAGCCTACCTCAGCTAAGCTTAAGTGGATCCTTTTAGAGCACTGTGGCAGTTAGCTAAATACATATATAAATAGCAAATAACTAAAAGGACAGGCCCTCAACTCATCCTTTCCTTGATTTTATATTGGCTTTCAGATACTTCTGATTATTTGAACTATCCCTTCCAGCCGTTGTGGATTTTATGGTAATTTCTGCATCTTTTAGAAATGAAATTCCTTAAAAAGAAAACAAGGTACAGTATAATTTTACAGATTATAATCGTACAATAAAATCTACATAAGCCTTAGAGAAGTGGTGGGAATCTGTGGCCCTTCAGATGTTGCTGGACAACAACTCTTGTTATCCCTGGCCAGTGGCCATACTGACTGGGGATGAAGTCCAGCAACATCTGCAGGGCCGCAGATTTTCCTACCTTTGGCTTAGAGGTATCCTACAAACATGCATCTTTCTTGCATAAAAGTTCAGAAGCTTTGGATCAGATTAGTTATCTATTATAGGACTTCAGCAAGTGAGTGTAGGCTCTGGACTTTCTAACCACAGATGAATGCACATGGAACAGTGACTATAATAGGCTTTTGTGCATGGCTTTAAGAATGCTAAGGGCTTTGTTTCTTTTTTGGCTGTTACCACATTTGCAAAGCTGTGATCTGAGTACACTTTCCCCACCTTATTTTAAAAAAGTAAATGAGAAAAAAATGTAACCAAAAAAGTACACAGATAAGGTCCACCCAATTGTTCAGATAGCTCGCAGTTGGAACAAGTAATTTGTACCAATGACAGGGTAGGTATTGTAGGAGGAAAATATAAAGCCCCGTGGCCCACGTGTGTGGGGTAAATAACAAAAGAATCTGCTGGGCACCTGGATTCAAAACGTGGGGCTAAACAGACTCTCCAGCAGGAGAGAACCCTTGGTAACAGAGTTTAAATTCACATAACTCAAGCAGCAGTAGTAGTATGGAAATGTAGACTGTTAAATCTTTTTATCCTGTTTAGTTCGCTTGCAAAGTATTCCCCTCTTTCTATCCCTTGTAATGAACAGACCACACACTTTTAAGTAAATTTAAAATGCTTTACTTACAAAATGTTCAAAAGGTCAGATTCATGCATTTATCCAAGCAGCAGCAAGAACATAGGCAAAATACCCTTGGCTAGAAAATACAGAAAGTTAGCTTCAAACATAAGCTCTAAAGTTGCTGTTTGCTTAGACACGTCTTCCTTAATCAGTTACATGGAACGGAGAGAGATGTAACAGGAAGAGAACACTTCCTCCCTCATCAGAGAAGGGGGCCGAGTCTAGAAATCCAGCTCTATTATCTTAACCCCTTCTTGCACTAACTAGCACTCATGCATGGTTATGCTTGACAACAATTTCCCAAAGGTATTACATGAGCTTTATACATTTGTGGTTTCTGATTCTTGAGATGCATATGAGAATGCTAGCTAAATACCTTCTTGTGGCCTCTTCAGAGGCACATGAACATATCCAAAGCTTTTGTGCAAAACTCTCATGGAACGGGAGGCCCCCAACAACTGAATTATAAAGTTTATTAAAATAATTCTATTACGCCTTTTACATTGGCTGATGAAACACATTTTTGAAACCCATATTTAAATACAACTAAATCACTCAAGTAAACAAACAGAAATCCAATCAAAACATGTACTGAATTATTAACTTTTGGATTTTCCTACCTCCCCAAAATAATGAATGGGTTATCTGGGGAAAAGGCTTGAATTTTCTTTGTGCAAAGATATCCCTGTAACAGAAACACAGATTTAACACAATACAAGAGGATAATGACCAAGAAAAGGAAGTAAAATTTATGTATTTTTACAGTTCAGTGATTGTATAATAAAGACTAAAAATAGAGTTCCTGAAGAGTCAGTATTATTTTCCACATTTTTAAAAACAAGGCTTTTCAAAGAGTTTCCTGGAATAACTACTTCATGTACCTGCAAAGAGTATGCAACTAAAAGGGTTGGCACTGCAAGAAAGATCATAGAATCATAGAGTTGGAAGAGACCACAAGGGCCATCGAGTCCAACCCCCTGCCAAGCAGGAAACACCATCAGAGCACTCCTGACCTATGGTTGTCAAGCCTCTGCTTAAAGACCTCCAAAGAAAGAGACTCCACCACACTCCTTGGCAGCAAATTCCACTGTCGAACAGCTCTTACTGTCAGGAAGTTCTTCCTAATGTTTAGGTGGAATCTTCTTTCTTGTAGTTTGGATCCATTGCTCCGTGTCCGCTTCTCTGGAGCAGCAGAAAACAACCTTTCTCCCTCCTCTATGTGACGGAGATGAACAGAGAAAAACAAAGTGGCATAAAAAACACATATACCCCTATGCCCTGACCCCTGCATTAAGAGGAGCACCAGTCACTAGAGGAAATTGGGTAAGCCTGGCTGCATGGAAGACAATGTTGGGGAACACACAGAGCTCATTGGATCCTGACCAGGGTGTTTTTTTTTAGGGACAGAAAACCCTCCTATATCCATAGCAGTTCTCTGCTAATCTTGACACTGGGGTCAAATAAAGCAATAGCTTTAAAAATGCCAAAGTACTTGAGACATAAATGGGAGATAGTATGGATTGAACCCAAGAGGTTATTCACATGCTCTGTTATGGAGTCTTTGATTAATGGAGGAACTTAAGTGACTAGAACTACAATCCTGTGGGAATACTCTTAGGGAAAGACCCACCATTAACAAACTTAGGCATACCTCTTATGTGAGTTGACAATCAATTTATTTAATTTACTAATTCCTTCCCACCACTTTTATTATGCTTTACTGAATTTCCTAGGGCTCAGCGCAGCTCAACACTTAGAAACATGTTATCCAAACACTTAAATATATGTAGAGTAAAAGTTATCCTTAAAAAATCCTCTAATACCCAGCCACAAAATGCTTGCCCTGAACAGTGAAGGCTTATGGTACTCCCAGAAAATTGGCAAGCTTAGCATTTTTCTGGTATCTGGGAAAGCAAGTTCCAAAACTGGAGAGCTTTATTATGAAACAAATGAGAATGGAGAGAATGTGTATGAAAACATTGCCTAAGGACAGATGAATATTGTACAATGAGCAGAGATCTATTCTCTCCCCTACTTTTATCTACTTCCCTTGCTCCAAGAGATGACTCATTCCCCAAACCGGTCTGATGGGCATGGCCTCTCTTGCTTTTTCTCCATACCAATCACAGGCTCTCAGCTGCTCTGTAAAGTCTCTACATGCTTATCTTGTTTGCATGCATGTGCCCATGTACACCTCCACTCAGTTCCCTGCTCCAAGACACCTGCTATCTCTCCTAGCCTCTCACCACCAGACTAGTGTAAGCCTAAGAGTGGTCCATGCATCTGGATAAACTAATTTATTTCAATCAGCTTAATACATTTTTAGCTGTCCTCTGGGGAAATGGTAAAATCTTCAATTTTAGACAGAAAGAAGCCAGGCTTATTCATTCTCACAAGCACATAATGTGAACAGGGAGCTGCATTTTACAATATCCTGATGCCAACCCTCCGGCTTGTGTCACTCAACAGAGATTCTTACTGTGCGGTTTTTCATCCTAGGTGCTGCTGGCGGATTCTGCAAGGAAGCAACAACTTTGCCAGGGCCTACTTTGTCAGGGCTGTGCCAGGTACCTGTGCTTAGAAGTACTATCATTCCTTGGGAAGTATTTCCCTGTGGCACTTCCAGTCCTAGTGCAAGAGCTGCTGGAGGCAACTGTGCAGCAAAACCCACCTGCGATCAATGGGCCTTACTCCTAATAAGTGATATTTAACACAGCAATACTATGCCTGTCTACAGAGAAGGCAGCCTCGCTCACTACCTTCTCAAACCTTACCTAGTTAAATATTTTGGGTAACCCTACTTTCAAACTGCTGTCCTAAACATAATTTCTGAGGAGAAACCTCCCGTGCCTATTATAGTGGGGCTTACTTCCCAGCAAAACCTTGCATAGCAATTTCCCTATTATTCCCATTTTAAACGTGAAGCATTGCAGGTGGGTGACCGGGACTTGCCAAAACTCTCGCAGGCAGAGAAGAGAGGGTTTATTTCAGCAAGTTTCACCCTGCTTCTATTTACACTTTTTTTGAAGAAAATATAATTATATACATGCACACGCTTAGGAAGGCTGCAATCCTCCCTTCTGAGTCCCCAGAGAGCACCATGGCTAAACAACAATTAATCCCTTCACGCGATTGCCATCCTCCAC
This sequence comes from Podarcis liolepis, assembly GCF_965112155.1. Lineage (NCBI taxonomy): Eukaryota > Metazoa > Chordata > Lepidosauria > Squamata > Lacertidae > Podarcis > Podarcis liolepis. The sequence continues at coordinate 74,297,103 of NC_139557.1, forward strand.
AGCGCCTGCCTCCGTAGCCCGCCGCCACGCACAAACCCAGCCCCCTTCAGCCGCCACCCTTCATTGTTCTTGCCGCCACGGCAGGCTACCGCGCGGCTCTCTACCCGTCCTCGCTTAGTTCAAACCAAAACGCCCTCAACTGCTAATTTCCCCCTCACGCACGGGGGGAGAGAGAGAGAGAAGCGGGAGGAGGAGGAGGCGGCGCGAGCACCGTGCGCTCGGCCCTCTTTCGGCGCGCGCGCGCGCCGGGCTGTTTGACCTGACACCCGAGCATTAGAAGCACAGAGGAGGCACGCACGCGCACGCGCGCAAGGAAGGATGGGTGGGGGGAGGAGGAGGAGAGCGGCGTTTGTGACGCGCTCGCGAAAGAACGGCTGAGCGGCCGCGCGCACGGAACGGTGTCTCTCCCTCCCTCTCTCTCTCTGTGTGTGTGTGTGTGAGAGAGAGAAAAGGCGGGGAGGGAGGAAAGGAGACAACCGGGGCGGGGAAGGAGGCGGCGGCGACGGCTTTCCGCGAGGCGGAGGACTGAGAGACGCTACCGAACAGGAAGCGCTGCCACCGAGCCAGGAGCCGCTCCGCGCTTCCCTCAGCAAGCGAGAAGAGGGCAAAGTCTGGGCTGGTGAGAGCGAGGAGGGGCGGCACCAGCGACCGGATTCCTCCCTCCTTCGGACCCCTCCGCCCCCTTACAAATCCGCCGGGAACTCCGCGCGGCCCTCCCGCCGTGTAGCTCCTGGCTCCGGGAGCCCCGGAGGGCTGCTGAGGAGGATGTCGGGCGGCGGCGGCAGCCGGGAAGAAGAGCGGCGCAAGCTGGCCGACATCATCAACCACTGGAACGCGAACCGGCTGGACCTGTTCGAGATCAGCCCCCCCACCGAGGTGAGCGCCCGCCCGGCCGGCTTTCTCCCCTTTCTCCCTCCCCGGAGCCGAAAGCGGGCGGAGGGGGAGGGGATCAACGTCTGCATACGCAGCCCCACACGGACATATCTCCCGGCCAGCTACTGCCCCCCCTTCCCTTCCTTTCCTTACGGAGGTGAGGCCGGCGGTGGCGGCGCTTCCTACAGACGCCTCCATCCTCGCGGAGGGGAGGCTCCGCCCCTTCCCGAGGTGAGGGACCCGGCAGCCCCCCGCTCGCCCCCCCCTCCGGGAAAAGAGATCCTTCATTGCACTATTGCCTTCCGACCTTCCTCGTGCCCACTTCACTGGCACGATCACATGGAGGAAGATTATGTCCAGCGCCCCCTAAAATCCCCTTTGGATGCGGGGCAGGCAGGCAGGCCGGCCGACCTGCACGGGCCCTCATTTGCTCTGGGCAACGAGATAAGCCTCCCGTACCTGCACCCGGCGTGTCTCCCTTCTTTTGTAAAGACAGTATCCCCCCCCCTGCCCCAATCTGACTATTTACACCCTGCGAGGAAGAGGCGCTGCTCTCGTTTTTCTCTTTGATATGAGCTCTCCCCCCCCCCCATGTCTTGCAGCCCCCAGCCCGGCAAGGTACGGGACTCGCCCACCCCGCCCCCTCCAGGGCTTGGCTCAGCCTTTCTTTCTAGCGATTGCTAGTGTTTGCTGAACCCTCCCCGTCATCCTCACTATCACCGCTGGTCGTTGATTCCAACCCCCCCCACTAAAGTACTCCTTTGATTCGAAGTGGTCTCGCGGACTAGTGGCATTTATGGAAACAGGCTGCCCCTTTTGCCGTGCCCTGAAACATCGTGGCTTAGGAGGAAATGTCGCAGGGGATCGTTTGTTTGTTTCTCTCTCTGTGTGTGTTTGGCGGGGAAAACATTGGCGTGTATCGAATAAGAATAGGCTTGTTGTGTAGGCATCCGGGCTGAAAGGGGAGGGAGGGTTATCAGGGAATTACTCTTAATTGAAAGGGATGGTGTGGTGTAGAGATCAAGACCTGGAAAAGAGATGTAATTATTATCATCTAACCGAAATAAAGGAGTACAAAAATCGTCTACTTTATCCCAACCCGTTTTGCAAACTAACCTTTTGTAAAAAAGTGTTGCATCTGTCCACAAATAATTTTCTTGAAATGAGCTGCTGAGCTTTAAAAGGGGAGGGGAGCTTTCCTTTTCTATGATATTAGCAGAATGGTTTTGAAAATGCTCATAAAACTAGTATTATGAGCAAGTTTCACAATTATGGGAACAAGTTCTACAGGAAAAACTTAGATTTCCTACTAAAACTTTTTTTTAAATGAAAAAGATTGGATACTTTTTTAAAATTTAAAAAGTTAAAGCCACACCCCAATAGGTTGTTGTCAACATTCTTTTTGGCTGGTCAGTCTGTATGCTTGGGTTAAGTATGAAAGGTGGTGTGGGGGAAGTTTTGATAGGTAGATTGTTCTCTGCTGGCAAAACAAGACTGTGCTCTCTGCTTATTGGGTGGAGGCTGATCATGTGCCTGTTCCCAAGGAAAAGAAGGAAATTTACACTTGATTTTGGCTCCGGTTAGTCTTTAGTTGTTAACAAAAGCCCAGTGATGAATAAGTGATTTATTTTCATTAGTGTTAAATAGTTAACATCTAGAGAGAATTATTTCAGATTTATTTTCAAAGATCCTGAACTCATTTTAGCTTTAAAGGAAATACCCTTATGTTCCCTTACACATTTGTGCAGTGTTTAAGTTTACATTTTATGTAATAATAAGCCTTCCATGGTCTTCTGCTGAAACAAAAATGTATGTGATCTATCTCCATTTCAGAAAGTGTTAGCACTAATATAGTTGGAAGTGGCTTGTTATTAGAGTTCTTTTTATATCTGATCATTTGGCTCTCCTCATTTTATGACAGGTTAGAGTTGTGCAGTCACGTTGTTGATAGCTGCCAACATAGGAGCTTGAAGATCCAGTTGTCTTAGATTAGCTATTCAAATCTATTGTGATATTCCTGTTCAAATCTGTTTTAGATAATGGGACTGGTAGAACTAGAAAAATGACCTGTCAAATGGGCCAGGGCTCAGTCATTTGTAGACTTATTTTGATTCTTATCTTACTACACATAATGCAAAAATATCTATGCTTCTGACTGGAGCATTGAGACCTACATGTTCCTCTGATGGTTTCTTAGTCTAATTTCATTATTTATTATGGAGCTTGTTTTAAGCTTCATCTTGAATGCCTTTTTTATCAACCTTCCATGTTTGAATGAACACACACACACACACACACACACACACACAATTCCAGGTGCAGCCAGAACTTTGTTGTGGTTGTTGGGTGTGCCATGAAATGACTTCTGGTGAACCTGACTGCCTTTGTGCATGTTTGAACTATTTAAAAAAAGCTTTGCTTTGGCAATACAGAAATGTTTCTTGGGTGAGTGTGTCCAGTAAGGCTTCCACCTGAGCCATGTTGTGACTTTCTTCTCATTTCCTCTAAACTGCCATTTACACACAAGCCTTGCACTTCCTTCACAGTGGTTCCACTATCTCCTCCTGTCTGACTGTGGTGCAGGAGTGTCTCCACCACTGTGGCAACTGGACTGCTCATTGTGTACCCTCTCTACCTCCTTCCCACAGCTCTATTTTTTTAATGCTCTACTACACTTTTATATGTTGTGGGTGGTATAACTGCCGGTCTGCTATGGGCAAACATCATGTATCCAGTTAATTGGGCATAAGTTGTGAAAATGGGCATGTTGTGAAAGCATAGTTTAGCTGAAATATCCCAGATAGGTGTCGGAAAGGTGTTTCAGAGAAGACTCCACAATTACGCTCACTGCTGAATTATTTTACAGAAACAACTAAGTTATAAACTGAAGTAGTAACAATTTAGTGATTCATACTGCATGCTACACTAAGGTGAATGGTGAATTGTTTACTTTGATTGCACCTAAGAGGTCAATTTAAATTCTCCCCTCTCCCCCTACCCCCCAGTGCTGGAGGAAGCAAACCATAGTCCCTGGATTTGTGTTATGTCCGAAACAGGAATTCACTCACAAGAAACAATGATATGTAGCCAAGGTTTGTTATTGGCGTACTGTTTGCAGTTTGTTGGCATGCAATAAATCATGATCCCAGGTATAGACATGGCATGAAGCCAGGGAATCATGCCCTGTTTTCTCTGTATACTAGTAAGAAGGAGTGAAAGAATATTCTTAGATGTCATCACTGTAAATTATTAACTGTGATGTGCAATCCGGGGCAGTGCTCTTCAAGTTTTCAAAGTGTTTTACAAATATTACCTCAGTAGTTCTTACAACAGTCTGAAAAGCATAATTATCTGTATATTGCAGATGGACTGAGACTGAAAGTGGCTTCCCTAATGCCTCTTAGTAAGTTCACAGCTGATGTATGGTTTGATGCTACTAGGAAGTACATTTGACTCACAATAATGACTAGATAATGTAGCCAGATTCCTTTTATGGGAATCACTTGTGTAATATTTAATTCATAAGGGCCCAAATTTTGCATTGCTTTTTATGCCATCTTTTCATGGACTTTCTTGTAAGAGTTATTCCTTGACTGGAAAATGAAGTGTGTTGATCTGTGTAAGTCAGGAGCAGAAAAATGACAATTCAAATTCAGAATAAACAGGAGTCTTGCGCTCAGAAAACATGAGAGGCAAAATAAGTAGAATATGTTGCTACCGTTTGCAACCTGCCCTGCCCTGCTTCTACAGTGGTACCTCGCAAGACGAATGCCTCGCAAGACGAAAAACAGGCAAGACGAAAGAGTTTTCCGTTTTTTGAGTCGTTCCGCAAGACGATATTCCCTATGGGCTTGCTTCGCAAGACGAAACGTCTTGCAAGTTCTTGCGAGTTTGTTTCCTTTTTCTTTAAGCCACTAATAGCCGTGCTTCGCAAGACGAAAAAACCGCAAGACGAAGAGACTCGCGGAACGGATTAATTTCGTCTTGCGAGGCACCACTGTACTTTAGGGTTACGGACGCTTTAGGTTAAATACGCCTCAGGTTACAGACTCCGCTAACCCAGAAATAGTACCTCAGGTTAAGAACTTTGCTTCAGGATGAGAACAGAAATCGTGCTCTGGCAGCGCGGCAGCAGTGGGAGGCCCCATTACCTAAAGTGGTGCTTCAGGTTAAGAACAGTTTCTGGTTAAGAACGGACCTCCGGAACGAATTAAGTACTTAACCCAAGGTACCACTGTACCTTTTTTCTTTGGCCAGTCTTTTTTCTACCCCTGAGTGATCCCAGCCAATCAGGAATAGTTTGGGAGTGTGATAATGTCATAACGTGAATCAGATCTGGACATGTAGTGATGTGCTTCCAGACCCAAAAAGGTTGTGGAGCCTGATATAAGCAAATAGTATATAACTGAATAAAGATGTCTTCTGGGAGAATGCTGTTGTGCTCAGGTCTTGCTTGTGTGCTTCTTATGGGCATGTTGTTGGCCACTATGAGAACAGGATACTAGACAATATGGGCCTTTGGTCTGATCCAGCAAGACTCTTGTGTTCTTATGATATGAATACAGTGGTGCCTCGCAAGACGAAATTAATTCGTTCCGCGAGTTTTGTCGTCTTGCGATTTTTTTCGTCTTGCAAAGCACGGTGTTGGGAAAGTTTTGGAAAAGCTTCAAAAATCACCAAAGTCTTTAAAAACCTCAAAAAAGGCTACCGCACCGCGTTCTATGAGTTGCTCCTCGAAGTCAAGTCGCAACTGTATTAACGGTGTTAAGAAAAAGGAAACAAACTTGCAAGACGTTTCCGTCTTGCGAAGAAAGCCCATAGGGAAAATCGTCTTGCGAAGCAACTCAAGAAACCAAAAACCCTTTTGTCTAGCGAGTTTTTTGTCTTGCGAGGCATTCGTCTTGCGAGGTACCACTGTACTTCCTTTATATGCCATAGCCTATCATAATAGCCTGCCTTTCCCTTACTCTCATTTATTTTTCTGGAAAAATGTGCATGGTCAGTAAAGAAGAGAATGCTAGTAGTGCTATCTGATTGTGAGAATGGGGTCTGTAGAATTTTCACCATTGTGTTCCATTACATTTTTGATGTGGGTATGCTTAATCAAATAGTTCAAGCATATAAATTGAAAGTTTTTTGGGAGAGGGGAAATCACAAGTATATGGTTGCCTAAGGAGAAACAACTTTATTTCATAAATGTTATTCATTCATTTGATAACATTTATGTACCACTTGATTGTAAAAAAAATCCACAAGGTGGTTCACAAAAAGAACAAAACAATAAAATTATTGATAAAAGCTGTTAAAACAACTATTTGAATCCTTCAAAAAAATAAAACTTGCAACAAACTAAATCACACCCTATAAGTTTCTTCTTGGAAGTATACTTTTCTCTCTGCTTTGTTTAGGTCTGGCTTCTAATTATTTGAAAGATTCTTCCAGGTGTGTTTGGTCATGTGGGCAGTGCAATTTATTTGTCCTTCACATAAAGGTTAATAGCAGTGGGGCTACTTTTTGTATGACCATGAAACTTGCACGTAAGTATTTTCAGGAGTTGTTGGGGACCTTTGTTTACTGGACACTTTTTCACATTCCCAGAGCTATGTGTGTGATTTCACTTTGCTCTGAGCAGTAAAGCCATTGAGGAAAGCCCCTATGCTTCATGCCAGGGCTGATTTAAGCATGTAACAGCCACAATCAGGAGGTTACAATTGCCCTAATTAGTTGCAGAACCCCAAGTCTTATTTAATGCAAGTTACCGGTATATTTATAAGTTAGCCATTAATCAAATCACCCCTTGTGAAGGAATGGTGTCAGCTGGTAAGCATACTCCACCATAATTGAACTCATTACTTTTTTTGCACATCTTGAAAAGTCCAAGCTCACCACTCTTTTATCAAGAGCAAGACCACCTTATTAGAATAAGGTTTGAGGAGTGAAATGCTCTTATGACTTGGCTTTTGCTGTGTGGCATAGGGTGTAATTGATGTCACTTGGGATTGTCTCAGAAACACTACTACATAGGTAATGATATTCTGGTCCAAACCAGAGGAAAGGCTGTAGTTCCATGGTAGAACATCTGCTTTTTATGCAGAAGGCCACAGTTCCAGTCCCTGGCATCTCCAGGTACAGGTATGAGAGACCTCTTCAGGAAACCCTGGAGAGCTGCTGCCAGTCAGTGTAGGCAGTACTGAGCTATATGTACCAACAGTGATGTTTTATAAGGTGACTGCTTTTTATGTTGGATTTCTGTGAAAAGGCATTTTTGAGAGTGAGGTAATATGATAGGTTTTTTCCTATAACTGAGGGTGCACCACATCCTCATTTATTTAGCTTTTTGGAACCATCCCTGGAGTCTTCTTTGTGCCATTCCTTCAAACAGTCTATACTGCAAGAGTTGGCTTTTCTCCCTCATCTTGGTTAGACCCCTTCCTTGCCTCCACATCCCCTACCCACATTCTTTGTTTCTGAAACATGTACAGTGGTACCTCGGGTTAAGAACTTAATTCGTTCTTAATTCGTTCTTAATTCTTAATTCTGTTCTTAACCCAAAACTGTTCTTAACCTGAAGCACCACTTTAGCTAATGGGGCCTCCCGCTGCCGCGGTGGCAAAATTTCTCTTCCCATCCTGAAGCAAAGTTCTTAACCCAAGGTACTATTTCTGGGTTAGCGAAGTCTGTAACCTGAAGCATATGTAACCTGAAGCGTATGTAACCCGAGGTACCACTATACCTTGTTTTGCATCAGGAGTAGGCAGAACACTCACCAGTATCTTTCTAAAAGGGGGGGGGGTGTTTATTCTTGTGTTGCCACCCTTTGGACCTCTTGTGGGGCATCATGATGATCACAGGGTCTGGGTTGATGATCTTTATATGATTAGCACTAATTTTAAATATATTTTTATCTGTTGCACCAGAATTCTTTTATGTTTTAACTATTTAATGTTCTTTTAAAAATATTGTAAGGTAGCCTGAGCAATTCAAATACATAGAAATAAATTGAAAGAGTGGGGTATACATTCCATAAATAATAATAAAGTCATCTCTAAAAGTAAATACTTGAGATTGCCCATGACATTTGCATCATGTAAGTGCTATATCAAAGATTGAAAGAGGAATGCTTTTATTGTATTCCATATAATAAGCAGTACATGATAAAAAGAGCCTATCATTTAACAGTCTGATTATATGAATCTATGACCCGCTTTTGAATATTGCATATGAAATAAGAGGATGTATTGTATCCCTTGTTCTAGATCTAAAAGAGTGACTGTGACAACAACAGTCCCATTTTATGCTTTTGCCTCTTTCTATTGTGTCATTATATAGGCTCTTTGGCCAAAGAGATGGGCACAAGGCTGTTCTCACTAAAATTAATAAGAAGTTTTTGGAGAAACAGGTTGATTCCTGCACCCCTCTGACCTGGTTCACATACATTGATTTGCTGTTTACCTGCAGTAGCACAAGCTCATAATTGTGCTGCTACACATTATGCCCAAGATAACATTTCAATGCAAATATTATTAGTAACTAAGAAGTAATAGTTTGGCTGATTACTCTTCCTGACAGTAAGAGTTGTTCGACAGTGAAATTTGCTGCCAAGGAGTGTGGTGGAATCTCCTTCTTTGGAGGTCTTTAAGCAGAGGCTTGACAACCATATGTCAGGAGTGCTCTGATGGTGTTTCCTGCTTGGCAGGGGGTTGGACTCGATGGCCCTTGTGGTCTATTCCAACTCTATGATTCTATGCCTTAGTGGTCTGTATTGCTTATATCACTCAGTTATTTCTAATATAGGGGATGGTACTTCAGCCTTTTAAACATGATTGGGGGGTGAATATTGGGTTTTTTGTGTTATGTATATTGTGCTCTCATTTTGTTTTGTTTTTTATTTTGTGAACTGCCCTGTGATCTTCGTATGAATTAAAATAAGTAAGTTCTACTGAGTTTGGCGGGATTTATTCTCTGAAATGTTTGTGCAAGATTACAACGTTAATCAAGTAATCATTTTAAATGTGAATATGAAAGAAATTGTAACCCCTCTGAAGTAAAAAAGCACATTTGTTATATTTTCAGATTGTGCATGCATGTTGTAGCAGTTGCCATGGGGTGAATGCCTCTTTTAAGATGATGCTTGTCATTCATAGTGTTTATATGTAAGTCTAATAACAGCCTTTTAAAATAGGCAGCAGATGTTTATACATTGGGACTCCCCTGCATATCAATCAGATGTTGCTGTTTTTTTAAACTAGGCTAATCTAACTGATTAAACACTGCATACAGGGATAATGTGTGATTCAGAGATTCAGATACTTATTCAGAAACTTCTACAATTGTCTGACAATCCTGAAATTATTGGGCAGAACAATCCTAATGGAGTGGGGGAGGGAAAACCTGTGGCCAAGCAACTGCCAAATCTGACTTCTAATTGCTGGGTGGATGGTGAGGGAGAGTGGATGAAGAGAAAACGAAGGCACCATCTCCAGGGCTGGCATATTTTCCCTCCTGTGTCAAGTGAATAGGAGCCCTCAGGTCCAAAGCCTCCCTAGATCTACTCTTGACGTACCCTTTTAATCTTGAGGAGGCCCCTGGAGGTGGACCTCCCTCTCTCCCTGTGGACAGGTAGATTTGTAATAACCTGTGGCAGCTGCAAAGTGTCGTAGGATTGTGTCCTGACTGATTTTAGTAATTATTCATTGAAAGGATCACACTTTGAAAATGTTTATGGAGTGATGCTAACTGATGCTTCTTTTTAAGTAAATTGGTAATTATGAAAACTAAGGTATGTTTCAAGTTTTCTGAACCTATAAGGCTAGAGCTCGTGGTTAGAATAGTAAAAAAATTGGGCTTAGAAATAAAGGAACTATTGTGTATCTTTGTTTATAAAATGGGAAACCTTAAGAGATTGTAAGATGCCAGTGTATCTGAAATGTTGTATGTGCTTTGCTGTAGTTTATCAGAATAACCTTCCATGCCATAATTTTGTTCAAAATTTTAGTTAAGATAACTTAGGAAAAGACAGGTATCAACTGATTAAAAAAAAAGTTTACACAACCTTAAATTTTTCACTAGGTATGGTGATTGCTAAGCTTTTGGAATGGAAGCATTATGCTTGATTCTTGGAACATATCTTTACAATCTCTACATCATCATCATCATCATCATAAATTTTATTTATACCCTGCCCTCCCCAGCCAAGGCTGGGCTCAGGGTGGCTAATAACCAATAATAAAAACAAGTTGAATGAATACAAGATTAAAATACAACATTAAAACATTAAAATACAGCCTCGTCACAGGAGGAGAAAGGAAAAAAGAAAGAGGGTGAGGGAATCAAATTGACTCTAAGCCAAAGGCCAGGCGGAACAACTCTTACAGGCACTGCGGAAAGAAATCAGATCCTGCAGGGCCCTGGTCTCATGAGAGAGAGCGTTCCATCATGCTGGAGCCAGTGTTGAAAAAGCCCTGGCTCTGGTTGAGGCTAATCTAATTTCCTTAGGGCCCAGGACCTCTAGGGTGTTGCTATTTATGGACCTTAAAGTCTTCCGTGGGGCATACCGGGAGAGGCGGCCCCATAGGTATGAGGGTCCTAGGCTGTGAAGGGCTTTAAAGGTCAAAACCAGCACCTTAAATCTGACCCTGTACTCCACCGGGAAGAGCACTGGGTGAATATGCTCCCATGGCAGAGACCCCGTGAGGAGCTTCGCTGAGGCATTCTGCACCCGCTGGAGTTTCTGGGACAGCTTCAGGGGCAGAGCAAATTACAGTAGTCAAGCCAGGAGGTGACCGTCGCATGGATCACTGTGGCCAGGTCGGGGAGGGAAAGGTAAGGGACCAACTGCTTGATGTAGCGAAGGTAGAAAAATGTCGCCTTGGCTGTTGCTGTAACCTGTGCCTCCATGGAAAGGAAGGTGTCAATGATTACACCCAAACTCTTAACGGAAGGCAATGGCACTAATTGGGCCCCCGCAAGAGAAGGGAGTTGGTCCCTCATCCCCATACCATCCCAACCCAGCCAGAGGACCTCTGTCTTCTAAGGATTTAGTTTCATTCGGCTCTCACGAAACCATCCAGCCACAGCTTCCAAGCATCTGGTCAATGTGTCTGGGGCGGAGTTGGTGTGGCCATCCATCAGCAGATAGATCTGAGTGTCATCAGCATATTGGTGACAGCCCAGCCCAAAGCTCCGGACAATCTGGGCAAGGTGTTAAAAGATGTTAAAAAGAATCCGGGAGAGGATTGCACCCTGCGGCACTCCACACATTAAGGAGTGGCGCGACGATATCTCCTTCTCTAGTGTCACCCTCTGTTCCCGACCAGAGATAAAAGAGCACAGCCATTTACGGGCTATGCCCTGTATCCCCATCGTCAGCAAGGCTGTAGTCCAGAAGATCATGATCGACCATGTCAAAGGCTGCTGACAAATCTAAAAGAATCAGCAGTCACGACCCGCCTCGATCCAGTTGTCTACTGAGATCATCTGTTAGGACAACCAGAGCCGTCTCGGATTGTGATTGAAATCTTGGCTGTATATTGTATTTATATCATAGCCTGTCCTGACACTAGATTTTAGAACACAAGTACTGTAACATCAATGTGACCAAGACAAAAGGATCCCTCATGCTTCAGCACTGTGAAAATTCTTCAGCAGGTAGTAATCTATATCCTGCTCCACCTACCTGAGCTTCCTCCCACTTTGTTTTTTTCTCTTGCTGCTGCTAAGATGCATAAGAATCATCTTGAAAAATATACATTGGGTTTTTGTATTAGTTTATTATGTCAATTAGAAAAAAACTTTCACAATCCAGTCTAATATAAGCATGTTAAATTTCAAATTTATTAACTAAAATCCATTGTCCTCCTGTTAAACAGGAGTAAGACAGCTTTCTATGTAAAAGAATAAACAAAATATCTGACTTCAGGATCAAACAAAGGTGATTTATTAGTTCAAGGATGTGTTGTGAACTTTCTAGTGGAACCAGGGGCTGCACGTCATCAAAGGTATTAAATAAGATCCAAGATATGTCATTTTGGATCTCATTAGGGTCATCTGCTAACACCCTGCCCCCGGTAATCTTTTATTCCTATTTTATGGCATCCAACTACAATGGTACCTCGGGTTACACGTGCTTCAGGTTACATACGCTTCAGATTACAGACTCCGCTAACCCAGAAATATTACTTCGGATTAAGAACTTTGCTTCAGGATGAGAACAGAAATCGTGCAGTGGCAGCAGGAGGCCCCATTAGCTAAATTGGTCTTCAGGTTAGCTTGTTTGGAGGTTCTAGCAGGGGAGCGCAGCTATCGTATACCCTTGACCGAAGAACGGTACACTCCTTCTATCTGGGATGGTCGTCCTCTTCCACCGAGCGCGCAGCTTCGGGAGGGACGCACATGGAGCGGTGAGGGAGGAAGGGGACACCCGCCTAGCCAGCCAGATCAGCCGAATCAACCCTGGCGATCAATGGGGTGACAGATGTCGCAGCCAGATCGCCATCACATTGGAGATGTAGAGCTTCAGGACCATATGAGCAAGATAGATAAATATCCAGCTATCCAAGACTATGGGAAAGGGTTTAATCTAACCCCATATTTGCTGGACCTACAAATCGCAAAATATAGGCGGGCGTTTACCCTTACCAGATTTGATGTATTGCCATCTGCCTTACTAAAGGGCAGATACGAGGGCACACCCTATGCTGAACGAGTTTGCCCATGTGGTCTGAAGGAGGTGGAAATGGCTTCACATGTGCTGTTACACTGCGACCTTTACGGGGATATCAGGTTACTGTTTATCTCCCCTATCGTTCAGAAATTTCCAGGTCGATCTGAATCTCAGCGGCTGAAAATCCTACTAGGAGACAAAAACCCAGAAGTAACACTGAAAGTGGCCAAGTTTTCTGCGGCCGCGATCAAGCGGAGGGCATTAGCTGTAAAAAAGTAAAAGATCTGACCCCTGGATAAGCCCCCCCCTTTTTTAAGCCCATACATATACTGTAGTGCATATATGAGTATGTATATGTGTGTGGGTGTGGGTGTATATGTGTACTGTTTTTATGTAAAATTTACAACTTTTAATCGACACCATCATTCCCTTGTAAATTATTGCTGCCTTTTATGTTTTTTTCTTCTCTTCTGGTCTATGACCGTAATAAATTTATTCATTCATTCAGTCTTCAGGTTAAGAACCATTTCAGGTTAAGAATAGACCTCCAGAACGAATTAAGTTCTTAACCCGAGGAACCACTGTACCTGAGTTCTGTAGTATGTTGATTTCTCAAATTATAAATAAATATGGGTTAGTCACAGTATAGTCTTATTGACATTTTCAGTTAGTAAATGATCTTACTGCAGGCGTAGGGAACTTGTTCCAGCTCAGGGGCAAACTTCTTGGGGCCACCTGCCAGAGGTGCTGGTTTTGCCCAAAGCAAAAATGGGTGAAGCAACAAATAACAGTTTTTTAAATCTTTGTGCAGTAGGCTAGTTTCTCTCCGTCTCTATTAGAGGTCGAAAGGATAAGTGTGGGCCAGCTTCAAAGAACAGTACTGGGAGAAACAGTTTACTTTGAATGGAAACTACTTTCCCAGCAATTAGACTAAAAAGGTGTTTTAGCTTTTTCAATCCTTTTTTGTCTTTTTCCAGGGTGGGGGAGTGGTCTTCAACAAGAGTGCTGCTGGGACAGGAAGGGTTGGACAGTTCTGGATCTAGCCCTTAGACTCAAAATGGTATCCCACCCCCCACCCCCGTTCTTATGCATTAATATTTTCTTGTGGCAAAATGCATCATAGCTGTTACCTTAATATTTTTGTTGAATATTTATGAAAAAAGAAAAACTTTTGAGAAAGCAGTTTTGTCCTGAATAACTTAATAGTTAGCTTCTCATTTGGGTTGATAATTTCAAAGTTTGCATTCTGTTTTGCCACAATAAACTGGCTTAGCAAATTCCCTATAAAAGGTGGCTACTGTGGTCTCTGATCCGAAGGAAAACATAGGTTCATTGAGTGTTATCTGTTTTAAATCTGAGCAGCTGTTTTGATTGTATTATAAAAGGAAGTAAGATGATGACTCATACAACCCAGAGAGGTGTTGTAAAAAATAGTTTCTGGTTTGGCCTGTGTAACTGAAGGTGGGGTAGGAAGCTGTGTAATGAAGTAATAACTTTGAGACTGGTATGCTGTGATGCTGTAGAGATCTAGAGAATTGAGAGACTGGTGTATGGAGATGGTGTTAACTGGTTTTCATTATGATAATTTTAAGATTTCTTATCAGTAAAACATTTTATGAGTAATGCTCAAATAAACTCTCTCCCTGATTCTTGAGATTGAAAGTTTAACGTTTGCTACTTTTTGATTCATTGGTACCTCCTCTTCCAAAATAAATTGAAGTGTTGTCAATAGCATGCTGTGGATATCCATTCCATCTGAATAAGGAGAGGCAGTGCAGATGCTGAATCAGTGTTAGGAGACAGTATTGCATTGTTGCCATTGGCATTTTTGACCTGGCTTAAGGTGCTCATGATGACGTATAAAACCCTACATGATTTAAGTCACCAATACCTGAAAAAAACACCTTCTTCCCCTGTGCTTGCTTGCCTTGCCTGCCTGTTAAAATCTGCAAAGGAGGCACTCTTCGTCCCCACCCCCCATTGCAGAGATGTGGAGGAAGGTTTTCTCTTTTGAAACCTCTATACCATTTTCAAGGGCAGCCCCTCATAGAATATATTACTGTAGTCTAGATTATCCTTCTATTCTTGGTTCAGGCCTGGATATAGGACTGAATCAGCCTTTGTTGCCCTAATTTCTTGATTGAGGGTGGGACATGGGGAATGTTACTGTTCTTGATTTTTCTGTGGCTTTTGATACCATTTACCATTGCATCTTCCTGGACCCACTCTGAGATTGCTATTGGAGACACTGTACTGTAGTGGTTGTGATCCTCTCTGTAGGGGCAAGTCTAGAGAGTAGCATTGGGAGAGTGCTTATTGCTTATTGGCCACTGAAGCCATGTTGACTTTAAGTGACAGATATGGCTCATGCAGTACCCACAAGCTACACACCTGCTTATTTAGGGGAATGCAACATTATCTAGATCAGGCTGTTCCTTCAAACCCCAGAGAAAGAGTTGAGTGTCACCATTGTACTGACAACACATCACCCCAGGTTCTCTGATAACCCCTCCTGGTGGCTTCATATAGGTGTTAAAAAGTATGGGAGACAAAATCAAACTCTGTGGGACAACACATGTGCTCCTATGGGACATCATATGAACAGGTCATTATATGAAAAGGATGCAACTTTAAATGTGCAGTAGTTGAAGTTTTTTTTTTAAAAAAAATTCCTGGGCTTCAGTAGGTTAGAAAGAATCACTCTCAGCCAGGATTTAATCTTGTATGTGTCCAATAGTAAATAAACTTTCATAATCCTTATGAGCATTCTGTGGTTTTGTGGCCTGCCTTTGTATACCACTACACTTGAATTAATGGTTGAATAACCTGTTACATTCAGTAGATAGTTGTATTGCTACTCCATGGAATTGCAGACATGTTATAGAACAATAGACTTCAGTTCAAGGCTGTAGAAATAAATCAGTTGCAAGCTTCAAAACGATGCTATTTGTTCTGCTTCAGCCTTCTGGTCTGGAGTG
Organism: Podarcis liolepis; assembly: GCF_965112155.1. Lineage (NCBI taxonomy): Eukaryota > Metazoa > Chordata > Lepidosauria > Squamata > Lacertidae > Podarcis > Podarcis liolepis. The sequence continues at coordinate 74,312,616 of NC_139557.1, forward strand.
AAAACAGGTATAAGAGAGGTTTGTGTGATTGGCCATCAAGAAGTGGCAGGGAAAGGGAAAGGAAGGGAGGCTCTCCCCACTTCAGCAATTATGGGCAGATTTGGCCTTTGGCTTTCAGTCAGAATACCCTGACCTAGTGATCTGAAAATGAGATTGAAATTCTTGCACTGCATATTATTAGAATGGATGAAACATATTTAAGATGACCTGCATTATTACTGATATGTCATGGTATTTCTGCCTGTGGAATGTGGTATGGTAGAATGCTGTTCATTCAAATTTTATTTAAGGCAACGTGCTGATTCATCTGAGGCAAGTGACAGCATTTCCTTCTGAGTATGTACCGGAGCTGACCAGAGTTGCCACACAAGTTTTCTTGTCATACACAGGATATGCATATATATTTATTCAGAGAAGTGTTGGTGAAAGGGTGTTGAGAGAAAGTGGCTTTTTCACCTCCTTATCCCTTTCTGAACCCCTAAAATAGGATGGGCTATATCACAACAGGAGAAAGGGGGAGATGGTCAAAATTTGGGCAGAAACACCTTCCATTGAACATGCCATGATGGTATTAATTATATGTGACATAATTAGGTGAATCCCAACATGCTAGCCACAGTCATGAAGAAGTATTTCCTTGAGAAAATCTGATTTTGGTTCATTAGAACATTAAAAATCATCCATGCAAAATGTGACAAGTTTGTTAGCTTGTACAACTGAATTACTGTCTAAGCAATAAAGCGCTCAGAGTGGTTTATGTATGTAATTCTCTTTGTACAGTAATATACTTGATTGCTTTTCTTTTTAGTTTTATTTATTTAAAACTTGCTGCCTTTCAGTTTAAATATTTTTCAGGCTAACTTATAAAATAGAAATTAAACAAATATAACAAGATTAAATAGCGAACTATGAACTCTCAAAATACCATTACAGCAGTGATTTTTCAAAGTTGTATTGTGGTGGTTTGCTTGTTTTTTGCAAGCCGCAATACAAATGGAACATGTTGTAGCCTGCAAATAATAAGCAAACAAAGCAGTATAGTAAGCATGAATATAAATATACAAAGGTGTGTTGATTTGTTCAAGCTCTGTCAAATAATCAGCGTGCATAAGAAGTTGACTTTGAATTCATGGGCTTTACAAGCAAAATCCTGTTGTCATTCCCTCTGGGATCAATGTTCAGGTTGTGAGCGCAGTGTCTTGTGTAACCAACTTGACATAAAGAAAGGTGGATCAAAAGACAGTTGGGCACGGTGGGCTCTTGTTTCTCTTCTTCTTGACCAGGGTTTCCCCAACTTTGGTCTCCAGCTGTTTTTGGACTACAACTCGCATCATCCCTAGCTAGCATGACCAGTGGTCAGGGATGATTGGAATTGTAATTCAAAAACAGCTGGACACTCAAGTTTCGGAAACCCCACTCTAGAAAAACCACAAACTGTAACCAATATTTGTTTTGTGGTTTGCAGCTCATGGTTTGTTTGGAGAAGACAATGCACAAACCTGGGTTTGGATAACATGCTTGGCCAAACCATGGCTTAGCTTGCAGCAGTGTAGGAGGAGGTCTGGGCCAGAAATGCAACAGCTGCAGTCTCCTCTCTGGGATCCCTTACTGTCATATCAAGCTGTTTCTTTCTTGCTCTTTTTTGTAATCAGATGGCAGGAATGTGTGCTCAAAGCAAACATGGATAAGCTTAGATTCTTATGATCCTTAACACATTTGTAGAATTTTCATAACAACCAAAGCACTGAATATATTATTAATTTATGGAATATTTCATTGGCACTATTTCTCAACAATACAGTGGATGCTTGGGTTGCGAACGTGATCCTTTTGGGATGCACGTTCGACACCTGCAGCGTTCGCAACCCACAGTGGTGCGTCTGCGCACGCACGGGTTGCGATTCAGCACTTCTGCGCATGTGCAACCGCCGAAACCCGGAAGTAACCTGTTCTGGTAGCATATATTTTCTCATTGTTACTCTTGTGTTCTGTTGGGCATAATATTAATATATGTTATTGTTTGATAGCATCTAGAAGGTGATGTTTCTGTTTTCTTCTTGCTAGCATTTAGTAGGGGTAAAAGCTGGTCTAGTAATAAAATGGGAGATTAGACAACTTTATTGAAGATAAAGCTATCAGTGACTACTAGGAACAAATGGGAGAGGAATGCTGCCTTCATGTTCTGCTTTTGAGCTTCCCATGTGCATTTGGTTGGTCGCAAAAGGGTGTTAGAGAAGAGTCTTTTTTATGATCTTCCATGGCTCTTCTTTATGTCTATCTACCCAATCTAAAAAGCCAGTTCCCAACATTTCATGGCACTCTACCAAAAAATAGAATTCAGAATAGTGCTGTCTAAATAGAAACAGGCATTATGATAAAGCATTGTATTTAGGACTGGAAAATTTTGTGATGAGAGCCTCTTCTTCCCAACACTGGGTACTCAGCCTTCACTGACAGAGATTCCACAGGGGGATCTTTCTGCAGAGGGCCTGAGTAGCCTTTACAATACGCAGAAGTTCTTTGTCTGTGCATGCAACTTAGCTATTGAAACAACAGGCATTTGGGGTAGTTCTTAAGACATTCAAATTGGAACCTTTGCTCATAACTCTGCACTGTATATATAAACATAAAACTTTATAACAGTGCTTCAGACAGTTCCTAATGCCAATGGAGAAAATAGAGCCATAATTTATATGGAACTCCCTGCCACAGGAGGTTAGGTTATCTCCTCCTTTGCTGGTGTTCATTCAACTAGAAAGTTCTTTTATAAAAAGCTTTTGACTTTTGTGGTTTTAGGGGGTTTTATAGTCTGGTTCTCTTGTGTTCTGTTCTTGGATTTTTTGTTGTGGTGGAGGTTTTTTAAAATGAAATATCATTGCTATGTTGTTGGTGTATTGCTTTAGCTGTTTTGGGCATCTCTATTCAGAGAGGAAATGTGAGTTTATAAATTATAAATGTTCAGCTTTTGCCACACCTTTTCTGTTGTGGAATGCTCTCCCCTGAGAGTCCTATGTGCCTAGATCTATTCTTGCCTTTTAGAAAGTAGATGAAGACTAGGGCAGAGAGCCAATGACTCTTCCTGCATTTGCGTATCTGAATTTGGTTTAGTGAATTGCAGGGAGAGAGATGAAGAGAAAGTATGTGCTTAGTTTCTGAAGAGCTGCTCACATGCCACAACCTTTTCTCTCTGGCCCATGAAAAAATGTTGGTATTCATAACTTGGATGGGGTGGTGAGGACTAGTGAGAGGGACTGCTGTTAGTATTGCACTGTAGAACAGCACAGTGTAAATCAGGGGTAGACAACCTAAGGCCCGTGGGCCAGATACGGCCCAGTCACCTTCTCAGACGGTCTGGGAATCAGCGTGTTTTTACATGAGTAGAATGTGTCCTTTTATTTAAAATGCATCTCTGGATTATTTGTGGGGCATAGGAATTCCCCCCCCCCAAAAAAAAATGGTCTGAGGGATGATGGACCCGGCCCATGGCTGGAAAAGGTTTCTGACCCCTGGTGTAAATGATGATTTCTCTTTTTACTCCTGGAAGTATGTGGGGTATGTGGTGAGCAAATCACATGAGTAAATAGGAAGGTGGGGATCATTTCTTGATTATTATTTTTGCAAGGCCAACCAGTCTGTTTTTACATACAATTTATGAGTGGCTCCCATATTTATTTATTTAGTTAGTTCTCACTTTGACCCAGGAGTTCTCGGGAGGACTTCTGCCCCCTCCCTTCTTCCATGCTCCTTCCCCTGGCTAGGACACTACTCCTCGGTGGAAGGGGGCATATATGTGAGTGCATGTCTTGTTGCTTAGCTGCTGAGTTAGCACTTATGCATTAGTTTTGTACTGTGGAGAAAATGTGGATGTTTCCAGTGTACCCTAGCAAGTAAGACCTAGAGATTCCTGTCATGGCTTTCAGTACGTTACTTGTTGCTTAGTGTTTGGATGTTCACAAGATGCTTGTGGATTTAAGTAGGATATCATTATCCTAGTTACGATAAACATTCCTGTGAAACAATGAAAGTCCTATGTTGTGCATGTATATGAACTACCGTATTTTTCGCTCTATAACACGCACCAGACCATAACACGCACGTAGTTTTTAGAGGAGGAAAACAAGAAAAAAATATTCTAAACGAAATAGTGGATATATGATTTTTGTGGTTCATGCTATGGCCACAGACATGTGATCTGACAGTGAGTTTGGAGTAGCCCAGTGCAAAAATCCTGAAGATCCATGTGGGATCCATGCTTTGTAACCACGGAGGAGGGAAGGGGAACCATGGATCCTCTGCTCACGGCTGCAGCAGATCCCCCCCCGCCACCCGCAGGCATTCGCTCCATAACACGCACAGACATTTCCCCTTATTTTCTAGGAGGAAAAAAGTGAGTGTTATGGTGCAAAACATACGGTATCTTGCATTCCCTTTATCAGATAATTCCCTAGAATTTCACATGGCAACTACTTCGATAACTTGGAATTTAGGGCTCTAAAGGTGAAAGCTAGCGCTTTGAATTGAGCCCAGAAGTGGACTGGGAGCCGGTGCAGATGATGAAGCACTGGTGTAATGGGATGGTATTTATCGATCATGCTCAAATAATGTGGCCATCTTAGTTTGGACCAACTGAAGAGATTCTGGACTGTTTTCAGAGGCAGACCCACACATTATAGCAATCGAACTGAGAGGTTACAAGAACTGGGTGAACTCCAACAAGCCTTTATTTGTCCATGTAGGTTCACAGTTGTTACATCAGCCCAAGTTGATAAATGCATAGTGCATTAATGTAAGAATGCAGCTATTACAGATCATGTACCTTGGCTGTCTGAAGAAGATAGACTGCTTTGTGAGGGTAATGCTCCTTTAAGAGATGAGCTAGAAAGAACCACTTGAAATATACTAGAAGTGAAGGGATGTTGCCAGTAGCAGTCCGAGTGTGTGAGAGAACTAAGATGGACTGATATTGTGCTAAAGCATGTAACAAGTTTCTAGCATTGCGGAATAATGCAGGGATCTATTTTCATAACTACAGTTTTTTTGGTGGACATTCTAAATATTTTAGGATACATAATTTTGAAAATATAAAAAATAACCCTGCTGCATTTGCCTGAAGTTTTTTCTCCTTTCTGTACTTACTCATGGTTTATGAAGCTTAGGATGATCATAATACAATTAACCAGTTGTAATCAAACCTGAAGCAGTGGTGCAGTTAATACACTGTGTTTAAACACCAGTCTATAAAGTCTATATATACCTTATGTATTGTTTTCAAATAATTCAGATTTCATTCTTGAAATTTTATAGCACGGACCCCAGTTTATTCTCTCTTGGCGGGTATGGAGGCGGATTCCATAAGTGGGAAGCATCACCAAGAAGGCCCTTTCTCTGGTTGACACCACCTCATGTCACGTGGGGAAACCTGAAAAAAGAGCCTCTGATGAAAATCTCAAGGAAAAGGCATATATATATGGCAGAAGACGTAATTTGGAACTATTATGATACAGATCATCCAATTGTGGAATCTTAATGTGATGCATTCACCATGATAAATGTTGTTTTAGGATCAGTAAACATGCTCTTCATGAAAAGTGCTAAAATTTAAAACATTGCAGTAGTCAAGTTTCAAATGCAGCTCACTTGGAGTTATTTGTTTAAACTGTTTCTGATACAGAACTAAGCATATTTAAAATCAAAGCACTCCAGTTTATATAGGTGTATGGGTATGAAGAAGAGTTATTTGCTATGGCAGTTACCTGCTATTTCCAGTTGTAGGGAAAGTAAACATAAGAGACTATTTCCTCCACTCATACGCTTTTTTTCTTGGAGTGTGTTGAATATGTAATAATAACTTGGTGTATTAGAGAGGCAAAATCATTGATAAATGTATAGAAATAAATTATTACATAAGAAAGCAAGTGAATTAACAAAATGTCATTGATTCTATTTTATTTCATTACAGGATCTGGAATTCCATGGAGTTATGAGATTTTATTTTCAAGACAAAGCAGCTGGGAATTTTGCAACAAAATGTATCCGTGTGTCTAGCACTGCTACAACTCAGGATGTGATAGAAACACTTGCGGAGAAATTTCGGCCGGATATGCGGATGTTATCATCCCCTAAATACTCACTTTATGAAGTGCACGTCAGTGGAGGTTAGTGTATTAAGTTTGAGACTACTCAAAACTTAACACTGTATCTATATTAATTGCAGAGAGCGAGGGAGTAAAATTTGGCTTAGAAGATTAAGTAATTTCCAATCACTGCTTGGCAGTTACATTGCTTGGCAGTTTCCCTTGGCAGTTACATTGATTAGAGACAACAAAATTGTCAGTTAAAATGACATATTGAAAACTTTGCAAAATAAAAACATAACCAAGACACACACTCACAAATTACAATATAAAAAAATTCAGATTCAAAATGTAAGACCTCAAGATGTAGCCTCAGAAAAAGTCTCCCAATGCCTTAATGAAGAGGAAGATCTTGCATGGGTTTTTGAAGGCTTGGAGACTTGTTCTGAGATTTGTTTTTTAAAGAAGCATGTCCACCATGCTGGGTTTAAAGTAGTGTAGAATGATTTTTCATTAACTGATGCCAGCTATTAGTCCACACAGTAATGATAATATGAATTATGGTATTCTCAATGATTGATTAATTAATAGAATGCTTTTGAACATGGATTGTAAATTTCAGCTGGCTCAGAATGTGGTACCCCACCTCTTAAAGAGAGTTGGTATTAAGCAATATACACAACTACTTTCTTTCATTTGCACTGGCTACTGATTTCTTTCTAGGGCCCTGCTTGCTAGAAACAACGTGTAATCTTAATATAATCATGCAGGAAAACGGTTTCTACAGAAAGCTCAGAATTGCACATCTGACCAGAATAACCAATCATTGTCCTAGAAACAACAGTAGAATGATTGTTAAGCCAAACTCTGAAATAGTTCTTAATGCTCTCTTCCATTGACATCTTTTTCTTCAGGCTGTAATATACCAAGCAGTACATGTACATATAGCGTACAGACATTGCTTTTCATAATTATTTTAAAGTATTTTACTCATTTGTGTATTTCTATTTTTGAAATTATACAAATTTTCTAGAAAAGAAAAACTGAAGTTTTTCTTCAGGCTTCATGTCAGGGTTAACATTGTATACCAGGAACTTCATTAGGTTTTCAAGGACTGCTTGTAATAAGTGTTTTTTGTGTGCATATCTGCTTTTCTGTGGGTTCTGTTTATTCTTGACTGGTTGGAACTGTTAAGTGTCTACTGTTTCAGCTTTTAAGAAGTAACCTTGACATAAAATGCTTTGGGCTTCTGTCTTGTTAGTACTGTTTTTAATTTTTTTAATAATCTGTTAGATGTTGATGTCTGGATATCTGGAGTTTGGTATCATCACTGTGTTTATGACACTCCATTTTCTTTCATTCTTGACTGGTTTAGGAATGTGAATATTGACTATGAACTAGTTTGTGTTTTGATTTGGTAGTGGATTGGATATGTCTTGGTAAACTCAAGCTGAATTGAGAGTCAGCATGGTCTAGGGAAAGTGCTATTTTGTTTTATTGGTTTTAAAAGCTGTTTCAGGCTTACAAATTTATCTTAATCTCTTACCATAAAATTTTAATCCACATTCCCCATTTCTTATAGAGATGTTCAAAAGTGTCTTACAAAATCTAACAGAACTTCCAGAATTTTAAAAAGTTATATTACATGTTCTTGAATTTAAATTGGATATTTCCTAAATATGTTTTTGTAACTATATCTTGAGAGGCTACTTCTTAGCAGAAGGATGACTTTAAAAATGAAGTAATGGCTAACCTGTCAGTTTCTAGCTTTGGCTGTGTGAGCAATATTTATCTGAAATGGTAGTGAGGAAATGGCTTTAATAACTGTGTTGTTTAAAAAAATAAAAAATAGGAGCCGTAGAGGAGCCCCTCCTTTCACTTATGGAAGGAACTTTGAAATGAATAACTATTAGTATCATCTGAGTAGCCTGCTGGCACAGCTTGCCAGTGGTTCATATTCTGCTCTGATTTTAAAACAGGGCAGCTAACCAGGTATCCTCCAAATGTTATGGACTGCAATTCCCATCAGCTCTAGCCAGCATGACCAATGAGTAGGAATGATGGGAGCTGACATCCACAACATCTAGAGGGTACCACCATGTCAGCTACCACTGCTTTGAAAGATCTGATAGGGTCTTCTGCTTTAGAAGTGCAATAAATTAAATCATGAATTAAATCTTGTTGTTTGGCTAATAAGTTAACAGTCAGTGTACTGCAATTGTTGATCTTGAAATAGTAAGTAACCACTAGTTATGTTTTATTTCATATTTTGAAGAAGAAAGAAGATTGGATATAGACGAGAAACCTTTAGTTGTACAATTAAATTGGAACAAAGATGATCGAGAAGGAAGATTTGTACTCAAGAATGAAAATGATGCACTTCCTCCAAAGGTAAAAGAAAGCAATATTACTGTATATTTTTGACACTACTGTAAATGCATTTGAGTTTTCATAAATTGCCTTTGGGCTTGCAACAACAAATCTGGCAATGTATTATGGGTACATATGACAGAGTTTTGGATAATCCTCCATTATATTCACATTCTACAGCCTATTAGTGTGTGTCATCAGACAGTCTGCTCTGATTTATTGTCACTGCTGGGCAGCCAGCAGGGATCACAACTCTGCTAGCTACTGACTTGACTGATGAGGCTAGGCAGTTGATTGTGAAATGGTTCTCGGGTATCTTCCATAGTCAACAAAGTAAGTTAAAATATCATAGTATTGCTCACAGTCAATGAATTTTCAACTGACACTTGCTGAGGTGGCTAGTTGGTCAGATTACTCCAGAGGTCCTGGTTGATGCAAGTGATTTTACCCTTAAAATTCTGTGCAAAGAAATTACAGTGAGCTACCATCAGTTCTGCGTATTGCTTTGGGCCAAGCTGTAAAAGAACCATGCTACGTGGAGAAGCTCTGCTTGACAGCACACTGAGGCTGCAATGGAGGCAGCTAAGTATGTCTTTTTTGCTGCTTTCACTGCCACTCAGTAGGCTTGATACTGAGCATTCAGCATTCCCTCCTCTTGCATTGAAGCTTGTTTTATTGCATTAAGTTCTGGTGTACACCAAGGAGCCAAACTGGTGCTATCAAGCAGATAGAGTGCTCAGGGACACACATCAACAGCCTGAGCTATTTGCATATTCCACACTTCAGTCGGGGCTTCAATGGGAACACCAGTCATATCAGCCAGAAGATCACCCAGGCTGCCAGGAGACCAATTGGATCCATTGCCTCCAAGGACAGACTATCCTAATACGTCGCCTGACTCGGCATCATGTTTCAAATAAGATGAAATAAGTTTTTATTTGGAAATTAATGTGGTCAGAGTTGCAGTAGATCACAATACTAAACACTGTTTGTTTCAGAAGGCTCAAAGCAATGGCCCTGAAAAACAAGAGAAAGAAGGAGTGATTCAAAACTTCAAACGGACTTTATCAAAAAAAGAAAAGAAGGAAAAAAAGAGGCGGGATAAAGAAGCATCACGGCAAGCTTTAGATGGTGATGGGCTGTTTCATGGGGATGATATGTGAGTATCAGTGCATCAAATAGTACAATGTCTAATCTGTACATAGATGAATACTTTAACTTGGGGAGACAAGTCTCTTAAAATATATGAATAGTTTTTGTATTGTACTTCATGGTTGGTGTATACAAGTTTTCATTCAATGCTGTCACATAACTTAAGGTTTATAAATTGCATCAAAAGGTAGTTTACATAATCAGAGTGAATGAGTTAACTATTCTCTTCCACAGCTAGTGTGTGAGGGAAATGCAGATTGGCAGGCTAATGTGACCATCAATGCTTTTTTAAAAAAATGCGGCCAAACTACACATTGTATTAGACATGCACAGGTAAACAATCAGGCTTAACCTGGTCACTTCTGTTTTGGGGGAATGCAGGCATAGAGTCCCAATCCAGAATGTGTTCCTGATCCTGGCAGTGCTTTTTACTGTAGACACCAGTAAAAGCAAAAGCAGTCAAGAGAAAGTGATTTTCAGTAGAAACTGGTGTGGACTCCCAATCCAGACCAGACCACCACACCAGGATAAGCATGCTTGTTTCACTACATATGAATGGGCCTGAATAACACAGTTTTCAGATTCTCGGGAATGTCTCTTTTCATTTTGACAAAATTCCTTTATCTGGTTCTGTAAATTGCCCATTGAATGTATGTATTTCATCTGGTCAAATATGACTTCTCCCAAATGGGGAGATGCAGTTTAGTGTTACTTTTCTTCTGTTTAAAGCTTATAGTTACAGCAACAAAGAGAAGATGATTCTATGTAGGTTCCTTTTTCGAGGTAGTATATGTATATTTGTGTGTGTGCACGCGCACAGGCAAAAATGGAATTTGGGACACTATGGGAAATCCATCTCAAGCTTTCTGAAGGAGGTTGGGAATATTAAATCTCCTTGATTATAATCAGCAGAGACTTTTTTCCTCTGTAGATGACAGATGCCTAATACTGTAAGCATGTCATCAATCCTCTGCTGGATAGAAATAGCCCTTTTGTTCATGGAAGTCTTAAGTTTGGCTCTACCCCAACATGTAGATGTTTACTTCAGGGTATAGAATTGTTGAAGGTTGTGTTTTATGTATGTTTTATGTTTCTTGTTTTGTACCTTTTAAGGGATATGCACTTGTATGCTTCAAGAGCAGGTTCATTGTTTAGGGTTGCCCCTGGATCCATCTTTGTTACTGGAGGCTTAGTTAGCCTTGGTAACTAGGAGTACCTTTTAGCAGCTACAGCTGGTATACCAACTATAGCTGTTTTGGGACAGGAAAAGCCTGACCACAGTGATTCATGTATGGGTCACCTCAAGACTCAATTATTGCAGGTCACTCTGTAGAGTAGGCATGACAAACTCCGGCCCTCCAGATATTTAGGACTACAATTCCCATCATCCCTAGCTAATGGGACCAGTGGTCAGGGATGATGGGAATTGTAGTCCCAAACATCTGGAGGGCCGGAGTTTGCCTATGCCTGCTGTAGAGCAAGTTGCAAGCCTATTCTGGAAGCACCAGCTTGTGCAAACAAACTGTAGCTAGACTTTTGGTTCAAACTGACCATATTCTGCTAGGTCAAATCAAGGCTCTTGTTTTAATTTACATGTTTTAACAGCTTGGATCTGGGAAACCTTAAGGAGTGCCTGACTCCCTATATCCCTGACCAGTCACTGAGGTCTCAAGGGGATCATTGTTAGTGGTCCCCCTTGGCTTGTATCCACAAGAAGTGTACATTCAGTCTTGTGGGCCCAACTCTGTGGAACTCCCTCCTAGCTGAGATTAGAGAAACCACCCTCCCATTTTTGTTGAACTTGCAGCTCCTAGTAAAGACCTTTTTATTTTAGCAGTCATTTTAAGTATGTTAGATTTAACTGAATAATATTTATTGTACAGTAAGGTTATAAGGATACAGCCTATCTTAGACTATGGTGTTAGGCGGTATAAAAATTGCTGAAATAAATAAGCTATTTCATTATTACCTTAAATTACTCTTGGCAGTGAGAATTCTCGCCTTGCCGCAGAGGTCTACAAAGATATGCCTGAGACCAGTTTCACACGAACAATATCTAATCCAGAGGTGGTAATGAAGCGACGGAGACAGCAAAAGCTAGAAAAGAGAATGCAAGAGTTCCGGAGCTCTGATGGCAGACCAGATTCAGGTGGTAATTTAGAGTAAATCAATAATATTCATTGGATGGGTGGAACTTACAGAATGTGCGCGGGCTTCCATTAGTCTTCCTGGGGACACTTCAGGGGCTTTTGAAGTATAAATACGCAAATACCTAAGTTCCTTCTTTTTGCTGTTTTAGTGGATACTGAAAATCAGTTCATGTGCTTAGGTTGTGTGACTTACATTTCATTATATTTTTAATTTAAGTTACAAATTATGTATTTTTCAGGTGGTACATTGAGGATTTATGCAGACAGTTTGAAACCAAATATACCATACAAGACAATCCTGCTATCTACCACAGATACAGCAGACTTTGCAGTTATTGAAGCACTGGAGAAGTATGGTCTCGAAAAGGAAAACCCCAAGGACTACTGTATTGCTCGTGTGAGTAAATTGATTAAAGAAAACAGTTCTTGAAAAAATCCTGCTGCTTGGGTTTTTAAAATGATGATGTTCTGGTTGGGAGATTCCCCACTCAGCTTATTTATAATTTATTGTCTGTATCAACATAAGTTGGTTCCTCTAGGCTCTTCAGATCTTAGGGTTGGTATGGTTGGGCTGTAATCTTAGTTCTAGCGTCATATAACTTTATTATCCTGTCCAGTGATTTTATCTGCTGGGTTCTTGGCTAACTTGGTTGGCGTCTTGCCCTGAAGAAAGTAGCAGAAATTAGTGAAGGCTAACAGTGCTGAATAGTATTTTCCATCTGTTTTTAAAGCAAACTAAGGTTTTGACTAAAAGGCCTCAAGTTCCAATCAGATGCCACCACAGCCTCAGACAGCTGTTATTGCTAGCAAATGCTGACATTCAGCTGTAGTACCATGAGCAAAAGTGGTATAGTCCTGTTGACTGGCATGGATAGACATCTCTGGGGGCTTTATTTTGACGGTTGATTAAAGTTGTTGTTACCTAACTCATTGCAGTAGGGGTAAAAGCTAAAATGGGTCATCAAGAGGAACTCTTGTTACAATCTCAGACAATTCTAAGATTGAATCCTTGAAGTACCGTATTTTTTGCACCATAACACTCACTTTTTTCCTCCTAAAAAGTAAGGGGAAATGTCTGTGCGTGTTATGGAGGGAATGCCTACGGGTGGCGTGCCTACGGATTTTCCTCCTCTAAAAACTACGTGCGTGTTATGGTCAGGTGCGTGTTATAGAGCGAAAAATACGGTACCTTACATACTATGAACATAATTTCTGAAAACATAGTACAAAAATTCCTGAGAATGGATTAACTTTTTTCACAATATCATTGGCAGATATCTCTTTAAAGGTTTGTGTATGTAGCCGATTATTTTTCACTGTCAGTGCCATTTTCTCTAAAGTTTCTGGTTTTCCCATCTAGTAGATGCCCTGAATTGTAGTAGTACACTTCTCTCTGTTAAAAGTTGCAAGGGCTGTTTCATTCCTATAAGAAGCCTGAATTTAGGCCTGTAGGCACTGGAGCTAGGGTTTTCCTTGATATCAATATCAACTATGGCAGGAAAGAGGAAGGTTTGCTGTCTAGCAGCATTCTGAATTGTTGCCTTTACTAAGTGAAGGTGGAAGGAAGACAGGGTGCCTATCGTGTAGCAGAAAGAAGATGCACAGGTAAAAACTAATTTCACTGTAACCCTGAGTAACCTGAAGTGAGGTGACCGGTGTTAGGGTCTTCTGTATTGTGGTCACTTGGGTGCTGACTCGGATGCTGATTTCCTTTCCATGCTAGTTAGTAAAATCTTTTTATTTATGGTTTGATTTATTATTTGGTAGTAGAATTCATATACCGTATATCTAGCCAAATCTTAGATTTGTGGAAGCATATTATTGCATTTGTGTACATCTTTTTCTGGCATATTGAATCAGAAGTCATAATATAAAGTTATTTGTGTCATTCCTAAATTGTCAGCCATGGTCTCCCCCACAGCTTCTTGATCATGATACACAACTTGGCAGGTATTTCAGAGTTTAGTCTTGTTTAAATGTAAACATGAAACCATGGTTTTCTGTTCTGTGACTGTCTCACAGCAAGCCTGGGCATTTAGTCCTTCTTTCTTGTGATAGGGAGGAAGGCATTGAGAGCTTTTGCATTTGAATAAGTGACCCTTCCCCGTTACATCTGAATTTGGCAAACTATGATTAGTTAACATCAGATTATGGTTTCATAATCCTGGTTTGTTAACTGGTCACATTTATAACAGATTGCGGTTGATCAAATTAAGATGCAATGGGGAATGGTGATTGGTTAAAAAATGAAAACTTTCCATCTTCTGTTGTACAAAGGATCATGGGAGCCCAAGGTTTCTGCAGTCTTGTTCCCACAACAGAAAAACCATGATTTCTCATTATGGCTGAACAGGCCCACTGTGATACTATCTTACCAGCCGTGATGCAGGCATAAAATTTCACTGCCTACTTTGTAATATCAAAGTAATAAAATTTGAAAGGATGCATTCTTACTACCTTTTGGTTGAGCAGTGGGCACAGGTAATATAATAATAATAAATTTTTATTTGTATTCCGCCCTCCCAAATAATATCACATGGTGTACTTTGTACCAACAGAATTATGTACTGCTTACGTTTGGAGAAAGGAAAGGAGAGGGTGGTTTGACCTTTGAGTGTTTATCCTTGGGTAACTGCTCTGTTAAAACTCATAGTTTAATCTTTTCTGTAGGTCATGCTTCCTCCTGGTGCTCAACATTCTGATGATAAAGGTGCTAAAGAATCTATTCTTGATGATGATGAGTGCCCACTTCAGATATTCAGGGAATGGCCAAGTGACAAAGGTAATTTTAGTTGTTCATAATATGTAATAAAACCCAATGGTCACATACTGGCAAGGCACTGTGAGCAAGCCAGGAGGAGGAGTGGGTTGTTAACCTTAAACCTAAAACTTGTGCACTTTGTTTCTCCCCTTGGACATGGGTGCGTCCCTGTTGTCGGATCCTGTTATGGTTTGCCTCAGTGTCTGAATGATCAGGCTATTGTTTGTATGATCTTGTCAATCAGGATTTGAAACAATTGTTTGTTGACAGGCAGTCATCATGCATGAGGGGAGAAAGGAGTCATGAGCCCAAGGCTCCTCCAGGTATATTCATGAAGCACCAAACAATGGCTGATGGAAAGTCATAAAACTTGGCTTACATTGCAGAAGTTAATTGCTTCCACTTTGCTCCTTTCTGCTCACCTGGGAGGAAACAAACCATGATCTCTGGCTTAGCATTACATTTGAACCAGGAGTTCATGGTTTGTTTTGCTCCAACAATCCATTGTTTGTACCCAAGGCTTTGTATCCAGTAGTGTTGCTCAGTGAATGGTGAGGCTTCAGTCAGCAGGATGCAAAGGAAAGTAGGTCCCCCTCCCCCCGTGATCCTCTATCCTGCCCCTGGCCTGCAAAGACTTGTTATTGGCTTACTGATTGTGGTTTGTTTAGAATGAAAAAGGCTATCCATTTGAATATAAAATATGATCTAATGTACTCTAGAGCACTGGATTCTGGAGAACAGTAATAAATTATGTTGAATACAAAATATTACAGTTCTTTAATCTTCATATTTAATCCTAATTTTCAATTCGATAATTACTGTTTAGGAGAGCACAGTCAAATCAGTATAGTTAATAATGTACAATTTAATATGAATTTTATTTATTTAAACCTTGAGGACAGGACGGACCTCAGATGTTTTGTTTGTGGTTTTGTGTTTAGGGATACTGGTCTTTCAGTTGAAAAGGCGACCACCTGATTATGTTCCAAAGAAGTTGAAGAAACAATTTGATGGAAAGCCATTAAAGGGGAAGGAAAGAGTTGACGGGTCTGGTTATGGCTCTTCCCTTCCTCCAGAGAAGCTACCTTATCTGGTTGAACTAAGTCCCGGTAAGAATTTCTTTTACAATAATGTTCATCCATTTTTTGAATCACTTGCTTTCAGGTCAACCCTGATGGACTCTAATACTTTAGAGTTCACTATCCTCCATTTATTGTGCTTTATAGAATACAATTGGTAAGGATGGGTTATTTTGATTGCAGTTTCCAACGAAGTTTTAAGTTTTCTGGATCTTTAGTCAAAAGTAATTTAGGATAAGTTGGATAAAGCAACTTCATCAGATAGTTTCTGAAGCAAGAAGAAGCTTTGTTTGATATAGTCATCCATGAAATCACTGAGGTAACAAAAAAACACATAATAGTAAAGAAAATAACAGACGTATATTTCAATATTCCATTAGAATAAAACTTCATAGATTTTCATTTTTGAAGTGTTTTGTTTCAAATTGTATACATAGGTACCACATTAAAGATAAATGTATATGAAGATAGATATGCACCATGGAAAAAAAGTTTGCACAAGGATTCACAGGGTGCTGTAATAAGTAGCTTCTGTGTTGGATCTCAGGCTTCTGCTTCCGTAACAACATCTTTTGGCTTTTGTTTCACATTTCTTACACAACACTTTAGAGTGAGGTATAATATTTCTGGGAGGGGTTGAGATTTTGACTCTCATGTTTTTACTGCCTGCTTAATATGTTATTGATGCTCTGCTTGTATTAATGTGGTATTTTATTATATAGCATTTGTATTTTTATGAGTTTTTATGATGTATTTGCCCTGAGACCAGATGATAAAGGGCAGGGCGAAAATAAGATGAATAAGTTAAACAGAATAGTCCTTCCCAGAGTGGAGTGCACCTTTTACGTAAATTTGGCCATATTTGTATCTAAACTATTGTTTTTAGTAAAGGGAGCATAGGAAGCTGTCTTATACAGTGGTACCTCGGTTTAAGAACAGTCTTGTTTACAAACGATTCGGTTTACTAACTCTGCAAAACCGAAAGTATTGTTCCGGTTTGAGAACTTTACCTCAGTCTAAGAATGGAATCCGAACGGTGGAAGGGCACCAGCAGTGGGAGGCCTCATTAGGGAAAGCGCCTCTCGGTTTAAGAACGGTTTCGGTTTAAGAACGGACTACCAGAATGGATTAAGTTTGTAAACCAAGGTACCACTGTACATAGCTGTCAACTTACAGATTTGAAAATAAGGGACCAGCAGCCTTGAAAATAAGGGACCAGCAGCCAAAATAAGGGACCTGCAGCCTCACTTGTTCCAGGCACTCCAGTCTTCCTGTCCTCCTGCAGTCTGGTCAAACTCATGCTGGGTAGCTTTGAGAACACTGTCCAACCAACTTTGTAACCAGAGGTTCAACTGAATAGAATCTGAATCACATGCACCACAAGGCCTATGCAGCCTCAACTTAAGATGGCTCCCCGGCCTGGCTTTGCACTGCAAAGTTTGCAGCAGCACGTGCAACAAAATGGCGTCCAGCATTCAAAAACCCCCTCAGCTTGCATTAACTAGCCACACACAAGGCATGCAAGCTCCACCACCCCCAGTCGTTCTTAGACATCTTATTGGATAAGCAAGACAGCCAAGCAACACAGTTGGAGCCTCCCTCCTCCCTGGCCGGCAGGGAGGGAGGGAGAGGAGCTGCTTCCTTTGAAATTAAGGCACATCATTTAAGGGACATTTAAGGGACATCCATCAATAAGGGACAGCAGCGGGACATGGCCCTGGAATAAGGGACTGTCCCTTCAAATAAGGGACACTTGACAGCTATGCCACTGTACTTAGTCAGTCCAATGGTCAATATAGCTCAGAAATGTCTCCACTGACTGGCAACAGCTCTGCAAGGTTTTGGATCAGGAATTTTCCCCCAGTCCTAACTGGAAATGCCAGGAATTGAACCTGGGACCCTCTGCATGCAAAGCAGGTGCTCAACCACTGATGCCACAGTGTTTCCTATATATTACAGCCCTTTCTATAAGCTACTGTCCTTATTTCTCTATCTTTTTTTATACCAGCTGCTCACACTGTTCTCACAGTGAAAACAAATCTTCCCTAACCAGTATTTGGAAAAAATAGCTTTTAACAGCATTTATAGGCAAATGCTTCATATTAAGGACTGCTGCAAGTTTCCCCAAGGTTTTTTAGGAACATGAACAGCCAAAGCCAGCTCCTCCACCCTTGCATTCTCACCTTTGCACCCCCACAAGTCCAAAAGCCACAAGAAGCATGGGGTTCCTTATGATCAAGGTATAAACTTATATGACCTTGCTAATATAGACTTGGCAACAGATAAGTGCAGAGTGCAGAAGAGTATATGACTTACAAAGCTGATACGATTTGATTTAAAGATTTTCAGATTTAAAATTGGGGGCACAAATCCACTCTTACATTTGCAAAGGTTTACTTTTACAATGTGTAAGATAACTATTTGTCCCCAGAGGAGCTCACCCCTTATTTTAGTAATAATTGTAATAGTAATAATTGCTGATTAGAACAAGCTTTATAAGAAGGAGGGAATTCAGTGATTCATTCACAGTGTTAATGGGCAGCTACTTCTAAAGGCAGATAGTTCTGTGCATCAGGAGTGATTGATCCAGTTGCACCAAATGCAGAGATGTAGCAGAATGACTTGCTGTGGTGAAGGTAAAGCCAAAACAATGAATCCTGCAGGCATAGTGTTGACAGACTTTTCTGTGGGTGAGTAGTTTAGGTTCATGTAATTTAATTAATTCCTGTAATTTAATTAATTCCTGGTGACACAACACAGTAGTTCTCTTGTGATGCACTAGTGTACAGCTTACGGCTTATTGTTGCCTGAGAGCCTGTGTTGCATCATGAATAGTGTTGTTGTTAGACCTGGGTTCACGTCCTTGTTCAGGCATAAGTCTCATTGGGTAAACCTTAAAAAAGGTAAAGGGACCCCTGACCGTTAAGTCCAGTCGTGGACACCTCGGGGGTTGTGGCGCTCATCTCGCTTTACTGGCCGAGGGAGCCGGGGTTTGTCCGGAGACAGCTTCCAGGTCATGTGGCCAGCATGACAAAGCCATTTCTGGTGAACCGGAGCAGCGCACAGATACACGTTTACCTTTCTGTTGGAGTGGTACCTATTTATCTACTTGCACTGTGTGCTTTTGAACTGCTAAGTTGGCAGGAGCTGGGACCGAACAATGGGAGCTCACCTCGGCGTGGGGATTCGAACCGCCGATCTTCTGATCAGCAAGCCCTATATTCCTAAATCAATACTTTATTCTAATAACTTTCCTTGAATATGCTGACAAATACAGAGCACATAAACTGTTTAGTATATCAGTTTTTACTGTATGCTTGATTTCTGTTCTTTTAAAATAACACAAAGTTTGGTGTAGCAGGGAAGCACAAAAAGAAAGCTTTTTTAAAAAATGAAATGCCAAGTTTTGTTCTGAAACTGTAGCTTCTTAGTTGCTAATTGTTGTCACACAATGGAAATGCATTGTGCCAGTGCTACGTAAACAACTGAACTGGCTCCTGGTTTGTTTCCTGGGGCCTGTTTCTAAACCCCTAAATATCTTGGGGCCTGGATACTTAAAGGATTACCTTCTCTGCCTGGCCTATACTCTGGAGATCATCTTCTGATGTCCCACGGGAGGGGAGGGGAGGTGGGTGGGTGAGTGCGTGCGTGCGTGCTATTCACTGGTGCCACCCTGCATGTGGAATGCTCTCCCTAGGGAGACTTGCCTGGTTCCTATTCTGATAATTTGTCAGCACTATGCAAAATTTTTTATTTCCTTTTCAATTCTCAGTCTTATCTGTACTGTTTTGTGCTGCTTTTACCTGCTGCTTTTTTGCTGTTTTATCATGTGATTTATTTGCAAGCCAACCTGAAAATATTATTATTAAGGGTGGCATATAAATAAGCATGCCACTATACATAAACCGCAGGTGGAAAATATATTCTGGGTTTACAGTGTGGAAATCAAAGTACACAGAAATGTCTGCAGTGATGGGTCAATGGTTTTCCAGTGTAGTAATTGTGACTAGTAGACTTTTGGAGTCTCACCCCCTATCAGCCATGTATGCAAATGTTCTGTTGTAGAACTAGATTCAGGTTATGCTGAAGGATGTAATCGGAAAATATTGAAACCAGCCTGTGTCATTGTAAACACATATGGTTTGGAGTTCTGGATTGTAGCTCGAATTTTATGATAATATGAAATGTGATCTTTATACTTGGAGTTATTTGTTATGTGGCTTTTGTGTCACAAGCAGTGGCGTAGCGTGGGTTGTCAGCACCCGGGGCAAGGCAAGTAATTTGCGCCCCCTAACCCGTGGATTTTAGTAGGGGCAGAGAGCTGCGAGCGCCCTCCCCCCAGATGTTGCGCCTGGTGCGGCTGGCCCCCCCTGCACCCCCCATGCTACGCCACTGGTCACAAGTAGAATATGGTAAATACAGCAAAAGTAGTACCACTGTTCTAATCCTTTAAGAGTATGTGTCAAGCGTATTCTGATTTTCATATAGTTTGCCTCCGCTTGGGAACCATAGGGAGCAGTTCTTTATCCTTTGGAAACATGTTTTGCTCCAGCCTCCTGTCAGTGAATCTTACTATGCATATAGATTTCTTCCTAAAAGAGGAAATTTTTTCTTGTGGTTCTTTCACTATTATTCACTTTCATTTGTCTGAAATTAAGGTATGGGAGAGGAGGGTTGAGGCAGTCACAGTGTTTCCAACAAGAACTCTTCTTACCAGAAGGAATATGTAGTTTTGAATGTGCAAGATACTGAGGGCTGCTGCTTTATTTGCACTATCTTTCATATGGGGATAATACGTGTGGAGGTTTTGTACAGCAACCAGTTATCATGTGGGGTGCCCAGTTCATATACTGGCAACAATATAAAATTTAACCTCCAGCATATGTGATAGTGCACATGATTGTATTTGCACACAGATTGTCTGGATATAGGGAAAATATTTCACATGACAGCATATTGGTGGACTGCTACTCTGCCATTTAATTCCAGCTTTACTTAATATTTGAAAGCAGAGTTGTGAGTGGACGTACCTTGGCATCATATTCTGTGCGTTTGTAATGGGTATGATGGTACCCCAGTACCTCCACCCATAGACAGTGAATGAATAGAAGTCACAATATTTCTAAATTAAAATGGAAGTCTTATATGAATTAAGGTTTTAGTTTGTGTACAGCTAATGATGGCCTTTCCACTTTGCTTGGTGATTTTTCTGTGCTTTCTTCTAGCAGCTTGCTGCCAACTACTTAACAATCGTATTAATCCATCCACAACACCAATGTCTCTATATTCTGTGCAGTATTTAAAGTTGAAAGCGTTAAAAGCACTTCATCCTTTTAAATTGAGTAAGTGTTGTTGGCTTACAGTTTCACTCTTTCCTATCTTTTCTTTTCTCTGCCCTCCTCCGCATGTTCTGCATGGTATCTGTTCTGCTGATGCTGCCTTCACCTGGGTCCTGTGCATGTGTTTTCTAATCCCAGGGAGAAGGAATCACTTTGCCTACTTCAACTATCACACTTATGAAGGTAATGCTGTTATTTAATACTGTTCTTTCTCACTAGTCACTAAAATCTGTGCTAGCAAAAAAGGCTTTTGTCAGTTTTGAAAACGGATCTTGCATTTTTCTTCCTTAATGAACAGAAGCTCAGATCTAACCCTATTTCTAGTCTATATCTTCAGGTGTGGAGGAAAGGAATAATTCAAAGTTAAACTTTTTAAAAATCCCTAGTATGCTCTAAACAATATCATCTGGGGGCCACATATATCAATATTAGTACTTCTGTAAAATTTGAGTACTCTTATATCTAGTAGGGCCATGTGGTGAGGGTTTGGGATCACACATCTAAGTTCAATTTCTACATGCACATGTACCATCCACTGAGATAACTGACAGTTTATAATCTGAGACTGGATAGCGTGGGCTGGATTCAGCTTCCAGGAAGCTGCCTTCTCCCAAATAGATGGATGAGCATTGTTAAAAATCCTCTGATCAAGGTTATACACATGTAGCAGCCCACTACTGCATATTCATGCAGTTGGCTTGTGGCCAATAACTTGAACAATATGCTTTACATTTCTAATTGCAATTAGAAACCTCTTTCACAAATCAGAAGATGACATTGTTTTTCTTTGACTACCTAGAGTTTTAGTTTGAACAAGCGGCAGTGTATGTGTGTCTGTAGAGAATGAACATGATTTCTTTTGTAACAGCTGTTAATGAAAAATGTTTATGAATCCTTTGTTTCCCAGTTATGTTGGTAGCTAATCTGTTTTTGTTTTTTGCAAAAGAGAAACAGTGGTAATATACTTAGTTAAACATGGTGTTTGAAATATAGTAGTGTTGCATCTTCTTCTGAAATACCACCCATTTCTGTAAGTTGGCTGCCAGCTGCAGTGTTTTCATAAACTTGTTCTGTGGGCGGGGGGGCGGGCGGGGAGAGAATGTATTTGTGTACCAGCAGAAAATGTAAACTCTTAGGCTTAATCTCAGTTAAAGCAGCAGACTGTTTTCTTGCTGCTACTAAGGTATTCAATCCATTATGAAGCATACTTAATGCCTGTTCTGTCAATTCTTGCTTTTTTAAACCACTTTTAAAATAATGCATGAATCCTTTTTGGTGGTACAGGAAAAGCCCTAAAGCTCTTGAGTTCTCTTAAGTAGGTCACATAATTTTATATACATCTTTATAATGTGGAATTGTCAAGAGTTGTCTGTAGTTTCCAAGATGTCATTGCATTGGCAGTTCTATTAAGCTTTAATTCATGAGTGGGCAATTTACACCCCCCAACCCCATATCGTTGGGCTCCCAGCTCACATTGGTTCCAACCAGCATGTCACAAGTTTCCCCGGCCCTTATTTAGGTCATCTGTTCATAAGTAAAAATAAGAAAGCTACTGATAGTTCTCAGTTATTGTTGAGCTAGTAAAGAGCTTGCGGTAGATAATTCCTCTTCAGATCAGTTGTCAGGGCTATAACAGTTGTTACTTCTGAAGAGAAGGCTCATTTCTGGCTCAGCTTTTGTCCAGGAAGCAGGGCTGCTGCTATTCCTTAGCCTCTGTCTGGGAGCACAGCCTACTTTTCAAATTTTATTTATTAACAACATTTGTAGCCATAAGATAAAGCCCTCAGGGAGGCTTACAATAAATAAGTAATGAAAAATTAAATGAAAAATAAAAGGAACCTGAATATAAGGAAAAAGAAACTTGTCAGAACCTCAAAGTTAGAAATGCAGATTTAAAAACTGAGAGGGCCAGTGTGTATAAAGGCCTAGGTGAACAGAGGTCTTCACCTGGTGTCAAAAAACCATAAGGATGGCACCAAGTGGATGTTCCTGGGAAGGCTGTTGGATAGAGAATGAGAGAGACAAAGAGGAACCACGATGGTAAGTGACTCTAGATCTTGTAACGCTCATCTTGTTGAGCATAGGGATGGGCTTCCCACGGCTAGACCTGCAGGATTACCGGAGATAATAATTGGGTGCAGACAAACACATGGTCATGGTAAAGGAAATGCTCTGCTTCAATTTCATTGCGTTAATAAAGTAGATTGTAGTGCTTATTGAAAATGCAAGGCCTGCAGAAGAGGGAGCTTTTAGCTACTTCTAATGCCATCATCTAGCCTTTTTTAAAAAAGTAGAATGGCCAGAGGTGATGTGCCTAGTGTATGGGAGGTATGCCTCTCCCATGTCCCTCTCTAGTTTCCACTTTACTGGCTGTGCTGGGGGAAGGGGTGTATGCTTGTATGTTCAGGTTGCTGAGGAGAGGTGCATCTGCTGTGTGAACAGGTCAGCCTGTGTTGCCATCAGTTATAGGGCTGGTGTCAGGTATCTGCATGGTTGGACATTGCTTAAGGTCCACATCCCATCAGAATGCCCACTGGCAAGAGTCCCCTGGACCTGCTCCTTCTCTTTGCCACTGCACCCTGCTTATTCAGCTGCTGCTTGCTTTTCTGCACAGTGCAGACTGAGGTCTTCTCTATTAAGACAGTTATTGTTAACTTTTACCTTTCTCCATGGTTTTAGTGGTGCTGTAGAACCTCATGGTCTATAGAGGTTCTACTGGGTTCACAGATCTTTGGAAGGACCTCAACAAACTAGCTAGAGTGGCAGATTCATCTGTGGATCTGCTACATGAATTTATCTATTCCTCTTTTAAAGCCATCCATGTTGGTGACAATCACTACCTCCTGGAGGAACAAGTATCATAGTTTGACTATCCGCTGCATGAAGAAATGCTTTTTAATCTGTCCTAAGTCTTCCAACATTCAGCTCGTTTAGATGTTAGACTCATAGAATTGTCAAGTTGGAAGGGACCCTGAGGATCATCTAGTCCAACCCCCTGCAATGCAGAAACATGCAGCTGTCCCATACGGGGATCGAACCTGCCACCTTGGCATTACCAGCACCAACTGAGCTATCCATGAGTTCTAGTATTACGAGAGGAGAAAAACTTTTCTCCATCCACTTTCTCAGTGCCATGCATTCTTTTTGTTTTTTCCCCCATCTGTGATTCTTTTACCCCACTCCCTCCCTTCCAGACTTGCTATTCCATGATTCCATATATTTTCTCCATATTGCAGTGAAATGAGGTGGTGGTTGTTTTGCCGGGGGGGGGGCAGGACACTCTGAAATTTCACTTGAAACAATTTCACTGATTTAAATTGATGGAGAGCCAATTTAGCATGATTAATTTAGTACAAACAACTTTAATAATTAAAAAGCCATGTTAATATTTTGTGTCACTTACATATCTGAAGAGTTTTCCTAATAGCTAAGAGTAGTTTAGCTGTTAAGTTTAAACAAATGCAAAGCTTTGGTTGAATGTTATTTGTACCTGAATACAAGTAAATAATTTAAGGCCTCTCAGTTCATTAGCATACTCTTCCCTTATGTTATTTACCTTTTTAAGGGGGAAAATGGAGGTCCAGAAAGCTGTTAACGTACTAATCTCATCCTACCTGAAGAGTTGTGTGCACAAATATATGTACTTCTTATAAAAAGACATTTAAAAAAAAAAAAGTTAATTGCAACCTTTTTTGTATTTGAGTAGCACTGTGTCAATCCCAGTTGGGCAATTTGACTTATGTTGTAATCATTCATTATGCTTCTAATTAATTTTATGCAGCAGTGCATTTCTAAAATTGGAGCATTACTTTGGCAAAATATAGCACTTCGCTGTTTAGAAGCTCTTTTCCAAAGAGTGTTGTGTAACAACACATCATAGGAATGGCTTTGTTTTTCTTTACAGCATAATCTGGGGTAACCAACATGGTGCCTGCCAGATATTGTTGGACTACAGTTCTTATCAACCCAAGTCAGCATGACCAGTGGTCAGGTGGAGGACACAATGTTAGCTACCCCTTTTGTAATCTTATGCCTGTCTGTTCTGGAGCAAGTCCTACTATTTTCTATAGGAGTAAATGTTTGTTTGTTTATTTTTTGTAATAAATTTATACTCTGCCTTTCACAAAAATTTCCTCACAAGGTGGGAAGTGTATATAGACTGAGCAACATACAACTGCAACATATAAGCACATAATTTAAAACATTTAAGTTAAAAGCAACAAATAACATCACAATAGCCAGCACATTGAAGCAGCAATCAGCCCAGTAAGACCCTGCAATGCAGTATACAATGGTTCCTTGGTACTCAAATGGCTTGGCTCCCGAACAAATCAGCTCCTGAAAGCTGCAAACCCAGAAATAAGTGCTCCGGTTTGCAAACATTTTTCAGAAGCCAAATGTCCAACGCAGCTTCCGTGGCTTCCGATTGTTTTTCTGACGTCTTCGATGTTGTGTTGCGAACCCTCTGTAATATTTTGGCATTTGGTGCTGGGGCTGCAGTGGGAAGGTGGAATGTGAAATGTGCAAAACAACATCAACCCTCCCTTTTTCCACTCTAATGATTAAATACACAGCTGGAAGAATGATTCACACACCCGGCCGTCACCTAACTAGGAACTGCCTATTGAGGGATGATGAGGACCATGGCATGAACGAACCCTTCTCCCCACTTAGTCTGTTTCTTCAGTGTAAATTGTCCTTCGCCCTCATTTGCCTCAGGAAAGTTATCATAAGCACAAATAGCAGTTATGGGGTGACTTTCATGGGTGAGGAAAAGTATGGAGAAAGGAGAGATAAACCTCCCCTTTTTCCTGTCCTGTGTCTCCAACCAGATCAGGTTGTCATTCGTTGTTGTTTTTAAACATTTTCTTATTACATTTTCTCCTTTTAAAAAATCTCCTGCCACCAGCTGTCTCTGTTCCAGCTCCTCAGTTTGTTGTCTTTTGGTTTGCTCTTCCCTCAAACAATTGCATAGCACACCACAAGCTGACAGCAGATAAAAGCTTATTATAGCCCAGCTAAATGATTTAAAAATAAAATTTCCCATCTCTCATTTTCCTTCCTGTTTCTGTCATCCCTTCACCACCAAGAGCTTGTGCAATAGCTTTTGAAAGCCTGGCACATGACCCCTGGCCTGAACATTATAGGTAGCATTCAACTAAGTTTTACTCAGAGTAGACCTGTTGAAATTACCGGACAAACTCATGGACATTGATTTCAATGGGTCAATTCTGAGTAAAACTTAGTTTAATAGCACCCTTATACAGTAAGGGAGCAGGGTACATCCGGCATGTGCTACATGATAGCACAGTTATATTTGAAACCTTTTAAAAAACGGAATTGTCTCCTTTGGTTCCCGCCCCTCATTTTTTTTGTACTAGTACATACCTTGGGATTGGTCCAAGAATGCTGTTATTTCCCTCTTATTGCTCAGTGAGCCTATTTTGGCTATAATGATGTTGGTGCACTGGGACTGAGTAATTCAGCATTAGAAGGAACAATGCTCCCTAGTCTTGCTGTTGCTCTTTTAAGTAGAAATCCTACACACACTCTCTCTCTCACACACACACACACACACACACTGCCCTTCCTCCAAGTACCTAAAGTGTGGTGTACATAAAACGATATTGAACTACCTTTTATATAATCAGGTTAAACGTTTTTGTTTCTCTTAAGGGAAATTCAGCATTTTTTATATTAAAAGTTCTGCTTTTAATGTAGGTTTTATCCGGGCAGATCTTTGTGATCTCTCCACTGCCTCCTGTGACTGCTTAATTAGTACATATTGTTGCTTATGCTTATGCATTGAATGCAGTGAGAGCGAGAAGGCTGCTTAATAACTGAAAAAAGACTCATGTTGAGGCAGCTACTTGTGTAAGTCCTGCAGCAAGAATAGATCAACATAAGAGCATCTTAATATTACTTCCCTAAACTGGAATTGATCCGGGTTGTTCTTAATGAATACTGCTTTACTATGTAACTATATGGTTGGTGTGAATGTTCAGTGGAATCCAGTGCATGCTCAGTTGGGGAAAAGGAATTTAACATGTATGGAAAAATGCTACATCGGGGTGGGGAACCTCTGGCCCACAGTAGCATTTGGAACGCCATGCTGTTTTCACCCAACCGTCAGCTGGGATCACTGGTGGTGTCAGGCAGTGGGTGGAAGGACAGGGTTTAATCTTGTATTGGCTGCACAGCATAGAGAGAAGTAAAGTATTTCTGCACAGCATATTTATCCCTTTTTCAAGGGCTTTCAGACACTGCCCCCCACCAGTTTGAGCTTCAAATGGGCATAGAGGGTGTTAAAAGCAGTGCCTTTTGCAAACAATGGCTACTTGCGCACAGGCAATGCTTTCAAAAGACAGCTTTCTTTTGAAATCATTGCCTGCACATGGGATTTCTAACTTTCACAAAGGGCTCTCTCTTTCTCTCATGAGCGCTCTCTCTCTCTCTCTCTCTCTCACACACACACACACACAGAGAGAGAGAGAGAGAGAGAGAGATGTTTGAGCTCTGTCAAACAGGAGCATAGGGGCTGTTAGAAAGCCGCTTGCAAACAGCAGCAGGGCTTTCAAATCTTGCTGTGCTAGCTTTGAAGTCCCAGCAATCCTGATTTTAAAGCCCAGTGTCAGTTGATTGCCCACCTGTCAAATTTGGCCTGCCAGGGGGGTAAGGAGATAAGGATCTGGCCTGTTGTGTCGCTAGAAGCACCCCTCTGCAACATTTCTTTTCACCTGTACCAATAGCCTCAAAATACTTCTGACAGTCTCTCAGGATAATTGATCCATGAATTACACTTTTAGATATGTGTACAGTTCTCCCCAGCAGCCAAGTTCGGAGGTGTGGTGCACATCATCACTACTTATATGCAGTTAGTGTGAGAACTGAGAAACCATGAACAGTAATTTATTAAAATGTAAAGAACATTAAAAAAAAAGAAAATCCACTAAATGGAATATTTTATTTGTTTATTTATGATATTTCTAACTTGTCCTTTATCCATAGATCCTAAGGAAGGGAAATATGCACATCAGCAGCTACTGAAAGATAAAAGCAGGGATAATTTAGTGCACAAACCCAGTGTTTCTTTTTTGGCGCAGTGGGAGGCAGCCCTTCTTAAAACATTATGTTTGCACTCTTTAAATTGTATGTATGTATGTATGTATGTATGTACATTTGTGCATTCTATACTGCCCTTCATTCAAAAATCACAAGGCAGTTTATACAAATTGGAAATTGTGGTAAGGAAAACAATTGGATTCTATCATACCAACTTATACTCAGGGTAGGCATGTTGAAACCAACTGAAGTCCATTGATTTAAATGTTATACTCCAAGCATCACTTAATTTGAGACAACCAGGTAATGATATCTAGTTCAGAGTAGACCAGTTGAAATAAAGGGATTTAACTTAACTTGATTGATTTCGTTGTGTCTACTTTAAGTGTGACTTAGTTGGATGTCATCCAGTATATTTAATGTTTCTTCTTGTATTATCTCAAATTTCCCAGTGCTAGTATGTCTTTATATGTTTATAGTGTTAGTTATTTGAAGACCTCCTGGATTTATGTATAATAACATAAACATAATTACTGAAATAAATACTATTTTAAAGCTTAATTGAAATATGCTTTGGAATTCCAGCAATGGTATTTTGTTATGCAATGTCCTTGTGTATATTCATTTTTTAAAAAAATTACATGCTTTAATTACTTTTGCAAACAAAATAACTTGTTCTTACTTGCAGATGGCTCTGACTCAAGAGATAAACCAAAGCTCTATCGTCTGCAGTTAAGTGTGACAGAAGTTGGTACAGAAAAATTTGATGACAACTCCATACAGGTAGGAAACATTTATTGAGTCAAGAGAGTTTGGTTTATACAAGCTGCAGTCTCCCATATTTGGATCAGACAAAAAAATTGGTTTATTGTTAAGAGCAACTTTAGATCCTCCCCTCTAGGGGGGGAAGGAGAGTTCACAATCCTAAAGCCATTGGAACCATGAGCATAGCCAAGGGGAGCAGGGAGGGGCAGCTGCCCCCCATCAATAAACATCAATAAAAATACATAGCAAACTGAGGTTCTGCACCCCCCCCCAAACAAAAGGTCTGTACCCCCTAATAAAAATCCTGGCTACCCCCATGAATTTGCAACATGTTATCATTGCAACAATCCATCATTTGTTTTGACATTGAATTGTGCTGAAACCTTTGTGTGACCATGGGAAGAGGAATGATATACTTTCCAGACATTCAGAACCTAGACAGTTAGTTGATCTGGGTGGTTGATTGTATCCAGTTGCTTGTATTCATTGTTAGTCTCACTCAAAGTACATACAGGCAATGGCTAATTTATGTGTGACGACCTGGAAGTAGCCGGAAAAGGAGGTGTGCCAGGGGCAGAACTGGGTGCAGAGGGCTTATGCTCATTCTTCCAAAGCGCGGGTTTCAGGAACGTAACTGCCATACAATTGGTCGTTGCTTGTGCTCCCATTTAAATTACTGGACATGACTACGTTAGATTTCAATGGGATCTGTTCTGAGCATGTTACTTCTGATACAGCCCAATATTTTTTAATGCTACTGGTCAACCCTTTCTATCATAACCACTTAGCTTCATGTTCAGTTGTGTACTGAAAAATATTAATAAAGTGGGAACCAGGAAAAAATATAATTAAAAAGGCTTTAGTTTCTAAAGTTGTAAACGTATGTGTGTTGACTAGCACGGATGCTAAATGGTATTGTATTATTCTACAAGATAACATAGTTATTCTTCAATTAATGTTGCTATTACCCAATCATTATACTCATCACCTTACATGCATTCACAGATGGCAGCTTTTGGTGGTTTCTGAAAGATACTTGATCCCATCGCTCATGGTACATTTTGAGGAAATTGATGCTGAACTAATGCAATTAATATTGCAAAAAAGTACTTTGCTTATTTAAACCAAAACACCTATGTACATATTAGCATAGGTTTTTTTTTAAAAAAACAACAACCTGGTATCAGTTTTGCTACTTCTAAATTTTGGTTATTTATTTTCAGTTGTTTGGTCCAGGAATTCAGCCTCATCATTGTGACCTCACTAATATGGATGGAGTTGTTACAGTTACCCCAAGAAGCATTGATGCCGAGACTTATGTAGAAGGTCAGCGGATCTCAGAGACCACTATGCTGCAAAGTGGTATGAAGGTTCAGTTTGGAACCTCTCATGTATTTAAATTTGTGGATCCCATTCAAGATCACATTCCTAAAGGACGTCTAGATGCAGGACACATGGTGAAAAGTTCACGACTCAAAGCTGGGTAAATCACCATTTTCAAGCAATAATCCCAAACTCAGAAAATTATTTAAGATGGTGATGGCATAGCAATGTTTCATTTTTCAAGTGGCAACCCTGATAAGAATAATACAATTATCTTCTTACTAATGTTTAATACTCTTGCTCCATCTTGTGAAATCTTTTGGAATTTCCAGTTGCTTAATTCATACTTAAAACTAATGTTGTGTTGTAGAGTTCCATTAATAAAAGAGCAAAGTCAACATAGCTAAAGGCACCATGCTATACTATAAAATATTTATAAATGGTATAATTTTATAAAACCAAGGATACTTGGAAGAAAATGCTGCACACCTTTCATATTGCATGCATTTAATTGTATTCTTTATATGTCATGAGGTAAGGCATGATGAAAATCACAGTGGTCCCTGAACTGTAGTAGCATGAAGAAACAAGTGTTGGACTATCTTTGTATTTGAGAGAGAGAGAGAGAGGGAGTGTGAGAGTTTTGTTTATAACATTTCTACACTGCCTTTCCATAAAATGACCATGAGAGCCAACAATAAGTACAACAAATAAAATAATGGCAAGAATATCAATGAGCAGAACAGATCAAAATGTGGAAGTTTTGAAGTAACTTCCTAAATTTCTTTTAGTGACCTTTCTATAGTGTCATTTCTATAGTGGCTCCTGCCAACCTAGCAGTTCGAAAGCACGTCGGAAGTGCAAGTAGATAAATAGGTACCGCTCCGTCGGGAAGGTAAACGGTGTTTCCGTGCGCTGCTCTGGTTCGCCAGAAGTGGCTTAGTCATGCTGGCCACATAACCCGGAAGCTGTACACTGGCTCCCTCGGCCAATAAAGTGAGATGAGTGCCGCAACCCCAGAGTCGGTCATGACTGGACCTAATGGTCAGGGGTCCCTTTACCTTTACCTATAGTGTCATTCTTTGAAAATGAGATAAAATCTTTCTGTGTGTAAACATAATGTATATTTGCAGCTAGTAACGAATTCCAGAAGTGATTAGTCGAAACATTGTTGTGCTGTGTTTCTGGATATTATATGTTGCTAATAATTAGTTCTTGAATGTATGTTGTCTTTTTAGAGCTGTACAGGAAACTACATTTGATTTGGAAGGAGATGTCCATAGTGGAACAGGATTGCCTGCAAGCAAGGTAACAAATTGTCACCAGACCTAGAAATGTGCCAAGTCATTTTACAACTGATAATTTAAATATGTTTTAGTAATATATACTGAAAATCTGGCCATGAAGTCAATCAGTAAGCTTTCTTTAAAGAGTAGTAAGCCTCTACTCTTTGAAAGAAAGCTTACTGACTGACTTCATGGCCAGATTTTTAGTATATATTACTAAAACGTATTTAGGGCTTCATGACCCCATGGACCAGAGCACGCCAGGCACCTCTGTCTTCCACTGCCTCCTGCAGTTTGGTCAAACTCATGCTGGTAGCTTCGAGAACACTGTCCAACCATCTCGTCCTCTGTCGTCCCCTCCTCCTTGTGTTATCATAGTTTTATTTTATATGAACAAGCCTCAGCCGTTTCATATTTCCTCCTTTTTCTTTCCTCTTTGGATGTATATATACAAGAGAAGGAGATTGAAAGCTTCTGATGGGATATTATGACACTTCCCTGTGACATCCAAACTTGGAACTGTGGTCAGTTTAAACTATGGAGAGTCAGAACTAGGCAGGATCAGAACAAGGTTTCATAACTTCATTAATCATAACTTACCAAACCACATTTCCCTAGATTTAGCCATCATAGGAAGTTTTGCTTAATTTAAAGTATGGTTTCTCATTCTATATGAACTTCGCTTAGGTCTTGTAAAACAAAGCATTTTTTAACTGAAAACCAACCTTTTCCGATAGTTTTATCAAGGAACCTCTTTATTGAATTTCTGTACCTTTCAAAGTAGTAGTGGATCACTGTCCTGGAGTGCACTGTGGGAACTCACTTCTCACATGAATAGAGAGTACACCCTAAATGTGTCTAACATTAACTTATAGTTGCAGAGAAAGGGTGGGCAAGGCAAATCTCTGATATGTTTTGTGATAAATGCTTCTGATCTTGTGTGGAACAGAGTACCAACAGATTGGACAGTGACAGAATGTCTGCATCCAGCACAGCTGAACGTGGCATGGTCAAGCCCATGATCAGAATAGAACAGCAGGATTACCACAGGCAGGATGGCAGGTACCAAATAACGTTTTTCAATTTATAAGGTTGATATGGGCAGACTGTATATTTTGATAATCAACTTCATTTTACCACAAAAGCAGGACGGAATATGGTAGGATGTATATGTAAGATGTAGAATTGTGTGATTGTTTTTTTAATGGCAAAATACTTGATTTCAAAGGATTCCATGGGTGTTGGTTTTTTTGTATAAAGCAAGACATGGTTCATTTCATTTTTAGCAAAAGAGCATTAAAATATGTATAAATATCAGGCTGTCTGGCAAATCTTTAGACGCAGGTGTGGTAATAGGACAATGCAACTTTTCGGAAACAAGTGGCCCTTTTGCATTATTTGGATTGGGGAAAGCCTTTTTACTTTCAGAACTACATTTGCATTAGCATTACATGTTTTGAATACTGTACTGTATTAGGTTTCAAACCACTTCAGGAATTTCTCATGTAAAAGAGATAGCAAAGCAAGAATCACAATTTCATAGTCCTGCCAATAGTCATGATTCAGATTGTGTTCAAATTTAATGTGAAATCTGTCTGAGCTAAGGCAGTCATTATATTGCTTTAAAAGTGGAGGGGGGGAGGAGTTGTGCAACTCAGACGTATATTTAAGTGTAACTGGCAGCAGAATAGCTGGGGAAGCCATTGCCATATTAAATTATGGTCAAAAGAGGGAATGAAGGCAGATCTAATTAAATGTTCCCAAGTACAAATTTAACTGAGTTGAAAGAGGTTAGTGAGCAGAGACCATGATGATAAATGTCTTGCTGCATCTATTTTCAAATGGGCATTTTCAGGTTGTCAGTTTCTTATGCAATGTCAAGAGAAATATATGCTTATTTCCGATTTAAACTCAGTACATATTTTGAAATGGCTGGCAATAGCCTTGTGTTACTGGAGAAAATGGGGAAACCTTTACTGGTAATGGAAAAGTGTGACCACATAAGGTTTCAAGTTGTAGGGTAGTACTGTTGGATTGATTTTTTAAAAATAGTAATTTTTATTAGTTTTCAATTACAATTCAATAATAGCCTCATTATAATAATACCAGTTTATAACACAATTAATAATACCAATCATTTGAATACCGAATTATAAAATTTAGATGATGTGGCGCCTCCCGCATGCTAGGATTGATGGCTTGATTATTTGCTTTATTATTGTCTTCCAAAATCTTATTAATCTCCATTACATTCCAGTCATCATAATAATCCCTTATACAACAACTGCAATATTAATAACTTCTGTTCGTGTGGAGCTGTTGGATTGATTTTTTAAAAATGGCTTGCCCTCCAGTCAGTAGGCCCATAGTGTATGTCACTTCCGTAACAGACAGATACTTCATCTTGTAACCAGAGACTCTCTGGTTTACACATTTGAAAGTGATAATGGGCTGTTTAAAGTATAAAACCACAGTTAATTTTCCCTGTCACTTTATGTCACATTAGTTCACATATTAAGCTATTAGTCATTCATTAAGTGACCTACTTGCATATGACCCAGCCTTCCAGGTCTCATAAAAACATAGTTTTCAAAATGGTTGTATCTATTACATTGTAGTAGCACCTGTGGATTTAGTGTGGCGCTAGTAAGCTAACCTCTCGTTCTCCTTTTATGTAGCCTCATGCAGGGGTCTGTGTGTGTAACATGAGCTGTTTACAGCAGCTGACAGGCTGCCTTGTGCACTGCAAATTCATTAAAATTTCATATTCATCTATAATGCAGACCTTCAGTTCATGATCTATCTTGTTAATGATCAAGTAGAACTTGAGAGTGAATCTAACAAGAGGGGAGAATCAATATCTCTCCCCACCCCCCAGTACTGTATTTTTCAGTTCATGTGAACAAAAATGGTGTATAAAGTCCCAGAAGCGAAGCCTTTGGAAAAGTCTGTATCTTTTGATAGTGGAATTAATTTTCACTCTTTAAACTGGACTTTTAAAGATCTGCTTTCTGTCTGTAGACCTCAGGACGCACATGGACCTGAATTGATATTACCTGCAAGCATTGAATTCAGGGAAAGCTGTAAGTATTAACATTTCAAACAAAATCTGGTTAGGTGTGACAATTTTTTATTAACAGTTTTTATTTCATTCTTATAGATAACTTCAAATACGCAAGCAGTTTGAAAAGTTACAGTGGTCACATTTTCCCCTCAGTCCCAGTCATACTCCTTACAAAAGCCAGTGAAATGCTACAAAGTGTAATAGTTGTTAAAGGTTATAGCTATCAATCCTATGCCTTTCCCATGGGACCACAAAGTAGAAGTAAGAGATGAAGGCAGAAATAGAAGCAGCTCTTGCGCTAAATAAAGGCACCGGTTTTATCAAGAATTTTAAACTACTTTGGAAGTTTAACTACTTAGGTTTTACTAAAATCAACCGGTATATAAATTTTGTTGAAAATAATAATTTAAAAAAATTAAGAGGGAAAAAATCCTAATGTTGCATATTTGCAGAGCCATTTGTCGGAAGGTTCCTTTGTGCACCTTCAAAATATTTCTACACCCTCCCCCAAAGGTCACAAGAATCACTCCCAGGTATTTTTCTAAGTTCAGATAAGTCACACTTTCTTTGGCATAAGGAGCTCAACCTATTAAAAAGTTAGCCTCATGCAAATAAGTATACTGTAGTGGTCCGTTTTCTTCAGTGGCCTGCTCTGCAAATTACAGCAACATCTGGCCACACTCTACACTTTGCAGTAGGCCAGTGTGTTCTATATGGACTGTCCTGCAAGACAATTTAAGATATTCAATTGGTCCAAAATATAGCAGCCAGATTACTGGTTGGGTTTCATATAACCCCTGTTTTGAAATAGCTGCACTAGTTGCCAGTTTGTTTCCAAACCCAGTTCAAGGTGTTCACATTGCAGTTTAAAGCAATAAACAACTTAGGCCCCAAGTATCTGCAAAACCATCTTCAGAGATCTTTGGATATGCAGAGAGAGCTCTCAGAACTTCTTGCTACCCTTAGAAATGGAGGGTATGATGTCCCAGGAGAGGGCTTTCTCTGTAGCAGCCCCTGAACTGTGGGCCTTCCTCCCCACAGAAATGTGTCCAGCATCTTCCTTGTACGCTTTTTGCTGTATGTTGAAGATGCACATCTTTACCTTGGCCTTTGACAGTTAAGGTACTTTGTACTGAGGGACCAACCTCTTTTGCTGAATCTATATTGTTCTGTTCCACTTGGAACAGTTTTATGTGTTTTCTAATTGAAATGATTTAAGCTGTTTATATAATTGTATATTCTGTGACCCATCCTGGGACTTGGTGGTGAAGGGTACGGAATAAACCTTGCTTATAAATAGAACAAGTTATGAATTCATCTGATCTTGGTTTATCTTGTTTTTGCAGCTGAAGATTCCTTTTTGTCTGCCATTATAAATTACACCAATAGCTCAACAGTTCATTTTAAGCTGTCTCCTACATACGTTTTGTATATGGCATGTCGGTATGTATTGTCAAGCCAGTACAGACCTGACATCAGTCCTGCTGAACGTACTCACAAAGTCATTGCAATAGTCAACAAGATGGTGAGCATGATGGAAGGAGTTATACAGGTGAGCTGCAGTTTTAAGAGAATTTCTGTGAATACATTTTCATAGCTTAACTTTTTTTTATTACAAAAAATACTTCGCTTTTAGCAGGCTTGTTTAACTTTATAGCTGTGGCTGCAATCACATAGCCAATATGATAATGGATATCACAGGGCAGTTTATAAATACCACACAAAATTATTTCAATTGCAGTGTAAAACAAACAAACAAAAAACTAATCAAGGTCCTCTAAAACAAAAATAAGATCAGTAACAGGATTCTCTTACTTGCGTATAGATCTTTATGTCAGATATTGAACAAGAGATTCAAATAATCATGGTTTTAGAAAACTAGAAAGCACCTGAATTTAAGCATTTTAATTGGCATTTAGCTAAGTTCTACTCAGAGTAAATTAATAAACCTTAGTCTTTTCCATTAACTTCCATTGGTCTACTCTTGAGTAGGACTGGTGTCGTACACCAACCTTTAGGTTTCATTTGTTGCCTAAGTCCATTAATTTCAATAGGTTTAATCTGAGTAGGACTCAGATTGGGTAACACTCTTTGCCAGCATGGGTCTTGAGCTCAAAATTTGGTTCCATGCTGTTGTCTACAGGAGGGGTAGTCAACATGATGCTTTCAGGTAGTGGTGGACTACAACTCCAGTCATCCCTGACCACCATACATACCGGCTAGAGTTGGAGTCCAGCAACATCTGGAAGGCCCCACATTGGCTACACCTCTTTTTTATGTGTTGAATCCAGAATTCTCATGGATGGAGCTCTGTTGGAGGAAGACATAAGAAAACCTCAGTGTGGGAAGTGGCATGTGGATTGTAGGGGAGACTCCTCTGATTCACAATTATTTTCAGGAACAGAAAGAGTTCTGAACGTGGAGGAGGAACTGGATCCAACCCACTGTCTTCTATATATGCTCATTTATGCATTCATATTAAAAACAGATGTTTTTTGAATGATTGGAAGTAATTATATTTAAAAGAAATTCAGGCGTTCAACTGCAAATAGCTTGCTCGTCACTCAGTTTTTATTTTTGGTACACGTGGTGCCAAAGTGAGCAGCAGCATCACTCAGGGTTTTTATTTTTTAGTTTTTTGTGTCCAAGATTTAATTTTTCAATTAAAACATACTTGTCTGTGAAAGCAATTCATTTTATTATGGCTCCACTTGTATTTTCCTTTAAATGGTCCTATTTCTGTCTTCACCTGTCTCCCTGTTACGTTAGTAGTGCTATAGATTTGGCACGCAGTTCTGCCTGTCCTACACTCTCTGAGTAATATGGAGATCTATCCCATTGAAGCCAGTAGAACCTTCCTGACAGCAGCAGTGATTGAGGGTTGTATGGGGCGGTAGCAGCACCTTCCTGGTGGTGGTGGTCTTGTGCACTGGTATGCGGCAGGGCAGTGGTGAGGTCAGGGGAGCTCTGGGTTGGTGTCATCAGCATCTCGCAGGTGCGTGTACCTACAAGACACTGATGTCAACCTGGAATGCCCTCAGTCCATCCCTGTTGTGAGTGCAGTGCTGCTGGGAAGTAGGATTCCCTCTTCCAAGCAACATGCTACTGCTGCCTCCTGGCACTAGGCTATAACTCTTCCAGAAAGTGTATTGTGCCACACCATGCATTTTGAGGCAGACAATTCCACACCTTCCTTTACAAGATTGTAGCATCTAGGTTTCTTGGAATGGCAGTCCCTACCATCATTTAGCAATTTTGAGTGCATATCTGCAAAGCTCACAGTAGATTGTGGAATGGTTTATGATAGATTGAATGTTATCAGTTTGGCTTTGATTGCAAAAGATCTGATCAGCCCTTTATTGAACAGAAATGTAATACAAAACGTAATTATTTTTAAGTACAGAAATATACACCTATCATATTCCCTTTGGCCTCTGTTAAATTTAGGCTGTAATTCTATATTCCTACATGGGAGTAAGCTCCTGTAAATACAGTAGTAATTCTTTGTGAGTAAACATGCATAGGATTTCACTGTATAGTTTTCAACCTGATCTTTGCATGCAAATGCTATAATTTCCATGGAGCTTGAGCTAAACTTTTATTATAATTATGTTTATGTTTCCCTTCAATCATATTTCCAGGGTATTAGGCAAGAAAGTCATATGTAAATCCATTCTTAAATATGAAGTACAGTCATATCTCTACTTAAGTATCCCTCTGGATGCGGAATCTTTGGGTTACAGTTACAGCCAACCCGGAAGTGTATACTTGCGTGTTTCTCTGCATGCGCAGAAGCGCTTAATTGCGCCGTGCGCATGTGCAAAAACATGCCTCTAGCGAACAGACCCCCGGAACGAATTAAGTTCATATTCAGAGGGTCCACTGTAAAATAGAAGGAAGAACTTCAGAATTTCAATTAATCACTGGAGTTCTGTTTGCAGAGACCCTCCTAGATAGTAATTCAAGTAATTAGATTCAAAGCATTTTTAAAATAAGCTATTATACAAGCAGTATCTATCTCAGTGAAAATCCAGAAAAGACAGCCAATTTTATAGGTTTTTGTGGGTGATATAATCAAACACATATTGAGGGGTATACATATGTCCAAACTTAGAAAGGAAATTCATGATACAACACTCCATGAGAGTCCATTAAGAAGCACTGTAAGATTATTTAACAAATTTTGTAAAAAGAGTGTAGGTATCAGATGGATTAATTGTCACTGCACAAATTCTAGTGGCGAAATTACTGGAAATAAAACACTCACAACCATAGAAGAGTGCTCTTAAACTGGCATTTCTACTAGTTCTGTTCAATATATGAAAACTGAACTGACCTGGCTACACTGCTACATGTCTGGCTGTCTGGTGTAAAGCTGACTTCTCATGGAAAGGAAAAGCTCTGTTGTCTTCTGTGGAGCAGATCTCC
This sequence comes from Podarcis liolepis, assembly GCF_965112155.1. Taxonomy (NCBI): domain Eukaryota; kingdom Metazoa; phylum Chordata; class Lepidosauria; order Squamata; family Lacertidae; genus Podarcis; species Podarcis liolepis. The sequence goes on from NC_139557.1 coordinate 74,351,469, forward strand.
ATGTTACTCTTTGCAGGATTGCGCAAAGTTTTCTCAGTTGTATCACTTCTGGTGGTGAAATGTTTTAATGTGACTGAGCATAAGTCTTGTGCCTTCATATTTAGTGTTTGATTTCGAAAACTACCATGAATGTTCACAAGTTTCTTTCTTCTGTTTGATTTCCTTCGTTTTTCTCCAGGAGGTAGACCAGGTTGATCAGGTAGGATATATTGCTGGGAACTGATCCTAGCTGTGTTGGCTTAGCTCAGTTTCTCATGCTGCTTCCATGTAAAAATACAATATTTCTACAGCTGGATTGAACAGTTCATAACCCTCATTCAGCAGCTGGAACATGCAGTACTAAAATCCTTTTTTGACTGCGCAGCCTATCAGCATTCCATAATTTCTGCTTAACGCACTTCAGTATGGAGACATAATGACAAAAGTTCTTTTTCTTCCCTTTTTTTTTTGTTTTGTCTATGGTTCTGTTCTTTGGATCTCATCTGAGGTTGCCTGGCCTAGCATTTGTGGTCGGGAAATGGTGAGATAGATCAGTACTCGATACTGAGTTGCTTGGTGTCAAAGCCAGTGGCTAGCAGTATCTGGGTGACAATGGGCATTAGTCAACATGTGCTTGCGCACATACAGATTACCAGATAATGCATACATCTAAGCTTTCCACATTTCATGACAACATGCTAACTCCATTTCACAAATGGCATTTGGAATATTTAATAATTTATCATTAAAATATCACTTGTAATTTGAAGCAATTGCAAGATGTCCAGCATATATTACTTACAGTTTCATAGAAATTCTTTGCAAATATCTGGTAACTGAGTTATATTTGGTAATATGGAGGGGGTACTGGTCTATCTAAACAGAGCCTTTTGATAATGAATGCAAGCTGACTTGCCAGAGGAAGACTTCCTTTTGATGTTTACACGACTTTTCGAAAAATATTTTCAGAAACAGAAGAATATTGCAGGGTCACTTGCTTTCTGGATGGCAAATGCATCTGAGCTGCTAAACTTCATTAAGCAGGATCGAGAGCTTAGCCGAATCACCTTAGATGCGCAAGATGTTTTGGCACACCTAGTTCAAATGGCATTCAAGTAAGATAATCAGATTTCTGTATATAGTACATTCATCAATTTTTTCCTTTTTCAGGAAAAGTTATACATTATTATTTCCAAATACCTTTAAAAGCAGATATTGAATGTTATCCAATGTTAGTCATACCCAGAGTAAGCTCATTGAAATCAATGAACTTTATTGCACTTATTTCAGTGGGTCTACTCAGAGTATAATTAATTGGCTATCACCAGTGTTTTCATTTTTTAAAAAATTAAAAATTGGTTAATTCATTTGTTTATTATATCTGTTAGTTACTCTATCTACTGGTGCATTGTATATCTTATTATGCTCTAAGTGAGGAGGAGTTCATCCTTTTACTTGGGCACAATAAAAATTCTGAAGATTCTTTATTAGAATTAATTTATATTAAGAGTGAAATTTACAAGTGACCTGTGTAATTAGAAGTAAAAAAATAAACCCCTTTTGGTGTTATTTTTCCAGTTTCAAGCAATCTGCGTTGTGTAATAGAGCTAGTAGATTATATGTTAGAATTCCACTGGAATGGGGGAAAAATATGACACCCCCCATCAAAACACGCACACAACACCCCCCCCCCCTTTTTCCTTAACAGTTTTGGGTTGAACCCGGAGGAAGTCACATTGTAGTTCCACTGAAATATGTGGGACAAGTTAGTCATCACTAGCTCAAGTCTCATTGTAACTATTTCCAGTGTCAGTTGCAACAAAACAATAAAGTGCCATAAGACTGTTGTTTATCTCAGTTCTTCTCCTAACATCCCCTGGGTACAATCCCATAAAAATCATAGTCAATTTCAAAATATAACAGAAATTGACTTGGCACAGTTTGGTATTTTTAATTCAGTATTAGTGCAGCAATATTTCTTAATGCATCTGTTTCTTGGGAAATTGCTCAGGAAACTTGGTGAACAATAGATAGTGAGGATGCAGTCCTAAGCACACTGAGGAGTAAGGCCTGGTAAACTCAGTGGGACACTGAGATATGTGCAGCATTGTGCTGAGAGTTGAATTGTTGACACTTAGGTAAATTCATTTTTTACATGGCTGCAGGTTTTCATCAGCCTAATTTCTATGTTCATGAATCTAAATATTCTTTAAATGGGTGGAAGCCTTAATATTAATATTTATACAAAATTTTATTTTTTTCAGATATTTGGTTCATTGTCTTCAGTCAGAGCTTAACAACTACATGCCTGCATTTCTTGATGATCCAGAAGAAAATAATCCTCAAAGGCCTAAAATAGGTTAGATCACTTTATGATATAATGTACTAAGCATAAGGCCTACTGTCATGAGAGGAGCACGGTGGGAAACCTTATATTTTGCAGGGAACTGCAATGTGTTTTTGCACGTACAATAAGACATACTATATGTGAGGAGTTCCTCATCAGCAAGCTGCATGGCAGCCATTGACATCTAATCCACCTTTCCCGATATTGTATGTTAGAATGTATCCGTGCTTGTATTTGTGTGTAATAATACATTATTTGTGTGTAATAATGCATGACCCTTCCCACTTGGATAACTCCAGTAACTGCCCTAGGCAGTTTCTTTGAGGACTTCAAGCCATGTTCTGTGGCCCAACAATATAAATATAATATTTGTGCTAAAGACATTACCAATTATGCATATCTATTGGACCCATTAACCATTTACAGTGGTACCTTGGTTGTCAAACTTAATCCGTTCCGGGAGTTCGTTCGAAAACCAAGGCGCGGCTTCCGATTGGCTTCAGGAGCTTCCTGCATTCAATCAGAAGTTGCGTTGGATGTTCAGCTTCTGGAAGATGTTCACAAACTGGAACACTCACTTCTGGGTTTGTGGTGTTCAGGAGCCAAGGTGTTTGACAACCAAGGTTCCACTGTATAAAAATTCTAGAAAAGAAAGGTGCAGACAGGTAACCTTGAATTTATTGTAAATGTTCTATGTGCAGTCATACTGCAAATAGGAAGAATGCTGCTGCTCCTATGCTTAAGGACTGGCTTGTCTGGAAGGAATCTGTGAAATAGCTGACATTATATAATACACAAATTATTATACCCCTTCCTGAACCTAAAAACAAGTTTGTCCATCCTCATATTCTCTTAATTTATTGATGAAGTTTGACATTACCTTTGTTTCTCCTTTTTCTTTGGTTTTCCTGTGACAGTTGCTGCTTTTTACTCTATGCATTGGGAAATTTAAAAATTAAAAAAATATGGAGTACAAGTATTACTTCATTATGCAGATAAATACATCATTGTTATTAATGTCTTCCAGTCATAATGTAATATTTAACATTGATTAACTTAACAGAGTAGCTCAACCTGGAATGCATAGCGAGTAAACTATTGTATTTTTTCTTCTAGATGACGTCTTGCATACGCTGACTGGAGCCATGTCCCTGCTGCGGCGATGTAGAGTGAACGCCGCACTGACCATACAGCTCTTTTCCCAGCTGTTCCACTTTATCAACATGTGGCTTTTTAACCGATTGGTTACTGATCCAGATTCAGGATTGTGTTCACATTACTGGGGAGCCATCATCCGGCAGCAGCTGGGGCACATTGAAGCTTGGGCAGAAAAACAGGGCTTGGAGCTGGCTGCTGATTGTCATCTCAGTAGGATAGTGCAAGTAGGTATTTGGTAGTAATAGGAAAAATAAGTGCTTGCTTGCATGGTCTTGGAAGATCTTCCTCTACTAATTTAACAGTGGAAATTCAGACTTAGCCACCTGTATGAAGTCATATGAAACCAGTGTCTGCAAAGTAGGGTTTAGGGTGTTCAGTTGCTTAATTGCTTCAGTGTGGTTTTCCTCAGAGAGGTCTGTTTTCTTGCTGTACTGAGGAGAGCTGTTTTGTACCAACTGCCTTATTTTTAAAAAAGGTATTTTCTAGTTTAACCTGTTCTAAGAGTTTCAAACACAAAATGTGTACTCATTCAAGAGCAGGGTTCCACTCTCCAATTTGGTGTGTAGGGTCCACTGTCATGTTTCTTAATAAAATAAAGGTGATTCTACTAATTGTGCTTCTTTTTCAGGCAACTACTTTACTTACTATGGATAAGTATTCACGTGAAGACATTCCCAATATCAACAGTACCTGCTTTAAACTCAATTCTCTACAACTGCATGCCTTGCTACAAAATTATCATTGTGCCCCAGATGAGCCATTTATTCCAACAGTGAGTTAATCTTGACATTTATTTATTTATTTATTTATTTATTTTTATTTAAAACATAATTTCCCTATCAATTTTTATATAGAGAATGTTATGGGGTAGCGTAAAAGGTTTGAGACATCTGAACCCCATTTTTTAAATGGTGATAGTAATTCTTAGCTTGAGTAGCCTATTCTGTCTCACATAGAGAAGGAAGAAAATACAGGCACCCCCCTGTTTTTCATGGGGGTTGTGTTCCAGGTCATTGTGTATGACAGTGCTCTGCCGCAATGCTCGCATGCACAATCACATATCAATTGGGTGCACGCAAATCTGCTTCATTGTTTTGAGTATCAACAGATAGCTTAATGATGCATTTTCAGTGCTCTTGGACTTATTTGTGTTTCCAATTTTGGGACACATTGCAGCATTCTATTTATGAAACTTTCTTATTTTTCTTAGGACTACATCGATGGAGTAGCTTGCTCAAGTCTTTGAATTGTAGGTGGGAGGGTGGCGAGAGGAAAAAAAAACTATTAGTTCTAAATAGTCAAACTGTAGGTTAAAACCTAACATCTCCCTTCATTATTTTTCCTGCTCTTCAAAATACAGATTTAATCAAATATATAACATCCAGTATAAATCAGTTTCTTCCTATTGCAAAAATAAATGCCTGCAATTCTTGTTTTGGTATCAGTATAATAATCCCCTTTGTATTACTCGTTGATCAAAAATGTTTAATATATTTCTAATAGTTTGAAGAATTTCATTTAAAGGGCACCAGCGGGTGGGGTGGGATGAAACTAAAGTTAAAGCTCACAGCTACAGTTGAACGAAAGCTTTTGCCTCTTGTATCTGCTTCAGACATCATCAACCTAAACATATCACATACATCTTTCACATTTGCTAATTTGGGGTGGCTAAAGTATAAAATGATAACTTTATATTATTGGATTCTCATGTACAGCATTGTTTACTCTCTCTCTCCCCCGCCAAACTAGGAGTTAATAGAAAATGTTGTAGCAGTGGCAGAAAACACCGCAGATGAGCTGGCTCGAAGTGATGGTAGAGAAGTACAGTTAGAAGAGGACCCTGATCTACAGCTACCCTTTCTTCTGCCAGAAGATGGTTACTCATGTGATGTTGTCAGAAACATCCCAAATGGGCTGCAAGAATTTTTAGATCCACTTTGCCAAAGAGGTTAGTCCTTTTAGTCTTGTACTGGGACAGAAAATGCTTGCTCTGCTGTAGTTCAGCTAAGAAAAAATCATTTTGTCTTTAAATGTTTGGAAAAATCTTCTTGCCATTATTTATATGTAGGATTTCAGCAACTTTTGTTGTCATGGAGATTTTATTTGGGCATCCCTTAAATCAAGAAAAGGAGTGTCTTCTTTCCAGATTTGTATTATCATGTGATGCACATTCTGTGTTTCTTCCTTCCATCTTTTAAAAGCACTTGTCACATTGATGATCAACGCTGTTTTTAGTAATGAAACATTTGTATGCATGGTATTTGTTTTTTGTGGACTCTCAAATTACCTAATATGAGACCTGGAAAATACATTCAGTTATACATTGTCTCCCGCACCCTACCCTTTCTAGGTTTCTGCAGATTGACACCTCATCCACGTTCACCAGGAACTTGGACAATATATTTTGAAGGTGCAGATTATGAAAGTCATCTGTTGCAAGATAATGCTGACCTGGCAAGTACTTATCTTCTGGACATTATGGTAGAGGACATAAACTGCAGTTTAACCATATGCAGTTTGTTATTTAGGGTGGCACTAGAGAGTTAAAATGCAGATTTGGATATACTATATTTTTCCTTCGGCATAGCATATATTAGTGCTTTACTTAAGCTATTCAAAGTGCTTCATTTTGCAACATAGAAGTAAGTTGTGAGCAGAATTACCTGTAAGTGTATTAAAGTACCCAGAATGAATTCTTACTGCTGTGCTCAGTATCGTGGAATGCAGAGTTTAATCTGTGCTTTGTTTCTGTAGACTCATCCGTTAAGGAAGGAACCTGAAATAATCACTGTGACACTAAAGAAACAAAATGGAATGGGTCTGAGCATTGTGGCTGCTAAGGTATGAATATATAAATATACTAGAAAGCTCTGTCCTCCTGCTTGCTCCACTCACCCCCCCCCCACAAGGCACATTACTTGCTGAATTGTCTGCCCTATCAATATGTTTGTAGCCCTTTTTTTACCTTCACCCCCCATGCACATGCCTTCTCTCTGTAACCCTTCTCGCACACAGACCACCCTCATCTTCCTCCACACGTTGCACCCCTTCAATTTTGAAGTCGCTATTTCCTCCTGTTTTGCAGCCCCTTTCGTGCCCTCACTTTCATATTCACTCCTATTTTCGTACCTCCTCCTCCTCCTACTTCTGCAGATAAATGCTACTGTACCTTTAAGAATAGAATTTTGAAGACTGCCAGATGGTTAAGTGATGGATGTTGTACATCTATGGTGTTTGCTTGTTAATAAAATACTTGTACAGTACTAAATTACTGCATTGAATCTGTACATACATGGTACCAGGAGTGAGTAATATTTGTGGGCTCCTTTATCTCATACACGAGGTAGCTGAGGAATGAAAGAGGGAGACAACAATGGAGAGACGTAAGGGGGGAAAGTGGCGATTTAAAGCAAGCCTTGAGTACTGTAAGAAGGGAGTTGAGAAAGGCTTTGTTGTGTTAGTTTTTTAATGTTGACCTCTGTGTTGTACCCATTTCCATTATTTCTCCTTGTTTTTTCCCCAATCCTTAGTGTTCCTCCCTTCAGATATCCCCCATTGTCTTAAACCATCCCTTTCCCCCTCCCAGTGTCCCTCTCTTCTCATTTTGATTTTGTCCACGATAGCCATAAAGTGAGTAACTGAATTGCATCTCATCCTATTGACTGAGGTGTGGGGAGTGAACAGGCAGCAGAGAGGCTCACCCTGATGACTTTTCATTCTAATGTGAATTATTGTGCCACCAGTTTCCAACCACCAGATGGTGCACTGTACCAGTATTGTAAAGCTGCCACATATTTAACAAATGTAAAGAGCTAGTTGGTAGGTGGCAGTGTTCTAAAAGAGCATTTATATTTCAGGGAAGAAATTTTACGATCTGTACTGTTGAATTTATTAATGATCTTGCATCATTTAATCCAGAAGCAAGTCATTCACTTTTGTGTTCTGCTATTAAGATACACATGAACAGCTTGCTATGTCAGCACTGACCACTGTCATAAGTGACATTGCCGAATTTGAAAGAGTCTCTGGCAGGAATACATGTGTAGTAGCCTTCCCCACCCCCTTCTGCAGTCATAATTCATCTTAACAAAAAATAACCCTATTCAAGCTAGGTGGTTGCAAGAGGGAAATAACAATTTTTAATGGGACTAATCTGCAACCTCAGTGGTGGTCTTTTAAAGTCTCTTTAAATGTATAGCATTTTTGACTATTAAGGACATGGTGCTTCTTGTTTCCAAAGTATTGTATCTTTGCTTGGTTCCAGAAGGGAAGAAAGAACTGGCTCTTTTACACTCTCAAGTGTAAAAGAATGAGAGTGATCTTCTAGCTTTATTATTAATCGTATTTTAGAAGATGTGCAAATACCTGCAATTTTTAGTTGGTGACTAATTCAGACTATTCTTATGCACCTTTAGTGATATTTTTGCTGATTGATTCATTTTTACTTAGGACATGGTAGTTGCCCCAGAGTATGAATGTGGGCAGGGCTGTTTCTGGCAGGTGAAACACACAGGGCAAATTTGCACACTAGGAATCTCTAGAGGGGAGACCTTCAACTTTTTAAGGGCTCTGGACAGATTTAGATTTTTGAGCGAGTGCTGTGGACATCACACCCTCTGGCTGCTTCTTTTCTACCTTCCCTGAATCAGGAAATCACACAATCGATCTCCGGAGAGAGAGTACATGCACACACTTCACTTTTTCAATGAATCTCTGTAAAAGTCATATTCAGTAGAAAAACACTTAGAGCAGAAAGAGGAAGTGAGAAAATACACAATTTTTCTAACTTTCTCCTTTGGCTCTGTATACTTTTCAAGGGAGAAAAAGAAAACCTACCTCATGGTGAAAGGGTTGCTGAATGGGAGGAAGGCCTCAGAGGCTTGGTGAGCCCTAGGGGAAGACCTCAAGGGCACCACTGTGCCCATGGTCACAATTCTGGCAACCTCCACTCAAGCGTTCCCTCTGGATGGTCATGGTTGCTACCACTGCCACTCCCATGCCTCTTCCTCACCTCAACTCCCAAATTGCTTTGCCATTTTAACACAGCATCAGTGCTGGTGCACTTTCCTCCCCTTTATCTGAAGAAAGGGTTGCTTCCTCAGAAGCTAAGCAATCAGGGTAAGGTGGTCCAGGAAAGGGACTGTGTTGGTCATGTGTGTGGCCTCCCAAAGGATTGAGTTCCAGAGCAATTTGCTAGGTACGGTCCTGAATTTCTATGCATGTCCAAACTACACTCAAAAATTATCCCAGCCGGAATGCGTTCTTAAGCCTGCTTCCACATAAAGGTTGCATTCTCTGGATCCAGGCAAATAGAAAAGTTCTGGTCATCTCATCTGCAATGGAGAAAGCAAGAGCCCCAAATTTAGACTTTTAAACTTATGTATGAGTTTCAGCCTCAACATTATTAATGTTCTTCATTTTTCTGAGGTGATAAAATCTTATATTGTTGCTGTTAACATCCTTATGGTGTTGTGAAATAACCAGTTGTCTTATCAGTGGTAGTCTGGCCTCTTGACTAGAGTGCTGGCTTGACAGATCCCTGGAGCCATGTCCCAGAATTAGTTCTAGGAACAGGCCGAGGTAAATCAGTATAAATTAGTTTCAAGAGGGATTTAGTGATTCCCTAGGAACTTCAAATTATCTGATAGGCATGGTTCCAGAGGGCAAACAGAAACCATTCACCTATTGCCAAGAGATTGGGACTTCCAGTTCAAATCTTGTCTGTGTTTTCCAGGAGGTGTAGTAATAATCCTTCTAGCTGTTAGCATGTAGTTAGGAACATGAGCTGTTCTCTGTGATAGTACCAGTGAGCATAGCCACACTGGCTTGAAAAGGCAATAGCCACATTTCCAGTACCGCATTAGGAACAGAATAAATTGCCTACCATTAATGTAATGGTTTCCAGTAGTGGTCTTGCTGATGCTTCATTTCTGTTGCAAGACTTTTCTATAGCAGGAGTACTTTTTTGGTGGTAGTGGCTGGATTGTTTGGGGGTCAGGGGGGCAGTAATACTAAGAGACTAAGGGCAGAATTTAGTGCTTTAAGCCTGAAAGATGTTTCGATGTTAAATGCTGCCTGACTTCCAACCACACTGTGGTTACATTTTATGAAATCCAGATGATTTGGAAGCAGTGTGTGCATGCAGTTTACTTTAAAAATATATCACGGGGTGGGTTGGGGAGTGAGGGGAGGGGTTAGCATACGACTTCTTCCCATCTGTGGGCCAGCACTTACTTCCTGTTTAATTTGGATTTTCTGTATCTTACTGAAAAGGCCGCCTTGATTTTTCTAGGCAGTGCCTATAGTTTAATAAAGCTCTTGATGATAAACTAAAGGCAGAGTAGCATAACTGATTGTGCAAAGAGTTGGAATATTGTATTGGTTGTAACTAGTGTTGATAAATGCTATGCTATATCAGTGTCCAGTTCAGTGCTGTCTTGCTGGGTGTTTTGGAAAATCTGGCAGACTGATGTTTGGGTTGTAGTCGAAGGCTGAGAAAGGATTGAAGAGTTGTATTTCTGGAGTTAAAATGTGGTTTTCTGTCGTTGGAAGAACAGAATCCTCGGTAAGTCTGTTCAAAAAGTGCTTTTCTATAAATGTTTAAAGTTGTCGGTGACTACTTCATTTGGCACTACTTGTTGTTGCATGCAGCTAAGTGATGTTCTTTTTAAAAGTTAGCACAATAATTTTTTTACCTTAAGCCAGTTCCTTTTCTGTGCTTTTTAAATGACAAACATAGTGAGAGGTTTTAATCTACTGTAGTCTGCCAAGTGAACAATTGCTTCATTTACTATTGAAAGATTATGAATAATGTAAGATATGCGCTTTTCCTTCTATCTATAATCCAGAAATATCTTTATAAATCTTGTGATTTCACGTGTGAAGAATGTTAAAACATATTAAAATTGACATTCTAAACACTAAGTAAGAATAAAATTAACTGACTTCAATATATTTAATTCTGTAGAGGTTCTTTTAGCTAATTTACATGCCATTTCAATTGCTGTAAGTATTGATATTGAACTACTTGACAGCATAGTTGACCTAAACACAATCATAGTTGAAACGCACATTTTTCTCTCAGTGTCAGTCACCACTCTTCACAAGGAAAAGTCAAAACATTCGCTATAAAGCAGTGTTTTGTTTTCATGCCTGTACTTTGATATTGGAAAGGAAAACTCAATAACTCTTTCAAGTAATGATGGAGAAAATATCTATTATCAATGACAATAGTAGAAATAAAATCATTGCCCTAGGAAAGTGCAATACAGCATTAAACCACTGATTTATGTAAAAATTGATTTTTCAACAAACAGCTTTCATCTAACCTTTAATGTATTGTTGATGTTCACAGTCTAACAGTTCTGCATACTTACAAGCAATCCTATGTATGTTTACTTAAAAGTAATATGTTAAAGTAATGATAGTAATGTAATGTAATGATAGCTGCATTTTGGATTGCAGCCTCAAGCACCTAATTCTTTTATGAATTATAACTAATATAGCTACCGTTATTCTGGATTCCGAAGCTTATGTTAAGATGGGATAAAAGAAGAACCAAGCTTGAGTTGGAAGGGACCCTGAGGATCATCTAGTCCACCCCCCTGCAGGAATATGCAGCTGTCCCATATGGGGAGCAAACCTGCAGCCTTGGTGTTATCAGCACCATGCTCTCACCAACTCCAGCTTCCACTACTTCAAATTTTCAAATAAGATTAGTGGCTGATATTGTCACATCCTACTGTTTAGCAGTTTCTTGAAGAAGAATGTATAGAAAGGATGGGAAAAGCTTTATATCATTCCCACTTTCTGTTCTGCTATGTCTCAGAAACAAACTTTTATGAGAGCCACTATAGCCCAAATGGGAAAAGTAAATGGCCTGATTACAGTGTGAATTGAGTGCTTTTGATCCAGAGATCTATGAGCAACGTTACACTCACAGAACACTCCATCTCGAATAAGGAGAATAGAAGAGAGGTGGTTTTCCCCAGTTGCCCTTTCCCTCACTGACTCTGAACATTTGTTCTGGAGGATAGCAGTGAGACAGGGAATTTGCAAAAAATCACAAACCACTTCCATGAGTGGGAGCCTCCACTGAATTGCAACTCCTTTCCATGAATGGAAGGATTTGTAACATTTACAGGACATCAGGCTACTCTTCTCTGACACTTGAGAGGTCACTCAGAGTTCTATTTTCCACATGGAGATTTAAAGAATGGACAAAACATACAAGTGCCCCTCTGACAGTTAGATGCACAGTCCTTTCTACCTTCTATGTAGACAAAAGTTATGCAGCAAATTGAGCATGCATATATAGAGGGGGAAGGTTCCTAGCTAGAGAAAGTCAATAGTCCAGTGGTTGAGCACATGCTTTGCATGCAAATAATCCCACATTCAATCCCCAGCATTTCTAGGTAGGGCTGTGATGGAGTCTGCCTGAGGTTCCGCTGACAGTTGGGTGTCTACAGTATTGTGCTAAAGAGACCAGTGGTCTGACTTATACATATAGTACATATGGAACTATATGTATATGTATGCCCATACTTATACCACATGTATACATGTATGTATAGAAGTAAATTTGTTACAGATGAGTTCTCTTGCTTTTGAATCTATTTTAATACTTACAAAGTATAAAAAGTGTTCTAAGTGTTGTATAGATATTAAAGATAAGATTGGTATATTGAGGGTTGGGCACTACTACTACTACTAATAATAAATATAAATTTATTTTTTATACCCTGCCCATCTGGCTGGGTTTCCCCAGCCACTCTGGGTGGTTCCCAACCGACTGTTAAAAACACAATACAGCATTAAACATTAAAAACTTCCCTAAACAGGGCCGCCTTCAGATGTCTTTTAAAAGTAAGATAGTTGCTTATTTCCTTGACATCTGATGGGAGGGCGCTCCACAGGGCAGGCGCCACTACTGAGAAGGCCCTTTGCCTGGTTCCCTGTAACTTCACTTTTTGCAGTGAGGGAACCTTCATAACATATATTTTATGGAAATCACCTGTGGCTAAAGTCTGTTTAGATAAGCAGACACACATCTACTTGCCTGCCCTATCATCAACTCACATTATGTCTTCTGGAAGAAGGGCAGCATTGGTGTCCTGTCATGATTTTACAACTTCAAAGAATTAGGTTTGACCAAGAATGCTATGCAAGATGCAACTAGCTCAAATCAAGGCACTTTTTACCTCACCTTCCGCAACTTCTTCCTTCTGCTTCACATTTCTTAACAAAGCCTTTGCTTCTGCCACACTTGTTGCGGTTTATGTAATCAAAGGTTCTGTTAAGGAATTTGAAGCAAAAGGAAGAAGATGTGGAAAGTTGGGATTAATACTTGTTGCAAATGTACCATTCACAGAAGTATATTCAGCTTTAGAAGCCATTGAACAATACACATGCTATGCAACTCACATAAATTCAGCAGGGCTTCTTTTTAAGAAATTGCAGGCTAACAAAATAACCAGGGATATAGTGTGATGTAGCTGTTGAAGAGTCTGAATTAAGAGTTGGCAGTACTTGTTCACCTCACAGTTCAACTATGAACTTGCATTGTCTTGCCCTGGACCACCTAATATCTTCCCCTCAGTTCCTCTGACTACCAGCCAATCAGTAATATAAGTATTGTGATACTGGCTGCCCTTACAGGGATGGTCGGAGATGTCAGTGAGATATTTATATCAAATAGTTTTATATTTTAGTTATCAGTGGGTAAACTGTTAAGCAAAACTGCAATATCATCACACTCCTATATTTCTATTTGTATAGTAAAACAAAATGTAAAGAATGTCACCACACAGCCCTGGTTAGAGGATTTGTAGTTTTGTGTCCCAATCCTGAATGTTCATTAATTCGGGATGGGATAGGGGAGCAAATATGAAGTGGTGGTCTAAAGCAACAGAAGTTTGAGTTAAGCAAGGTAGGAGGGAGGTGACAGGAAAATGGGGTATTTAATCAAGCAAACACTCATATGTGTGCAATATCAATCAACTGAACTTAACATTCTCCAGCTGACAGGCTTAAGATTCTGTTCATCTTAAAGATACAGTAACATACATTATCAAGGAGGAGGGGGAAATGCAAAGGGGGCTTTTAACTAGGAGAAGGCATGGAAATGGGATGATCTATGTGCAAAGGAGAGTTGAAATAAGGAGGAAGAGGGAGATAGGAAAAAGAAGATGAAGGTGAAAATGGGAATGCAGAGAGCTGCGAAAAGAGGACTAAGAGGTGTGGGAATGCAGGTGAAGATGAAAGCATTTGCATGAAAGGTCTGTGGAATAGGAGGGGATGATGGCTTCATAATGGGGTGGGAAGCGAAAAGGCTGCTTAGTAGTTGCAATGTGTGGAAAGAGGAAGATGCAGGTTAGCAGGATGTGCAGTGGTGTTGCACGAATGGAGGGGGAAGAGGAGGAGGCATGGATCTGGGAGTGAAGATGAAAATGGTTGCAAAGCAGAACAGAAGAGAGTGTGGCTGGGAAGGTGAAAAGCAAGCTTAGTAGTTGCATGGGGTGGGAAGGGATTAATGCGGGGAGAATGGCAAGATTTGCTGCTTGTCAGAAAAAGCAACCTTTATTGTGCATTTGTAATAAGAATTGCTTTATCTCTTTCTAGGGCGCTGGTCAAGATAAACTTGGAATCTATGTCAAGTCTGTGGTCAAAGGTGGTGCTGCAGATGTGGTTAGTAGTACCGTTAATTATTAAATTACTAAAATTTCAGTGATTAATTTTGAATAGTTATAAACTACATAGGTTAGCTTGGCTAATCTCCTAATGTATAATGTACCTTTGTCTTATGAAACATTTAACCAGGATGGCCGACTGGCTGCAGGGGATCAGTTACTTAGTGTGGATGGACGCAGTTTGGTTGGACTATCCCAAGAGAGGCAAGTCATGCTTTCATGTGTTTGTAGAAGAGTGGTGTGGTTATAAATCACATAGGTCTTTTCCTCTCATCTTTTACACCCCTTGATTTGATTGACATATATTCCATTCTCAACCTCCTCCGTCTTTAATCACTGGTCATGCCATAGATGTTGAGACACATTTGCTCACCCAGACATGTGTAGTGTAGTGCTGTGACTTGCAATGGCTCTGGATTTTTTGAATTGTAGGAGGCATTTGGTTTGTCATGAGAAAAGTGACTGCGCTTTTCACCTCTATGCTATCTGGTCTGCCAGACTGTTTCACAGACTTGTAACGCTTCTATTAGAGCCATACGGGGGAAATTGAGCCCTTTTGCCACAGTTGCAGAAGTGGGATTGCACAGATTGGCAACCCAGCCAATCAAAACAACAACAACACTAGTGTACCCTTTTCTGCTGCAGTACCACTGATAGTAGCTCAGAGTGCCTCATCAAAGAAAATTCTGATTCCCAAAGTCTGTGATTAAATCCTGTATTTGATTTAAAGCTTGCAGTCCTTGCAGTTTTAAAGACAGTCATTTGTGCCATTTCTACTTTAGAAAATAAACTGGCAATTTTTTGTGTGGTGTGTGTGTGTTTTTTTTTACTTAGAGAAAGTTTGGATGACTTGTTTAGCGTGCAAGACATTAGATGAAATTTTATTCTACTCATGGTTCATAAAAAGGCCCTTATTCCAAATATTACTATTTTAAACAAATTAGTTTTATCTTTTATCTGGAAAACTTATATTTTGTGTACTTTCTCTTTGATCTTTAGTACTATCTTGCTACTGTCAATTGTAGTATTTTTAAATTAATTTTATTTAATTCTTACCTCAGGGCAGCAGAGCTGATGACAAGAACAGGATCAGTAGTGACGCTAGAAGTAGCAAAACAAGGAGCAATTTATCATGGTTTAGCAACTTTGCTTAACCAGCCGTCTCCAATGATGCAAAGAGGTAAACAACTTGAAATATTTTTGTCCGCATACATTTTTGGGTGAAAACCAATCTTAAATCTCCGTGCTTTCTTGAAATTGTGTTTGAATAAACATAGTACAGCCTAATTCACTCATTATTCTTTCTCTGAAGGAGAGGCTTATAAAATCCTTAAAGTCTAGTACAATGCAGTCCTGTGGATGTCCACTCAGAAAGTCTCACTAATGGGGCTTACTAGTTGGACAAATTTGCATAGGACTGCAGTGTTAAGTGTGTTGAGGGTTGTTCCCCAAAAGTAATGAGAACACAGACTATTTCGTAATCTGTTTCCTTCTGTGTTAAATGATAATGACCTGTTGAAAGGACAAAACAGTCAAGATTGTCAAGTGTTTTGAAGATTAGATTAAAACATTTTCTATGGGTTGGTACTGTTTGGCAAACATATATTGAGCCTGACCTCTGATCCATCTGGCCTAGTACTGCCTGCTCTGACTGGCAGCAACTCTGCAGATACCCGCTGCATAATATCCTATTAGCTGGAGATGCTGGGGTTGAACATAGAACACCATACATGCAACACCTGAGCTTTTGTGCTGACTATGTGCTTCCCCAACCTGGATAGGAGTGAGAATACTGCATTTCATTTCTTTTGGCCCAGTAAATACAGATTGTGTGGCAGCCCTGTTCATTTGTTAATTTAACTGGCTTGGAAGGAGCTGTAATTCAAGTGATTCCTGATTCATCTCTCATTCAGAGGCCCCGGGCAAGCCACTTTCATTTCGCGTGAGATACTACCACCTCAGCATTAATTCACCTTAAGAAGGAAGCAGGAGGTGCTTCATAGTTTAGCCTCTGTCTGAGCTTGTCTTCAAAGAACCTTCCTCCTAGTAAATAGAGAGTGTCCAGTGACTAAAGCCCCATTTGACCAGCACACAGCAGGCAAATTCACAGTTAAGTCCAAATTCTCAATTCACTTCCCTTCACCCAATTTCATTCATCTGGGATTAGGGGCATGACTTCGAGATCACATACCAGGTTCTGGCAGCTTTGAATCCAAGCAGTAATCATATGAGAAGTTAAGCAATGATTGTTCTCATACAACTTCTCTCTCTTTCTGGAGTTTCAGACCGCCGTGGCTCAGGTAAACCCCGACCAAAGAGTGAAGGATTTGAGCTATATAACAACTCCGCTCAGAATGGATCCCCTGAGAGCCCCCAGTTGCCTTGGACAGAATATAATGAACCAAAGAAATTGCCAGGGGATGACAGACTGATGAAAAACCGAGCTGATCACCGATCTAGTCCCAATGTAGCAAGTAAGCAGGAAATGGTTTAAAGATGTTTATATGGGCCATGTTTCTGTAGAGGACTGAAATGCTCTGAAAATGAATGGAATAAAAATTTGATAGTTAGCTACAGGGGCTAAATTCTAAAGAAGGTAGGCCTCCACAGATGTTATGAAACACCCAACGCATTACATCAGATTGTGAGTCCTCACAGGCCATCATTCAGCTTGTAAGTGCCTGGGACAAGAGGTGAGCCAAAGAAGAAGAAACCAGAGGCTTTCAGGAACCTGCTGTAGTGGGTATATGTATATGTAAAATTATGTACAGTGGTACCTCAGGTTACAAACGCTTTGGGTTACAGACGCTTCAGGTTACAGACTCCGCTAACCCAGAAATAGTACCTCGGATTAAGGACTTTACTTCAGGATGAGAACAGAAATCGGGCAGCGGCAGCACGGCAGCAGCGGGAGGCCCCATTAACTAAAGTGGTACCTCAGGTTAAGAACAGTTTCAGGTTAAGAACGGACCTCCTGAACGAATTAAGTTCTTAACCCGAGGTACCACTGTACTGAGACCCCTAAGTACATGCATACATCATTTGATTTGTATGCTGCCTTTCCATAGTTAAAACTATGCTCAAGGCAGCTTACAACATGAAGAAATATACATAATATAACAAAAATACAGTAGTCATAAATATGTACAGTAGGCTAGTTATTCCACCCTTGAATAGCTAGCTGTGAAACAAATTATATATACTTTTTTTCTTACATTATTTAAGAGGAGCAAACAAGTTTATCAGCCTTGTTATTTCTCTTAGTTTGAATTAGTTCTCTTGTGTAGGCAACAAAGGTGGTTTAATTTTTTTTCCCCCTCAACAGACCAGCCTCCAAGTCCTGGGACCAAGAATGCATATGCAGCTGGAACCACTAACAAGATAACATCAGTCTCTACGGGAAATCTTTGCACAGAGGTTAGAAGTAGCAAGCAAAAAAACATTTACCATATATATATATATATATATATATATATATATATATATATATATATCTCAGTGTGGTGTGTTTTAATAGGTACAAAAGTGTAAATGATCTTTCTATATTTATACAGGAACAGATACTACCATCCAGACCTGAAGCATATCCTATCCCAACACAAACTTACACCAGAGAATATTTCACATTCCCAGCCTCCAAATCCCAGGATCGAATGGGTCCTGCTCAGAATCAGTGGTCGAGTTATGAAGAGAAACCCCAAATTCCACCTGAAAGTAATCATTATATCAGTGTTGCAATGCAGGTTAGAAATTTGCTTTTATCAACTAAGTTAACTGAATGGTTTTGGTGTTGTGGTATGGAATAATAAGATTGGTCCCCTAATATTTAGTACTTGTAAAAATATCTCTGGTTTGTTACAGCTGCTATTTGTTATTTGGTTAGCTTTAAAATTAGAAATTAAAGGTTCACAGTATATTTAAATTGCTAAGAAAAGGTTCCATGCATACTGGCATCTTGTATGAAAACTTGACAATATATATTTATGATGTTTGAAACATAGCAATAATAAATAATATTGGGAACATTACTTTTGCCAAAGGTTTGTGTCTTAAGGGTGACTGTAAATGCAGTTTAGTATTCAAAGACTGCATTAACTATTGTCAAACCATAAAATGCCTGTTTAAGTTGTGTTCGCTTTTAAATACCCAAGTCATTAGCAATCTGCTAGTAGCGTTTTCACAGTGCATCTTACACAAGTTGCTTTGTGTTCAGTGCTTCTGGACTAATAGAGCATAAGAAATGCTTTCATTCCAAACAATGCATTCTTTCTAGGTCATGGTTAAGGTCATTGATAGAGAAGCACCAAATAAGTTGCCTTTGTTCAAAGTTTCTAACTACGATTCTTTTGCATCTGGTCAACTTTGTGCCTAAAATAAATCTTGGAAGGAACACTTAGGGAATTTTGAATTAAAATTAAAATTTATAGATGGTTTCATTGGAGCTTCTAAGGTATGTGGTGCCTTATTATCAAATGGTATTACATGCTGTGCAGTGGTTGTGTTTTCCACTTAATGCTGGAGAACTTCACAGGGATCTAATCAAAATGCAGCATATATCTGTGAAGATGGAATCTTTTACCAGGGATTTAATGATCAGATGTTCTCCTGCCCTATATAACTATGAGAAGGAGTGGGGAAACACAGTAAAGTGAACAGATGGTTCCACTTCCTGTGCTGCTCTTAGGGTTAATTGTGATTATAATAAAAGCTTGTCACAGCAGTTGGAGGCAGGACTAGATAAGTTACTGTGCTTCAGTTCTTCTTGTAAGCTGCTAGCCCTACATCTTCTATGGGAATATGTTTCAGAGCTGGAAGTAGTTTCAGTTTGGCATTGTTGTGAGTTCTGTGTGAGAATGGGTATACAGCCTAAATTAGGTTGCTGTTCTTTCTCCTCCCAAAGTAATTTCGTAATCGTGTATCAAAGCTCACAGACCTCTAGAGCTTGCATAACTTGTTTGGAATGAAAGCCTGTATGCAGTACTTGGAACTGTTGGAACCTGCTGTTTATGAAAGTGTTGATTTTACAGGAAAGTGAGTAAGCATTTCATCATCACTCTAGAATGCTATAAACTGTCATTTAGTAATTTTTTTCTGTATATGAATTCTAACATGTGAAAACTTTTTTTCTTTCTTCAAGCGTGTAACACGTTCTCAGGAGGAACTACGAGATGATAAAGTTTATCAGCCAGAAAGGAATCGACTAGAAGTTGCCATACGAAAAGATGTGGAATACATTGATCGCAAATCAGACAGTGATCCATGGATGAATTCTTCTGTGGATTCTAGCACATCAAGCCAAGAGCATCTAAACCATTCCTCTAAATCTATTCCCCCTGGTTCTTCTTTAACCAAAACTGGACCTGGTCGCTGGAAAACTCCTATTGTTTCTCAACCAGTCTCACTAGTGACTTCCCAGTCCACCAGAACAGACCTCCCTCCCCCTCCCCCTCCTCCACCAGTGCACTATGCAACTGACTTTGATGGGCTGCAAATGGATTTGCCTCTTCCGCCCCCGCCGCCACCCCCAAGCCAGTTGGGGCCACAGTCGTCATCTCAGGTTGCTGCTGCAGAACGCAAAAAGAGAGAAGAACATCAAAGGTGGTATGAAAAAGAGAAAGCCCGTTTAGAGGAAGAGCGAGACAGGAAGCGTCGGGAGCAGGAAAGAAAACTGGGGCAAATGCGTTCTCAGCCACTAATTCCTGCGCAGTCCCTACTTCCTCCAGTTTCAGTTCAGCAGGTGAAACCAGAAAAGCCTTCAACATTGCAGAGACCCCAGGAAACCGTCATTCGAGAATTACAGCCCCAGCAGCAACCCCGAACCATTGAGCGAAGAGATCTGCAGTACATCACCATCAGCAAAGAAGAGTTGTCCTCTACTGATAGTTTATCTCCTGACCCTTGGAAACGAGATGCGAAGGAGAAGCTGGAGAAGCAGCAGCAGATGCACATTGCAGACATGCTGAGCAAAGAGATTCAGGATCTTCAGAATAAGCCAGATAGAACAGCTGAAGAGAATGACCGCCTGCGCAAGCTCATGCTGGAGTGGCAGTTCCAGAAACGACTCCAAGAGTCAAAGCAAAAAGATGATGATGAGGACGATGAAGAAGATGATGATATTGATACTATGCTGATTATGCAGCGACTGGAAGCTGAGAGAAGAGCAAGGGTAAAATGAGAGAATCATTTTAATAAGCTGTTTGTATTCTAAAATGTCTGTTAGCGTAACCCCCCCCACACACACACACCTTAGATATCACCACAGGATAAAGGAGGACTGGACTCTCTAATTGTCCCTGTCTTTCATTGTATATAATGAAGTTTGGTCTAATCTGTTTTGACTTTGTCCAAGTAAGTGGTGTATTATAAGCTACTAACTGGAAAGCTTGAGCTGAAGATAGCTCTATTTCCAGTTCCCTCCCTACCCCCAGCCCCCAAATAGCAAGGGAATGACAGGAAAATTAGACATCCTTTCTAATAAATAGATGTTGATCCCTGCTTTGTTTAAGTCTAGTATATGATTGCATACATATATAGTTGTCCATAAGGGCAAAAAGTGAAGGACTGTCACCTGTATTTTTTTTAAGTAAGCCTAGTTTTAATTCTGCTTAATTTTTGTACATTCATGAAGCCAATGCCACAACATATTTTATGTTCATGTTTCATCTGTCAAAGTGCATAGCATGATTTGGATTTTTAATTCCACAAGAGTGATGACGTGGTTCTTTCATTGGTGAAAACACAAAATTACAGAAACTGATTAAAAACGTACAGAAACTTTTTTCATGCAGCAGCATATAAACTAACTCAAGGATTCTGTACTTGACCATGATGAAAGTTAAAAGTGGTGCAATTCTTTAAAGATTTGTAAATAATTGGTCTATAAATTATGCTGCTTTTGCCACAGTGAAAAGCATTTGCTTTCCAAGGCAACCATTTTATGCATTTTCTCAATGAAAGCATTGCTTTCTTTTTATTTTTCTGTTGTGGCTCACTTTTCTACACTGCAACTTAAATCAGTTTCTTAAAGCTAAGTGTGTCCTTGACAGATTCATTATATGGTATCTTGTGGTTGCTGCCTCTTGTTTTGTCACACAGCTTTTTTAACTACATTAATATATCATTTAAAAACAAAATTCTTTATTTTGGGTTATCTAACACATTAATCTTGTTCTTTTAAAATCTGCATTATAATTCTTTGTTAGGTGGTCATCTCTGTTGCATAACATCTGCTAAATCATTCCTTTCCACTAGGACTGATAAATTTACATTTTGTACGTTTTAGAAATATTATCCCCCATCTCTAATAACCAAATATTTTTAAAATGAGGTAACTAATTGGCTGCTTTTTTTTTGCAATAAAAATTGTATAGCTCTTTATCCACTTATAGATGGACTGTGTGTTCTATCTTAAAGGACACAGTTTACAGAAATAACTTGCTTTTTAAAACTATTTTTTTACTGATTTATTTAGAAATGTTCACCAATTCCACATTAGCTTATCAAACAGTGCTTTTCATTTTTCCTTTTATACAGCTGTAGTAACAAATCAAAGTGCTTTTGGCATAGTGCAAATCTAAATTTATCCTTATTTTCACTGAGCATCTTTCTTTTTCCTTCTCTTATTACCTGCAGCAGACTGCTATGCCAGCAATCTCTGTTCTAGATTTGGTATGTTCTTATTTCTTTCTCTTCAATGCCTTTTTCTTACTGCTTTTTATCCTTTTCTTCTTTTTAATTAATAATGATCCAATATGCATTGGATATTGCTTTCTAAGTGCTTTATGGCAGGGTGTAATGTGTTAAAGGGCTGTAAGCAAGCACACAGCCGTTGCTTGAGGTATGTTCCTAGCTTTTCCCCACTCCTGCCTTTATTCTTTAAAAGTTGTGTTCTGTTTGCATCTTTGAATTGTTTGCAGCTGTGTCCAACCATTTATAGGAATAATATATCTAACATTTTCCAAAAATAACCCTTAGCTTTGATAAACATTATATGTAGCTGGGACTGAATGGCTCCCTTCTTTTTTATTGTTGTTACTCCCTTGTCCCGCAAACCATAGATTTAATTAAATTTATTCTAACCATTTCAATATTCAACTTCTAAACCATTTGTTGTTTCTTTCTCCCATGATGGATAGTTTGGCATTCACATTAATTTCCTAGAAACTTTTGCTTTAGCGCTTTGCTTTTTGGAATGCTACCTTGAAGTAAAAAGTTTGGAACTCATTTATAGTTATTCTAAATATCTATATAAAAATAATTCCTTAGTTGATCAGTAAGGGATATGCTGCTGGTAAGTAGCAATATTGTGTCAGAAGCTAACAGCATTATAATATAGACAAGACTATGCATCTCAGCAGGCTTTCCATGATATATAGCTGTTTTATGAGGCTGAAATGAGGTTCTCTGTACCCTGATCACCTGATCATTTCTTACTTCTGTTTGCCCTGTGATACAGCTTGTGATCTGGCTAGCACATTGTAGTTTCCTTACACCAGCATTTTTTATTTTTAGTTTTCCTCAAACAAAACCAGCGTATAGACGTTAAAATAACTCTCAAGCTATAAAAAAATTTCTGTTTCTGGATTTTTGAAGACAATCTAACCTATGTCACTCCACATATTTAAAGGGAGAGATTTAAGCACCTGTTTCACTGTCTTACTGGAATCCATAGAACTTAAAACTACCTAACATTGGTAGGCTCATGATGATGAATTATATAAAATAGAATTATAGTTAAAAACTTTTGTCTCCCTATCCCATTTAATTTATTTTGAAGCTTCTCTTTAGAGTAACACCACTATGACATTTTGGCATTCACAATTTGAGTCTCTTCAGCAGTGTGGGACATAGTCCAGTAGTTCTCCTTTATTCTTTCATGACATTTTCTGACAGGTTCTTAACTAGATAATATCCACATATCTCTTCAAGGACACTTTCTGAAATCATTTTACTTCTGTAAAATCTTCCCAGTAATGTAAGATGATCTGTTGTGCAGAAATAGGTCCTTCTTGAGTGAATACTTTTGCACTTAACATGCACTTTATTCACATGATTTTTTCCATGTTAAATGACTGCAAATGGTTCCTTCAGTATGGAAATCCTTATGCAATGTCAAGAAGAACCAAAGATATTACTCTAAATAGCTATTCACTTGGGCAGGCTGTCAAGGCCAGATTCTAGTGACATTTTTTAAAACTCAGTAGGCAAAGGGACCTGTGCCTTTTGACTTGCATACCTGGTGGACAAACACATGTAATTCTTGTTTTTAAACAAGTCCCCCCCCCAATTTATACTGTAAAGTACATAGCTGGTTCTTTAGTAGGATTAGTGCCATTTTCAAAAGCTGAGTAGAGCTAGAAGCAAACCTTCCCTCTAACACTTTATGCCTGTTGACCACAGACCAGTTTCTTTTGGGGGGGGGGCGCAATTGAGAGAAAAGAGATAGATTTACCAAAATATTGTACACCTCTACATTTACACTATAAATGTATTTCACTGCTCATTCAGCTAGCTCGTCAGCACTTTAGGAAAGGGGTGGCTAATATGCTGTGCTCCTGATGTTGTTGAATTGCAGCTCCGATCATTTGTACCCATTAGCCACACTGGCCGAGGCTGATGGAGGTGTAATCCAGCAACATCTGGTAGACCATAGTCTAGCAATCCCTGGTTTAAGTTGAGGTGAAATGAGGGGATGAAAAAGTTGAGAGGGAATTTTTTGAATTATTATATATAATAGATATATAGAGAGAATGGGCCTTTTCTGTGGTGGCTCCTCAATTATGGAATGCTCTCTCCAGAGAGGCTCTTCTAGTGCCATCATTACATGTCTTTAGACACCAGGCAAATTCCTCTTTACCCAGGCCTATGGCTATTAAATAATCTGTGGCCTGTAAAATTGTGGGGGAGAGGACTGTTAGTATTATGTTTATTTTACTATTAGGTGCCTGTCAGTATGCTTTTTACTATGTTTTATTATGTTTTTATCATTGGTGTTTTGTAATGTGTTTCTAATATTGTACACTGCCCTGAGATCTTTTGATGAAGGGTGGTATAGATATTGACATGATGGTGATGATCACTACAGCATTTGTGTGCCTTTTGAACCTTCCAAATCCACATTGATTTAAAAGTCCTAATTTTCCTCTGCCCTTACGTTCTGCTTTCAAGTGGACCAGCAATTTCATAAAGAGATGTTGATTTCGAACTGAGATTAGCTCTGAGAATTTCACCATTACAAACGAGTAAAAAACAGCAAGTGCCTGGTTCTTCTTGTGTTTGTATCATTGTGCTCTCCAACATGGACCTTTGGTATCTTCTTTAGTGGGGGGCAGAAACTTGCCCCACATTAGATGTTTGTTTGGGTGGGGAGATGCTGCAAGCCTCCAGCCATCACAGTAATGTAGTGGTATAGAGAACAAGTGTAAGTCGCTTGCATTCCCTTCCCACAGATTTAGCCAAAGTGCTGCTCTCCAGATGCTGTTGAACTTCAACTCCCATCATGCCTAATTGTGGCCATGCTGCCTGGGGTTGATGGCAGTTGTAGTATAATGACACCTGAAGGGCATCACATTAACAACCTTCACAAATGACTGAAGTTAAACTGTGGAGAAGAAACATGCATGTTCTCTAGGGACAGGAGGAAGAAAAGAAATTCCTCTGCACATTTCTTTTCTCTCAGTAAAAAACAGTAGTAATTTTCCAGAATTTTAAGATGAAATACTGATCCTCATCCCATGACCAAAATTTTCTGCTTTAGCAGTGACAAAATAACACCTGTGTTGGACTATGGGTTTTTAAAAAAATGAACAAACCAAGAGTTTCTCTTCAGAATTTCTGTCCTGAGGATTCATTTGCCCTTATTTGGGGAAAAAAAATTGAAGACAGATCTTTGTTAGCTACAGGATGAAGAGCGTAGACGGCAGCAGCAGTTGGAAGAAATGCGTAAAAGGGAAGCAGAAGACAGGGCCAGGCAAGAAGAAGAACGCCGGCGCCAAGAGGAGGAGCGGACAAAGCGAGAGGCTGAACAAAAGGTTATGACCCCCTTGAGTGAAGCAAAAAATATTTGTATGCTTGACTGCTAAGAATTCAATTTTTAAGGAATGGTGGATGGACACCCTATTTTATGCTACTGTAGAACAGGTTGGCTCTATGCGCACAAACCTTGAGAGTTACTGCATTGCTTGCTACTTTTATAGTGCTTAACAAGTATTGGATGCCGTATGCTAGCTAAAGCCAGGAAGCAGACCCCATTGGCAGGCTTAATAAATGGCAAGATATATAGGACAAATGCAAAAATAAATATATTACGAGGTTGTTGAATATTTAGCACAATGAGAGAGATTCAAGATGAAATTCAGTCCAGGTGGTTAGAACAAAAGAATGAAAGTGGCTAAAAGGTTAAAGATGATTTAAAAATTAAGAGAAAAAATATTTTTAAGCTTTTCAAAGGAGGGAAGAGCCATCAGGCAAGGTATGAAGTTGTAGAATTCCATGCGAAGGGCACATAGGTGCTCTTTTCTTCACCATTCACCTCCCTCTTGTGTGCAAGTTCTCCATAACCACCCGCTGCCAATATAATTCAGAATCTTGTTGGTCCATTCTCACCATAGCTAACAGGATCCTTAACCATGTAGTTTCACTGATTAAAAGTTTTGAGCTGTTAGCAAGAATCTCATAAGGAGCAGTGCAGATGTAACAACCATGATTTAGGGAGTAGGCTGAATTCCTATATATATGAACAACTCTTTCCCATCTCAAAAAACATTCACTGAATTGGCCTGTAGTTAACCATGATTAGCAATGAATGGACAAATGTAAAATTGAACCATGGTTGAATAGTACTGCTTCAATGGCTCCCTTTACTGTTCCAAAGAATGATTGAGAGAGATGGGGGATTTTTGTATTAGAAAGGAATGAAGGGGTATGGGCTCTTGCCAGGTCCTCAGTCCATTGTGTGGATTGTCTCTTAAGAGAATGCAGGTAACAAAGCTCATTAAGTATAAAACTTCTCACTATCAGTTGAATGGTAAACTGAATCGTAATGTTTGTTTTCATTGGTCTGGTATGTATGTGCAAGTTATAGTTTGGCATTAACTTTCACTCTATATTGAATATATGTTCAGTATGTTATTTGTCAATAGAGACAGGAAATACTATTTCCCTTCAGTATCAGCTTAAATAAGGGAGTAATATCTGTTCAATCATTTAAATTCAAAGAAGTTGTACTGTATATACAGTGCTTCAGACACCTTAGAATACAGTTCAAGAAGCTCTATAGAATTGGCAGGGTAGAGCGATACCTAATTTCTAGAGCAGTATACTGTCAAAACAATGAATACCAATACAATTTTAAAGTGATAACTTGAAAAGGATGAGTAAACTTTAGTGAGCTACTGGTTTCCTTCGCATTAAAAGCAAGGTAGAATTCTACATCAGTTGTACTCGGCCTTATGTGTGCACCGTTCCTGTAAACTCTATGCAATGTTTGGTAATGTTTAAGTTTAATTTTCTCCGTGAAAATATGTACCATGTCTTAAGTGCAAAGATTACTCAACATTTGAAGAAGCTTGTAAATAATTTATAATAGTAAGCATTGCAAATTTACTGGGTATAAGAAACTGAGTTTTATTTTGTTGGTATAAAAATGGCCTTCTCCAATGTTGTTTGACCATTTGTTTCCTTTGGGCCCACAGAGGCGACAAGAAGAAGAATATTACAATCGCTTGGAAGCTGAAAGGCGCCGTCAGCATGATGAGGCAGAACGGAGATTGCTGGAGCCCGATGAGCCTGGTCTGTACAGACCTCCGCTTCCACGGGAATATGAATTCCCACCCTTGCCCCCTTCATCTAATGCTCCTCCTCCCCCACCTCAGCGAAACACCTCTTACCTCAAAACACAGGTCCTCTCCCCAGATACGCTTTATACTGCCAAGTTTGTTTCATACAATGATGAGGAGGAGGAGGATTCCTGTCTAGCAGCAGGTCAGGATAAGTACTCCAGTACAAGAAAGTCTTATGGTGACCTTCCTCCTGCCAGCCTTAAGCCACAGCAGCCCTCACGCCAGCCACGCCCAGCCTCAGATGGCATATTTCTTTCCAACTCATTCCAGCCATCCTCGGTCAATGCCAACAGTACTGCTTTCAAAACGAGCCAGCCCCCTCCCCTACCAAACAAACCGAGTTTCATCAATCCCAGCAGCTCAAAAGGTAGACACAAAATTTAAATTAAGAATCTTTTCTGTATGAAACTCTCTCCACGTTTCCCGCTATGGTGTTCTGAACAAAATCACTTCATGATTATATCTCACTTGATCACTGTCCTAAGCATGGTGGTCTGACTTCAGTGCTGATGTGCTACTGTAAATCCTATTTTTAAATGTGTGTGGTCTTTCCATTTTCTTACCAAACTCTCTGTAATTCCTACTTTCATATAATGAAAGAAAAGTGATTTTTTTTATTGAAAAAAATCCCCATCCAACCAGCTAAAAGTACTGTTGGTTTTGGCTTTTGTTCTGTATCTCTTTTCAGCTACTGTTTCTTATTTTCACTGGGTCCATGGTGCTTTCACATTTCTGAGCCACATGTTTCTCATGATAATAGGACATGTGTGTCTGGTTTGTTAATAATGGGAAGATGTTTTCCTTCTGCTTATTTGGCATGTATCTCATGTGCAAATGGCTTTAAGAGTATACTACCCAACAACAGTATTTGAAATGTTAGGGGTGTATATTTGAAGATTCAGGGGAGAGAGGTAAATTAACTTATAAACAATATCAATAAGCATATATTGATGCTTCTAGCACTGGCTGCCTAGAGTTGAAGCAGAAGCCTATTTTTCCATTTCTAGTGCTTCCTCACTAACTTTCTCCCATAAGTTACTTTTCCTGACTTTATTCTCATTAGAATAAATGAATAAACCTAATAACCTTGGCAGAAAATAGTTCCATTATCTGCAGAGCACGACAATTCTAGTGTAAAAGAATTGGGGTGCCACACTGACAGAAGGTTGTGGTTGGTTTAGCTTTTGATAATTAGGAAGAGGAAAACCAATTTATTAAAACTTTTACTTTTCTAAGTATTCTCCCAATTTAATTATGGTAAGCGGGGCTCTCTGAATGTTTTGCCCTTTAAACCACCATGCATAGTGAGAAGCGGGAGGCCAGCAAGGCTTCTTCAATTGCTCTTAATGTTATAAAGCAGTAACCCAAAATAGACACCCACCCACTGATGTTATGTACTTCTTTGGGTTCCAATAGGAAACCTATTTTTGAACCTCCAATTTATGTGAACTGGTTACTAGATTGTGTTGCTATGTAGCCACCACACTTGTCTCTATTTATGTTACACAGTTCTCACCTACTACACACTGTAAGAGTTGAGTGCAAACTTAATTAACAAATAGGTAGATATAATATTTGTCAAAATGAGGGATACAGTATTCTAGCCCTGATGCCATTTAATAAAAATGAATTATTAAAGTAGTTTTTTGTACTTCCTCTACTGATACTAATTTAACAAAACCTGAACACATCCGCTCAGGTAATTTAATTCATGCAAATGATCAGTTGGCAAGTTCCAGAATAAAATTTGTTTGAATATTATAGTGTACATATAAATACTTAATTTCAGCCTGAAAGTGGTTAGTTGGTGGCCATCTTTTTCTAATGGTTGACAGGGAGTCAGTGTAGCACAGCATAATTAAACTGCGTTGTTCCAAAAAATACTGCTAATCTTAATCCTTACCCAACCCTTTTCATATTTGTGAGAGGCAGCTACATCCTCCAATAAACTACTAGCATCACATTTTAAGATACAAATAAATGTGGGTACATTTTGGTAATATTGAGGAATGCTGTGTAATATGATTCTTCACCTTCATTTCAGCACATTCTTAAAATCCTATAAAACAGGTCACACATTTCTCTTAAATGTTTAGTCAATACTGCCTGCATAAAATACAAAGCTCTTTGCACAAATGCAGAATTCACTATACAGCTTGTCATCTCACCATCTCACTAACACATTTCTGTCCTTTAATGAACACTACTAACATATGGCAAATTGTGCTTCTGCAAAACTCCAGTTCTTAAGCTCCTTCCACTGGATCATTTGGAATCACTTCAAACATTGGTGGTCACAAATTTGGAAATAAAGCTTGATCAGCCTTGACTAAATATACAAATGTAGGTTAGGTGCATTTTTCTGCTGTGCAGATCTTTCAACATTGAAAAAAACGTTTTTTGGCTTTAAAATTTGGCATAGGACAGAATAATTGTTTGTTATAAATATTTAGTTAACATGCATGGTAGATTCTCTGCATTTTTATTCAGACTGCATTCTTAGTTTATTGGAGAATCTATAGAGTTGAATTAAAAATACTTTTGGAAGGAGCATGCAATTGTTTTTGTGTAGATTAAGGCTCACAAGACACAACGCAGATTATCAAGAGACTTAAAAAAATATCAGTGGAAAACGGACAAGGATTTGTGGTGACTCTAGTGTTTTTCTTAACAGAACAAAAAGCAAAAGTGAGGGAGACCTTAAAATGTGGGCATGGTGTTGATATTTCACATATAAATTATGTGTTTTGTCTTGTGGCCTTTGGAGAAGATCAGTCTACTTTGTGGGAATTTTATGTGTGAGAACTAAATATAAAGGTGCAGTGCTGTAAAACATATAGAAACTTAGAGAAAGATGGGACAAATTCCCCATCTCTGAATATATTCTATAAAATTACTAAATAATTTTGCAGCCTTAGAATACCAGAAAAGTGTCCACACCTTTACAATCCGTATATTCTTACATGTCATAAAGCTGGTCAGTGGGTAATATTTAAGCACAAAAAAGCAATAATTCTAGTTCTTTGCCCTCCCTTGAAACTGGAGAGATAATAATCTTGCACCACAGGCTGCTTAAATTCGTAAGCTTAATTGGGGTTTAAGCAGTCAAACTGTATACTGAATTTCCACATTTCAATTTGGAATTCTTAGTTGATTTTGTTGCTTTGTGATGATCATTCAAATGTGCATTTGATTTGATTTTATCACAGTCGTATTTAAAAAGTAAAGTCTTAAGGCAAAAGCATTTGACAATTATTTGTTTTAGTAGGATATGTCTCTCATTTTAGTAATCAAGACAGAAATGTATGCTTTGAATCATCTTAAAGGATAGAAAGCACAGATTGAGCCATCTTACTCTATCGAAAAAGCACTGCAGCTTTGTGTGTGTTTGTGGTGGGGGGGAGTAATATTGCCTTGTGGCACTGAACAGAGATTTCATTTGGCCTTGTACTTTTTCTTGCATAAGGCTCAAACTACACTGGATCTACTGGAGCAATTGCAGGCCCACATGAACCCTTCCGGGACCTGAGAGAGAAAAAAGCAAAAAGGTGAAATGAAAAATGCCTTAAATAATAATGGTGAATGTATGTAAGCAGTTTATGTAATCTTGGTTTGAATATTAGATACTTGAAGTCTCAAAAGCGTTTGAACATAAACTTTGTGGTCCCTCCTGTTAAAGGAAATTATTATTTGAAACTTAGAGAATGCCTGACATTTTCTAAATGCTATACATTTATGTGTAAGAACTAAATATAAAGTTGCATTGCCGTAAAACATAGAAACCCCTGCAGCTAAGCTGGTATTGGTCTGCTTTCCTTTGGACCACATCAGTGAGGCCAAAAGTGGGGTTCTTGTCGTCTGGGCAGCCCAGGAACTCCATACACGCTGCCCAGGTTTGTGCCCCAAAGAGGTCATTTGGCTGCTGCTAACGCAGTGGTTTGACTTCACCCCCGGGGGCGCACTCCATTGTCTCTCAAGACAGGCAGATGTCAACAACCATACATTTGTCAAAAGATAAGACTGACTGTTTCCACAGCCTCACTACAAAAGGAAAAAGGAGGCCGTGGTAAAATCATTCCTCAAGAAACCTTCCCTTATCTTAAGTAATTACAAACCAGTGGCCAGTCTCACCTTCTTGGGCCAAGGTTCTTGAGTGGGATAGTCGCAGACCAGACCCAGGCACTTTTGGAGGAAACTTATTTTCTAGATCTATTTCATTTGGGGTTTAGGCCCTGTTTTGGTTGCCCTGTATGATGATATCAGTTGGGAGAGTGACCTTTCAGCAGCTTTTGATACCATTGATCATGTTATCTTTCTGCAGCAGCTATCCCAGTTAGGGGTGGGTGGCACCGCTTTGTGGTGGTTCTGGTCCTACTTGGATGGTCTCTTCCAGAAAGCGATGCTTGTGTAGTGCGCTTCAGTCCTGTGGAGCCTTCAATGTGGGGTTACTCAGGGTTCCATTTTAACCCCTATGCTGTTTAACATCTATATGAAGCCACTGATTGGGGACATCTGGAGCTTTGGAGTACATTGTCCGCAATATGCTGATGAAACACAGCCCTATTTTACTACATCTGCAGATGTGGCAGTGGATGTGTTGGACCGTTGTCTTGCCTTGGTAATGGACTGGATGAGAGCCAACAAACTGAAGCTCAATCCGCATAATACTGAGGCACTGTTCCTTGGCCAGATGGATGGGAGATTGCCTGCTCTTAAAGGGGTTATACTCCCTTTGAAGTAGCAAGTTTCATAGCTTGGGAGTTCCTCCTGTTCCATTGCTTCCACTTGAGGCTCCGGTGGCCTCAGTGGTGCTGAGTTCCTTCCACCAGCTTCAGCTGGTGGCCCAACTCTGTCCCTATCTGAACAGGGATATCTATGGACTTTTAAACTCTGGAGAGGGTCATTGGTTTGTTTGTTTTTGTCGCTATAGTATGTATTATTGTGTTTTTATATTCTAAGCCACCCTGTGATCTTTGGATGAAGTGTGGTATAGAATTTTTAATAACAATAATAACAACAATAAAGTATGAACTAATTTTGTATAAAACATTGTAGCAGTCTTTACAACAGGACGGACATTTGTACATAATCTGATACAACGTGGACAAAATTGTCCGTGCAAAAATAAAGACTAACAACCCAATCCTAATCTGGTTTACTTGGAAATAGACTTCTTTTATTTCTATGGGATTTACAAATACATATGCAAGTGATTGCAGACCCCAGCTAAAAATTATGCAAAGCATCTAGATTTCTGGCAATGTAATACTTCTGTAACATTGACATATTTCTTTCTTTGCAGTCAAGATGCAGATTTACCTGGTGCACCAGAAAACTTGACTTTTCGGGAACGTCAGAGACTCTTTTCCCAGGGTCAGGATGTGTCCAACAAAGTTAAGGCATCTAGGAAATTAATGGAATTGGAAAATGAATTAAACACAAAATAGGATTAAAGGCACCTTATGAAACATAATCCGAAGAATATCTGTGGGACTAGGGAAGGGGCTGTTCAAGAAGGAAGAAGTGTCCTCTGACAATTGAGATGGAATCTCAACATCTGGATGGTTGAGATTTAGATATGTTGCAATAGCAAGAAAAACATTTTTTCCCCAAGAGCTTGTGTTTATACAATGAAAGCACTGTAAAATGTATTTTAATTATATGAATCAAGTGTCATTATGTCCTTTCTCCACACCCTTTCCTTTCTTTGAGGGTTTAACTACTTCTGCAAAGGTCCTGGGTCACACTTACTGAAGAATTGTTGCTTCCTTGTCTTACAAAAAATACTTTGTTAGCTGCTAAACAGAAAAAGTGGCTATAGCTTGAACTGCCTAAACTAAACTCTGCACTGGCTTGTTGCACTCTAGATTGTTTGATTCAAAGTATGAGGTGGTAAACAAACAATTTACTAGCATATCACTGAAAACTTGTGGTTCGAGTCTGGGTTTCCTTGGATATTCTCTTGCAGTAAAAACAGAATTGAATACTCTGAAACTAAAAGGGCTGTGTTAGCACATTTAATCCTTAGACACAGAGTGATATCTATATTCATACAGTTATGGGGACATGAAATACTTGACTTGATTTATATTGGTGGCAGTCCAGTGATGTGATAAAACCTGCACCCTGGA
This sequence comes from Podarcis liolepis, assembly GCF_965112155.1. Classification (NCBI taxonomy): domain Eukaryota; kingdom Metazoa; phylum Chordata; class Lepidosauria; order Squamata; family Lacertidae; genus Podarcis; species Podarcis liolepis. The sequence continues at coordinate 74,384,611 of NC_139557.1, forward strand.
TTTTCCAGCTCTTCTTCCTTCATCACTACACTTGAGCTGTAAACCACTTTTAAAACTTGAGTTGTGAAATCCTTGGTAAGAGCTGAAGGAAGGGATTGGTAAAATATAGATGGACGCATAGGAATGGTGTGTGTGTGTGTGTGTGTGTGTGTGTGTGTACGTGTAGATTGAGAATACAGTGTTTTAAAATTATGTAGAAATTCCAGACTTAAGCAATAGGGAATAAGTTTCTTCTGGTAGCTCCCGTTGTAGCTAAGACAAAACCAAAGTTAGATGTTAAAAGGACTAGAAGATTTCCAGTACTAATAGATAGCATATTAAGTACTACTTGCAGAGGGACATGGTTGCTATTACTGTGATGAGAAACATGAAAGTATTGTCTGCCAAAAATAGTTTTACTGCAGTGGCCTGGCAGCGCATCACTTGGTCCTTCATGTTGAGAAGTGCTAGTCAAGCAGCCTTTGGTTTACTAGCATCCTCTTTCTATATATTGTAGAAAATATTGGCAGTTCAAGCTATCTTTCACACTATACTGCAGCATTATTTAATTTTTAAGCAGTTGAAATCTTTTTTTCTCCCACTGTTCCTGTATGGCTGATGTTGAGAATAAGGACCTCATTAGAGTTTGTTTCTCATTGTGTGATGTTTAAAACAATATATTATATTGTGATTCTAAGCAAATTTTCTATTTGATAAAGCCCTTAATTGGGTTTTAGATGATTTTTCTGTATAATATGTTATCTTATAAATATATATTTAGGGAATTATGCACACTTCCAAATGCAGAGGGTAGACTTTCACTGCCTTAGAAATCACTTTTAATAAGAGTTGTATGATAAATAAATGCAAGTTAATGATATTAAAATTGGAGTGTAAATATTTTTTTTACATATTTCAGGTTTCTTATTTGAAAGTGTGCTTTTACCGTTCACCTGTTAAATATGAAGTAGGAGATGAAATTGGTTGAAAGTGTTAATGAAGGATTTGCATGCTTGCTATATCTGTTAATCAGGAAAAGCAAGCCTCCCCCAATTTATCTTGAGAACACTAGATATTCTGTGGCTGGAATACTGTTGCTGCTAGAACCTAAGCAAAGAAATATCACTTACCGTGGAGTGGATTTGACTGCTACTGGGCATTCAGGCCACATGTGAATATGAGTAAAAGTGCTTTTCATAACTGTCTGTGCATTATTATGAAAAAAAAGAAACATCAAAACTGCTGTAGTTTCCCATTTCTACTGTATTTCACTTGCAACCTATTTTTAATAAACTTTGTATTGTATTTAACTTTGCACTGCATAATGTCTGTATCAAGAGTATTTGTTCAAATCACAAATGTCAATATCTAGTTATTTTGTTACACATTTACCTAAAATATAATCAGAGACACAAAGTACGTAATTGAACTTTAGCTTTTGATAACACTATAGAATCTATAGCATAGTATAGATGAATGTCTGATCAGTAAACTAGATGGGCAGTGAGCTGTTTTTGCCACTTAAGAACTTGTAAACTACCAAATTATTGGTTTACATATTAGAGCAGGAGTGGGGAACTGGGTAAAGCAAGTGGCCAGATCCTGGGTTCCTTAACTGTCAGCGGGCTGTATTGGATGAGTGAGTTCTGCCCACCTGTCAATCCTCCGGTGTCACTATGTCATTTCCCCCCATTTGTAGCATGACAAGCTACACCACAAAGGAAAATCCAGGCCCAGCAAAGTGGGCTTAAAGTTACCACTGATAGGTGCAGACTTCAAGCTCTACTTTCTACTGGGATTGGCTGAACTGCAGAGTTTCTAATGGTGAACTCTATAGTGCGGGTTCTCAGCTAGCGGGTTCACAGTGCCAGTCAGCTAATTGACAAGGGAGGCTTGCCAATGCATAATGAAGAGGGCACTTTAAGGTTTCTGATGTGCATTGGCAGCCACGTCTCCACCTGCTCCACCACCTGACATACAATGACATCAGGTGTGGTGTAGGTGGCCACAGTTGAAGAAATTGGCCTCACAGACCAAATTGTGCTGGACCTAATAAGACTCATGGGCTAAAGGTTTCCCACCTCTGAATTTAGAGGTAGAAAATTCTTATATACAGCATATTTAATTGCAGTTTGGCTATAAACCAGGGGTGGAGACCAGGGAGCCTCCAACCCGCAGACCAAATTTGGCCTTCAAGGCCATTTTTCCTGGTGATATCAGCTGAGGTACTTTCTCCTTCAAGCAAGCAAGGGACAAGCAAGTGGAGAAAATATTAAAGGAGCCAGTACAATATGCCTCAGTCTCTTTCTTTTCCCCCATCCAATGCCTGGTTCAAAGAAGTATTTTAAGGAGGTCCGTGCTCAGATGGGAGAGTGGGGAATGACTTGAAGCTAACAGTGTTTGAGGCAATCTCTACCCACACATATACCTTAAAGATAGCTCTGAACTGGAGGTTCTAAGAATCGGCCTGGGGCAGGCTTTGAAAGCAGGAGGGATTTGGACAGGTGAGCGGGGCAACTCACATCTCATGTGATTGACAGGTGACTTTTTCGCATCCACCTGTCCAAGTTAAGTCCACCACTGAAAATTTTCCTTTCAAAAAATAAGTGTGTGCACATCTTTGGACAGCAAGTATAGGGGCTTCAGGGCAGTTCTATCTAGCATTGGGATTTGCCAAGAAAGTTCTACTAGTTAGTCTCGATAGAAGATAGAATCTGGGAGATCTCAAAGTGCTGGAGGATCTTAAGGTAGAAACAAACTCCAAGATCCACATAAACATAAAGTCATTTTCATGCACATTTAAATAACCCAGCTACACTGTCTCATGCCTACCCAAGGTTCCTGATCTAGACTTTAGTAACAGGAGGTGTGAAACTAGGCCCCTGTGCCGCACATCCCACTCATCCCTTTGTCAACTTCCTGGCTGGGCTTAAGCTTTTGCTAGAAGGAGGGGAAATCCGAACTGAACAAGGATGGAGAAGAATCATTGTCCTGCTACCTGCCCACTGCCAGCTATTGCTCAAGGGGAGAGGGGTTGAAGCAGGCATAGGCAAACTCGGCCCTCCAGATGTTCTGGGACTACAACTCCCATCATCCCTGACCCCTGGTCCTGTTAGCTAGGGATGGTGGGAGTTGTAGTCCCAAAACATCTGGAGGGCCGAGTTTGCCTATGCCCGGGTTAAAGGATTGAGAGCCTATTTTGCCTAGTTGAAAAAAAAGAGGCAGCTGCTTCCTCTCGCTTTGCAGGCACCACCCTCCTCATTATATTTTAAACCCAAGTATTGACAATATCCTTGAAATGCAAACGCTGCTCCGGCTTGGCCGATGCCCCTCTCTGTGCCTCCTGGGCAAAGGGTCTCCGCTGGAATCACCAGCAGAGAAATCACAAGCAGCTTCTTTAATCCCCACTCGGCTGTGTCCCTCCCCTTTCCAAGCCCGGCCAATCGCGACGCTCGCCCTTCCCGGAAGCGGAGACGGGTAACCGTGGCAACCGCTGCGAAGCTATGTCCTTGGCTGCAATTGGTCGATTCAAACGGGCTTGCCAGAAAGAGTGCGGCAGGGAGAAGAGGCTTCCACCCCACCCCTCCTGGACCAGCAAACTTGCAGGATGCGGCCCGGGGATGGGATAAGCCTGAGCTTTGCGTCGCAGCAGCGGATCCGGCAGCTGGAGCAGAAGCTGCGCGTGAGTCTCTGGGAAAGGGGTGCTTGGCAAGGGCGAAACTTCTCCGGCTTAGAGAGGGGGGTGACCAACTTGTCCTTGTGGCTAATACACCCTGGATTTAGCGCCATCATCCCTTCCTTCCTTCTTTCCTTCCCTCCCTCCCTTCTTTTATAATAAATATCGCAGTGAGATGAGACAGGGCAAGACCTCCTGCAGCAGCTCCCTACCTGCATAATGCCGGATTTACTTATAAGCTAAACAAGCTATAGTTTAGGGCCCCACTCTCTTGGGGGCCCCCAAAAAATTAAAGGAAAAAATAACTGCATGTACGTTTCCAAAATGTAAAAACAAACTTTTGTTATTGCCAACCAAACGCCAATGTGTTTGCATTATTAAGTTTGTTATGAATAAAAAATCATTTTAAGTTAAAGATTAATAATAATTTCACTATTAATATACTTCTTCTTAATTGTATTTCAGTTCAACAATTACTTTGATAAAATACATATTTTTTATATGCAAATGGCTTTAGATACCTATTAGGTCCATAAATTACCATATAGCATATATTAAACACAAAAACCAGCGACAATTTGTTGTTGACAAAGAACAGCTGGACATATAAAAGGCCCCATTGCCTTCAGTAGCTTCGGGCCTTATCAAACCTAAATCTGGCCCTGCCTGCATTTGCTCATTTTTGAAGGGAAAATGAACCATAGCATGCTGATCTTTCATATGGAGAACTGTGTTCTGGATCCTGGTTAAGGCCAAAGCGTACTGAGGCTTATGTGTGTCAGAGAAACAGAGCTTATATTGAAGAGTTTTGTCTGCTTCATTTTAGTGCACCAATTAGTACACCTGTGACAAAATGTTGCAATGTGGAGCACTCCTGTTCAGCTTTCCAGCCTGCTATTCTTGCCCCATTCTAGAATATTCCATTCACACCCCTGCAGCCAACACAGACACATTTTGTGGCCACTGAACAGGCTCAGTCCTTATTGGGTTAATGCCATGGGGTGCCTCCTTTAAATCCCCCCCTAAATATTTTTTGTACCTCTGTCTCTTTGGGTCCCCCCTGGACATTTTGATACTTCCTTCTTGCTTTCGAATGACCCTCTCTGGACTACACTGTTGCTGGCAGTCTCATAGAATCATAGTGTTGGGAGGTACCCTGAGGATCATCTAGTCCAACCCCCTGCAATGCAAGAATATGCAGCTGATCGAACTTGCAACCTTGGCATTGTCAGCACCACGCTATCCAGTCAGTGGCTTAGTTTACAATTGGAAGAGGTAACGCTTTGAAGGGGTTCACGGTTTCTCTAGCTGTAGTTAGTGTGCTGCTCACACAACTGTTTGATATAACATATTGAGTGGAGAGTGAGTTTGCACTTGTTGGTAGCGCCCTCTTCACACTGATCTGAACAAAGTTTATGTTCATACAAGCTGTGTGCATAGACTCTCCTTGTGTGATCTGCACCCTGCTTGATGAAGATATTCAATATCTGCAGGTCAGGAAGCTGGGCATCAGATGCATTCCTCTTCCATATGTTAAGGGTATGTGGTATTGCTGTGCAGAAAGGACTCATGGAAAGCTGCAACAAGACCCCAGTATCATGCCAAACACTTTTGGAACAATGACGTGCACATTTCAATGTGATTCTGACCTCTTTTGGACAGAGACAATGAGGATGAACACACTTTTTCCTACCCCATCCATGTATGCTTTTGAAGTTGTTACATTTTAAATACACAAATGAATGGATATTTCCTCTTTGGAGTAGAACTGAACAAATCTGCTGACAATCTAATCAATTCCCTTTTGTAATCCCTTCATATTTTCTGGGGCTACCATTCTAGAATCCTAAAGGGCAATGCAATTAAATAGATGGGGCCCAATGAGGCCACTTTCCACGCTTCCTTCTCCAATATGTTGTACAGTTGCCAGTGGCAGTTCAGAAATAATATTACTGAAAAAGGGGAAAGCACAAAGAGGTGGATGCAGTGATGGCACACACATTTTTATGGGGAAAGATTTTTAATAATGATTTAGAGCTGTTGTGATTTTTGTTATTAAAATGTTCTGCGAAAGTAGTGATTTAAATCAATGCAGAATAATACTTGGCCCCTGTCTTAAATTGTTTCCATGTTACAGGTGTCAGTTAACGCCCCCCCAAATACTCCCTTCCCAAATTGTGTGATAAGAGCTGAGCTTTAAACTACGTATCAAATAGCTGATTCTTAGTGTATACCAAAGGGTTCCTCATACAAATTGTCCCTGAGGCAAGGATGAACAGATAGTTTGGTGTATTGTAATGTGTGGCTTGGCTCTTAGAGTGAGAAACAGATACAGTTTGGGATCAGAGGAGTTGCTAGAAGTAAATTAAATTGGCTTCTTGTATAACTTACTTTATCCATTTAAGTTCAGGCTTACCATGTTTTCCCAGACAAAGCAAGAACGGATCATAGTGCTAGAAACAGAAAATGCCCTTCTGCATCTCAAGCTGGCAAAAGTAAGTACAGCATAATGTACTCCATTTCCCCATCCCACTGTAGTACTGTATGTACACCCCCCCCAAGCTTTCAATTTCAACTTATTAATGGGTCAGACCTATGTAAATAAACACACTGATCCAGGAAGCATAGTTCCACAATCTGAGTTCACTTTACAAATGACTTCCATCTAATATCCATTGACCAGGAAGATGTGCTTGCCAAAAGAGAGTTACTGACAGGTTGCTGGGGAATGGCCATATCTCCAGGTAGGGCTGGGAGACACCCCAGTCTGAAATTGTGAAAAGCTGCTGCCAGTTAGTGGAGACAATCCTGGACTAGATGAATGAGTGGTTTGATTCAGCATACAGCACCTTCTGATGTTCCCAGGTTTCTGAAAAAAGTGTATCCTGCATCTAGTTCCTGATATTAGATCAGGTATCCAGCTGATGGGGACTGAATGTGCTACAACAGGTGATCTGACTGGTGCAATTCAGCATAATACAACTTGAATGGAGATGTATCTTCTTATCCATCTTGCAGCATAGATTTGAAAGTATATTCTCATCAGTTCCCCTGGGTTGCTATGCATATTTGTGTGTATTACTACATCTTTTAGTTAAAGCAGAGTAAAAGCCATCTGCCAACCTACAGGCTCAACTAAAACATTAATTACTGTAATTATCACCTGACACAGCTCTTCCTGAACAGTTGCTGCTACCTAGAATAGACAAGGGCCTAACTCACAAGTCTTTGGATTTATCTACGAACATTATAATACTGGCTGTTTCGTTTTCAATCCCTTCCTCATTATCTCCAGCGTAGAATAGGCATTTTTTTCCACTGCCAGTTCTGTGAGTTGTAATTTAAATAAATGCTTGTTAAGTGTTTTGGCAATCTAATCCAAATCAACCACCTTATTTTCAACATTATGCTCCTTTTTCTCCTCATAAGGGCAAGACACCTACTTTTTACAGAAAGTGCTCCTGCCTTTTATAGATAGCTACCTTGAGCCTTCTCATTAACCATATTGGCATCCTCTTGAATTCATTTGTATGTTTTCTTACATGTGGAACACATTTTACCTGACATTCTATTAGAGAGAATTCAAGGCTACTGGAAATTATTTTATATTTGATCCTCCCCTTTAATTAATACTGTCATTTTTAGGAAGTGCAACATTTCAACATTTTCTGCTATGCTGGTGCAAATGAAAATCTGTGGAGCTACATGGGGAGACACTATTAATGCAAACATTTTGCTATGTGGCGTAGCTTCTTTGCAGCTGTGTTTCAAGTGATTGCTTGCAAGAATGAATAAGTGATGGGCCACATGTTACAGATTTTGCATGTACCCTCTTCTACCGAAAAACACATGAGGCAGATTATCCATGTTTATTTCGCTATGGAAAAACAATTCGGCTATGAAAACACATTGTAGTGCGCTGGTGCTAAGCATGGGTCTCTGCAGTAAAGTTTCTCTATGTTCACATGATGGAATAAATACCTGCTTCCTAGGTTACCAGGTTCAGATTGCATAACTATTATAATGATAATTTATGCAGTGGTCCACTGATCTGAAGTAGTAATCTTAATTGTCTCATTCAGCATAGTATTTTTGTTGTTCTTGTTAAGTGGAAGAGGAAGAAAAGGTCTAGTGGAAACCACCACTGTCTGAGAAACCTTTAAAAGATGACAATATGTTGCTTCTTTTTTATAGCTGCCTTAATTTAATTTTCAAGCCATTGTTGAGCATAGTTGACACTTATCCTTGCTGAGGGATTTTGCATCTTGCACTGCAACACTGCTAGAGATTTAGAAAACTTGGAACAGTTGGAGGCTGGGCCCGCATTAGGGCAGACTGCAGGGATTAGTGGTAATAGCAACTGCCAGCCAAGAGGTTCTAATCTAATGTGAGACTGTAAATTGCTGGGTGACCTCATGAAAGTCTCTTGCCTTTGTGGAGGCTTGGTTAACTCTTTAAGGATAAAAACGGGGATCAACTGAAACAAAATAGAACTTGACTGAAAACCAGATGTTGCCTTTTGAGCTCAGCTTCCCTGCGAGTACTTACCAGAATAACGTGGTGGAGAAATATGATGACTGCAGTGCTTCAAAGTCTTCACATGTATCTCTTCAGGAGCTTACAATTTTATCTCAGATGAAACCATTTGTGACATGGACTGCTTGCATCTTGACACTTAGCTTGCAAGAAACAACCATCAAAGGCAGGTAGCAGCTCTGATGCACACCCAAAAGACACTGACTGGCCTAGCCAGAAAAGGATGGTGAGCAGCTGAAGAAATGACTTGTGCTTGTATCTGGATACTAAGAGGTTGCATTTAGCTGTCATGGCAATAGATCTAGTTTATTTGGGGGGGGGGGGGCGTGATTTAAAACATAATTTTTCCACCACTGCCTTCTCTCATTACAACCTCTTGTCTTAATGCATATGTTGTGTAACATAATACTTCCCTTCTGTCCCTTTTGAACCTGCTGTCAATCATTTTCACCCAATTGCCTACAGCAGTGGTTCCCAACTGGTGGTCCATAGACCCCAGGGGGTCTGTGACACCATTCACAAAGCAAAAACTACCATAGAGGTATCAATGTTTTCAAAAGTAGGGGGTTTTGTTTTTAAAAAACAGGAGGTTCGCAATACTTAGCTAATTGTGAACTACTGGCCTACAGCATTTACTCTGGTTTTGATCATAGCCAGTCACCTTACTGAAAAAACAAACACACACCAGAACCTTTTATTTGATCTTCAGCTGTAATCCACAGACCACTTCAGAAAAAGAACAATATCAAATCCGTTGGCCTTTTCAGCAGTAGGGTATGCAGGGGGTAGCAGAGGCTTACTATGGCTTACAGCTGTCATAAATGCCTGCAATTCATCAGATTTGTTACATGAAACTTAAAAAAGAAATTGTCAGGGGATTGACACAGATGCACCTCACACAGGGCACGGGAGCTATGCAACAGAAACAATTTTGTGCACAGCTGCATATATCTTGATGGAAATCTACCAGAAAAAATTAATGTATGTATTGAGCATGAGAGTTTCTACATATTGGAAAATGTAGGACAACCTTCATTGTCCATGATAATGTGGAGTAAAAGATTAAATGACAACAGACACTTGGAAAGTGGCAAGAATGTTAGGGTTAAATGAACGTATCTGCTCTCAAAATTGATTTTCATTTCCACTCTCTTATGAATAGAAATGGGATTTCAGAACTTTTTAATATAAGAAGTCAAATGTTAATCAATTCATTGTGTCTTCAGCTATAATCTCCCACTGCTGACTTAAGTGGAAGACTGTCATTCATTCAAATAGACAACCTTTTGTGAGAACCTACTTAGAAGCTGAAGGTGATCAAACATTTCATGCATAAAGGAAAATAGAAAAACTAGGGGTGGTAGAAAACCATTTCTTCATGTGAAAAAATTCAATTCCTCACATCTAGCCTTTGCATAAAAATACAGTGAACTTTTGTGGGTTATAACACTTGACTTTCTGAATGTTTACATTTTATGTTGTTGGGCTTTGTAGAAATCTCCAATTCCTAGTCTATTTGTCTTTTTGAACTATCTGAGTTTTTATTTTTAAACAGAATCAAGGAATTATTGGGAAAATCTCAGGTGAAGAAGCAAATGATAGCCTTGCTTATTACAAGCAGCAGAAGTGTCATGGAAGTGTCAGATCTGTTATAATCCAGCTGCATGAAGCCATACAGGTAAAAGCAGTCAGACTGCAGTCCTACAAGCAAGCTTGTTTTCTGCTGCTCAAGAGAATAGGACCCAAACCAATTCATTCAAATTACAGTGGTACCTCGGGTTACATATGCTTCAGGTTACAGAAATAGTACCTTGGGTTAAGAACTTTGCCTCAGGATGAGAACAGAAATCGTGCTCCGGCGGCGCAGCAGCAGGAGGCCCCATTAGCTAAAGTGGTGCTTCAGGTTAAGAACAGTTTCAGGTTAAGTACGGACCTCCGGAACAAATTAAGTACTTAACCCGAGGTGCCACTGTACAAGAAATGAGATTCTGACTAAACTTCAGGAAGAACTTTCTGGCAGTAGGAACTGTTCAACAGTGGAATCGACTTCCTCCGGAGGTGGTGGACTCTCCTTCCTTGGAGGTTTTTAAGCAGAATTTGGATGGCCATCTGTCATGGATGCTTTAGTTGAGATTCCTACATTGCAAGGGGGTTGGGCTAGATGACCCACAGTGTCTCTTCCAACTCAAGAATTCTATTCCACCTGGGAGTAAGCCCTATGGAATTCAATAGAACTTACCTTCTGAGTACACATACAAATGCTGCACCATCAGCATTTGAAAGACTCTCTACGCAGAGAATTTTTAAAATGTAACTTGACCTTTAGGAGCCTCTTATTATTTTGTTGTTTTTCTTCTTTTCCAAAGGTCTTGGGTTTGGGTGCAGGTGATTTAATTGATTGATTAGACAGTTTTATACCACAAAGCAGTTTACATGAAACATCAGTAAATTATTATTTAATCTGAACGTCGACCAAAATGGGTCCAGATAATTCTGCTGAAAGAAGCCCAGTGTAAATAGTCCCCAATGGGAAGTCATATTGCTTGTGAAACACCTGGACGGAGGATGGGTTACAGTAATAATAAATAATACATGCCCCCACAGCTTACCTTGGGAATCGTTGGCATGCAGTTCCAATATATACTCACACTGGGAATCCTAGTGCAGTGATAGTCTGTGAAAGGTCGTATAAATCCCATCTGAGTTAGTAGGAATTAAATTAGTGTAGAACTGCAACCATACGAAGGAATTAAAAGTTGCACCAAGGTAAGTGTTCTGTCAGTGCAGGAATTTCAGCTTGCCGGACAGAAGGATCTCCCCTCTCCTCTCCATGTGCTGTTCTGGGGGCTATCCCACCCCATTCCTGTCTGAACCTCCTGGCCAGATCCAGTTCCCAATCCCTGCAATAAGGGGATGGGGGGATATATACGGGTACAGGAATGCAGGTTTTGGTGTCTTCGGGTGTCTTCCCGTGTAAGAGTTGGGGTGTCTAGGCGACGTTTCGACGAGGTCTCACTCGTCATCTTCAGGCTGGTGCTTTCGGCTTCTTGTTACTGGAACAGAGCATCTTGTTACTGGCTCTGTTCCAGTAACAAGAAGCCGAAAGCACCAGCCTGAAGATGACGAGTGAGACCTCGTCGAAACGTCGCCTAGACACCCCAACTCTTACACGGGAAGACACCCGAAGACACCAAAACCTGCATATATATATATATATATATATATATATATATATATATACACACACACACACACACACACACACACAGTGGTACCTCGCAAGACGAATGCCTCGCAAGACAAAATACTCGCTAGACGAAAGGGTTTTTTGTTTTTTGAGCTGCTTCGCAAGACGATTTTCCCTATGGGCTGGCTTCGCAAGATGGAAACGTCTTGCAAGTTTGTTTCCTTTTTCTTAACACCGTTAATACAGTTGCGACTTGACTTCGAGGAGCAACTCATAGAACGCGGTGTGGTAGCCTTTTTTGAGGTTTTTAAAGACTTTGGTGATTCTTGAGGCTTTTCCAAAACTTTCCTGACACCGTGCTTCGCAAGACGAAAAAAATCGCAAGACGACAAAACTTGCGGAATGAATTAATTTCATTTTGCGAGGCACCACTGTATACACATGAAGCTGCTCCTTTGCTTTTTCTCTCCCAATACCCTAAAGAGTGTTCATAGGGATGCTGATGGTGCTGTGGTCTAAACCACTGAGCCTCTTGGGCTTGCTGATCAGAAGGTTGGCGGTTTGAATCCCCGCAATGTAGTGAGCTCCTGTTGCTCTGTCCCAGCTCCTGCCAACCTAGCAGTTCGAAAGCACACCAGTGCAAGTAGATAAATAGGTACCACTGCGACGGGAAGGTAAATGGCGTTTCCGTGTGCTCTGGCTTCCATCATGGTGTTTCATTGTGCCAGAAGCGGTTTAGTCATGCTGGTCACATGACCCGGAAAGCTATCTGTGGACAAATGCCGGCTCCCTCGGCCTGAAAGCGAGATGAGCACCACAACCCCATAGTCGCCTTTGACTGGACTTAACCATGCAGGGGTCCTTTACCTTACCTTTACATTAAATACTGTTCTTTCTGTTTCTTAAATAGAAATTAAAGCAAGAAGTGAAGAACCTCCGTTTGTCTGCCCTCACATTCTCCAGAGATGTCCAGCATCAGAGCAAAACTTACCTTGGTCAGATTTTGGCTGCTGTCCAAAGGCTTCAGATGCATAATGAGGCTATGCAAAGTAAGAGATGAGTACCTTTGAAAGCTTATCAGGCTGGCATCTAAGGTGCTTGAACCATATGAGCAGTGCCACTGTTGGTAGCAGCTCGCAGAATTTGCAATGAAAGTTCTGGCTTTGGGTTGAGAGGCAACTTTTTGCTGCTGCCAGGACTTCACACGAAGCAGATGTACTGCACCAAGAGCATACTGCACCTCTGGTCCACTCAGAGAGTGGATGGGTTGTCTTCCTGTCCCCTTGGAATAAGAGTTACAGGGGTTAGGCAAAAGCACCTAGCCATAACTAAAAGTAGTGATAAGGTTAAAACTTACTGGGAAATGATATATAATGAAATAAAAAGGATGTTTAAAATAACCTTTGTAAAAAACCCAGAAGCTTTTCTTTTGGGAATTATAGGGACAGAACTTCCTAAACTATATAGAAGCGTATTCATGTATGCTACTACAGCGGCAAGAATGTTACTTGCCCCAAAATGGAAAGAGGCAGAAGTCCCAGCAAAGGAAGAATGGATACAAAAACTTATAGAATATGCAGAAATGCCAAAACTTAGCAGAAGAATAAGAAATCAAGATAACATTTTTTTTAATATAAAAAAATGGAAATGATTTATTGAATATTTACAGATAAACAGATAAAAACATTGGCAGGATTATTGTAATAACCTGCAGTTTCATAAGAGTGTATAGTTAAAGAAGATGAATAAATGAGCAAATTAAGTTAATGCTTAAGTGAGTGCTTGAGGGCCCTGCTCTTGCCACTTACCATCTGGCTTGGGGCGGGGCCTGGGGCCTCACAAGGACTGCCTGCTGCTTGCTGCCTGCTGCCCAGGAGGACTCCCCTGAGTGAGTGCTTGAGGGCCCTGCTCTTGCCACTTACCATCTGGCTTGGGGCGGGGCCTGGGGCCTCACAAGGACTGCCTGCTGCTTGCTGCCTGCTGCCCAGGAGGACTCCCCTGAGTGAGTGCTTGAGGGCCCTGCTCTTGCCACTTACCATCTGGCCTGGGGCGGGGCCTGGGGCCTCACAAGGACTGCCTGCTGCTTGCTGCCTGCTGCCCAGGGGGACTCCCCTGAGTGAGTGCTTGAGGGCCCTGCTCTTGCCACTTACCATCTGGCCTGGGGCGGGGCCTGGGGCCTCACAAGGACTGCCTGCTGCTTGCTGCCTGCTGCCCAGGGGGACTCCCCTGAGTGAGTGCTTGAGGGCCCTGCTCTTGCCACTTACCATCTGGCCTGGGGCGGGGCCTGGGGCCTCACAAGGACTGCCTGCTGCTTGCTGCCTGCTGCCCAGGGGGACTCCCCTGTGTGAGTGCCTGAGGGCCCTGCTCCTTTTTGCCACTTACCACCTGGCCCAGGGAGGGCCTGACAGGCCTCACAAGGACTGCTCCTGCCACCTACTATCTGGCCCAGGGTGGGGCATCACAAGGATGGTTGTTGCCACTGATGCTGCTACTGCCCAGGAGGACCCGTAGGGGTGCAGAGTTCTTTTTAACATTTTTTTAAAAAAATATTTTCCTTTCCTTTTAAATTTTTTATATATGGAGGTGGGATGGATGTTTGGGTGGGCTTGGGAATTTGTTAGATTTTGATGAATTTGTAATTTTTGCAGTTTTATTTGTATTGTTTTATTGCTTTCTGGGTTGTTTTTGTTTTATTGTTTTAAGGTTTTATTGTTTTAGGCTGCGAAAGAATAACATTAATTGCCATCAATGGAGGCCACTATGAGGCCTGGGATTGTTACCGTGGAGGGGCGAGGGAGGTATGGCGGTGGGGGCAGATGTTATAGGCGAAGGGGATCGAGATATGGATACGCTCGTACCCCTTCCAATCTGCGCCCCATCCCGAGGGACGAGGGTAGGGTGAGCAAGGATTACTCACCTCCGTCACTGGTGCTGTGCAATGCCAGGTCTATAGGCAATAAAACCGCCACCCTGCGAGATTTCTTTATCTCGCAGGGGGTCGACCTGGCTTGTGTGACGGAGACCTGGGTGCGCGAAGGGGCAACAGTTACCTTACGAGAGATGGCGCCCCCGGGTTTCTCCGTCCTCCACCAGTCGCGGACTGTGGGCCGGGGGGGAGGGGTGGCATTATTAATCCGGGAAGATTGTCCTTTCAGGGCTCTACCATCGCCATCGATCCCCGGCATTGAATGTGTTGGCCTAGCGTGGGGCTCCGAGGAGAGCTTGGCTGTCTGGCTGGTGTACCGGCCACCTAGCGCACCAGCAGCCACCCTGTCAGGCCTATTGGAGGCGGTGGCCGGCTGGGCCTTGGAGTTCCCTAACCTATTGGTAATGGGGGACTTCAACATCCATGCTGATGCCTCTCCCTCCTCACAGGCTCTGGACCTGGTGTCTTCCATGGCGACACTAGGGCTCTCCCAGTTTGTTTCGGGCCCCACGCATCAAGCAGGCCACACGCTGGATTTGATCTTTGGCGTAGGTATAGATGTGATCATGTCTCCTTCGATGATGGTGCCATGGTCTGATTACTACGCTCTGAAAGCCAGGATTGACTTTCCGCCCCCACCCTGCTTAGGTGGCAAGCCAATTTGGGCTCGCCCGCGGAGGCTGATGGACCCTGATAGATTCCGTCAGGCCTTGCGGGACCTTGCTCCCCCTGGCGACTCATTGACTGAGCTTGTTGAGGGCTGGAATATCCAGCTCCTGGCAGCCATCGATGAGATCGCACCTAAGCGCCCTCTGCGACCCCGCAGAAACCGGGCTCCCTGGTTTACCGAGGAGCTCCGGAAAATGAAGCGGGACCTCAGACGGCTAGAGCGAGTATGGCGGGGTGCCCGTGACGGAGCCTCAAGAACATCTTATAGGGCTTTTATGAAAACCTACGAGATGGCGGTGAAGGCTGCTAAGAAGTCATACTTCTTGGCCTCCATTGCATCCGCTAGCTCTCGCCCAGCGCAATTATTTAGTATAATTAGGTCTTTAACGTCCCTTGTGGGACAGCCAAATTTAAATAACAATTTGACACTTAGCTGTGAGGCATTTGCGAGCTTTTTTGCGGAGAAGGTCTTGTTGCTCCGCCATGACCTCCCTGCCAATTTGGATACAATAAAGGAACTGGAGGCCCCTCGACTGTCCTCGGGTCCAGTATTGGACCACTTTGACCGGATATCCCCAGCCGATGTGGGCAGACTCCTCCGAGCTGGAAAGCCCACCACCTGTCCTCTCGACCCGTGCCCGTCTTGGCTGATTAGAGCGTGTCCAGACGAGGTGCGGGCCCTCCTGGGGGATATCATCAATTTGTCCCTTGGCACGGGGACATTCCCAGGGGAACTGAAGGAGGCAGTGGTGCGCCCGCTCTTAAAGAAAACATCATTAGATCCTTTAGATCTATCCAATTACCGCCCGGTTTCGAATCTTCCGTTCCTGGGTAAGGTGATTGAGAGAGCGGTTGCCGAACAGCTTGGTGGGTTTCTGGATGAAACATCGGCTTTGGATCCATTCCAGTCCGGCTTCCGCATTGGTCATGGGACCGAGACGGCTCTGGTCGCCCTAACAGATGATCTTCGTAGACAGCTGGATCGAGGCGGGTCGGGGCTGCTGATTCTTCTAGATCTATCAGCAGCTTTCGACATGGTCGATCACGAACTTCTGGACCACCGCCTTGCCGACGTGGGGATCCAGGGCACAGTCCTTCAATGGCTGCGCTCGTTTCTCTCTGGTCGGGGACAGAGGGTGGCGCTTGGGGGGGAATTGTCATCGCGCCACTCCTTGGTGTGTGGAGTACCTCAGGGTGCGATACTCTCCCCGATGCTTTTCAACATCTTTATGCGCCCCCTCGCCCAGCTTGTTCGGAGTTTTGGGCTGGGTTGCCATCAGTATGCCGATGACACCCAACTCTATCTGTTGATGGATGGCCATCCTGACTCGGCCCCAGACACACTGACCAGATGTTTGGAAGCTGTGGCTGGATGGTTACGTGGGAGCCGGTTGAAGCTAAATCCTTCGAAGACAGAGGTCCTGTGGCTAGGGCGGGGCGATATGGGATTGGGGGGGCAACTCCCATCTCTTGCGGGGGCGCAATTAGTGCCAGCACCGTCTGTTAAGAGTTTGGGTGTAATCTTCGACGCCTCCCTTTCCATGGAGGCGCAGATTGCAGCTATAACAAAGGCGGCATTTTTCCATCTCCGCCAAGCTAAGCAGTTGGCTCCTTACCTCTCTCACCCTGACCTAGCCACTGTGATCCACGCGACGGTCACCTCCAGATTGGATTATTGTAACTCGCTCTACGTGGGGCTGCCCTTGAGACTGACCCAGAAACTCCAGCGGGTGCAGAATGCTGCAGCGAGACTCCTTACGAGGTCTTCGCTGTGAGATCACATTCACCCGGTGCTACACCAGCTGCACTGGCTCCCGGTGGAGTACAGGATCAGATTTAAGGTGCTGGTTTTAACCTTTAAAGCCCTATACGGCCTAGGACCCTCGTACCTACGGGACCGCCTCTCCTGGTATGCCCCACAGAGAAACTTACGGTCTTCAAATAAAAACATCTTGAAGGTCCCAGGCCACAGAGAAGTTAGGCTGGCCTCAACTAGAGCCAGGGCTTTTTCGGCTGTGGCTCTGATCTGGTGGAACACTCTGTCACAAGAGACCAGGGCCCTGCGGGACTTGACATCTTTCCGCAGGGCCTGCAAGACAGAGTTGTTCCGCCAGGCCTTTGGCCAGGGCACAGCCTGACTCCCTCCCTCGGCAATCTTCGCGGAGCTCTGGCCCAATGGTTGCCAGTGGCCTGAATTAATTAATTTTACAATGAATGATTTTAGAGTGTTGTTTATGTTATACTTTTATACTGTTTTATTGTTGTTAGCCGCCCTGAGCCCGGCTTCGGCTGGGGAGGGCGAGATATATAAAAAAAAATTATTATTATTATTATTATTATTATTATTATTATTATTATTTGGATATGTAGAAGATATTAAAAACAAATTTAAGGAACCGCAGGAAGGGGGAAGGAAGTCAGGTTTTGAAATGCCAAAATGATTGTAAAATTAGTGAAATGTATAAACTTTAAAAGTAGGAATTTGAAAAAAAAATTTAATGAAAGTAGTGATGAGGTGGAGCATGTTTCTATGGAAACTGAGCAATGAAAATACAAGCACAGGTCTGGGCAGCCTGTGGTTTTTGAAATGATGCTGGAGAACACTGTCTATGGCTACCAGCCACAATGGCAATGGTCTTCCTTCACTGTCAGAGGCAGTAGGCCTCTGAAAACCAGTTGCACAAGTTGTCACAAGTGAGAAGAGCACTGTTGCATTCATGTCCAGCTTATGACCAGCTGCTGTGAGAACAGGATGCTAGCTAGATGGGCCTTTTGCCGGATTGAGCAGGGCTCTTTGTATGGCCTTCCATTAGACTCAAATTCCCAATTGCCCCAGTCAGAATTGCCAGTAGTCTAGGATGATGGGAGTTGTAGTCCAGTGACATCTGAAGGACCACAGCTGCCCTACCTTTAATATAAACATTGCCCAGGTACTTCGGTTCAAGGTCCATCTTGCCCAGCACTCTGTTCCCAGCAGCAGCTGACTGAATACCCCTGGACGCTCCCAAGCAAGGCACAAAGCAGCAGCAAAGTGCAATTTGGGTAGAGCTATGGCATACCACTGTGATGCACTCATGGCAGAGCTTCTCTACCCATGGACCATACAAATGTTTTCAGTGCAGAGAACCAAGTCTCAAATGAGAGTGCTGGACTTGAGGCTCTCTGTGATAATATTTGCATATTCCATTTTTATATGGCTTCTTGCTTGGAGGCATCAGTGTGCAGATGCTCTCAGGCCCATGCCTGAGGGGGAAATAGCCTAACAGTTCTGTGAACATTTGTGAAAATGTCTTTTCAGCCTTTCAGACCAGAGCCTTTGAACTTGAGCAGTCCTTGCATGAAGTAAACGAGCGATACCAGAAAGAAAAACAAAGGAGAAAAGTACTTCATAACAGTTTAATTGTAAGTGTCCTGGTAACTGAGTCTGCAATGTCTTTCAAAAGATCTACATAAATATCGGAGTTGCCAGTGTGCAACTTGAGATGACTTTCCAGTTCCTTTTTATCAGTTCCTGTATCTGCATGGGAGGCTGTGCTCATGGCTTCTCTTGTCTGCTCTTTCCAAGGCCTGTTGCCTTCCCTTTATTCCCAGCTGCCTCTTCAAACTGTGGGGCTTTTTAAACAAACGGTTGGGTTGTCTGAACTGCAACCTTTTAAAATATGTTTTGACTTCATGTGCTGTGTAAGAACATTTACTTTCACTAGTGCATCAGTCAGATTACAGTGGCTAAAAAAATGGGGAAAGAAAGGCAGACTTAAGGAGATTAAGACCATCATCTTTCATCAAAATCCTGGTCGGGGTAAAACCAACTTGGACACTTTTTCACTCTCTGTGGTAATTTAATGAGGCAGAGCTTCAATAGTCATGAGGCAAGATAGCAACACCACAACTTTCTGTATTTTCTTACCGCATCTGATTCACACCATTTCATTGACAAGTTTTTAAAACTGCTGACTATGTTTCTGCGTTGCATCCTCAGGAACTAAGGGGAAATATCAGAGTCCATTGCAGGATCCGCCCATTGTTACCATTTGATACACCTCCTGGAGAGTCAGACTTAAAAGACAGGTAATTTATTTCATGAATATAGTTATGTTAACTGACACTCGGATGTCTTTCCGGCGCCAGGAAAAGACCTTTTTATTTTCCTAGGCTTTTAAACTTTTGTTGGTCTGTTTTATTTGGGTGTTGCTTTAATAGAGTTGCTGTTTTTGGCTGAATTTATGAGTGTTAGATATTTATTGTAAGCCACGCAGATAATGTGTTTGAAAGCTCGGGTACAAATCTGAATCATAAACAGTCTAATTGTTCTCCTTCTATTTGAAAATGTTGGTTAGATTCTGCATTTTTACATACTTTGGAAGACATTTCCACTTTACAAGTGGGATCTGCAACAAACTTGCATTGCATCCTCACACCCTAACAGGAATGTTCCTGTTTAGAATTCCAGCCAGTCAGATGTGCTCTCCTACAAGGCAGTAGTGGGATCAAGCAAGCCAGTTTACTCCTCTGTCTCCCGGTTGTCCATTTTTCCTCAACCAACATCCAATATTCTTTAGCTCTTGCAAGCCATTGAGCATGATGAATCCTCTTTTGACTGAGGAGATTTTTGGTGGGTGGAGGGGGAGGTTGTCATGTCCCTTTTGGTTTTTAAAAATGTTTTGTATTTTTCTGTGCTCATGAGCTCATCCAGGCATGTTAATGGTTCCCTCTTGCTTTTCCAATTCTGTTGGCACTCAACCACCTGAATTCTCTGTTAGAGGAAATTAGGGTGATTTTTACTCATGTCTCCTTTTATAGCCTTCCAGCTTCTTAGATCTGGAGGATTCTGACATCACCATTGTCGGGTTCAGATTACAGGAGGTAACAACGTGCTTGGGCTCTGACATTCAAGCCCTGCCCCCAGCATCCCCATACGTGTGGCCCTCCCCACTCCATCCCCAACCTTCCTCAGGCTGAACAAGGAAGAGCTGCAAGAGGGCTTTTATTTGCCTTTCCTTGGAATGCCATGCATGACTGGGGACCCTGTTTCATGCCCCTGTCTCCATTCATTGATTCAACGTTTTGTCTTTATCTTCTGATTAGCTTTCATGAAGGTGGAAGCGCCTCTGAAACATCCTTTTGTATCCTCTGAGCTTGGCAGATCTTGTGCATAACTCAGTATGGAAGATGCTGTGAGGGCAGAAAAGAAAGCCGAGATGCTTTCTGCCTGGCTTGCTCGCATAATCCTCCCCGTACTCCAGGCATGGTGGGGCCCCAGGAAACAGTTTGGGGGCTAAACAAAGCCCTTTCCAGACTGCTAGCTATCCTTTTTCCTTTAAAGAAAGTAATGGGACTTTTCTTCCCAATGAATCTGTGAGTACACTATCAACACAGACAATGAAAGATGGAGCCACAAAAGTGATATTGAAAGTAGGCAATTCCCCTTCCTTATTGGCTCTTCCAGGTGACCTGCTTGTTGAGCATGTATCCTGATGTAAATGAAAGCTACATCATAACTGGTCTTTTGTTTATGGTCTGGTTAGATGACAGTGATCAATCATCCCGCATTCATCCTGATTTCCTTACAGGGTGCTTGTGCATCTTCCATTAATCATGTCTTCCTTTCACACACCTTAATGCACATCTTTCTCACTTTCCAAACTGCAAGAAGTCCCATTCTTTTCAAAAGTGGATCTCTTGGGTGACAGAGCACTTTAATACACTTTAATTGTGCAAACTTGAATCCCTCCTGCAAAACATTGACAGTCTGGAGGCACCCAGAATGACTATTGAGTGTTTATGTTTTTCTTACGTTGCTCACCAAACTGTCTTGCTGTTCAGGTTCCATTAACTCAGACACCCTTTTCCCATGTCACATCCTTCTCGAAGGCTGAAAGAAAAGAATGGATAGGCTGATGTAGCAAGCCTATACTGCTACTTTATAATCTGTTGCTTTGTAATCAACCCTGATGTAGGGAAATCAATCCCAGAAAACCACAAGAAGTGTTTCTTTATGTTTGCTTGTATTTGGGTTTAAGAAGGTTGTATTTATTTCTGTTTGCTAAGGTTTGGGAAGGGGGGAGGAATAAAATACTGCTGCAATTTGAAAAGCAATTACAACTAAGAGGAGAGCTGTGTAATCTAGGATTTTTATGGCTCCAAGGAACACAATGGTTTTTCTGAGGCTCTCCAAATAGCGGTACGTTTATCTGCAAAACTGCAGCGCAAAGCAGAGTGGTCAGTGCTCCAGCACAGGTCTAAGCATCCTGTGTTTCTCTGCTCTCCCTGTACATTTCTCAGCAAAACTTCCCTTTCTCCCAGCACTTACACAGGTAGGCCCACACAGCTACAGCTGCACACTCACACTTCCATTTCCCTTCATGTAGTGCTCTGTTTTTCATGTTGTCCAAGTTGCTAGCGCTCACACTGTGTTAAGAGCTGAGGGTGGAATTCAGTGTAGTGCTAAGGGGTGTGCATGTGAGGAACGAGGTCCGTTGGCACCACAGGATTGTCCCTCTTCTCCCTGTGCCACCTAAACCTGTCCTGGGCATTCCTCCACATCTTCTGGAGCAGTTTTAGGGGGGAAGGATGGGGGAGAGCGGACCTTGTTTTCCATACGCAACAATTAGTTGACTCCTGCCCATAGTTTGAGCCTGCATGTTTATTATTTTTCATTTGGAAATAGCAGCTGGGGGCGGGCGTTGATCAGAATTGGGATCATAGAGGGGATAGAAGGTTTTTAAAACCATTTTAACCCACAAACCAAGGTCCTGACAAAGATCCTCCCCACTTGCTGTTTGTTTCTTTCTAATACCTGCTCCCAACAGTAGAGGAGCTTCGTGAGCAAATTCTGAGGCGGTTGCTGATGACCCAAATGGGTTGGGTAACGTCTCTCTTCACGTGATGGTGGCAGGAGAAAAGCATCTATACCCCACGCTTCAGCCTGAAAAGCTCTCAGGGTGGCTTGCATATCAATAAAAACAACACAGCCCCTGCCCTCTGTCTAAAAAGACACAGCACATAAGGAAAAAGGAATGGGGAAGGAAGAGGAAAACATGCATACTCCGGCATCAAATTCTTAATGTTGCAAGGTTCTTATAGTGACTAGCTTGGACGGGAAGAGACTGCTTACAGTACAAAAGTAGACCTTGCTGACCCCTGAGAAATACTCTTCCTGGAAGCGACTATAATGCGGGAAGTTGTTGACCTTATCGGGCGGGGTCTTCACTTGGCCTAGCTGGAATTGCTTCTTGTAAGTCACATCATGACAGGGAGACTCATACTGGCCCGGCTGATGCCACCATTCTCAGAGGAGATGGTCCTCTCTTTCTCCTCAGAGGACAGCTGGACCTGATAGTCTCTGGGGGAAGCAGCAGCGAATGAAGGTGGCTGTTCCTGTTTGGATACCATCTGTGTATTTTATTACCAGGCATATGGCCTCTGCTTTCCTCTGTTCTGGCGAGGCAGTCACAGTATTCAGAACTCTAGGGAATTTTATTATGTAAGGAACGGGAAAAGGTGGTGTTTGCACATGGTATCACAACTATTTGGCAATTTCCACACCTGGGGTCACAGTCTGAGCTCAAGACCATTCCTGCAGCTTTGCTTATCTTTGTGGTTATTCTAGCCCTGACTGTGTCTCTGCCTCCTGGTTGTCAGGTTCACTCCAAGGGTGAGTAGCAGTCAATGTAAGCCTAGGAGAATAATCAGAAAACTCTTTCCCATCTAGCCAGAAGGCCAGCATAGGTTCTACAGGGAGAAGCAAGGGGCACACATTTTGCCACTAACCTGTGGCATAGCATTGGGCCTTCGGCCCCTAGGTTTCTTGGGCATTTGTGCAATTGGCTGTTTATGTTAAAGTTTATGCAAATTGCTGGTTGTGTTCTTCTTGAATGTTTTGTAAGTTAATATATTTCGTTGTCAAAAAGGCAGAGAAACATCTCAGAAAATGTGGTGTGTGAAGCTGATGATGTGAGTATATTTAAGTTTCTATGGCTTTTAATGCTTGTGTTTTCTGTTTTTATTGCTGTAAACCGCTTATCCCTTGTGGGATAAGAATGAGTGGACCGTGATATCTTCACTTTCCAAGAGCTTTGCATCCTCACATGCAGCATTCGCTTTATGACTGACTCCCCACCCCCCCCTCTGATATCCTGAAGGCTTGGACTATTGATGTTACCCTCCCCATTTCTCCATCACACTGCACAGCCTCCTTAGTGACTGTGGCTAGGAAGTTATTTCTGGCACTGTGAAGTGAGTTCTGGCCGTCCCTTGTTAATCATTTTCTTCTAGTATATCAATGTGCAAAAGGCTTTGTTTGCCCTCACTGTAACTCCGCGTGTGCATCTGTGTAAGTGTAATGGGTTACAGTCGTACCTTGGAAGTGGAAGGGAATCCGTTCTGGAAGTCTGTCCGACTTCCAAAACATTCAGAAACCAAAGTGTGGTTTTTGATTGGCTGCAGGAAGCTCCTGCAGCCAATCAGAAGCCCCGTCAGACATTTGGCTTCCAAAAATAGTTTGCAAACCGGAACAGTCACTTCTGGGTTTGTGGCGTTCGGGAGCCAAAACCTTTGAGAACTAAGCTGTTTGAAAACCAAGGTACAGCTGTATTCTTATTCCAGTTTTTCAGCTAGAGCAAGGCTGAGAGGGTTACCTGCGATGACACAATGATATGTGAGCATTCCCAGCATTCGAATCCAGCGCTTGGCCCACCAGATCACATGCCTGAGTTTTGTCAGTGGCACTTCAGCTCCAATAATAATAGTTATTTCCCGCCTTAAACTACTTGTAGTTGCTTCACTGATGCCTTGCCAAAGGCTAGAAATACAGTGTCTAAAATGTAGCTGCCTACCAAGCCTTGCTTTCAAGTGCATTAAAGGGAACCTAGCTTAAGTCCACCAAAGCAGGGGGGCTTGAGAGCTGAGCTGCAAATCCAGATGGCATTCCAGTATTAATTAAGCCCATTAGCAAGAAATAACATTGGAAAGGCATGGAGCTAAGATGGAGTTTTAAATTCAGGTTTTGCTGTAATTTTCTTGACTATTGGGGCTTTCCGTCAGATACTCTTCATTATTTACACTTCATGCAAGTGTGCAGCCAATTTTCCTTTTATGGTAGCATATAAAATGCAGCAAAAGAGCACATGAACATATGTAGCTGTGTTATATTTGCTCAGGCCTTCTGTCCACCTAGCCCAGTGCTGTCTGCCTGACTTGGCAGCATCTGTTACAGGATTTCAGATTGCAATCTTTCCCATCATTGCTTTCTTCCTTTTGTGTAAGTGATGACACTCATCACCTGAATTTGCTATTTATCATATGAAAATCATCTGTGCAAATGCTTGATTTTGAAGATTGCATTTTAGAATATGTGCTTTTGACACTGACCAAACGGAAAGTTCTGGGATTTAATTCACAGAGTTCAATTCATCTAGAGTCTAGATTCTAGACCAACTGCTGAAATAAAACATGATAGCCTCTAGGGCTGAGCGATGTCTGGTTTTCAACATGGTGATATATCACTAACTAAACATCACAATATATCACAATGTACCAATATATCACGATGTCTGAAATAAGATGGAACTATGTAGAGGCAAACAGTAGGACAGGGCGATATCTGGTTTTCAACTTTGTGATATATCACCAACTAAACATCACAATATACTGATATAGCACAATGTCTTTAATATGGATGGAACTATGTAGAGGGGAGCAGGGTAGTGTCCTGGCAACTGCTACTACATAAGGTTCTAAAACTACATTTTTACTTACCTTTAACATATTGTTACAACTGTTATTTTATAGTAGAGTGCAACTGGGATGGCAAAACTCGAGAGAAGCTATGACTGGCTTCACGGTTTTCCCATACAGTAGAACCTCGTGTTACGTACTGTCCTCCTTGCGAACGCTGTGGGTTACGAACTCCGCTAACCCGGAAGTAGATTCCCCTTGTTGCAAACTTTGCTCTGGGATGTGAGCAGAAGTCGCGTGTGGCAGCAGTGGGAGGCGCCATTAGCAAAAGCGCGCCTCATGTTACGGCTTAAGAATGGACCTCCGGAACAAATTAAGTTAATAACCGGAGGTACCACTGTATTGCATTTTTTTTACGTAGCGCGCGCACACACACACACACAAACTGTGATTCGCGATATACCACCATGTCAAATATTGTGAAACCGTTACCGCAATGTGGACCGATTTTGGATGATGTATTGATACATCTCCCAGCCCTAATAGCCTCCACCAAATACATACCTAGCAAATCCTTGACTAAGGAAGGAGATTCCTCAGTTAGAGTCAGAAGCTAGCATCACTGGGACACATCCAGCACTTTGTTAGTTACCATTTGGACTTCTAATGACATTTGCATCTGAATCAGTAGAATGTAGATGAGGGCTGGTTTGGTATAGTGGTTACTATTTTGGACCTAGGTTCAAATCCTCATTTAGCCATGACATTCATTGAGTGACTTTCGGCAAGTCACCCTTTCAGCCCAACCTACCTCCATTGTAATGGCCATTGATTTATTGCTGAAATCAGACTGGGTATATTCCAGTGGGATTTGTCAAGCATTTGTAGAACTGCAATTGCTGCATGATTTCAAATGGAATGTAATTTGAAAACAACAGCACTGGACCAAAATTACTTCAGATTTGGGGAGGCTTGAAAGCTGTCGAAAGACTGTGGTAAATAAAAAGTCTGTTTGTTTAGAGATTCTTGCCTTGAAATTTGCTAGAGGGGCAAGTGATCTCTTTTTTCGCCCCCTTTGAGTCTTGTAAATCTTGGCTTGAGAACTATCACTTCAGTTCCAAGGCCTAAAAAAGGTTTTAGGTTTTTATTGCAAGTAAAGCACAGTATTTCATTTCACCATTTTGAGTTCCTTCGTCCTTATAAAGCCTTGGAATCTTTTTCATATGGATGATTTTGGCTACTGGCATTGGAGGTATGAGAGTGTGGTTATTGTCATGGCAACTGCTTGCTTTACTAATTGGTTTGAAATGTGAAATTGGTTTTATCAGTTTAAAAGAGCAGATGTTTGGCTTTCCTTTCCACTTTTTCTAGTTCATAACATTTACTTTGCAGTTCTACTTCTAGGTTTGCTAGTAACAGCTAACATATGTAGTTAATATTGCCACCTACCTGAGCCATAAAGAAGGCTGATCGCCGAAGAATTGATGCTTTTGAATTATGGTGCTGGAGGAGACTCTTGAGAGTCCCATGGACTGCAAGAAGATCAAACCTATCCATTCTTAAGGAAATCAGCCCTGAGTGCTCACTGGAAGGACAGATCATGAAGCTGAGGCTCCAGTACTTTGGCCACCTCATGAGAAGAGAAGAGAAGAGAAGACTCCCTGGAAAAGACCCTGATGTTGGGAAAGATGGAGGGCACAAGGAGAAGGGGACGACAGAGGACGAGATGGTTGGATAGTGTTCTCGAAGCTACCAGCATGAGTTTGACCAAACTGCGGGAGGCAGTGGAGGACAGAGGTGCCTGGCGTTCTCTGGTCCATGGGGTCACGAAGAGTCGGACACGACTAAACGACTAAACAACAACACCTGAGCCTTGAAGCAGATGGTGTGACTGCACTCATTATTTTCTGTAACCAAAATGTATCGTGTCAATCAAGCTTGGGATGGAAGAGGATGTTTGCAGTCTACCAAGTTGACTTGGCATATGCAGAATAGGTCAGGAGATGTGTAGAAGAAGAGTCTTCTACTGGTGGGTCAGGACATACTGCTGATCCACTACTGATTTACTGTTTGGGTAAAAGGTGGGTCATGCAGATTGAAGTCTACTGATCTAGCTCATTCCATATGAGAGAGCATCATTGTTCGTGGCAAGGATGGAAAAGAGCTGGTTTCATACTGATAGTAAACTGGAGGTCACAGAAACGTGTGTGTGTTTTCATGTGGTATTTGCAGTGCAATCTCATGCATGTTTACTCAGACATAACTGAGACATAACTCAGCACTTTAACTGGTATGGTGTGAATGTGACTCAATGGAAGTTCTAAGAATACAATGCCCAAGTGGCAGCAGGATGACTCAACTGTGATTACCTTGTTCAACATGCCAGCCAGCTAACCCACAGCATAATAATCTAGAGTCAAACTTATACTGCACAATTAAAAAATGTAGTTGGACTGGTCACATCTCTGTTAAAACAAGGACTGCTGTATCGTGACTGGAACTACAGCAGCATAGGGAAAGTGAGTTTAACACTTCCCTCCTGTGCCATTTTCAGCAATTAAAGTTACTCCCCTGTGCACGGCTTCTGTTGGCTGAGATGCTATATAATATAAGCAATAGGACAAATACTTCCTGGACAACATGTTTAATTCCATAGAATATAAGTCACAGAAGTGCCACGACAGCAATGCCTCTTACTTGAGGGGGTGCTCTTGTTTCTTGTTGTTATCATCCCCACAACAAGTAGAAATGTATTTTCAGGCTTTTCTCTATAATTGGCTTTCAAAACATTTACTTAGGATTAAACTGATAGATTCCACAACACAAATCCAAAAGTTTGGATGAAACCCCCTGTCCTTTCTGAGTGCTGAGAGAGCATACTAAGAAGAGCAGAATACAAGGCCTTGTGTCACTTCCTCTTCCCCCTCCTGAGTCAAATTCTTTGGATATGGGTATAGATATTGGGCTATCTATTCATCTCTCTAGTTGCTATCTAGATTTCTGCTAGATGGACCAACTGCATACAGCTGTGTGTGTGGCAGCCCAAGGGCTCAGTTCACTGCACTCCCACCCCTCCAGACTGTGCCATTGAGGAACCATATATTAAAGGCAGGATATGGCTATGTGGTTTTTGCTGTTTGGAAGGTCTAAACATCCCACTTTGTGGTGAACCTTTAAGCATACATTTTCTTTTTGTTTAGACTTATATGATGTCTATGTTTTAATTGTTACCACCCTTGTTTTCTGTTAGGAAACCGTCTTTGTAAAATGCAACCGTCCCGGTCATGCTTTGATAAACAAGACATTCCAGTATGAAAGGTGGGTGGTCTTGGGAACCATTGTGGCTTTGACTAAAATATATATGATTTTTAATACAAGTTGATAATGGGACTCTTACTGTTCTGAAGACATCTTGCATTTGCTACTTCCTCAAGACTTACAACTATGAAACAAAATGAAATTCTGAATTCTCTCTGGAGGAAGAAATGTTTTATTCTTCTATATTTGAAAAGTAGATTGTTGCCACTAGGGTTAATCTGGTGCTCAGATGAAGTTTCCCTTCACATACATGCTGTTTCTCCATGATGTTTCCCCATGGAGCTATTACTATTGCAGTCACATAGGGGACAGTGATAATCTAAATGTATTTAGGGAACAGTGTGGCTTAAAATACCAATACAGTGGTACCTCGGGTTAAGTACTTAATTCGTTCCGGAGGTCCGTTCTTAACCTGAAACTGTTCTTAACCTGAAGCACCATTTTAGCTAATGGGGCCTCCTGCTGCCGCTCCACCGCCGGAGCCCAATATCTGTTCTCATCCTGAAGCAATGTTCTTAACCCGAGGTACTATTTCTGGGTTAGCGGAGTCTGTAACCTGAAGCGTATGTAACCTGAAGCGTATGTAACCCAAGGTACCACTGTAGATTGATGCATGGGGATAACAACCAAAGACACACATATTTTGGTATCTGCCCTCAGTTAATGGGTTAGAAATAGTTGTCCTTCTATTCAGCTTTCTTAGGGCTTTTTACCAGGGCTATTTACCAGTAAATAAATGTCTTCACACATTCTAAGTATCCATTTTCTGATAACACCTGAAAAATATTACTATGCCAAAATCCAGCTGCCTTATATTCCTGTCATGGGCAGTGCCTCCCTGGTCAGTTCATATGGATGAAGGACCCGGTTCTTTATATTTTAATACAGGAGACTGTGTTACCAGTTCAAAATATTGTTACACAATGTTTCCATGTGCTCTGGCACTCGTCATCATGTCCCATTGCTCCAGAAGTGGTTTAGTCATGCTGGTCACATGGCCTGGAAAGCTGTCTGTGGACAAACACTGGCTCCCTCAGCCTGAAAGTGAGATGAGCGCCACAACCCCATAGTCGCCTTTGACTGGACTAAACCATCCAGGAGTCCTTTACCTTTTTACCCTTTTACCTTTACAGAACATGCCATATGTACAGCAGTGTGTGTTTAGTTCCTTCCCCACCACCCGCCAAAAAAGATGAAGGTTAGAATAGTAAATCCTTTCAAAGAATGTAGCTCTTGGAAGTGTGTTTTTCAGTGTCCCCACGCAGCTTATTCTTATAAGCAGAAGAGCATATGGTTCTTATGAACTTCAAATGTCTATTTTTTTAGCAGCTTTTTAGTGGAACTAATAAATGTCGAAATGCTTGGTTCTATTTCAGCAGGAAAAAAAGATATAGCTTTTCAGTATTTTATGTTTTTTCAGATACTTTTATTAGTGGATAGTAAATAAAACAATAATGAAACAAACTAAAAACGGCTTTCAATCTTCAGGATCAAATTAACATTAAAGAGCATGTGGCTGGAAGAGGGAGGTAGACCAATGTCATTTTGCACGAGCAAGTCGCTTGAGATTGCTTTGCGTTCATTAACTGGAACAGGAAAGCAGATCTGAATTGTTCATTGACACAAAATGAAGCTAGTGTGCCTAATTACATCCCATTTAAACACCCATCAGACAGAACCTCAATGAAGCAAGTTCCATATCACCATGCGAGCATAACCCCTTAGAAAATGTACTGGTATTTAAGAAAGTAAAGTTTTATCCTGTGAATACTCTCAATAGTTTTGTGGGAAAACTTGCCCCCATTAAATATTGCACCAACCCTAAAACACATACTGCTGCTGTGCCTTATTACTGAGAGTTTTAAGTGGCAATCACTCATTTGAACCCATGGCATTCCTAGCAGAGATCAGCTCTTGAAGACTATGTTGTCTTACTACCTTGGGCAGCTACCTAATAATGGCATGGTGTTAAATTACCATTTTGTCTTTAGGGATGGGTTTAGGGATGGGTCAGTTTAGGTTTCTCTCAAGTTTCTCATTTTTGCAGTATTAAGTTCAGTTCTCCACATCTGTTTGTAAGGGGTTGGTTTTTTTAATCCTCATGAATTTTCATCAGCATTTTAGTACACATTTCTCCTAATATGCACGTTTTTGTAAGCACTTTTTCCTGATATATGCATTTTTGCCAAGCAGTTTTCCCTAATAAAATGCATTTTTGGTTTTAGCTTTGTTAGTAAATGAATTTCATGTACACTTTACCCTTTGTACACATTTCTTGGCAGCAAAAGTCCATTGCCAAATGGAGTGCCAATTTATAAAGTTGGCTGTGTTTCGGTTTGCTTATTGTTCGGGAAACTGTGGCATTAGATAGGTTCACATTGAAATGCAAACTGAATTAAATTTCTCCCCCATTCCTTTTGTCCCACCTCATCATGAGCTCTGCAGCAAGCCTCTGACGTTGTGTTGGCCCATAATCTGAATCCACACCTGTCTATTTCCAGTGTGGTGTGGCGACCATATGATATGAAGCAGCCATATGATATTCCACTTATTTCCCCACCATGGAAGGCAAGCCGGGTGTTGATGAATACTGACTGATCCATATACATCATCTAGATTCTTGCAAAACTACCAACTTGGTCATAACTATGGTACCTAACTGTAGGCCTCCCCGCCCCCAGCCACAGAATTCCTTCCAAAATCTCAGCAAAGCCACCACAGCACAGATGTTAAAAATGAAGCTAGAATCCAAGTAACATGCTTCTGTGTGCAGACATTAAAATAAAAACAATGGGGGGGGGATTGAATGAAAACATATCACAGCCTAGTCTGTGTCTCTAGAAATAGCTAGGATTTGACAAGGTCCTCCTTGGCAATGTCCAGAACACTTTAGACTCCTTGCATCTAGCTACTGGAATAGAATTGTGGCTCAACTCTGTTTAATTTCCTGGTGTCTAAACCAGCTTAAGAGTAGGCGTGAGTAATTCCCTTCCATAGATCTTAGTGCTTCTGAAGAAATTGTTTCACAATATTGGAGATTTCAGTGAATAATGCTGCTCTGTTCTTTGTTCTTTCTTCACTGCAAACATTCCCAGACCATTTTGCCACAATGACTGATTTGTATTTTACATCTACAGAGTTTACAGTGCTTCTGATTCTCAAGTGACAGTGTTTGCAGATGTAGCCCCTTTGCTAACATCTCTGTTGGATGGGTGAGTTGAAAAGGGAAGGGAAGTGCTTCTAACAGGGTATCAACAGTCTCAAAGATAGTCTGTTTCTTAGAGAGAGAGAGAACACAAAGGCGTAAACCCTACCAAGGAGTTAATGCACCTGCCACAAAAGTAGGGAGTCCTTCTTTTCTCCTAGACTTTGATATGGTACATTAAAACTATGATGAATCAGAAGAAACAGCAAATCTGGTGTCTTGCTACAGGGATTCATTAGTTGCCTCTTTTGGGTCCATTTAGAAAACAACAGCACCGTGTCCTAGAAGGGAGGGGAGGAGGTGTTAAATGTTCTTTCCAAAATTCGTACTACCAAGTTTTCTGCTAACTCCAGTGCAGTTATGCACGCAGATTAGGGAAGCATCTTCCGCCTTAAGCCAGTTTCTGTTTAAAATAGGTTCCCTGAAACATGGCTTTTTTTCTTTGCTTCTCCCCCCTTCAGCCATTCAGGAAATGTTCTGTTATTGGAAACAAAAGTACTTCATGCCTTTTCAGGACACACCATTTAAACAAAAGCAGATTGTTTGTCTGGAAAAGATGAGGTCCCTCTACCAGCCATGTTTTTGATCAATCTCCCATCTGTAAAATGTGGAACAGGCGCAGTGTTTTGACTTTGAGCTTACTGCCTCTTCTGACCGTTTGTGGTATGAGCCATGAGTGATCTGTAACATCACCTTATGAGAAAGCTGGTGAACATTTCTGCACTAAAGGTGTAAGCGGGGGTGGGGGGAATTGTGTGGTTGATGCTGGATGTTTTAAATTTTGATAGTCACCTGGAAGTAACCTGTTTGAAATATAGTGGAGTTGGATGTAGTGGTTCTCTCCACATCTTAGATTAAATTCGGGATCCCTCTCTCTCAATAGGCAGTCATGATTCACAAACTGGTCCAAATAAACAACGGCGCATAAAAGGAGCCTACTATTTTTTTCTTCTTCAAGCAGTGCCTAGCCTTACTTTCAGAAATGAGCTTGAATATGTGGTTTCTGCTTCCTGAGTTCACAATGCTGGATCTGCAATACATTGTAGATTCTTATCCCTTTCCCAGGACCAGATCCACACATTTTCTTTCCTCTGTACGATATACCAGCATCCTCCTCATCTCTCATTTTAAGGGGCTATCTGGAACACCGCCAGGAGATATTTTAAAAAGGCAAAACTATCTAAATTTAATGTTCAGCTGAGTTTTGCAATCTGGGTCAAAACAATGGGAAAAGGTGGAATCTTATATTGGGGCAGGGATGGCCTGTTAAATCTTGTGAGCTGTACAATACAGTTCTAGCTGTGCCATAAATGTTTTGCTCACAATGTCTGTTTCATTTGAAATGGTAAAAAACTGGTTTCAAAAGTTTATGAGAGATTGAGCAATGTAATGTTATGCCCCCCTCTCTGTCCCCTTCTCTCCTTCTCCCTCCCTCCCTCTCTCTCTCTCTCTCTCTCTCTCTCTCTCTCTCACACACACACACACACACACACACACACACATTCTAGCTATGTGAAAATCCTGGCTGCTAGGCATAGCTAACTTCAAAGGTACTGCTACTAGGCTTCCATTTAAAGAACAGAGAATGCTCCTGAGATTGCAGAGAGCTCTTGAAAAGTATCCCTTCCCAGCAACACTGATCATCTTAAACTGGCCCATACCACAAGCTGAAAGCATCCTTCCAGATGATTCTGCAGAGTTCTGTGGCTGCTAAATTGTATTCCACAATTTGCCTCCATCAAAAGTAAACCAAGGACTCTTGTTACAAAAGGAAACAGCCCTGTTCTGGAGCAATTGTCTGTCTTTGCTTCTGCCCTCCCTTGCTTCCCTCACCCTGCTCCCATTTTCCTGTTTTCTCCATAGAAGGGAAGGGGGGAAAGGATTTTGCCCATCCATTCCAAGTGGATTTCTTCTCCCCACTGTGGAATTTCCAGGAGGAGTGGAGGGGGAGAGAGAGAGAGAGAGAGAGAGAGAGAGAGAGAGAGCATATATTGCAGTGTTTTGGAATTAGCAAGTTCTGTGAACTTTTGTGTGAAGTTATTAGAAAACTGGAAAATGAATTTTCTTCTCAACAGTTTTCAGCTTCGATCAATAGTAGCTGTTGGCTTTGAGAATCTTGCTTTTTCTTCTTTGCAGGTACAATGTGTGCATTATGGCTTACGGACAGACTGGAAGTGGGAAAACACACACAATGTTGGGTCCACAGTCTGAGAGTAATTTCACTTTCTCCATGGAAGACGAGCAAGACTTAGGAATCATTCCTAGAGCTAGTGAAGAAGTATTCAGGTATGGATGACAGCAGATGACAGTGTTATATTTATTTATTTCATCTGTTTAGTCCACTTAGTATCTTCCTCTGCAGCCGGGGAGACGAGAAGCAGAAAAAAGCTAAATGCAGTCTTAATAGGTTCATCTCTCACACAGAGTGTTCCACAACTTCAGGACCATTATGGAGGATTCCTGCTCTCCTGTGGTCACCAACCCAATGACTGGTGGATCTCAGTACTCTGAGTAATCCATAGAATGGAAAGACAAAAGGGTGGGACTTCATTTCCTGTGGCTTTTAATTTTAAATAATTATGAAAGCCCATTTAGAAAATGCCAGAATAGACATTTAAGCCAATCATCAATCTGCACAGATAAATCAGTTGACGGCAAATTCTTTCTCTTTTCAGTGTACAAAATTAATTACAATTCTTATTTCAGAGTATTTCTGCACAAGCCCATCTCTGTTGCAATGTCTGATATTTCCCCTCCTTCCTCATTGTTCTTTGTGGTTCTCAGTCAGGGCTTTGTGCATTTACTGTACATATGTTCTTCCTTCTCTTACAATTATGAGGCTGTTCTTTGAATTTTGGGGGCAGGCTTATTTAAAAAATAAAAAAGCCATATGTGCACACAGGAAGCCGCATGCCCCTTCAGATATAGCCAGGAGCATGCAGGATTACTGGCAGTTAAAATGGAAATGAGTTTATGTCACTGAGGCCTGGTGAATCACGGCATTTGTGCATAAATAGGCTGAAATGTATGTTGAAAAGATAATGAGTTGCATCCAGAGATCCGCCAACAGAATAAATTTTGGTAGTTGTGCTGTGCTGTAAACTATTGCACAAGAGCTAGTAGAAGACTTTGCACAACACAGACTTAGCTCAAGCATACAACTTGAGCTCTTGTGCAAGAGATTGCACAATACCTGGTTGCT
Organism: Podarcis liolepis; assembly: GCF_965112155.1. Lineage (NCBI taxonomy): Eukaryota > Metazoa > Chordata > Lepidosauria > Squamata > Lacertidae > Podarcis > Podarcis liolepis. Next base: position 74,418,984 of record NC_139557.1, read on the forward strand.
ATCAGACCCCGTATAAAACTTTACACTAGTATACACCTTGAGAAAACCCCTTCTGCTCGAGCCAGTGTGGTGTAGTGGTTAAGAGCGATAGATTCGTAATCTGGGGAACTGGGTTCGCAACTCCGCTCCTCCACATGCAGCCGCTAGGTGACCTTGGGCCAGTCACACTTCTTTGAAGTCTCTCAGCCCCACTCACCTCACAGAGTGTTTGTTGTGGGGGAGGAAGGGAAAGGAGAATGTTAGCCACTTTGAGACTCCTTTGGGTAGTGATAAAGCGGGATATCAAATCCAAACTCCTCCTCTTCTTCTATTTCACTTACAAAAGGGCATGTTTGGATCCAACCCAATATGTTCTGATCAAAGTGAAGGTAACTGGTATCAAAAATCAGATTAACTGGACAGATTACAGCAAATTACATGGGCTACTGGTACTATAAAATACCATGCAAAAAATTGGTTAGTGTAAATATAACCAGATTTATCCTCACAGGATCCCTAAGAATGGTTTATTCTTGGTAATAAGTTCATTGTGAATATTCCCTCCTGGTTGTCCCATATGTGAAATGGAGAGGGGGCAGGAACTGAAAGAACTCTAAGCCACCATGCAGTCTGTTGTATGGGCAGACAAGTAAAGTCTGTGGCACAGAAAGGATTCGTTACATATCTAGTGGTTGTTTGAATTTTAAAATGGTGTTTAGAGACATGGGGCTATATCCAAATAAGTTTGAATTGGAGTAGACCCTTTGAAATTAATGGACCTAAGTGAGCCATGTCCATTAAGTGGATCTACTCTGAGTATGACTAACATGGGATACAGCCCATAATATGCTAATATGTTTCCAATCCCTTCCACATGTGCAGTAAGGCCTGCCTCTTTTGCATCCATGTGCACCTAGGATGGGTTTCCCGTACACAGGACAGTGCAACTTTGCTTGTCATCCATTACTTCACTGCCAGCAGTAGCCTGATGACCCACCAATGCCATTTGGAAATGGCTGAGAACAGGGGTGGAGGAAAGGGGTGCGGCGGGTTTTGTCTGCCCCAGGTGTCACCACAGAGGGGGTGACAGAATGCCGGGGGGCACTCACCGTGGGGCCTGCAGTGTGCCCGAGCCACACATCTCTCCTAAGAGAGGTGCACTTGGGTGCGCGCAAGCTCCGTGCTGCCCAAACGGTCCGTCCGCTGCCTCCCCCCCCCAGCTATAGGGTGGCTGAGTGGAAGGAGGCAGGCAGACTCCGGAGGCCCTGTGGTGCGCCCCACCCCTATGGGCAGCTTGCCCCGCTCCTGGGCGCGCCACCTCTGGCACCCAAACAGCTTCTTCCGCCGCTGGCTGGGAATGTAAACATTAAATATCTTGCAGTCGTCATTGGCATTGCTAATTTCATCAACAAATCTCTTTTCCTTTTCAAGTTCTACTTTTTGCACAGATATTGCAACTGTGGAGCCTGTGCAACTGAAGCGTATTGTCAACAGAGTTGTCCCAGCATATTGCAGCCGCAACATAATGGGCTGGGTTTCTCATGCATGCTCATGGTTAGGAAGTTTGGGGTATTTAGATAAGCGCTTAAGTCAGGCTTTTAATAGTCCCCTGGATCACAAGCCTAGTTTATTCAGGGTTTTGTTTCAGTCGCTAAAGCTCTCCCCACTCCTTTTTCAGACTCCTTTCAGAAAAGCCGCCAGGAAGCCATTGGGTTGAGGTTTCTGTCGTGGAAGTATATAATAATGAAGTTTTTGATCTTCTGGCCAAAGACAGCTATGGAAGAACGAGTAGTGTCAAAAGGGACATAATCACAAATAAGGAAGGAAAAAGCGATATCCCACTTCTTACCCATGAGTGAGTACTCTTGTGCATCTATGAGCAAGAAGTCATGCAGCCTGTGTCGGTGACAAAAAATGCTAATCTGTGTAACATTGTTAATATCAACTTGCTTTTCATATTCATTTGTTACTCATTAGCATCACTGCAATATGACTTTTTTTGCCCACGCACTGTGTGTGTGTGTGTGTGTGTGTGTGTGTGTGTGAAGACATATTTTCTGAATGTTCCCCCACCTGGGGATCTCTTGCCAGCTAATGTTTTTCAGGATTTGGAGTGTCTCAATCTTATTTGCTCTCTAGGTGGGGAGGGGAGGGGGACATATTGTAACTTTGCCTGTACTTGGAAATTCATTATAGTTGAAAACAGGAAAGGGTTTCAGGGTTTTGTTTTGGTTTTTTGCTTTGAAAACAGTTTCAGATGGTAAAATTCCACAGAAAACCATAACTGTTTTTATTCCCAGTGGAAATGTGATTTCCCCCCTCTCTTCTTAAACTCCTGTAGTCACAATACACAACACAAGCATTTCTTATGCTTTTTTTTTTTTTTTTTGGAGAGGGGAGGCCTAGAAGGCAGACACAACAGACCTTTTATTTCCTTCATAAACTATAATATACTACACCCACAAAAGAGATAATTTAAGACAGTATTTTTGTCTGTGGGTTTCTCTAACATAAGCAAACCACTCAAGCTTTGTTTATGTGGTTCTGTATTATTGCCAAAAATCCTTGATTAAAAATACACCAAATGTGCTGGAGGGTTGAGCTGACATAATTCCCTCCGTTTGGTTTTGTATTCTGCATAAATTGATCACCCCACAGAAAATTGGGGACCACTGAGAATTTTTTTTAATGGCTCTTTCTGCAATCAGGGATCTGAACGTTTCTGAAGTCTAATATTCTGGTTCAGTGGATTTTCTTCATAATGTTTATACCTAAGGACAAAAAGTTTAGGATTCAGTGTAATAAAAACCAATTTTAAAACAATAAATTCATGATTTATTTGGAAGAAGGGGGAAATCAGACTTTGTAGAGTTGGAAGGGACCCCAAGGTAACAGCTGAGCAGACCAAGTTATCACAATATTGAGAAAGCATAGCTGTTGTCATCAACTAATACCATAATTTCTAGTGCCTGATCACATGTTACATTTTTCCTTCTTGGTTTGCTCTGCCAAGAGATAACTCTTACATTTATTTCTTATTGGCTGAAAGGGTCTGACTTGGTTTGAATGGTCATATTTTGGCTTATTAAAGTGAGATCTGCTCAACCCTTTGGTTATGCATGGAGCCCCTTCACTCAAGCCATGTTTAAACCAAGAACCCTCCAATCAATCAAAGCATGGCTACCTACTTTGGAAAAAGGCAGGCTATTATACCAACTTCAAGCTGTGGTTTAATATTTTAGTTTGTTCTGAAGCTGGGAACCATCATTTCCTAATTAAGATGAAACAGGAAACTGGTTAATTAGAGGCTTTCTGATCTAATCTGGTTCCTGGCAAAGGGAATAGTTCAAAAGCTCCTCTTGCATATCTCAGCTAAATAAGCTAAGATATGGTCATCCAAACATGGTCAGTGGCTAAGCAGTGACTACAGAATTCACTAAAAGAATCTATACAGTGACTGTAGCCTATATTTTGTGTATTATGAGGAAAGATGGCAGTTGCCATTTGATAAAACTAATTTACCAAAGTAATAGATTCCCAAAGTCTTACTTATCATCTTTCTCACCAAATTGACCTACCCCAGTTCCACACAGCCATAGGTCAATTAACTAAAGTATTCAACTTCTATGATCCTCCTACAATACATTGCCCATGCTTTCTCTCCAAGAAAGTTATGGCTTGTATTTGAAATCTTGAGGCCTGTAGTATCACTCTTGAGTCATCCTTGTCCTGCGATTTAGCGAGGGAGAAATCTGCTGCAAGCTGGAATATGTGTCATGCGGTAGAAAACTGGCAAGCATAAGATCCCCTTTTTCTTCCCATTGTTTGGGAGGCTTTGCTTTTATTGCAGTTTTTTTATTATGCAGTTTTTAGAAATTTCAGGGAAGAAAAAGCTCCTTTTATAGAAACGTTTATGTGTCCAAGACTCACTTTCTCGCTCTATATATATATATATATATATACCATCCTGCTAGATGTATAAAAAATGTGTCTTAAATTCAGTGCATTTAGGGAAAACATTAATAAACACATAATATTAAGTATTTATACAAAAATGCTGGAAAATGAAAGACAAATCAAAACAAAATAAGGGAACCATGGTGATTGGCCACCCTTACTCTAAAGAGTCGAAAGTAAGTTATGGGAGTTTTGAGTAGTGTTTCATCTATAGCCAAGGAAGAATGGTTGTGCTTTTCATTTGGAGACATTGCACGCTGGGAGTTTGTTCTTGAAACCTTCTGGCACATAGGCTACCATATTGGTTACATTCTCCTAACCTGATTATAGAAATAGCATGCTGATATCCAGTGGGAACCAAAGGTGCTGTTTGGTTTTTTTGGCTATGCAAAGCAGGTGGGTGCTTTTCTTTGTGTTTAGCCTTTGAGTACGTTCCCTCTGAGCGAACGTTTGCCACCATCGTGAAAGGCAGCTGCCTTTGAAATAAGAGCCAGTTCTTTCTTTTATAGATTGAGCAATCTGTAATACTAGTCAATGGGTATTGAGTCCCATTTGACTCTCATGTGGACCCAGAATGGAACTCCTCAGAAACTAAACTCGCAGCAGTCTCCCACCCCTTGTGGCAGATGCTTTTCATGCTGTCTTCAAGCTGCTGATTTTGCATGCAGGCAACTGTATGCAGCACCCTGGTCATGTTGACCTTGAATGTTGAATGCTCAGCTCCAAGCTACCTTAAACTGAAGTGTCTGAGAGTTGAGGGGAGAGATGCCTGCTCCTCCAGAAATGAAAATAGGACACTGACTTCCTGGCCTCAGAGGAGGGTCTTCCTCCCATCCTCCTTCCTTTGAGAAAAAATGAAATTCTGTTAAAAACATAGAATTTCTCTTTCTAAATGTTGGTGTGCTGTCAATTTCTCAATGACATTTCTTCCTTCTTGGGTATTATTAGGTATTCAGATGATATTTTGGACATATGAATAGCTAAGTCTCACTACATAGGTAAAAAATAGAATAATTCCTTCCAGTAGCACCTTAGAGACCAACTAAGTTTGTTATTGGTATGAGCTTTCGTGTGCATGCACACTTCTTCAGATACCATGCACACGAAAGCTCATACCAATAATAAACTTAGTTGGTCTCTAAGGTGCTACTGGAAGGAATTATTTTATTTTGTTTCGACTATGGCAGACCAATACGACTACCTACCTGTAACTAGTACTTAGGAAAAATTAGTTTAGAAAACAAATCTAACTAGGGCGAAGTCAGAAAAAGTGATGAGAAAAATCTGACCAGTTTTATTTGGGTTGGCATCCATGACAGAAGAGTGATGCTCTCTCCAGACTGAGATGCTAGTTTGTAGCTGGCAACACATCATACAATATTATCTTTTTTTAACAGCCGACAGTCTCCATATAATTAGGTTGTTTCACAATTCCTGTTAAACCCTGCATTTCAGTTGGAGGTGCTGTGCATAATTCAAAGCAGGGAGGAAACAAGATGAACCACGCACTGCAATTGTTTTTGCATGTTTAGCGACGTCTGTTTCACCTTTAATCTCTCTCTGTGCCAGGTTCCCAGGATGAACAAAAATCCTGAGATTTCTTTTGAATACATACATTCATTCATCTTAGATGCAGAAATGTTTTTTTTTTTTTTTTTTTGCGTGGCATGTGCTTCCTTTTGAGCTTCTCAGATCTGGATTTCCTCGTCCTTGGTTAAATTAAATGAATACTGTTGTAGGAATGTTCTCAGAATTTGTGTTGCAAAAGATGGTTCCACTGTTATTAATCTAAATTACAGTTCTACAAAACTATAGTGTCTTGATGGACAATGAAAATATTCAAGATTGACACCTAAAACTGTCAAAATGTTATTCATAGTTACCCAGATGTTGTTTATCATTGAACATGATTGTTACAATTTACATCAAAGCATCAAGGTATAAAATTGACCCCTGTATCTTAATAACTTAGTTGTTTTACAAATGCACCATATAAAACATGCAGAAATGGAAACAATATTTAGGACAATATGAGACTCCTGGGGAAGTGAGCACATCTGTACTCATGCTTAAGTTGCAGCATTTTTTAAAATCCTGCAAAAATGTTTTGTTTTGTAAGGCCTGTTGAAGATGCGGTGGAGTTTTTGGAACTAGTTAATAAGGGCTTACAACTGAGAGTCAAACACCCGACACTTGTCCACGCTCATTCCTCTCGTTCTCATCTTGTGATAACCTTGACAGTAACCACAAAGGCTGACTCAGAGGATAACTTGGGTAAGTTGCCTGTTTCTAGAATACCTCTAGGATTGTCATGGAAGCCACTACCCTTACAAAGTATTTGCTTTGCTTTTACTTCATATCCAACCTTTAAAAAAGCAGATCAGAAATGTAATTGGCTAGTCTGCTTTAATGCTGACATTGAATTCCAATCTGAAACTCGCTGCAACCATTTCCTATTATTTAAATTCAAGCTGGAGAAAAACCTGAGAGCCACTGGCTAGGAGAAATTCTGGGACTAACATGTGGGTGCTCCTTCCTAGCTATACACTCCATTGTATAGTGTACATCTTATGACTCCTGCTTTTCCAGTTTTAAGTTAGGTTTATTAAATTTATACCCCTCCTCTTCTTGTCAAAGGCCTAGACAGCTCATTTCTATAGAATTCCATCACAAAAATGGAACTATAATAAAATAATAGTATAAACTGTTATAATTACTGGATCCACCCTTAGTCCTAACCCAGAAACTGAACTGAACAGATTCTCCACCCCTCCTGCATGTCTTACTTTGCTTCTGCAGGGTCAGAAATAAACTTTTCTCGTTATTTTTCTTTCCTTCACCCAGCAACTCCCTGGGCAGGTGACCGTTCAAGTCCAAAGATGGGTAGAAAACATTTTCTCACTTCTCCTTGCTCAGTGAAAGATGACAAGCCCTCCCTTCCTTCTAGAGCTTCTTCTCCAACGCTGTTTTTCAATGAATCTACAGAAAAACTTAAGCGAATGAGAACGAAACTGCAGCTGGTGGATTTGGCTGGCAGCGAATGTGCTGGTAAAGTAACCTTTGGGACAAAACATATTCATGCTTGTGAAGGTGGAAACCTACCTTGGGATCAGTTTGCATTGAGTAAATTTAGCTAGTGCATGTAGAGGCTGTGGACAACATGTTCCGCTCCAAGGACCACATCTGAAATGGATCTGGTTAAACTGTTAATGTCAGGCCCTTGTGCCTGTTGAGTGTGGACTGGTTACTTGAGATCCATAAAGAGCTTAGCCTGCAAAGAACAGCTACAGAGCTCCCAAGTGGGGCTCTTAAACTTTATTAACATACCTTCAAGGTTTTATTTAGTTACAATCTTTCTGATCTTTTGCTAAATTACCGTTGTGTTTTGATGCATTCCATATCACACCAGAGTCATTCATTTGCCTTTTAACTCCCCCTCTTCCATTTTTCCTAGAATCCACTGATACCCTCTTTCCTGATCTTTAAAAGCTGGTCTGGGTAGAGGCCCTGGTACCAAATATTCCTCGAGTGCTCCCCACCCCTCCTAAATTGAGTATTTACCGTATTTTTCGCCCTATAGGACACACTTTTTCCCCTCCAAAAATGAAGGGGAAATGTGTGTGCGTCCTATGGGGTGAATGCAGGCTTTCACTGAAGCCTGGAGAGCGAGAGGGGTCAGTGCGCACCAACCCCTCTCGCTCTCCAGGCTTCAGGAAGCTATCCCCCCAGCCCAGCAAGCTCCCAGGGTGATGCCGAAGCTGCGCTCTGGGACCCGTTCTGGGGGCTGGGGTAGGGGGAAGCTCGGGCTTCCCCCGCCCCAGTTCCGCACCTGGGGGGGGAATAATTTTTTTCCCTTTATTCCCCCCCCCCCAATCTAGGTGCGTCCTATGGGCTGGTGCATCCTATAGGGCGAAAAATACGGTAGTTAGTAATTCACCAAATACCAGTGACATGTTGCATGAAAATTTGTAGCAGTCTCTGTCTCTAGAGGAAGTGTTTTGTATTCAAGCAATGGAGGAGGAAATACTCCATTTTTAAGATGGATTCTCCCATCTCCATGGGCTTCAAGGCATCTTTGAAGCTTTGCCCCCAACACTAATAAGCTAATTGGCACTGAAATCACATATTCAGAAGATGTTGCTCTTAGCACCGTTCAACTGACAGGTGTCAGTCACCTGATATCATTATGGCATCAGGTGATGGGTGCAACCACGCACTTGTCAATTTTGATCCTTGAGGCAGATAAGTATCTGGCCCAAAGTCAGATTCAGTGCCCAACCCCTGCAATACAATGAGATTTCTTGGTTAGTTTTGGAGCAAAGTGGCATTTACTTTGTCCATTCGCAATGCACGCCATATACTCTTTGAATAGAGATTCTTCAGGCATCCTCACTTTTGACTTTCAGGCATCTTTCAAAACCTTTCTAGTGCCAAGAGGCCTTAGCAGTTGTTGTTGTTGTTTAAAAAAGCGTAGCCATTAATTTTAATTTTTGAACGGTATTGCATTGAACTGTTGTTTTGCGTAAATTTAAGGCCCAGCTCCTGACCGTCACTGATCTTGGAGCATAAGCAAAGGGGGCACTCAGTGACATAGCTGTTAAGAAGGGCCTGAATTCCCCAGTTCCTCTCCTACCTTGATGCGCAGTCACAGTTCAGCACAAAGTTTGTTCAGGCTGCTGCTTAATAGGTATTACCTTTCTGGTGCTAAACCACCTAGGAATGCCTGCAATTTAAAGCTCACAAATGATTTAAATACATCAAATATTTGTCCAGATCAACATAATTCAGTGTGGCTTCTTCAGCCTGCTTATGAAAAACAATACCAGGAGGGATGTTGATGCATCCTGTAAGCAATTTCCTGTTTTCTTTGGCTCCCTCCTCCCTCCCCCCATGCTTTCTTCCTCTTCAAACGCAGTCCTTTCAGAAACCTGATTATTTATTTCCTAAAGGACAAGCTTCCTTACCAAGAAAAGCCTCTCAGTCAAATGCAACATTCCAGAAATAATGTTTTGAAAACTGAACCTATGTTATGAAAGAGCTCTTTACGTTGCTGCCAAGAGTTCTTTTCACTGGTCACATTTTTTTAAAAAAAAACCTATTAAAAGATAAACATATTATTTGTTGTGGGCGTTAAAGCTTTCTTCTACTTCCCCCCCTTTTAGCCAATATACAGTTGAGCAATCCTGAGATGTTTCCACTGCTTCTTGAGGGCAACCATTTGCTGGTCTGTTCTTTTGAAAGACCAGATCTCCAGGTGGTACCACTCGGCATCATTAATGAACTGCAGTGATTATCGCTAATTTGTCTCCGCTAATATTTTACATAATAAATAGGTTAACACTGCAATCCTAAGCATGTTTATTCAAAATTAAATCCATCTGTGTTCAGTGGGACTCACTCCCAAGTAAATGGGTTTAGAATTGTAGCCTAAACTCTGCTCAATTTCTGGAAGACATTTTTTTGCTTGGATAAAATCACATCAGCTTTTCCGTTTAGACAACAATGGTACCTCAGGTTAAGTACTTAATTCGTTCTGGAGGTCCGTTCTTAACCTGAAACTGTTCTTAACCTGAAGCACCACTTTAACTAATGGTGCCTCCTGCTCCTCCTACTTTGAAGCAAAGTTCTTAACCCGAGGTACTATTTCAGGGTTAGCGGAGTCTGTAACCTGAAGTGTATGTAACCTGAAGTGTATGTAACCCGAGGTACCACAGTACAGTGGTACTTTGGGTTAAGAATGTAATTCATTCTAGAGGTCCATTCTTAACCTGAAACTGTTCTTAACCTGAGGTACCAATTTAGCTAATGGGGCCTTCTGCTGCCGCCGCACCACTGCCGAGCAATTTCTGTTCTCATCCTGAAGTAAAGTTCTTAACCCAAGGTACTATTTCTGGGTTAGCGGAGTCTGTAACCTGAAGAGTCTGTAACCTGAAGCGTCTGTAACCCGAGGTATCACTGTATTTAATTTTAATGTGTCATCATCGTCAACTTGTGAGACTGGTATATATGTCTTATCAGAGTCAACATTGGTTTATTATTTATTTAAGATGTATACATGATGCTTTTCAGGTGAACGTCACAAGGCGACTTATAAAAAAGCGTTTAAAAATATTCATTGAAACTTCATAATAAAACAGCAAAAAAATGCAATGACTACAAAAGCTTTTTTTAAAAAAAGAAGGGCAAGTGTATTCATTTGTAGTGTATTTTTTGAAAGCTAGATCTCCTCCTTCAGTAGGGGAGGGAAAGACCTCGGCAGAAACACTATAAGCTAGATCAGGCTTCCTCAAACTCGGCCCTCCAGATGTTTTTGGCCTACAACTCCCATGATCCCTAGCTAGCAGGACCAGTGGTCAGGGATGATGGGAATTGTAGTCTCAAAACATGTGGAGGGCTGAATTTGAGGAAGTCTGAGCTAGATGGTGAGTGGTGGCTCTCTAAGCTTGTCTGTCTTTTCTTTCCATAACTGTAATTCCTCCCCTCAGGAAAAATGGGCCTCAGGTATCCCTGTAGGTTGTGGGAGGGAAAGGTCAATTCAGCTGAAACAGGTTTTGTTTTATTTTAAATGGGTTTGTCCCATGTTGTCAGTGCCAACTTTCACCCCTTGTGAATGTATTAAAATAAAATGAAGTTGACCTGGTAGAATCACTTCAAAAAGTAATGAGAACCTCTGTATGAGAAGTGTACTGTATATCCAGGTGTCTGGAAGCATGGAGTTGTGCTTGTTCTCACTGCTCTGTTTTCTTTTCTTGTGCACTAGGCATGTCTGGTGTGACCGGGTCAGTCCTGAGAGAGACATCCTTCATTAACCGCAGCTTGTCTGCTTTGGCTGATGTGCTTGGAGCCATATCAGAACAGCGCTCTCATGTGCCATATCGAAACAGCAAACTTACCCATTTACTTCAGGATTCCATAGGTGAGGAGAGCTGGCTTTAGTAACTCCTGCGTTCAGCCTTTCTTCCATTCAGTTTGAAATTCATCTGTGTGAGATATTTATCACCTTGATCTTAAATTCAAGAAACCCAGATGGTGATAAAACAGGATGCTGAGTCAAAAGTCTTCTGGCTTTGGGGTGTGCTTTCCTCCCTGCTTAAGCATGACTCTTCAAACTTTGGCAGCTATGCAGCAAGCATGCATTCACCAGGTAAAGATTTGTCCACCACTGCATTGCATTGGTGAGGAAAGCTGCACCTGTTGAAGGTTTACCTGTTTGGTACCTACTAAAGACATGGAAGCCTTTCCACACATGCCAAAAAATTAGCATATGCATATTCTATCTATTTGGCTGTTTCTTTATCTTGTGCACAAGCCCTTAATTAGGCCAAAGAACTTGAACTGAGAAAAGGACTGAAGTAACTATACTCAGGTTGAAATAAGCCCAAAACAGTGCTTGTGTGAACTGAGATGTGCATGTGTAACCACCTTTCATTACTAGGCATACATGTTTTTCTATCCTGCTCCTGGAAAATGTGAAATTATGAATAAATTTATAATTTCATGAGGTGAGAACACAATGAAAAGCGTCCTCTCAAATTTAAAATGTGATTATCAGGAAACCTGGTTCACTCAAACTTTTGAAAGAGTGTCGCCTTTGGAATGTTCCTTAAATCCAGCAAAGTTCTTTATTTAACTTTATACAGTGGTGCCCCGCAAGACGAATGCCTCGCAAGACGGAAAACCCGCTAGACAAAAGGGTTTTCCCTTTTTGAGCTGCTTCGCAACCCCTATGGGCTTGCTTTGCAAGACGAAAACGTCTTGCGAGTGTTCCGATTTGTTTACGCTCCCCCCCCTTTTCTAAGCCGCTAATCCGCTAATAGCCTTTTAGCCGCTAATCCGCTAAGCCTTTAATAGCCGCTAAACCGCTAATAGCGCTAAGCCGCTAAGCCGCTAATAGGGTTGCTTTGCAAGACGAAAAAACCGCTAGACGAAGAGACTCGCGGAATGGATTATTTTCGTCTTGCGAGGCACCACTGTACTTAAGCTGCTATTTCCCCTGCCCACACCATTTGTGGGACCAGCCTTATTAAAAGACACAACCCAGCAATTTCCACTAGGTCTACGGCTTCCATTAAGAGGCCCCTGGAATTTAATCTTTGCACTCTGATTTGGAGGTGTACAATTTTCTCACAAACCTTACTATCTCTTCTGCCAACACTCCCCTGCAGATGCAGACACCTACAAATACAGTCATATAGATATAAAAGAGCTGCCGTCTGCAAACACCAATATTGTTCTGCCCCTGGAATCTTCTTCCTCGAAGGCAGTCGTTTTCTGTGCATGCCATTGTGGCTGGCCTGCTAGCCATTTCAGTCATCTTCCAGCTAGAAATATGTCTTTGGGGAAACCTGCACTCCTGCAAATTTTATCGAATGAGCCCCCATGTAAAAAGAAAAGGGTGGGTGCACTTCTTACATTGGGATTCACATAGATAATCATGCCAGAGTTATATTATGGGCTTGCACAGCAGCTTACTTAAAAATAGTGTTTATTTAGCCCTTCCAACCCTACCCTAAATAAATGCTTTGCCTTGTGAAATGGACAAGATCCACTCTGGTTAGTATTTTGCAATTTATTGGGGAAAAATCTGTGAGTATGTATGTCCTGTTTGTTCTTCTTAGGGGGTGATGCGAAGTTGCTGGTGGTGCTGTGTGTCTCCCCCAGCCAAAAGTATATCACAGAGTCACTGCAAACCCTGGGTTTTGGATCTCGCGCACGGCAAGTTCAGAGAGGGCACGCAAAGAAAAGAAACCAACCAGCGCTGAGCAAGTCCAAATAAGAAACACGACTCCTGTGGATTGAAGCATTATTAATGAGTTCCTCAGACTGAAATGTATCTTGTTGTCATAAAGCTGAAAACTGCCAGTTAAAATAAGCACTCCATATTGGCAAGCCCTAAAATTGCTTGGCAGTGTGTCTTTGTTCCAAGAATAATTGCATGAGTTAACAAACAGCTACCACTAAGGGTAGATGAGCATGTCTATCATTCCTTTTTGGGAGAGCAGTGGGATGATAATGTTTTACAAGGCAAATCATTTTGGAATAGCAAAACAAGGGCAGAACCCCCCACGGCTGAAATCTCTGTTACTTAGTGCTGCTAGCTAACAAAGCAGAGCGGCAGGAGAATGCCAGACACATTGCGGTGCACAGTGGGTGGCATCTACCATGAAGAATTCAATCAGGCTAGCTGCTACAACCCCTAGATCACTTCCCGTTTGGACCCCAAATGTATATATGTGAAGTTAGGATTTTTTGTCCCTGTGTACAACGCTTGACAATTGCTTATTCTGAATCACACCTGCCATTCTAATTACAATTCACCCAGGTTGGAGATATCCTTTTGGAGCTCCTCACAATCTCTTTTTTTTTTAACCACCCCAAACAGTTTGATATTACCAGCAAACTTGGCTACTTCACTGCTCACTGCCAGCGTAAGTAAGGAAATCTGTTGTGTAATTTCCCTTAGCAGTGAGCACAGGGGAGTAAACATTTGCTTGGATATTTTTATTAAGGAGAAAACACTTAATTAAAATTCAGCTTCAGAAGAGAGAATATTCCTTCTCAGAGCTGTACAACACATCAGGGTCTCAAGTGATTTTTTAAAATATTTTGGTCACAAAATAAATTGGCTGTAATTTCCTCCTGTCTAATTTCCTTAATCTGCTTTAAGGATACTTTGACATCTTGGATAATAAGGACATTGTTTCTGAGTTGCCACAAGGGGCTAGTCCAGGGATGAGGAAACTCAGACCCCTCCAGACCTCGCTGTATGACCTCTGGGAGGTTTCCCAGGTCATGTTTTTTGTTTGCTTGCTTGCTTGAATTTCTATCGTGCCCTTCTTCCAAGAATCACAGGGTAGTTTACAATATAAAAACACAAAAATACATAGCATAGTAGTCAGCAAAAACAATAACAACCACACCACCTGTGTGTGTGTGTGTGTGTGTGTGTGTGTGTGTGTTTGCCTGGCTGTAACATGTCCTTGAACTCTTGCTTTTCTGTAAGAAAGATGGGAGTCTGCATGGAAACCTCTGGCTGCTTTTGTGTAGCTGTAATGTAACCTACTGTGCAAAGGTAAGAGTCACATCCATTGTTATGTCCACTTTTGCATCTGGCTCTTCCCACCGCTGTTATGTGGTTCCCTACCCCTGGATTAGTCCATATCACATGCCACTTCTCTCCATATAGAGTCACATGGACAAAAATAAATGCTGTTGGCCATATATGACCATCTGATTCACAGGTTGAATTTGGTGACATGACAGTCGATGAACCAAGGACTGCATCAGTAACCAGAATGTATGAAATTAATCTTTCCATAATCAGAATTGTCATGACAATTCCATGAGGTTGGTTAGATGAAGGGTGGGGATTGGCCTAAGGCCTAAGGCAAGTATCACAGCTATACCATATTTTTCGCTCTATAAGATGCACCAGACCACAAGACGCACCTAGTTTTTGGAGGAAGAAAACAAGAAAAAAAAATCTGAATCTCAGAAGCCAGACCAGCAAGAGGGATTGCTGTGCAGTGAAAGCAGCAATCCCTCTTGCTGTTCTGGCTTCTGGGATAGCTGCGCAGCCTGCATTCGCTCCATAAGACGCACACGCATTTCCCCTTTTTAGAAGGGAAAAAGTGAGTCTTATAGAGCAAAAAAATACGGTATGTGATTTCATTCTCCTTGATCCAAATCTGCCATTCAGTTCACACGGTGCTCAAAGCAGAACATCACCTAATACCATTTTAACATTTCTGTAGCAACTTTCAGCAAGAGAACCACCAAATCCTTCTGTATGTTGGGTTGCACATTTGTGGCAAGGAGAGAATTGGCAGAAACAGGCAATAAGCTCTCCCTGCCTAAGTACTTTCTGCTGCCATCTTTTCTGCACATGGTGATTTAGAGCATGTGGACAATATGACGGCAGGGAAACAGTACTAAGCAACTTTAAAGATCAAGAGATTCGGTGGTATGTGGTGGGACTTTAATAACATCTCATTTGTTTTATGTTCTGTTTTAATGCTCTATGGAGGCCCATGATTCATTCTTTTAAAAAAATATTTTAAAAACGCCTCAAGTGATCACAACTGCCTCCAGACTTGGGATAGAGGTCATTGGCGGGTCGCTGCAAGGAGACTTAAATTGCAGTTTGCCGACCCAGAAGGCTGGAGCTTATAGCACTCCAAGTCTCTTAACCTTCTTGAGCATAAATATTTACCCAGAAATTTTATAGCATGCTCCAATTGGAATTTCACCCTTCAACATGTACCAGCTGCTGCATTATGCAGGGAGCTGTATGTGGTATGGTCTCTGACCTTTTGGAGTGTTTGAATTGCGGTGACATGAATGTACACCGCAATGTAAGGAATGGCTGCCTACCTCAAATACATGTAAGCATAGTCTCAAGAAAGTGTGCAAAGGTTGTCATTTCCCCATAATTCCAATGAATGTAGCATACATAGCACTGAAGAGGAATAGACAACATTTTGGCAGATTCTCTGGATCACAAACAAGCACATTTCGCTACTTAAGAGTTTTTCTTTTTGTCTAATGGTGATAAATGGATTTATCCATTTGACTCCTTTGTTATGCCCTGGGTCGAAAGCATTCCTCCTCCCCTCAGTCTATTTCTAGCCAGAAAGATATTTCAAGAGAAAAGTTTCAAAATATGGGCATTGCCTGCTTAAATCTCAGGATCGTTATAACTCTCTCATTCACACTCTGGGCTGCTGAAATGCCCACTTTGCTTCTAGTTGCTCCAAGAGATGCAACAACTCTCTAGACCTCGAGTGGCTGTCTCAGGCAGTCTTTGTGTGGCTTTGATGTCTTGGTGTGAATGGCCCAGCTAGGCGTGAGTGAGTGTTTTTTCTCTCCTCCTTTAGCCCTGCTGATGGTGTACCTATTTTTATCCTGGGATGAAAGGCTTAATCTTTCTTCCACTAGATTATCACCTCCAGCATCTGTTCTGCTTCACTTGCTTCTTCTTACAACGGGACTGGGATACCTACAATTGTCTGCTAGCACTCTGCTGTGTGCAAGAGTTCTTCAGAGCGACAATGCAAGCTGCCATTTCTGCCTCTTCCCATCACTGATTCAGCCATTTGCAAAGGAATGCAAAAGGCCAAAATGTGATGTTGGGGGGGAACTGTAGCATCTTGAGAAGTTTGAGCCTCTATTAATAGCTCTTCTGAATGAAATGATACAGGCAGTGCCTGATGGAATGTCAGGAGTGACAGGACTCCAGGGTTGGTTGGTACTTGTTGTTGTTGTTTATAGTCGTTTAGTCGTGTCCTTCTCTTTGTGACCCCATGGACCAGAGCACGCCAGGCACTCCTGTCTTCCACTGCCTCCTGCAGTTTGGTCAAACTCATGCTGGTAGCTTCGAGAACACTATCCAACCATCTCGTCCTCTGTCGTCCCCTTCTCCTTGTGCCCTCCATCTTTCCCAACATCAGGATCTTTTCCAGGGAGTCTTCTCTTCTCATGAGGTGGCCAAAGTATTGGGGCCTCAGCTTCACGATCTGTCCTTCCAGTGAACACTCAGGGCTGATCTCCTTAAGAATGGATAGGTTTGATCTTCTTGCAGTCCATGGGACTCTCAAGAGTCTCCTCCAGCACCATAATTCAAAAGCATCAATTCTTCGGCGATCCGCCTTCTGATGGTTGGTACTATACACCCCATAATATGCAGATGTTTTAGATTAGCATACTATACTTTAGGGAAGTTTTTAATATTTAATGCTGTATTGTTTTTAACACTCAATTGGGAGCTGCCCAGAGTGGCTGGGGAAACTCAGCCAGATGGGCGGGGTATAAATTTATTATTATTAATTATTATTATTATTATTATTATTATTATTATTATTATGCATAGAACATAAATTTCATGGGTATAGATTTTGCAGTGTGTTTATGTGTAGGGTATAAAGTGACCTGAAGGCAGAACTCCAGAAACAGAAGGGCAGTAACATAGTATTTCACCGAGTGGCAGTTTCTACTTAAATTGTAGTGTACAAAGATCACTGTATTTTAGGCTTGCTGAGCCAAGGTTGCATGGGGGACCCAGAAGTGATGGGATGTCTCCAGCGATACTGGATCCAGTGTGGTGTCCTGGTCAGAGTGTTGGACTAGGACCTGGAAGGCCAGGGTCCAACTCTCCACTCAGCTGTGAAGCTCACAGGATGACACTTTCAGCTGAATTTACCTCACAGGGTTGTTTTGAGGACAAAACAGGGAAGACAAGAACTATATATGCCACCCTGAGCTCCTTGGAGGAAAGGAGAAATATAGCTGCAATTAATACATCATGACTTAACTAGTGGGCCAGTTTTGACTGGGCAGGAGCAAAGCAGACAGAGAGGATTCCCTATTTTCCACAGACTCCTGTTGAAGATGGGGTACATGCTTGAGCAGAATCGCCTACACTTGTGTCTTAAATCCATAAAAGATCCCAGTGTGGACAGATGGCTGAATCTTAAGCAAAATGAGGTGGAACTCAACTAGAGTAGATGTGACTGAATGCTGGACATATGCATAAAGTCAAAGGCAAATGTCAGGGCAGAATTCTCTGGTTGTGTTGGAGTGTAGTCTGAGCCTAAATGATACTGGCACATGCTATATGTGGAATTGAGTCATATACTATGGCTCACTATTTATCCAATAGCACCCTGGAATTCTGATAAGGAAAAAGGTTTTACCAATACCCGAAATGGGCTGGAGTTTTAAGGTGCTTGTCGGTGCTGCTCCAAACCATTAATTCACATGGATGTGCTTCTATCAACTCTGTGCACATGTGTTGTCCATCTGTCTTCTATGGGAAGAGGGTTCTAATCCTACATTCATTCATACCAAGGTATCACTAGAGCACTGTACATTGACAAAAATTTGAAGAGTTGCTGTCACTCAGAATAGATCGCATCAGGTTTGATGGAGCAATGGTCTGATTCCATGGGTCTATTTGGAACCTACTGTTGCCTGTTTGGATTAAATAGTCTCTTGGTCCTTACAAGTTTTTGTGTTCAGGAAACTACTACAGCTGTAGCAGGTTTTGTACACTATTTTACTGCCTCTGTCCTTCAGGCAGCATCTCCTTCCAATATCCTAGCTCTGAATTTACTGTCCTATTATTACTTGGTAGCTACTGCTAAACGGCTCATGCTTTGAAGCACTTTACACCTCTTGCCTGTTTTCTGTTGCTCCTCTTTCCACCCTCCCATTCCGACTCTTTGTTCAGAGTTACTAGCACTAAGAAAAAGAAAAAGCCCTTAGACATTGGAACTTGTGCCAGATGCTTTGAAGATGGAATGGAACAAGAAGTTAAAAGGAAGTTTCCTTTTCAGAGAATATTTTTAAATGATCATGGGTCTTTCTGGTGGATTTCTTCACTAGGCAACACAGTGGCCTGATCCCAGAATATAAGTGTTTGCAATTGTGATGTTGACAGTCGCCCTCCAGTCCACCCTACCGTTACATGTTAATTATGCCCCAGGCCTTCATTATGACCCTTATGGATGCAGTAAGCTGGTCTACACAATCTGCTTTGAGCGTGCATCAAACTGCTCTAGTGGCTTTCATCTTTGCCTGCAATCCAATTGTCTGACAACGCTCCAAGCATTATGTTGAGCAGAAGGCCGGTTGCCCTCGAGAAGATTCTCTGGGGGAGGGGAAACCCTACATGAAAAGTAAGTCCTCTTTAGGGATGGTTAATGCACGTGAATGTATGTAGCAGAGGGGCTCTCTGCCACTCTGTAAAATAATAAAAGGAAAAACTAGAAACAGAATACTTTGCTAATGGACTTTGGAGTGATCTAGCTTTAAGAAGTGCTTTGTGTTCAAGAGAAGTATATTAAACTTGCATTTGTCTTCCATCAACATAATAAGCGTTGGAATAGAAGCCCACTGATGTGTTTACAAATTCTGAGATTTAGAAACATCGGGGATTCTTTTTGTGTATTTTATACAAGCCTTTCAAATCAACCATAAACATTTCGTTATAGCTTTTCCCTACTTTCATGAGGGCTAGAGTCTTTGGAAGCATGAGCTGCATGTCTGATCCTTCCAACAGAAGCTCATCTGGCAGGCTTGTGACCACCCTTGTTGAGGGGATCGCATAAGCACTTCTAGGTGTTCAGTCAAGATCAAGACCGAGAAAGCCGACCGGTTGGTGCTTAATGAACGCAGAGCCCTCTCTTCATGGGCCAGTAATAATACTTTATTTTTCAGCACTAATTTAGCTTGAGCTGTGGAAGTGGGTTGCTTTGAAGTAAATTAGAAAGAGCTGTTTTATGTACTGGGGATTATTTGTAGTGCAAATGTTTAAGCAAGATTGGATCCAGCTGCTGAAGCCACATTGCATTCTGCTGTTAATCAGAGGACAGAGCGAAGCTGCCTCAACGAAAGCCAAGCGCATTGAGAAGCATCAACATAAGCAGAAAGTGATTCCCAAACCCTCAAATGATAAATTCAAGCAAAATATCGGCAAGACTGGCATCAGAAATGGATAGCGTTATCACTCCCCTCCTTTTTTACTGGCTCTGCTGCAGGTGATGCTTTTGTTAAAGGCACAAGATTGGGGCAATTTAAAAAATTGCAGTTAGCATGAAATAAGCTGTATTTCTGGAGTAACAACATCCAATGAAAACAAAATAGCCTTGATGAACTTACTAGCCATGAACTCAACTAGCCATGTCTATTTAGAAGTAAGTCCTATTGAATTCAGTGGGGTTAACTCTCAGATAAGTATGGCTAGGATTGCAATTTTAATGTTCGAATGCCAGACCTGAGTCCAAGAACCAGTGAATGAATTTATTTCCTTGGCTATCTAGGATTAGAAAATAGGGCTTGGTACCCACACTGGCCAAAACCCCCCTGCTCCCAGCAGGACCATTAATTGATTGTCATAGCCAGTCACAAATTTTAGCTAATAGAGAAGTCAGGATGACCATAAGTAAAGATGAAAGTTTCTGCAGCCTGCCAACACAACTAGTCATGCCTCTCTTTTTTGGCCATTCAGTCAGAATGAAACAAAGCCACCACATAAGAAAGTTCAGTAACAAATTTGGAGGGGGTGGGGGAGTGAAAACAAAAGCCATTGGAGAAGCAGCAGCTGTGACTAAATGCTTTAGGAGGAGTCACAGATCATCTGGAAAAAATGGACACTTCTAGTTTAGAATAGGAAACATTTGTGCATAGATAATAGAACACTTGGCTGCAGAGTCACAGAGGAACTCAAAAATTTGCCCTGGACATGAGGCAACAAGGGAATCCATCCAACATACAATCTTCCCTTCAAAAATTCCCTTCAACCACTTTAACACTAGGAGGGATGAAGGAAGGGAAAGCTAACA
Organism: Podarcis liolepis; assembly: GCF_965112155.1. NCBI lineage: Eukaryota > Metazoa > Chordata > Lepidosauria > Squamata > Lacertidae > Podarcis > Podarcis liolepis. The sequence continues at coordinate 74,439,260 of NC_139557.1, forward strand.
GAGATTGTGTGTGATGACTGATCTCTCTGGTGCAGATATTTTCAAAAGGGTAGCCCATAAATGCTCCTTCAGTGAGATTTGGGAGAATTAAGTTGTGGGACTGTAAGTCTTGAACAAACTGAATTAGCATTGCCTGGTCTTTCTCTTCTGCATATCAAAAACTCGATTTAAGATTCATTTCAAGCTGAATTTTTCACCAAGTGTTAAGCAGCAAGTGGTATGCACACAGCCTAATCAAGTCAAATTGCATATTGCTCAAGGCTGGCCAAGTTACATTGACACCTGAAGCCCCAAATCCAGCGAGTGCTTCCCTCTCAGTCAGTAAAAACACAACAATGAATCAAATAACTCACAATTTGCTGCCCTGCCAATGATTACACTCAAAACGAGCCACCTTGTTCCTGACTCTGGAATGTAGCAGACATTTGCGTAAGGTGACCTTACTGCAGATAGGGATGTATCTTAACTTCCATGGAAGAAACTGCAGTTTGGGGAGAAGGAGGAAGCATGTTCAGGCATGCATCTGAACATGTGAATGTTGTATCCCTGGATGGGAGGCAGGAGTTTGACATGCAAGCCCCATCTCCCAACTCTCCCATCTGCATTGCCTCACATGTTCAGTCCCCAACCTTCACTGTGTGCTCATGGTAGGTTTGAACTGTGAGGGGTGTGTGACCAGATTTGCTTGGAAGGGAATAGACTTTTGTTTGGGGATGCCAATAAGGAGGCTCTGCATGTGTTCAAAGGAACACACAGACAAACCTCCTATAGCTTGTGGAAAGCTGGGGCTTGCAGGAGCACCTCTGCCTCCTGTCTACAGATACAGAGTTCATGCGCAGAGGCTGACTTGGATGAAAATCCCACTCAGCTCAGTGAGACTTACTTCTGAGTAATTTCACAGAGATTATAGGATGGTTCTCCACAGATTTAAAAATGATAAATTAAGATATAGAGATTAGGAACCGCATAGGGTTAAAAGGAAGACATAAAATTAATCAGGGTATCAAACCAGAAATCATGTACAGAGAAGAAAGTGAGAAATGCAAGAGAGAGAAAAGAGAAAAAAACAAGGAAAAGGCAAAGTGAGTTCTTACTGGAAATAAGTGTTTATAATATTATCGATGATGGTTTGTATTCCTTAAATAGTTGTATGTACTGGACAAGGTTTTTCGTGAGCTTTTCTTTGTTTCTATTTTATCTTTTTCATTTAGTTTTTTTAATATTATTTTATTAGTTTTTTCTTCTTTTTTGTATTAAGAATAATGTGTTTTTATTGTATCAATCAAATTGTAAATACAGTTTAAAAAATAAAGAATACTTGCACCACAACACAATTCATTTCCATTGATTTTTCAGTGGGTTTTAGTCATAACTAGCCTTGTGTGGATCAGACCATCGTATAGCACATAACAATGTTGTTATTACCAAGCTTCCAGCTCAAAGTCTATCACTGTTTCTGTTTTATAGGTTATATTGTTGTGTGATGTCTTGAGAGGACTTTGTCCACAAAGGTAGTCTTAAAAATGCTTAATAGAAATAAATAAATGTGTGCTGCCTTTTCTGAATCCCAGAATGCTTCCCAAACTTTTATGATTGTTCATGTGCTGCTTGTGTAATGTTGTAAATAAAACTAGGAAAGCTCCTGAACAAAAAACAGCCTTTCCTACCATGATGAAGCTAATGGCACATCATTTGCATTGCACCCGAGTGCCGGCAGTGAAAGGGTTATGTCACCACGGCTACCAATAAAAGACGCCATTTTTCCAAGGGACTTTCAGAGGTCAGCACCGGGGTGCTAGACTCTAAGAAGTTACAAGAGAAAGTTATTGGCACAGGAAGCAGACGGCATTAAACAATTTAAAGGCATTCTTGTGCCTCTGTGTTCTCTAATGAGGATTGATAACGGATGCCAGAAAGAGAGCCGTCTGTCTGTGTGAAGGGAGGACAAATACTGAAGTCAGCCCAAATCACAACTGAGAAACTGTCAGGATCGAGGGAGTCTGGCATTGCCTTCCAGAACATCTCAGAGATGAAAGGAGAGAACAATCTTTCCACTGGGAAACTTTTGATGTGGAATACAATATATTTCTAGGGTACAGGGTACTTTTTTAAAAAAAGGGATAGCCTTTAAAAAGTATATTAAATCATCTAAAATTACCAGTATTTATTTGCTTTTAAAAAATTTGAACTCTTTTCCTTTAAAAAGGTCAGACAATGTTATTAATAGGGTCAACTCAAAGATATTTTGCTGCCTAAAGTGAAGGATGAAATGCTGCTCCCCCTCCATGTACAGAAACTAGCCAGACTGGCAATTTAATCTTATTTCAGCACTAGCAGCTATGCAGCTGCCCCCACAGGAGAATAACTTGGGCACAGAATAGGCTATACAAAATCTGCCTTTGCCAGAGCCAGCTGCCTGGGACAAAGGACAAAATGGTGCATGCCAAAACTAAGGTTGCCATATCTGGTAAGAGGGTTTCCAAATCCATGTGGACATTAGATGGTCATACCCTCAAACAAGTACATAGATTTAAATACCTAGGGTTACTTACGGACGAAAAGGTTTCATGGAAACCCCACCTGGATGCAACCAAGTTATTATCTGCCTGCTCTACTGAACAGCTATTCAGGTTCTTCCATTTGAAGATTGGGGGAGGCAGTTAATCAATCCAGCCATCAAGATCTATGTGTCAAAGATCATTGCACAAATGCTTTGCGGGGCCGAGATCTGGGGAACTGGTATCAAATCTGAACTAGAAATCCAACTAGGTCTCCCCTTGATAAGAGCCAGAATCGATCTAGCCTACCTCAGATACTGGCACAGACTAAATGCCTCCAAGGACTACATTCCTACTCAGCACTGCTGGTGAGAGTAACTAAGTGTCATGATAGTCTTAGGGCTTTACAATCTCCAAATGGAGGCACATTTAGCCCTCAGTCCACGTGATCTAAGAAATGGGATATTATTATTATTAGGCTAAGCACAGACTAGGGACATGGGTGGCGCTGTGGGTTAAACCACAGAGCCTAGGACTTGCCGATCAGAAGGTCGGCGGTTCGAATCCCCATGACGGGGTGATCTCCCGTTGCTCGGTCCCTGTTCCTGCCAACCTAGCAGTTCAAAAGCACGTCAAGTGCAAGTAGAGAAATAGGTACTGCTCTGGCGGGAAGGTACACAGCGTTTCCGTGCGCTGCTCTGATTCGCCAGAAGCGGCTTAGTCATGCTGGCCACATGACCCGGAAGCTATACGCCGGCTTCCTCGGCCAATAAAGCCAGATGAGCGCCGCAACCCCAGAATTGGTCACGACTGGACCTAATGGTCAGGGGTCCCTTTACCTTTACTAAGCACAGACTAAATGGAAAACACCTCAGTGCCACTCCATGCCCCTCACTGCAAGGGTTGCCAGAGGTAGGTGCTTCACTTTGTCTAATGGCTGTGCCAGCCCCTGTTGTTGCACTTCTGATAGGGTGAACCCTCCTGTTCCTATTCTGCATGCACAGAAGAAGCCTTATTCTTCATAGTCTTCCTTTGTATTTGTATGTGTGAGTGAGGATGTGCAAAATCCACCAGCATCTGAATTTGGGGAGTGGGAAGCTGCTGCCTGCCTGAATTTATGTGTGGTGGGTGGGCATTGGCCATGCCTACTGCCAGCATGTGGCCCTCAGAGTGGCAGCTGTCAATGCAGCCCTCATTGCCCCTGCCTTGGGAATTTAATACATGGTTTAATACTGCATGGTCCGCCCCCCCCCCAAGCCAAGGATAAAATCAGGGCTGCAAAGAGCAGGTGCTCAGCAAGAAAAATAGGGAGCCTCTTCCTTCAGAAAATACCTGCGGTACACACTGGAATGCTGTTTTCAGTCACTGACTTGAATGAAGGTGATTTTAAATGGCCTTGATGAAAGCTAATGCACCATTAAAAACTATAGCTTAGCCGTCAGGATCACTAGTAGAGAATATATTTAAGATAAGATGGGGAGAATGGTCTAGACAGCTGTTATGTAATTCAAATATTCTGTACTGCACATGGTTTTTATAACAATGCTTTTCTCTCTCTCGTAAGGCTGTCTTCGATTACTTTTCAGACAGCCTAATTGCGTAACACAAAGCTTTGGATGTAACTTAGCATATTTCAGCTAGGGGTAGACAGATCAGTCTATTTGCAGTCCATGTGTTATTTTGTATAACTGCGTGATTGTTCATCTTTGAGCTGTTATTCAGACTGGAGAAAGGTCAGGATATAAGAATCTCAAAGAAATAAAATGAAATGTCACTTTCACTCATTCAAAAGTCTGTTTTAGGATTATCTGCTATTTAAAACAGCAACAAATCCTCATAAAAAACACATTTAAATGCTATTCAAATAGATATGTGAGCATATTTTCTATAACAATACACCTTGCCAAATGATGTATTTTTTTTCTAAAAAGACACCTTTTAAAATGTATTTTTTATTTTTTGAGGCATGAGTAGCACAACAAAATTAGGAGAAGTGCAAATATCCTAAGGAAAATCATTTTCCAATCTGTACATTAGTTTGGGAAGTGTGCATCGGGATCTGTTTGTATCAGAATTTACACAGACCGAATTCCTCAAATGCCCCTAATGTCATCTGAGAACCTTACTGCTCCTGGCAAGGTTGTGTTTGTAGAGAGGCTGCAGAGGATTTTAATGATAAATGGGCACACACTTTGCGAGCTGTTCTAAGCAAAAGCAATTGCCCTTTCAAGCGAGAGCTATGCTTGATTATGCTCAGTGATAAACAGACAATGCCATTATGCAAGCAACCAGGGATCAGCAAACTTTTTCAGCAGGGGGCCAGTCCACTGTCCCTAAGACCTTGTGGGGGGCCAGACTATATTTCTGAAGAAAAAAAATGAACAAATTCCTATGCCCCACAAATAACCTAGAGATGCATTTTAAATAAAAGGACACATTCTACTCATGTAAAAACACGCTGATTCCCGGACTGTCTACTGGCCAGATTTAGAAGGCGATTGGGCCGGATCTGGCCCCCGGGCCTTAGTTTGCCTACCCATGAACTAATCTATAGCAGGCTCCCCTATCTCACTCAAATGTCAGCCTACCCCACAAGAATGATGAGCAAAAGCAGCCGTTCACTTGCCATCTCCCAGATGAGGCCATACCTCAGGGGCAGAGAGCACATGCTTGCTGGTGTTGAGGTCCCTGGAGTCCTGTTTAAAGTTCCTGACCTGAGAAAGACCTCAGACTTCAGAGCATCGCTGCCAGAGTAGACCGTGTTCAGGTACAAAAGGGAAGGGGAACCAGCTCCCATCAGCCCTCACCAGGATGGTCAATGGTGATGGATGATGGGAGTTGGAGCCCAATTACCATCACCCAAAGATGGCAGAAGGGCCATTGGGTTGAGCCAAGCTACATTTCGAAGCAACACCAAATTTAAGGCAAGAGCAGCCAATGTGAAGCCTCTCAGATGCTGTTGGACTCCAAAACGTCCATTATCAGCCTCTGCTGGGACAGGCATCCCCAAACTTGGCCCTCCAGCTGTTTTGGGACTACAATTTCCATCATCCCTAGCTAACAGGACCAGTGGTCAGGGATGATGTGAATTGTAGTCCCAAAACAGCTGGAGGGCCAAGTTTGGGGGTGCCTGGTCAAGGATGATGGGGGTTGCAACACTTTTGCTACCCTGATCTTAGTGCTATAAGAGCAAGCCTCTTACACATTCTCCCTTCCTCTCTTCTGCTCTGGGGCAGCCTTGAGGTTGGAAGCAACTGCTTCTGTTTACAATGGACTTTGGTTTGCTACTCTGTAGGGACGCATTGTGGTTTGTTTTATATATTGTTTGTCCGGACTCTTATTTTTGAACCTATGCTGACTTGACTGGATAAACCCAAGTTGAAACTATTGGCATTTCTGAGATTGGGCAGAAAGGCAAACTTTGGTTAGCTGAAAAAAACAAGAGGATGTTTCCTGTCACCCTCAGAGCCATGCCAGACATGAAGACAGGGGGAAGGAGCAGCCTTGTGCAGGTAATCCTAAACTGTAGTTTAATATTACACCCAAACACATTCTGGGAATGTAGCTTAATAAGTAGAGGAGCTACAGAAGCTCAGCGGTTTTGCCCAAATTGTGAGGGTGATCGGTGATGAGTTGTAGCTGATACTTACAAGGGAGCAGTGCTGATAGTAGAGAGGGATGGGGTGGGATGCCATCCCAATTCTTTACAGGTGGACCAGTCTAGCCTAACCATTCCACTTTAGTTTTCTCCCACTTTGGAACCATTCCGTTTTCTTCCAAGCTTAGGGTACTGCTTGGGAGCAAGCCTTGTAGTACTAAATGGGGCTTACTTCTGACCAAACATGCTTAGGACTGGTTGCACAGTTCATCAACAAATGATCTGCTGCTCCTGTATATTTAAAATTCCGGTGACTGCAAAAGCAAAGGTCTAGGTCCCTGTTGAAATTTGCAGTGCGAAAGCAACTGCCTGTGGAGACAGATATTCTGAATTTGAATATTCTGAATATTTGGCTTATTGTGGCTGAAGTGTGTTAGCTGAGTTGAAACGAGCATCTGCTTCACTCACTCCCTGCTTTTTCCCCACCTCCTGCAGCTTCTGGTAATCTTGTTCCACACAGAACATAATGGTAAGCAGCTTCAATGGGGCGTGAGAGCAGGGGATGGCCCACTGTCATGAACTAGCAGGAAGACAGGGAGGAGGAAGAGAATTCCATTGAGGGGTGTAGCTGGGACTGGGACACACAGGGACAAGCAGGGGAAGGAAGTACTCACAGGGTGATGAAGGGGCACAGGAACCAGAGTAGCAGGACCCATCATCAGAGCCAGAGGGGCCCCTGTCTCCACAAACACGGCAGGGTCTGAGGCATAGGGAGCAGTAGGCAGGGTGCTCCAGGAGGCTGAGGCAAGCAAGGGTCCACAGCCCAGCTCCCTAGCTGGCCAGGTGGGGCTCTGAGAGGAAGTTGTGATTCCTCAGCTGGAGTAGGCTCAGGTCAGGTGCGGGTCACATGCCTAATCAAGCCCAGGTGTTGCAATCAGCATGCAAAATACAAAAGGGAAGCAGAGCTGAGGCGCTGGGTCTGCTCAACTGCCCATGTTGGTGGGCCTCGGCTTGGATGCTCCTGGACCTCTATGGGTCTGTGCTTTGGACTGTGTCCTGACTGCTGGGCTTCAGACTTGGTCTACTGGGATTGACCCTGCACTGTGTTCCCTAACCTCAGACTTTGAACTTTGGGCTCAACATACTGACTTGCTGCCAGGTAAGCCAGGGGTTCAGGACACCAACTATAGATCTCTAGCTGATCACTTACACACCCAATAGCTACACTGTGAGCTCAGCAGATTCCAGCTCATCAGGACATTTGTTCCCTATGATGTAAGAATCTGATTTTTCGTGTGATGGCACCTACCCTTTAGAAATCCTCCCCAATATACTTAAGACAGGTGCGGTCTTCATTATCTTTCAGCACTTATCAAATACTATTTATTCCTTTGCGTGTCTCTCACAAGTGAATTGTCCCTGTTACTTTTATACAGCTGTGCAATTTACCATGGCATGGAACATGTAAGGCATGAGTAGGCAAACTAAGGCCCAATCACCTTCTAAATCCGGCCTGCGGACGGTCTGGGAATGTGTGTTTTGACATGAGTAGAATGTGTCCTTTTATTTAAAATGCATCTCTGGGTTATTTGTGGGGCCTGCCTGGTGTTTTTACATGAGTAGAATGTGTGCTATTTAAAATGCATCTCTGGGTTACTTGTGGGGCATAGGAATTCTTTCTTTCTTTTCTTTCTTTTCTTTCTTTTCTTTCTTTTCTTTCTTTTCTTTCTTTTCTTTCTTTTCTTTCTTTTCTTTCTTTTCTTTCTTTTCTTTTTCTTTTCTTTCTTTTCTTTCTTTTTCAAAATATAGTCCAGCCCTCCACAAGGTCTGAGGGACAGTGGACCGGCCCCCTGCTGAAAAAGTTTGCCGACCCCTGATGTAAGGAGAGGGGAAATAGTGGATAAGCAAATACCCACATTGATGTGGGATGAAAAGTTACATGCATCACTGTGGGAGCAAGTGTTTTGGCAGGGGTGGAATTGCTGCTGCGTGAAAATGGAGCTTGCTTTGTATTTGGCAGCAGCTAAAAATGTGTCTGTTGGGAAACAAAAGGCGCCCGAATGCCACACCAACATTAGTGAGGTTTTGATCAGCAAGGCAGACGAGTCCTAAGTAAGTTGCCAAACAGCACTTGAGAGTTTTCACTACAGCCCAGAATGCTATCTGGTTGTTTAGTTAGGCTTTTGGGGCCTTGCCAGGTGCTGTGGTTTGCTGGAGTGTGTGCGTGCGTCTATGGGCAACTGCCACTAATCCATCCCTGTTGTCTGGGGAGATGACGAGGATGTCCCTAGATGCATTGCTGTTCTTGGCGTGCCACTTTCCCAGCTAAATGGGGTGGCTTGTAAACAGCAGTTCTTATCCTTGCAACAGGCTTGTGGCCAAGAGACTGATCTACAAACCAGAAAATCTCTGGTTCAAATTTCATTTCAGTCATGAAATCCACAGCCCTGGATCAACTGAGATGTCTTTCTCGATCTGGCCCAATGCCTCTTGGGAGTCAGTGTGCACAGCCTATCCCAGCCTGACTGGTGCATGAGCCTCTGCCATCCCCCAAATGGGACAAAACATCAAAATGTACACGTTCAGCTCACAAAGGTGGAAATTGTGGGCTTTGATGCACTACCTTATTGTAATGATATTTTTCTTCCTACGCTTGTGGAACTATATGTGCACCAATGTCACGTTTCTGTGCAAACATACAAGGCTGATGGAGATGGAGATGTGGACTGTTGTGCAGTGTGGGCTGCATGAATGTGGTTCTCTTCACTGCTTTAGTCGGGACTGTTGAACTGTTGGGATGTCAACAGTAGCAATTTTGTCATAATAAGAGAGGAGCTGCGTCTTTAAATGACCCCTTTTAGGCTGCGCATTGTCATTCTGTAAACTGAGCTGCGCATAGTGGAGAGCTGTGGGTTTTCAATGTTTGATTTTTATTTTTATTTATTTTGGTATTGTTGGAAGCTGCCCAGAGTGGCTGGGGCACCCCAGTCAGATGGGCAGGGTAGAAGAAATATAGTATTATTATTATTATTATTTGTCTTGCCTCCTGCTTGTTCTTTGCATTTTCTGTCTTCAGATGAACTTAGTTTGAAACCTCCTGAAGTCTCCTACTGGAAACATTTTTTTAACTCCGTGTGCTCCTGTGTGTTTTAACAGCGTTATAGAGCTTGGGGCTGGTGCAACAGAATGATTCTGATGTTATGTTGCTGCAATTTTCACAGGAGTAACTGTGCACTGACATAGACTCCAGAAAGAAAGAAAGAAAGAAAGAAAGAAAGAAAGAAAGAAAGAAAGAAAGAAAGAAAGAAAGAAAGAAAGAAAGAAAGAAAGATTCAAGGTAGATCATGCACTTCAAGTTGGTTTAGGTGTTAACAGAGCTGACATGGTACCTTTCTTTATTTAAAGTAAATTAGCAGAAACCTGCAACACAGTTTGATTTTTCGGGAGAAATGTTACAGGGAAGAGTAAGGGTTTGACCCTATGAGCTGCTTATGGTACCATGTTTCAGACTAGGTTTTCAACTTTTTTTTTTAATGAACAGAATTTCTGTGCCTTTTTTATTATGAAAAAAAGCAGACAAAAATCAGCTGATGATGTACTCCCCTGCCCCTGTTACTGCTTCTCCATATTGAGAAAGGATCTGTGTCTATATTTCCGGCTGCTATTCATCTGCTGAAGGTGCAGAGCTTCATAAGAGCCTATGAAGGGCCCTGCTGGATCAGACCAAAGGCCCATCTCATCCAGCATCCTGTTTTCCACACTGGCCAACCGAATGCTTCTGTGGGGAAGGCCACATGCAGGGCTTGAAGGCAGCAGCTGTCTCCTGTTTTGAATCTCCAGCGATAATCTCCAGTGGCCGGTGATAAGTGATGCTGGAGGTTGCGTACAAGCCCAGACCCTTCAAATGTCCTGATTTTCCTGGAACATTACTGGAATTACAGAAGCCACCCCGGCTTCTGATTTGATCCCAGAATGTCTCATTTTCCCCTCCAGAGCCTTCACTGTCAAACTTGGGGAGGAGGGTGAGCCAGCGCTCTTGCCAACACTTGTGTTTGCAGTGTTGCCCCAAGGGTATGTTATAGTAGGCTCCGGGGGCCTTCTGGCAGTTCCCTCACTGCGAGAGGTGAGGTTGCAGGGAACCAGGCAGAGGGCCTTCTCGGTGGTGGCGCCCGCTCTGTGGAATGCCCTCCCATCAGATGTCAAGGAAATAAACAACTATCAGACTTTTAGAAGACACCTGAAGGCAGCCCTGTTTAGGGAAGTTTTTAATGTTTGATCTTTTATTATGTATGTTATATTTATTGTGTTTTTAATCTTCTGTTGGGAGCTACCCAGAGTGGCTGGGGAAACCCAGGCAGATGGGCGGGGTATAAATAATAAATTGTTGTTGTTGTTATTGGAAGCAGGCCAAGGTGTGTAGTGGTGGCAAGGCAAGCATGGGCCTCTTCTCACCACCTTCTTGGGCCCATCCCCACTTGAAGCAGAACCTGGGGGGTGGGGAGGCAGTTTGCTGCTGCAGCAGAGGCAACTGGCGCTCTTGCCGGCCCCTCTCTGCCAATGCCACCACTGTCACGGTGGCCTGAGGTGCCCCATAAGAGGAGAAAGTCAGTAAGGAGGGAAAGGAGCAAGCAGCTGCCAGGTAGGGGCTGTGGCAAGTGAGGTGGCCAACTGACTCGTGCCACAGCACAACACAAAGAGACACGCCACTCAACTTTCATCTCAGGAATGTTGGAGGGTATGCAAGCATAGGAGCCAACTTCTAGGGGCTGAGGTGGCTTCAGCCCCCCAATAAAATATTTGAGGGGGCCAGCCCCCCCAAGTTGAAGGTCATTGCCATTCAAATGATGTGTGTGCACCGCATCATGCAACTGATAATGTGGGACAGAGCCTATCTGGGGCCCCCAATAATTTATTCAAGTTGGCACCCCTGTATGCAAGCCATCATAACTAGTAGCTGTTGATAGCCTCACACTTGTGGCGGCAAACAGATTGAGATTGAATCCTGACAAGACAGAAGTACTGTTTCTGGGGGACAGGAGGCGGGCAGGTGTGGGGGATTCCCTGGTCCTGAATGGGGTAACCGTGCCCCTGAAGGACCAGGTGCGCAGCCTGGGAGTCATTTTGGACTCACAGCTGTCAATGGAGGCACAGGTAAAATCCGTGTCCAGGGCAGCTGTGTACCAGCTCCATCTGGTACGTAGGCTGAGACCCTATCTGCCTGCGGACTGCCTTGCCAGAGTGGTGCATGCTCTGGTTATCTCCCGCTTGGACTACTGCAATACGCTCCACGTGGGGCTACCTTTGAAGGTGACCCGGAAACTACAACTAATCCAGAATGCAGCAGCCAGACTGGTGACTGGGAACGGCCGCCGAGACCATATAACACCTGTCTTGAAAGACCTACATTGGCTCCCAGTACGTTTCCGAGCACAATTCAAAGTGTTGGTGCTGACCTTTAAAGCCCTAAACGGCCTCGGTCCAGTATACCTGAAGGAGCGTCTCCACCTCCATCGTTCTACCCGGACACTGAGGTCCAGCACCGAGGGCCTTCTGGCGGTTCCCTCCCTACGAGAAGCCAAGTTACAGGGAACCAGGCAGAGGGCCTTCTCGGTAGTGGCGCCCTCCCTGTGGAATGCCCTCCCACCAGATGTCAAAGAGAACAACAACTACCAGACTTTTAGAAGACATCTGAAGGCAGCCCTGTTTAGGGAAGCTTTTAATGTTTGATGTATCATAGTATTTTAATATTCTTTTGGAAGCCTCCCAGAGTGGCTGGGGAAACCCAGCCAGATGGGCGGGGTATAAATAATAAATTATTATTATTATTATATTACTTCATGCATTTGTCTTGTCCCATTTAAAAACCATCCGAGCTGTAGATGGTTGCAACCTATGGCAGCAAGTGTCATAAACCAAATATACCTGGTTGTCAAGAACTGCTCCCTTTTGTCTTTCACAAATCTAATTTGTTCTAGCAGACACCTCTAAAACATGTGCCAGCCCTATTTGAGATGAAAAGCATGAGGGTGAGGCTCCTCAACACCCTTCGGTGTGTCTCGACTGCCTCGCACTTTGCTACATATGTTCAGCGAATCCCTGTACCAGCAAGAAATGGTGCTATCATGCCACATTGGTAAGGAGAGTCTCTGCACAGGTGTGGCACAAGGGGAAATACTTCTGTGCATGTGTGCTGAGGGATATGCTGTGCCCCAGGGAATTTTTGGGTCCAGGACAGGCCCATAGTAGAATCTAGACAATTCCCGTTTTGTTGCCTTTTGCAGCTGCAGCCCAGCCAGAACAACAGATTGTATTCTTGATGCTGCAAACCAAAGATCATTGTGGCAGTTAGGAAGGATACATTATAATGGCAGATCACTCTTTGTGTGTGATTCTTGAACAGAACTGTACGGCTCTACACCACTTTCCGTGCTTACATTCTAACTATGCCCAATTCCAAAGTTTAATTCCATCTGCTAGTCTATCTGAAATGGCTAATAAGAAATAAAGGAATAAGCCCCCAAACAAATAACCTAGGAAAACAATATTGGACAACATGTCATGCTGATGCTCAGAACTGACTAATGAACAGATCCCCCATTCTTTTGGCTGACAGGATGTGCTACATAACTCCTCCAGTGCCCTCTACTGTCAAGAAAGGGCCATGCATCCCGCCCCTTGCAATGCAACTTGCTTTGGAAACAATTCCTATTAATGTGTTGGACTCGGAGAACAAAAGAAAGTGTTGAGTATATAAAACACAGCAGTTTAGGGTCCTGAATCAGCAGTCAAATAGTGGACCTTATTCTGATTGCCCCATCTAAGAACCTTGCAACCTTTGCCGTCATCTGCTCCTCTTGATCTGCCAGGAGAAAAGACACTGTAGCAGTGGTTGGGTGACCCGGAATGGACAGTAAAAGAGGAGTGAAAATCTTGTTCCTCAGGTCTTTATAAAGAGTGCACACCAGAAGGGTGTGCGCCACTGATTTGGTGCTGCCATCTCCGCAGGGACATAAGCGTTTTTCGTGTGGAATCTTTTGGAATCATCCCTCAAGTACAGCCAAGGGCAATACATTCAGTCTTGCGAGGGTAAAAGCGTGTCTATATTTTGGAATTGCTAGGTTGTACAGGTAGGGTACCAGAGAATCAAAGTGGGAAGATGGAAAATGGTCATACCACGGGCAAAATTTCCTTATTGTGACCAGGTTGTTCTGACGCTCAAATTAGACTGTTTGCTTTACCCACAGTGAGTAGTTATAGTGGGGATAAACCACAAAAGTGGTTTTCATTGGCAAATTTAGACCAGGCAATGCAACTCACTTTAGAAACCATTCCTATTAATGTGTAAATGTGTTGCACTCAGATACAACTTGAAGTCCCTTTTGTGGCCATGGCAGCGCCCATGTGTAGTGTCAGGATTGTAGGAATTCCTGCAGATAATGCTGGGAATTGTAGTTCTGCGGGAGGTAAACTACGTCTCCCATCATTCTTTGGAGGAAGCCATATGCTTCAAATGTACAGCATGTACATTAAATACACATTAAATAAATGAAACCATGTTAGAGCTATTAATCCTATTAAAGATCTAAAGACAGGGGGGAAATCAGCCAAACATTGTCCAGCTGCTATGGCTCACTGGTTTTATGTTGTGATAATGGCTCTGAAATTGCTCATGGATTCTGAGTGATGGACGGAACATCATGAGGTTGAACACATGCCTTGCATGCAGAAGGTCCCCTGATTCAGTCCCCATCATCTCCAGTTAAAAGATGGAAGCCAAAAACTTCAATAAAATGTGCAATGGCTCATTAACCTCTTAGGTACTCAAAGGCTAGCAGGAAATGGATGTGCCAAAGAATAGCAAAGATGGTAAAGTGCTTTTCATATGTACCCATAGACCTTAAAAGGCTGGTGACCACTGTAATAATTTATTGAGCTGGCAAATGGGAAGCAGTTTTAGTTCAAACCCCTACCGTGCACTGCTGGCCTTGGGCAAATAACTGCCACTAAACCTACAAGATTGTTATGAAAATTATTATATTTTGGAGTCCTAGCTGTCACATGCATTAGTCACACGTGACAATGTAATAGTAATACTGAGAGGCAGGGGTCCTGTGGCCCTCCAGATGTTCAGGGATGATGGGAGTCGTAGTCCAAGAATATCTGGAAGACCACAGGTTCCCCACCCCAGCATAGTGCTTACAAGGGCTCAAAGCATTTCACATCCATGTTCTAGTTGTACTTCTTACAACAATCTGGTAAGGGAAGGCAGTATAAAAATCTTCCCTATCACAGGGACTGAGACATAGTAACTTGCTTAAGGTCACCTAGGGAGTGCATGACAGAGTCAACATTTGAACTCAAGGCTTCCAGATTCATAACTCAAGTCTCTTTGCCATGATGCTATCCCAGTTCACAGGTGCAACCCACTGCTCCCTACACAAGCCTTTTCTGTTTAAGAGGATATACAAAAAAAGAAAAAGAAAAAGAGGATATACAGTTAGCAGTTCTCTGTGCTAATGGACAAATGAGAGAGCCAACAGCATCCTGGGGGAAGGGCTATATTGGAAAAGGAGATGGTGATTGTTGACTGGCTGAGTTAGAAACTTCAGAGTCTTGATTTTAAGAGTGGAAGCACTTCATACACTGTACCTGATCGTTCAAATTATGGCCACTTGGAAGTGCTCTAAGAATATTAAGGAAATAAGGCCTCAACAATTAGGAATGAGGTGGCATCAGAGGGCATGTTACCCAATTCTACATCCAATGTGCCACCAGCCCTGGTGAAGCAAGCACACATTCACTGGCTATTGAAAAGCATTTCCCTAACTAGAATAATTTGCAGTCTCCAAAACACCTCAGAAATACTTAGTCTTCAAACGCAAAGTCTCATTGCTGCCCAAAACTTACAAAGCTGTTTACTGGTTTTATGTATTCACACTGTGCCTTTGGGCCTGTCAAGAGTGGCTTATCTTGGCAATAGGAGTAGTGACATAAAAGCTATGAGGAAGAATACAGTTGGCAAATACTTTATTTCCCTCTCTCTGAACTTCATCTCTCTGAGGTGACCATTTTCACATTTCTCTTCCACACTCAGGTAGCACACGATCAAGGCTGCTTTTCTAGCAAGCTTTTATTACATGTGTGTATATGTACGAGTGGGAGTTAGATGGATCCATCTGTGTGCAAGTCCGCCCCCCCCCCCATACAAAAGTTTTCCTTTCATGGAAAGGAGGAACATTGACCATTAAAAAAAACGGAGAGGCTGCAACAAGTAACTTACAGCTGAACAAATATTGACAGCTGGTTTCCATATCTTCAGCAGATTAAAAGGCCCTTTTCTTTAATCGCATACCGCAGCTAAGCTAAACATGAAACAGAACCTCAAGATTAAAATCAATACATATATATATATATCAGAACTCATAAGTTTACATGAACCAAAAGGAGGCTGCACAGCCACCATAGTGGCTGAAGAGGTTTCAAGACAAGGGGAATGAAACACTTAGCCCGGGTTCTCATGTTACCTTTTCAGCAGATGGAAGGAAAAGGGGGGGGGGGCACAATTCCCTCAGAAGGTAAGAAGGGACCCAGCTGTGATCCTGCCCAGTTTAGGCACTTTCCATTCTATCGTTTAATGTTGGACTCTTCCCATTTGAAATAATCAGTGGGCCTTAATGAGGGGAGTTAAACTATGATGCAGTGGAATATGAAAGGGCTTCAATTTGGCAGCTGGCTCCCCATGAGAACTGGCCCTCACACCCTGAACACAATTTGGGTGCTCCTTCATTTCCATCTCATCTATTTCAAGGAATCAAGACACGTGGAAGTCTGCTGTTCCCTCCCCCATTTTTGCTCACTACAAATAAATATGACTATACAGACAGAAATGCAAAGCTGAGAGAGAGAATCTATGAACATATTAAGCAGTGGGCAATGGACAAATGGACTAATTCAAGGGATTGGCACCAATTCTTCATATGTGAACTATGGAAAGTTAACTTCTTTTTAAAAGCAATAAAGCCTTCAATAATTTCTCAGTACAGTACCAACAATAAGTATTGCTGGTCTAAAAATGCCTACAGGGTGACTAATTGGCTCATGGGGGTCAGGAGATGTCAAACCAGAAGGTGGTGATAGAGGCCACAATCTATTGAGACATTCTCTTGCACAACCTCTGCAGGAGAGCAGCTTCCATTCATTCCCATCAGGCTCCTGCAAGGGAACTTCTTACTGGGAAGTGTCCAGGATTTGAAACTGATTTCACACCTCTCGTGAAGAGGAAGCGCCTAGGAGAGTAGAAACCGCTATAGCAGCTGCCTTTCCATCTCCTCTTCACTCCCCTCCCTATTCCTGCTCGTTAAATGTGTGCAAAAGGATCAACAGCACCAAATTGGGATCTCACTAGTCTTTCTAGCCCTATAATTTTGTGGAAAACTTTTTTTTTTTAACCTTTAGTTTCCTTTGCTGACAACAGCTGGTCCAGAAAGAGCCATTCCACAGAAATGGGGTGGGGAAATCCAATGTGCTCTTGCCAAACAATTAGGTTAATGCACATTGTCTTAATTGTCTTAATCCCCTGATTCTTACATTAGACAGAATGTAATGCTACCCTGAAGCAGGCAAAAGTGAGCCTAGAAATATTCAGCACGAGAATGTAAGAAAAGTCCTGCCATCTAGTCTAGCAGTCAGTTCTCTCAGATGCCTGTGGGAAGGCTGCAATGAGGTTAAGTGCAGCAGAGCTCTTCCCACTTGTGATTCCCAGAAACCAGGAGTCAGAGGGATAGTGCCTCCAACAGGGGAGGTAGGTACATAGCCATCATGACAAGTAGCTGCCTCATCCCCCTTTAAAGCCATGCAAGTTGATGGCCAGCCCTAGTTGAAAACAACTGTGTGTGCCTCCTTGGGTCTTCTCTAAATTTCCCAACATCCAGCTTCATTGGAATGGGCTGCGTTCTCATTACTGAGACAGGGAGAAGAACGTCTCACACTCCACTTTTTCCACACCATGCAAAATTGTACCCCCCCCCCCCTGAGGAGGTCTTCATTACCCAGCACTTATTGGCACTCCATCAAATGGGCCAACTATTTCTTTCCTTTCATACAAAACCATCCAAAGTTTAAGCTGACCTATGTCTCATTGTCTGTGACCTGCATATGAACATGGACCTACATGGGAACTTCAACCATGCCTGTACAATTCTGGGAAATTCCTGTCCCTACAGAACTTACTGATCAATGACCTCTATGCCATTTCCACAAATCGTGTGACATCTTGCCTCTGTTTTTCACACTGTTGTTTTGTGGCACAATTCAGCACTCTGTGAGCAACACTGTACCAATGCTACTTGTCCCCAAGAATGATGCACAGTGGGCTAACCAGGCAGTTTTCAAGAAATGGTTGCAAAAGAAATAAGGAAAGGCGTAGCCTGGAAGTGACATTACACCCTCCAAAAGATTTATTGGTGATATAAATATGTCTGATAGATGTGAGTAAATATACATGTTTGGGCAAAGAGCATTCACCTTGATCTAGCAAAGCTGCTATGGTCCTTTACTAGATAAAGGCATAAGAGGGTTTTTTAATCCAAACGTTATTATTATTAATTGGGCATAAGAGGGTTTTTTAATCCAAACGTGTTGGGCAAATTTACATTTTGAGGTAGTGCTTTGAGATTCTGCCTCTCCTCTAGGGCTGCCCCTCTCTTTCTTCAAGAAACAGTTGGAGGGGCATGTGTCACAAATATGTTTCAGATATGATATCTGACTCTTTCCAATACTGCTACTTGACAAAGTGGCATGGGAGAGGAAAACTGCATTTAACAGAAGACAAGATTCTGCTCCTTATGATGCCAAATGGCAGTAGAGGCTTGAGCATGGCAGACAGTTGATGGAGACACATTTTAGAAAAACAACATCCCTAAGGATTACACATACTGAAGCAGTGTGAAGAAAAAGTGGTGAAAATTGGACCAGAGTTTGGAAAACAGGAGGCAAATATTTCCGGGTCCTGAGAATATGTTCAGTTTTTTGACCACTGCTGGTCTTCATTTTTTTGTTTTCAGTAAGAAAATTGTTCCTGAACAATTATCCTGAAGCGTTCCTCAGTTATCCAGTCTGCAATCATAGCATTTTAAATGCTATGCTTTAATGCTATGCAGATTGATCAGATCTGCTGGATCAAACAACAATGACAAACCAGAGAGGGCAACAATAAGGAAAGGATCCCACACGATGAGGTAAAATCAGTATCCATTTCCCATCAGAACAGCAGTCACTCCTTTTTTTCTTTTTCTTTTTTTATAGGTGACCTTTGGCAATATGGTCCGAAAGCTTCTCGTGTGTGTCTACACCACAAATTCCTCTGGGAGCTGATCTTCCCCCAAGAGATCCAGAGACAGGCAGTTCATGGACCTCTTCCCATAGAGGGCAGACTTGGTTTTGCAGTCGGCTGTTGAATAAACACATCCATAGCTGGCCAGCTTATCCTCTAAGGCGCAACCAAACGTATAGCTGTGTGAGGTATCTGAAGATAATGTGGCACTTAGTGGAGGATGAAGACACTTGTGAAGGCGGATGTCATCTAGACTATGGCTGTGCTGGTCCGGGCACTTCATAGCTTTGGGCTGTGCAAGCTGCCAGTTTAAGACAAGCATATATTAAAGCAAACAACTTTAAAACAAACAAGCAAGACAAAAGAAAAAGATTGCATGCGTGCAAGCTCCCATCTCGTCTCAAATTGTTAACATTCCTCTCATTCTCTTTAAGGAAAATTGTCTTAATGAAGAAGCTGTGAAGCATTATGGAATTGTGAAGTCATTCAACTATTAACGCCTAGATTCTGAGCTTCAGAACACAGTGTCCCCCTGGCATGTACAATGAACTGAGTGTTGGAAGGGAAGAGTTTGGATGAAACAACGGTGCTTGTCTAGGTTGGAAAAAGGAGGGGAGAGCCAAGAGGGGTGTTGCTTCTTATAGTTAAAAGGTTTGATCATGGTAAGCAGAAGATTAATTTGTCTTCCTTTTAGAATCACTATATTTTGATTGGTCCTTCAATGTCAGCATTTGTCGAGGTTACCATGTCCTTGTGGAGATCTACTGAAAATTAAAGTTTCATGGGATGGACTTTATTGCATGAGAGGCCATAGGAAGGAAGGAAGGGGAAAAAATAAGCCACATGGAAGTGGTATAGGAGGAAGAACTCCAAAACTTATGAAGAACTTCAATTTCTGACAAGTTCTTATCCCTGAGGATGTACTGAAATAGAAAGGCAATAGGAAGTGCCTTCCTGGGTCACACGAAAGATCCCTCTTATCCAGCACTCTGTTATTTTCAGTGGTCAGCCAGAGGAGCAAGGAGCCATTGTGGTGTTTTGATTATAGACTGTTGGACTAGGATGGCTGAGGAGATATGGGTTCAAACCCCCACTCAGCTCTGAAACTCACAGATTGACCTTTGGCCACTCATTCTCTTTCATTATAACCTACCTCTCAAGATGTGAGGAGAAATGGTTTGGGGGGCATTTATGCTGCCCCATAAGAGGGGAAAGTGGGTGATATCTGGTATTCAGAATAGGAAGCCTCTGAGTATAGAAGTTCCCTTTAGCTATTAAGGCTAGGAGTTGTGCTTATGTTTTTCAACATAAGCACGCAATAGAATCTCTGTTAACCAATTTTTGGAAATTTCCTGAATGTTATATGTATGATATGGGTGTGCATACTCCGATTTAGTGCTTTGGGAAACAGCCCATTTTAGACCAAGGGGGCTTCTAGGCTGCCCAAGCCAGCTTCATTTCCCTCCCTCACCACTTCATTTCTCCCTCGCCCTCTCAGAAAAATCAAAGAACAGCGGTAACTTTCCCTCCTTTTTGACAGAAGTGGGTAAAATTACGTACCTAAAATGGTATGTATGAAGGGGCATGGTATGAAAAAAGGATGACTGCTACCATCAGCACAATGTATATTCAATTATACAGGAAGCAACGTGCTTCCCTGAACATTTTTTTAAAGCAGCCCTTGGACCACTGTGTACCTTTTATTTGATTTCCAATGGTTTATGCAGATATTTAAAGAATTTTCTGGAATTATCCTAAAAAATCTGCACAGGAACAGGATAAGGAAGTCTTTCATTTTTTATAGCTGGTTTTTCTGCCTCCCTTCTGTAGGGACACGTGTGAGTGTGCGTATCTATTATACATACAACGCTTCATGCATTTAACTGAGGGCTCTGTGCCACAATAATTTTCATAATCTTTACAGGTGTCACCAGACATTTCTTTGTTTCTACTACAACAGACTAGCATGACTACCAGTCTGGAACCTATGTAGAGAACCTGTAGCTCTCCAAATGTTGTTGGCACTCTAACCCTGCCAACACAACCAATAGTCAAGAAAAGGGATGGGGAAGAGTTTCCATTCTGTTTGCCTTTAAAGGCAAATCTATCAAATCCACACTTTCTGAAACAATAGGAGAACGAAAGCACAACCATCCTCCAAAATTCATACTTGTCTGAATTTTGCAATGTTTACAAAAAAGGTATATATTCACGGGGAATGTGCATATATCTAATGTATTAGTGAAAACAGCATACAAAATGCAGCATGTTTGCTAGAGAAATTTGCACTAAAATGTTGGTGAATTTTCATGGGCACTTTTAGGACACAGCTTGCAACGTATACCAGCCTCATCCTATACTCTGAATTCAGTGGGTTATATTTCCAAGTAAATGCTTTTAGTCTGCAGCCCTTAATCACATGCTTAACTCTCCTACTGAAATAAGAGAGACTTAAAAGTGCATAACTCCGGCTGGGTTGTGCCCACTAGTTAATCAGAATCAGCCCTGCAGGCTGTCTCAGTTTTAGACGTATAAACCATCTTGATGAGCACCCTGGATTATGGCGAAGTCTACTGAATTAATTCAAGCTAGGCTTCCTTTGGTGCTGTTGACAGAGTGAGTCTGATTTTACTTTCAGATCTTTGCTGTTATGCTGTGCTGGCGAACGAAACGTTAGATACATTCTTAGCGGAGCAATTTGTGCACTAACCACAGACCGAGAATAAACAGTGGTCCCACAATGCTGAAGTCTACAGTCAAAGGATCTTTCCCCCCTTTCCTGATGATGGCAACCACATTTGGAACATAGAAACATTAACATTAAAATGTAAAGATAGAAGTATTCTTTACAGACCAGAACGTGATTGCTTAAGAAACAGCATCTGATTACACCACTAGAAACAAAATCCATGAGTTAAACCCAACCCTGTGCATTCTTTATTTTGAGTTGGATCCAGTTTCCCAAGTGATTGATGCTATCTTTTAGGCTTAGAAATAGATGCTTCAAAAGAAAATGTCATGGGAATTTAAACCCAGATCTCATCCTAATGTGGCATATGATATTTGCCAAATTTCTTATTACAGAGAGTAAATGAGACAAGAGGTTGGTATGGCTCATAGCAACATAGCAACCTGCCTCATACTATCTAGCTCATTGATTCATCCAGCTCATTACTGCTTATATTGATGGACAGCGGCTGTCCGTCTCCTACCAGGAGATGCAGCAGGTTGAACCTGGAACCTTGCAGCTGCTTTGCCACTGAGCTACACCCTTCCCACACCAGCCAACATCTTACCTGGCGAAGCGATTCCTCACTCTGGCCTCTGACCTTGATTAACGTGACTTGCACCACTGAAAGATGGTTCGGATTTGTGTCTGTTGTGGGGGTGGGGAGAGAGAGAGAGACAAAATCAAAATGATAAGATTCAAACTGAAAACAAAAATGTGGATCAAAGCTTGTAGAGATACTGGCCATGTTCACGTGGTCATGTCTCAGCTTATTAAGCCATGATATATGCACAAGTATTTTGCCCACACATGCCATGCCTCTTTGCTCCTTCCTTGGATATGAGCTGCAATTAAACCAGGAAGGCTTTAATTAGCCATAGTTTTCCATTTCATCTGAATTGGGAAAATACGGCTGCCAGTTTCTGAAAAAGCCAGGATATCAAACCATGGTTTGAAGTGGGTTTAATGCCCTGGCTTGTTCCTGGTTGCCATCACTTTCTATAGCATAAAACCATAAATTATGATTGACTAAAGATTTCCTGGTTTAAGCGTGGCTAGTGGCAAAGGGGGTCTGTAAGTGAATGAAAGGCCTGTCTGAGCTGGCTCCGTATATTGAGAAATGTGATATGGCAGAAGCATCAGAAGGAGAATGCTCAGGTTGCAAATTCCTTGAATTTGAAAGGCATTAATAGTGGGTATCTGCTACTTCTCTCTTCCTCAAAATATTCCTTACTCCTGGCTTATATTAAGATTCTGTATAGAACACCAGGCAATAGAGTGTTAAATGCACCAGTTACTGCACCCAGTCCTATCCATGTCCACCTTTTGTACCAGCAGATGTTAATAGATTATTCAAATTATTTTCTTAAGCAGGCTGGGGAGAGAGCAACAAGATGCAAGTTTAAGAATTACAATTCTATTTATGACAGTAGGTTCTCACTTCGAGATGCTTGGTTCAAGCAAGTTCCTAGCTCATTGTTACGAAAAAAAGTCATCGTGGGGACATGTATATTTAGCTAAACTTCACACAGGAAACTGGGAATTCCAGCGCTTGAAGGAACTCTGCTTATTTCACAATTCTTTGTGGCTTTCAGTCTCCACATTTTTGTGCCCCTACGACCTTTTTAAATGATGATACCCTGAAATACTTTCCCATGTTCCACACACCCCTTCACTCCACAAACAGATTTCTTCAAATTTAGTAAAAGAAATGCCACACTGGAATATTTTATGCAAGTCAGAAACTTGAAACACTGTGAAACAGGATGTAACACTGACAAAGTTCAAAGAGTTGCGCAAATATCAGCTCACCCTGGCAGCAAACACCATCTTTTGCAAGCGAATCTACAGGTTTTCCATGTATGACGTCCTCTAACTGAGGCTCATCCACAGGCACCTCTTCCGACTCATCCACTGTCAATTCAACTTCTGAAAATTACGAAAGAGAAGGTGGCACAGTGATATATCTTTCTCTAAAGTCCCCTGCTCACCCATTCATCCTACCCACCACTGCTCTTAATTTTGTTCCCACAGAAATTTACATCATGCAATGCTTTAAAAGAAAATGTGATGAAAATGATGTATAGGTGGTATATTACCCCTGTGAAATCAGCTAAAATGTATAAAACAAATAATAAATGTTGGAAATGTAAAGAAAAGGAAGGAACTTTTTATCATATGTGGTGGGAATCTAAAAAAGTGAAAAACTTCTGGAAAATGATATATAATGAGATGAAAAAGATGTTGAAATATACGTTTATTAAAAAAACCAGAAACGTTTTTACTTAGCATTGTAGGAGATGATATTAATAGACAGGACTGTAAGTTGTTTTTATATGGAATGATGGCAGCAAGAATATTCCAAAAATGGAAGCAAAAAGAATTACCGATGAAAGAAGAATGGCAAATGAAATCAATGGACTATGCATAATTAGACAAATTAACAGGAAGGATTCAAAATCTGTGGGATCAGAGATTCTTAGAAGACTGGAGTAAATATGTGAACTATTTGAAAAGCAATTGTAATAAACAGATTACGCTAGTAGGACTGCAAGAAGTTCTGTAAGGAAGACAATTTGAAATATTGCAAGAAAGACTATGATGAGAATTATTGGTTAAGGATAATTAAAAGTAATAGAGAAATTAAGAAATGAAGAACAAGTGATAAAGAACGGAAAATCTTCTGAAGTGGTTGACAGAAGTCTAAAATATTGTATAAGATAAGAAGTTATGTTAAATGATTGTTGGAAATGATATGTTAAAAAAAACAATAAAAATGTATTAATTTTTTTTTTGTTCCCACAGAAAAGAAATACCTGCTGGTCATTCGTTCCAAGCCTTACCATCATCCTGAGAGTCCTCTTCGGCTCTCTCTTTGCCACCGCTATCAATGCCAGAGCTTCCATAGCTGATGTTTGAGCTGCAGGACTTCTCCTTCCGATGAACCCGATCCATCCCAAAGGGCTCATCCACCGACATCTCCACTGAAATCCGATGCCTTGAGTCGGCCTCAATGCCTGACGTGTGAGAGCTGCCATGGCTGTCGGTCGACTGTCGAGACAGACGGTTGTTCTTCTCACTTCCTCTGCTGCTTCCACTGCCGTGCGAATGCTTGTCGGATGGGTCAAGGTCCATCTCCAATGTGTCACTGATGTAGGATTCCCGATATCGTTTCTTCTCTGCAACAAGTGAGTAGGGTGGAAAGAAAAGTTTGGAAAAAGAGAAACTTAAATCTCTTGCCACCAGTGCTGGCCTGATCACATGATAACACTGCATACAAATAGCGATACATACCGTATTTTTCGCCCTATAGGACGCACTTTTTCCCCTCCAAAAATGAAGGGGAAATCTGGGTGCGTCCTATGGGGCGAATGCAGGCTTTCACTGAAGCCTGGAGAGCGAGAGGGGTTGGTGCGCACCGACCCCTCTCGCTCTCCAGGCTTCAGGAGAGCCCCAGTGCCAGCCCCACAAGGTCGGGGGACAGAGGGAGGCGGAACGCTGCCATCCCACTGTCTCCCGAAGTGGTTTGGAGGCTGAGGGCTGGGAGAAGAGCGCTTCTCCCCGCTGCCTGCCCCACCACTCCTGGGACAGCAGGGAGACGCAGCGCGTCTCCCTGCTGTCCCCGGACCTGATCTCCAGGGGGGCGGCGGGGAGAAGAGCGCTTCTCCCCGCTGCCTGCCCCACAAGCGCCTGGGGGGGAAATAATTTTTTTTCTTTATTTCCCCCCAAAAAAACTTGATGCGTCCTATGGGCCGGTGCGTCCTATGGGGCGAAAAATACGGTATATTTAATAATTATTATGGTGGAAGGAAGCACTTCACTGGTCAGACTAGCACATGTGGTGGAAGGCTCACCACCACCAGAGTCTCTGCATGGAGCAAGTGCTCTTGGGAGTGGCCCTCACAATCTATCCAGCAACCATCAGTCTTACCCAGAAGTGAAGCAAAAGGAAGAAGGGCCATGGAGACAAAATGGCTATAGCGGTTTCTCATTCATAAATCCACCCATTCATTACATTTCCATGTGGCCTGATTATAATAAAACTTTCAAACCTCCAACTCTGTCCATTTTCCATTTTTAACTGACACACCTAATTGGTGGTTAAGAGGATTTTCAATATTTGTTTTTGAATTCTGAAATCATATGTTTTATGACTTTTAAAAATCTTGTTGAAATGTGGAATGATACAAGCTAGCTAAATAATTTTTTTAAATTGTCACGTTTAAAGGACTGGAAGGGTCCCAGGTGCCTTCAAAAATAGGGGATTAAGTTCTTCTGTAACAACTGAGGTTAGAATGCAAGGGAGACTGGGCCCACGTTCTCCTTGCACGGTGGATTGTAGCAAAAAGGCCATGCCTTTGAAGGGTGGCATGACATCAGTGCCAGGATTTTGTGAACCCTACAGGCCACATGGGAAGAACCAGAGATCTGTTCAAGAAAATTGAACATATTGGAGATAAGAAAATTGGAGATATGAAAGGAACATTTCGTACAAAGATTACCATAATAAAGGACAAAAGTGGTAAGGATCTAACAGAAGCAGAAGACATCAAGAAGAGGTGGCAAGAATACACAGAGGAATTATACCAGAAAGATATGGATGGCTCGTACACCCCAGGTAGTGTGGTTGCTGACCTTGAGCCAGACATCCTGGAGAGTGAAGTCAAATGGGCCTTAGAAAGCACTGCAAATAACAAGGCCAGTGGAAGTGATGGTATTCCAGCTGAACTATTTAAAATTTTAAAAGATGATGCTGTTAAGGTGCTACACTCAATATGCCAGCAAGTTTGGAAAACTCAGCAGTGGCCAGAGGATTGGAGAAGATCAGTCTACATCCCAGTCCCAAAGAAGGGCAGTGCCAAAGAATGCTCCAACTACCGCACAATTGCACTCATTTCACATGCTAGCAAGGTTATGGTTAAAATTCTACAAGGAAGGCTCAAGCAGTATGTGGACCGAGAACTCCCAAAAGTGCAAGCTGGATTTAGAAGAGGCAGAGGAACCAGAGACCAAATTGCAAACATGCGCTGGATTATGGAGAAAGCTAGAGAGTTCCAGAAAGACATCTACTTCTGCTTCATTGACTATGCAAAAGCCTTTGACTGTGTCGACCACAGCAAACTATGGCAAGTTCTTAAAGAAATGGGAGTGCCTGATCACCTCATCTGTCTCCTGAGAAATCTCCATGTGGGACAAGAAGCTACAGTTAGAAGTGGATATGGAACAACTGATTGGTTCAAAATTGGGAAAGGAGTACGGCAAGGCTGTATATTGTCTCCCTGCTTATTTAACTTATATGCAGAATTCATCATGCGAAAGGCTGGGCTGGATGAATCCCAAGCCGGAATTAAGATCGCCGGAAGAAATATCAACAACCTCAGATATGCAGATGACACAACCTTGATGGCAGAAAGCGAGGAGGAATTAAAGAACCTTTTAATGAGGGTGAAAGAGGAGAGCGCAAAATATGGTCTGAAGCTCAACATCAAAAAAACGAAGATCATGGCCACTGGTCCCATCACCTCCTGGCAAATAGAAGGGGAAGAAATGGAGGCAGTGATAGAGTTTATGTTTTTGGGCTCCATGATCACTGCAGATGATGACAGCAGTCACGAAATTAAAAGACGCCTGCTCCTTGGGAGAAAGGCGATGGCAAACCTAGACAGCATCTTAAAAAGCAGAGACATCACCTTGCCAACAAAGGTCCATATAGTTAAAGCCATGGTTTTCCCAGAAGTGATGTATGGAAGTGAGAGCTGGACCATGAAGAAGGCTGATCACTGAAGAATTGATGCTTTTGAATTATGGTGCTGGAGGAGACTCTTGAGAGTCCCATGGAAGAACAAACCTATCCATTCTTAAGGAAATCAGCCCTGAGTGCTCACTGGAAGGACAGATTGTGAAGCTGAGGCTCCAATACTTCGGCCACCTCATGAGAAGAGAAGACTCCCTGGTGAAAGACCCTGATGTTGGCACAAGGAGAAGGGGACGACAGAGGACGAGATGGTTGGACAGTGTTCTCGAAGCTACCAGCATGAGTTTGACCAAACTGCGGGAGGCAGTGGAAGACAGAAGTGCCTGTCGTGCTCTGGTCCATGGGGTCACGAAGAGTCGCACACGACTAAACGACTAAACAACAATACATGACCTCCTCTTCCCCACCACAGCTGTCTCTGTCTTGAGCAAGCAGGCCACCAGTCAGCCACCAGTTGCCAGCCGTTCCTCCTCCTTAACTCTCATCTGCCCACACATCACTTCTGGGCCAAAGAGTTGGCAATCAGCCCCGTGGTGCTGGTGAGTGGCAGCAACCAAGAGGCCTTCAGTGCTGGACCTCATGCAAAGTGTGGGCCTTGGAAGGTGTCCGGTTATGGCAGCCACTGATGTTGGCCCTGCCTGCCTCACACCTTTTGAACTCGACACAACTTTCTGACCTTGCAAATATCTTTAAGCTTTTGTGAAAACCAATGTCTTTGCATCTGCCCTGTGTTTGCCAGAGGTCTTGGCCCTTGTCAATGCAAACCCTCACCCTCACTTACCTTCTGCATCTTCCAGCATCTGGATCTGCTTAAGGATGGGTTGGATGTTCAGAAACACACGGTGGCTGTTGCTGAGCAACTGCAGCAAATGCCGAGACCGGAAAGGGCACCCTGTGTAGTAAACCAGCTTCCGGGCTGAAGGCAAACCATCAGGCTGGATTACAAACTTCTTCCCCTAAATTACAGAGAGGGGGAAAGGAA
Organism: Podarcis liolepis; assembly: GCF_965112155.1. Lineage (NCBI taxonomy): Eukaryota > Metazoa > Chordata > Lepidosauria > Squamata > Lacertidae > Podarcis > Podarcis liolepis. Next base: position 74,467,152 of record NC_139557.1, read on the forward strand.
AGTGCTCTTGGTAAATAGGACTGCACATTTTATTATCTCTTTATAAAAAACAAACAAACTCCCAAACCCTATTATGCATTTGCCAGCCCTGAGCCTTTAAGAAATCATGCGATTCAAACTGCAAGTAATCCAAATTAACACTGTCACGTTCTGCAACACTCACCAGAAATGCTAGTTTCCCAATGTGTGACCAGGGGAAGTCATAGAGCAGCTGGCGAACATGGTTCACCTCCTACAACAATGCAAACAAATGGCAAAAAAGGGAAAGAAAACGACATTGTGAGATGCACAGGAACAATAATCAGACTTGTAAAGTCTAGGACAAAGGAAGAAGTTGGAAGTGCTGGCAGAGGAACTGTGTGTGTGAGAGAGAAAGAGAGCGAGGTGTTAATGCCAGATTTAAAATCTTTCAACTTCTTACCTGATAGATGTGCATCCCTTTAAGAGTCAGGCCCAAAATGATGGTTGGGCGATCCTCCTTCTTGTCCTGGGAAGACACAAAGGTGCAAGGTGAAAAGACAGACTTTGCTTTGGTGATAGTCAAGGAGGCTAGGAGGCTACCAGAACAGAACTGTAGCCTGGACTACTCCTGAAACTGATGCTGCACATATACAAGCTGTGACCAGGATCACTTGTATAAACTACACCCGTTTCTTGCATGAGATGGATCTTGCCACCCTCATGCATGCCTTTAGGCAGACCACTGAAACACCCTATGATCTATTTGCAGGCCACACTAAGCCAAACCATGTCCAAGTGTAGGGATTTGAAGGCCCAGAACCACCACCCTGCTCCAGGGGAAAATGAAAATGTTTCCCCTCCTGCTTTTTCTCTGTCCAATTTTTCTGGTTTTCCCCTGGGCGTTCACACCTATGAGCAAGAGTACAAATCCAGTTCCAGACTTCTCTTTCTGGAAGGGCCCCTGGTTAGACACACTTGCCCTACTACACAGAAATGGATGCTGATATAATCATAATAATATAAAGTGGAAACGAAAAATAAATTCCTATCAGCATATGAAAAAACAAAACCACACACACACACACACACACACACACTCACACACCAGTATTTCAGGTCAGACGGGAATTCAAGTATTAAAGTGACTATTTCAGATCTTTGGCATCCCTAGGCACAAAGCGTGTCAGATCTTGCCCCATATAACCCTTCCAGCTTGTACTTGCGCAGTCTCAATCAGCAAACAGCTTAGACTGGAAGAAATTGCAGGAGTGGGTAAGTCTTATAAGTGGTAGGCACAAGCAGGGCTTTCCTTTTTATATTTTCATTTATTTGCTTTTCTGATAACCTTCCACATCAACAAAGCATGAACCAAAACGATGCAACAAAGAAAAAGCTTTCCTTTCAAAGATTTCAAAGAATCGACCAAAAATCATAAAACATTCATTGACTTACTATCATGGTTCCTTTTAACCCCTCTTTTCCTCATGTTTTCTAAGTTCACACTATCTATCACAACCACTTTTATATACTTTAATTCTTATTCTGCTGAAAATGTTACCATCCTGCTAGGCAAATTTGTTTGCGTATAATACTTTTCCATATAATCTATAAATAGTATCCAGTCCTCTTTAGATCTTTCATCATTTTGATTTATTATTCTAGTGGTCATCCCTGCTAACTCTGCACATTCTAACAGTTTAATATGCCAGTCTTCTTTGGTTGACCCTTTTCTATTTTCCATTTTTGCACTAATAATACGTGGGCGGCCGTTGCAGCATATAGAAACATTTTTTTCTCTTTATTGAAAACTACTGTTGTTATTAACCCCAGCAACAGTGCTTCTGGGTTTTCAGCAAAAGATTTTTAAACACTTTTTAAAGTTCAGTATAAATCATTTCCCAATAATTTTAAATTATGCTACATGACCACCACATGTGGTTCTTCCTGTTGTTTTACACTTCCAACAGTTACCCTTTATTGATTTTGACATTTTTGCTAATCTGTTGGGTGTCAGATACCGCCTATGCTGCATCTTCAGGAAGTCTTCTCTTAACATATAGCATGCTGTAAATCTTATATTTACTTTCCACAGTTGTTCCCATAGTATAAAATCAATATTATGTCCAAGGCCCCTAGCCCAACTCATCATTGCAGATTTTACTATCTCCTCCATTATCTCCCACTCAAGTATTAAATTATACATTTTTTATAATATTTTGAGCTTGGATCTTAATATCTCTTCAAACTGTGAGCTCTTTTCAGCAAAACTGTATTTTTTGTCCAACTTAAATGTTGCCCTTAACGGGTAGTAACTTAACCAATCTGTCATTTTGTCTTTTATCTCTTCATACTCTGTATTCCTTCGCAACAAGGTTTAGGAGGATTCTATATGTACTCCAGTTTGTCTCTGTGTTAATTTTTTTTCTTGCCACAGCCTCTGTTGGTGATAACCACATCAGTGTTTTTCTTTTTAATAGGTTTCTTTTTAATAGGTTTTTTATATTTTCCGCAAACCCTATAAGGTTTTTTCTGATTATATGGTTTGAGAAACTCTTAAATATCCTTGCCTTTCCATACCAGAGGCACGCATGCCATCCAAATTTTAAATCATACCCGTCCAGATCTAATATGTGGGTGTTCTTTAATAAAATCCAATCTTTTAACCAGCATCAGCATGATGCTTCAAAATATATTTGTAGGTCAGGGGGAGCAAAACCACTTCTCTCTTTATTATCATCCAGAAATATCAATGCTGACAAGCAGGGCTTTCCTATTGTCTGCTACAAAAAGGGAATGACCTTGTACACTCACAAATCATCATATTCCACAGAGGGCAATGGAAACCCCTGAACATAGTGAGCTACAGTCTGCTATCTGCAATCCTACTGGAATGACTCTAAGTTTTGAAGAATCATTTGCACTTCAGTAGAGGCCTTTGCTGTAATATTATGCATACTATTGTGAGCTGGGTCAGGGTTGATGGTGGGGAGAATACAGGCTTTGTCTGAGTCAGGTGGAGACATCCCTGGATCGGTTCTGGCCACCCAGAGTGATCTGAAGGTGCCAGGTGGTGGAGCATCAGGTGGGAGGAAAAGGGCAGACTTCTGGTGTGAAGGGTGGATGGGAAGAAGCTGCAGGGGGTCTACCTGGCAAGCACCTTCCTCCCAACCATTATTTCCATTTGTTTGTTTGCTTGCTTGCTTGCTTGAGAAAAGAACTCAAAACCGCTGTATGCATTTCAAACACAGCATTTCAATGCTGGAAGCAAGAATCTGCCCAGTTTCACCTTCTGCAGTCTGTAGAAATGGACAGGCACATCTTCCAGCAAGCAGGACTCCTTGACGTACTTCAGAATGGCTTCCCTCGTAGACAGGCCTTGCTGTTCCCGGTGCATCTCTGGAGCGTGCTTCAGGATATAGTCACTCCCTCGCCTTGCAATAATCTGCCATGGGGGAAGGAAAGAGACAATCAGCAGCTTCAGTCTCTCTTAAATAGGTCTGCAAGACAAGGTGGCTGAGATCCACAGCATGGTTCGTGAGACTCAGGCGAGGGTACTCCTCTCCCCCCCCCACACACATCAGAAGCTCTTTGAATGGTGCATCATTTAAATATTCTTAAAAAGAAGAATCCTGCTATAAGCAACTAAGTGTGTACTAGGAAATTTCTCAGTGTCTTCCTCTTTAATTACAAGGCAACAACAAAGAGGGGGGAAACCCTACTAATACTTGTGACAATTGTATTCGTAACCTGAGAACATAAGGATAAGCTGGTGGATCGGACCAAAGGGCCATCTCCTTCAGCATCCTGTTCCCTCAGTGGCCATGGAAACCTGCAAGCAAGACCCAAGGACAAAAGCACTTTCCCCTCCTGTGGTTTCAAGCAACTGGTATTCAAAGGCAGTACTGCCTCCAACCGTGGAGGCAAAGCATGGCCTTCATGGCTGGTAGATATTAATAGTCTTGTTCTCCATGATTTTGACTAATTGTCTTTTAAAGCTTTCTAAGTTAGTGGCTATCACTGCCTTCTGTGGGAGCAAGTTCCATAGTTTAACTATGCCCTTTTAAGTATGGTTCTCAGCTAGGTTTACAAGATTCAATGCAGAACAGGGGAATTTCAGCTGTTGCAAATTTTCCTACTAAAGGGTAAAGAGGAACACACTGTCATTCCTCTGTTTCCCCACCCAAGTGGTGCTAATCATTCCAAATCACTAGAGAAATAATCACTAGAGAAATAATTTTCACAGGGAATCAATCTCTTTGGGTCAATATTGCAATATGCACCTGAAGTTAATAGCCCAAATTAAGACAGAGTATCCGTGTCTTTAATTGTGATGGGAAGCTCCTTCTTTCACAGTGATACAGTGAGATAAGAAACTGCACTTCCATGCAAAACTTTTAGAAGACATCTGAAGGCTGCCCTGGAAGTTTTTTATGTTTGACATTTCATTATGTTTTTATATGTGCTGGAATCCACCCAGAGTGGCTGGGGAAACCCAGCCAGATGGGTGGGGTATAAATAATAAAATCACTGTTATTATTATTATTTATTATTATTGGTACACGAGTAGCATTCCAAGGCAAGCAGTAGGCAACCCTTCTGAGCAAAGTGACCAGGGAAGATCAAAATAGTATAGCAATAGGAAAAACACAGTGACTTTCTCTTGCTTAGAAGAAGAAAAAAAACAACAGGCGGGGTGAACAGGGGGCCCCACCAGGTGGCAGCGTTGAGAGAGGTTTGAAAAAGCAGCAAGTGACTGTAGTGGATGTCAGAGCTGATACCTGCTACAGTCACTGGAAGACTTCTTACCATGCAAATTCTGTGTGCAAGACTGATCGCTTGCCCAAGCAGGAGAAATTCCTTCCAGGCTTCATCTAAACTGCGTGTAATAAGAGCTCATTGCAGTTTAGGTTGTATATCTTATTTCTCCCTTTCCTGAATATCACTCAACACTTAAGAGGCACTTAAACCCAGTCTTTACAAGGGAACAGTAAGCCCTCGAAGGGGATGTTCTTGCCTGAATGTCTTCTATTCCCTTAATTACAGGGAGGCTCCCTCAGGTCGCTGTACCACGGTCTCCCTTTGTCAGACTTCACATGACTTTAATTATCCTGCTGCCACGAAGCCTGATCTTTCTTAACTCCACTCTGCCTCATCAGCCAGGTGCCATGGGTCTCATAAGCAGACTCCAAAAACAAGGCTGCCCGCCTCCCAGCTCTTGCCAACATCCTTATCTCACTACCGTGCACGATGCAGCAATCCTGAGTCGTGGAACCGAACCAGAAGCATTTCATACATTATCTCGCTGCAGTGCCCTGGGGACAGGGAGAGACACATCCTACCGGGTGCCAGGTTCCATCTCTGGCTGCCAATTCTATCAACATGCTTACTTGCATATGTGAGCTAGTGTGGACTTGGGTGCTGCGAGGTCACAAGCTTGCAGGGATAAGAAAAGATCCAAGACCCTTTTCCACCTACAAAACAACCCATGCCATACTCCTCACAGAATGGCAATTCCAAGAGTGATGAAAGTTTTGGCTGGGACTTTCTGTGCCAAACAGAGAGCTTGCCAGTGTGTGGAGTCTCAACTTGCCCGACCTCTTAAAAGTTGCCTCTCTGATGCACATTCACTTCAGCTCTTCTTGTGGAGGGTGGGGGTGGGGGGAAACAATATTCACTGATTCCCCCTGCAGTCTGAAAATCTGCTCCAGAGGACTGGGTTGTCCCTTGGAACAACAGTGATAGCCTGAGTGCTGCGGATTGCAAGGGAAGTTGATGCAAACTGCTCCCTCCAACAGCAGCCTCTAATGGATCTCAACTGAATGGGGTTTTCATTCACAGTGCTCAGGACGATGGGTTGTACCTAATGCAGAGCCAGGTAAATTCTCACTGTGGCCCCCTCTCTGAAGGCAGTAGCTTTCTGAAGATTACAGGGATGGATAAAGTGCAATGAGATGGGGTCTCCTGCTTATGCAAGATGCCTCCACCTGATTTTCCCACTCCCACTTTACATCCCAGACTTTTCCCGGGGGTCTCCTAACCCCCAGGGCTGCGGTGGTAAGTAGGGGGTAAGGAATTCTCCTTGCATGAATATCTTTACATTCATGCTTACTGGATATAACCCCACATATTAAGAAAGAGCATGAGTAAGTAATAGGGTGAATTCAGATAACCCACTAAGCCTTTCATGCAAAGTCAGGTACAGGAGGACTTGGGGGGGGGGGGGGAAGAGAGCTTAAAAAAGAAAAACTTCTTTACGTTTTGTTCAACTTGAAACTCCTTAGTGATTTTACTTCCCTATCATAATGCAAGACTTACCCACTGTGGGAAGTAAGTCTGAGGTTCAAAGTAGTTCCCTCGGTGGAAGTTCTCCTGGAAGTCCCCCACGTCAACCTGCAGGCCATAAGCAGCCAGCAGGAAGTAGACTTCTTCTTTGTCAGTGCACCGGGACCTCAACACTTGCTCCCGGAGATGGCAGTAGTAGTAATGGCGTGCTACCTTGTCACTGCAGGATAAGGAACAGCATTGGGTTAGAAAACAACAAGAACGGAAGAAGGCAAAGGAAGCACTGCAGACAGTTACCAGAGAATTATCATTTTGATAGAAAAGACTATATGTGAGGCACATTATTTTTTTCACCATCAATCATTGTATATAAATTGTTCCCAGAATGTTCTAGAGGCTCCTTTCAGGCTGAGTAGGATTTGTTAGGAGTTAAATCTTTTGCTCTCAGGTCTGACCCTACCATTAGGCAGAGTGGGGCGGCTGCCTCAGGCGGCTGGTTTTGGGGGTCCTAAAAGGCTCATTATTGTACACTGACTGCCAGGGGTGTTTTGGAGAGCCACTTGTGGGATTTTACTTGATGCTATTTATTAAATGATTTATAAGCCACCTTTCAGGGCACAATTGTCCTCTTAAGGCATAGCACAAAACTCCTTAAGACATAAAACACAGTATGCATCATAATGTTTTCTGTTGAGAGGGCTGTCAGAATAACTTGAATGCCCACAGAATACTTTAACTTTAGCAGGGCAGAGCATTTGTTGTTCTGCCTCAGGCAGCAAAATGTCTTGAGTCAGCCCTGCTCCCTCCGAAGCACAAAATGGGCTGCTTTTAATGAAGGGAGGCAGAAATATTCATCTTGTGCTGACTAAGGTTTGAATGACATGTTGACAGGTGTGTTATAAAGGAGGACAAAGAGACTATCACAAAACCAAGCTGCTTTTCCAGGATTGTAGCCTGGGTATATACTTTGAGGAGGGCTCGTAATTACATGGTTTTTGTTTTAATTTAGAAGTTTTAAAAAACAGTGAAAGGGAGGTTGAGGAAATAAAGAGTTCAGTGATCCAGGATCAATGAAAGAACAAATAATACAGTTCTGCCCAAGATCTGATGGTCCCCCAAACTTGTGTGGAAAAGATATTAGCTATCACACACAATTTCAGACAAGTGGATCAACTGATATTATACCAAAACCCTTTCCCAAGAGCTACTATAGAGTGGCAGTAAGCAGAAAGAGTACAAAAAGAGAAACATGTATAATTCTCAAAGAATTGGGCAACTTTACCTTATAACCCGCCCATTTTCAACATAGTACTGTACTCTGAAGAAAGCAACCAAAGGAGGGCTGAACTTCTCTGTTGCCTTCAAAAGAAAGATGGTAGGGAAAGGAGGGATTACACAATGTCCCTAAGCACATGTACACACAACACTAAAAAATGCTTTAGCTTTACATGTCCAAGCCTCTGCTTATCCAGACAGGGCCTTAGGCTTGAACATCCCCTGTTCCAACTCATAGCACAGCAGCTTCAAGGAAAGCACAACTTAAGTAACTCCAAAAGAAGACAGTGAAGAACTCCAAATAATTTGCCCATGTACTTGCACAAAAACCAGTAGATCTAGCTGAAAGGTAATACATGAGGATCTGTACCAATCATTGCAATGCATCCCTAATTATTATTATTATTGTATAATAATATTATTGTATAATCATGGAAAGAGTATGGCTGTGACTACCATGAAGGGACCTTGTACAACTGAGCCACAGACTTCCTCCTTCATTTATAAACTACTACTACTACTACTACTACTACTACTTCTTCTTCTTCTTCTTCTTCTTCTTCTTCTTCTTCTTCTTATTATTATTATTATTATTATTATTATTTATACCCTGCTCATCTGACTGGGTTTTCCCAGCCACTCTGGGCGGCTCCCAACAAAATATTAAAAACTTGATAGAACATCAAACATTAAGAACTTCCCTATATAGGGCTGCCTTCAGATGTCTTCTAAAAGTCAGATAGTTGCTTATTTCCTTGACATCTGCTGGGAGGGCATTCCACAGGGTGTGCATCACTACCGAGAAGGCCCTCTACCTGGTTCCCTGTAACCTCACTTCTTGCAGCGAGGGAACTGCCAGAAGGCCCTCAGAGCTGGACCTGAGTGTCCGGGCTGAACAATGGGGGTGGAGGCGCTCCTTCAGGTATACTGGGCCGAGGCCATTTAGGGCTTTAAAGGTCAGCACCAACACTTTGAATTGTGCTCGGAAATGTACTGAGAACCAATGTAGGTCTTTCAGGACCGGTGTTATATGGTCTCGGCGGCCGCAGCCAGTCACCAGTCTAGATGCCACATTCTGGATTAGTTGTAGTTTCTGGGTCACCTTCAAAGGTAGCCCCACATAGAGTGCATTGCAGTAGTCATAGGCATGCTTACCCAAGAGTAAGCCCCATTGAACACTGTGGGGTGTCCTTCTGAGTACATGTGTATTGCACTGCGCTATCAGAATCTCAGATCTCAAAATACATTTGAAAGCAGGCAAAAAAAATGGTTTGGGCAACAAAACCAACATTGGGCTAAAAATGTCCAGTAGTTTCAGCTTCCCACAGGAGGAGCCTCACCACACAACCATGTCAAGAATTCAGTGTCAGGAATTTACACCGGCAGGACTCACTTTGCTTGCTTCTTTCTTCCACTCCTTTGGGAAATATTTGCAAAGCTTCTGCTCCAGGTCAATGAATACATATTCATTGTCTGAAAAGGAGACAGAACTGATAGTAAATAGAAGGCTTCAGGGACAAACTGTGACATTTTCAACAGTGTGACACACACTTCTAATGTTAGTAATTATATATAGGCATAAAATTAAATACGCAATTAAATCATTTAAATTTGAAACCTGTTCTTTCTTTTAAAATTTTTTCCCCACTTACCAAATCTTGGAAATCATGTCAACTGGGCAAAAATTTGAGGAGCTACTTTATCCAGGCCTCTGTTGCCTGAATACATACAACCTCTGCTATGTGGCAGAGAGAAATAAGGATTCTTTCTACATGGGGCCTCTTTACTCCTGGGGCGTAGGGTTTGGGGCACAGAGTGGCAAGTTCTCAAGGCACACTTCATATCCTGTAGCAGCACACTAGAATTAATACTCACACTTTTTACGAATGAAACATTTGGGGATCACTGCTCTAAACTATACTGCTAGCTGAGTTTAGTGGTGCTGAGCTCCTGCTGTTAGAGAACATAGATCGGGTCAACATATAGTTAAGCTCACAGTTATAATTCTGATTTTTTTAAATTAAAAAACAGCAAGTAAAGACAAGGCTATAATTGAAGAGTACATTCTGAAAAGGATCTAAAATGTCAGGCAAACTCTCTATATAAGCACAAAATACCACACACCCCTCTCCAAAAAGTGCTAGTTTTGTGTCATGAGCTTCTGTAGGCAAGAGCTTATGGCAGGGTTGGGAAGCCTTATGGTTGGGGTCAAAGGCAGCCCTCTAGACCTCTCTGTCTGGCCCTTGAGACTTCCCCCAGGGCATGCCCCTCCTCAAGCCAGACCCAAGATGGAAAAACGTGTGTGTGTGTGTGTGTGTGTGTGATTTTTGTGTAGTTAAATGTACAAGAGTAAAAATAACATCCATTGCTCCTCCCACTTTTCCCTCTGGCCCTGGCCACTAATGGAATGTGGCCCCTGTAAGGTTGTCCATGAGGAAATGTGGCCCTAGACTGGAAAAGGTTTCCCACCCCAGTCTATGGCTTCCAACACATGAAGGGGCCGACAAGTACATGTTCTGCCTAGGGGAAAGGGGAAGAGAGGCGCGTGTGTATGGTGAAAGCCAGAGTACCGCTTGCCTTGAGGCAATCCTAACTCACTAGAAGAGACCACACATTTGATGTTCTCTATCAACAAACCTCCCCTCTCCCCAAGAAAACTCCCAAGAAATTAATAGTGTGATGTTCTGGCGCCAGCTGAAACCTTATTTATTTGCCCAGGCTTTTATTTAATGATGGCTGTGTTTTTCTGCTGGCTATGTGGTCCCCCCCCCTGCCCATTTTGTCTTAATGTATATTATGTATTGGGTTTAAATATAATGCTGTTCAGGATTGCTTTGGCAATGAAGAGCAAGGAAAAATGGTTTTGAATAAATAAATAAAATAAAAAGTCACACCGACAGCAGGCTGAGAGTAGTAGCGGTTACAGATATTCTATGACCATATGGAAAAGCAAATTTATTCATATGTTTGCATAAAATTTGATGATCAATATTATTTGGGAAGGGGGTGGAAGCAAGGGAGGGTAGCGATCAGGAAAGCAGGATATCAAATTGTGGCATAAATTAATAACATAAGACGCACATAAGCCAAGCTGAAGAGTTTTCTTTTTTCCAAGCCAAATTCCTGGTGAAGAGGTTAACCAAAGGAGATGTTGAGGTGTATTATATGGCAAATCAGTATGGCTAACAGTCTTCCAGCTGTTCACTGGAATATGCCAAGCCACACTGATATATGGCCAAGGCAAAGGGCTAAACCAGATTTAAATAACGTGTATGTTTTAAAAAATGCAAATAGCATTAGCTGGTGGGGTGAAGCGGCTGGCTCACACCTCGTGAGGAATTTTTTTGGGTCTGAAGTCAGAATTTGCGTTGGGAGAAAAGTCTCACATGGACCCCCTTATGGGGAATTTCACCCCAGCTTCAGGAAAGAAATTTTACCTCAGAACCAAAGCAGGGAGAAGAAGGGGTTAAGCCCTCCTTCTAAGCCACTGTGATTGTTATAGTAAAAATGTTATTTGCATTAAAAGAACACACAAAAAACCCACCCTACAGTTCAATGCAAATATCCACAGGCCCCAAGAACGAGCTACTGCTTCTCAGCTGCTCCAGTCTAGTCTGAGGGACCTTACTCACGAGTAGAGCCAGCCCTGAGGACCAGGTACACATTCTCTTCCTCAGCAGCACTAGGCGCTGGGCTTCCCTTTGTGAAGACCACAAATCCCCCTCACATGCTTCGCAACTTTGCACATGAGCCCGTAGTGGTTTGCAAAGTGTTATAGACTATTTGTACCCTGAAAAGCACACCACTTTATTATTGTTTCAGCAGCATTTCTGGGAAAGGGGACATAGAAACCAAGAATTATTTGTATATGGGGGTGGGGGGTGGCAAACCTACATGACTCGCTAAGCTGCTTTAGGATTTTATCAACAGTGCGTGATCTCCCTGCCTCCCTCAGCCAAGAAACAGCCCTTCTTTCTTTCCACCTCCTCTCTCCTCAGACGCAGCCTGCAGTTGTGGCCGTCCTCCCATCATGTGCAGGAATGCAGCAATACATTCCGACTCTAATGAGGTTAATATTGTCAAAATGCCAACCTGCAGTGTAATCCTTAAGCTACAAAAACAAAAAGTCCTTCCCACCCCCTCCAGCTTTCTCACATAAAAGCAGAGGGTCCAGTCTGTCCCCCCCCCCCCCCAGTTAAGTGGATTAAAGGTTAAGTTTACAGAGCCTTGTCATGTGTTCCAAGTTGCCTCTTTTTTTTTTTTTTTAAAAAAAAAGTGTGTTCCTTTGATTACATGAAATTTGGGAACAATTTCAAGCTGATTACAGCGGAGGTGTTTGCAAGGGGTGGGGGGAGGACTTGGATAGGCACACAAATTGGCCAGTTTAAGTGTCGCTCGCAAAACACGCCAGCGCAAAGGCCAAGTTTCACTGGTGCCAAGGCTCAGCCCCCAAACACTCATACTCAGTCTCAATGGCTCAGCTCTGGAATCGAAAGCAGTAACAAGAGTGTTTTTGAGAATGTACAGAGTGCATTTTCTGCTCCACTGAGTAAGCACGGCTGGGCAGCACGCATCTGACATTGGGGAGAAAGGCTGATAACAGCATAGGATCGCCAGGTTGACTTGAGTACTGACGTTACGTATTTCAGGTTACAATCCTATACGCACCTGGGAGAAAGTCCCATTGAAATCAGTGATACTTACTGAATGTGTGTGTATGATGTGCCTTTGCAGGTGTACCCATAAACATTCAGGATCACCACTGGTGAGCTGTTTACTTGATTTCTGTAGGATGCTATGACATATAGGGAGCCTTTGTACCCTGAAGTGTATGCATATGCAAATGAGGACCACGGAGGACAGCAGACCGTGGCAGGTCCAGTGGGCTGGATCCCAATTCTGCCCTCTACGTGTTCATTCCTACTTGGAATGATCACCAGCACAGGATTTGTGAATGCAAATTATGTCATCCAATTTGTGGTAATTATCTTGATTACAAAGATAGGGGCTGGATTTCATTTCTGCTTGCCAGATGGAATGATTTCCCTTCTCCTCCCCCTGCATGCTGTTCTAGGGGTTCTCCTGACACCCCTGAGCCCATCTGGGATGGGGTTCAGGGGCCTCTGCAGAGGAGGAGAGGAGAGGAAAGCCCCACTGATCTAATGGGACTTGTGGCACTTGTCTCCTGTTAGTGAAAGCTATTTAGTTAAATGTGGCTCAAGGAGTCATACTCAGAGAAGACCCATTAATTAACCCAATTAGTCATATTCAATAGGTCTACTTTGAGTAGGATTAGCCATGAATACCACCCAAGGGGGCTAAATATGGGTGTGATATGAGTTTCCTTCAGTATAAAGACAAGGCACCTGTGGTCCTCCAGATGTTAGGCTGCAACTCACATCAGCCCTGACCATGCTGACTGGAGTTGATGGACTTCCAGCAACATCTGGAAGGTCACAGGCTCACCACCTCTGATAGAAAAAGGTGGCTGAATTTTATTTCATCTTGAAAACTGTGAACGTGCATCAGTCCATGCATTGCTGCTGCCATCACTTCACACAGTACATTTTAGGGGTAAACTAAGCTTTAAGGCAGGTTTGCCTCTGTCTAATGAGTGAAATGGCCCTAAGCAAAGGTGGATAGTGAAAACATCCTTTGTGTAAGGAGTGGTTGATTCAGAGCAACACCTGTAAGTCTCCAAACGTGCTTATTCCCAATTGTGCAACACCTGGGAGAGCAGTGTTAGCGTATTAAGGCAACCTTGGGAAAGGCAACGACTGGGAAACCAAGACCAGTTTCTCCTCTCCCATTAGATCCTGGCGAGCATCAATACAGTCAATGTTTGTTTTATCTATTAGGCTTTCCAAGTTCTGAGAGATTCCACTTGTGAGTCATATTATATACAGTACTGGTATCAAAGTGACCTGGATTATCGAAAAGAATGCTCTGGCCTACTGGTATGCTTCTTCAGCCTTCTCTGTAGAATAATTTAATCACGTTCAAACTCCTCCAAATGTCAGTAAAAACAACATTCCTCACAAATTATGGCTTTGAAAGCACTGAATACATCCAGTCCCAGACTTTCTAGATACAACCTCACCATACAACCAATATTTTAGAATTCTATCTAATGGAGAGGGAGAGAAAGAGAAAGAGAAAGAGAAAGAGATAGAGATAGAGACAGAAGACAGACAGAGAAAGAGAGAGAGAAAAAGAGAGAATAGTTTTATAAGACTAAATTTAAAAGCTCAAACCCCTCCTTTTTCTAATAGACATGTTCACAGGCCAATGATAAAAGGGCTTTGACACGATGCTCCTGACTAGCGACCACACTACACTGAACGTCTCAGACCCACACCCAATCCCATGGATACTTCTGAAACAATTTCTCTCCATGCTTACTTTTTACAACACTGATGCCAAAGAAGTGAGGATCTTTAATTCTCAGTGCGTCACAAACTTGCTCGAAGAGTTCCTGTCCAGTGGCTTTTACCTACAAAGGAAAAGATAATGGTAAATAGTTTACCGTTTGAACAAGATAGGATAGTTTCCCCTTGCCTGAGAAAACTTAACAGGTATTTGGACAATAAAAAACCTGAAGGAGCAAAGTCCGTGCCTGAGCAAACCTTCGTAGTGAGGGAATTTGCGCTGCCTTGTGGCTCCATGCTCCATTGCATCATTGCATCTGACAGCGTGAACCGAACATACTGCCATAAAGCACATCCACAGCTGGATGGAAACAATTAAGATTACTCTAGAATCCAATCTCTATTGCTAACATGTATATTGCTTCACAGTCAGTGAACTTAAACCAGCTTAATGCTGTGTTAGATAGACAGCGGCCAGTATTTCATAGTGATGAATTAGAGGCAATATTATTACACATGTAAAACAGCACCATGTTGCATGATATCCTGTTGTGCACTGGAATCACAGGGCAATGTAGAATAGTAGATAGCATGGATGAATCTGAACACTGGAGGTCAAGGTGAAAACCTGCTCAGTCATATAAAATCATTGCATGGTTCCCCCTCCCCCCCATTAAGTGGATTAAAGGTTAAGTTTACAGAGCCTTGAATGTTTTTCAGCAAGTCACAAGTTGGGATTTCAGACATATCATGATGCCATGGTTTGTTTAACACAAGCTAACAACTTGCCCGGTAGCCATTTGCAACCAGGAATTCCATGCAGGCAAATGTGTAGGCTTGTGAATGAGACACAGACCTCTCCATTTTTCCTTGGCCAGTCCTCTTGGTGTTCCCATCCAGCTGCTTATGCTAGATGCTAGTATTCTGTGTTTCCAAGCTGGCTACAGAAGAGCATTTCCCCTTCTCCTCTGCCAGACTGGGAACACACTCAGGAGGCCAGTAAAAAACAAAAGAACTACAGGCTAGTAACTTTTATGGCCTGATTTTCAAGACTGGGCTAGTACAACCAGGAGTGAGGAGCCACAGGCTCAATTGTTGTAATGTGGCCATTCCATCTTCTCTATCTGGCCCTTGTCATTCTTAACGTATTATTACTGTATTTTTACTTCCAGGGAGAGCAACTTGCGGGATTTTCTGCCTGGCGTGTCGAAATAAGCTGCACAGCCTAGAGTACTCCCCCTCATTATAAAGGGCATCCATCGAGGTGACTGAGGCTGAGTCAGTCCCAAACTCAGGCCTGAATCCATACTGGTATGGATCCAGATAATTAATCACATCCAGGAACGTCTGCGGTTGTTCTGCCACAGATGCTGCAAGAACCACTTTCAAGAACAAAATGAAATAGATATGTGGCACTGAGGGAGCATGGGAGCGGAAATTCAGAGACTGGCTTCATCATTTGAGACCCTGTTACAGATCTCTCAACACCATGAGGCACACTTGGCAGTGGCCAAAGGGGTGGGGTGGGGTGTCTGTAGTGGCACTCACATTATGCCAGTGCTTTGTGCCAGGCAAGCTGGATCAGGCCCCCTCACTGTACTCTTTCTGATGGCCACAAATACATTGCTGTTTAAAAAGGGCTTTGGCTTAACATCCCCCCCCCCATTCTGGCATTCAATTCTGATGACTCTTTTGTAGTTGTTATTGTTTTCTTCATTTTCATGCTGATATTTTGATTTAAAATTTGGTTGAATTGTGTAATGTTTTATATTATTGTTCAATGCCTCAATATATGGGATATATACCCACATGCTTGTGCAAGGAGGAAGGGGGCGTGGGGAAGCATATAGGTTTGAAAAATGCCGAGAGATGCATGGCTACTTGGATCTAAAGTTCACTGCATAAAGCCAAGTGACAGAATTTCAATTTGGTAGAATGCAGTCCCACAAAACCTCCTGCAGCG
The DNA here is from genome assembly GCF_965112155.1 of Podarcis liolepis. Classification (NCBI taxonomy): domain Eukaryota; kingdom Metazoa; phylum Chordata; class Lepidosauria; order Squamata; family Lacertidae; genus Podarcis; species Podarcis liolepis. The sequence continues at coordinate 74,483,001 of NC_139557.1, forward strand.
TTAGGAAAGAGAATGGGAATATCACACAAAGTCCTTTCCTTATCAAGATGTGGATCTATTCATGAGCTTCTTGCATCCTAGTCAGTAAATCTCCCTTCCAGGAATTCTGCAAGTATTAATAAGGATCTTCACACACTCTGAAATGCAAAGGGTGATGCAAGTCCCGCTTCCTTATTCCTGGAGTAGAGGCAGAGCTAAGAACACAACTCTGGCCTCAACAAGCCTCTGAAAGAAGCACTTTCTATGTCCTGGGATGCACTGCAAAGCCTTCTTGGTCCTGTATGCTGACCCTTCCTAGTTTTTATGGACAAATAAACCATGCACAAAGTAGAGCCCTTTCTGTTCAGCTGCAACTTGCCAGAACTCAGTTCTGGCACCTCTCAGGTGGGTACCAATGTCATTGTAAGAGAATGAGAGAGGTGTTCATGATGAGTTCCGGCACCTCTTTTTCTAGAAAAATAGCACTGGCACAAAGTATTTTAATCCTTCTGGAGACACTAAACCAATTCTGTTCTATGGGAAGAGGGAATGAATTGGATAAAGAAAATGGTTCTATTTTAAGTAGCCTTTCAAGGGCCAAATTTAATGTTACAAAGATGGGGCATGCAGATAAAAGAACTCATTTGAGAAATAAAGATTACCTTCTTTAGTGGTAGCACCCTCTGAAAGAAGAGCTACTGGGACACAGATAATCAACTAGGGACTTACTTGATGGAAGTTCTGGTTCCAGTACTAGTAACTCGTGTGCACACCAGGACATAGACAGCTACTGCCACAAGGAGAAATATTCAAACCACTTCTTATCGTGGCTGCCTTCCTGCCACAAACTGTGATGCGTGCAGCAACTCACAATAAAGAATGAGAGTGACTTTCACCATACTATGGCTACCTCCCTCACAATGGAACATAGAAAGCTCTCTTATCCAGAGTCAGACCTTTGCTATCAACACCAACCTTCCCCACCTGCTACACCCTCCAGATTTTGCTGACCCATGCTCAGAAGCTGTAATGTTTCTGAATATCAGTTGCTAGAAACCACAGGAGGGGAGAGGGCCTTTGTGCTCAAATCCTGCTTGAGGGTTTCCCACAGGCAACTGGGTGGACATTGTGAGAACAGGATGCTGGACTGCATGGCCCATTGGCCTGATCCCGCAGGCTCTCCTTATGTTCTCATTAACTCCCATCATTCTATCTACTGGCTAAGCTGGCTGGAGCTAATGGGAGTTGTAGTCTAAAACATCAGGAGAGCATCAGGTTGAGCCATACTGACTGACAGTGGCTCTCTAGGGTTTCAGACTTCCCTAGCCTTCCCTAGTGATGCGAGGGATTGGACCTGCAATCTTATACATACAAAGCATTTGCACCACCTTTAAGCCCAGAAAAAATAGGAAATCGCCTCATATATGAAGCTCATGATCAGCTGCTGACCATGAATGACTAACTGCAGGAAGACCACTGACATGGCCAGCAAGCAGATGAGAGGAGCCTCTCCCTGCCATTTTGCATGTACCAGACTTGATCGAAATTGCCAACAATCGACGGAATTCAAGCCCATTTGAGCTGCTGATATCACATAAGCTCTTAGCAGCATGGTCTGGGTCATTGGTATGCCCATTACGTAACAGACTGTTCTGAAATATTATAGACCACTGTGTTGATGCCAGAAAACTAGATAGAGCATCCTAATCCACCACTCACTACGCCAAACTAGATTGTCTTGTTTTAATAAAGACACTTCGCAGCAATATTTTGGTAATAACATATGTATTGAAAAAATGGCACTCTATGGGGGAAAAGAGTAGGGTTGCCGTATTTCCAAAACTGAAAACCCAGACAGAGGTGCATTTTCCCCCTCCTCTGAAACCTGCCTGTTCCCTCACTGCCTTTGCACGCACCTTCTCTGCTGCCCCTCCACCTCACAAAATTCTCCCTCCAATATCGCAAGCAAGATTTATCCCTCCCTCGCTCCCATCTACCTGGCCTGTCCCCTGCTTCCTCCAGCCTCGTGAAGCCACCACCCTCCTCATGGAAGCAGCGTCTGTGCACTCCATGCTCCACTCTTGCCCGCAAACCACCACCACCACTGCCTTTTCGCTTCGCAGGCTTGCCAGTCCATGGGGGGGGGCGCCCTGGTCCTTCCTTGGATGCCCAGGCCTCGGATGACAGCATGCAGCCGACCTCAGCATCACTGTGGGGGCTGCCGCTGCTGCCGGCAATGTATTCCACCCCCATTGCCATACATCCCGGTTTCCCCACACATTTTGCCAATTCCGGAAATTTCCCCCCGAACGCCGTTTTTAAGGGCAGAATCCCAGATTTGTCCGGGAGACCCCGGATGTGTGGCAGCCCTAGGAAAGAGAAGAACCTAAAAGAAGCCCTTAAGTCCCAGCAGATGAATGAATCAGACTAATCCAAGGGACAGTTTATTATAATTTTCAAGTCTTCTCTACCGAGTTCCATTTTTAAAAGACTGCCCTTTGGCAAAGTGTCATCTGTATACCAAGTGACTCTCCCACCACTTAGATCTTTGATGGAGCGCTGTACTTGCTAGGTATAATCCACACGGCAGTATGTCAGTCGGTGCGTAAGTTCAGGGTCATCCCCTTCCTATCGCTCACGGAATCTTTCAAGAGCTCAGAAATCTCCTGCTCTTTAATCCGAAATGGGTTGTTTGGACAAAGTGCCCAACCATCAAGCAAGTATAAGCTTAAAAGTTTAAATCGTGAGTGTTCTTCCAATTAATGGGTTTCTTCAAGCTACTGCCACAGCAGCGTGGGAACCATATTTCTTGAACTCTGTGGGTGCCCTTTAATCTGGGGGTGGTGAGGGGAACCGCCAGGAACATGCCCTCCCAAGGTCAGCCGCATTGTGGTGCTTACCGGGAGGGGTGCGGTGGTGGGTAAGTTGTAACAGTTCGGGTGTTGTGGCAGAGTCAGCCTGCCATTGTTCCCACCCCAGCCTCCTTGCTCCCTTGGATCTTCCAGTAAGCAGAGAAATGTGACTGACAGCGGAGCAGGTGCATGGTACCACCACTCCCTGCTTAAAACCTTCTCCTAGTCACGTGGGGGGACAAATCCCCAAGTGGCTTGCAAATTGTGCTAGGCACGGTCAGTTATATTCGCCTTTATCATGGATTTAGCATCCTTGCTGGGAAGAGCAAGGTTCACGGCAAAGACCCACACGATCAACCCTGCCAACATGGTTGGGTCATTTAAATTTTATCCCAGCCCCATAGGATCTGTTCTTGCAGAAATTGCTCATATCTATTAGGAGCTTGTCCACACGTCTGCTTGTACCGTGCCTAGAAAACATGGTTCCAAGTGGTTTCCTCCTTGCCCCACTCCTTTCCCAGGGTAAACCTGCTCTTTAGCTTTGAATTGGAACAAATGGCAATCCGTGGAGAACCTGATTGCTGTTTGCTCTGATTGAGCACTAAAGAGTAGTTTCCTCCAAGGGACAAGAGGAAGTATGGATAAGCCCTAGGAGAACATTTAAAGAATGCTGGGTGTAAGGTTGTTTGTGTGAGTGTCACACACACAAGGACTGCCCAGTTAGAAATAAACAGATGCTAGACAGCTTCCTATTTGTCTATCTAGATTAGTCATGTCTACTCTGACTGGCACTGACTATTCAGACCTTAAGCAGAGGTGTTTCCCATTATCTGCTACCTGATCCTTTTAACTGAGGATGCCATGGACCTTCTGCATGAAAAACATGTGCTCTACCACTGAGCCATGGTCCCTCATCTTGAAGTAGACTGGCCCCAAACAGGGCAGTTCCAGAGCACAGATGCTTACTGCACCAGTACTGGATCTCACCATGGAGAAACAATTCCTATGCTCATCCATGGAAGCAGATGAGACCAGCTCATGGTTAAACTGATCTGTTGCAGGCAAAAAAGAGATTATTGTGGTAGTGGTGACAATGACAATTCTGTCACTGCTCTTATGACTAATAAAGAAAAATGGCCCGGTGGTGCATCCCTCAGCCTGCTAGCTAATAGGTTTCAAACTGTACACTGAAGGGCAATATAGTCATGAACATTTAACTGATGCATATGGACTTTGAGGCTGCATACACATGACTACTTACCATGTGATCATTGCAGCATGTATGACAGAACAGATGAGCTATCCCAGTAGCTATCCTAGACAGATCCCTTCAGAAATAATGGGAGTTCAATTGCAAGTAGAGTCTTACATAATGGCTGTCACATCAGAGGATTGTAGGAATCCACCCCATTCTGTTAATCCCCGTTAGTTCACTATTGGGGTCCACATGGGACCTGGTCTGCTGTTTGTACACTACCCCCCAAAAAAGCTCAAGGGCTGAAATAATTGGATATTTGCTGAATCCATTCAAGACTGTAGCTGTATACCCACCAGACATTTAAAACACCTATAAAGCTTTTTTCTTCTTCCAAAGAATCATGGGAACTGTAGTTTACCCATCACAGAACTTCAGCTCCCAGGATTCTTTGGGAGGGGAGGGAATGTGCTCTAAATAAGCTTTAAATTTATGACATGTATGCAGCCTGACTTTTCTTTTCCCTCTATTTCTGATGTTCAGGCTGTGCATGCCATTGCTGATGTATGCAGAACAGCCTACCCACGAAAAGAAAGGGGCATCAGCAGGCTTGGCGGGAATCCTGAGGTTTGCAGAAGTACAAAAAATCATTAGAAGTATGAGAAAAACACCTAACTGGGAGGCGGGGATAGTCCCATGGGAACTGTGTGCTCTCAATGGGCATGGAATTCTGGGTGAGCATGGCTGAAATTCTGGACAGGAGCACTGCAGACTGCAGGATTTTGTTGCATTTCCAACGTGTGCTCCCTTGGCCTGAAGCGAGATGAGTGCTGCACCCCATAGTCGCCTTTGACTGGACTTAATGGTCATGGGGTCCTTTACCTTTTTTTTACTATTCCAATGTGTTACTATTCATAAAGATTGCCTATGCTAGACTGGGCAGAAGGTAGACTGAGATCTACTAGTCGGTCTCTGGGTGATTTGATCAGCAAGGATTTCTGACCCTCTCTTATCTATCACAAGCAACTCCCCTGCCACTGGAAAATAGGATGACATCCAAATAATACCCCTTTAAAGGGCCATGTTACTGAAAAATTGAGTGGGATAACACAGAATAACCCCTTTGATCATTTACTTTGAACATATACTGTTCTATTTCCCTCCAGAGGGGACTTGAAAGTGATGGAAACTTTATACCTATCAACAACAAAAGGCTTTCTAATAAGCTTTCTCTTCTTTATAGGTTGTTGTCACTGTTGTTATTATTGCAAGCCCGGTTTTATTGACCAAACACATGAAAAGGAAAACAGGCAGTTCTATGCATGGAAATAAATAGCTGGCCTTTTCAAATACAGACCCCCACTAAACAGGTGCATGTTGCATAAAAAATGTGAATCTTGAAATAAATCTGAGCCTAGTAAACAAGACTACTTTTTGTTCATTGAGACATGGATTGTGAAAATCAGGAAACTGCCCTTTTCTCTTTTTTAAAACAGATAAATAAATAACGGAGCCCTGAAACTAATTCCCATTAACATTTTGAAGTGTATAAAAGCTACCACAGACAGTGAAATATATCATTCTTTACTTTAAATATTGGGGCTAATAATTAACATTTAATAGTCACATTTCTGTAAGGGTCTGTTTTAGGGAGACTTTGCATAATATAGCGCCACTTATATTTTGCCCCATATTATACTAGGAGACAATACTGTGCAAAATATGTTTCCTAAACATCTTCTGTGTTGGAAAAACCAACACAAATGCCTGAGTTAGCAGACAGATGTGTGTCTTTACTCATATGCAAGTGGACCTTTAGTTTTTAAATGCTGTAAAACCATTAGGGAAGATGAAAAAGAATTTAAGAAAAACAGTCTCTGGTCATCAAATGTAACAGAGTTCCTAAATCCACAGAAACAGATCCTTCAGCTAGTCTGGTCCTCTTCTTTTGGGAAGTAGGTACTGACTGGGGTAAATGGGATGATCTTTATAGATAGCTTCTTGTTGGTAAGCTTTCTGTAAACAAAAGACTTCTGAGGCTCCGTTTTACCACTCTCACAAGCTACTCAAATACATTCTTTTGCGTCATTCATGCTGGTTTCCCAGAAGGCGGCAAGAATAGACTTACCCCAACCATCACATTGAGTTGGTCTCGGTTTGGCAGGAGGACGCACATGTTTCTAAACTCCGGTGGCATCTTGTTTTGCAGAGCTTGCTTGCTCATTGCAGAACCGGTTGCAAACTTCTCATACCCACTCCGCCACGTAACGATGCAGCAGCCAGAGTCTCAGGAACCAAGCCAACTCCTCTCTCTCTATCCTCCGAACCTGAGAAACACAAATCCTTAAGAGTTTGTTGTTCAGGAAAATAAAGGTGGACGTCGCGAGCGGCAAGAAGCCGATATGTTAAAGCGATCTCTTGAGCTTCATTCTAATAACCAGCGCTAACAGCCAAGCGTCTCCCAAGGCTGCATTCACTGGGGCAGAGTCATAAGTAATTCCAGCATTAGTCAGCTCTTTCGACAATTAACGGCTGGTTACACTAGGCTCGGGAGAGTGGCACACATTCCCTTCTCCTGAGTCATTAGCCTTGTCCCCCTCATACCAAGTATCACAGTCCAGGGTTTTGTTTTGCTTTGTGGATTTGTCTCACCTACGTGGGCAATCAGCCCTCAAAAGCACATTCTCCCTCATCTGAGTCACTGGGAAGTAATGCAAAGAGCAAGGAAGAATAGGGAGAGGGGATCCATAGAACACCAGGCGCAAGATTATGAAGTCAACAGTAAACAGTACCACAGGATGGGCAGCTTTCCAAAAGGTGAATCAGGAGGGAAAACACCACAGTCACATGCCTTTGTGAGTTAAGGAGTATTAGTAAAAGTATGTGGGGAGGAATTTATTTTTTTTAATGTCAGCACAGAATGATTGGAGATGACACTGGATCTCGGTGGAAGTGAGACACAGAGAAGGTATACACCATGCTGTCTAATAAGCCATTGCTGCATTAGTGTTTCTCTGAACACAAGATGCCAAAGGGGCCATTAAGTGGAGAAGAATTATTACCCACACACCTTGCTTGCATCTGGCTGGCTACATCTAGAAACAGGATGTGAGACTAAGAGGACCTTTGGTCAGTTGGGTGGCCAATGTTTCCCATGTTACAGAGGAGAGCCCTATCTGTGAAGGACTGTCCAGTCCGAGCCCAGTCTAAAGATACAAAGAACCCTAAGAAAGGAGAGCAGGAGAAATCTTGAAGTTGCCCACCAGCTGTTAGCATTTGGGCAGCAGACTGAGAAGCCACACAGGTCAGTCTTTCTCACTCCAGTGTGATGTACTGTATTCAGTTTAAGGTAACTGTTTCAAAATTTGCATCTATACATCCACATTGGCATACGCTCCTTTAATTTATTCATTTATGTTGAATAAGAGTCCACACCACCTTTCAGGAATGAAACCCTTCTCCAGGCAGTTGGCATAACACTGGGGTAGCCCATGTGGTGATCTCCAAATGTTTTGGACCTCAGCTCCCATCACTCCTGGCTACTGGCCAGGCTGGGACAGGTGGGAGTTGTGGTCCACAGTGTATGAAGACCACCACATGGGCTGGCGCTGGTAGAATATCTCAAAGTACAACAGTAAAGTGCAATAGATATTACATGAAAACATTCCGTATTATTAAAGCTAGTGACCAAGAGCAGCCCAGTGTTAGAAAACACAACAAAATACAGGCTTTTGAGGCTTCGCGTTGCTTTCGCTGAAGCCAGGAGAGTCTGCTCTTTGAGGCTGGTGGTGGGGGAAAGCAGCGCTTCCCCCCACCGCCAGCCCCACAAACTTGGGGGGCAGCGGGAAGGCATGCAATGCCTTAGCGCTGCTCCCCGACCTGGCTTTGACCTGGCCTCTTTAAAGGGTGCGCGGCTTCTGCGGGCTTTTCTATGAGGTGGGGGAATTCCCTCCCTTCGTAGAAAAGCCCACAGGAGCCGCGCACCCTTTAAAGAGTGGGCCGCTCTTGGGGGCTTTTCCCCGAGGAGGGACAAGGGACTGACTGGCCGTTTCAGTCCCTTCTCCCTCATGGTCGAAAAGCTCGCAGGAGTTGTGCGTGGCTCCTGGCGGCTTTTGCGGGAGGTGGGGGAATTCCGCCACCTCTCGCAAAAGCAGGGAGAAGGTCTTGGAGTAGCACACAGGCTGCGTGCAGCCTGTCCGCTGCTTCCAGAGCTGCGGGGGGGGGGGGGGAATCATATTTTTTTCCCTTTTTCCCATATTTTTTTTTTTTTTTTATGGTGATGTGGAAGTGGTTACCTTTTTGGTGTGATAGAGCAGGGCCCAGGCAACTCCATGCTTAAGGCTGACCAATGAAAGTCTTTCTGGTAGTGGGGAAGGGGAGGAATTATGTCAGATCCACAGAGAAATGCAAGGACCTTCTAATAAAGGAAAAGCAAAACTCCAGGGTCAAAGCAAGCTGAAGGATGACAATTTTGAAATGAGACATTATGTAATCATGTATTTTTTTGGCTTCACCTAGCTGCCATTCAACAGTTGTTAGGATAAAACAAACTCTGAGCAAACCGTGCTTACGGGCTCAGTAAACTAGCACATTGAAACTCATTTTCACCATGCTGCCTCTGGATGTGCCCAATACTCAGACACAAAGAACAAAATTCTTAATATTGCAGGTGAGCATGTCATCAATGCTGTTTTTACAGCAAATGCAAACACCTGCCCATCACTTTTGTGGCTCAGATTTATAGGTTCTCTCTAAATAACAAAAATATGCCTTGGAAGCTCCCATACCACAGCAAGCCCTGAGTTGATTTCGTAGTATTGGGGAAGCTGTGCTCTTTTGACTGTAAATAAACAGAGAAAAATTCTGCTAACCTAAGGACAGAAGGATTCTGTGCTCTGGAGTTAAATAATTTTGCAGGTGATTTCCTTTGCTTTTGTAATGTATCTTGCTAGACCTGGGAAATTTCAATAAAAGTATGGAGGCCACAAGGGCGATGGAATTTCTTTTTCCAGACACCCCTTTCCACCCTAGTAAGAACATTGCTATGAGTAAAAATAGAAACATAATAATAAAAACCTAGTTCTATTATATTTTAAGTGATCTGATTATAGTGTTATCAGCCACATGTTATTAGGAGAGTCTATCCAACATGTGGCATGAATCATTAAAGGCTAGCCACAACAGTTAAGGGAAGAAGGAAAGTAGGAATAATGTCATTTAGTAGGGGATGAAAAATGGAATTATAACTCGCCAAGGTTCCTAGACTTCTCTTACAGAGAATCAAATTATAGGGATATTAAATATATGGAAATCATATTCCTACGGCTTTTGTGAATAATAAAATATTGTTGAGGTTGAATTGTGAGGATTCTCACTAAAATCAGCAGGGCATTCTAGATGAGCAACATCTAGAGACCACTAGAAAGAGCTGAGGTGTCTCCAAGTTGTTTATCCAGACTACAATGGAAAGAGGCCACTGGCTTTTTTTGTTATTCCTAGTGATATTTTTCTAGAATAGGACGTGCCAGCACTTACCATGACGCCCACCTGAGAGGCAATGACACCCATCTGAGAGGTGCCAGAACTGAGTTCTGGCTGAAAAAAAGCCCTAGTTATCCCTTATTCCAAAACATTACAATCCTCCAACTCCTAAAGAACATAATGGACATCAGATTCCATTGTTGTGAAATGCCTCCTATTTCTGTAAGGTGGCTCTGGTAGCGCTCTCTCTCTCTCTCTCTCTCTCTCTCTCTCTCTCTCTGTGTGTGTGTGTGTGTGTGTGTAGCATTTATTTATCAATTTGACAAAAATTATACACCACTTGATTGTATCAAAACCTCTCAAGTGGTTTACAAAAACTGATCAGGGAACCTTGTTCTCTCCCTCCATCAAGCTGAATGGTGCTAGTAGCAACAGTCATTCTGGCAATATAAAGGTAAAGATAAAGGTATCCCTGCCCGTACGGGCCAGTCTTGACAGACTCTGGGGTTGTGCGCCCATCTCACTCAAGAGGCCGAGGGCCAGCGCTGTCCGGAGACACTTCCGGGTCACGTGGCCAGATGAGAAAGCTGCATCTGGCGAGCCAGCGCAGCACACGGAAACGCCGTTTACCTTCCCGCCAGTAAGCGGTCCCTATTTATCTACTTGCACCCGGGGGTGCTTTCGAACTGCTAGGTTGGCAGGCGCTGGGACCGAGCAGCGGGAGTGCACCCCGCCGCAGGGATTCGAACCGCCGACCTTTCGATCGGCAAGCCCTAGGCGCTGAGGCTTTTACCCACAGTGCCACCTGCTGTGGCAATATAGAAACTCTAAATAGGTGGCAGGATGGGGGGGATGCCACTTCTGCTGGGCTCTTCTTGTCCCTGCTGGTTCTTGTAATGAGTGTGACTTTACTGCATCTTGAATTTCCAGGGTGACAGCAATCAAATCAAAGAAGACGGGGGAGGGGAGCCCAATAAGGAGGTAAAAGAGAAAGGAAGCTTCTCATGCCCTGTTATATATTGAAGGAAGCAACCACTGCCGTTACTGGACTGTATATGCACCTTGATGGTAGCTATTCCTGTGATTAAGAGAGTATTTCACAGTATTGATGCAATACCACAGCGTAGCTAATTCATGTTAGCCATGGGCAAACATGCATAGAGATTAAGGTTCTCAGCGTTCTCAAATCCGATGGTGTAGCTGTACCATATAGTTATAGTATGGGTGTGTTATCTAAAGTGTATACTATGCCATAGTGGAGCTGAGGCACATTGGTCATGGACAAGTATCTCCATGTGAACATGAAGGTGATCTATGTTCTTAGATCCTGGGGAGATCAGAGACCCTGGTCCCCTTCAAAACATGCTGTCTCCTACCAAAAGGGCGGCATCGGAAAAGATGGGTGTGGAGGAGACAGATAGTAGCTCCAATCTCCCCACAAAATTCAGCTATTTTATGTTCTGCCAGAGCTCCAAGATAGTGGAGAGTAGGGAGATCTCTCTAGTTCCCTTTTCCTATGGGATTGTCATAGAAGATTGACAGGTTGGGAAAGTGCAGCACAGAAGCTGCCTTATACCATATCAGAGCACTGATCCTGCTAGCTCAGTACTGTGGTTTGGGAGGATTTCAAACAGGGGTCTCCCCCAGCCCTACTTGGAGATGCTGGGTGTTGAACCAGAATGTTCTGCACGCAAAACAGGTGCTCAGGACCTGGCCTCCATAATTCTGACTTTGATGGAGCTCTGAAGATAAACAATGGAGGGGGTGTATTACTACATTTATTTTACCCTTCCTCTAATCCACTTGGATGAAAAGTTTAGAATCACATTCCCCTATGCAATCAACACCCCTGCTTCCTCCAAGAAGATGAAGATGAAACTCTTGATGAAGTGGTTTAGAAATCTTTTTCCAAAAAATGAAATAAATTCTAAACAGGTGTGTGCAAATGAAACTGCACCCCTGTGCTTTCCTCTACCAAACTGGAATGCAACTTTGAACGTCAGGTGTCTGTGTCCAATTCTGAGCAATTTCCACTTCCTGCCGCAGCCACCTCTGTCCATCCCATGATTTTCTGGATGGTGCCCCAATCTTCCAGAGTGACTTTTGGGGTGTGCAAAGGGACAGGAAATCTCCCTTCTGGAAAACCTCCTTCTTAGGATCCAGTACATTACCTTGCAGCCTAACGTACCTCAGAGGGTTGCTATCAAATGGGATAATTCCATAAGCATCATCGTGGGATCATGTATTGGATAGAGACATAGAGTAACAAAAACAATGGGTTGCTGGATTAACTGATGTGATGCAGTGACATTAAAAAGGCTAACACAGGGGTGGGGAAACTGGCCCTCCAGAAGTTGCCCCATCTGTCTCAGCCAGTGTGATCTATGGTCAGGAATGATGGAAGTCATAGTCCAACAATATTTGAGGGCCAAAGGTTTCTCATCCCTGTGCTAAGAGAAGACACAAATATCCTTCTCTCTCAGCATGGTATACAATATAATCTATATAGTTCATTAAAAGCAAATATCTAAGTTAATACCACAGTATGATGAAGCTCGGGCAACCAACCAAAGAGCAGTGCAGGTTTGCACAATTGGATTGTGAACCTGGAGACAAAGCACACATACTTATTATACGCAGATGGTGTCAAGACTGTCCATATGCCATGCTTTTGTTTATCACCGATGCTGACCTCTAAATCTCAATTAAACTACAAAAGCCCAGTGAATGCATTGCAGAAGAATTAAGAAAAGCTGAAGTCGGTCATGTGTCTCTTAGGCTGTTACTTTGCCTGTGTTTTAAAAATGGCTTGGTGTTTTAAATTCCATGAAAGTGTGTTTTAAAAATATAATTGCTCCAACTGGGACCAATTTAAATTTCCTCAGAAGGAGAAAGAATCACCCTGCCACACACATTTTGGGTGCTCCTTAAGACTGGTCAACTGCCTTTAGATAGAAGTCGATAGTATATGGTAAACATATCATACTAACAGGATAATCCTATTTATGTGGACTCAGAAGCAAGTCGCACAGTTATTAATACATGAAGGGTGCAAGTCATCCTTGTGCTGTTCCTGTTCTGTCTGCACAAGCATTTCGGCTGGTTGGATGGAATGATTCCCCACCCTCCTCCCAAGCCCCTCAGAGCCAATTTTGTGGGGCACACAGGTGAAGGAGAGCAGGGGAAAGTGCAGTTGCACAAGTGGAAGTCTTTGCACAGGACATACACTGACAGAGTGAGATAGGTGAAAGATATTCTGCTCCCCGCCTCCTGCTCCAAAAGAAATTTAAAGTGGCCTACAACCACAACATCAAAACCGAATTCACAAAATGCATTAAACCACCACCAGAACATACCACCAGTAGAAGAATGGTTAAAAGCAGGGTGGAGACTGAGCGAGTGATGGGCAGAGAGTATGGGTTGGAAAATGGTGGGTGGAGTGGAAAGAGAGTGGTTGTGAAGGCCAGAGAAAAAGGGAGAATGAGATGAAAGATATAATGGAGTTAGGATTGCTGTTAGGACAGCAAGCATATCATTAAAACACATTCTAAAAGCCATTCAAAACATTTTAAAAACAGTTTTAAATGGTTCCATCCTCTCAGCCCACGGTTTCAAGGTTGTCAGGAACAGCCATCAAATGTCTGAGTAAACAGGAATGTTTTAAAATTCCTCCTGAAAATCAATAATAAGGGAGGGCATTGCACAAATGGGCAACCACCACTAAGAAGGCCCTGTCATGGGTCAACAGTCATGGGTCAACCCTCACTGGCAGCACCACCAACACAGCCTTTCACTTGCTGGTTAATCTCAACAAAGAGGGCATTCCACAAGATGGGTGTCATAACCAAAACAGTCATTTGTTGTTCACTATGCCTCAGATGACTGAGGAATATTGAGCAGGGCCTCAGATACTGAAGACAGCATGCAAGGAAAAACAAATGGGAAAAGCTGGTCCTTGCAAAACCACTCATGGAACTTACTCCCAAGTGTGTCTAGTACTGCAATATTAAACTTGTTTCACAAAACATAGTATAGGGCTAATGTCTGGGACTGCACAAACAGAGCATATTACTTCAGTTCTTTTGGACTCACATTTGCCTATCCATTTGTGAGGCCAATTTAAAATGCTGCTTCTTACCTTTAAAGTCCTAGATTTAGGAAGGTCCTGCACCCTATCAGAAGCTGCGGAACCCACATGGGACGTTTGGGTTCCAAAAGAATGTTTGAAAACCAGAACACTCACTTCTGGGTTTCAATCGTTCGGGAGCCAATTTGTTCGGGAGCCAAGGTGTTTGAGATCCAAGGTACGACTGTATAAATCTTGTTAAATTAAAAACAAACTTAACAGATGGTGTGGGAACTGGCTCCCTTAAGGGCTGCCTTCTGCTGCATGTGCCCTTCACACATTCTGCTGGAACACCTGAGGTCCAGCTCCAAGCGGCCCTGTCAGCTGAGGTTCAGCAGATGGGCAGCAGAGGCAGGGCCGACGTTTTGGATTGCCCTCATCACTATTTGCTTTCCAGCAGCAGATGAGAACCTGGCTCTTTCAAGAGGCCTTTGATGGAAGCTGAAGCAATCATTGGCTCTGACGGCTGGTTTTTTATTACTGTATTTTACTGTATTGTTTCCACGGCCTTGATCATTTTGTATTCCTGTACTGTTAGCAGTTTTGAGCTCCCTAGCGGAGGAAAAGCAGGGCAGAATTTTCCTGATGTGAAAAAACAACAATACCAACAAATTTCCTCCTGTTTTCATCAATAAAAGATGTTGTGTACAATTCACTTTCAGTAGCTTTACGTGCATTATTTAAAACGTGCAATATTTCACGATAATCCTCAAGGTAATGCTTCACTCTGCACAATAATATTTGGCTCCTGGAGCTGAAGAGTACCACATCCAAATGTCACGCTTCCAGAAATTTATTTAAGGTTTGCCCTCGCATGGGCAGAAAAGCAATTTCCCTTTCCACAGCGAATCTAACTTGCCACTGACTGTGAACTAGGGAACAGCTCAAAGTAGACACGTACAGAATTGAACAGTTAATGGCTTTTTTCTCCTGAAATGTTCAATACTTTCTGCTTTGGTACAAGAAAATGCTCTTTTTATAAAGTAATAAATTGTGCTAAAATTGAGATTTGGTTCATGGACTTGGGGGCTAAACAACTGCCTTATGAGAGTGGTATTCATCTATGGTTTGTGCAAAGCAGACCTACTGAAACTAATGGAGCTAACTTAGCAATGTTTATTAACTTCAATGCGTCTACTCTGAGGAAGACATAGTTGAATACCAGTTTCGGGTTATACGGAGGGGCTTTGGAATTTCTCTTCAGTAACTTGATAAGTAAGGCACTCCCCAAACTCCCAGGAATTTTGGAAACTGCTTTGATGTGGTGCAGAGGTCAGTAATGGTGATGGGGGGGGGGGGAGATAAGCAGGGGAACTGGTACTTGTATGTGAATGTTTGCACTCACCTAAGGGGAACTTTAAATAACCTCACTGAGGCTTGAGGGACTAAGACTACTATTGCACTTTAAGCACCTCTGGTTTAAAGTATTTAGAGGACCACTCTCTCCCACCATAAGCAAGTTGTACAATTATCCCTCATAGGTCTTATCCATGCAAAAGTTCTGACATGCACAGACGTTCCTAGTATCTATATGAACAGCTGCATGGATTTTTGAGGGCCACTCAAATGCTAGAAACCAGAGTGGTAGCTGGGGGCGGGGGGCTAGCCAGGTTTTTTGCCCCAGGTGAAGGGGGGTTGTCAAACTGGGTCTTTGACCCAGGTGAAATAAAGCCTACTTGTGCCCCTGTAGAAAGCTAGATGCACGAGATTACTCTGGAAACGTGTTACTCTTAAGGGAATTCTTTCGCTGAGGGCAGAGGGGTCACACTAGTCTAGCAGCTGGCAACCTAAACTTTGCACATTAAGTCTACCCATCCCATTTTGTGATGTCATAGTACCTAGGAATGAGGAATATTATTTATTTAGATCTCAGAGCAGTTCACAAGGTGCAACAATAGCAGGCTGGCATGGGATCGTCCGAGAGACAGAACGCCATGTTTCAGCATGTGAACGGCTGCTGCATGACTAAGTGGTCTTTTGCCAACTATGCACTGAACTGCCCTAAGGCCTACAAAGCAATCGGTCTTAAATGTCAATTCAAAGCAGGCTGCTAAATCTTCTGCACAGGGACATGCGGCAATTTAACGATGGTCCCAGAGGGAAATAACTTATTAGGCATTCCTGGTTCATGAAGCATCTTTAACTTTAGGGCTGCACATTCTTCAGGACAACAAAGCTCTGTTCTGGGGTGCACTCTGAGCTCTTTGAAGAAATAGTGGGACAGAAATATGATTATTTTATTTTTAAAGATGGCTCCCTGGATGCTTTTTGACAAATTGCTTTTAGCCTTGTAAATTGAAGTTCAAGGGGTAGACACTCCCACTTTACTCAACTGAGCCCCATATTTCTTCCCCTGGTCATTTTTCGACAAGTTTTAAAGGAAATTATAAGTAAGTATGGGAGAAAGGTCCATAATAATACATTTTCACTGCTGAGCAAGCCTGGGAGAGGAAATACTCCTCCCATTTAAAGACATCTCAAAAAGGTACAATTAAAACCTAAGGGAAAATACCAGCGTTTCTGGATTTCAATTCTGACAGGCCTGCTCATTGCTAACACAGGAAGAGCACATGTTTTATTGTTTATTCTAGAAATTGCATGGTGACCAAGAACTTTCATTAAAACAATGACTGACAGGAAATGAATGGGCAGCACATGACACAGGCACAGCGTGTTAGATGTTAAGGTTGCAATCCTATACACACTTACAAGTAGGGAAGAACTACTGAGTAACATGGGGCTTACGTCTAAGAAAACAGGTATGGGTTTGCGCCATTCAGTGGGTCAGACCCACATCTAGCCATGCTTGGAGTAGACTCACTGAGATCAACGGGACTCAAGCTAGATCCAGACAAAAGCTGAACACCTAACTATGTCTACTCATAAGTAAGTTCTATTGAATCCAGTGACTAAGTCTGCTTCAGTTAAAAACCTTCAGCCCAGAAATATTGTGTGCTTCAGCATTTCACAAGTGGGATACCAAATGTGCTGCCAAACTCCATTTTAGCAAAGTGCCGAACGACAAATGACTCACCATCATCATCATCAACAAAAGGAACACATTCCTGGCCACCCCACAACAGGTATGCCTATTTTCTGGAGGCAAGTCAGCAGAAATACAGGACTGGAAAATGATAGGTAAATAATTATGTATGAAGCTGCCTTGGGTCCATCCAGCTCCACAATGACCGGGAGGGACCCTCCAGCATTTTAAGGCAGGAATCTTATGCTAGCACTGGGAATCGATCCCAAGTCCTTCTGCATACAAAACAGATGCTCTGCGCAATTCAAAGTGTTGGTGCTGACCTTTAAAGCCTTAAACAGCCTCGGCCCTGTATACCTGAAGGAGAGTCTCCACCCCCATCGTTCTGCCGGGACACTGAGGTCCAGCTCTGAGGGCCTTCTGGTGGTTCTCACACTGCAAAAAGTGAAGTTACAGGGAACCAGACAAGGAAACAAGCAGAGGGCCTTCTTGGTAGTGGCGTCCATGCTGTGGAACACCCTCCCATCAGATGTCTAGGAGATTAGTAACAATATAACCTTTTGAAGACATCTGAAGGCAGCCCTGTATAGGAAAGCATTCATGATTTATTATGTTTTTTTTATATGTTGGAAGCTGCTAAGAGTGGCTGGGGGAACCCAGTCAGATAGGCGGGGTACTACTACTACTACTACTACTACTACTACTACAGTGGTACCTTGGGTTAAGTACTTAATTCATTCCGGAGGTCCGTACTTAACCTGAAACTGTTCTTAACCTGAAGCACCACTTTAGCTAATGGGGCTAAAGTGTTCTGTAACCTGAAGCGTATGTAAGCCGAGGTACCACTGTACTACTACCACCATATTTTTCTATGTATAAGCTCAACAAATCTGGGCAATCACACCCCCCCTTTTTTTTGTTGCAGTCCCAAAAAAAATAGGGGTCGTCTTATACATGGGATCGTCTTATACATGGAAAAATATGGTAATAATAATAATAATAATAATAATAATAATAATAATAATAATAATATACAGTGGTACCTCGGGTTACATACGCTTCAGGTTACAGACTCCACTAACCCAGAAATAGTACCTCGGGTTAAGAACTTTGCTTCAGGATGAGAACAGAAATCGTGCTCCGGCAGCACAGCAGCAGCAGGAGGCCCCATTAGCTAAAGTGGTACCTCAGGTTAAGAACAGTTTCAGGTTAAGTACGGACCTCCGGAACGAATTAAGTACTTAACCTGAGGTACCACTGTATAGCTACAGCTTTTTTCCATGGCTGATTGTTTCCCATGTGTGAGCTCCTCCAACCCTCATTTCCTGATGTAGATCTCTATTTCACCCTTGTTGCTGGTGTAGATCTTCATTTGTCCCTTCTTCTCTGGTTGTGGCAGGGTGCCATTTTGTTTTTACCTCAGGTACCAAAATGTCTTGGGCTGGTCCTGTATCCAGGCATTCTAACTTGAGATTTCAGCTATTCTAATGATTTTTAGGGTTTTTTTTTATTGTTGTAGCGATACATCTCTGAAATCCTAAAAAGGATGAAGGGTGGTATACGAATGCTTTAGATATGTAAAACAAGCAAAAATAATCATGGCAGGGAGAGAGTGGTGTAAGATTTTAATGTATAAAAATCACTTGCAAACAGATCCTGGGCGGGGTGGGGACTTAATAAAAAGAAAAGGAAAAAATGACACTTTGAAATGCTGACATAGCATACCAGAACTGGAGTAGAAAAATTAATTAAGAAAATGTACAGAGGGAGGCACCAAATGTAAAGAAAGTCCAGAATTTTTTTAATTTTTTACTGAGCTATTGAGTTAGTTTATCATTGGCATTGTTAAGGAAATATATTTAATGTTAGATTCTTGGCTTTATAACTTTTTGGATTTCAGTTGTACTCTGATCTATGATACCTTTTTACAAAAGCATTTTCATTAAGTATTTTGAACAATACAATGTAACAGACATGTACAAACATTTAGAAATTAAAAACAAACTGCTCTGCTATCGAATATGGAGTGACTTATTTAAGCAAGTCAACTTGGCTACAGTAGCACATATTTAAAACCAGGCTTTCTTTTGTTACTGATTTTGTGATGTTATTCTCTTTTTTTGTTACTGGTTTCTTCCTTTTATTATGACTTTGTTAATAAAATAAAAAGGTAGCAAAAAGGCAGAGCCTTTTGTTTTTTATTCCAACAGCTCTACAAGACACAATTGTTGCTTCTTCTTGACTCTGTAGCCTCAGGAGTACGATTTATTATTAAATAATGATTTGGATAACCCTACTTTTTAAAGATATATAGACAAATCTTAAGCATTTTTAAATGGAACTATGTCTGACTTTCTTGTGCTGTGTAATTCTATGCATGTTTACTCAAGCCTGGAGCTTACACTCAGGTAAGTGTGCTTAAGGAATGTTACCTATATATCTGGATATGTTCCAAGACACCACAATTGCTTACTGGAAACTAAAGCTACAATCACAACAACTTGAATTAACGCTTAGTCTGGTACGACTTTATTGCTGTCAATAAGTTTACATTTTATTGATAAAAATCATACTATCTCCACTCTTCCTCCTTCACAGTCTTCCACTGGACATTTCATTTCAGCTCAATGCCTCAAAGCACTGCCAGTGAAAACAAATGACACACAATTGGCATCACACCTGAGATAGAAATAGGAAATATCATTTCTATCATGGCTTCCAAAACAGTCAATTACTACCCAGAATAATGTTTCCAGTGGATAGTTTCCCACATACTCCAACTCTGTTAAGTGTCCAGATTAAAGCATGGAACAACACGAGAAGTCAGTATTATACCCAAAGGTGATCAGAACACTCATCATTTGCCACCAATGGCTGATTATAATTCTCTATGTACTGTATTGGCCCGAATATAAGCTGCACCTTTTAAATTCATGGCGGGGGGGGGGGGGACAACGGACAACAATACCTGAATATATGCTGCTCCCTTAAAATTCAGCAGGTGCAAACAAAGTATCAACAAAATAAGTAGATAAGTAACATAATATTTATTTTCTCTTTAGTTTATGCATACATGTCAAATGTTGGAATGTTCATTGTGTCCAATTGTTTATTGTGAATATTGACATGTATAAAAAGGATGGCTGTAAAATAACTGAAAAACCAATAAAGGTGTCTATAATTTTTTTTAAAAAAATTCAGCAGGCACTCACACCTGTTCCGTTTTACCATATGTCATTTCAGCAGTGATCTTGTAAAAGCCAATATTTGTAAGGTCGTGAATTTAAGCCGCACTTTAACTTTTCGGAATTTGGGAGGGGGGGAGTGTGGCTTATGTTCGGGCCAATACGGTATATATGGGGCATAAGAAGTTTGCCATGGGAACAAAACCCCAGACTTGACCATGGCCACTATTTTCTCTGGCTTGGGCTTTAGTTGGTGAAGTTTCATGCACTGCTTCAACAGTTCAGACACTGTTTCACAGATAAACCAACGATATTCATCATTGCATTTCAATTCTGCTTCTCCCTTCCACCTTTAGATTACATTAAACCAGTTCTGTAGAATTTGAACAGCAGCATTTGGAGTTGAGACCATTTCTCAAAATATGTCAATCGTGCTTTCTTTACAAAAAGAAAATGTGCGGATGACCAGCAGATGACCCCTGAGCACACCTAATCCACCAACCGCCTGCTGGACCTTCCCTACCAGTGTGCAGGTCAGGTCAGGTCAGAGAGCAGAGATAATGTTGATGGGTGCCACTTGGTTTCCAGATACATAAGGGTATCCACAATTGCTAACCCAAACCTGCCTACATTACAACAGTGAATCCCAAATGATGGATTAGAATGTCTGTGCTGGGCAGTCTCTGGAATGGCAACTAGGAATCAGCACAGTCAATCCAAAGAGGTAGGTAATTTCAGGGTCAGAGTTTGGCACTTGCAGATCTGTTCTGAACAGACTCAAACCCACTGCCACGCCTCAAAGGGCATGGGATTGTCTTTAGGAAAATATCTAGAGCCAGGGCGTTATTAGAAATTTCATTTCAGAAGAAGCAGGGATTTGAGAGAGAGATTTTAGGTGCTTTCCCATTTTACTTTTTTGGATGCCATCAGGAAATAGAAGTAGGCAGTGGACATTCTGGCTCTGGTATTTTGCATCAAAGGGCAAGAAGAGCCTTGTTGGACCAGACAAAACACCTATCTAGTACAGTATCCCTTTTCTCGCAGTGACCACTCTATGGGAGCCCAACAGAACCCATGACAAATGATGAGTTTACTACTGGTATATATGATTCATCCACAAAGAGCTTGCAGGCTAAATGCTGGTCCCACTGCACTTACCTACAGGCTTTTGTTGGAATCCTGAGATTCCAAGCCATCTTTGCTCTTTTTTGAAAGGACATTTCTATCTTCAGACATACACTTAAAACATATGACGACAGTATGTATTAAAACGGTCCAGCACCAAAAGATAAGTAAGTATGGCATTCCTGTTAACACAAATAAGATACAAATGGTTTCATTTGCCTTGGACTACAATAGAAGATTCATTTCAGGTTCCTATCATCTGTGGTCTGTTTCCATTACAGTCCTTATTGTGAAATAAGCCAAACATCCTTACTTTTAAGAACTGCTTGGCAAATATTTGCCACGGCAGCAATGATTAAAAAGCTTTAGAGAAGATGAAGGCTAAACCTCCAGGACATATCTTTCTAGAAAAATTCTGCCTTGTTTAACTCTCATTACTATACATATTTACCTATGGAACAATGGACCGATTGCCTCACCTCCTGCTCTGACCTTTTGCCTGCAATTCATTTTGTTGCATAATGAACTGGATTCCTCACATGGCAATAGATTCCCAGTAAAATTCATTGGTTTATTTCTGTGAGGCACCTGGTTGTCATCACTAGCCAATAAATATAGATCATGAACATCAGTATGATTTATAAGGTTGCATGTACCACAAAAAGCTGTCTTCCAGCCAGAAAATTAGTTCATCTAGGTCAGTATTGCCCATTTTGACTAGCAACAACTCTCCCAGGATTCAGACAGGAATCTTTCCCTGGAGATCCCAAGGATTTAACCTGTGACCATTTGGATGCAAAGTATGCATGCCCCATCACTGCACTGTGTTCTCTTCTTATTCATCTGAAGATATTGCAGGTGTAACAGTGGTTGCCAACACAGCAGCTGTGGGTTCAATAGCACCCTTAAGGTCTTCCCTGATACCTATGAATTCTCTGAGCCTCCCCACACACTGCCCCTTTGATCTTGAGTTGGTGAGAGTGGTTACCTTCTTCTTCCTTGAAAAGTACATGGAGCTGAAAGATGAAGCTGAAAGAATGACACTCTTTCCCACTTCCTCTTCCAACTCTATGGATTTTTCAAGACTCAGGTTGATTCTACTGGATCTCTCTTTTAACCAGAGGCACTTAGGAAAAGCAAAGTGTATGTGCATGCACATTCTATTTTTCTGTTTCTCCAGGGAGGAGAGAGAAAAGTGACGAGAGGCATGGGATCCATAGAACTTACTCAAAAATCCAAATCTGCTCACGGTCATAAAAAGACTGGAGATTGCTGAGCTGTAAGAACTGACCAGTTCCAGCAGGGAATTATCTGGTACAGAAAGTGATTGCCTATAGTATGGAAGAAGTGGAATGTGAAGCCTCTCATATCCTGTCTCACTGTTCTGTATAATCATATCTTAACCCGTAAGCAGCCAGTTTAAGTCTGTTCGGCAAACCACTTTGCTAATATAGGTGAGTGCAATTTAACTTAAAAGCACTTGAGAGCAATGCAGTCAAGCACTTTCCAAAGTAACAAAGACCCATGGTGGCCTCGGAAGTCCAGAAATAAATGATCAGGTGACAAGAATGGTACAAGAGGAGGAATGGTACCAATTGTGCAGAAGCCCTAAACAGATAGCTTCCAATTCTAAACAATGTTGAGTAGCTGTGGTATGTTAAAAGCAAAGGGTTAAGGATTACTTCTTGAAAAATTGAGCATTTCATCAAGTGCAATAATTGTGAATAATCCCTTTGTTATGACAAAGACTCTTTGTTTCGGTGCTGTGGGTTTCAAAAGTCATGAGATCTGCTGAAGAGAAGCAGACAGAACAGAGGTAAAAGGTGGATAGTACAGTCGATTCAATACTTATAACTTGCTCTAGCAGCGGCCTAGGAGGTGATAACCATATTACTTTCACAATCTTAGGCAATCTTTGTGGAAAACACAATGGCAGGAAATTTTCCCTGCTTCAGACCATTGGTCCACATAGCTCAGTACTGCTCACAGTGAATAGCAGCCTGTTTCCAGCTGTTTCCCGGCAGAAGTGTTTACCAGATGCCAGGGACTGAAACCAAGAAATTCTACACAAGAGATAAACAATGTAGTATCCTCTGGAAGTTGTGGACTAGAACTCCCATCGGCCCCCAGTCAACAGTCAATGGTCAGTTAAGATCAAAACTGTGGTCCACAACATCTGGAGTGGAAGGTACCATTTTTGCTACATGAAAAGTCCTACCACTGAGCCATCGCACAGGTGGTTCATTTGGGAACAGCTTGGATGGTGAGGAAGGTTCTTCCTCAGCTCCCCACAAAGACAGCCCAAGCAAGCATTCTTTGCTAAAGTCTGTGAAAAGCTGAAGAATACCTGGTGCTCCTGTCAAAACACAATGGTGAATTGGGGGCTGCTACAGAGAGGGAACTTCCACACATTTCATCTGCTCAACTAAGAGCAAAGGCATGAATGTCAAGTTGCTTTGGAAAAAGAAAGTGCACTGTGACCTGGCAGGTCTTCCTGCTTGTTTGCTCAGATAACCTGCCTCCACAATGGGCTTTAGCAAGGGGAGAGGGGAAGAAATTAAACCTTCCAAATGTTGGCAGGCTTCACAGCTAAGCCACTTCTCAGCTCAGTTTCCTGGTTTTACTGTACTGTCTAATCGCAAGGATAAAAATGACAAGGAACACTGGTATTTGGCCTGAGCCTAATGCTAGATACATAAGCTAGAAAGCTAGCAAGCCAGGGAGAATGTCAGGCTACAACCTCTTCTCCTCATGCTTGCATTCCATGTGCAAGCTTTTTTTTTTTTTAATGTGATGGCAAATAGGTAGCCTCCCTTACCTACATGCCACTACTGTGTATCTTTTCCAGAATACAGTGGTACCTCAGGTTAAAGACGCTTCAGGTTACAGACGCTTCAGGTTACAGACTCCGCTAACCCAGAAATATTACCTCGGGTTAAGAATTTTGCTTCAGGTTGAGAACAAAAATCGCACAACAGCGGTGCGGCGGCAGCGGGAGGCCCCATTAGCTAAAGTGGTGCTTCAGGTTAAGAACAGTTTCAGGTTAAGAACGGACCTCCGGAACGAATTAAGTTCTTAACCCGAGGTACCACTGTATTTTGACTTCGCTCTTATGACTGAGGTGTGTCTGAATGTGTCATAAAGGGTAGAAAAGGGAAAACTCAACAATGTGTGGGAATGGTTGAATATTAGAGACGGAGAGAGGAAGTGGAGATGCTGTACAGAGGGGCCTTTGCCAACTTGGTGCCCTCCAGAAGTTTCGGGCTTAAACTCCCATTAGTCCCAGCACAAGGCTGATGGGAGTTGTGGTCCAAAACCCCTGGAAAGCACTAGGTTCGTGAAAGCTGGCCTAGATTCACTCAGTGTTGGAAATGTGCTTTATGCCTATGCTGATTTCCACCCCCTTTTCCTCCTCTGCCCCCCTTAAGCGCTAGCACAGCAGGGAGAAAAAACAATGCAGATTACAATCAAGTGGTTCAAATGACCAATAAAAATTAGTAGGAAGACCAATAACAGGCCCAATGAACAGATGCTAACCTATAATCCATTTTACGTAAGATGCTCTGGACATACAGTGGCGGCAACATTTGTACTCAGAAAACTTGGCTTTTGAAGAGGCTGGAAAAAATGTTTTCAGAAGACTGCTCAGCATCCCTTTATGAATGCCAAGGAACAAAATTATTACACCCCAGCCAGACCAAGCTTTCCAAATGCAAAAAGAAAGAAAAAGCTTAAAGCTACTTAGTAAAGAAGGCAATGTCTAGAATTATCTTGGACAAATGCCAGTCTCTGGGGGACAATACTAGTTAGAGGGATGAGATTGGCCACTTTGGAGAAACAGAATGCTCAACTAGATGGACCTTCAGTCTGATCCAGCAATGCTACTCTTGATGTTTTTGTGTTGCCTTTCACAGAAATCATTGAGTCTTCACCCCCAACCATAATAAAGGCTACATACATTCATACTTTGTTACCCTTGCCTCCCACCCACCTCACTTTCTTGTGTCCTCATCCTCCTGGCCTATGTCTAAATTTGAAATGTATGTGCTTCACACCAGGGGACCACCTTTTACTTACATTATTCTGCAGAACAATAAAGGTATATGAATGAAATGTCAGCAGTGACAGGGCCTACAGACCTTCTGAGCTCTAAGCTGGTGTTGCTCAGCGATTAAGATCATAAGCTATGATAGAGGCACCCCTAGTTCAAAACCCCAGTTCAACCATGAACTCACAACATACTCTTATATCTACAAAAGGTGAAGAGCGAGGTAAACCTCAAACAAGTGCCAAGAGGAGAAAATAATGAATTGCCCGCAGCATTCTAATTAAAACTTTATCAGGGTAATAACTACAAAATGGAAGATGTTATCAAAACACCTTGAGCAACTCTGTAAATTCCTCTCTGTTACTCTCCTCTCTTTGCTCCTTTGTTAATTCAGTCATAATTGTCTCCTGTGCTTTACAGAAGTCGCTTTGTCTCCTCAGCCCTTTCCATGCCTTTATTTCCATGTGAGGCAATTGTGGGTTGACTGGGAAGCAGCCCCACCTGCAACTTCACATCCACTTCCTGGAACAGTCACACACCGTCAGCTGTCGTCTGTATGAAACACACAACACGTAAGCTTCTGCTGTATGTAAGAACATCACACTTACAGGATACCTGCACAATCGGGTGACCCAATTGTGTAGAGCCCCTACTGTATGTGTCAGCAGGCATTTGTGGCTTGAGGTTTTTATTACAGAGAAGCAGGTGTGATGTTGGGAGCAGGGCTAAATGTGCAGTCTCACTTTTCGGTCAAGACACAATTGCCCTACACCAGCCTTTCTCAAACTTGGGTCCACATATGTTAGGCCCACATCATCCCTGACCACTGGTCCTGGTAGCTAGGGATTATGGGAGTTCTAGGTTCCAGGGAACCAGGCAGAGGGCCTTCTCAGTAGTGGCGCCCACCCTGTGGAATGCCCTCCCATCACATGTCAAGGAAATAAACAACTATCTGACTTTTAGACGACATCTGAAGGCAGCCCTGTTTAGGGGAGTTTTTAATGTTTTATCGTGTTTTTAATATACTGTTGGGAGCCACCCAGAGTGGCTGGGGAAACCCAACCAGATGGGCAGGATATGTATAAACAAACAAACAAACAAACAAACAAATAAAATTATCTAGTCCAACAACATCTGGGCACCCAACACACAAGGCTGCCCTACACACAAGTAACACATGAATGGGTTTTTAATTTTCAACCAGCTTTCCAACCCATCGAATACATGGGGGCAATAATGCCGGCCTACCTCAGAAGGTGTTAGAAGGATAATTGAGTTAATGTATGTGATGCACTTTGAGCAAGAGGGGCAAGGCCTGCAATCTGAGAAGCATGCACTAGTAGAACTTGGAATGCCTAGAAGATTCTGGTGCTCAGCAGGACAATGGACACCTCCTTTCCTATCAAGCTACGATCCACCATTCCCTGGGGTAGCTCAGATGGTACAGCAGGAGACTCTTATCCTCAGGGTTGTGAGTTTGAGCCCCACATTAGGCAAAAGATTCATGAATTGCAGGGGGTTGAACTAGATGACCCTCATGGTACCTTCCAACTTTACAGTTCTATAGTTCCATGATTCTCAGGGCCCCAACAGGTGTGTTGGGAAGGACTTTCACCCAACCCCAGAAAAATAGGAGTAGCGAACGAGCAGCCACCCAAGCTGTCTGGCTGGGTACAGAAGGGGGTTTCCCTACTCACAAAGTCCAAATCCCCTTCCTCCACTGTCACACTTTCCCCCATTTGACTTTGCTGCTAGTTCTCATAGGCAAAATGCAAATCTCTGTCAACATTCGGATGAAAACTAAAGAAGAATGTGCCGCATGTGCAGTTCAGCTTATCTGCCTCGAGAGAAATGTATTTTAGCACAGATAAAAGTGTCGCTGAAAATATTCTAAGAAAACCGAGACTGATCACCAGACAGATTATGCCGAGGATAAGACTAAACACAGTCTGTCAGCTTCTGTGCAGGTATCTGGAGCCAGATCCCAAGGGAAGGTTCCAAGTCTTTGGTTGCTGTTGTTTTTTAATGAGATAAAATTATGGTGAAGATTATCTCTCTTTTGCATAGCTGCAGCCCAGTTTCCTAAACTGCAGGAGGAAGTGAACCACGAAATTTTCGCATCACTAGAAATGAAGCACAGTTATATGTGCACCCCTGCCCTCTTCTACACTTTGGCATTTGTGAGCTCGGTGCAACAAGACCAGCACCAGGTGCGGGAGTTGCCAGGAGGCTGGGGAAGAGCACTCACCATCTTTGCCCTACCCAGCACTCACCTTTACCTGAGGGTAGTTGAGAGAGCCAATTGTAAATCATCTAGCCTGGTGAGAAGACCTACCCCACTCCCTCTGCACTGTATGACTTTCATTTTGCTCTCTATTTATATATTAAACTCAGATTATATCCTGGTAATATTGGTTTATTCTATATTCATTGATTTGGCTGTATTTGAATTTATTGCTGTTTTGTATACTGTACTGGTCTCTCTCTCTCTCTCTCTCTCTCTCACACACACACACACACATAGACATTTTTCATTTTGATAACTGGATGTTAGTTGCAAATCACTTTGGGCACAGTTCACTGTGAAAAAGCAGAATACAGTCATACCTCATGTTACGTTTGCTTCATGTTATGTTTTTTCAGGTTGTGTCCTGAGGCAACCCGGAAGTACTGGAAAGGGTTACTTCCAGGTTTCGCTGCTCGCACATGCGCAGAAGTGCTAAATTGTGCTTCACGCATGCGCACAAGCACAAAATGGTGCTGCGCAGATACGGCGCTTCAGGTTGTGGGCTTTTCATGTCGCGAACGGGCCTCCGGAATGGATCCCGTTTGCAACCAGAGGTACCACTGTATAAAAAAACTAAACTAATGACTTGTTGAGAAAGTGGATTACTAGGCCATACCAGGTGGGGATATCATTTCTGAATGTTCTCCTTTGCAAAACAACAACATGTAGTAAACCAGAAATCCAGTAAAAAGGTTTTTTTTGTAGCCCTACCCAGGGCTTTTAAAAGAAAATATGGGTCAACGTTCGACAGAATGACACCCCATCTGAAGTCTAAAATAGTATAGTCCAGAATCCCATCCCCTCTGTCTCCCTACCACCTCATTTGGCATAATGGGTACAGTCATAAATACGAATAGCAACCTCATTCTCAGAGTGCTGATCTGTATAAGGCAAAAAGGGGACCATCCATGCACAAGTGCGGGGGATCAGCTGAGGAACCCCAACTTTTTCAGGAAGTACAAAAAAATTTAAGAGTGGGAATGAAGGGGGTGAGAACCAAAAACAGCCCAATCTCCACTGAACGTACTCAATGCTCAGTCAATGCTGATTGGCTGATGTGGGAAAACACAAACATAGTAGGATGGAAGAGGGCATGGCTGGCTGGAATCTAGAACAAGAGAACTTCCTGTTGCTACATTTTGTTGCAAGTTGTGGCCCTTATTTCAGACTGCCCAAACCTCTGTCGGTGATATTAATGATGGGAGAATAGTTGAGCAGATGAGTCAGAACTATTTCATATCACAATCAAAAATTTTCTTACATGGGTCAAGGCGGAAAATACACACACCTTTGTGTGTGAATATCATTCCACTGTTTGCTGTGCTACCTAGACCTGTTAGGAAGATGCTGCTTCCAGGAAGGTGTACAGATGGCAAAACAAGTACTCCTCACATACCATTGCCCCAATATCATGTAGGAAAAATGTGTGCGATGCAGTCTGCAAATACAGGCCCTGACGGTTTCAGAACTGCAAAGAGGACCCTCTGTTAAAAACACCCTTCTTTGGTTTTAAACAAATTCCCTTGAAAAGTATGATTTCCTGGAACACGTGAAATTCTAAAGAGTTTTTTCTTTCATTTAAAAAAAAGTCACTTCCCTTATCGATCTGGACAAGTGAGGAAGTTTGGCATAATTGAAAAGTTTAAATATTTAGATTGAACCAAAATGAACAGACAAGAACGGTTGCACGAGTGTTGTCTAAAGTGACCTATATTCGACCACACAAAAAAACAAAGCGACAGAAAAACAGAGAGTGGGGGGAGAAGGGGGAGGAATTACTCCAAGGCTGTGTTCGAAATTCATTCATTCACATTAGTGATACAGTCGACATCTAAATTAATTGGATCAGAACGCTCAGGCGGATTCATTAAGCCTAGAAATCAGATCAAAGTCTGCACGCGAAATTAAACAATACTCTTCGGAAAGGGAGCCCGAAGGGACTCTCCTACCCAGCTGATCTTTTCGTGTGTGCAGAGCTAAGGAGTGCTAGGAAAGCGTCATCCGTAGGAAAGGCAATAATGATTCTAGGCTGCGCAGCGGGGGTATCCAAGAAGTGAAAATGCAAGAATACTCCTATGGAGTCCGGCGCCTGTTAAACCTGTTGCGCGTTACGCTGCTCTGAAAATTAGCACCGCGCAAAAAGCATCTGGGGACATAAAACGAAGCAAATGCAAGAGAAGGCGCCAAAACAGCAATTAATTGATCAATCGCGTAAGCAAATTAATGATCCATCTCGACAGCATAACTCCAGCCTGTCGCCATCGGCGGATAAAGAAACTTGTGTCAGGTGTGGAGGTGGTGGGGAGAGGTTAGATGTGCAGGTTGGGGATCCGACATAACAAGCAGTACTTCATATTTTATTGGTCAACCAAATACAGTTTATCGCCAAGTAGTACTTACAGCCAGGTTCTGCTTGCAGCAAGCAGCAAACGTGAGGAGGAAAGACTGTTGGGTCCGGATCCTGACAAGTGCAGCGCGGCTCCTTCACAGCTCAGTCAGATTCACCAGCCTCCCTCCACCACCACGCCAGAAAGAGGCGCCTAACAGAAGACGGAAATTAGGAACCCGGAGCTTGCCTTTCGAATAACTCGCCCCCTGGGAAGAAGGGGCAGCCGAGCCCTGCCTTGCGAAGAGCCCGCCAATCCCGAGCGCCTCCTCCCACGATCCCGCCCCCTGAGGTCGCTTTCGGATCCTTCCCAGCGCGGCTGCTTGTAAACAGTGCGAGAGAGACGCTTTGTCGCCTTCTCAATGGAAGCCCACGTGGAGAGGCGGGGCGCCGAGCGCGTAGGAGGAACCCGGCGGGCGGCGGGGGCGGCGGAAACGGAGCAGCCTCCTATTTCCCATCGCTGCGATGCGATTGGCCGAGCCAGGAGATGCCCTTTTCACTGATCGGTGGCACACTCAGGTAGTGCTCCTTCACTGGGGCGGCGCCCCCACAGCTATCCCACTTAATATCCAAGTTGGTGACCATCACTGCCTCTTATGGGAGCAAATGCCATAGTTTAACCACAGCGACTTTGTTAAGATACATTATTTTGCCTGCCCTGAATCTTCCAACATTGAGCGCCAGTGGATAACCATGAGTTATAGTAGAGGGAGAAAAACTCTGCCCCGTCTGCTTTCTCCCATGCTTTACACCTCTTACTCACCTATTCTTGAAACCAAAAAGCCTCAAATGTTGTAACTTTGCCTCCTGGTCTTCAAGACAAGTGGTCATGGATAATGGGAGATGTAGTCCAAAAACAACTGGAGACCAAAGTTTGGGAAACACTGCTATACCTCTTCCAAGCACTGAAACGTTTTGCTTGATGCAATGTTATATAACCTCCTTGCACAGGAATTATAATGAATGCTCAGTAGATAGCCAGTGTCATCTAGGCTGCCTCTGTAATCTTTGTGCCAACGTATCAGCTTGAGGAACAGGTTGTATGGCAGTGGCCTAAGAATTCGTTGTGATATTGCTTGCAGAAAGTTTTTGGGGAGGCCTTATGACATTCCATCAATCAATTGTTAATCTGGAATTGGTGCTCTTACACAATAAACCTGCTAGACACGGAACATCGGCATATGACAGGCAGTAGACAGTACTTTTCCAAACCAGACAAACTGGGAATTGGTAGCATGAAACACTTTGGGAGATGCAATAGATCTTGGCTTTCCTGGCTTATATGAGATGAAAAAGAGTTTGTAACATGAGCCTGAAATGCTATAAATTCAAGGAGTCACACAATGCTCATCTGTAATTTATACCTGTTTAGATCTGGTGGACCTCAGTCATTTTCTTCCAAAGGCTCCTTTTCTACATTTACTGTGTTTAGCAACCAGAGGATATAATTTATTTCCTGTGGCATCCAGGAATTTCATAAATGAATCATGTGTTAATCTAACCACACCTTGGGGAAGAGGTGTGGTCTAGCTTGCTATAGCGACAACTGTCTTAGTAGGAGATCTGTATTGTAATATATGGGCTCTTAGGAACGCGAGTGGTGCTTTGGTCTAAACCACCAAGCCTTTTGGGCTTGCCAGTCATAAGGTTGGCGGTTCTAATCCACGCGACGAAACGCCGGCTCCCTCAGTGGAATTCGACTGGACTTAACCACCCAGGAGTCCTTTACCTTTACCTTTTACATATGCTCTCTTAGCAATGGACACCAATTTTTTTATGGCTTGCCATTTCTTCAGCTGTATATTAGAGATGACTACATCTCAAGTGGAAGATGTTATTATTACAGGTGTCATTCAAGGGCTAGCCATTGTGAAATTGCAATTAAAACAAACTGCAATTAAAGCACTGATGAAAAAAGTCATCATATTGAACAGTGTTGCCAGTTAGCCTGAATTCATAGGCAATATTGGTCTTCTATACTTTTGAAAAACATGGCCACTATTGCCTATGGAGTCATACCATGAATTATAACCAAATTTCAAAAAGTGTGATTTATCCTGGACTCATGCCCTACAGACATCCAGCATGGTTATGGTCTTGAACAGCTCCCATTCATTTCAACAGAGCTTATGCAGGAGAACATCCTGGTGGATGGTGCTGTTTGGGTCAGATCTGTCTGCCTCCCATTTTGTGGTGCTCCAAATCTACTTCATCTCATGGGATGATAAGTGAGATTAAAGAAGTATATATTGTATTTGTATTATTATTTAGAGAAGTACATTATCATCATCAGATTCAGAGAAAATGTTTACATTTTACATGTTTTTGGCATTGAAAGACAATGGAGCGGGCCTCCGGGGGTGAAATCAAACTGTTGCACTAGCAGCACCAAAGTGACCTCCTGGGGCACAAGCCTGGGCATTGTGTATGGAGGTCCTGGGCTGCCCAGACGCCTCGCTGGTGTGGACCAAAGGGAAGCAGAGCAATATGTTTGCCACCAGCTTGGCTGCAGGAGTTGCCAGAAGGAAGTGTACAAAGCACCATCCAACTGTCTTAGGGACTCCGCTCTGGATTGGTGTAGGGTTTGCTCCTTAGCCTTCTCCCCAAGAAGAAATTGTACTTGCAGAACAGGTTATTGGTGCAGGGGTGGAGGCAGGATAGAGTAAAGTAACTTCAGAACAGGGGCTAAGTTTAAAAAGTTTGAGCAACATGGCGCTAGGTTGAAAGAGATACACATCAGACAGATGGTGGCAAGCACAGCTCTATAGCTCTGGATATTAAAAGCAGACACACATTAAAAACCCATGACTTCCCCCCAAGAATCCTGGGCACTGTAGTTTGTTAAGGATGCTGGAAATGGTAGCTTGGGGGGGGAATTACAGATCTCAGGATTTTTTGGGGGGGAGTCCTATGCTTTGAATATGTGCTGAATATGCTTTAAATCAGGCTTTCTCAAACTCGGTCCTCCAGATGTTTTTGGCCTACAACTCCCATGATTCCCAGCTAGCAGGACCAGTCATCAGGGATGATGGGAATTGTAGTCTCAAAACATCTGGAGGGCCGAGTTTGAGGAAGCCTGCTTTAAATGTATAATGTGAATCTTCATCAGAAGTGGTACGCCTCTGAATGCCTGTTGCTGAGGATCACATGCAGGAGAGTGCTACAGTGGTACCTTGGGTTAAGAACTTAATTTGTTCTGGAGGTCCGTTCTTAACCTGAAACTGTTCTTAACTTGAGGTACCACTTTAGCTAATGGGGCCTCCTCCTCCTGCTGCGCCGCCAGAGCACGATTTCTGTTCTCATCCTGAAGCAAAGTTCTTAAACTGAGGTACTATTTCTGAGTTAGCGGAGTCTGTAGCCTGAAGCGTCTGTAACCCGAGGTACCACTGTACTGCTCTCATGGCCTGCTTGTGGGTTTCCCATAGGCATCTGGTTGGCACTGTGAGAACAGAACAGTGGCCTAGGTGGGATTTTTGTCTGATACAGCAGGGCTGTCCTTAAAAAGCAACCCCTGTGCCCATTGCTGTAAATTACTCCTTTGCACCAGGGAAGGCCTACCACCCTCACTGTCTACATACCCTCCAACAGGGATGTCCCATTCCATAATTCTACACATCTTACTGGGTTGCCCCAGCCACCCTGAGCAGTTTCCAACATATATAAAAACATAACAAAACATTAAACATTAAAACAAAACTTCCTCATACAGGATTGCCTTCGGATGGCTCGGGGATCAGAAAACTCCATACCCTCCAACATTTATCCAATGAAAATAGGGACGTCCTAAGGAAAAGTGGGACATAATGGTTCTTCATCCTGGAGAAGAGTGACTAGTGGGGTGCCACAGGGTTCTGTCTTGGGCCCGGTCTTATTCAACATCTTTATCAACGACTTGGATGATGGACTCAAGGGCATCCTGATCAAATTTGCAGATGACACCAAACTGGGAGGGGTGGCTAACACCCTAGAGGACAGGATCACACTTCAAAACGACCTTGACAGATTAGAGAACTGGGCAAAAACAAACAAGATGATGTTTAACAGGGAGAAATGTAAAGTATTGCACTTGGGCAAAAAAAATGAGAGGCACAAATACAAGATGGGTGACACCTGGCTTGAGAGCAGTACATGTGAAAAGGATCTAGGAGTCTTGGTTGACCACAAACTGGACATGAGCCAACAGTGTGGCGCGGCAGCTAAAAAAGCCAATGCAATTCTGGGCTGCATCAATAGGAGTATAGCATCTAGATCAAGGGAAGTAATAGTGCCACTGTATTCTGCTCTGGTCAGACCTCACCTGGAGTACTGTGTCCAGTTCTGGGCACCACAGTTCAAGAAGGACACTGACAAACTGGAACGTATCCAGAGGAGGGCAACCAAAATGGTCAAAGGCCTGGAAACGATGCCTTATGAGGAACGGCTAAGGGAGCTGGGCATGTTTAGCCTGGAGAAGAGGAGGTTAAGGGGTGATATGATAACCATGTTCAAATATATAAAAGGATGTCACATAGAGGAGAGAGAAAGGTTGTTTTCTGCTGCTCCAGAGAAGCGGACACGGAGCAATGGATCCAAACTACAAGAAAGAAGATTCCACCTAAACATTAGGAAGAACTTCCTGACAGTAAGAGCTGTTTGACAGTGGAATTTGCTGCCAAGGAGTTTGGTGGAGTCTCCTTCTTTGGAGGTCTTTAAGCAGAGGCTTGACAACCATATGTCAGGAGTGCTCTGATGGTGTTTCCTGCTTGGCAGGGGGTTGGACCTGATGGCCCTTGTGGTCTCTTCCAACTCTATGATTCTATGATTCTATGATTCATTCTGGAATCAAATCAGATGGCTTCTCTAATTCAGGGATGTCCCTGGAAAATAGGGACACTTGGAGGGTGTGTGTCTACCGACCATAGCTGTTTGAAGATACATACAAAGTTTTTGTTTGTAACATAGAACTATTCCTGGTGACAGCAGACTTTTCCCTTGATGGTGTCATAGCCCATAAAATAGCGTCTTAACTATAATCTTTTGCCAACTGCTAACACTTATTCAGTAGAAACAATGAGAATTTCCCTGCTGAGGTTTCTGAAAGCTCTGGCCTGTTCCAGCCAAGACAGGATGACTCAGAAGTAAGAAATCTGGGGCATTTGTCCTCCACAAATTTTGTAAACAGAGGACCAACAGGAGGTATGCTCTGGGAATCAATAGGAAAAAATAACTCAAAAGGAATAATAGGTCATTCATTCAAGAAACTTAATCTTGATGGTGATAGAAAAGGGCACAGACAGCACAATCCTATACATGCTTACTCAGAAGAAAGTCTCATTGCTTTCAATGGGTCTTACTCCCAGGTAAGTTTGCACAGGATAGTGTATAGCCTTAATAGCTGGCATAGCTGAAAATAATTTCCCACTTTAAAATATTATTCACTGGTTATATGGACTATCATTACCGTCAAACTGCATGACGATGCTCAGAATTGCAAAAGAATTTCACCTGGTGGGATTCAGCTTTTACACAGAGTTGACCTAATGAAATTAATTTACTTAACATA
Source organism: Podarcis liolepis (assembly GCF_965112155.1). Classification (NCBI taxonomy): domain Eukaryota; kingdom Metazoa; phylum Chordata; class Lepidosauria; order Squamata; family Lacertidae; genus Podarcis; species Podarcis liolepis. Next base: position 74,518,190 of record NC_139557.1, read on the forward strand.
GTCACATTCATTAATTTCAGTGGGTCTGACCTAGGTTAATAATAAAAATAATAAGTTATCTTGGTAAGTTTAAAACAGATGAATAATTTATTCTCGTAAAGTACATCTGCAATGAATTTTGTTAATCAAAATAAGTAAATAGTGTGTTTACAGAAATGCCATAAGCAATGAAAGCAATTTACACTAGGCAAACCTTATTAAAAAATCTATATTTTAAATTTGAGACTAAGGACACATCTAGGCAGTTGCTATTTTACAGTGGGATTCAATCATACACCCACAAATTTAGGTTGTGCAATTACAGTTGATTTGGAGTTCTTCTGGAAAAAACCCACTTCCTCCCAAAGTTGAACTTTTTGGAATAAGGAAAACAATGGCAAAATCCAATGGAAAGTGTGGGATTACATTTATTTGACACAGATTTACCGTATCTAACCCGCCTGCAAACAAATCAGAATGAATGCTCAATAAACAGGTCACCGGGAAGTGACCTAATGATGTTCTGGTTGCAGCGATGAATGAATGAATGCTTACTGTCTTTTTTTTTTTGGCAGGGGGATCCTGCAATTAAATCAGTGGTCCCCAAACAAGACATTTGAGCAATAGTTGAGAGAGCTAGGTATGGTTAGCCTGGAGAAGAGAAGACTGAAAGCCATTTTCAAAGATCTGAAGGGATGTCACGTGGAAGATGGAGTGGTTGTCTTCTGCTCGGTAAGATAGGACCCAAACCAATGTGTGATTTTTTTGGTTTTTGCTGTTGTTAGGTTTTTTCCTCCTATTTGTCTTACATTCTTTTATAACTGAGAGCTGTTTTGAACTTTTTCTGGAAGAAAAGTAGGAAGGGGAAAAGCACGTTAAATTAAAACAATGAATAACAAGTCTACGCTGTATGTCATCAAAGCCCCTATCCATCAATTACAATTTACATGGGAAATTCACGGAAAGGGAATGCAGAAGAGGTTGACTGTATTGAATTAAAATATTCAAGTTAAACATGGCCTTGTTTTTGTCCTGAGACTTGTTTATAGAGCATGGCCTTGAGTAGTGGCCAAAGTGCCTATTACTGGTTTGTGACTGACACTGCTGTAATGAGCTGGAAGGCACCAAAATACCTCTCTCAGACTAAAAGAGTTTTAATTGTAGAGCAATATATGGAATTACACTGATGAGCTTCTGAAATCATGCTGAAATTATGGTTTTAGTTTATAGGGAATGCCTCCTGGATGTGTTGGCCTAAACTCGGAGCTAATTCACATTCCCACTTTTCGGAATGCCATCCACTTGCTTCATTTCAGCCCAAATTCAACAATTCATGAAGTAAATACGGTCATCTAAATACCAATTTGTCATGTGCAAAAAACAGATTTTTAGTCATGCCGCTGCAAATCTCCCTAATGTGATTTGAAGACATAATGCTACATTTCTCTCCATGCTTGTGATATTTGAATCACATGGCTTGAACAGTTTAATCCAGGGTTATGCGGAGTATGTTAGCGTTGAAACACTAACAGGAGCTGAACTGAATAATGAATTCCCGCTAAAGGAGCACACTGTACGTGAGGGCTTTTTTAAAAAGAAATTTTCACGAGGTGGGTACGTGTGTGGAATAAACTCAAAGGGGCATCCTGCAAATCATGCAAAAAGGCATTTTTAATCTTCATTTGATATTGTTAAATGCAGCTTTAAATAAAATAACAGGTGGGTGTCCTGCCCACATCTAACACAAATCCCGGCTATGTCCATGCCTGTGTGCTCAATCTTGAGCAAGTAGTGTTCCAAATTAGTTTGATTAAAGCGGGTAAAGGTAACACTGTGGTCTAAACAACTGAGCCTCTTGGGCTTGCTGATCAGAAAGTCGGCAGTTCGAATCCCCGCGATGGAGTGAGCTCTCGTTGCTCTGTCCCAGCTTCTGCCAACCTAGAAGTTCAAAAGCATGCCAGTGCAAGTAGATAAATAGGTACTGCTGTGGCGGGAAGGTAAACAGTGTTTCTGTGCACCCTGGTTTCTGTCACAGTGTACTGTTGTGCCAGAAGCGGTTTAGTCATGCTGGCCACATGACCTGAAAAGCTGTCTGTGGACAAACACCGGCTCCCTCGGCCTGAAAGCGAGATGAGGACTGCAACCCCATAGTCGCCTTTGACTGGACTTAACTCTCCAGGGGTCCCTTACCTTTACCTTTTACCTTGTTTAAAGCAGGAATTGAAGAAGCACTACATTCTTGATTTAGTAAACACATTTCAATTTGTTGCCCTTGATTGTCTGCTCTCCCCACCCCCTCCCAGCAGAATTTATTCAGAATTGCATTCTGGGAGCAGAATAGAATAGAGGCTCTGAAAGATACAATCTTGGGAAGCAGCCTTGTCTACTAGTCCCTTGCCTATTTAAACTGAAAGAAGAGAGTTGGTGCTCAGAGCGGAGGAATTGAGAGAGCACATCAGGAGGCAGACGTGACTAAAACCGGCTCTACATGGGCAAATCCTTGAAACAAAAGCAATTGGCTGGAAGCAATTGTCTCAGCAGAAACTGCCATTTACAAATTCCTCTTCATTTCTCTGTTTCTCAGCAAGCCAGAGTGAGATGGGATCAAGTCTTCAGGTCCCAGCCTTTTCAAAAAATGTTGCTTAGAGGCAAATGACATGAAAGTTTTCTTCCTGAAAAGCAAGGGGAGGAGCCACTGCACACAACAGAGGAAGATTCTTAAAAACAACAAAAACAGCGTCACAATTTGGCATTTTCTCACCATATAGAAATGTAATTAATATAAAAACCTTCATGTATTTGCATAAATCCTTCCCAAGAATCATTCCACAATGCTGGGGAGTTGACTTTAATTACAGAAGGGATGTATTTTGTTCCTTGTGTAAAACCCATCAGCCCAATTAAGAATGTTTTAAAGGTACTGATGTCTGATTCTGCCTGCTTCATTGCTCACTGGAGTCCATCAATGGGAAATGAAATAAAAATGAAGTGTGAAACAGTTTGGTTCTGTGCCCAGAAGAATTTTATGGTGAGACTGAGAGCTGATTCTTAAGCTATGATTTAACAGCCCTTTTCCAGTTTGCCAGACTATAAGTGCAACAAATGGGAAGTTCTGCTGTTCGTGTAAGACCCATAAGATCCTCTGCTTTGGATGCAACATATTTTCTCCAGAACTCAAACTATTCTACATTTTAGTTACATTTTTCATTTGTATTGTCATAGATCTAGGGTACCAGAGTCTGTTAATGAATGGCAGAAATTAATAGATGGTAGTATTTAGATAATATTTGGGATAGGAAGGGAAAATACAAGCTGCAGAACTGGCCCGGCCATGAAATTCCTGGGTTAGTTTGTGCAAACCAGCCTGGCTAGGCTAGCTAAGTGCAGAGCCATTAAGGAACAATGGGCAGTCAGTACTGGACAATTAAAGCCAATTGGCAATGCAAAAAGCTATTCTTCCCTGCTCAAGTTGACAGGAGATTTGGAAGGTTGCCAAGGTGATGGGGGAGCATGATGTCACAGGAAAAATGTGTCCTTTTTGAAATCTAAAGGTGTTCTGGGAACAAGGCAGAACTCCATGTGGCGTTGGCTGGAGGAGGCAGCCCCGAGAGATCAGGAGCCATAACTGATTGCTGCTATAACCAAGCAAGTATTAGAAATAACCCCAGAATTGGCCTTACTAAACATCTTCCAGGACAATAATGCCCACTTACACCACAAAGAACTCATAACCCACCTACTTTTAGCAGCCAGAAACATCATAACCAGACACTAGGGAGACCTGTCAGGAGTAAGCATGGACCAATGGTACCAAATAGTATGGGAAACAGCCTTACTAGAAAAATTAACCAATAAACTGAAACTGACATGGGGACAAGTAGAAGAAGACACATACACAGCCCAACAAGACAATGACAAAAATCCACCAACAGCATACAAATCGATATGGCTAACCTGATCCAAAACACCCACCCACCCCACTCACACATGAAAAGAAAGACCACCACAGCCAACCACAAATGAACAACCACACCCTAGGCCAACCCCAACCTCTCTCACCACCAAAGAAACACAAGTGAACAGCAGAGGGTATGCACAAAAGCATATCGGTTACATTTCCCATACTTAGACCAACAGTGATACATGTCCAACAACATAGTCCTTTAAATAAATTGGGTGCTTGGAAACTCTGCCAGACCGCCGGGGACTGGTAGCCAAGTCCGGGGGGCCACCCAATTCTTGCTGAGGCTGTGGTGCGACCCTAGGTGGCGTTGAAACCAAATCCCCTGGATCCGCTGCTGTGGGTGGAGCCTCCGCAAGTGGAGTGGTCTGAGTCTGTGGTAAGTCTGGCAGACCCTCTGAAGCAGCTTGGTTCGGCTCCACGCTGGCAGTTTGCGAGAGAGGTGTAGGTGGAGCCTCACCGTCTCTTCTGGAGCCACAAGCGCAGTTGGGGGCACCACGGTAGTGTCCAAGTCCCCAACCCTGCACCTAAGCTGGTCTATGTGCCGGCGCCACAAGCGTCCGTCTTCGAGTGCCACCTGGTACGAGCGAGGTCCAGTGACTCCCACTACTGTGGCTGGCACCCAAGGAATGTCCCCCACATAGTTCCGGGCAAAGACCTGGTTTCCTGGAACAAATGACCGTGGCGCATTGGCACAGCCTGGGGGTTCGGCTACGGCAAAGTCCGGGTGCAGCCGGTCGAGCGGTGACTTGAGGCGGCGGCCCATAAGCAGTTCAGCAGGACTCCGCCCTGTGGCCGCATTGAGGGGTGATGTGTTGCACGAACAAGTATTCGGCGACCCGCTCGTGCCAGTCTCCCCGGTCCAGGCGCGCCAGTGCCTCTTTAGCCGAGCGCACCATTCTCTCTGCTTGCCTGTTGCTGGATGGATGAAAGGGTGCCGTTAGGGCATGGCGGATGCCCAGTCCCAAAAGATACCGCTCAAAAGTGCCTGATGTGAACTGCGGTTCGTTGTCGGAGACAAGGACATCAGGACACCCATGCGTCGCAAACAGGCCTCGCAGCACCCGGATGATGGCCTCGGTAGTGGTGGAGGCATTAGCTTCCACTGTACCTCGATTTTTGCAATAGCACAACCCTGGGTAAGTGCCTGGAACCCCCTGGAATCTTGCTAATGCTCAGCAGAGATTGGGAGTGGTGCGCAACCTTTGTAACAGTATTTCGTCCTTCCGCCAAGGAACCCAGAGCAGTGTTTTAGCTTCAAAGCAACTATATGGGGTAGGTTAGGCTGACAGGGAGTGACTTCAACAAGGCCCTACAGCCTTGCAACTGACTGGGGATTTGGACCCGGGTTTTCAGCACTGAAACCCATGAAGCCAAATACCCTGCTCAGGCCAATCGTGTGCAGTTACTAATGGAGTCAAGTGGTTCTTTGCCTGATCAAGAGAGCCATTGAAATAGTGCGTGGTTTCTTGACTGACAAGGAACCCAAGAATTCTCAACCCCTCCCTGTTTGTACCATCATTAGTCAGGATGGAAGAAGGAAGTTCTGGGGGAGGGAAACCTGCCTGGTTCCAAGGCAAAGGTAGGAGAAGTTGCTGGTTAATTTCATTTTTGGAAGCAAGCTGTAGTTTAGATTTGCGTCTAGGTTGGAGGGCAGCCACACAGATGATGGGGCTCAGGGGTGAACCTGAAACAAGAGGTTTGGATTACACAGAAGGGGGCAACTAAACAATAGGAATAAGTTCCTGATGGGACGAGCTGCTCAACAGTGGAACAAGCTGCCTCAAGAAGTGGTGGATTCTCCATTAGAAGTTTTAAAATAGAGGTTGGACCTATGGATGTTGTAAACATGGCTCTCCATCAACAAAGGGTTAAACTAGAAAACCAACTTGTCCCCCTTCCAACTCTCCAATTCCACCATACTCATGAAAAGATTTCTCCATACTTTGCGAATTTAGCGAAAAGATTTCTCCATACTTTCCAAATTTAGCGAATCTTCTATTTTGCTGTCTAAACAGTCTCTCTGCTACCCAGTTGACTGCTACTGTTTGTCACCCTCCTCTATTGCCATCTTCTCCTCTAGCTGGAAAAAATGAGAGGCTGGCTTTGAGCTCCTGTCCTGCTTACCACCTAGTAGGCTGGAACCTTTGCTCTTTATGCACCTGGGATGCTTGAGCAGGTGGGAGGTGTTTTTATTTTTTTGTGGAGCAGACAGGAAGGAGAAATTAAAGCTCTGGTTACCCACACAAGCTGTGCAGGCCTGATCTAGTGTGGTTTTCTTTGTTGATCTTCATGTGGCTGATTTTCTGTGGTGTTATTGTTTTGTTCTAAATGTTCTACCCTTGAGTATTTTAGTATTTTATTAGAAAGGTGGGATTTTTTTTAATTGCAAACAAGTTAAAAGCTGCCTCTAGACAGATTGCTCCTAGTGCTAATACTCATTGCTCTTCCTGCAGCAAGAAAAAAGAATGGAAGCAGATCAGGGAAAACACACAAGGACAATGAACATGTGGACACTCTATAAAATATCCAAAGTAATAAACAATAGGCTATTTGTCCACTTAGAACTGGAGACCCTAACTAACACATGTGGTGGACCTGTGCTGCGGCTAAGGCTATGGGGACTGGTTGATTTCCATTCTTTTTATTCCTCACTTTTCCAATCTTAAATTCAGTTCTTTACATTTCTGCATATATTGTGATTTTTTTATTTAAAAAAAACAATGAAAATTCATCAACATTTTCGTGGAAATTTCTCCTAATGAACATTTTCCTGCAGTTTTGACTAACAATTTTTGCAAACAATTCCCCCCAATGGATGCATCTTATTTTTGTATATTATTTTCACTACTATATTAATATAAGCATTTTAATAAACATTGTATGTTTGGAGAACCGCATCGCAGAATTCAGAAGGGTAAGAATTCCAAAGGATGGCTATGTGTCAGTACTCATATTGTTTCAAAAACTAAGAATTTGATAGATTTGCCTTTAAATGTGAGATGAAACACATTTCTCCCCCAACTCAAGCGCTCATTGAGCATGTAGATCATGTACCCCCATTGGTTTGATCATTTCTATCTCCCATTAACACTTCGTAGTGCTTCTGAAAATGGTGTTGGAAGACCATATTCCCTGTGGATCTTACCAGGATGCAATAGTACAAATGATTGCACAGTGGAGGAAAATAGGTTGTGTGAATCTACCCCTAATTGCCTTAATTAGAATTGAGCTGTCAAGGCAAAGGGTCACACTGTTCCCAGCCTGCAACTCACTGCTTGAATGTGTTGACATATCAGCTAGTGGTGCTTTTCACTTTAAAGGGATTCAGAGGATTAACTCACCTTGTTAAGTTATAAAATTTTATGTCTGCTTGTAAAGGGAGAAAAATAATGATGGCAGCTATTTTTTAAACACCAAAAAAAATGGACCAGACCACCAATACTCTTTCAAATTAGGAATGTGGCTCTAAAAATCTAATCTCTGCAGGGGATCAGCTTGTAGCCTTTCATCTCCAAAATGGAATGAAGCACATCGACTCATTGAGCCCAGAAAAGTGCAGGCAGGGCAACAAGAAAGCTTTGTGTAATAAAACGTGAACTTGCGTGCTTAAGTATTTGGCGGTGGTTGAGTGTTTCAAACTGTCTTCACTACAACATAAATAATCCCATCAACTTTGAAGGGAATGCAAGGTTAACTCTCTTGCTACCCTGTAATTTATCATACTGATATATCAGAAAGAGCTCAGTTAGGGTCACCAAAGTTGTATCAACAGGTTGTTATTTTTCAGGATCCCTTAAGCCAGGGGTCAGCAAACTTTTGCAGCAGAGGGTCGTCCACTGTCCCTCAGACCTTGTGAGGGGCTGGACTATATTTTTTGGGGGGGAATGAACGAATTCCTATGCCCCATAAATAACCCAGAGATGCATTTTAAATAAAAGGACACATTCTATTCATGTAAAAACATGCTGATTCCCAGACCGTCCATGGGCCGGATTTAGAAGGTGATTGGGCCGGATCTGGCCCCTGGGCCTTAGCTTGCCTACCCATGCCTTAAGAAATCAAAGAAGATTTTCCTACTACTTTTTTCATCCTTTAGCCTAACACTGAACCAATTCGCCAAGTGCGGATCCTTATGCAACCAAAATGGCACCATCCATGGACAAGAAAGAGGTACCAGGAGGCTTGAGGGAACCCCAAGGTTTGCAGAAGCAGGAAAAACAAAGGCAGAGAGCTCAGAACATTGAGTTTAGACCAGCCTGTCAAGTGTGTTATGCTATGAGGTGGCCGTCTGTCTTCTTTATTAAAACCCTGTTCTGTTTCCTTATTTCCCTCGCCTCTCTCAGGATTGCTGGTTGTCTGTAGCACCACCTGTAGGAATTTATGGGGAGCTTAATTATTAACAGCATGATTCTTTGAGAGGAAATGGGAAGCCCATCCACCACAAAGCAGATGACTAGTTTTCTGAAAGAAATTGCACAAAAGTGGGCAGGGGGAGGAGAAACGGGGCCATTTGGCAGATCTTTGTTGTTGCTTCTCCCCCCCGCCCCCCGCCCCAATGCTGTGAGTGTTCAGTTAAAGTTGCTGGAGTGGAACACCTTGCAGACACACTTTTCAGACAAACCAGCCTATGCTTGTTTATTTGGAAATATTTTTATTTTAGCTATTTATTTATACAGTCTATTACATCCACATATTGACCAAGCTCAGCCTTGCTGAACTTCAGCAAAGCTACTGCACAAGGTGTCTTAAACTGAAACCATGCCCAGAGAATAAAGTCCCAGTGAGATCGAAGAGGCTTGCTCCTGAGTAAGTACACAGGACCGCAGCCCAAGAAGATGAGCACCAGAAGTCTGGTAGGTGGTCTCAGCCTGATCACTCAGTCTTCCTTGCCCATTTTGTGCAGGTTAAGATGATGGGATTTCTAGAGTCTGTGCTTTGCTTGCAAGTTCAGTGCCTGACATATCCAGTTAAAAAGATCAGGTTAGCAGGTGATGGGAAGCAGCTCTGTCTGAGGCCCTGAACAACCACTGCCAGTGTGGTGTAGTGGCTAAGAGCGGTAAACTCGTAATCTGGGGAACCAGGTTCGCCTCCCCGCTCCTCCACATGCAGCCGCTAGGTGACCTTGAGCTAGGTCACACTTCTCTGAAGTCTCTCAGCCCCACTCACCTCACAGAGTGTTTGTTGTGGGGGAGGAAGGGAAAGGAGAATGATAGACACTTTGAGACTCCTTCGGGTAGTGATAAAGCGGGATATTAAATCCAAACTCTTCTCTTCTTCTTCTTCTGCCAGTCAGAGCAGATATTTATGGGTTAAATGGATAAATAGTTTGAGGAGACAGCTGTTGGCGATTTGCAGTATAGAAGCGCTGCAGAGAGATTGCTGGGGAGACCATGCATTAAAAAGGGACTCAAAAATAACTTAAACAAGGTTTTAATTACAAAAACAAAAACTCCTTATACACTAAATACATCAACAACAAACCAGACCCAACCACCAACCCATGCCCCAGGGTAATGGAAGAGCTAGGTGCTGCTCCTCATATACTACATCCAATTGCTGACACAGCTTAATCAGTACAACTCAGCAGCACCTGCTATGTTTCACAGCTGTAAAGCTGGGTCTCGTTAATTTGCTCTGTCCCCTTAAAGACATACACATCGGGTGGAACAATGATGAACCTTTACATTTAAAGAAACCATTCAACAGCAGCTCCTTGTGTTCCTAAGAATTATTGAAATAATGTACAAAACTAGCTCTGAACCCCACCCCCAAATGGTGCTGTACAACTATCAAGTCTTGTGCTGACATTTCAAAGCTCTTTTAGAATAAACAGTTCTAACAGGAGGTTGTGTGTGTTCCATGGGGGCAGGAACAGATTTTTCTGACTTTGGTGACTTTCGGGGGAATTTGGGACTGCGTTCTAGAAACTCATGGCACTCCCTATACGTAAACTGAACTCCCAATGTCTTGATATGCAAAATCCACACCTGCGCATGCCTTTCTTGGTAATCTTCCCTGGCAACAGCTACAGGCATGTGTGCATGTGTCTGTGACAGATTTTTGAAATATTCCCAAACCAGTTCACTATGCTAACATTCCCTTGGCTCCACAAGCCACCTCGTCAAGTATAAAACTGGCATGTGACAAGAAACTCAAAGTTTGGATGTGTCTCAAAAGATATCTGCCTGCATCCTTTGTTTATTGTACTCACCTCCCTTTCGCCTTGCTCTTTCTATTGTCTCCCCACTGTTTACATTTAGATTGTAAATCCCACTGGAGAGGGGCTTTTGCTTATGCCACTCAGCAGGCAATTTATCACATGTTTGGTTGAGGGAAAACAGAAGAGAAGTTATCTAGGCCAGGAAAGCATATAACCATCAGCTTCAGAAGGGGCCTGAGAGACCTGCTGGGGCAACCCCTCCCCTGCACCTTCCCAGGGTCTACTTGAAACCTGTTTGCCCCAAGGGAAGTGTGGAAGGCCAGGGAGTGTGTGCCCTCAGCTCATGTCCTCAGCTCCTGAGAGGAAGCCCATCAGTCACCTGAGAGGATTCTGCTCTTTAGACCAGCTGTTTCTTTTAGTACAGTGGTACCTCGGGTTACAGACGCTTCAGGTTACAGACTCCACTAACCCAGAATTAGTATCTCGGGTTAAGAACTTTGCTTCAGGATGAGAACAGAAATTGCCTGGCGGTGGCAACAGGAGGCCCCATTAGCTAAAGTGGTACCTCAGGTTAAGAACAGTTTCAGGTTAAGAACTGACCTCTGGAATGAATTAAGTTCTTAACCTGAGGTACTACTGTATTGTAAAATCATAAACCACTTTGAGTGCCTTGGTAGAGAGGCGGTATAAAAGTATCATTAAATAAACAAATTGCACCACCAATAGACTGATAACAATCATGTTACATGCTCCACACTTCTTCTAGTGAGGAGAAATTGTGAGGGCGGCATACTCTGCTTTTAACTTTCTTTGGGTGAAAAAGCACTAGAGTGTGTGGTTTTTTAAAAAATAGTAATATGTGGTTTGAACGTGGGTGGTGCTGTGGGTTAAACCACAGAGCCTAGGGCTTGCTGATCAGAAGGTTGGTGATTCGAATCCCCGCGACGGGGTGAACTCCCATTGCTCGGTCCCTGCTCCTGCCAACCTAGCAGTTCGAAAGCACGTCAAAGTGCAAGTAGATAAATAGGTACCGCTCTGGCGGGAAGGTAAACAGTGTTTCCGTGCACTTCTCTGGTTTCTCCAGAAGCGGCTTAGTTATGCTGGCCACATGACCCGGAAGCTGTACGCCGGCTCCTCACCCAGTAAAGCGAGATGAGCGCAGCGAGATGATTCATCTGCAAGTGGACCTAACGGTCAGGGGTCCCTTTACCTTTACCTTTAATATGTGGTTTATCTGAAAATATACAAGTAGAAGCAAGAAGTGTGTGTGGTCCTGCCATGCAACAGATCTGCTTTCAAACATCAGATCTTCAGCACAACAGATATGGCATCTCCAAGGTGACTTCAGTTGACAGCTATGTTTTCCTCCTCTTGGGCTATCTCCTATACAGAGGAAGATTGCCCAGTCATTGTAACAACCATGACCATACTGTTGACCTGTATCTGAGGTAGGACAAAGCTTTTTTCATACTCTGTGTTTATGAATGCACTTTTTAGAACAAATATCAGTGTCTTTTTTTAAAAAATGCTGAGGTGCATTCCAACATCATGTATGAATCATTCCCAGGGCGTATGCTTCAGAAGAAATGAAAAGCTGATTGGCTAAATACCTTATGAGTTGGGGTGGGGGTGGGGGATTGAAGCAAAAGTTGTGCTTAATAGTTTCCTGGGAAGACTATGGAGAGCCAGACAGAACCATTTATTTAACAAAATTCATATGGCAGCTTGATTGTGGAAAAACCTAAGCAATTTCCATGAAATACTAAAATTATAAATAAAACCAGTTAAAAACAATCACAACCATTTAAAGATAACAGTAATTAGCAGTATATATATTAAAAACATTTTAAAAAACGTGAGCACCTGCATGTCTGATCCACCTGCTCAGAACCCAACATGGTATTTTACAGCTCACATTTTTTTCCATCTTGTGCTAAAATTCTCACCCTTCTTACCACCAGGAATTCAGCTCTGATGGATGATTTCTAGAAAACACACACACATCCCCATGAGCCCCCTCCATGCTTTGGTAGCTATTGCCTCCCCACTCGAGGCTATTGTTGTGAGCCACCCACAGCCCCCTGCTCAAAGTCACTGAACAATTTCCAAGTGCCATTTGAGCCCCTCGCTTAGTTTGCATACATGGCATTACATCACCTCACAAAGCATCTATCACTCAAGCTCCACACAATGGGAAGGGGTTGTCCGTTCTCAATTTGGGGTTAATAGTTGCCAAGGGAATGCTTCATTCCAGCGTCAGCTGCTTATGCCCGAGCATGCTGTTTGGAGTGGGCCAGGAGCAGGCCATGGGAAAATTCATGCATACTTTAGGAGACTGAAAGCAAGCCTGCTTTCTCCAAAACAACACACAGTGCACAATAGGGCCTCTGCAAAAGTGCCAGGCCTTCAAGTTGGGGAGAGGAGGGCCAAAGATCACAGGGTTCCCCTCCTGCTAGTTCTGCCCATGCAATATTTCAATACAATGTGCTATTTTTGGTATCTATACAAAACATGAACACAGACAGAAGTGGGTTAGAACAGTTGTTCTTGCATGTCGTTCTGACCAATGCTCAAAGACAGCTGTCACTGAAAGCACCTTTGTTGAACGGTTAATACTTAACAAACACCTGAGATGAGCAAAGCTCTGAAACCCTTCAGAAAGGGAACTATGAGGTCTTTTTCTCGTTCCTCTCCTGTCTCTGTGGGCAGCTCAGCATCTTAGCTAGGAATAGCACAGCATCCTCTGGCTTAGAAGGCCCCGTTTCATTCTAAACCCATCTATTTACTGACAGAGAAGGCACAGAACATATGGCATATCTTAAGCAACACTTGCTGTTGTGGAAAATTGGTTGTGGTTTTTTTTTTTTTTAACGATACCAGTCAGCAATGTGAGCATGTGTGCATATGCATGTCTCCTCCAGCTTTTGGCTCTTCACACAAACAGACAAAACAGACAAACTGGGGAAATAGCTAGGTTCCACACACACACACACACACACACACCTTTTTGCTATTGTTTGCTTCAGTTCAAGAAAAAAAGAAGAGAGTCTAACCTTTAGTTAAAGCGAGTGTGAGACAGTAAATAGTAACATTGGAAGGCAGGAGGTCTTCAAAGGCCAGAATCAAGACAATGGCACTTTGAAATTCACGGGATTTGTTGTGGGGAACACCTCCATTCAAATCCCTCATATCTTCATCTCAAGTGCATTGTTCTTGTTAACAGCAGGCAGTGTACAGTGGTACCTCCATTTACAAACTTAATTCATTCCAGAGGTCTGTTCTTAACCCGAAACCATTCTTAATCTGAGGTGCGCTTTTGCTAATGGGGCTTCCTGCTGCCACCGCCGTGCGACTTCTGCTCACATCCTGGGGCAAAGTTTGCTACCTGGAACGCCTACTTCCGGGTTAGCGGAGCTCGTAACCAAAAGTGTGTATAAGGAGGACAGTACATAATCCAAGGTTCCACTGTACTCTGTGAGCTTTCCATTTCAGATGTTCAGACTGTGGCAGGTTAGCCATGTTCTCTACTTTGCAGAGGACAGCTCTCTATTTAACAGTGTCCTCTTCTAAGTGGCTGGTGCTGCCCATTGGGGTTGGAGGGGTAGAAGGTGTGGAGTTTGACAGGAGGTGGATCTGTAGCTAATGAAAGGCAGAGCCAAATTATTCTTCCTTTGTCCCCATCCAAGCTGAAATGGTTTTAAGTAAGGAGGTAGGAAAGTGAGGGCTGGTTGAGGTTGGTGGGGCAGTGGCCCTGTAACCCTAATGGACCATTCTCCATTGCAAACCAAGTGTTTCTACCCTGGCTCCAATCTGGCATTACAGTTGCTGCTGCCTCCATTGAAGAGGCATCACCACCCTGGCAGAAGCTTGGAGCCGGGAGATTTCCCCATAGACCTATCCCCACATGCAGCAAACTGCATGCATACAACTGCACCCGAGAATCAAGGAACGCGTGGAAAGGTGGAGTCAGAACAGTTGTAGAAAGGGATACACAGTTAAACTGGAGGCCACAAATCCAAAACCACAACAGGATATAAGCTTCTGTGCTGCATGTAATTGTATGTCTTGCCTGCAGCCACAGGGTGTGGCTGGAGTTGGGAGAAATGCTTGGACAAGATGGGGGTCGAATGGCTAAGAAGCACAATTCAGATCTGTGCCTGTCAAACAAGGAGGGACATAAAAATACATGTAAGGGTTAAGGCAAGCTCTAAGTACCGGTGTCGGGTTGAAATTAAAGTGCATTCCTTTCGGGGATGTAAAGCTGGCTGAACTTCCATGGCCACACTATTAAAAATAGAAGGAGGAACTGTAATTTCTAAACCACTAAATGATCTTGGCTCTGGAGTGTGTACAGGAGGGCAGCTACATATTGGTTTGTTGTGCACTAAAAAGATGGAGATTGCAATGTTAGTTTTGTTAGTATTTGCATTGTTTAAACAGAGGTGCAGCAGGATAAGACAGGCAGGATAATAATTGCTGAGATTTAGGGGCAGGTTGATATTTTTGTCCTAGTCTATATTCTTGTGAGTCCATGGGACGCCTCTGCTATTGAGTGAACGGGCTTCATTTTTGTTATGTAATGAAGTTCTCACCCTGGTTATAGGATTGGAGTGTCAAACCCACTGCTTTGTTGATTCAATGGTGCTAGCCAAACCTGATAAGCATCCTTTTTATTAAAGGTTGACTAAGGAGTTGACTGCATTGTCTTAGAAACAAGTATCTAGAGATGCTTTCCTCCCATCAGCTAACTGGCGGTAACGTCATCCTAAGTGTGGGAGAATAATAGGCCAGGGGTCAGTCTTTGCCAAATCTCATCCAGAGCTGGGTGGAGTCTTCCCCTCTATGCTGAACCCAAAGCTATGACTTTAGGACTCCCCTCCACCCCGAAACTTAACTGAAGAGTTTTGTTGTAGTATTAGTGCTGTTGTTCCTTATTAAGCTCAGCTTGTGTGTGTGTGTGTGTGTGTGTGTGTGTGTGTGTGTGTGTGTGTAAATAAAACTATATATCTAAACAACAACAGCCCCCAGTAACCTTCATTCCAAGGAAACCAAACATTAGGTGGTATCACCACCACCATCATCGCCAGCTGGCCTTCACTAGAAGGTGCTAGGGAGAGTTACAGCAATATAAAATACAGTGTTAAAAGCGGCTGAAAACAAATTATAATCACAACTAGAGTGGGTCCTTAAAATATCTCTCTTGGGTGTGTAAGGTGCTGGTAAAGAGGTGCTTCTTCAGCATATGGTGAAAGCTGTACAGTGAAGGTGCCAGATGCACCTATGTGAGGAGGGAATTCCACAGTTTAGGGGCTGCCACGGGAAATGCCCTTTTCTGGGTCACCACCCCCTGAGCTTCTGAGAGTAGTGGAATGACCACAACGTCTGTTTGCTGATCCTAACACCTGAGGAGGTCTGTAGGGAAGCCACTATGGTCACTGATCCCAACTGGCTCAACAGCACTTACACCTGTTGCCAGGTCCTGGGTGCCACTCAATATTAGGTCGAGGGTTGCCACCCCTCTAGTCAGTTCCCTGACTTACTGTTCTGGGGAGCAGTTATTTAAGGCATCTAGAAATGCTACCTCTTTGTCCTGACTGGAATGCAAAAGTAGCCAGTCTGTGTGAGATTAGTTGAAGCCATCTATAGCTACAACATTTCTTCTTTTGGATGCTTCCTTGATTTCATCCCTCACCTCAAGATCTCAAGAACATACTTATGAATAAACTTATGCAGAGCTGACACGGACAAGCAAATGACTGATCTGTGCCTCCTGAGGACTGACAAGCATTTATAAAGCCAGAGAATGGGTGCTAATGCTGATGCCACCCTTGGTCTCTTTCTAGACTTGCAGAAACCTTGCAGACAGTGTAAAATAAGCAATTATTTGCAAACGTAGATGTATTTTATGTGCCACAGACCCACAATTTTCTTAGTAGAAAATGTGTGTCACCTTAATGCATACTTATAATTTTTATTTTAAAAGCAAACTGCACAGTCCTGCCAATACAGGGGGAATTTACGGAAACTTTGTCAGCCTGGACTGTTACCGTAATTGCATTATTCTATATAATCTTCTATAGCATCTCATGCTGCCCACTGTCAGAGACCAAATCCACATTATTGTGAATGTTGATCTATTTTTGCCTCAACAAGGCCATCTGTATATCCTTGTCATTTCCTACATTCTGAATTTGCTCATAAACCTGGAATGTTTCTCTCCCCGCTCCACCTCTGTTGAGCAGATTGCCCTGCCTTTGCCAAGACGTGGGACTATAATCAATGTTTTGAAGCAAAGGACTATTTCACAATGCTTTTTAAATGAACAACTGTTTCACAAATATTTACCTTTCTCTGAAGTGTCATAGCTGTTAAATCCAAAAAGCTCGAAGCACTGTGGTAGAATACAAAGGACAGGGCGGTTATTGGAAAAATAGTAGTGGGAGCTTATTTGTATTACTAACATTGATGCAATAAAGAATAGTTGCAGTCATAAATGTGAAACAATGCCGTCTGTTGTCTCATAGAAAAAAAGACTTGGAGCAAGCCACAAAGACTTGGAAATAAGCCACAAACTAGATGTGTCCTGCAGCTTCTTCTTGGGAAAGGTGAATGTACGTGTGGGAGAGAGCCAGAAAATCTATTTTATTTTCTCCAGTGTTTTGCTACACAACGTTTTGTGGGTTTTTCTTTTCTCCCCTCACCCAGCCCCTTTTAAATTGCCTTTTAACACCAATAACTTCTTCAGGTATTCAAGCCTCCTCCTTGCAATTAACACTTGGCTGCCGCAGATGGTTTGCTTCCTATCCCAAATCCTCTCAGGAATGATAAGAAAAACAAACCTCTTGGCATTGTGTCTCCGGATACCACAATGGGGGAAGTCACGTTATGACAAAGTCTCTGAACCAGATTAGCAGCATCTTACCAGGGAGCAAGGCCCCGAGCTCTCCCCATTTCATGGGTAATAAAACACACGGACACCAATATTTTGGGTTAATGGAAGAATTAAGGCCACAACTTTATTGGTTACAAATGTGAGTGGTATTGGCTTAGGCGATGGAACTAAATCGACTATATCTGACTCCTGCCCACATGCAGGTAGTCCCATAAGGGTGGGAGGGTGGGAGATTTGATGAAGGAGAAGGTAAGTGGAAGGAGCTCCCCGGCTGCGCGGAGGTTTAAATTGGGGTAAGCCATGCCCCTGGTCAACTGGATTGGTCAGCCATGGGGCGTGACGCGGCTGAGACTCCTGGTGATGCGGGCGGCGTCACCACGCCCCTGCTGTACATAGGGAGTGCATGTGGCCCGCCTGCAACCTCACCCCCTGGGAAGGGGAGCAGCCCTCTTTGCTGAAGCCAAGGCCGAATCCTCATCATTGAGGGAACAAACCACGGCCTAGGCTGCATCAGTTCCATTTGCTTACACGGCAGAGGGCTTTTCCACATTTACCTTTTGCCCCACTCTTTGCAGGCTCAGCTCCATGCTAAAAAGACCTTCCAATGCTTGAATACATGGAACTAGCATATATGATGGAAAAGACCTTAGATTGTTCAACCCAAAAGTTCAAAAGGGAATGGGAAATCTATAGAGAATATTTAAAAGAACATTCTAAAAACTTTAGAATGCTTTGAATAGCTCTCGGAACTGACTAAGGTATAATGAAGTCAAACAAGATTTAATAAGGATAAAGTTTATTGGAAAATAGAGGCAAGTAATTAAGAAAACAAAGAACCCATATCGAGGAAGTCGGAAGTTGATGGAACATTTTTGTGAATTTTTGATGTATTGTTCTATTGGTTTTTTTTCTTTGTTTGTAAGAGATGTATTCTGCTTCTTTTGTTAGGTTTTCATATTCTTTTTTACTTTTTTCAAGCTTCTGTTGTGTGTGTAAGTGTTGATTTTAAACCAATAAAGATTAATATTTTTTTTTTTAAAAAAGTTCCATGACCGAGTGCTTTGTGGGTTTTCTTTTTGCCTCAGAGCTTTCCCCATGAAAATCTACTCTCGAGTGCTCAATTGGAGCAAACACCAGTTCAGGTTTCTGAGGACTGCTGTTTGTGCCGATTGAGCTTTAAATAAAAGCAAGTTTTCATAGGGAGAGCTCTGGAGTATATATATAAAAAAATGGTGATTTAGACATGGAGGTGTACTGTGCCCTGACGAATTCTCCACACAAATCCAATTTTAGATGCATAGAAAAGGCTGTAGATGAGAGAGAAAAGAATTTTACCCCAGCTTATTCCCTGATATGGACTTTCTGGAAGCATCTCAACTGGCTTCCGTTTCGGGCCTCTATAATTATAAAAAGCACACACCTACCATATCTTTTTTAGTAGATATGAGAACAGATGTTTCTCCCCAGGACTATGAAGTCGTATCTGCCCTTTCATAGTTTGATTTAATTATTTTTAGACATTGTCATCAACCAATCTTTCAAGAACGCAGCTCGTCTACAAGCGAACTTAATTTACACAACTAGACTGGAGTTAATATTTTTTATATTTGCAGAATACTTAGAAGTTTATTCACAAAGATTTCCAATACAAATATCAAGCAAACTACATGTCCCATATGGTTATTGGTGTGCATTATGGAGCAGTGTTTTAACAAATATTTGTCTGCTGCTGTAATTTTTTTGCTATTTAAACATTTTAAAGTTGATACTGTGTGCTATTTTATTGTTATTTTTAAGAATTTGGAAGCTTTGTCAAAGTACAATTTGTTATTGTATTTATACAATAACAAATTGTACTTTGACAAAGCTTCCAAATTGTATTTATACAGGCAGTCTTGTGAAGGTGGATACCCTGAAAGCAGGGCAGAAAATAAAAATAAAACCAATATATTACTTCTATACCACCCATCATCTGCAGATCATGAGGTGGTTTACAATATAAAAACTCAAAAATACATACTATACTAACAACCGGAACAATGCCCCCACAACAGTTTAAAAGGCCATAGACCGTTTAATTGGACAAAGGCCTTGGAGAAAAGGATTGTTTTAGCTTGTTCCTTTTCACTGAGTTTCCCCCCACAGGGCCATTTCCTCTCCTGTCATAGTTAGTTATTTACTCATTTCCAAAAGTTTTCAATTATTTGACCTGGCCTTCCAGTGTGCAGGAATCCTGCACCTTCAGCGACCAGCTTTTCCCCATTTATCCACCTGTTTATACTTCCATGGAGTCATTTGCTTGTGAGCTAGAAGTTGATGTACTGATTTTCATCAGACTTGGCACAAGGTGACAACTTTATATTTTTGTTCCAGATACCGGTATATCCTCAAAACTTTATTCCAGCTGTACACATATCCAACTGTTCCATTATTTAACCATTCTGGCACCATTCTCAAAATAATGAATCTTGGGGCTCCTAAACAATAACTCTTCACACTAAATTTAGCACAGGTCCTAGTACATTTAGGGCCCCTATATAAATTGCTAAAAGGTTTATTCCGATCTGTTCTCTCCAGCATGCTTCACCTGCGCCAGGCCATATGTTTTCCATAAAGGCTCAGTCAGGGATACTATTTCATCTGTTTTGAAAGATTCTACAGGTGAAATCCTCAGGCTCTAGATTTTAAGCTATCCCAAACTTTAATAATGCAGGTCACTATTATATTCTCATTACCCTTAACTTACTTCTGCCATTTTTTACTCCAGGGGAGGAATTTCAATAAATATTTGGAACATTCTAGTTCTGACTTAGACCAGCCCCCCTCACTATGATGGTGCTTTTTAAAGCTAGTTATCCTGCTATCCTGACCCATCAGTACATAGCAAATTTTCCCCCTACTATTCAAGAAAGAACCTCTCTGAAGAAATTCCTTTGAGAAATATATCCCTAGGAGAATTATATGAGGTGAACTACAGTATGTGATGAATAATATTTTCCACTTCTCTGTGGCTGCAGATACATAAACAACCATTTTACAGGTATTTTGGCATACCTCTCATCTAAATATGCTGTGGACATAGTTTGTAAATCCCTTCCCCATTGCTTCAACCGATAATTCACAAAAGTAATCTAGAAGACTATAATCAGTGCTTTTTTTCTTTTAAAAAATTGTTTAGGGGTACTCTCATTTTCACTCAAGAAAATCACCGGGAAAGGAAATGAAGCTGTTATCAGATTCACAAAATGTTTAGGGGTATGCGTACCCCTGCATTACCCTAGAAAAAAAGGACAGACCATAATCACTCAGATTTCACAGAGTAATACAACTGTGAAAACTGCATTATTTGGACATAATATCTAGGTATCGGAAGGTCCCATCTCAGTTTTTAACACACTGCTTTGCCATCTTGAGGGCACCGACAATCAGACCATACTTGATTAGAAAGATTTCACATTTGTTGGCCCAGCTTTGTACAGATCTATTAGAAATTTGCTCCAAATAACATTTGGGGGGGCAATCTTGTGTCAGGCTCTAAATTCAGCCAAGACAGATGCAAAGCAACATGAACTCTGGATGATATGGAAAATAACCCAACCTCAGATCTTATTGTGACAATGGGAGAGTAACATGGGACACCCAAGAGTGAGCTCAAAAATAAATTATGAAGAGTTTTCAGTTTAATAGTATTTCTCCAGCCCCATAAATCTGCAACATAACTACTTGTGGGATTTGCCCCCCCTAACCCCCCCCTTAAATGCAAGGGCTACTAAAGTTAAAAATGGCCTTAATCAGTTAAAAATGGCCTTAGTTAGATGTGAGGCTGAGAGGCTTGTAGGTTTCAAATGCCTGCCCCAAGTACAATTTTGGTTGAATTTAATTCCTAGATACCGTATTTTTCTCCCTATAGGACGCACTTTTTCCCCTCCAAAAATGAAGGGGAAATCTGGGTGCGTCCTATGGGGCGAATGCAGGCTTTCGCTGAAGCCTGGAGAGCGAGAGGGGTCGGTGTGCACCGACCCCTCTCGCTCTCCAGGCTTCAGGAAGACATCTGCAAGTCTTGCAAGCCCGGCGGGATATCCCGCGGGCTAGCAAGGCTTGCGGGCAGCAGCCTGCACCCAAAAGCTGGGGACAGCGGGGAGGCGCAGCGCCGCCACCCCGCTATTCTGGAGGCTGATCTGGAGGCTGGCGGGGGGGGGGGGGAGAAGCAAGCCTGCTTTTCCCCCCGCCAGCCCCACAAGCCCGGGGGATAGGGGGATGGCAGAGCGCCGCCACCCCGCTATTTCCCGACCTGATCTGGAGGCTGGCGGGGGGAGAAGCAAGCCTGCTTCTCCCCCCGCCAGCCCCACAAGCTCGCGGGATAGCGGGGCAAGCTGTCCCTGAAGGCAGAAGAGGGAGACGGAGCACTCCGCCTCCCTCTTCTAGCTTGGGATGGTTGCGCAAACCTGGGGGGGAAATAAAAAAATTTCCCTTGATTTCCCCCCCAAAAAACTAGGTGCATCCTATGGGCCAGTGCGTCCTATAGGGCGAAAAATACGGTACTTAAAATCCTTAACTCTATTTATATGCTATATTTTATCTTAGTTTCAGCATAAATTCATGGTAAGAAATTCCTTTTTTACAAAACAAACCAGGGTCTCTGAGAAGATGCTTTTTACCTTTCATAGTTGTAGAAAGAAGAGGTACACCATGTGCATAGAACAACAGAGGCTTATTATGATCTGTAGGCCAAAAAATACTGTGTCTTTTGGACATCCTGGATCCTTGGAGATCCTGGATTCTATTTACAGTATACTGAAATGAAACATGAAAGGAACTAGTAGATAGCCTGGTCCTAAACCCCTTGAGGTTGGAATCACATTGATAAGATGCCCATTTAAACACACGCTAACACCAGTTTGTGAATAAAGGTTTCTAATATAAATCAGTAATCTCTTGTCAACACTCGTATTAAGAAATGCGAACCCCAGTTTCTCTCTGTTTATCAAGTCAAAGGAAAAGGCTTTTATCACTTCAAAGGCTGAGGCAAAACCAGATGTGAAAGCGGAATAAGCGTATATACTCCAAGCAGTGATTCTGTTTTAAACTGCCTCCATCTCTCTGGGGAGAAACCAAACAGTTGCTACCTCCAGGCTTAGCTTTGCTGGAAGCCTTTTTCATGTTGTTTAAGGTTAGAACTTGCAAACAAAGTGGAAAGAAATCCCTTTAAGCAGCACATTCCTATGCATGTTACTCAGAAGCAAGTCAACTTTGTTTAATGGTGCTTATTCGAGCAGTTTAGTGTGCGTAGGGTTACAGCTTTTTATTTTATTTCCATTTGTTGGTCTATATGATAAAATATGCCATCTGGCTGCATTTTCTTTTCTTTTCTTTTAAAAAACCCCTATAACATCATGCATTCCAGACTGCATGCAAATTAAAATGCTATTTTTATTAACTTTATTTTCAGTCTGGGTCAATAGGTGGAGAGTTCAGACCCAGAATGAGAGCATGCAAATTTAGATTTTACAGGTATCCAAAGACCTTATTTAAGCGACTCAGGATACAGCTTCTTGAAGTCAATACTGCATTTCCATTAGTCAGCAAAACTCCCCTGAAATACCCAGCGTCAAGCTGATGTTCACCAGCTGTGGATCTGGACTAAAGCCTAGCTAATGAAACATTCCAAGGAGGACAACTTTTGCAAGAGTGGCAATCCTCTAGCCACAGCGTCTTGGAGAAATTCCAGTTCTGGTAACGGTGAACTTTCAACATAATATAATATTTCTGTTTGCTTTTTTTCAAACTCTGTTGTTGTGTGCACATCCGTTTGGGGCATGTATGGATAATGTCGTTATATAGTTTAGTCACTAGATGGCATTGGACTTATGTTTGGGCAGAGTCAGGCATTTCCTGTGTCTGTTGCTCTTCTGGGCAGAGTCAAAACAGTCTCTACCTAGTTTCTGGATGAATGTGTCCTGTAAGCCTTCCACGATCAGGTCACAGAAGATAAATAAATGTTAGAAACTTATATGTAAGAAACAGAGAGCAATCAACTGAGAGCTGTTTCCCATCAATTTTACATTGCCATTAGAGATTATACATGCCCTTTTGGGGGGTGGGTGGGGGGTAGCAATAGCTATCATGGAGATAACTTACTGACAGCTAATAAGACCTTACTGGTGGAGCCCATTTTTTTGGGGGGGGGGTGTGTGACAAGAACTACAAGAATATTGTGCCAGATCAAAGAGAGGGTGTTCCCTCAGGAAAGGGAATGAAAACCATGGGAATAACGATGAGAGTTCATTCTGACTGTCTGCATTTATTTAATCTCTCTTGTTTATCCTGGTTCTATGGAAACAAACTAAGGATAACATGTAGGTTTTATCTACAAAAGCAAATAATACAAGGATGTGCCAATCAATAAAAACCTGCAAAAGCCTAGATGATCCACATTCACCACTGTTTTAGGTAAAGCAGTTTGATCTAATGATGGTTTAATGGCAAGAAAGCAATTAGTATTGCCAAAATGTAGTGGAAGCTGATAGTAGAGACCTAAACATCTTGGTTTTTTGGAAGTGGGTGCAATAACTGCCCTCCACAGCTAGAGACTAGAGGACTGTTTGGAGGCAAAAGGTCAAACATTCCAAGAATCTCTCACAAATCTGAGGGGCTTTATATATCCTTTTTGAGAAGAACAAAACCTACCAACCTCAGCAGATCTCCCTTTCCTTGGCTCATAAATAGCTGGTCCTCTTCCTACTTTAATGCTTGTTGCTTGCCCCTCAGTTTGTGCTCAATGCCCCACCCCCTAAAAAGCATGTATTTCTTCAGTGAGACATCCTCACCCAAATAATTACTTCTGTCGATTAAGATAAGAACATACCTTCTTTATCAAAACAGAACTCCTGGCAAGAGTTCAGCTATTCTGAGATAAGATTTGAGAGTTAGTTGTAAAGCTGTTGAGATCTGACCTGACTGGCACAACAAAACCAAAAAAGGGGGGTTGTGTCTACTTTTCAGCCT
The DNA here is from genome assembly GCF_965112155.1 of Podarcis liolepis. NCBI lineage: Eukaryota > Metazoa > Chordata > Lepidosauria > Squamata > Lacertidae > Podarcis > Podarcis liolepis. Next base: position 74,542,190 of record NC_139557.1, read on the forward strand.
TTAAAAAAAGAATCAAAGACTTCATGTTTTGTATTGTTGGGGAGAAGATCAACCTATCAGGAAATTGCAAATTCAGCTGTTGTTGATTTTGATAAATGATAATATATAAAGGGTGCATAGCCAGGCCTGTGTGAGTGTCCTCTTCCTTTGTAGGATAGTGATAGAAAGGATTCAGGGATAAGGGGTGTTTGCATTGGCAGTCTTGAAGTGCAGGAGTGTGATCCAGGTGGACCTAGCAAATTCAGTCACTCAGATAGCAGCTGGAGACTGTCTGAAGGGACACTTGATTAAACTTGTGACCCACCAAGCTTAATGCAGTTCATCAGACACATATGATGGCCCATCAGAGACTCAATAAACCTCTTGATTTTGCTGGGAGTGGCAATCAGGTAGTCAGTTCTGTGGGTTCACCACTGTTGTGTTTTATTGCTTTTGTTAATGACATAAAGATGGCATAGAAAACAAAATATTCTTAGAAATTCGAGTTTGATTTCTTATGAAGGATCATTGTGCCTGGCTAAAATAATAACAATAATAAAAATAGAGCAAGGGTGTGGCTGGATGTCAATTCACAACAGGGCTTATTGGTGGCCCTAGAAATTACTCCAAACACAAGTCATTTGTTGACAATCAGTTCCTGAGGCATGTGTAGCCATCACTACACCCACAATTAATCTTTTAGTGTGGCATCATAAAAGGCCTGTGACGATCATAGTCCTTCCTCAGAAGACAAAAACATTAGGCCTGCTGCATTTGGTTGATTGACCAGCTGTGCAAAGGTTTAAAACCTGAATGGGGGGAACTGAAAGCCAAACCAGACCTGTCCAGGGGTCCTAATGTGTCCCAGCAGGTTGTGTCCTCCCCAGTTCCACTTACCTCACACCTGATGTCTTAGGATGCTCATTGTAGGGCAGGTAAAACAATGGCTGTAAAGAAACAACCAGGAACCTTAGGGTGCACTCCTAATCACTTCTCTGCTAGTGGGGCTTGCTTTTGGCACTTAAAAAAACAATCCACCTAATACAAGCCCTGCTAGGATTGGTTCCACTCGGGAGCTGCTGATTTGATGTCCTAGTTGGAGCCAATCCCTGCCCAAAGTGAGAAGAATCTTTGCAGCCAGACCTTGTGTTATGTACTGAGTTGAATTGGATCCAAAGTGCAGCAGTCTGATTGGTCCTAGAACAATAGGATCCAAAATGCAGCAGTTTGATTGGTCCTAGAACAATAGGATTCAGAATGCAGCAGTCTGATTGGTCCTAGAACAATGCAGCAGTATGATTGGTCTGCAGGAGCCACCCAATCCAGCTCCAGATGGAAGTGAATCCACAACCTGATTGGCCTACAGGAGAATTCCAGAATTAGCCAATCACATTCAGCCCATTGTGTTAATAATGTATATAAAGCAGATACTTTGGGGGAACTTTCATTCCTCCTCACCACTATGAGCTGAATAAAGAGCATGAAATCCACTCTCGACTCCGAGTATATTTCACCTTGAATGCAAGGCAGGGGTGCAAAGGAAGAAAGGAAGAAAGGAAGACTCTGGAGCATGCTCAGAGTGTGCTTCTGATACTTCCTTTGAAGCCAAACTTCCTTTGCAGGTTGAGGACTTTTCTTCATTGGAGGTTTATAAGCAGAGGCTGGGTGGCCTTCTGCCATTGTTGCTTTAGCTGAGATGCCTGCATTGCAGGTAGTTGAACCAGATGACCCTTGGGGTCCAGTCCGTCACTACAATTCTGATTCTATGAATAGCCTGTAATTATATTGCATCAAGTGCCCACCTGTCAAAAATACCCTGCAGAAAGTGGGTGATTTCTGGAGCCAGTTCCCCACCCCTGGTTTAAAGCCTCCGCCATAGACCAAATGGCTGTGGGAATTGGCGTACGCCAAAAACCTGTCTGCTAAATGTAGTCCACCATATCTGCAGGGTCCCCCAGACAAACTGGGATGCTAGACTTAAATGTGGGCAGGTGTTTGTGGCGGCGGCGGGGGGGTGGGTGGGGAGGTGTAATAGCAGCAGATAAGAGCCTTAAACTGAATGTGATTGCCCTTTGCCCAATTTCTTCATAGGTGTCTTATGTAAAATTTGGAGAAGTTTCGCTTGCTGATTGGCTGACTCTCGGTGGCACCATCAGACTGAGCCAATTTGGTGGGAACAGCTGAATTCCGCAGGCTATATGGGCAGGTTCTCCTACATTAGGGTTGGCATGAAAATACCATGCTCACTCCCAGAGGAGTAAACCTGAATCCAAAAGAGAGTCTTTCATGCTAATATCTTTATGCAGCATTAGGAAGTAAGAAAAGATGTTGAGATCTGCCTGGGCCTGTGCATTAGGGCAGGGCCAGCCCAAGACATTTTGGCACTTGAGGCAGACTTTAAAATTCCCCACCATTCCACCAGGAGAGAAGGAGTGAGAAAAGATCTACATCAGAAACAAGGGAGGGAGGAAGATTGACATCAGGATCTGCTGAATGAATTGAGATTTGTTGCCTCGGTGGTTCTTGCCACCTGAGGCAGCCGTCTCACCTCTGCCCTGGGGACAAGGTGCACCCACAAAATACATATCTCAGAAATGTAACTTTGAGGAAGGAAGGATAACTCTAACAATTCCCATTAGCAACATTTTAACAAAGCAACACCCCCAAAAGGTGGTGGTAGACAAAATAGGGATCTATGAGGGACTGGTACCTAAAATAGGGACTCTCTGGCAAATTGAGACGGTTGCGATCTAAGAAGATGCAACAGACATGTTCTCTGCTTCTCCAGTAGGTAGAGATTGCAGGGAAGCAGATTTCAGCTAAATACAAGGGGAAACTTCCTGACAGGAAAAGCTAATTGCCAGCAGGACAGACCACCTCAGGCAGTTGTCAGCTCTAAGTTGCTTCAGGTATTTAAGTTGAGGCCGGTCAGCCATCTGTCAGGGATGCTGCAGGAGCATCCTTCATTCCAGTCAGCTGCACTGAACAGGAAGTTGGGATGCACGCCTCTAAAATGCCCTTCAGTTCTGTGTCATGTGTAACTCACACATCACCAAACTGAGTTGGAAATGTATAGCTTGAATATAAATCCAAATAAATAGTGTAGGGAGCTTCTGCGGAATGAATGGGAGAAGAATGACTTTGTTTCATGAAATTTGCAGAGCTGTACAAAAGGAGAATTCGAACACTGAAGCTAACGGATCCCAAAATAAAATGTCACAAGGGACACTCTCTCTTTTTGTTCTTTTTGCTTGACTGTTAATGTAGATACAGTGTGTTAAATGAACGGGGACAAGTGTGTTTTTCACATCCCAAAATTGCAAAGTGATTTTTAAAAACGCCGTCTGCAATAATGAAATAAAACAGTTGGAAACACGTAGTTAATGAAGTTAGTGCAAATATTTATCAAAAACCATTATCAATTAATTGAATTAGCCCTCTTGGTTGCAGCACAAACTGATGGGAAATTCATTTTTCTGCAGAACAACAGCGCTCCCTAGTGTCCTTTTATTTTTCTACTTTGTCTTGGTATTCATTCACTACCATAAGATGAAGTAAAGAGATTTCACTGAAAACAAGGAGTTCTAGATAACTCTTCATGTCATGTTTCAGCCTGGGAAATAGAAAATGACTACAAAGTGCTATAAATCACTTTGACAGGCTAGATTCCCCTTATCTTGTAGCAGATCTTGGTAAGATGCATATTTATTATCTTTTGGGTGCTACAGGGACATGGTTGTCTAGCACATCAAAGATGATGATGATAATTAGTTGGCCACATATATCACCTCAATAATAATTACAAATAGCCTGTCAGTATTGTTATGAAGTCCTCAAGTGGGTACAGCCCTTTCCTTTTCACTCTGTGTTACAGCTAAGCTACCTATAATAGAATTAGGCTCTAACTTGGGTCGGCAGCGTGCAGCCCATGGACTGAATGCGGCCAACGAAGACCATTTTACTGGCCCCCGAGCTGCCCCCGAACCGAGCTGCCCGCTCGGCCAGCCCCCTGCACGCTGCGCTAAACCAATGCAGTGTGGTGCGGGGACTGGCTGAGCGGTGCCAGAAATCGCGTCTGCACACGTGCAGATACAGTGGTACCTCGGGTTAAGTACTTAATTTGTTCCGGAGGTCTGTACTTAACCTGAAACTGTTCTTAACCTAAAGCACCACTTTAGCTAATGGGGCCTCCTGCTGCCGCTGCACCGCCGGAGCCCGATTTCTGTTCTTCTCCTGAAGCAAAGTTCTTAACCTGAAGCACTATTTCTAAGTTAGCGGAGTGTGTAACCTGAACCGTATGTAACCTGAAGCGTATGCAACCCAAGGTACCACTGTACTGGAAATTGTGTCTGTGCATGTCCAGATGCCAGAAATTGCTCCTGCGCAGGCATGCTTTTCGGCATCTGGGCATGTGCAGAAGCGATTTCTGGCGCCATGGACATGCACAGACGTGATTTGCGTCATGACACACACTCCTAGCTTTCAAACAACACACACTCTAGCGTGCCAACAAGCCCAAAGCCCTTTCTTCTTTTCCTACTCTTTCAACTTGCGGAAGCTTTCCTTACTTCTTTTACTCCTGTTCTTTCACTCCTGTATGTGCTCATCATAAGGCATTTAAAGCAGCAATGTGTGACATCATCTAGTAATAACAAAAAGCAATATGATGAAACCCTGGAAATACAATAGCCAGTTGTCTTGTATTCCATGAACTGAAGAGGAACTGCAGGCAGATGGAGCAGAATAAAAGTTCCCAGAACAGAAGCAAATGGTGAAGTGGTGAATAAAATTGGAAAGGGTTAAGGAAGTAGGTTTGCACTAGTGACATCTGATGGCAAATATAAAGCACTGAAGTGCTGAACAGTAAATCTTTAATCTGGGTCCTGGTGTTGGTCTGTAGCAATGAATTGCACTCCACCAACAGACATGATTCCCCCACAAGCACCACAAAGACAATATCTAATATAGGAAGGCGTTCCTGTCCATTGTTTTAGTTCTGTACTGTTGTTGTTTTAATTTTAATCTCTAACCTGAATCAATTTATTAGGGCTGACAGTCTCAAGCAATTGTTCTAGCTTCTTGCTTTTTTGAGAGTTAAGAATCAGTAGCATTTATCATTCTTCCCCCCCCCATGGGAGTAGCCGGGGGGGGGCAGGGAGGGGCAGCTGCCCCCCAAATCAACAAAAACCAATAAAAATACATAGCTGAGGTTCTGCCCCCCTTCAACAAAAGGTTTGCCCCCCCCAATCCTGGCTATGCCCATGTCCTCCCCACATCCCCTAAATAATTATTTTGACTCCAAGCTAAAATGGAGGTGGCGCAAAACAAGATCACAGGCAGAGCAGAGGGTGTTGGGTGAGCAAGTCACAAGAAAACAGGGGTGAAAGGTCACATGGGGGTCACAGCGAAGGGTGGGGGATTCCAATGGGATTAAACCTTCTTCCTTCAAATCTGCTGGGCCTTGTGGGCATCACAGGATATGCCCCAGCTGCTGTTTATTGCATGGTGAGTGGGCATGCCTCTTTCGCTGTCTCCAAACTCTCCGCTTCAGTGTTTTCCCAGCTGTCTTTTTTTGGTTGCTCACGCTCTGGCTCTTGCAATGTGGGGACCAAGGCTGAGTGACTGACAACATGCTCGAGCAGGAATTGGGCCACTCTCGAAAAAACAGAGAAGCTTCCTTAAAGGCTGTGAGGCTTCCTTAAGGAACACATCAAAGTTTGCCACAACAAATGCCCCTTAGTCAAGACACCGAGAGGCTGAGCCTCTGGATAGCCTTCCAACACGGAACAAAGGACTGAGTCACATGTTCATTGCTGAGCTGGGGAAATCATCCCGAGATTGTTTTTTATTTTCTGAAGTGGTGAACATCTCTTCCGAATACACCTCTGTGACAGGAGTGGGAAATCTGTGATCCCCTAGATGTTCTTGGACTCCAGTTCCCATCAGCTCCAGCCAGCACAGCCAATGGTCAGGGATGATGGGAGTTGTAGTCTAGCAATATCTGGAGGACCACAGTTTCCTCACCCCTGCTCAGTGTGGTGAGGTCTGAAATTCAATCAGAAAGTTTCTTTGTATGTTATTATCTGTTTGAAAAAGGAATACAAAGGTTTAGGATATGACAGTTACTTGTGCATGACCAACAAACATAATCCCAGAATGGGACTACCGGTATTCATATTGGAAGCTAGAGTGATTGTTAAAGGTTAGAGCCATCAGAGGCAGTGAACAGGTTTAGCTCCAGAGGTACCTTTTTCATATCCCTTGCATAAGAGAGCATGTGTCAATCATCGTTTGGAGGGAAAGTAAAGTTCTGCAACTGGAGGCAATGTTGTTGCAGGGACAAAACTGGCTAACTACTCCTGATGCTGTGTGACCCAATGGCCACTGACAGAATCACTTCAAGTACTAGATGTGAATGGGGGGAAGAGGAAAGCAGAGCATGCTAATCATTGGTGAGTGGGATTGGGGAAAGGACTGGAATTCTCTGTTTAACTTGAAGGACTTCTAGCTGGCAGAAATAGACAAAATGTGTGGTATATGTCTACCACTGAAATTAACAAGGCTAACTTAGTCATGTTCATTCATTTCAGTGGCTCTACTCTGAGTAAAACTTAGCTGAACACCAACCAATGAGCTGGATTCAGAGGCCTCTTCAGCAGGTAGAACAGATGGCTTTTGTTTTGTTTTGTTTTGTTTTGTTTAGCACAAGAGCCTTAAATGAGAAAAGATAACTGAAATCCAAAGACGTGCTTCTGTTTGCATAAGACACTGCAAAATGGTTTGCATAACATCTTGGACAGTGAATATCACAAAAGTGCCACATCGTTGGGGTGGGGGAACCTGTTCCAAGATGAATGTGTGACGGATAGATCGCAGCGACTGTGGTGGATTTGGTATGAATGTTCAGAAGAGAAATTTCCCAAGACCCTGTACATGACCTAAGTTAATTAGTAGTGAATGGAACAGTGGGCAGGGAGGGGGGAAGACCCACTACTTTTTCAACAGCAGGGATGATGACATCATCTTCCAGTGACACTGGGAATGGAAAGAAACTGGCCAATTAAGCTGAATAGAGAAAGGGGGGCGGGAAATTATCCAGTAGCACCTTAGAGACCAACTAAGTTTCTTCTAGGTATAAGCTTTCGTGTGCATGCACACTTCTGAAGAAGTGCATCTGAAGAAGTGTGCATGCACATGAAAGCTTATACTCAGAACAAACTTAGTTGGTCTGTAAGGTGCTTCTGGACAATCCCCCCCCCCCGACTGCATCAGACCAACACTGCTACCTACCTGAATCTAGAGAAAGGGAGATACTTAGGTGAAAATGGAAGCACACCATAGGAGTATCAATAGTCCCTCTTTCATTTTGCCAAGTCTATAACTCTGCCAGGAATAGCCTTGGCACAACCCAGATAGCCCTACTACTGAAATCTGGGGGACGTGGGTGGCTCAGTGGTTTAGACTTGCTGATCAGAAGGTCAGTGGTTCGAATTGCCGTGATGGATTGAGCTCCCATTGCTCCGTCCCTGCTCCTGCCAACCTAGCAGTTTGAAAGCATGCCAAAAAGTGCAAGTACATAAATAGGTACCGCTCCGGCAGGAAGGTAAATGGCATTTCTGTGCGCTGCTCTGGTTTCGGTCTTCTGTTGCACCAGAAGCGGCTTAGTCATGCTGGCCACATGACCCAGAAAAACTGTCTGCGGACAAACGACGGCTCCCTTGGCCTGTAAAGCGAGATGAGCGCCGCAACCCCAGAGTTGTCTGCGACTGGATTTAACTGTCAGGGGTCCTTTACCTTTACTGAAATCTGAGAGACCTATCGCATCATTCCCCAATCTTGTTTGCCCAGAGGAGGTCCAGATTGTTTACAAGCATAACAGAAATTATGCCAGTTGCCAGGAAATGCCACGAGAAGTGTGCTTTCTTTTTTCATGCAGCACTGCTAGAGTGCCTATGCTTTACAACAGCAACAGGACCCTGCCCCAAGGTGGTTCTGATCTGAAATTCAATACACTTACAAGTTGTTTCTTTTATGTCCCACATTTAGACGTGCACACAATTTGCCTTTCAAGATCAGGTGTTCAAAAGCAAAACAAAACATTGGTACCAAGCTGCCCAACAGATGTTTAATTGGTCCCGGAGAGTAACAAAACGGACTGACTTGCACATTAGCTGAAGCAGCCACATTTGATACCGTGTCTCAAAAAAGAAGTAGAGTTTGCCTTTGCCTGGATGTTAAATATTGTGCACTGGAGCCTGACTAACAGCTAAAGCGAGAGCCAAACAGCCGGCAAAATACCCCGTAGTTAATGGGCATGTAATCCAAAGAGCCATTACACGATTAAGTATCAGTTCCTATTTGCTCCCATTGAGATGAGTTTTTTGCTTCAAAGGCCAGCTTTATCCTTTTTAAAGAGGATGGTATGGGAGCCTGTGAATGAAGACATTCTCTGTGCACCAAAGGGGCCATCCCCCCACCCTGCCTTGTGGACACAGAGGCTAAATAGTGCCCTTTCTTGGTTCTTTGGCTCATCTCCTTGCAGTGTTTTTTCCTCAAGGAAAGAACTGACTGTCTGAAACTGAGGAGCCATCAATGTAGCCGTCGTTTGTACTTCAGCTCCAGTTAAACATAACCTCCGTCTCCTTTGTGCCACTTGTCACTGCTCCTTGTGGCGCTGAGGTTTGAAGTGTGCGCCGAACAAAAGCTGGGGCTCATCTCCAAATTGCTGGCCTGAGGCGCACTTGAGACGCTCTGTTTGATCCCTCTGCACACAAAAATCCACTTGTAAAGCTTCACAGAAAGCACTTGTAAAAGCTTTGGCCATATGGACTCTGTGATTGAAATGTGTTGTGTTTTGTGTTAGTTAAGGAGGCTGCTGAATTGCTATTCTTTGTCCTTTTAGAAACAAGGCAAGAAAAACTAGAATTGTGTCTCTTGCAGAGTCAATGATAAAACCCCCACAGAAATCAGTTACAGAGCATATAGGTCAGGGGCAGAACATCTGCTTTGCATGCAGAAGGTCCCAGATTCAATTCCTGGCACCTCCAGTCAGGGCTGGGAGGGATCTTTTCTGAAATCCTGGGGTCAGCGTCGACAGAACTGGACACAGTGGTCTGACACAATAGAGTGGTGCAATTACTTCCCTTGATACTAGATTTCTGTTGATGCAGCCTAGAATAACATTAGCCTTTTTTTGCTGCTGCATCACACTGTTGACTCATGTTAAGCGTGTGGTTTACTAAGACTCCTAGATCCTTTATACATGTACTACTGGCAAGCCAGGTGCCTGCCATCTTATATTTGTGCAGCTGGTTCTTCCTGCCTAATGTAGAACCTTACATTTGTCCCTATTGAAATTCATATTGTTAGTTTTGGACCACTCCTTCCATCTGTTAAGGTCATCTTGAACCCCAATTCTGTATTCTGCAGCATTGGCTACCCCTCCCAGTTTGGCGTCATCTGCAAATTTGATGAGCATCCCCTCAATTCCTTCATCCAAGTCACTTATAAAGACGTCGAACAACAATGGGCCCAGGACACAACCCTGCGGCACCCCACTTGTCACTTTTTCCAGGATGATGAGGAACCATTAATGAGTACTCTTTGGGTTCAGTCAGTCAACCAGCTACAAATCCACCTAACAGTTACCTCATCCAGTCCACATTTTATCAGCTTCTTTGCAAGAATATCATGGGCACTGGGGGGCTGGGGGGGGGGAGGAGCCAGCAGAGATGGCTTAACACATGTGAAGTATGTGAAGCAATGTGTATTACCTTCTCAGGATTCCCCCTTCCCTTCACATATGGCCATTATTCCAGAGTTTAAAATTACCTAAATGCACCACTGACCAATTATTCTGCTTTGGCACGCAGTATCCAGTTTTGCCTTTTGGTTCAGAAATGGAAAACGTCTTGAGTTTCTGCTTCCAGGCACTTTTCAATGTTCCCTCAAGACACCCTCCATAACTAAATGCTGAAATGGAAGATAGGGGTTGCATGGTTGAGAGGACTGCAGGACGCTGACTCTTAAAATTAAAAAGTTAAGCTACTATAAAATGTAAGAGATAAAGAAGCAGACACAATGCAGAAAAGGGTGGTTCATGAAGGCTGCATTCCTATGCACAATTACCTGGGAGTTGAACATAATGGGACTGACATCCAAAAAAACATACATAGGATTGCAAGTGACATAGGGAACACCTTTTAGACTTTGCCATGTTTGTAATTACATTTTAAGAGGGAGAGGGAGAGGGAGAGGGAGGGAGGGAGGGAGGGAGGGAGAGAGAGAGAGAGAGAGAGAGAGAGAGAGAGAGAGAGAGAGAGAGAGAGAGAGATTATGGGTGATTTGTAAATTTTCAAATTGTAAAAATGAAAGATCACTGTCTGCCAATAGATGGCAGGATAGCGCTGCAATTCTAAATCACTTGAGTCCCTCTACAGGTTCTTTTTACACACCGACTGACTCCCTAGAACTCCTATAGTAAAAATGAAGCAGATGATATATATTCATAGGCAAGAGATGATCAATCAGGATTGTACTAAATTATTTAAATCACCGCAGATAGAATGAGTTGGTTGCCCAGAGTTCATCTATCGTATATCACCCAACTCCTGAAGTCAGGCCATTTGGAATTTCGAATACTGCTGCCTAGTTATTCAAGTCCTTCTGACTCAGGTGGCAATGCAGTCATTGTATGTACTCCAGTGAAACTTGGTTATATATTCCAGTTAGGTTTCCTTCTCCGCTGGCTTGATTTCTCATATTTAGATCTTGGTTTAGAATATAATAACAATAATAATAATTGATTATTTATACCCTGCCCATCTGGCTGGGATTCCCCAGCCACTCTGGGTGGCTCCCAACTGAATATTAAAAACACAACACAGCATTACACATTAAAAACGTCCCTAAACAGGGCTGCCTTCAGATGTCTTTTCAAAGTAAAATAGTTGCTTATTGTCTTGACATCTGATGGGAGGGCAAGCACCACTACACAGAAGGGCCTCTGCCTGGTTCCCTGTAACCTCACATCTCACAGTGAGGGAACTGCCAGAAGGCCCTTGAAGCTGGACCTCAGTGTCCGGGCTGAACGATGGGGGTGGAGATGCTCCTTCAGGTATACTGGGCCGAGGCTGTTTAAGACTTTAAAGGTCAGCACCAACACCTGGAATTGTGCTCGTAAACATACTGGGAGCCAATGCAGGTCTCTCAGGACCGGTGTTATATGTCTCAGCAGCCATATAACTTTCCATTCATTATATTCCCTAAGTGCCTGTGTAACTTCATTCTGCAATCTCACAAATTGTTTCTTCCACATTTAGAACCCATGCAGCCAGATCTGGCCCACCTATGAGGTAAGGTGAGATGACTGTCTTGGGCAGCAGAATCCACAGGGGCAGCAGATCCTTTCAACCAGCAGTCTTACCAGACTAGCACTTTCTGCACACCACTGATACACATTTACCAAACACAAATAAGATTTTTGGAGCCATTCTAGGACCTTCCTCTTTGCTGCAGGATTTTTCCTCCCACAACGCTGCCTGTGGAAGAGAAGTGGAATTTTCCTCTCGCCTGACCTCAGAGCAGTGCTAAGCCAGCTGCTGGGATGGCACCCTACCAAGACCTTTCAGCAACACCTCCTTTTGTGCGAGGGATTGCTGGCATTAGCACCCTAAATGCTGTGGTTCTTACAAGGTTTATGATGAGCTGAACATTCATTCCCGTGTGCTTCGCGTGCTTTATAGCTGGTGATTTTATGACACCCTGTCTTTGAATATACAGGCCTGCTTCTAGGGCAACGTTAGACATAATTGACTCTGCGGAAGGCTGTGCTAAATTGCTGCGCTATATGACCGATAGCAGGAGCTGAACAAAGGGAGAGAGGACTGTGGGTGCCATAAAACAAAAAAGATTCCCTCAGACTGTGTCATGCCTTAAATTTTGGCCAGTTAACCAACCAGTCCCTGCATGGCTGTAGCAAACGTATAATAATGAATAATTGTGTTTATACAGAGTCCTACCACAACCAATTAATATAATAGTTCCATAAAATCATATAAAATTCGATTTACAATCTTGTCCGATGGCTGCATATTTGGAAGTTATTCCCATTTTGCTCAGTCATAAGTGTATATAGGAGGACTATAGCCTAAAATAGATTTAAGAAAAATGAGTGTGTCCTGTGGGGAGGGGGTGGAGTGCATCTCTTCAAAGTGGTCTGGCAAATGTAAAGGGGAATGAGCCAGACTGGTGTAGTGGTTAGAGCACTGGACTAAGATCTGGTAGACAAGGGTTCAAATCCTCACTCAGACATGAAACTCATGAGGTGACGCTGGGCCAGTCACAGCCTAACTTACCTCACAGAGTTATTGTGAGGATGAAATGCAGAGACTAATTTATCCCACCTTCAGATCCTTGGAGGAAAGAAAGGAGAAAAGCTGAGACAGAAGCAAATATTTGGAGGAAGTGATGTGCACACTTGCTGTCTAAGGTTGTGCCAGATACTCTCCGCTACAGATGGAGTTTTCTGAAAATCTCCATGTTGAGCTTATCCACATCCCCCCCAATTCCTGTCTCACTCATTAATCAAAATGAGAAGTGATATAAACAATTTGCACATGTTATATGCATTATTATTCACATTGTATATTCTTACTCACATTGTTATACATATAATATTATACACATATCCACTCCAGGTTTCCTAAAGCAACCTGAACATAAACAGACAGATACAACAACATGTACCGTTGCATCAAAATATGTATATATTAGTGTGCTTATAAAGGTATGCTCCAGAAATATAGCATAGCAAAAGGCTTGATTTTTTCATTTGAACATGGAAAGGAAGAAGTGAGTGGGAGAGACAGGCAAAGACAGCACTAGGGTCAGCGCCTGTTGGGCTGTCCCCTCTGCTTTCCTCACAGGACTAACTTTACATTTTATATAATTTATATGTTTTAGAATATTAAAATGCTATGCAGAAAGGCAGTGTGTGTGTGTGTGCGCGCACGTGTGCTAATACCTGTATTTGGTTACCTTATTGATGCATTTGAGATCTAGGTATCACTAGAAAGGTTGAAGTATGAAACAAAGTGACAGGAGAGGCAAGGCTAGTTGGGCTAGAAGCAGCAGTGTCAGTTGTTTATGGAGCTCAAGATTGGGTCAAGGAGTTCAGAACTGCATGAAAGTAGTGGAATTGTCCCAACAGGTTGGTACACCCATCAGTCAGGCTTTTAAAGAGCTTATCTGAGAGACTCTTGTGTCTTTGCAAGACTGTTAAGCATGTAGATGCTCACTGCATTGAGGGAGTTTCTCTTTCCAACCACAGAAGCACCACTAGGTTCTGGGCAACAGAGCTGTGCCCCTTCATGACTCAGGGTTCTCCAACTCCAGTGGTTGCTTGATGGCCTCCCTGGTTTCCACTGCTGTGCTCCTCTTCCTGAGAGAGAAGTAGGAAGTTAGGCAGCCTGCTTCACCATCCAGGGCTGCCATATATTGGGTAAGAAAATTACCGTATTTTTCGCCCTATAGGACGCACCGGCCCATAGGACGCACCTAATTTTTTTGGGGGGGGGAATAAAGGGGAAAAATTATTTACCCCCCAGGCGTGGGGCTGGGGCGGGGGAAGCCCGAGCTTCCCCCACCCCAGCCCCCAGAACATGTAGCTCTCTGCAAGCGTGGGAGCCCAGCGCGGGCTCCCACGGCTTGCGGAGAGCTGCACAAAGCTAAGCCTGGGTGCGCTGCGCCTCTGCGCTGTCCCCCAAGCTTGCAGGGCTGGCAGCAAGGAGAAGCGGGCTTCTCCCCACCGCCAGCCTCCAAACCACGTCGGGAAACAGCGGGATGGCGCGCTGTGCCTCCCCGCTGTCCCCCGAGCTTGCGGTGGGGCTCTCTTGAAGCCTGGAGAGCAGCGAAAGCCTGCATTCGCCCCATAGGACGCACACACATTTCCCCTTCATTTTTGGAGGGGAAAAAGTGCGTCTTATAGGGCGAAACATACAGTATCCACTTCCTCTAGTCTCTGTTCCATTACCTCAGCCCCCACCCTATGCCACCCTCTTGTTCTCCTCACCCACCTGAGCCCATCACTTCATGCCTGAGCCCAATGATGCCTCCAGACTCCAGACTCACCCTTACAGAGACCTGCAATCTCCAAAGTAGTCTTGGCCTGCAAGCACCTAAACTCTAGAGCTAAAGAGCATATGTCACCACGTCCCCTAAATGCTAATTTCATGGGTTGAACGTTAAGGATTTTTAACAGCACAACTTAAAATGTAATGAGAAAACCACAAATTTTTCACCGTTTCACTCATATTGTCTTCCAGATCCTCAGCCACTAAGTGAAAAGGGCCATTTGTTTCCAGTTGTTTTCTCTTAATAAGGTGGAACCACACAGTGAATATTTAAAAGATTTCAGATAAATCCCTCCTTTTGTGTTTCCTTTCAGGCAGCAGCCACAGAGATATTCATGGAAAGATTATGGCTCTTTCCTTGCCTCATGTAATAGTTTCACTTTATGAATATGTCATTTGTTACAGATAGCTTAATGCTTAAGGAGCTGCAGACAAAGGCTTTGAAAGTGCTGCATGTGTTTTACAGTCCATGGAAGAATCCTGTTTTCTAGCCCTGCTAGTCAATGGACCAATGAGACTCACTACTATAAACCCCCAATTTGGATATTTATTGTTAACATGACTGTCAGGACGAGCTCCTTATTGTTTTCTGGGTTCTAGCCAAACTCCACAGGGTCCAACCTATTTATGGACCACCTTGCCTGATACATTCCACCATAATCTCTTATGATCTTCTCAGTGGGCTCCCATGAGATTACCATTACCCAGTGTGTCAAGCTAGGACAGGAAAGCTACACTGAGAAACAGTCCCGGTAGCTGAGGATCATCTACAAACTTTTATCCATTTGCTGAGTCATCAAAGTCTGAGCTCCAGAAGCATCTGTGGTACAATATATTGTGCATATCTACTCAGAGGTACAGTAATTCCCATTCAATGCAATGGGATTCACTCCTAGGTAATTGTGTGTCCACCATGGATAAGGAACCTATGGTTCTCCAGATGTTGTTGGACCACAGCTCCATCATCTATGACCACTGGACCAACTGCTGTATCTGATTGGAGCTAGAGACCAACAACATCTTGGTCCCCCATGCTTGCTATATACACTTATCTGGAGAACATCCCATTGAACCCACTGACTTTGAGTAGACATGTGTAGAATTGCACTGCATGACCGATTTCTCTTCAGGCAAGCTTTAAGGGGCCACAATGAAACCAGGGTAAGGCTGGACGGGGTGCGTGCATGTGAACAAAATTCAGAGATACATACAGGAGGAGAGATTACTAAGTTGTTTAGTCATGAAATCCTTGGAACTGTTCCCCTGGAGTATCCGGGTAATGCAAAGATTCACATGGGAAACAATGAGATATCGTGTTGTACAGAAATTATCAGGGTTCACCATATTTTGTGACAACTGTGATTCATTTTTCCAATAACAGAACATCCCATACACTGGTACCACCTTTCAAAATAAAATAAAATAAGAAATTGCTGACCTCAGTCTTTCCAGCGTTGTGTAATCTTTAAGCAAGATTGCAACCATCAAGAAGATTATCAGGTATTTATGAATACAATTTTTATGCTCGTCAGCAAATAGCAATGGCAGCACAAATTTAGGATTAGACTCAATTGTTTGCTTGGTAATCCAAGGTATCTTCTCCCCAGAATCTTGATACATTTTCACATCCCAACCATGCGTGCAAATAAGTCTCATGAGCCTCACCCCCCACATCACTATAGCAGAGACATCTTTTTGTTCATCACATGGAATCATAGAATCATAGAATCATAGAGTTGGAATAGACCACAAGGGCCATCGAGTCCAACCCCCTGCCAAGCAGGAAACACCACCAGAGCACTCCTGACATATGGTTGTCAAGCCTCTGCTTAAAGACCTCCAAAGAAGGAGACTCCACCACACTCCTTGGCAGCAAATTCCACTGTCGAACAGCTCTTACTGTCAGGAATTTCTTCCTAATGTTTAGGTGGAATCTTCTTTCTTGTAGTTTGGATCCATTGCTCCGTGTCCGCTTCTCTGGAGCAGCAGAAAACAACCTTTCTCCCTCCTCTATGTGACATCCTTTTATATATTTGAACATGGCTATCATATCACCCCTCAACCTCCTCTTCTCCAGGCTAAACATGCCCAGCTCCCTTAGCCGTTCCTCATAAGGCATCGTTTCCAGGCCTTTGACCATTTTGGTTGCCCTCCTCTGGACACGTTCCAGTTTGTCAGTGTCCTTCTTGAACTGTGGTGCCCAGAACTGGACACAGTACTCCAGGTGAGGTCTGACCAAAGCAAAATACAGTGGCACTATTACTTCCCTTGATCTAGATGCTATACTCCTATTGATGCAGCCCAGAATTGCATTGGCGTTTTTAGCTGCCGCGTCACACTGTTGGCTTATGTCAAGTTTGTGGTCAACCAAGACTACTAGATCCTTTTCACATGTACTGCTCTCAAGCCAGGTGTCACCCATCTTGTATTTGTGCCTCTCATTTTTTTTGCCCAAGTGCAATACTTTACATTTCTCCCTGTTAAAGTTCATCTTGTTTGTTTTGGCCCAGTTCTCTAATCTGTCAAGGTCGTTTTGAAGTGTGATCCTGTCCTCTGGGGTGTTAGCCACCCCTCCCAGTTTGGTGTCATCTGCAAATTTGATCAGGATGCCCTTGAGTCCATCATCCAAATCGTTGATAAAGATGTTGAATAAGACCGGGCCCAAGACAGAACCCTGTGGCACCCCACTAGTCACTCTTCTCCAGGATGAAGAGGAACCATTGATGAGCACCCTTTGGGTTCGGTCAGTCAGCCAGTTACAAATCCACTGAGTGGTAGCATAGTCAAGTCCGCATTTTACCAGCTTCTTTACAAGAATATCATGGGGCACCTTGTCGAATGCCTTGCTGAAATCAAGGTAGGCTACATCCACTGCGTTCCCTTCATCCACCAGGCTCGTAATTCTGTCAAAAAACGAGATCAGGTTAGTCTGACATGACTTATTTTTCAGAAATCCATGCTGACTATTGGTGATCACAGCATTCCTTTCTAGGTGCTCACAGACTGTTTGCTTAATGATCTGCTCCAGAATCTTCCCTGGTATTGATGTGAGACTGACTGGGCGATAATTATTTGGGTCCTCTCTTTTCCCCTTTTTGAAAATAGGGACAACATTTGCCCTCCTCCAGTCTGCCGGGACTTCGCCTGTTCTCCAGGAATTCTCAAAGATGACTGCCAGTGGTTCTGAGATCACATCTGCCAGTTCTTTTAATACTCTTGGATGCAGTTCATCTGGCCCTGGAGACTTGAATACATCTAACCTAGCCAAGTATTCTTGTACTATCTCCTTAGTTATTCTGGGCTGTGTTTCCTCTGCTGAATCATTTGCTCCAAATTCTTCAAGTCGGGCATTATTTTCTTTATCGGAGAAGACTGAGGCAAAGAAGGCATTGAGGAATTCAGCCCTTTCAGTGTCCCCTGTTTGCATTTCACCATTGTCTCCTCTAAGTGACCCCACTGTTTGTTTGTTCTTCCTTTTGCTATGGACATACCCATAAAAGCCTTTTTTGTTCCTTTTAACCTCTCTAGCAAGCCTGAGTTCATTCTGTGCTTTAGCTTTTCTGACTTTGTGTCTACATGTGCTGGCTATTTGTTTGAATTCCTCTTTGGTGGTTTCCCCCCTTTTCCATTTTTTGTACACATCCTTTTTTAATCTTAACTCAGTTAAAAGTTCTTTAGATAGCCACCCTGGCTTCTTTAGGCACCTTCCATGTTTCCGTCTCATTGGTATTGCCTGACGTTGTGCTTTTACTATCTCCCTCTTAACAAACTCCCAGCCATCATGAACTCCCTTTCCTTTTAGTATTACTGTCCATGGGATCTCACCCAGCACTTCCCAAAGTTTTATGAAGTCGGCTTTCTTAAAGTCAAGAAATTGAGTCCTAGTATGCTTGGCTGCTCCTTTCCGCTGTATAGTAAACTTCAGAAGAGCATGATCACTCGCGCCTAATGATCCTTCCACATCTACCCCACTAACTAGGTCATCAACATTGGTTAGGACCAGATCTAAAATGGCTGTTCCTCTTGTTGCTACTCCCACATTCTGGACAATGAAGTTGTCTGCAAGGCCAGTGAGGAATCTGTTTGACCTTATGCTCTTGGCTGAGTTTGACATCCAACAAATATCCGGGTAATTGAAGTCCCCCTGGCAGGAGTTCCAAAGATGATGCAGAACCCACTGGCTCTGAAGGGAAGTTTCATCAGTCTTTAAACAGGCTTACTGAGATCTACTTCCCAGGCTATTTCCAGACCACCCAGTTTTAATTGTACTGTGAATGCAAAGGGCATCCATGGGAATACTGATGCCCTGCTAACCTTCCCTTCCACCTTTGGCAAGGGCCAAATCAAAACAACAGGTTATGGGCCCAGCACGCTTCCGTGTGACTGGAGAGGGATGGGACTAAGCACTTTCCTTCTCTGACAAGGTCTAGACAAAAATTGCCCCCTGAAGCTGCTATTTGAGCTGAGAAGGAATCTCTTATTGACACCAATAGAAGCCTTTGCCCCAGGGAATAATTTTCATTGGGGCCATGGCACTAATGCTAACCCCCTTCCCCACTTGCTGTATTCTTTATTACCTCCCTCTCTACAGAGACTTTTTAAGAACTTCTTTAAAAGCACACATTAATTGTTTTCACATCTAGTTTGGTCCTACATTAGTGCAGGCAGTAAGATGGATCTGAATTGTGTGAGGACAACTGTAGGGTCTGAGATTTGTAGACTTTGGCCAAAGATGATGCTATCATAAAGATCATCTTGCATCTTGTATTGCCCAGGAGACTGATGTGGATTCATTTCAGATTGGGCACAAACTCTAAAGGGTCTGAAATCTGATATGGTCCAAGAGAAGCCGATACCCAGTTTATTGGAGGGAGGAGGCAACAACTTTTCATATTATGGATAGAAATGTTTCTGTAACTTATAAAACATGTGCAGCAAGGTTGTAAACAATGGAAGCTGTTTTCACTCCTTAGCCAGTTCCCTTGGGTCCTTTTCACATTTGATGTTATGCTTGTTTAATTTTATAGTTACACAGACTGTTTAATTAATTTGGCAGCTTCAGCTCAGAATTCTATCCAATTTGGAAGCTATTTTCATCCAGAGTTCCAAGAGGCTGGGTGTGTAACCACTCTAAGACGTCCTCTCTTTTTGCTCTCATGACAGAAAAGCCAAGGCAAGAAAGGCAGGGAGTGCCTTTTGTCTGAAGGAGGTGCTTTTGCTGCTGAAGATACCCATCTATTGGTCTGAGGATTTATGCAGCTCTCCTGCAGCTAGTTTTAAAGTACTGAGTTACTCTGCAGTAGTAACACACATGCAGAGCCACATTTGGGATAATTTATTTCTTGCGGCGAACATTCCTCAAGTCATCTAATGCAGGTACCTAGATGAAAAATATTAAGCAGGAAGCTTTCAAACTCTTAAAAGCAGTGAATGGAAACATGTTATTTAGAGTTGGTATGGAGGAAATAAAGGGAAGTAATGAGCTGGATTTCAGAGAATTAGAGAGCCTTAAACTTCTTTCCTTCTGATTGCAGTAGGGAACTCTGTGCCAGAGGGGCTCACATAATTCAAAGAAGCGATAGTCACAGTCCAGATGTCTGAACAATTGAGACAAACCACACACAAGCAGCATAACAGCTCTCCCTCCCCCATCCCAATATTACTAGCCACTCTTTCTCCCCACTTCTGACCTCATACGTAGGGTGGCTACTTCCACATTACCAAAAAAAGAAAAAGAGGACAAATGAGTACACAGGTTTGCAAAAATAAATAAATGCATATGCTAATTTGCATGTAGAGAGGAACATTTAGACATAATTATTGGAATTTAAATAGAAATACATCACTCCCTAGTGGGGAAGACTGTGACCAGGTGGTCTGTGTGCCTCCTCAGTCTGATGCCCAGGCACTAACTTGATGGTCAACTTCAGGGCCTCTGCTCTCTCTTCTTAGGAGTCTTTAGAGCTTTAATCTGAACTTGGACTGGACAGCCCTTCAAATAGAGGAATGACAGCCATTCAGATGTTCAATGGGGGTCACTTCTTGGTGAACACCGACCACTTTGCTTCACCAAACATTGAACCACAGCTTCAAACATAAGGTGGAACCCGATTTGTGTCTTTGTGCTCACAACAGGGCTTTTGCTGTTATTTACTTTTAAATAATGGCTAGATATTTGCTTTTTTATTTGCTGGTTTAAACATTTTTAAAACTCTATCTAAATGTGTGATAGTTTATAAGAATGTTACATAAACTAACACAATTCATTCTATCTTCTTTCTTTCTTTCTTTCTTTCTTTCTTTCTTTCTTTCTTTCTTTCTTTCTTTCTTCTAAACATCCTATAATTAGAAATACTCATTCAGTACCACTTAAAGGCCAGTGTCTGGATATCTGAAGAACAATTAACCAGAAGGACTCTTAAATAATGTTTTCTTTATAACCACATGAACAGGCCAAATAGCAGCAGGGAAATTGAGAGATATAATTAATCTGGATGAATGACTAAGTGGTTCAGATTATGGGGCAGGGTTATATGGGATGTGATTAGATTTCAAACAATCTCTCTCTCTCTCTTTAATGAAACATGAAAGTGGAAGAACATTGAGAGGGCAAACTGCACTCTTTCAGACACATCCAAGGACTCCTAAAATGTGTGGGACACCCAATGCAAAAACAAGAAGATTCTGGTTGACTTAACTGTTGGGGTGGGTGGGTTTTTCAGTTTCCTATTCCCCAGCAGCTTGTTACTGCAGACACTCAGCTCAGCTGCTCCTGACAGATATTGTAGTCCGCAAGGGCACTTATTTTGGAACTCCTATGCACCACTAACTGAAACTAACAACTTTTTATTAGAGCTGTGTTCTTTAGTGTTCAGGGTGTCAGTGTATTAACAAGGGGATGGTAACCTAATTGCAGTGTCGGGGGCTGTTCATGGGTGACTCCACTCATTTCCCTCTGTTTACAACCCCTCCCATGTGCATATATAACCTGTAACTTGTGATAACACTACATGTGCCTGAGGAAGTGGACTGTAGTCCAGGATGGCTCATGCCTTGACGACAGTGTTAGACTTTAAGATACTGTAAGACTTATACATCACCAGTAGCGATGTATGGAAGTGAGAGCTTGACCACAAAGAAGGCTGATCACTGGGAAATTGATGCTTTTCAATTGTGGTGGAGGAGACTCTTGAGAGTCCCATGGACTGCAAGAAGATCAAACCTCTCCATTCTGAAGGAAATCAACCCTGACTGCTCACTGGTAGGGGAGATCCTGAAGCTGAGACTCCGATACTTTGGCCATCTCATGAGAAGAGAAGACTCCCTGGAAAAGACCCTGATGTTGGGAAAGATTGAGGGCACAAGGAAAAGGGGACGACAGAGGACGAGATGGTTGGACAGTGTTCTCGAAGCTACCAACATGAATTTGATGAAACTGCAGGAGGCAGTGGATGATAGGAATGCCTAGCGTGCTCTGACTAATCAACTAAACAACAACAAAGACCTGCAACAGGCTAACACTGCTCACCCTGTGGAAATGCAGGTCTCAGAGTGGTGATTGGTGATTACCTGCCCTGGACTCCTTTGGAGGAAAGTGCAGGATATACGTTGGGAGATCTCTCTCTCTCTCTCTCTCTCTCTCTCTCTCTCTCTCTGCGTGTGTGTGCGTGAGAGAGAGAGAGACAGGGGTAAATAAAACTGGCTTTGACTGGGATGGAGGTGCCAGTGCTGTGGCACTATTGAGGCAGGCAGTCACTCAGTGCAGGGCATTTCCACAGGCCTCTCCAAAGGTGTGGGAGCCCTCCCAGTAGAGGTTTGATAAGCTCTCTCTGCTTTCTTTCCACAATGGCTGCAACACCTATTTTTCTTACATTAGTTTGTGACTGTCACCACTCTATCTGCACCTGAATGATCTTACAGTATAATAATAATAATAATAATAATAATAATAATAATAATAATAATTTATTATTTGTACCCCGCCCATCTGGCTGGGTTTCCCCAGCCACTCTGGGCGGCTTCCATAGAACCCAAAAATACACTAAAATACCACACATTAAAAACTTCCCTGAACAGGGCTGCCTTAAGATGTTTTCTGAATGTCAGGCAGTTATTTATCGCTTTGACATCTGATGGGAGGGCGTTCCACAGGGCGGGCGCTACTACCGAGAAGGCCCTCTGCCTGGTTCCCTGTAGCTTTGCTTCTTGCAATGAGGGAACCGCCAGAAGGCCCTCAGCGCTGGACCTCAGCGTCTGGGCAGAGTGATGGGGGTGAAGACGCTCCTTCAGGTATACTGGGCTGAGGCCGTTTAGGGCTTTAAAGGTCAACACCAGCACTTTGAATTGTGCTTGGAAACGTACTGGGAGCCAATGTAGGTCTTTCAAGACCGGTGTTATGTGGTCTCGGCAGCCGCTCCCAGTCACCAGTCTAGCTGCCGCATTCTGGATTAGTTGTACTTTCCGAGTCACCTTCAAATGTAGCCCCACGTAGAGCGCATTGCAGTAGTCCAAGCGGGAGATAACCAGAGCATGCACCACTCTGGCGAGACAGTCCGCGGGCAGGTAGGGTCTCAGCCTGCGTACCAGGTGGAGTTGGTAGACAGCTGCCCTGGATACAGAATTGACCTGCGCCTCCATGGACAGCTGTGAGTCCAAAATGACTCCCAGGCTGCGCACCTGGTCCTTCAGGGGCACAGTTACCCTATTCAGGACCAGGGAGTCCTCCACACCAGCCTGCCCCCTGTCCCCCAAAAACAGTACCTCTGTCTTGTCAGGATTCAACTTCAATCCATTAGCTGCCATCCATCCTCCAACCGCCTCCAGGCACTCACACAGGACATTCACCGCCTTCACTGGTTCTGATTTGAAAGAGAGGTAGAGCTGGGTATCATCTGCATATTGATGGACACCCAGTCCAAACCCCCTGATGATCTCTCCCAGCGGCTTCATATAGAGTACGGAACCCTGAGGCACCCCACAAGTGAGGGCCCAGGGGCCTGAACACTCATCCCCCCCCCCCACTTTCAGAACACGGCCCAGGAGGAAGGAGCGAAACCACTGTATAACAGTGCCCCCAGCTCCCAGCCCCTCTAGACGGTCCAGAAGGATGTTATGGTCGATTGTATCAAAGGCCGCTGAGAGATCCAGCAGAACTAGGAAACAAATCTTCAGATATTGTTGATACTCTTCTTGTTTAATTTGTGCTTAATATTTTCTGTTATTGCTTTGTAAGTCACTCTAAACAATGTAAAAGTGACATATAAATATTTCAGTGAAGGGGGTGATTATGTTAGGAGTGAGGTGTCATCAACAATTTAAGCTGTTGATCAATCCCTGGGCTAACTTGAGAGTGACCATGTGCCCTGTTTTACAGATGGCAGTCTTCTATTTGAAGTTCTGCCAGAGGGGAGTCATCTGTCTGAAAGGCTGTTGGGGGCAAGTCCAGGTTAAAGATAAAGTACCCTGTGAAGTGACAGCAGGGACCTTGAAGTTGCCTGTCAACTATTAGCATCTGGATAGCAGAATGAGCAGGTACGGCATAGGCCATCTGCCCACAGTCTTCCCCACAATGGTGAGATGTATTTCTATGTAAAGGTAAAGGGACCCCTGACCATTAGGTCCAGTTGTGACCGACTCTGGGGTTGCGGCGCTCATCTCGCTTTATTGGCCGAGGGAGCGGGCGTATAGCTTCCGGGTCATGGGGCCAGCATGACTAAGCCGCTTCTGGTGAACCAGAACAGCGCACGGAAACGCCGTTTACCTTCCCTCCGGAACGGTACCTATCTACTTGCACTTTGACGTGCTTTCAAACTGCTAGGTTGGCAGGAGAAGGGACCGAGCAATGGGAGCTCACCCTGTTGCGGGGATTCGAACCGCCGACCTTCTGATTGGCAAGCCCTAGGCTCTGTGGTTTAACCCACAGCGCCACCCGTGGCCCACCCATTTCTATTTAAATTGTGGTAATTATTTATAAACATGTACCCCTACAAATTAGCATATGGAGATACAATGGAAATGTGTGCCCTCTTTTTTGGTCATGCATCTCCTCTGTTTTTTGATGTATAAGAAGCAGGTGAACTGGTTGAAGCAATGGAACATTGTTGCCAAGCTCCCAGGCCACATTTCTGCCACCTGGTGAATCTTGATCACTGAATTTGTGCTCCAGGTCACTGAACTAGTTTGTTATACATCTCCCTGGCAGACCTCTCAACTCGCCCTCCTGCATGGTGTCTCCTATTAGACCACAGGAAGGAGGTGGAGTCTAGATTTCTTAGATGTATTGTTTGAGATTGCACCGTGAATTCGTGCCAGAATGCGATGCAGCATTAGCACCCCTCAGTCTGCAGTGGACTGCTGTTGTCTTCTGGGAAGGACTCAAGATGAAACGTTGGATCCCTCCCGTGCCCACCATTTTGATATTCTCCTGACATTCTATTGAAGCTAGGGTATCTTTATGGGGTGACAAGTCACTTGATGAGAGCATTTATTTCTCAGATGGATTGAGGAGAGACCTTTGAGTTCCTCTTCTTGCTTGTGCCCACTGTGAAGTGCAGCAGCAGCAAGGAAACACAGAAGCATCTAAAGTGGCTACTTTCTGCTTAATCAGCCTTTTCCCTAGGTTATAGGCTATGAGCCAAAGTCCTGCACAGGTGCTCTGGGTCATCACAAATATTGTCTCTCGCCTGCATGGAATGTCCTCTTGCAGAAAGAAAGAAAGAAAGAAAGAAAGAAAGAAAGAAAGAAAGAAAGAAAGGGCGCCTCCATGTGTGTGGTGAACAGACCCATGTGCATTTCTGCTACATCACAAATCCTTTCAGAAATGGCTTCCTTGTGGACTAAAGACAGTTCTGTACAGAGCTCTCTGCTAGCAGCAGACCCCCGCACGTAATCCATGTACTTCACTTGGCCCATACGGTAGAATTCCTACGAAATTACATAGTACATCCTCATTAACACCCAAAAAAGTGAGCCTATGATTCATGTTATTGCAGTGCCTATGAAGGCAGTTAATTATTAAGCCAATAGCAGATGAAGCAGCTGGGGTGTGGAGATGGCGTCTAACAATGCCAGTTTTCTAAAGGGATCCAGTGACGCACTCGCCAGGATCAGACTTGCTTTAAACAGCTTCTTGAGTATATGGCTAACACACACGTTATGGGGCAGGACAATCCAAAGAGGAGGAGGGTCTTCTTGTGGTAGCTTTAAGCTCAAATGTGTTTAGCTTCATCTAATAATCTAAGATGGGACATCAACAGCTTCTATAGTGGGAAGGGCTGGAAGGGGGGAAACCTCTCATATTGAACTGGTGATCACACACCAGACATTCTTCCCTGAAAGAATCATGGGAACCCTCACAGAGCTAGAGAGTGCATGTGATTTAAATGTATGTTGTGTGCTCTGCCTCCATGGTAGTACTGAGCCAAAACTGAACTAGTACAGAATTTGTAATTTGTGGATTCTTTAAATGTCGCTCTTCTGCTGTCCCCTTGCAAAAATGACAGATCTCTGCTATCATGTACAATATTACTCAGATTATTTACTGAAGTGAATTGTAATTTGGACATTCAATCCTCTGTGTCCCTCAAAGCATATGAACTTTTCTACAGAATTTAGTCTTCAGGGCAAAACGTTAAGTCATTTGCTTCATTTAGTAAAATCATTTTAGTAGTAAATAAATATGTGCGTTTACGGGGCAGGAGAGTCTACCCACATGGCTGGTTCAGTCTAGTTCTATATCTATCTATCTATTTAATCTATCATCTGTCTATCTATCATCTATCATCTGTTGATATCCTGATTTGGATTGGAAAGGGTATGTTGAAACCAACAAGACAGTTGAGATCAACCTCTTATTCCATACATTTTATTGGGACTAGATTTAAAAAACCAAGCATATTGGCAATAATGGCACATTTAGATTTCTTGTTTTATTCTATATAACATATTTTGAAAGGAAAAGGGTTTGAAAGGAAATTGAATAAGAATGTATCTCTGTGTATGTTTGCGCCTTGAATCTATAGAAGTGGGACTTTCACTTCTCTTCACAGCTATGAAATTTCTAATCAAATTAAATTACCTTGCTGAAGAACCCAGATGTAGTCTCATTTGCTGTTAGTTTTCAAAAACTGCAGGATGGCTAGGGAGGATCATAGGTTAAGAAGTATTACTCATGTGAGTTGCACATGGATTTAAATGAGGGTTGCAGTGACAGGTTTTCGAAATGTAATTAACACATCAGGCATGAAAGGAAAGTGTCAGCTCAGGCTGTTAACAACCGAAAAGTGCATCATCGGTAGCAGAGTCAACGAAGCCATCCCATGATTTTAATACACAAACATACATAATGTACATAACATTGAGCATGATGCAGCAAAGCTACTTACGCACGCTGTTTGGTTATGCAACATTTAGGCATTTGATGTTTTCATTTGTTTTTTACCTCAGTAGCTTCTCCCTTATGTGATAGGAATTTTATGGTCTTAAATATATAGTAATGTTCATAACTGCACATACATAGATCAACACAGGAAAGCCATCCTGGAACCATTTTGATTCCTAAACTGAGCAAATGTTTCTCTGCAAGGTTAAACTGGAAAAGCCTCCCCATTGTCTGTTTCCTCACAAATCCTGTCTCAAAGATATGAATAAGGTGTGAGCCTGTGACCTGGCCCAGGAAATAAGTATTTTAGCACTACAAAAGAATGGCCAGGCTCCCCAGAAATCCAATCAAGCAACCTGCTAGACAGGAGATAAACAAGGAGAAGAGAAAAACAACATTTAAATTTCTGTGATGTAGGTGGGATGTATCTGAGGGGTGGTCTTAGGTTACACCCCTTCTGTGATGTATGCATAATGTTTCTGGGGGTGGTCCTGATCTAGAGAAGGGGAATTTCAAAAGTCTTTATAAGGCCTTGCAGGCCATTGTTCTGGGTCCTCTTCCTCTCCTGCGTGTGAGGGGAGTACCCTGTTGCAACAGATCAATAAAGATCAAGCTTACTAGCTGCTTTGCTTCTCAATATTCTCTGGTTGGCCTCTGTTATTTTCTCCTACCAATAGGGAACCTATGTAAGGACTCTATATGGGCTCTTGGATACCCCATAAGGGAAAAGGGCATATTTTTATTTACAACAGATGGCGACCACGCACGAAGGGACTTTTGGTTACCCGGATTCTGGAAACGAGGAAGGACTGGTTATCCAGCGCGCACCAGGCAGTTTGCCAGGAGGAATAACCAGTCTTCCATCGGTCCCAGGGTCTGGCAATAACTTGGAGTTTCAGCGGGGCTAACCAGAGGAAGCAAAGCTTGATCAGGCCGGCCTTAAACAACCAGTCAAGAGATCCCGGGATCACCAGGACAGCGCTTGCGAAGTGAGTATGAGTAGGAAAAATGGGTAGTGGGGTGGGATTCTGCAAACCACAGCAACCTATACTTCTCAAATCCTTACTTCTTTCCTCACTTTAACTCTTGAAAAATTGCCTTCTCCTCCTTTCTGTCCCCTCGATCTCAACACCAGCCTTAGCCCTTCGGAGTATGCCCAGGCAAGGGTTGTGTGTGACTTCTTTCACTTAATTCTTTATGCCGACCTATTCCTTCGGAGTTTTGCCCAGAAAGGTCGTGCAATTTCTTCTGCACTGAAAACTATAATTCCCAAGACTATAACTCCCAGCGCAGCCGCACCTCTGCCATGGCGATCTTTGTTAGAAATGACCTGTGAACAGAGAACGCAAGGGCGCTGAATTCCTTTCCATCTTTCATATTCCAGAGTCTCAATCTGGCATTGCAAGTGTGCAAGCGTTCAGTAGGGACTCTGAGTTAGATTGTAAAAGGCAGGGAGGTTGCTGTGAGTTGTAGAATAGAGATTTGTCCAGGTATCCCCAGGTTTTTTCCCTTGGATCCCCAAGTTTTCCCCTCGGAGATTTGTCCAGGTATCCCCAAGTTTTCCCCTCGGATTCCCAGGTTTTTCCCCTCGGAGATTTGTCCAGGTATCCCCAGGTTTTTTTCCTTGGATCCCCAAGTTTTCCCCTCGGAGATTTGTCCAGGTTTCCCCAAGTTTTCCCCTCGGATCCCCAGGTTTTCCCCCTCGGAGATTTGTCCAGGTATCCCCAGGTTTTTCCCATCGGAGATTTGTCCAGGTATCCCCAAGTTTTTTTTGTCCAGGTTTCCCCTTTTCCGGACCCTTCGGAGTTTTGCCCAGGTCCAAAACCCTTTTAATTGAAAATGGGTGCACCTCAATCAAAAGAAATGAACCCACAGACTCCTGATGGGAAAGAAGCCCAGTTGGTGCTTACTTCCCGCCTGGACTCTGACAGTCCCCTTCAATTTGTGTTTAAGAAACGTTTTTCCTGTGTTTAAATTGTACTTAGGTAACATCCAGCAGCTGCTTATCTTAAATGTGCCATCTAAAATAAAAATGCAAGCTTGCTCCAAGTTCTAAATCTAAGGAAGCCATGTTGAAGCCTTATCAATCTTAAACAAGACAAAAATTGAGAATGAAGTGTGCAAATGTTTGTTATTTGAAAGAGGCTCTAAAAGAGTGTTTTTCTCCCAAGTGGTAAAATCCTGTATATGTGCTACTTATGTTCTGAAAGGAGGATTACCCCACCTCCTTCCTCTAGTAAGTGAGGGGGGGTGATTTTAAGTCTAATGGTAAATGATGTTGTGTTGTAACTTTTTAGTTTGTGAGTACACTTGTGTTCCAGTCTAAGTTAACCTAATGTTTCTGCTGCAAAAGCCTAGTTGAGCCAACTGCTCTCTCAAGCTAAAATGCAGTGTATGTATTTCATTAAGCATATGCCTATGAAAGTATGGTGTTCCTTCTAAGAAAAATATATGAGTCCAGTTTTAACTTTGATCTGGTTGGACAGAAGAGTTATTGTAAGGCTCCTGATATCAGTCTCTATAAGACGTCCTGGCCTCTTTTCTTAGAAAATGCCCCCCCTTGTTTCATTCTGTCTCTTTCAGGGTTTTTTTTCCCTTCTCCTTCTTATTCTGTGCCAGGTAAATTTACTCCCGAGTAAGCTTCCTTTAAAGGAAACTGCAAGGGGGGGGCATAGATTAGGCTTACTATTCCTCTGCAAGTTCAGGAAAAATTGTTTACTTTTGTATTCCTTTTAAATCAAATCTATGGCTGTTTTAAACTATGCTTTATAAGAGATCCTCTCCCTATCTTAGGAAAAATGTTCACTTCAGTCTTTAAAGATAATTTATCTAGGAACTTTCACTCTTTAGTCTAAGGAAGTAAACACTCACTCAAACTAGCTTCAAGATCTGCTAAAAGGGTTGGGTACTTTTATTTTCCTCTTCCTTAGTACATGATAGGCGCATGGCTTGTGGTCTCTTCCCCAGTTGTGTCTGTGTACATAAGTATGTGTGTGTCTCTCTGGTAGTACAAATCTTGCTATGAACCCTGTATTTTAGGGTTGGACTAGATGACCCCAGGTCCCTTTCAACTTTCCCAATTTGTGGCTGATGAGTTGAAATCCAGCCCAGATTTGCTCTTTGTTTTTAAAGGTGAGAGGTGAATGTGTGTGTTTCTGGTAGTACAAATCTTGCTATGAACCCTGTATTTTAGGGTTGGACTAGATGACCCCAGATCCCTTTCAACTTTCCCAATTTGTAGCTGATGTGTTGAAATTCAGTATTTATCATTTTGTCTACTATTTAAAAAAAAATCAAACTTAAAAGTCTATTAAAAGTTTAAGCACATAAAAATTCATATAGTTAAGTAGAATTAGCCTTGACCATGACTGAGAATGTTAAAAAAACTAAATAAAAAATCCTATGAATTCTAACTCTCTGGCCATTTTTACTCATAAATAAGAGAGCGGTTGATTGTTCCGCGAATGGCCAGAGGGATATTAGCCCTTTCCTGTACATAAAGGAAGCAGCCTCGTTTGCTTGGGCTGAATGGTGAATACTTGAATTGCTGAGTTTCTCTTTTTTGTTTTAAAATCTAACCCTATTTTTAAAATCTACTCCTTACCTTTCCCTTCCTTATTCTAATTGAGCCAAAAGATGCAACATTTTCAATGGTATAAAAGGTTTGCTGAGGCATGAACTCTGCACATGCACAGAGGCTAGATCAGCTTACAAAAGAAGAGAGAGAGAGGAAGGGGGGAACTGTGGGGGGGGGGGAGAGGAGGTTTCTTCCAAATGTAAAAGAAAACTTGGAACCATCAGGGAAATCACCCTTAATGTGTTTTGCTTCAGGGGCTACTTAAGACAATAGAGTTAAGTACTGGACATGCCAAATTCTTTTCACAGGTAATTATCAAAGCACTCCCACTGTGAGTTCCTCTCTTGAGTAGTTCCCCCCCCCCATGGGATTTAAATTTTATAACAGTTTTTTTTTTTTTTGTGTGTGTGTGTGTGTGTGTATGCCTATGCATTTTAGGAACAGCATTTCCTGACAGACCTCTCACATAAAATAATTTTCCCTTTCAACAGGTGTGTATATGCCTATGCATTTTAGGAACAGCATTTCCTGACAGACCTCTCACATGAAATAATTTTCCCTTTTAACAGAGTGTCCTTTCTTTTCTCCCACAGCACAAATGATAATGAGGGGATGCAAACAGTGATTTAAATACTCTATAAAAAGTAATTGCATTTGTTTTTCTTTTTGTTTTTCTTCCCTTAAAGGCAAACAGTCACTTTCTTTCTGTTCAGCAAAACAAGTCTGAATCCCTGCTATATTAGTTGATTTCCATCTATCTCTTTGTGGCTTTGACATTTTTTTTAGGTTACAAATAATTTGTTTTCGTTTATTAAGTTCGTTTTATCAGTTCTTCCATTATATATATGAAATTAATCGAAGCACAACCAAACATTGTTTGTGGAATGGTATTGTTTACCTTTTGCCTGAGCATTTATTAATTCTGTCATTTTGGCTAGTGCAAGTTACCTGCACAACTTTAAAATTGCCATTCATTTTTTTCTTGGTATTAACTCATTTCCCAGTATTAACATTACAGCTGATGTCACATCAAGAAACACTTTTATTTTCATTTGGGATGTTAGAATGCCAAAACAGATTACTTCAGGTTACTTATTAATTGTGTGTCTTAGCATTTATTTATTTTTGGTTCCTCATAGCTCATTTTGTGTGTTTGTGTTTTACTTTGGGGACATGTTCATTACATGTTGAAAGTCAGTCTCATGAAGTTCTTTTATTGGATAGCACATGGTGAATTTTAAGTTTTCCCCATTGTTTTCCCATTTTTTTTTCAGTCCAGTAGTAATATGTGTGGTTTTGATAATATCTTTGTACTATTTAATAATAGTTATTTTCTGAATCTGATGTCTTTGTGTCAAGTCCATTTTCATCTAACTGGTAATCTAATTTTTTGCTTTCTTTTTATTTTTTAACCTTTGTATTTTTTACAGTTCTCTTTCTATACATGTGGAGTAATTTTTTATTTTATAATATGAAAAGAACAACAACAACAAAAATTAAGTGAAGGAAAGCAAACAAACTTAGCAGATAATAACAGTAATTATATGGAAATGTGATAATGAATAAAATGTTTAATCCACTAAGATTGTTATTATTTGCAGCTTCCCATGGAAACTGGAGGACATCCTTTTTGCCTTTTGCCCCTTCCTTGTCTAACTGTGTTTAAGTCTCCCCAAAACCCTGCCCCCTTACAGGATATCACTTCTACAGATGTGCAATGATGAAAAGCAGCAACAACCCCTCAACTCACAAGACCTGCAACACCAGAGTTTTCAAAGTGCCCACAGTTATCTCTTTCAAAGGCTATAGACTGAGGGGGGAGTGGGGCTGACAAAGGGGGGAGGGGTTGAACTGACAAAGGGGGGAGGAGTTGAATTGCAAGGACATTTTTTCACTTGAACCTCAAGCCTCTGCTCCAGGATTCAAAAGATACATACGTAAAAGATCACAATTGTGTCAAGATATGCAACAGATATTTAATTATTTTGTTTTGTATTATGTGATATTATGTAAGAATGTTGAAATGTGTCTGACAGTGTGATTTCCACAAAGGGGGGCAATTTATTGTGTGTAACTGTTTTTATATTTAATGTCTTATTGCTTACACACCAATGGAGAATTCACATGCATTTTATACTTTCTAATAGCTCACACTATTGTGTAGTCCAATGTTTAGCTCAATTTATAACCACATTTCATTGTCCCACCTGACACTATGCCAATCTTTCCCTATCCATTTTAATATGTGTTAAACCTCGTTTTGCCAAGGACAAACTTCTGGATCCATAAAACACCAGGTACATGAAGGTGGATATGCTTTAGTTTAGCAGGAATGATCCCTTATAGAGTTAAATTGACTTATTTGGACAAAGTGCCCTTTTTAAGAATGGTTTTCTTTAACAGATTGGTTTGAAGACTTGAGAACCATGGGGCAAGATAAATTCAAATTGGACTCAGTTTGAATTGGGCAAGTGTATCCAGGCTGCAATTAGCTTTTGGTCCTTTAAGTGCAAGTGAGCAACTTCCATGAGTACAAGACCACAGCCTATAATAAAATCCCATAGCTAAAGGCCAAGGCAAAGACCTCTCCCTCACGAGATGCCCAAACCTGTGCCAGCTATGGTGAATGCCAGGCAACATGGTTAAATGAAAGCCCTGAGGGGATTCAACAGACAGGATGTGTTGCTGTAGCACTATGTCAGTGTGAGACCACAGAAGAGCTACCTTGACACCTGAGAACACTAAAATGGCGGGGGGGAAGCAAACTGCACTTTTCAGTCATTAGTGGACCTTACCTTCCTGCTAGGTGTAAAGCATAGAACACTATTGAGTAAATGGTCTCTCCCAAAGTGTTAGAATGCCACAAGTAATTTAGTAGCAAAACACAACATGTGTTATTTTTATATGATATATTCATACAAAGACATCCATTTACAACATACGATGTTATTATTTGTGGGGCAAAAATTTTTAAGAAAAATTCTAGCCCCAAAGGGGGGAATAATGTGATAGGAATTTTATGGTCTTAAATATATAGTAATGTTCATAACTGCACATACATAGATCAACACAGGAAAGCCATCCTGGAACCATTTTGATTCCTAAACTGAGCAAATGTTTCTCTGCAAGGTTAAACTGGAAAAGCCTCCCCATTGTCTGTTTCCTCACAAATCCTGTCTCAAAGATATGAATAAGGTGTGAGCCTGTGACCTGGCCCAGGAAATAAGTATTTTAGCACTACAAAAGAATGGCCAGGCTCCCCAGAAATCCAATCAAGCAACCTGCTAGACAGGAGATAAACAAGGAGAAGAGAAAAACAACATTTAAATTTCTGTGATGTAGGTGGGATGTATCTGAGGGGTGGTCTTAGGTTACACCCCTTCTGTGATGTATGCATAATGTTTCTGGGGGTGGTCCTGATCTAGAGAAGGGGAATTTCAAAAGTCTTTATAAGGCCTTGCAGGCCATTGTTCTGGGTCCTCTTCCTCTCCTGCGTGTGAGGGGAGTACCCTGTTGCAACAGATCAATAAAGATCAAGCTTACTAGCTGCTTTGCTTCTCAATATTCTCTGGTTGGCCTCTGTTATTTTCTCCTACCAATAGGGAACCTATGTAAGGACTCTATAT
Source organism: Podarcis liolepis (assembly GCF_965112155.1). NCBI lineage: Eukaryota > Metazoa > Chordata > Lepidosauria > Squamata > Lacertidae > Podarcis > Podarcis liolepis. The sequence goes on from NC_139557.1 coordinate 74,575,883, forward strand.
GGGCTCTTGGATACCCCATAAGGGAAAAGGGCATATTTTTATTTACAACACTTATCAAACTGCTTTACAAGCTCCCCTAAGCTCTGGATCACAGCCACTGAGCCATGAATATTGGTTCCTTATCCAAATGAGTAAGGTCTTAAAGTGAATTTCTGTCTAATAAATCCATTTATATGTTCTTTGGAGAGCTGGGCAAGAAATTCCAATGCTAGGAATATCTCCTTTCCAGCATCATATATGGATATTCATGAGTACACAGCTGATGCTAAATGAGGGAATGTCAGACTTGGAAATTCTTTTTTCTTTTTCTTTTTGAAATCGTTTTTATTTGCTTTTACAAATGTAAAGTTATATCAATACAAAATACATATCTGTATATAGAGATTTCTCTGAATCTCCAGACTTCCCACCATCCCCTCCATGGGTCCTATTGTCAACATTTTCAACTGCATATTATTTCATAACCTATATTTTGCATCTGTCCATATTGTCCATAGTGTTTGTTACATTCCGAGTGTTGTTAGAATCCTGCTAATGTTTTCATCTGCTTACAGTAGTCTCCTAAATAAATTATATCCCCCCCCATTCTTTCTTGAAGTTTTTGTCTTCTTGGTTCCTGAGCTTTCCGGTCATTTTTGCCATAGTCCAACAGCTTCAGACCTGGAAATTCAAGTAGTGTGCCATCACTAAGGTCTGGTCAAAAGAGGTGATTCCTGGTAACAGAGCCAACTGTATGGAAGCTGGCAAACCAGCCACAGGCCGCAGTGATACTTCTTAGCTCAGGGTGGGGAAACTGCAGCACCAAGTCCACCTGTGAACCTTTGCCCCATTTTGTGTGAGTGGCAAGGACTTCCAAGCCTCTAAAACACACAGGGAGCCTCCATGGATACAAAAAGTATCCCCACATCCATCGCCTTCCACGATTTGGGCTACATCTACACATCTATAAATAAAAAAGCTCTGAAAGAAAGCACTTAAAGGCTCACAATGGAAAATTTCATAGAATTCCGATTTCAGCTCTGCAGCGCCATCACAGGGTTATAACACATTTATAATGTTTTATATTTACTAATGTAGCTGAGTCCCTGGAAGGCATCTGAAACTGTGATGGGGGCTAAGCTCACCCACACTGTCCCCTCACATATACCTGAAGATAGGTAATGATATACCTCCATTGCTGGCTGTGTTATTCCCATCTCTCTGGATGAAGCCAGAGGTCTGAACTAATTGCTTGCTGAGGGGCTTTGCTGCCTTCCATCAATCTGCCTGTGTTTTCCCCCCTCCCTGGTTCCCCCCCCTTCCTTTCCAGCAGTTTCAACTGATCACTTGCATAGGGCTTACTCAAATAATTCAAACTATTCTGGATAGATGTTTGCATGTGCTCTATTAAACACCATATTCTGTTGCAAAGTCCAGTGGAAATCTACATCTTCACCTTCTTGGTGACCTTTGACACCTGAGAGATATGTTTTTAGGTCCCACCTTATTCTTTTGGTTGTAAATTGTTTAGCTTATTTTAAAATTGTATTTTTGCATTCTTGTCACCTTCCCTGGGACTTTATGGTGAAGGGCTGCAAGGTGTAATAATAAATTCAGATGATGTTGCCTTTTTCCTTGTACAGAAAGTGAATTGCATTATGGAAGGAAATTATAGTCCTAGTAGTATTCCCTAGCTTTTTCCATTATGTGCATTAGTTGCAGATGCAACCACCACTAGGATTATATTTATGAACAAACCAAAGCTTCCCTAAACAGCTGTCTATGTGTAAAAGGCTTTTAAAATAATATTAATAACATGTGGGGTTCCTGAAGGTCCTTATTTAGCAAACAATTTATGACAGATACAGAAGGCAGCTTCCATCAACTATTTTTGTTGCTGAATATTTTTATCCTACACCCCCCGCCATCATTTAAACCAATCATCTACTTTAAAAAAATTAACCATGACATCAAGTTCCAAATGCTACAAGCCTTTCATTCTCTTGATCTTCAGACACAGAATCCCAGATGGGAGAAATATGCTCTAACAGATGGCCTGGTGTCAGATGCCACTGTTTACACTAAGTTACTATTTATCTGGTGTATGTCATAATGGAAAATAAACCACATGTCAATGATTGCATTAGTACAATGCAACAAAATATGTCAGGAATCTGTCACGGCAGAAAGATGGATGCAATAAAATATGCACACATTTGTGTGGCCACAATCCAGCCACAATCCATGCTTTGTTCAAATTTCCTAATAAATCCTAGGCTGGTTAGCTCTCACCTGTTCCACCTCTGAATTTGAACGATTCAAGCCTTACGTGCATTGCCTAAATTAGCATCAATTTACCAAGAACAGATGTTAAGATAACTGGCCTTTAATTTCCTGGGTTCCCTCTTTTAAAAAATTGGCTACTTTCTAATCCACTGTTATGGAGGCTGATTTTAGGAGCAAGTTATATGTTTTTGCTAGAAGGTCAGAAGTTTGACTTTTTGGTTCTTTTAGACCTCCCAGGTGACTGCTGCCCAAACCCAGAGATTTGTCAGTTTTTAATGCAGTGACAAGACCTAGTACTTCATAACTTGTCAAGTCTGTTGGATTCAGTTCTTCAGGTTCCCTCCCAGAATCCTGCAGAATCAAGTTTATGTCTAGTGTCTTCCCAGCACAAAGAATTTGGCTGTCTCCTTTAGTACCATTGCTTAACAATCTAACAGGTTTCCGGTTTCTGAGATGTCCAAAGAAGGTCTCAGTGCTGGTAGCATCTCAAGTTCTTTTTTTCACTTCCCTTATTGTCAATTTACATGTGCCTTGCAGAGCTTATTTTCCACATTTGGCAATTTCCCATGTAAATACTGTACATGTTGAATTTGACAGCGTTGTGGTTATTATTCCAAAGCAGTGTGATGGCAATCCTTGCTCTAACAGGAACTTGGATGCCAAATTAAAGGGAGGCTTGTCTCCCCTCTTGATAGCTTCATGACTATCAGCACAATCTCATCCATGCCTATGCAGAAGTAAGTCCTATTGAATTCAATGGTGCTAAGTCCCAGGTAATTGGAGTTAGGATTGGAGTCTTATTGTTCTAAAGCACAATCAAGAATTGCATCAAGATTTTTGGGGTTCCATTTGTCATTATCTGTATGTACATTTGCTCAGTAAATATTTGTCCAATGCAGTTTGTAGTTACACAACATGCTTGTTATAACTGCTGATTCTCGGTAACCCTGAAATCTGCCCTAACCACACAAGATGGAAACTGGAAGCAACTATGGGACGTGGGTGGCGCTGTGGGTTAAACCATAGAGCCTAGGACTTGCTGATCAGAAGGTCGGCGGTTCAAATCCCTGCAACGGGGTGAACTCCCGTTGCTCAGTCCCTGCTCCTGCCAACCTAGCAGTTCGAAAGCACGTCAAAGTGCAAGTAGATAAATAGGTACCGCTCAGGCGGGAAGGTAAATGGCATTTCCGTGCACTGCTCTGGTTTTGCCAGAAGTGGCTTAGTCATGCTGGCCACATGACCCAGAAGCTGTACGCCAGCTCCTTCGGCCAGTAAAGCGAGATGAGCGCTGCAACCCCAGAGTCATCCGCAACTGGACCTAATGGTCAGGGGTCCCTTTACCTTTACAGGATGGCAGCAGTCGTGCTGTTCAGATATTATTGTTACAGATGGGGGGAGGACAAACCCTAGAAATTAATAAAAGATAGGATTTTGATGATTTGGAATGTGAAGGAAGAAATACAAGCTGCAAAAGAATTCCTGGGTTAGCCTATGCAAAAGACCTGGCCAAGCTAGGGCCTTTAAGAAACAATACAGGGCCATTGAGGGCATTGGCAGTGCAAGAGAACTGTCCTTTCCCCCTTCCCTGAGGTGTAAAAAGAGAATGGGGGTTTGGATGGTTGCCAGGGTAACTGGGTGTGAGGTGATAGGAAGACAGTCTTGAGCAAGGGTTGCTGGAAAGAAGAGCGGGAAGAAGAATGACTGGGATCCATCTTGGGCAGGCTGGCTGCACAAGCCCCTCTTGAAATGACTGTGCTGTAAGATCTGGACTCCCTACATGTACACTGATGAAACCATATTTCTTAAAGCTACGACAGTCTCCACCATGTCTCAGTTCTCTAAAGGAACACAGGCCCTGCCTGAAACTCTATGGGCTCTTGCCACCGCTCAGCAGAGAGTGGGGCAGGCACCCAACTTTTGTAGCATTATTTAAACCTGGCAGAGAATTTGGATCTATAATCCATCTGACCACTGTATTTTAATATTTTGTTGGAAGCCGCCCAGAGTGGCTGGGGAAAGCCAGCCAGATGGGTGGAGTATAAATAATAAATTTATTATTATTATTATTATTATTATTATTATTATTATTATTATTATTATCTGGCCACAGCAAAGAGAATGCTCTCACTTTAAACTTGCTTTCCCCAACCCGGTGCACTCCAAATGTTATTGGACTCCAACCCCTATCAACCCCTGCCAGCATGACCAAAAAACATCTTGAGGACACCAGGTCAGAGAAAGCTGCTTTCAATGGCCTCACTCAGGCTAGGCTCCCAAACCCACCAGAATAAAGATGAGTTATGTCAGTCAGTAAATATGTTAATCAACAGATGGAAATGTCCCAAATGTGAAGCATTCTCCAAGGAACAAGCTTGGTAGACATGCCTAGGCAACTGGTTGAACTGAGGAAACTGACAGGGACGTGACAAGAAAGTCAAAACATCGCCTTTTCGGATCTTTTATTTCACAAACGTGCAAATGGCTAGGGATTCCCGTTGATGACAGGTTTAATTTAAAATGTGCCACAAATGTTAATTATATATTATTCTTTGGAAAAGGAGCCTGTTTCAGATGTTATGCCTTGAGCGGCTCTATTAGCAGCTAGCAGCTTCCATTATTTATGCTAAAATCTAGCTAAATCTACCCATACACCCACATCTGCAGAACACACTGTGGGTAAAATCATCTGAGGAGTGCAGGACGTCATGGTAGAATACAGCTCTGCAAAGCGCTGCGGCACCCTCTAGACTGACTGGCTTAGCAGTGGCGGCGGCAGGAACTCTCAGAAGCAAGAGCCAACTCCATCTGCTCTAACTGATGAAAGGGCCTGTGACCTAAGATGACTCTTTGCAAACAGACTACACAGTTTCTAAGGTGGGACAGCAAGCTTTTATCCTTGTGCTGCTGCAGACGAACAAAGCTATCATTCTGGAATTTTAACATGCCAGCAATTGCCATTAAAAAAGTAGCTGCGTTAAAGGAAACATAGTCAGGGAATTGAAGAAACGATGGCTCTAAAGGACTGGGCATGCAAGTACTTTGTGGAGAGTTTCTGAACATACACTGAGGTTTGCAGAGCGTGGGGAGTGGGGGCTTCTCCTTTCTGCCACAAGCCTCTAAGCAGCTCAAAAACCCACACCTCTAAGTTGCAGGACTCAAATGCAACACAGTGAAGAGCTGCTGGCGCCACCTGAACTCTCTGAATCCTCACTAACGATTTTATATGTATTTTCCTATTTACATTTATATCCTGCCTTTCATACATGTTTCTTTCAACCCACCCACCCTCATTTTAATCCTGGCTCTTGTCTCATTAATGGTGCGGACAAAAGCAAATTGGAAACTGCAAATTCATTTGCCACTTAAAGCAAGGAAATGGAGCCCTTAACATTTTTGCAGCAGTTTTTGAGACATGGATTAGGGTATCTAGCTGGACCGACTTTGTGGGGTGGGAGTTGGGGACATGAGGATATGGTGGCTTTTGCTCAGCCCTACGGCAGTAGTGCTGTGGGGTCCTCATATTCCTTGTACTCTTTAACCTCTGCATGAAGTCATTGGGAAAGGTCATAAAAAGGGTCTGGATTGAGATTTCTTCAGTATGCTGATGATACTCAGCTCTACTTCTTTGTCATATTTAGTGGAGGCTAGGCAATTGCTTTGATTCAATTCAGATGAGGACCAACAAACTGAAGTTGAATCCTGACACTATGGCTTGGTATTAGCCTGTTCTAGATGTTGGGGGGGGGGGAGTCGTGGGGAGGCAGGACAGACCCCCCAGGCAAACGACATATACGTGCTGGCCCATCTCTCCCTTCTGTGTTCCGCTCGGGAAATCCATCAATCTTCTTCCCTGACGTGCTTCCGTGACCCATGCTTTTCGGATACGAGCACACTTTGACTTTGTTGTTGTTGTTTAGTCGTTTAGCCGTGTCCGACTCTTCGTGACCCCATGGACCAGAGCACGCCAGGCACTTCTGTATTCCACTGCCTCCCGCAGTTTGGTCAAACTCATGCTGGTAGCTTTGAGAATGCTGTCCAACCATCTCATCCTCTGTCGTCCCCTTCTCCTTGTGCCCTCCATCTTTCCCAACATCAGGGTCTTTTCCAGGGAGTCTTCTCTTCTCAGGAGGTGGCTGAAGTATTGGAGCCTCAGCTTCAGGATCTGTCCTTCCAGTGAGCACTCAGGGCTGATTTCCTTAAGAATGGATAGGTTTGATCTTCTTGCAGTCCATGGGACTCTCAAGAGTCTCCTCCAGCACCATAATTCAAAAGCATCAGCCTTCTTGATGGTCCAGCTCTCACTTCCATACATCACTACTGGGAAAACCATAGCTTTTACTATACGGGCCTTTGTTGGCAAGGTGATGTCTCTACTTTTTAAGATGCTGTCTAGGTTTGTCATTGCTTTCCTCCCAAGAAGCAGACGTCTCTTAGCAGAGTCAATAACAGCAAAGCTAGGCTGGAGGTATGAATACTAAGCTAACTTTATTATGTACAAATCAGACAAAGGGAAAACATGGCTCTTCTCCTTCTTTCTCTCTCTGAGAGAAGAGAACTGCAAAAGCAATACAGAGCGGAACAGTGCAAAACAAACTTCCGCTCCCATGACTCCAACAATCAGTGCTGGAATGTAAATACACAGACATGTGATAATACAATCCCACATATCTGCACAGCGGGGGAATGGAATACTAACACTAGATGCCATTGCACCAACCTTTGAAAGAGAAGCTATGTAGCTTGTGGGTATTCCTGGATCCAGCATCGTTGTTGGAGGCCCAGGTAGTTTCAGTTCCTTTCTGCAACTTTGGCTAGTTTGGTAATTACAACTGTTCCCGTGGTGATCCATGTTCCAGTAACTACTGAATGGACTGCTGCCATGTGGGGCTGCCCTTGAAGACAGAATATGGCTGTCAGAATTTTAATTGGCACAGCTGCCTATTTGCTTTCAAGCCCAATTTAAAGTGCTCATGTTTACCTTTAAAGTCTTGAACAGGTTGGGACCCAAATATCTGAAGGAGCTGTTTTCCCTGTACCATGTTCCATTGTTGGGGGAAACAGACTTACATGTTGATGCAGGAGAGAACCTTCTCTGTAGTGGCGTCCAATTGGTGGACAACCTTTCCTTTAGAGTACAACTGGCACTAATGTTATCATTTTGGTCCCAGGTCAAATTGTATTTATTTGCCCATTTACTTTGGGGATTTTAAGCTGGCGATTATTTAGAGATGATTGCCTGCTCTGTTCTTGTTTGAACTGTCTTTTGCCTCTGATGCATTTTATTGTTAATTATTGTGGTGTGAATGTTATAGTGTATGTTCACTATCCTGGTGGGACATACCTCTGTTGAATCAAAAAATAAATAAATGCCAGGGATGGTCTGCTGGCATTTTTTTGTGATTGAGGAGCACAATTGCTAAGGGGTAATCTGTTGGGGGTCATCTGCTGATGGTCATTGAGGCTGGAGGCAGTAGTAGACAGGGCAAGAGTCAAGAATGGGTGGGGCACCCCTTTTATTCCCTTTTTCTCTGCCACTTCCTCCCCACCCCCGCCAAATTCCACCACCCACATGAAATTAGGCTGAGGGCCATCTGCAACCCTGGGGTCTGCAGGTTGTCTTCCCCTGGTCAATGTAATTGTTTTGGGACAGTGATGATAGGACCAAAAATGGTCCTATTTAGGCACCATTCAATTTCCTCACTGCTTTGTAATTCTTTCTAAAACCAAATTCTGGCAAGCTTCGCTCCTGAGTAACCAGTTAACCAAACTGCACAAGCTTTTATTGCAGTACATCTGCCACAGGTACATCAGCACACAGCTTTGATAAATTGTTTTCCATTTCTTTGGCTGAGTTCCTCTATCTGTAAAAAATAGGGCAATAGCGCTTAGCCACCTGGCCCGGGCGCTGTGAGAACTCGTTCCTGTTTGCACAGCATGATGAATATGAAGAAGATCTGTGATAAATGCTAGGTATTAATTATTGCTCTGATTACTGGATTTGTTGTGCCAAATGCAGCGAGCAGAAGTTGTGCCTGGCTGTGGTTATTCGTCTTCAACAATTAAGAGGGACTTTGAAACAGCAGGAACAGGCCCCCAAGAGCTGCTTCAGCAACCGTCTCCCATTTATCTCTTTAATCTGGATATTTGGAAGCCCGTATCAGAAAGCAAAGCTTTGTATTATAGATACCTAGCACTGATCTGATCTGCCTAAGTGGATTTTACCCCATTAGAATCTAAATAAAAATGTATTTTAAACTGATCTGGATTAAGCACTGGTGAACTGTAATTGCGTCGATGAGCACTTGCGTCACTGGAAACTGACTGACAAGTAGCATTTGAACTCTGAAGGTTTATTTTTATGATATGATGCCTTCCTAAGCAGAGGTCCTGTTGGTATTTTATTTTTATTTTTTTAAAAGATTGTGTTTGTCATGTAAGGAAGTTGAAGTGGGCATTCTCAAATCATAAAACATAGAATTGTACAGTTGGAAGGGACCTTGAGGGTCATCTAGTTCAACTCTCCATAATATAGGAAACTCAACACATGGTCCCCATGTGGCCATGGAGGTCTCTACTGGGAGCTCAATATGAAACCAACACATCCCCCCCCCCCATCAGTCCAGTTTTCCGTCTCTCTGTTTAACTAACAACACATTTGGACAGGGATAGTCAATATGGTGCATTCCAGATGTTATGGTCCGCAACTCCCATCAGCTCCAGCCAGCATGACCTCGGGTAAAGAATGATGGTGTTTTAGTGCACACTATTTGGGCAACACCACATTGGCTATGCTTTCATTAGGACAAAGCTGACATTACAAAGTAGCATGAAGCAACTGAATTCCAGAATGGGTGCCTTTTCCCTGTCTACATCTTCTATCCTGGTGAGCAATTTAAAGGTGTGTGTGTGTGTGTGTGTGTGGAGTATGGGTGGCTGACAAAATGCATCACATGATGACATAATGATGTGAGTAAGTATGCAGAAATGCTAACATGGGCCTAGACTTTGGGACATTTTGGGTTGTGGTGCTGTGTCAAGAGTAGTGCCTAGTTCTGTTCTCAGAGATCTTAAAAAGTTACTGCTAGTCAAATTGGTCACTGCTTGTATGGACAGACTGTTGGTGTGACTCATATGACCTCAAAGAAGAAGAGGTTTCTTCCTGGATTTTGAAATAAAAATAAAAATGATGCAACAATGATCTAAAGGTGGTGAGATACCTCCATACATTCAGTCGTGCTGGCCTAACTGAGTTTGACCTAATGTCTGATCCCAATTATGCCTCCTGGCTATCCAGGTACATCTCATGGAAATACAACAGCTTGAACATGTTTCAAGAACACTTAATTGGGAGGAGTTATAATTACCAAATGTAAAAGTCTTTCTGCAAGCAACCAGCGTGCATGGGAAGGTATGCAAGATGAACCCATGAATTTGTCAGCTACAAGAAGAATCATGTTGCTTCTGCTGTTGATTATATATAATTTGGATTTAAAGGGTATTACAGAAGGAGAGAAGGGAAGGATCTGAAACCTTAACTCAGAATGAAATTACTCATTTGCTATTCATTTTCCACAGCGTGCTTCAATCATCAAGAGCTTTCTGCTTTTTTAAAAAAACAGCTCATTCTGAATGGAAAAATTGTTTCAGTTGGACAGCTGCCATACATCTTCCTCCTTATTATTCCATTGTGGTTACCAAGAATCAAACAGGATGCATGATATGAAAGCAAAGGATTCCCAGTTCAGTTTAGTCTTAAGCCACATCACTATGGAGATGTGACTGACATAACCCAAGCACATTAATCCATTGGACAAGGCAGAGATACCGAGGAATAAAAATGTACCTGAACATTTCCCCTCAAATATTGGGTTATACAAGGGATAGGCTTTGGCTTTTTCCTTCCAAATGGAACCTAGGAATCTCTGTAAGCTGTAAGTGGTTCTGGGTGGCATGCTTAGAATCTGGGGAAAATGCAGCCAACTAGGCAAAATGGCTATCCTGTTCTAGAATACCCTACAACGCTGGGCCTGGGGTGGCAGGCCCCTTTGCACATGAGTTCCCAACCCCCTGCAGACGAGTGGGTTAGGGAAAGTTGAGAAAGTGCTCTGGGAGCCTGTTACAAAATGGCTGCTCTGGGGGGTGTGGCATATCACATATTGTTTCAGCTAGCCTATTCGGACACATAGATGTTGACATTTCTTGATCTCTTTTCAGTTTACTGTTAATTCTAATTACATCTTAAATGCTCTTACTTGTTTTTGTTTTTATATAATAGACTAGAGAGACAAAGCATCTGACCTGGTTATAAGACTTCTTATGTACCCATAAGGAAAATGTTGCTCATTTTTCCCAACACCCCTAACATCTAAGGAAGTCATATCTGAATAAACTGGAATAGGGCAGGGAAAAGAAAAGTTCACCATTCCTCAGACATTGTATGATTTGCTTTGTACATTGTTTGAATGTGCCAGGGGGGAAAGTTCAAAAAATATTGTTGCAAGATGGAGTGGTGAGGCAAGGCGGGGCCTAGTAACCAGCACAAAAAAAAAAATCTTTTACCCTATGCATCACTTAGTAGTACTTTCTCGAAAGCTGAACGTCATAAATATACTCCAAATTCCAATAAACAGAGATTTTTCCACTTGAAAGATAAAAACTGAAACATTTTGCCAATAAAAAATTGATGCTGCTTCCTGGGAGAGATACTTGCCTTCCACGAGTTCAGATCCCAGTAATACTGATTTATTACATGGGTATTATTTTCACTACGATAAAGATACTGAGGCTTATATGGGAAGCTTGTGTCACGGTTAGTGGACACATGAAAGGTGTGCTATGATTTGAAGGGCTTTTTATGTGTGACCATAAAACATCCACCTGAACTCCCCATGCCCCCTTGTTCTTTCCAAGGGGAGCAGAATCCCTTAAGTAATCTAACCCATATTGTATGAGACTTCTTGGAGAGATACAGGAAATAGGCTAATGGAAAGAGATTGAAGACTATATATTTCACCTGGCCTGTCACTTGGGTTGATTTACTGTGTTATGGCACTATGAGGATGGAACCTGGGGAGCATCAACCCTACAGTTTTATAGCTGAACCACCAAAGTCTTCTCTTTGGTTGGTTGGACTGCAATCTCAGTTATTGTTTTTTAAATTGCCATGGGAGTTATGGCTTTTCTAACTGATCACGCAAGGAAAAGTTTGAAAATACTAATACTTAAATTGTGGCATCCTTTATAGTAGGATAGTGATTTTGTACAGCTAATGCTTCATAAGTAAGTGACTTCCTCCTTCTGATCTCTATCTTTGTACTGTCCCTGATACCCGGTATCAATTCAAATCCTGGTCCTCTGCATCTAAGTTTTCCACCTTGGTGTGTTGAGGCTTGATTCTTCAACTTCCACCTTCACTCCATATTTGGCAATCTCCATCTCTCTCTAACCCTGTAGTGGGTACTGTTTAGGCTTGTAGTCCAGACAACATGGCTTTGAGTAGCCTGTGTAACTTGCTCAGTCCGTAGAGCATGAGTCTCTTAATCCCACACTGGCCAGAAGATTCCTGCATTGCAGGGGGTTGGATTATATGACCCTCACAGTCCCTTCCAATTCTACAATTCCATCGTTCTAGCTTGCTGTTCATATTTATATATTAGTGCTTCAAACTCAAAACCATTTTAGTCACCGTCTTCCACTTTGTGTAAATAAACTTTGTTATCTTCATTCATATTTCTGGTATTTGTTGCTAATTTCTCCCAAGCAAGCAAGCCAATAGTGGTCCAGTCTTACCTTGGATCCTGAACGCCTTGCAACTTGAATGTTTTGGTTCCTGAATGCCGCAAACCTGGAAGTGAGTGCTCCGATTTGTAAGCGTTCTTTGGAAGCCGAACATATGACATGGCTTCCGCAGCTTCCGACTGAGTGCAGGAAGTTCCTGCAGGCAATTGGAAGCCGCGCCTTGGTTGTCAAATGTTTTTTGGAAGTCAAACGGATTTCTGGAATGGATTCCTTTCGACAACCAAGGTACAACTGTATTTTCTAAAGTGGCCATGCCCTTTGCAATAACCTCTGTGGTGTGCAATCATCTCCAGGTAAGGCTCTCTGACTGAAGTGATATTTCTGTGAAGAAATTATTTTAGATGTATATGTGTGTGCCCATGAGCAGATTTGGTAACAATGCAGCTTGGAAATAATTTCTAAACCACATTCTCCTTTTCTCGCTTCCTTTTTCCCATGTCAGAAAAAGGCCCTCAGCACTAAGTTACAAAGGAGGTACCAGGTAACCTCCAAGCCTTTAATCCTATAGGAGTTGATTAATTAATTACAGCCATCTCATGTGGCTTGTGCTGGAGAATTTCCCAGTCCATTGCACCCTGAGCCCATTCTGCCTAACAGCATCATTTCTTAAAGCAGAATGGTCACATTATTACAAAGCAACTTCAAAGCTACAAGCAGCAAATTCCATCTTTTCTCAGCAACTGCTTCATACACTTAAAAAAGAAGATCAAATCAATGCCCGAGTAACCAGAACAAATGCTAATTGCAGATATTATGATTATAAGGGAAGGGAAGGGTCTGTTCCCATTACTTTTTCTTTACAGTGGTACCTTGGGTTACAAATGCTTCAGGTTACATACGCTTCAGGTTACAGACTCCGCTAACCCAGAAATAGTGCTTCAGGTTAAGAACTTTGCTTCAGGATGAGAACAGAAACCGTGCTCTGGCGGCGCGGCAGCAGCAGGAGGCCCCATTAGCTAAAGTGGTGCTTCAGGTTAAGAACAGTTTCAGGTTAAGTACGGACCTCCGGAATGAATTAAGTACTTAACCCGAGGTACCACTGTATATCACCAGGTGACATTTAGGCCATTTCCTTGTTATAGACATCTCTATGGAATCAATTTTGTTTCCAGTCTGAAAAACCAAGATATCGCTACTCCAGTGCCAATTTTTGTCCCCAGTTAGTAAAATACCTATTCTAAAATGGAGTAGAAAGCTTATTATCAATGTGCTATGTCCATATGTGGGTGCATAGGTTTTGTGCTTACAGAGACCTTGAATTCCTGAAGGTCTGGAGTAGAGAAAGTAGGTGTCACCCTGCTTCACCTTCCATGAATTTAGTCCACAATCTTTCTGGCCAGTTGTCGGGGTTCATGACATAGGCATCTGGTTGGCCACTGTCAGAACAGAACACGGGACTACACAGGCCTCTGGTCTGATCCAGCAGAACTCTCCTTACAAACTTATGAAAAAGGCTGAAGACAGCAATCCTATGTTATTTAAAATGAATGAGAAACACTAAAACCAGTAGTACTTAATTCGGAGTAAAACATGCATAGGATTGGCCGACAAGGCAAATGCACATTCAAACAATTCTCTGTTTCGGTTTGGTTGTTGGGGAAAGCGAAAAACTTTTTAGCTATCCAGGGAGGTAATTTATCAGCTAGACATTTTCCCTTTAAAGAGCTTTCCCCTAGTGCTGCAAATCTTTCACAGCTGAGTGAATTTATATATCTCTTCAATTAGCAATCAAGCTCCATATGCATGAGCTCTGAGAATCAATACCTACCAAGTCAATTGGTTCTTGTAGTAGTGCAATGATACAAATAAAATTATGGCAGCAGAGAAATAAGTAGCTCTGCTATTTAATCTGGGGAAAGTTCTGTGATGAAGCAGAAGTGGATTAAGTTCTAGGGCTACTTTTGTCTGCCTTTTCAGACATCTATCACATCATAGAATTGTACAGTTGGAAGGGACTCTGAGGCTCATCTGGTCCAAACCCCTGCATTGCAGGAATACACAGCTGTCCCATATGGGGACTGAACCTGCAACCTTGGCGTTATCAGCACCATGCTCTAACCAGCTGAGCTATCCAGTTATATCCAGTCATACCTTGGTTTTCAAACAGCTTATTTCCCGAATGTTTTGGCTCCCGAACGTTGCAAATCTAGAAGTAACTGTTCTAGTTTGCAAACTATTTTTGGAAGCTGAACATCCGACGGGGCTTCCATGGCTTCTGATTGGCTGCAGGAGCGTTTTGGAAGTCGAATGGACTTCCGGAACGGATTCTGTTCAACTTCCAAGGTATGACTGTATAGAAAAGTATCAGTGGAATGAGGAGGGAAGCCATTTTTGCCAAATCCACCACTGTAGCTCCTTGTTTTATCCATGTACTCCAGAGCAATGGAGGACCCTTCAAAGCCATGTGGAAAGTGGGGAACATGCAAAAATTGCACTGCCTTCTGGCACTGGAAGGACACCATGGGATGCAACCCTATATGATTACAATTTTGTTACAGGTGAAGGAACAGGGTCTGTAAAAATTGGACAATTCTCTGTAGCTCCTATTAGATCCACACTCCAGAGAGCAGCTTTGCATCATCTTTGCAGCATCACCTAGAAACATATTCAGATGGCTGTAACTGACCACGTCAACTTGACCTATTGAAATCAATGGATTTATGTTAGGCATCATTGAATGATTTCAGTAGGTATGCTTTGATTATGATGTAGTTGTATATATGTGTAAATGTTCTCCTCAGCCACATCTTCTGCTTTCTACATTGGCTACCAATTAGCTACTTGGCAACTAAGTTGTATATATGCGTAAATAAACCATCTATCATAAAGACACCGCAGTCTCTGCTGTGCCTTATTCCCAAAAGGAAGCATGAACCCTGGTTGAGCATCTAGAACCCCTGGAATCTTGCACAGCTGTGAGATTGGTTGTGTGTGTGTGTGTGTGTGTAATCCAAACATCAAACATGTACAGACCAAGAAGGAATAATGCATCACTCCTGAAAATTGGGTTGAATTTAAGTCCTTGACTGAGCTGATGTTTAGATTATGGACAGTTTCCAGTATTTTTTCAACAGCTCTTCATTCTGGCAGAGGCTGAATCAAGCAATGCATATGAAGTGGAATCTTAATGGGCTTCAAACAAATCTAGGTGTCTGCAATGGCGCTCCTGCAGAGTCTGGCTCATAGAGCCCCTGTCCCAGCAGCACCCTGTGGGTTGGCTAAGATACCAACCCTCCAGATCCAGGTGCTGATGACAGAGAACAAAAAACCCCAAACAAAACACCTTTAAAAGGGCAACATGAAAGTTCACAAAGCCAAGGGTATCAAAGATGAAAGACTGAACTGATGGGAAAGACCTGAGGGAGCTCCCAGCTGAGGTCACCAAGGCCCGCCATGATGACATCAGCAGGGATGGAGCAACAACGCACAGGAGACCTGGCCAAAGAATGAAGGAGGCTGCCTAGTGACGCACGCAAGGAGGAAGATCACATAAGGCATCAAATAGGATAAAAGGCATTGCCGGGAGGAAGGGAGGGGAGCATGAATAAGTTAGAGACACTGGCAGTGGCACACAGAAGCAGCTAGCAATTAAGGCTGGCACTTGTGAGTTACCAGACTTTTGTCAAATGGAAGCTGTTGCGTTAAATCTGACAGCATGTCACAGAAACGGTACTGCAGTGCATTCTACAACCTTTACGATGTTCTGTGTCTGTGTGCATGTGTATGAGGCTAAATGACTGAATTGTATTCCTTACCATATTTTTATTCTATTTTAAAATGTATATCCTATGGCCCAAATCCAACACAGTCAAACCCAATGGTCTGCCTATGTCTGTGTTGAATTTAGGCTCTTATTTCCACCTGTGGGGTTCTCTTTGCCATTACTATAATAGTAATCATGGAGGCAATAGTCTCACAGATCTTACATTGGACTCCTTTATAAGCAGTTATAAACCCATAATATTTCTGCATATTTTATGGCTTCTCAAATGGAAAAGGTGATAGCAGTTATGAGTAGAAGCTATGGTCAAAGTCCTAGCCATGAACTACCGTATTTTTTGCTCTATAAGACTCACTTTTTTCCTCCTAAAAAGTAAGGGGAAATGTGTGTGCGTCTTATGGAGTGAATGCAGGCTGTGCAGCTATCCCAGAAGCCAGAACAGCAAGAGGGATTGCTGCTTTCACTGCGCAGTGATCCCTCTTGCTGTTCTGGCTTCTGAGATTCAGAATATTTTTTTTCTTGTTTTCCTCCTCCAAAAATTAGGTGTGTCTTATAGAGCGAAAAATATGGTAAATGGAAGGTTTTAGGATATATGTGGATAACTTACAGGGTTGTGTTGCAATAATTTCTAAGAATATGCTCTGTGTGCTGTTCCCTCTTCAGGAAAAGGGATACAACAATATATTTAAATTTTTCTTCTCGGCATTAATGATTAAAACTTATGAGACACCCAAACTTTGTTTTATTTTCTCACATAAGGATATATACTCTCCTATGGGTGAAAAAGCAGCTTGGGAAGGGTGACTATGAACTGAAAAACAACCAGAGGTTTCAGCAGACGTCCCCTTCACACATACACACGGCTCTGCCTTAAGTACCGTATTTTTCGCCCTATAAGACGCACCGGCCCATAGGACGCACCTAGTTTTCAGGGGGGGAAATCAAGAAAAAAAATATGATTTCCCCCCCGCAGCTCTGGGAGCAGCGGACAGGCTGCACGCAGCCTGTGCGCTACTCCAAGACCTTCTCCCTGCTTTTGCAGGGAGGTGGCGGAATTCCCCCACCTCCCGCAAAAGCCCACAGGAGCCCCACTTGACTCCTGCGGGCTTTTCGACTAGGAGGGAGAAGGGACTGATTCGGCCAGTCAGTCCCTTCTCCCTCCTTGGGGAAAAGCCCCCAAGAGCCGCTTGCTCTTTAAAGGGTGCACGGCTCCTGCAGGCTTTTCTAGGAGGTGAGGGAATTCCCCCGTCGCGCGCCTTCCTGCTGCCCCCCATCCTCTGGGGCTGGCGATGGGGGAAGCGCTGCTTTCCCCACCGCCAGCCTCAAACCCGGGTTGGAGAGCAGCGGCAAGGCGTCACGCGCCTTCCTGCTGCCCCCCATCCTCTGGGGCTGGCGATGGGGGAAGCGCTGCTTTCCCCACTGCCAGCCTCAAACCCGGGTTGGAGAGCAGCGGCAAGGCGTCACGCGCCTTCCTGCTGCCCCCATCCTCTGGGGCTGGCGATGGGGGAAGCGCTGCTTTCCCCACCGCCAGCCTCAAACCCGGGTTGGAGAGCAGCGGCAAGGCGTCGCGCGCCTTCCTGCTGCCCCCCATCCTCTGGGGCTGGCGATGGGGGAAGCGCTGCTTTCCTCCACCGCCAGCCTCAAACAGCAGACTCTCCTGGCTTCAGCGGAAGCAACGCGAAGCCTCCGGAGCGCAGGCTTCGGAGGCTTCGTGTTGCTATCGCTGAAGCCAAGGAGTCTGCATTCGCCCCATAAGACGCACCCACATTTCCCCTTCATTTTTGGAGGGGAAAAAGTGCGTCTTATAGGGCGAAAAATACGGTACATGTGGGTGTGCATATTAGTGGCAGAACCAAAACGTTGCACAGACTGTGTCTGCAACAACTTTAAATACTCAGTTGAGTAATTCCCATCTGTTTATTTTTGTGGGTTTGTTTCAGCAAGTGACTAGCAGCTGATCAGATAAAGATAGGCAGCTCAGAATAACTTCCCTGCTAATCAATGCTCTGTGTTCGTAGCTTTAGTGCTGTGGTTTTATCAACTCTGCAGGCACAATTAATCTTCATGGAGAGCTAATCATGTACTTTGGCTCTGAAAGGTGAGATGGGTTGCCCTGCCATTAGGTGCAGACAGCCAAAAGGCTGTAATTGTAGACCGCTATCTACGATAAGAAATAAAAAGTAATCCAGCTGTTATTAGTTTATGTAGAATCTGACAACATCTTTCTTAATTTGTCAGAAGGTATGGAACAAAACAGACCCTCCAAGTATCCCTATTTTCCAGGGACATCCCAGCTTCTGATTTGATCCCAGAATGTCCTGCTTTTCCTTAGGTAAAGGTAAAGGGACCCCTGACCATTAGGTCCAGTCGTGACCAACTCTGGGGTTGCGGCACTCATCTCGCATTATTGGCCGAGGAAGCTGGCGTACAGCTTCCGGGTCATGTGGCCAGCATGACTAAGCCGCTTCTGGCGAACCAGAGCAGCACACGGAAACGCCGTTTACCTTCTCGCCGGAGCGGTACCAATTTATCTACTTGCACCCCCATCGTTCAGCCCAGACACTGAGGTCCAGCTCCGAGGGCCTTCTGGTGGTTCCTTCATTGCGAGAAGTGAGGTTACAGGGAACCAGACAGAAGGCCTTCTCAGTAGTAGCACTTGCCCTGTAGAACGCCCTCCCATCAGATGTCAAGGAAATTAAAAAGTGTCCGACTTTTAAGGAAGTTTTAACCATTTGAAGTTTTATTACGTTTTTAGTGTTCTGTTGAGAGCTGCCCAGAGTGGCTGGGGAAACCCAGCCAAATGGGCGAGGTATAAATATTTATTTATGTATGTATGTATGTGTGTATGTCATAGCTCAACAGAGAAGCTGTTCCACAAAATGTGGGCAGCTTGTTTTGTTTACATGGGAGCTGGACAAAATTATTCTAAGTGCTACAAAATTGACTCCTAGGTGTCGAGAAGATTTAATATGTGCTCAATTTGTTATTTAGCCAGCCTATAGCTTTACAGATCCTTTAATGTCTTTTCATTAGTCTCTTTCACACTGTAAACATTTTTATTTGTATTTGCTGCATTCTTACCAGGTGCAATCTGCTTCTTCTCCCCCCCCCCCCGCTTTTTTTGGAATCCTTTCTTTTTTGGGGGGTGAAATGGATGCCATTTTTCAAGCTGCAAAAGGCAAATGTAATTAAACTTAATGACTGATTTGCCAGATAAGGCTGCTTAATTGCTTTTACATCATGTGAACTTTAAATGGGTCTTTTAATCCTTAACACCAGCTTTAGGCTTTCTGTGTGTGTTGTTTGCCAGTATGCCTTTTCATCTAACTCATAGTATTTAGCAATTAAGCAAGCTGCTGTTGTGGTCTGCTAAATAATATAGATGTCACTGCACTCAAGACAAATTGCCCAAATTCCCCCCCCCCCAAAAAAAAACCAAACCCAACAAGCAACTTTTACCTGGGAAAAAGACAACAGATTACTACCACAAACCATGCCTCAAATTCATAAACTACTTCATCACAGATTTCTCATGTGTGGTGCATGCATGAAATACAGAGGTCTGCCATCTTCCAGCTGAATGAGGAACTAATTTGCTTGTTCCGTGGTTCCTTCGTTATGATGGAGGCCGAATTATTACTTTATAGACCAAGAGTCTTTGTTTGCCTGTCTGCTGCCTTCTTGGCTGGTTCTAGGGACATCTAAAGCTTCCTTTTCAAGTTTCTTGTAAACAGCAATGCCTGAGGGCTGCTGCAGTTCAACAGGTCAATCAAATAGAAGAGAAGATAAAGAGCCTGGGGGGGGGGGGGCAAAGTCCCCTGACATGGGGTAACACAATGACCAGCTGATCAAACAGCCACATATCACCCAGGGCAAGAAACAGTGGTGGAAGCAGGCAGGTTGCTGCTGCTTGCTGTTTCATCTTTTGTCTGACCTTACCCACTGCTAGGTCTTGAACTGTAAGGGCTGCCTGATGATAATTGTCTCTGATATTCTCTGGCTTTCCATTCCTTTTGTACACTGAATGGCAGGAGTTTGTACGCGTGTGTTTCAACTCTGCCTTTGTTGAAGAATCACAGAGCAGTCAGAATTTAGGGCTAGCAAGCAACACAGTAACTATTTTTCCATGCTTTCGAAAGGGTCACGGTTTGTTTTCTCCTTTTAAAAGCCTGAATTGCTTTTAATTGATCAAAACCCCAGGTACAAAAGGGATATTTGAAGGTGGATGCCTGATACACAAGCCCCTTGCACCGCTCAAAGTCTCAAAATTTGACGCGCAAACTTTCCAATTTCTCCCACCATTTGCAAAAATTCACATTGTGCTATTTTCACAGGCAGTTTCTCAGTTTCATATTCAGCTTCATTTCTTTTAAGTCTACTAAATGCCAAGTGAGTACAATGATCGACAGCGAGGCTTCTGAGGGAATGCTCTGAATAATTCTGCCAGAACAAAGGTGGGGCTCATGACGCTGTCAAAGACAAAAAATATTACTTTAGAGTAGAGGTCAGAGCTGTAAAACATGACAAAATGAAGTCTTGCCTGAGTCAGTGGCTGAAGGCACATTAATGTCCCCTTTAAGAGTATTTCCTACGCATCTCACCTCAGCATCATCATGGTAAGGAACACTGTCAGTATCTACTGTCCTCAATGGCTTCAAGTCACGATGGCTACATGCTGCCTCCAGTATCAAACCTCTAAATGCCTGTTGCTGGGGAAAGTCTATGAACACCATATAGCTTGATGGAAAATATTATTACAGAGTTTATAGATGTCCCTTGGTGCCCAATGCCCCTGTTATATCTCTGATTTAAAAGGTCTTCTTTTCTTTCAGTTGGTGTAATATTTATTTATCTACTCTGAAATCTGCTGAATCTTCCTCAGATACCAAGCTGGCTACCAGCTTGCATCATGTAAGAAAAACCACACTCAGTAATGAAGTACTTCAGTTAGCTTGTTCATCACAGCTATTAGACTTCCAACTTTTTTTGTATAGAAGAAAACACTGCTTTTTTATTCTCCATTTACAATTAAATTGTAGTCCTGTAGGATTAGCTGCATTAGGGTTATAAATGCACATCCACTTTCCAGATGCCTATGTCTCTAATTAGCAAAATGCCGTTGATTGGAATAGCTCCATCTCATCTAATGAAAAAAGCCTTGCAGTTATGTTGTACCACAATGAATTCTTCATTAAAACCACCTCCCCCTGAACATTAATAAAATAGCTAAAGTCTTCTTGGTTTAGACATCAGCTCTATACGTAATGTTACTCTCTGGTAACAAAAGTGCCATCGCCTACCGGTAATTGTTATTTTCCCTACAGTCTGCAGGCTTGAATTTTCAGACAGTTTTGTTCAAAGAAATGAAATTGGTTCAAAAGTTGGCGTTCTTTTTGGATGATTTTCTTTACAACGTTAAAGCCACTTCTTAATTAGCCAGTGGCCTGGTTTGAACGACATGGTATTATTAATTATTATTATTATTATTAATTATTACATTTATATGTCACCTTTATCTTCTAAGGATGTCAAGGTGGTGTAAATAGTTCTCCTCCCCATTTCATCCTCACAACAGCCCTGTGAGTTAGGTTAGGCTAAGAGATGGCGAATGGCCCATGGTCAACCAGTGAGCTTCAGGGATATTCGTTTGGGGCTGCTGCTCTTGCGTGCATCACATGACTTGCGTGGGAGCAGGTCCCAGAAGATGTGCATCTCGATTTTGACATGTTGGAGGATATGGCCCTGCGCCACTGTCACTGGTAGCTGTCACAACAATGGTGAGCCTTTCAAGTCATTTTCAGCCCTCTCAGGGGGAGATAGGGAGTTCGGCTGAAAGAATCCACTGTAGGTTCTTAAATGGTTTGGGATGGCAAGGGGGAGAGCCCTCATCAGGCTGCAAAGACCCATCCTACGCCCATTTGGTCCATTTTGGCACTTAGTGAACTAATAAGGGGAGTGGTTTTGTTGAAAAGCAACCTGGATTGCCATTGTTATATGTACCTGCACTGCAATCAAAAACCTACCATCTGTTCACTCCAATTTCATTATCAACCACCCTGCCACTTTCAAAGCAATGTGTTGCTAAGACTGGCAAGGGCTGGAAGATATAATGGGGGGTGACAACAGCTGTGTGAAATTTCATCAAAGAGAGTGGTGCTTATTACTCTTCCACGATTATATCTACCTTTACCTTGAAGCGAAGAGGGGGAAAGGTGAGTCATTTGCTTGACTACAGAAACATGCTTCTCTCTTTATGACACTTAAGTTTTAATAATTTGGGATGTTTCAGTACTGCTTTCAAAGGGGATGACAAAATTCAGCAGGGGCATGGCAAGGACAGATGCATAATGAGGTCCAATTGAGAGTTAAATCAGACGTAGAAATGACCTTAGAATTGTAGACATGGATTGGGTCCCAAGGGTCATCTAGTCCAACCCCCTAAAATGCAGAAATCACAACTAAAGAATCCCTGACAGATGGCCATCCAACCTCTATTTACAAACCTCCAGTGAAGGAGAGTCCACCATCTTCCAAGGCAATCTGTTCCACTGATTCTTACTATCAGAGAGTTCTTCCTAATATATAGCTGGAATCTCATTTCTTGCCATTTGAATCCATTGGTTCGTGTTCTTCCCTCTGGAGCAGGTCTAGGTCTAGAGCTGATCAAACTTGGGTTGAGTGCAGACACAGAATCGGCTTGCCTGAGACATCAACAGTGGCAGCCTTACAACTGGAAGGGCTTTTCACTGTTAACACAAATAAAAGGGGAAGATAATATCTTTGTAGTCAATACTCAGGAAAATAACAGCAACAATGTGCTTTGTTCCTCCTGATTACTTATAACTATTTTTTTTAAACAATAATGGCATGGGTTTTTTTAAATTTGAAAATGGTGTTGGGCTTAATAGCTTCTGGCAGGTATTTTATTTGTATAGTACACTACATTTGACCACAACACCATATTGGTACAGTTGTTGTTGTTGTTGATGATGATGATGGAAGTACCTTGAATATGCCGTACAGTCGTACATTGGAAGTCAAACAGAATCCGTTCCAGAAGTCCATTTGACTTCCAAAATGTTCGGAAGCCAAGGCACAGCTTCCGATTGGAAGCCACAGAAGCCACATCTGATGTTCAGGTTCCAAAGCATGTTCACAAACCAGAACACACACGGGTTTGCGGCGTTCGGGAGCCAAAATGTTCGACTCACAAGGCGTTCAGGACCCAAGGTATGACTGTATTTCATCTTCCACCATCCACTTTATTTGGGTCTAACTGACTCTGCTACCCCTTTAATAAAACTTTTAAACTCAATACACAAAGTGTTGAGGAGAGATACTACAGAATGACTGATTATTTTAATGTAGCAATATGGAATGATATTGATTAGGGGAGGGAAGTTTCACATTTTTTATATACACTTTGGAGTCAGTTATGACCCTTAAAGGACAGTAGTGTTTAATAATAATAAATGGCTACTTAGTAATGTTGCATTATATGTCAACCTTATAGGCATGGAATACACACAGCTCAATATATATGCAACACAATATTCTGCTAATTCAAACATTTTTTCCATCAGCCTATAATACTTGAGGGGATTTATTTTCTTTGAAGGTTAGTTGTATTGATCTTCCATGTTTGTTTAACTTAAAAGTTTTGTAACACTGCTTTGTACTCCTTTACTCTTTATTGATTTGCTATTTTCAGCTTAGCTAAGAAGACTTCTAAAATGTAAAAAATCAACACTCTTTTAATACATGAATGCTCTGTGAAAAGTACAGATAGGCATTCCCTCTCAGGAGAGTGGTACACCACTTCGGTTCAGAGTGTCACCTTCATGAGTGCGGTCAACAAGTTTCAAGGTGATGTAGATTATATTCACGTTTCAAGGGTGCTTTGCGGCGGGTGGGGCTCTAATGGACAGCAAAGCCAATCTATATTCAACAAGGAAAACCAGAGAGACATTTGGAAAGAGCCTAGTCACAACAATGAACACAGCTTAATCTTGTAGATTTGCGTTAGTGTGCATGGCTGTGCAAGCAGCAGTTAGTATGTCCCTTCCTATAAACTTATTCTAGAGAGTCTGAAGGCTGGGCCAATAGATTCATATCTGTCTCGGGGCACTGTAGGGTAGAATTTGCTTTCTTAGAATTGCTTGACTTCTGTGTTAAAAGCTAGGGCTGCCTACCAGATTAATTTGAAGCCTGGAGCCCAAAATGAATTGGGTTGATTTGGAGGGATCTGTGCTTCAGCCAAATTGGGCAGAGAAAGCCCTGGATCACTCTGGGTCAGGTCTCTTGATATCAGGGGTTGGGGTATCAGGCTTTGACTGTGCTGCATAAAGACTGGTGTTTCTCTTTCCAGAATTCAGTCCAAGTCCTAGGATCATCTTTGGCCAGTGAGCTATTGTATCATTCAATGTAAAGAACTATGTCTGTTTTTATTGGAGAAACACTGGTTCCCTCTCTCTTGGCTCTATACAGAATGATAGAAGATTTGAAGCTATTTATTTATTTCCTAGTTTGGGAACCCCTGTTTATTAACACAGAAGGGCTCAAGCTGTCATCATGCTATCTCCGAAAGTGTGAAAAATCCATTCAGACCTCACTGCCAATTAAAGGCTGTGCCTTCAGCTCCAGGCCAGCTGACACTAGCCAGTTATTGCTGTAGTCTCCCCAGCTGTTATTAGAAAATCAGGCTCCCCTTGGAGTCAGGGTATGCTGGAGGGCCCAGACAAGGCAAACTCAGAGAAAAGCTGGTTTGGCAAATCATTAGCTGGTTCAAATATAGTTGAAAATACAGAAAGACCCCCTCATAGTGCTAGGCAAATTCTCTGGTCTAGTGGTCTATAAAAAATGCAGCAACAATTTTTATTCCCCTTGAAATCAGTAGCAAAGGATTAAGTCGTTTCCAAGGATCCAAAACGTGTATAACCATAATGCATATTAGAACCTTCCACATGCCACCAGCATTCTGTTATTTGAATAACATCTGCAAAATCAGATTTCTTTTAACATGCACTTCTTTGCCATGTAAAAGGCAGCTTGTAAAAGTCGTGTAGTGAATCTGCTCACAATGCTACACACTATGTTTTGAAATCACATTCTTTCCCTCAAAAAATTCTGGGTACTGAACTTTACCACACACCATTACACACCAATTCACAGCAAGCCTTAACAAACTATAGTGACCAGAATTTTTGAGGGAAATAATGTGCTTAGAACGTACTTTTTAAACAATATATGTATTTATTATTATTACTATTATTACTATTACGACAACTGCTACTATTATTTTAAATGTATAGTGTGTCATTATTATTATTATTTGGCAATCACTCGTAGTCGAGTAAGATTGTCTTCCATAATAATAATAATAATAATAATAAATTTTATTTCTATCCCGCCCTCCCCAGCTGAGCCGGGCTCAGGGCGGCTAACAACAATCAAATAACAATCAAATAATAACACATTCTAAAAATATTTCATTATAAAAATTAGTTAAAATCAAATTGATGGCAACCGATTAAACAAAATTCTGTGCAGGTTGCCAGAGGAGGGAGTCAGGCTGCGCCCTGACCAAAAGCTTGGCGGAACAACTCTGTCTTGCAGGCCCTGCGGAAAGATGTCAGATCCCACAGGGCCCTAGTCTCTTGTGACAGAGCATTCCACCAGGTTGGAGCTGCAGCCGAGAAGGCCCTGGCTCTAGTTGAGGCCAGCCTAACCTCTCTGAGGCCTGGGACCTTGAGGGTGTTATTATTTGTAGACCGTAGGTTTCTCTGTGGGGCATACCAGGAGAGGCGGTCCCGTAGGTACGAGGGTCCTAGGCCGTATAGGGCTTTAAAGGTTAAAACCAGCACCTTAAACCTGATCCTGTACTCCACCGGGAGCCAGTGCAGCTGGTATAGCACCGGGTGAATGTGATCCCGCAGCGAAGACCCCGTAAGGAGTCTCGCTGCGGCATTCTGCACCCGCTGGAGTTTCTGGGTCAGTCTCAAGGGCAGCCCCACGTACAGCGAGTTACAATAATCCAGTCTGGAGGTGACCGTCGCATGGATCACAGTGGCTAGGTCAGGGCGAGAGAGATAAGGGGCCAACTGCTTAGCTTGGCGGAGATGGAAAAATGCCGCCTTTGTTATAGCTGTAATCTGCGCCTCCATAGAAAGGGAGGCATCGAAGATTACACCCAAACTCTTAACGGATGGTGCTGGCACTAATTGCACCCCCGCAAGAGATGGGAGTTGCCCCCTCGATCCCATATCGTCCCGCCCCAGCCAGAGGACCTCTGTCTTCGAAGGATTTAACTTCAACCGGCTCCCACGTAACCATCCAGCCACAGCTTCCAGACATCTGGTCAGTGTGTCTGGGGCCGAGTTAGGATGGCCATCCATCAACAGATAGAGTTGGGTGTCATCAGCATACTGATGGCAACCCAGCCCAAAACTCCGGACAAGCTGGGCAAGGGGGCGCATAAAGATGTTAAAAAGCATCGGGGAGAGAATCGCACCCTGAGGCACTCCACACACCAAGGAGTGACGCGATGACAATTCCCCCCCAAGCGCCACCCTCTGTCCCCGATCAGAGAGAAACGAGCGCAGCCATTGAAGGACTGTGCCCTGGATCCCCACGTCGGCAAGGCGGTGGTCCAGAAGTTCGTGATCGACCATGTCAAAGGCTGCTGACAGATCTAGAAGAATCAGCAGCCCCGACCCGCCTCGATCCAGCTGCCTGCGGAGATCATCTGTTAGGGCGACCAGAGCCGTCTCGGTCCCATGACCAGCACGGAAGCCGGACTGGAATGGATCCAAAGCAGATGTTTCATCCAGAAACCTACCAAGCTGTTCAGCAACCGCTCTCTCAATCACCTTACCCAGGAATGGAAGATTCGAGACCGGGCGGTAATTGGATAGATCTAAGGGATCTAACGATGTTTTCTTTAAGAGCGGACGCACCACCGCCTCCTTCAGTTCCCCTGGGAATATCCCGGTGCCAAGGGACAAATTGATGATATCCCCCAGGGGGGCCCGCACCTCGTCTGGACACGCTCTAATCAGCCATGACGGGCACGGGTCAAGAGGACAGGTGGTGGGCTTTCCAGCTTGGAGGAATCTGTCCACATCGGCTGGAGATATCCGGTCAAAGTGGTCCAATACTGGACCCGAGGACAGTCGAGGGGCCTCCAGTTCCTTTATTGTATCCAAATTGGCAAGGAGGTCATGGCGGAGCAACAGGACCTTCTCCGCAAAAAAGCTCGCAAATGCCTCACAGCTGTGTGTCAGATTGTTATTTAAATTTGGCTGTCCTTCAAGGGACGTTAATGACCGGATTATACTAAATAATTGCGCCGGGCGAGAGCTAGCGGATGCAATGGAGGCCGAGAAGTAAGACTTCTTAGCGGCCTTCACTGCCATCTCATAGGTTTTCATAAAAACCCTATAAGATGTTCTTGAGGCTCCGTCACGGGCACCCCGCCATACTCGCTCTAGCCGTCTGAGGTCCCGCTTCATTTTCCGAAGCTCCTCGGTAAACCAGGGAGTTCGGTTTCTGCGGGGTCACAGAGGGCGCTTAGGTGCGATCTCATCGATGGCTGCCAGGAGCTGGGTATTCCAGCCCTCAACAAGCTCAGTCAATGAGTCGCCAGGGGGAGCAAGGTCCCGCAAGGCTTGACGGAATCTATCAGGGTCCATCAGCCTCTGCGGGCGAGCCCAAATCGGCTCGCCACCTAAGCAGGGTGGGGGTGGAAAGTCAATCCTGGCTTTCAGAGCGTAGTGATCAGACCATGGCACCTTCATCGAGGGAGACATGATCACACCTATACCGGCGCCAAAGATCAAATCCAGCGTGTGGCCTGCTTGATGTGTGGGGCCCGAAACAAACTGGGAGAGCCCTAGTGTCGCCATGGAAGACACCAGGTCCAGAGCCTGTGGGGAGGGAGTGGCATCAGCATGGATGTTGAAGTCCCCCAGTACCAATAGGTTGGGGAACTCCAAGGCCCAGCCGGCCACCGCCTCCAACAGGCCTGACAGGGTGGCTGCTGGTGCGCTAGGTGGCCGGTACACCAGCCAGACAGCCAAGCTCACCTCGGAGCCCCACACTAGGCCAACACATTCAATGCCGGGGATCGATGGCGATGGCAGAGCCCTGAAAGAACAGTCTTCTCGGATTAATAATGCCACCCCTCCCCCCCGGCCCACAGTCCGCGACTGGTGGAGGACGGAGAAACCTGGGGGCGCCATCTCTCGTAAGGTAACAGTTTCCCCTTCGCGCACCCAGGTCTCCGTCACACAAGCCAGGTCAACCCCCTGCGAGGTGAAGAAGTCTTAGTGATGTGTCCGTAGGTGACGGTGGAGGCCAATTCAGGATCCACACATTTTCCAGACAAGAGTTGATCATGGTGAGGGTTTGCCAAACATGCCTTCCTCTTAGCTCGTTTCTCCCTTTTGTTCTCAGTTCGAGTGTCTTCAAGGTCCATGGTATAGTGTGTACATAGCCTTTGGCCCCATAAAAACTATTGCCATTAGTCAGCAGTGCCAAAGACCCCTGTGATAGTAGGGAAGATATTAATAAGCCCTTAATCATGAGCCCTTGGACTCTGTAGCATTATTCTGTTAAAGGCCATCATGCCAAGCGCAAGGTTCATGTCAAAGGAGACAGAAATGTCAGAGTATCATGTAAGATTTTGCCATTTTCTTTGGCTTGTGGTAGCAAAAAGCCACACCACTCACCCATCTGTGAACTTGCTCTTTCAGGGGAAGTGCAATGTCATTTAGAGAAGGTTGGATACCATCCATAAAATCATTCAACCTACATTGAAGGGAAGAGTAGCAGTATCTGAGGAGAGTGTGAAAATCTGGCAAAATGAAGGAGGGAGGAGAAGACATGAAAATTTGGCACAGGATATAAAACTTGACAAGAGATTAATAACCCAAGAGTGACATTAATGATGTTTGCTTAATTTTCACCCTCTTTTGCGTTATGTTAATTTATAATGTTCATGCTGGAGCATATTTTATACATGTGCGTGCTTTCACTCTCATATTTTTTTTCCCTTCACTTGAAAGCTTTCATAGCTATCCTTTTCTGCTGTGATTTCTCAGGAGACAACGAGATAGTGCTTGAGGTCTGAATGGAGAGACACCTCACTTGGAGACACCTTCAGGAGCCAGTCGGCAAGGAGGCTCTATCAGGCAAAGTGAGAACTCAGATGTTTTCCTTCATGTGCCAATGATGTGCTAAGAGGCTACTTGGCTGTTAATGTTAATGGTCTCCAGAGAGGCTAGGCTAGACCACAAATCTTAATGGTTCACAAGGCATTTTATCTTACCAGCTGGCTTGACAGGATTTTAACAGAGGATTCGGAGATGTATTTTATGGTGGAAAACCTTCAGGAGAGGGGCGGCTGAACCCTTTTGCAAGAGGGCTTCATTCAAGGTGAGCCAGCCTTGGCATGTGCTCATGCACAATAACACCCACACCTGCAGACCACACATGCATGCTGCATCTTGGTCTCCTCCCACATGACCTGAGGCTTCTGATGTTAATGGGGCAGCCTGGGAAATAGACATGGCACAATGGCACCCATACGCCTGAGGCCATTATTATACTTTGAGGAAAATGTATCCCCCCCCCCCCGCCATAACCATACCGTTTAGTAAATCTGACAAAGTACTTATTTACTTATTTTAGTTGAGCATTAGGGTATTTCTAGATTATGGCCCCATCTGCACTATACATTTAAAACAATCTCATACCACTTTAAACAGTCATGCCTTCTCCCCAGTGCTTTTTTCCTAGAAAAATAGGTGTCGGTACTCACCATGAAGCTGTTGCAGTAAGTGCCATACTTTTTAACAGCAAAAAAAGAGGTGCCAGTACTGTGTACCCTTGAGTAAAGTAAAGGTAAAGGACCCCTGATGGTTAAGTCCAGTCAGGAATGACTCTGGGGTTGCGGCGCTCATCTTGCTTTACTGGCCAAGGGAGCCGGCGTACAGCTTCCGGGTCACATAGCCAGCATGACTAAGCCACTTCTGGCGAACCAGAGCAGTGCACGGAAATGCCCTTTACCTTCCCGCCGGAGTGCTACCTATTTATCTACTTGCACTTTGCCATGCTTTCAAACTGCTAGGTTGGCAGGAGCAGGGACCGAACAATGGGAGCTCACCCCATCGCGGGGATTCAAACCGCCGACTTTCTGATCAGCAAGCCCTGAAAAAGGCACTGCTTCCCTCAGAGAATCCCAGGAAGTGTAAGTTCTTAAAGGTGCTGAGAATGTTTAGGAGACTCCTATTCCCATCATAGAGCTACGGTTCTCAGAGTTCCCTGAAGCTCTCCAAGGAAAATGGGGAGGATCTCCTAACAACTCTCAGCGCCCTTAACCAAACACAGTTCCTGGGATTCTTTGAGGGGAGCCACAACTGTTTAAAGTTTTCATTCTGGAATTAGAACAGTAATGCTGAATGCTCCTCAACCTTCCTGTATATTCTTCACTACATAATTCTCCTCTATCCTAATACCACTCATTGCCAGCCAAACTTTTCATTTTTCCCTCCCTTATCCCTGCCGATCAAATGTAAAGTAAGTACTAAATCATACATGGCAAGAAATAGAGAATGGTGCCGCTCCTGTAAACATCTCCTTGGTTCAATCCATTAACTAGCTGTCGAAGAATCTGGCAAAGTTATCCCTGCATCATTGAGGTTAGGTTTCTGTTTATGTTCAGGGACCGTCTTGAGAGAGGCTTAATCCAAGTCCAGCTGGTCAGCAAGCAAAGCCTGCAAGAGCTTTGTTTTCTTTTGAAGGAAAGGGGGGGGTATTCTTCCCTCCTTCATTGTTGAGTGAATTAACCACCCAAATTGCTGCTGGAGGTCACATGGGTTCAACCTTCTACACTACAGCAATAGCAAGTCATAGTTCTCAAAAGGCAGCAGTAGCAGCAGTGAAGCCAAATAGTTTTATGCTTGAAGCTACCTGCAAATAGAATATTAGCAAGACAATTTCCTGTTTCAAAGAGACGGAAAACTCACAAAAGTCTGTCCAGAAAGTCGCAGGTGGTACACCAGCTTAAAGCAGGGCTAGCTGATCTGGTGCCCTCTGAAAGCTGTTGGACTTCAAGCCCAATCAACCCCAGCCAGCATGGCCAGAGATCAGAAATGGTGGAAGTTGTAGTCCAACAACATCTGGGGGGCACCATGTTGCCTGACCCTGACGAGTGATGTGGTCACATGCCCTGTCTCAACTCTTTATCATTCCACCACTTCTTCTCATGATCTTCAATGCTCATATGCATACATAAATACACACTCCTCCATGCACACACACTTTGCTTCTCTACCTGCCTTGGCTCTTCACCATGCTATAATAATAATAATAATAATAATAATAATAATAATAATAATATACCCCATCCATCTGGCTTGGTTGCCCGAGCCTCTCTGGGTGGCTGGGTGGTTCTTTATCTCCTTGACAGCCGATGGGAGGGTGTTCCACAGGGAGGGCACCACTGCTGAGAAGGCCCTCTGCCTGGTTCCCAGTCACTTCACTTCTCACAGTGAGGGAACCACCAGAAGGCCTTTGGAGGTGGACCTTGGTGTCCGAGCTGAACAATTCTACCAGTGTTTCCCCCAGTATTTATTCATTCATTCAAAGCCTGGAGCTGTGTTATATTGTGTATATAGGCCCTCTTTTAGCTTTTTCAGGCCTCTGTGTTGACTGGGGCTGATGGGAGCTGTAGTCCAAAAGCCCTAACCCAGGAGGGTGGCAAAGGCAGAGCGAAAGCTATGCTTGATAACAAGCCTTGGGGATTACATTTGCCATCTCCTGGCTTTAGACAAAATACAAACATTACTCTGTCTAAGCCTGGCAATGAGCCAGAACATGTGGCTTACTGGAAAGAGAGTGTGCTATGCTATATTAATGTCACAGACATCAATATATGCTTTTAGTGTTTGGCAGGTCAGGCTTTTAAGACAGATACATTAGGGTATTGCTTATCCTAGTCAGATTCTAATGCAGCCTGTTGGTCTGGGCTGCATTTTCTCAGGGTCCCACATTTTCTGCCTTTGAACAGCCACAAATGTATGCATGCATTCCCCCCCCCCCACACACACATCTTGTCTTTTACGGCTCCTGGAGCTTCTATAGACTGTTCAGCAGGAATGGAATCAAATAAAAAGTAGAGGTTGCTGGAGCTAGTCAGAAGCTGGCAGGTGGAAGGGGCTTAGCTATCTTCTCTGCCTGCAGCTGCAGTTGAAAACCACTGAGTCCTGAATGAGGCCAATCGGTTCGTTCCAAGCAGGTTTGTGACTGCATCCTCCCCTCGTTTGCAGAAGCAGCCATTTCGACAGTTGACCTCTTTTGCAGAAAGGCTTGGTTTAAATAAATTGGAAACAGATACATCACAAGCAGTCCCATGAACAAGCAGCATCCTAGCCATGGTTTCTTTCTCCCTAAACAAGCCACAGCCACCAAGGCATGAACAAAGCCCAGCTTCTGATTATGGTTTGTAGGAACAAGCCACATTCCTGCTTTGGACAATGCAGTAAGCCCGAGTTTGTGGCTTGTTGGTCTGCTCACGCTAGGGCAGCGACTGGGCAGCTTACACTGCTTGCTCTTTGGTAAACCATGGTTTGTGGCAGCCTAGTGCAAAGCTAGTGCCCTCCCACTGCTTCATAATGGAACTGCGCTGGTGGGAATACAGTGTAGCTGGGGCAACCCAGCCAGATGAACAGGGTATAAATAATGAAATTGTTGTTGTTTGTTGTTGTTATGACACTAGGTTGGCAAAGGCTGGTGTAACTGTGGCATGTGAACAAGGTCAACATATTGCTTTTAGTTTTAGAACAACCATTTGTTGTGTGTCTTTAAAATGTAGCTGGATTTATTCAAATGTGGCTGATTCATAAATGATTCCAGCTCAGTGAAACAAATTGTGGTGAGCCAGGGAGGAAGGAAAGACATCTGTCAACAGTATTTCCTTAGACCTTATGTATTTGGAATTTATTTTGCTCAGAAAGAACAAGCAAGCGCTTCTCAATACTCAGACATGTTTTGGTCTTGGGAAGGGGGGAATATGTTTTTTTAAAAAAAAGAAAAGAAAAGAGCAAACACATACTTAAAACCTGCCGTCACCCCAACATAAGTGGGCTCTTGAGACTGGCTTTGAACTATCCCTTTATCCATAGGCAAGCTATGAATGGACCAGGCTCATTCTTCTTCCTGCTGCTGCAGAGCTTATTTGCAGGATGATTATTTCACATTTCTGTGATACAGAGACTTATTTACATTCACAGCCTGCCCATGAGACACTAAGAATGGGAGTCCGTTCTCATTCATTCAAAGGTGTATTGATTTCTAAGCTGCCTCTATAATAGCTGACAAATTTCTGCCTCAGGGTATACTAGAATAAGCAAAGAACCAACGGCTGGTTTCCATGACATTATTTACATTCAAAAATGAAGCAAAATGTCTAGCCACAATTTATGCCTTGTCCTAAACATTTTTAAAATAGTGCAGCATTCCTCAAACACCAGCAATTATGTTTGCTTGTTTCATTTGGAGGCGTAGATCCATTTTCATCGAAAGCACTAAATTGCTAGCACATAGTCTTAGGATCATCCCTATAGCCAACCCTTTAAAAGGGTTCCCAGAGGTACGTAACTCTGGTGCCGGCAACCTAAAACTAGGCTGCAATCCAGTGTTCACAGCTTCCCCAAAGAAGCCTTGTAACTGTGTGAGGAGTTGCAAACCTAGGGCTCAGTCCAGAGCCAAACATTTATAGAAAGGTGCTGTATCATATCTGTATCAAGTCAGATACCGTAACTTCTTAGGGACAGCATAGGCTTTGCTACATTGTCCTCTTCTGCATGAACAACACTTTAAGCATGTTGAAAACGACCTGTAGCCCTCTCTGTTGATCTGTGGTCCTCCCTCATTTTTATGGCATACTTCCATTAATTTTCAGCTGGAAGTCTGCACTCAAAGGGGATCCTTTAGGGGATGCATCCCCCCCAAACTATTCCACCCACAGACAAGGGAGTATCACTATACTGAAGTGCAAATGTGCAGTGTGAAATTGGTCAATATATAACCTCTTACAAAGCAATAGGGATATACTGCTCATGTTCCGTTCTAAGTGCTTTTTCACACAGGGACACACCGGCTCATAGACATTTATTTACTACAGTGAAATCAAGACAGCCAGGAAGTTGGAAAGTCACTTCTTTATTCTAGAGATGATATCCTTTTTTATATTTAGGCAGATTTCTACTTGAAATAATTTGATTTGTGGTTGGCAGTTGGTAGGTGTAAGAATAAACAAACATCTAACATGAAAATATTCTAGTTGCACCTTTAATCATGATCCTGTTGAAAGATTGCAGGCAGGACCATCACTGTGATTTTTCTTTTGAGAGGGCAATAATATCCAAAAACAGACTCAAGCAGGAACAGGGACCCTGTAGCCCTCCAGGTATTGTTGGACTCAAGCTCCCATCAGCCTCAGCCAGGATGGCCAATATTTAGAGGGGATGGGAGTTGTAATCCAACAACATCTGCAGGGCCACAGGTTTCTCATCCCTGGCCTAGAGGATGAATATATGCAAAAGAAACATGAGAACTTTGGGTTCTCCTTTGACCATCTAACTGGCAAGTAGCTGCCTTCCACACACGGCTTCCTTCTCTCTTGTATCACCAGCCTCAAATAAAGAAAAAGACGGTGTAAGGATTTTCTGCCAAGCATGTAAGATTCATGTTGCCTTTGTCCAGCTTTCAAGGAATTGGGATTTTAGTGTGGATCCATGGAATCCAGCTTATGCTTTCTTTAAAGGTAGCTCACTTGTTTCAAGCGATCATTGAGAAGACAAGGAGTTCGGAACAAAACCCAGTGGAATGGCTGGCTACTGAGTTATGCTTTTTGAAAAGCCATACAAACAGCCTAGCAAGAACTGTGTGCTACCCTGCTGTGTATACAGAGTGGTAAGATATTCTAACCACTCAATGTAAGGCACCTTGTTGTTTATTCTCCATTGAGGTAATTTTGCAGCAAGTCTTTCAGAGATCACCTGCCCAAGTCCTTTCATTCCCTTGCCCTGGATATTTCCGCTCTATTCAGTTCATGGTGGAGCATTAGTGCTTGACTCCTTGCCTATAACAAAAGCAAAGAGGCCAAAAGTCCACGGAATAAATTGTGGATGAGGCAGACTAATTGGTCTCAAAATCGAAGCATATGGCTTCTTTCAAGATGGTGACTTTCTAAAGACTTATTTGAAAGTAAACATTTGCCATTCCTCATGAAAGGCACTTTTCTCCATGGATCCTCTTGACCTTCACTGACCTTGCTTCCCAACTATACTGTGCTTTACACTTGGGGGTGATTAAGTCTTGAGGAGGCTCGCCTCTCTTATTATTCAGCACATTCGTCTCCAAGGCTAACGGACTCAAGGGCCAGCTTTGGAAAAATAAACTAGATCGGAAAGACCAGATACACGCAGCACCATTGCTCCACCTGGGCACCTAACATCTGCAGACTGGGACAATACAATATGGATTATTGCAGAATCAAGCAGTACCTTGGTCTATTGCATATACAAATGCAATGACGAAAACAGCAGGCTGAATAATTAATATGGATCACTTGTAGAAAGCTTTATGGGGAATGAGAATTGCAGAGTGAGCTTAAGGGCATTTCCAGGTGATCACTTTTCTTCTGGCGAGTTTCAGTCACATTCTGGCAAATGCAGGTTGTACAATGACAGCTGATAGGGTGGCCTTGTGGAAACTCGCTTCCCCTCAAATATTGTACTTTTTGCAATAAGAAAAATGATGAGGAAATGCACTGGAAAGTGTGGGAGAACACATTGTAACACATTCACCTATCCACAAACAAATCAGTATGAATGCTTATTAAATAGCCAAGATATGCTTAAAGCCAGATTAGACTATCAGGATGGATACTCAATAAACAGGTATTCTGGAGGCACCCTAAGCTTAAATAAGGGGGGGTAGAATCAACTATTTGTTATGCTTTCATTTTTTCTGAGAGAGGTACAAATCCTGAGTTGTGACATCTGAACTAATGCTGAAGCTAGGCTCTTCAAGAAATCTAAAAAAATATATTTTGAAGAAGCTTGGACATATGATGGTTTTGACCATCAAGTTTCAATTGGCTGCCATATCTGGAGTTGTGAGGACATTTCCCCTCCATTTGTACATAGCAATACATGCATCATAAATGTGGCTCCTATCAATCAAAATAGCAGAGGTCAAAGTAATCTTGGAATGGATTATGGGCATCTTAGAAAGACCAAGCTCCCATCTAGCAAAGATTCCCAAAAGGATCTAGACAGGGTCAAGAAACTATGGAATCTCTACAGAATTGATAATGGCAATTAATGCACTATTTAATTATATTTTAAAAACATTATCTTCTCAGGACTAAAGATACTAATTAAGAGAACAAAATCTCATCTTTACTCTTGCATACATAGATTAAAAAAAATAGAAGCTGCAGGAGATCAGTCTGGATTGCATAGATGTTAACTGAAATTATGCTTGCAAAGGTGGGGAGAGAGAAAGGGAAAACAAACAAATCTTGCATTCACCATTTGCAATCAGTAGCAAAAGGATACAGATACAACCATTCTCCTTATCTGAAGATTTTTAATTTTTTCTTTTAAAAAGCAGTCAGTGTTAAATGAAGATATGCAAATGTACCCTTTCCTGTCCTGAAATAGATAGGTAGCCGTGTTGGTCTGCCATAGTCAAAATAAAAAAAATTCCTTCCAGTAGCACCTTAAAGATCAACTAAGTTAGTTCTTGGTATGAGCTTTCGTGTGCATGCACACGAAAGCTCATACCAAGAACTAACTTAGTTGGTCTTTAAGGTGCTACTGGAAGGAATTTTTTTATTTTGTCCTGAAATACTTAGCGTGAAGGCTAGCCTTGCAGAATTTAATGCCAGTAGGAACACTTCCTGTCCATTGGTTCAGAA
This sequence comes from Podarcis liolepis, assembly GCF_965112155.1. Classification (NCBI taxonomy): domain Eukaryota; kingdom Metazoa; phylum Chordata; class Lepidosauria; order Squamata; family Lacertidae; genus Podarcis; species Podarcis liolepis. The sequence continues at coordinate 74,612,656 of NC_139557.1, forward strand.
GAAATGGAAAACAAAAAGCAAGTGAGATTTTTGTCTCCCAAAGCAAAACACCTTGTTTGTTTCGATTGGGATTTTCAAGAGGCCTGTAAGTTCCCTATCCTGAGGGCCTCTTCATATACAGTGGTACCTCGGGTTACATACGCTTCAGGTTACAGACTCCGCTAACCCAAAAATAGTGCTTCAGGTTAAGAACTTTGCTTCAGGATGAGAACAGAAATCGGGCTCCGGCGGCACAGAAGCAGCAGCAGGCCCCATTATCTAAAGTGGTACCTCAGGTTAAGAACAGTTTCAGGTTAAGAACGGACCTCCGGAACGAATTAAGTAGTTAACCTGAGGTACCACTCTGTATTCAGCTGTCCCAGGTTTGCTGCCAAGGGTACAGGAACTGTGGGGCCACAGCCAATCCAAGTTCTCTAATCCGTGGAGCTGCACAAGGATAACAACACTTTTGGCCTCTCTGCCTCCTGTTCTCAAACCTTGACTTTTCCTTTGCAAAGTGGAGCTTGGTACACTCCATTTCCTATGGAGAAGTGTCAGGTGGTAGCAGAGCACTTTCTCCTTTTCTGGCTCAGCACTTCCTCTCTCTCTAACCATGCTCCCCACTCCAGCGAAGAATTTCAGATCTGTATTTCGAAAGTAAATCTATAGATCTGGATCCTGCATTTGGGGGGAAATGTAGCGGGGAGGGATTGCAGGGAAGAAAACTGGGGGGGGGGCAAGCCCATTTACACCACGAAGAACTCATAACCCACTTACTTTCAGCAGCCAGAAACACCATAACCAGACACTGGAGAGACCTGTCAGGAGTAAGCATGGACCAATGGTACCAAATAGTATGGGAAACAGCCTTACTAGAAAAATTAACCAATAAACTGAAACTGACACGGGGACAAACAGAAGAAGACGCCTTCACCCCAGTATGGCTCCCCTTTATCACATACACAGCCCAACAGGACAGTGACAATAATCCACCAACAGCATACAAATCAATATGGCTAACCTGATCCAAAACACCCACCCACCCCACTCACACATGAAAACAAAGATCACCACAGCCAATCACAAACAAACAATCACACCCTAGGCCAACCCCAACATCTCACCACCAAAGGAACACAAATGAACAGCATAAGCAACGCTGACACCAAACCCTACATACATTAACCATAATAGAAACATCGCCACCCAACCCCACCCCCACCCATCTTCCCCCCTCCACCCCTTTCCCCCCTCCCTCTAATGTCTCAACAAATGAAACGGATTTGTAAAAATGTTACATGGAAAAAATACGAGAGACATTACACATACTTCTGTAAAACAAGAAAATCTTTATTAAAAAAATAAAATAAAATTGCAAAATGGGGGGTCAAAAAGAAGGGTCCCTCATGCCTATGCTATAATTCCCTGTGAAGCAAGGTTGCAAAACTAGCAACTTTTTTGAGAAAAGCCAAGTAAAAGATGACATGATAGAAGTTTAGAGAACTATGAATGGCATGAAGAAAGTGTTATGTATTCAGTGGTCTGTGTTTGCCTGAGCTTGAGTCTGGACTAAGGGTTCTGAGCCCCTGTGTCCTGATTCGATACATGATATTCAATCACAGAACATTTCAGGGTGTGGGCCTCTGCCATTGGCCCTTAAATTCTGAGTCACGATTCACAGCTTGGAAGTTTAGACTTCCAAGGTTGCCAAGCAGGCCTTCAGAAATGTATATAAGCAGTTCTTTTGCCCCTGTTGTCCAGTTATGTTAGTTCAGTAAAAGTTATTGCCGTTATCACTGTGTCTTGCCTCGTGGGAACCCACCTACACTTCACAAAGTGGATAGAGAAAAGTTTTTCACCCTCTCCCATAACCCTAGAACATGTGGACGTTGAAAGTGAACGTTGGATAATTCAGGACAGATAAAAGAAGCTACTTTTTCCATGCAGCCCGTAGTTAAATTATGGACCTCAGGAATTAAGGAAGCAGTGATGGGCATCAACATGGATGGCTTTAAAGGAGGATTGGACAGATTCATGAAGGATAATGCTATCAGCAGCTACTAGCCAAGATAGCTGTGCTCTTCCTCCCTGGTCAGAGGCAGTAATGCTTCCGATCACTAGTTGCTGGAAGCCACAGGAGGGGAGAGGGCTCTTGTGCGCAGGTCCTCCTTGTGGGCTGGCTTCCCACAGGAATCTGGTTGGCCACTGTGAGAAAAAGATGCCAGGTTAGATATTGCTGTGCCCCTGCTCTCTTCAGCGAGGCTCTGAGGACAGGAGGTGGAGGCAGAATGTCTAGCCCCATTTTCACTCTATGAGTCACACCCCACAAACTGGTGTTTGTCACATTTCATATACGCTGTACATTAAACCTGTTGGGCTGCTGACTGATGCCTTGACAGATAAGAGACAATTGTCTTGTGTTCACCTCAGGGGAGCAGAGCAGAGTGAGGCCAAGCCTTCTCTTACTGCTTCAGAGCTTTTCAAGGGACAAGGGAAGCTCTCCGAATCTGCACCACAGGTCTATCCTTGGGATACGTGCCATACATTTAGGCCTTAGCTCTGCACTTTTGCCTGGCTATTGCTTAACACAATTTGTTTTTCATTATTATGTTTATCCAAGCAGCTGGATGTGGCGTTCATGGTTCTTCCCCATTTTATTCTCACAACAGCCTTGTGAGGCAGTTTAAGCTGAGAGGCAGGGATTGGGCCAAGGTCCCCCAATGAGCTTCACAGCTGAGTAGGGATTTGAACCTGGTTTTTCAGTCCAGCACTCTAACCATTATGCCACGCTGGCTCTCTTCGTGTGCCTTCTCTGCTCATGTTGTGTTCAAACACTTCCACCTTCACTGAGACAGAGTCCAAAGTCGTATTGAAAATCTGTGCCATAAAAATAGCGCTTTCCTTGGTGTTCAGTCACATGTTCAAGAAATACATTTTTTATTTTCCTTGACTTATCCTGCAGTTTCACAGGGTAGCTTTCAGTGCAATAACGGCTAACCCTAAATTGGTGTTTGGCTATTGTTTTCCAATTAAATCCTTTTGTGGGGTGGGGGAGGGTCTTCAGCTCAGGACTTTGGAGGGTCGTATTGATTGTCTGTTATCTGTCAAGGCATCAGTCATCAGCCAAGCAGCTCTCTGCTGGAGACTGCCCTGTTTTTACAATTAGCAGTGGAAGGCTTTTGTCACTGTACAATGATGTTCTGGCTGAAACCTAAACCCACAGTTTGTGCAAAGGGGGGGGGGGAGGAGATGTTTTCTGTGTTAAAGGAAGATCTAAAAACAAAGTGGCTGCACAGTGGTGGTTTTTAAAGGGAAGAACCACATTGTACAGTCATATAATATACTTTAATTCATTCCACCGTGTTTATTCCCATTATCTACATGTTAGGGTGTTTCATTTCCACCTGAAAGATGTATCTTACTTACTCCAGAGATTTTTTAATGTGCAGACGCAGAAGACACCATCTGTTAGTTAATATCACACTTTATACTCAATATTTAAAAACAAGATCTACTGGGAGGAAAGCCAATGTTTTTACACACACAGACACACAGAGAGAGACACAGACACAAACACTCATTTAAGTAACCATTTCTTAAGTAAGCCATTTAAGTAATCAAATCAAGTAAAATTTAAGACTGATGTTGTGAGATTTCGTAACAAAACAGAGCTCAAATTAGGGGACTCTTAATAAAATTGGCAAGCTTGACTCATGACATCTCCTAGTTCTTGCCAAATCAGGCTTGCCCTGTACCCTTCCAAGTCAATAGCTAAAGGGATGTCCAAAAAGGTAACCCACTGTCTCAGTTCCCCTGTAGAAAGAACAACAACACAGAAAATCTTCAAATATTCCAAATTATGCCTAGTTTGGACCACTACATATCATTCACTCCCAGCTCAGGCAACCTAGTAGTGATTATCAACCCACCAGGTATTTAGCAATGTTAAATATTCCTAGATACAGGAGACCATTTTCAACGGTTAGGTTAAATGCTTTGCCACTGGCAGCTGTGGAAAATCGATTCACCATGCAGCCTTTGTGTCTGAGAGTTTGTCCTTGTGAAAGTGGCTCAGTTGAAATGTCAGGCCATGTTCTTCTATATGGTGTTTTTTAATAGGAATATAAGACCCTGATATATTTCCCCTGTGCTTTCTTTACACTTGGGGAACTCAGATGAATGTTATGAGTAAATCATAATGGCAAATTAAGAGAACAGAACTGGTGAAACTGATGGGAAGGATCCAGAACCAGCGGGACCAAGCATTCCAAAAAGACTGGAATAAATTCATATTATATTTGAAAGACAACTGTAAGCAATTAACATCACTAGCAGGCTCTATCTTCAGAGTTATCTGAAGATTTGTAAGATGAAATTCCTACCTATTCAAGCTGATTTAATTTTTTATTTTAGGTAATGATGTAACAAGAATAGGAAAGGAAGTGAAATGCAAAGATGCAATATTTAATTTTGTAAACCATTAGGTGGGTGGGCGGGACGTCACCAGGCTCAGTAGAGCCAAAGAGATATACGAAGAAGGTATGATGTTATGCTATGTGATTATATGTAAAAACTAATAAAAATTATTATATACAGTGGTACCTCAGGTTAAGTACTTAAGTCGTTCCAGAGGTCCGTACTTAACCTGAAACTGTTCTTAACCTGAAGCACCACTTTAGCTAATGGGGCCTCCTGCTGCTGCTGCGCTGTCAGAGCACGATTTCTGTTCTCATCCTGAAGCAAAGTTCTTAACCTGAAGCACTATTTCTGGATTAGTGGAGTCTGTAACCTGAAGCGTATGTAACCTGAGGTACCACTGTATATAAAAAAGAGAACAGGAAATGTAGTCATCAAAATTAGGACACAGTTGCTTAAAGGAAGACAAGTTCTGAGTTAAAAGAAAAGGTTTTAAAAAACTATTTTTGATTGTGAATTTTACTATAGTCTTTATTTTAAATGGCAAAACCCATAATAAAAAAATTCCTTCCAGTAGCACCTTAAAGGTAAAGGGACCCCTGACCGTTAGGTCCAGTCATGAACGACTTTGGGGTTGTGGCACTCATCTCGCTTTATTGGCCGAGGGAACCTGCGTACAGCTTCCGGGTAGTTTGTTATTGGTATGAGCTTTGGTCTCTAAGGTGCTACGGGAAGGATTTTTAAAATTTTGTTTCGACTACGGTAGACCAACACAGCTACCTACCTGTAGGCAAAACCCATGAGCATATATATTTGCATTTTTCTCTCTGCCGTGGATGTCTTGATAACTCTATATACTGTATCTGATGTTTGTGGTCTGCAGACTAAATAAAACAAAGTAAAGTGCTTGAGCCAACTGAATGGAAGAGTCAACGCGAATTCAGTCAAGCCTTCATCCAGTGGATGCTGGAAACCCAGGATATGTAATCAGAATTACTAGGTAATATGGGGAAAGGAGGAAGGAATTTGAGCAACAAACAACATGGGAGTGAAACTAGCCTCCTTTGAAAATCAGTTGCAGAATGCAGACTAGGGTAGGCATGGGAAAGGTTGCCCAATACACAATTGTTTTCCTTGATATGGAAGTATCAGTGGATACAATCATATTTTACCGTCTATCACATATCAGATAAATACTGCACCCCAGGGGGAAAGTGACTGCAAGCAACATTGATCAGATACTTGCCTGCTTTAAGTGACCTTTTGACCAGGAGAAGTGGAAGTTTCTAATGTCTTCCTGGAATCTGTGTTGAACAAAGAGAACTTTCCTTCCCCCGCTTCAGTGGAAACAGGTGCATTTGAACTGGCCATCCAAATACAGTCTGCTAAACAAAATGGGAAGACTGGAGAGAATACTTTCTGGGCCTCCTGATGGGAAGCTTTCATTAAGACACAGAGGAAGTTTTCTATTCACTAAGGTACAGTTTTGTCCTGTGGCCCCCTGCAGCTGAATGACCTCCCATCAAAAGGCATCCCCATCTATTGTCATGTAGGAGGATTAGGATCTGTCAGATCTCCCCATTCGTATGTACAGTAAGAGCAAAAGGAACCTACTGTGGACTTGAGGGGAAAGTAATTCTGGGTGCTGGAATGTAACAGCAGTCTTAGCTACAGATGTGTTTCACAGCTTTTTCAGCTATCTGCTACAGAAGCACTAGTGGTTAAAGAATGTGTATTAGTCCTCCTTAGCCCAGGAAGAGAACACGCTAGATGGGCCAGTTCCTACATGGGAAATGGTGATGCTGAAGGGATAAGAGTTGCCACCTTTTAACAACAACAACAACAACAACAACAACAACAACAACAACAACAACAACAACAACAACAACACTAGTAATAAACCCCATTCTTGTAACTTGAATAGCTGGCTGACACATCTGAACCACACACACATTCTACAAACAAGGTAAGGTAACAAAATGGTCATAACTTAGATGTGAAAATGCCAAGCAGTTTGAATGACTTAGGAGTCATAATCATTATATACAAGGAAAGGGGTTATTAATACAAGAGATATAATGACTAGTGGCAGACCAAGTAGTTCTAATCTAATCTCTCTTTTTTGCTAAGTGAGGAATGAAAATAAAAAGATTATAGTAAAGGTAAAGGTACCCCTGCCCGTACGGGCCTGTCGTGTCCAACTCTAGGGTTGTGCGCCCATCTCACTTAAGAGGCCGGGGGCCAGCGCAGTCCGGAGACACTTCCGGGTCACGTGGCCAGCGTGACGAAGCCAGCACCAGCGCAGCACATGGAAAAGCCGTTTACCTTCCCGCTATAAAGCGGTACCTATTTATCTACTTGCACTTAGGGGTGCTTTCGAACTGCTAGGTGGGCAGGAGCTGGGACCGAAAGACGGGAGCTCACCCCGCCGCGGGGATTCGAACCGCTGACCATGTGATTGGCAAGCCCTAGACACTGAGGTTTTACCCACAGCACCACCCGCGTCCCTAAAAAAAGATTATAGAGAAGAACAAATTATATCGTGGAAAAGACATTATGTGGTTGCATGTTGTCTTGTTCCTTATTACTCCAGTAGCTGATTAACAAAGACCATCTCCCCCTCTCTTTCTCTCTCTTTTTGTTGCATATTCTGTGAGTCCCTAAAGTAACATGTAAGTTTAGTCAGTAGAGCAACTTCTCAGACTGTTCCTTAACCACATTGTTATAGCTGGAGATTTGAGTGTCTTCTACAGTTGCCTAATACACAACCTGGTTGTTATGAAAAGGACTTGAAGACCAACTCTTTCCAAATCATGAAAAAGAGCTGCTTAATTAATTAATTAATTAATTAATTGATAACCAGTGATTTATTTTATAGTCACTACCTTCAGACCTAACCTACCGCACAGGATTGTTGTAAAGTTTTTGGTGCTAAGAGGTCCTTGAAAAAAGGGCAACATACAATTGCAAAAAATATCGTAAATATCAAAAAGTCATAATATATGCATGTTTTCACTTATCGAAAGACTGGCAAAATGTGGAAAGAGAAGAATTCAATCTAAGGATGATGAAAAAGCAATTTCTCCTTATGTAAAATGTTTGGCACATTTTATAGTTATGTTTATTTGTTGAACCAGAAAGTGTTCTTTTTGGAATAAACAAACAATGTGGAGTATTCTTTCATGTAGCATTTTCTGATACATATAATTGATAGGTACAGCCTGTACTATGCCTTTGGGGTGATTTTATGTGGAAGTCATGCATCTTTGCAAATTCTATAAACAGGGCCTGCATTGCAATCACATTGTATGATAATGACAATGGCACGCCCTGAACTTACATCAGAAAGAAATTCAATACAGTTAGAAAGGGGTTCATAGCTTTGAGAGACAAATTCACTTAGTTTCTTCTGCATTACAGAGCCTTGAGATGTTGGGGATTACTTGGCATAGTAGTAGATTACATGCAGAGAAGAGGCAAGAAATTCACCAAAACATAAAACTTCACACCAGGTATGGGGAATTGGTGACTTTCCCAATGTTGTTTGGATGCCAACTACCAAGGGAGTTGCAGTCCAATAATTGGAGGACCACAGTTTCCTCATTCTTACACATAAGTTGCAAAGCTTCCCAAAGTTAATGTGTTTACTGCATATTTGCAAGTTTGCACATTTCTGCTTTCCTCTCAGTTGCTAATAAGTCCTCATCCCTCCAGCCAATAAAAACGAAGGTTTATTGGGGATTTACTCTCAGCTCAAACCATCCCCACAATTCTCAGAGTGGGGGTTTAACAATCACTCTTCTCTTCTAGAAAGCTCTGGAAATTGTAGCTCTGTGAGAGGAATAGGGGTCTCCTAAGAACTCTCTGCATCCTGAACAAACTACAGATCCCAGGATTCTTTGAGGGGAAACCACAACAGTTTTAAGTGGTGTGATACTGCTTTTAATTATATAGAGCAGATGGGGCCTATGAGAGGCAAAACTGAGATAAGAAAACAATTTTTTTTTTGCAGGATGAAATTCAACACATGCCTTTCCATGTTAAAAATCTGTTATTTGCTTTAAAGGACATTTTCATCCAGTTTGTAGTCATAGGATCATTATTCATTTTCTATCAAAAAGTGCTTGTGAAGGTTGTATGGGGCTTGCAGAGTCCCTAGCAAATCGCATTCCTTGTAAAGTGAAGATTTGGCAGATATGAGGCACCAGATTCAATCCCTAGTTTTTTCCGCCAAGGATCTCAAGTTTCAGACATGGCTACTATCTCTCTGCCTGCTGTCCTTTGAGATTTGCTGGTTGCTTGATTTGTTGCTAGTGAGAGTTGACAGTGCAGGCTAAAGTCCTTTGACCTCTCTCACCGGCTGAACTCCATGGAAAAACATCAACAAACGGCATTTGTTGATATTACAATAACTTGAAGCCTAAGAGATGAACACCAGATTCCTATGACTGTTTTGCTCCCAAGTAAGTCCTGTTGCATGGGGCTTACTCTCAACACTCACTTAGGATTGCAGCCTAATTTTATTATTTTTATTTATGTATTTGATAATATTTTTAGCCTGTCCTACACCCAAAGATCTCTGGGTGCATTGCAGTCTTTAGAATAAGAGATGACCAACATCACAAAAAGGGCTACAATATAGTATATGGTTTCTACAATGATTCAGCACGCCAGAGGTTTGCAAACAATATGCATGTTTTGCCACAGCTGGTAAAAACAAGCACCTATTTTAATATCCTTCAGTAGTGAGTAAACCTGGAAGTCCATCATTGCATCCTGCCCTTGGAAATAGCTCAGTGTTGACATTTTTTTACATTCTAGCATCAAGTTGAAACCTGGATTATCTCTGCCCAAGTACTGGGATATTATTCCCCTGCTAGGTTGTATGGCGTAATTTTAATTTTTGCTTTGTTATCCGCTATTTATTTAATTGGCTTGGGTGTACTATTTCTGTTTCTAAAGACTGCAACTTGTAGCCCTTTTTGTGATGTTGGTCATCTTTTATTGTGGGCACACACGCTAAACCCTGTCTGTGGTGCCTACCCTTTCCCCCAAAGAATGAGACAAGAGACCAGAGCATGGGTTCAAATTGGCCACAACTTTATTAAGCCTCAGAAGTGAGAAACTTGGCATAGGCCTTGGCAGGTAGCCCTCCCAGCCCATCTGGCTGAGGATATGCAGGCTGATGAGGTCCAGTGGGAGGAGACTGTAAAGCACAAACTTACACAGCATGTCCTTCCATTAACCTCGTCCCAGGAGTTTGACCTACATGCTGCCACTCTAGAGACAGGGACTCCCAGTTTTGCCCTTAACAGGCCCTGCAAGCGCCACCGCATGGGATAGGAGCATGAATGCATCTCCTCCCACTTGATGACGGACTAAAGGATACCTTGCCAAGGCCTAAAACTGCCAAAGTAGTGACAAAATGTTATGGGGAAGGTGAAACCTGCCAATGCAGGGAAAATGCCTTCCCGGTTCTGAATACAGCAACCATCTTATGACCGCAGCAGGGCCCACTGACCTGGAACGCAAAATATTAGTCTGTAAAAAATAATTTTTAACGTTAACTTGATGTCTGCTGACTTAGGATGAAATTATTTGGAGGCAAGAATTATTAATTATTGAGGGAGGGTTGCGTGGGTGATCCTGACAAGAAGAAACCAAGTGAGGCCTGGCTGAAAGGCTCAACCTATTTTCTTTGGACGTAGCCCCATCCCCGGCCAACCGTCCATTGTCCTCCCTGGCCGAGGGTGGGTTAAAGGCCAACCTAAGCAGGTGTGCCCCCGCTCGGTGCCACAAACCCCGCCCACCTGTGGGGAAGGGAAGGCGGAAATTGTGTAAGGTCAACTTCTTTCTTTCTTTTGCTGCTCATAGCGCCCATGACACTGTTATCAAGATATGAGTATCAGCACCTCATTTCTTTTATATAAAAAAAGTACTGATTCAAGTAAAATACTCTTGGCATATTCTGACATAAAAGAAAGCAGAAACACAAAGTGTCATGTGGCACCTAAAAGGCTAACACATTAAAACAAATTACAGTTATCCTGAAATATCCTGAGTTATACAGTAGTTTATTTAAACATTTGGAGCCCCCCCCCCGGGTGGGGTGGGAATTGTAAACAGCAAGATCGGAAGGAAATGAAAGTACAGACAGCGATAATTATGCAATTAACCATAGTGATTCACAAAAAAGCAGATATCTTTACTCTTATCTCTCTGTGTCTCCTGTGAGAGCACCACAAATGTTTATTTAATTCAGTAATAGCTTCCCTCTTTCTGGCCCGCTCTGGAATTGGGAGAGGTTGACACCTATGCTCCTATGCTTGGGATTTTAACCCTCCTTTATTGCAGTGACATCAACAGCTGCATTGCGAAAGGTCAGCCAGGGCAGAAAGGTGCACAAACATTCAGTTATTACCATTTTGTGCACACACCAAGGTTAATCTTTACGGTTTGTCCGAGTCTCCGGAGAAGAAGCGAAATTCCTCCTGAGATGATCTCTTTGCCAATCATGAAAACATTTCAGCTGCAAAGAAACTCCGGCTGAGAAGTGATTGAATGTGTACCCAGGAAGAGTGTTAAGGTGGGGGGACGCCAGGGATGGAAAAGGCCTAATCCCTTGAGCAGCTGTCACCATAGGTAGAGCAGGGAAAGAATCCCTTGACTGCAGAAGATGCAAACACATCTGTCATGCAGTAACTCCAAATACTTCACTTGCAATCCCTTTGTGTTTATGCTACACACATGCCTGCCTGACAGCAACACTGATGGCACTTCATTTGGGAGGCTGTCGGTGTTTACACAGGGACCTGCTGGCCGAGAATGATTAACCCCTTAAAGCAAGACAAAAGAAGACTTTTCTTTAATCTTCTCTGCATACCTGCCTAGATACTTTCCACCTGGTACCCTAACTAGCACTATCACACTCAAATTATTGCTACCTTAGTTATGACATCTTTCAATGGACAGTCGTCATTCCCCAGCTACGTTTTGAAGATGTGTTGACTCATGTGACAGATTAGGGAGAGTCATACTTTCTTCATCGTCTTACACTGCAATCATATACACAAATAATCAACAGTAAGTCCCACAGAGGTCAATGGCAATTACTCTCAAGTAAATTGGGTAAAGGATTGCACCATTAGCCTCTTTACCCTATTATTCCAAGTGCAGGCTGTAACTAATGAAGTCCTAAGCTGTTTGGGTCCTGCATATTTCTTCACCTACTTTCTTACCTGTGCCTGGTAGGAACCACTACAGTCATCTGAAAATGGGCTCTTGGAGTGTTTTTCATGAACCAGGCCCAAACATAGGGAGGATGGTCAGTGCTACCTGCAAGGGTGCAGGGAGCTAGTCAAACCAGAGCCTATGCAACCACTCACTTTCTGTAATCAATAAAGCTGTAGCCTAAATCCTGCCAAAAACCAAAACTAATATTTGAGTCAAATGTGTGTTTATTATGTCTTTATCTGGGTCTGAACATGCAATGATTGCTATTGTTTGAGGCTCAGAGGGGCGCAGAGTGCCTTCCATCAGCTTTAGCCGGTGGGCTAGCTGCACCCTATCTGGAGAGGGATTGCCTAATTTATGTCATCTATGCTCTGGTGACCTCTAGGCTAGATTACTGTGGAGAGTGGAAACTTCAGCTTGTGCAGAATTCAACAGCCTTTTCTGTGGTGGCTTCCTGCTTGTGGAATGCTCTGCCCGGGGAGGCTTGCCTGGTGCCTTCCTTACATATATTTAGGCACAAGGTGAAAACAATACATATCCCCCAGGCCTTTGGCTAATTAAAAAATCTATATGTCCTTTTTTGAGAAGAGAAGAGAAGACTCCCTGGAAAAGACCCTGATGTTGGGAAAGATGGAGGGCACAAGGAGAAGGGGACGACAGAGGACGAGATGGCTGGACAGCGTTCTCAAAGCTACCAGCATGAGTCTGACCAAGCTGCGGGAGGCAGTGGAAGACAGGAGTGCCTGGCATGCTCTGGTCCATGGGGTCACGAAGAGTCGGACACGACTAAACAGCAACAACATATGTTCTTTTAAATGGTGGGGGTGGATTATTGTTTTTGTTTATAATAATAATAATTTATTATTTATACCCTGCCCATCTGGCTAGGCTTCCCCAGCCACTCTGGGCGGCTTCCAAAAAAATTTATTAAAATACTGTAATACATCAAACATTAAAAGCTTCCTTACTATGTTATATATTTTTGTGTTTAGATATTGTAAATTGCCATGTGCTCCTCAGATGAAGGGCGGTATAGAAATGTAATAAAAAAATAAAAAATAAAAATCAAGTCTTGCCTTTCTGGCCTAGAGAACACAACACATCAGATATGGTGTAGAGTTATCAGGACAACCACATCTCAAAAGAAAGAAAGAAAAAGACAATCAATGCACAGAGCCTCCTGAGTATGTGGTGGTTCAAAAATCCTAATGCATATCCATTTAAAACTGTTCATTGACTAGCAATGTATCTTTAAAAAAGAAGTGCTGGTTTCAGTATTGATTGTGCTGTTTTTGAACCTGTCCAGATAGCAACCGTCTGTCTTATTAAAGTTTTAACAATGGGGAGCCTGCTTTTAGAAGAGCAATCAGTCACACAGACCCAAGATAGGCAAGGGGTTAACTAAACACGCATATCAATACATTGCTCTTTTGTAGTATAAAAGGAATTTCACCTCCAAATTCCATTTAGTTAGTCCGCTGCAGTAAAACATGTTTATGGCCAAAGTAAGAGCAGGGATCCCTTTAATTCTAGTGTACTCGGTAGGGAAGACTTAGGCCTGAGCAATTAAACTTTGTTCCTTTCTTCATGGTGAGGGCAGTTTTTTATTTTCTTTTTTTAAAAAAGGATCCTAAGTTTGGACTCAAATGTTAGGAATCAGAGTCAGTATTCATGTACATCAACACAGGGTCAAGAAACAAGGTGACCCTCCTTGTTTAAGTTCCAGCAAAACTTCACATTATTTAGCTTGAGAAAAGGAAGTAAGTAATTCACTGAGAGCTCAAGGCTAAGCATATCATGCTGAGCTTTGCATAATGAAAGTGACACTGCTATGCCTTGGTTGCTCTTCAAGGATGATGTGGCAATGAGAAGTTCATACATAGCATTTCTTGACGAGCCAAAATGGCTTGAGTCATCACATCTGGCAGTGTGTTCAAGTCTAATGAAAGTTCTGGACTGGACACAATTCAATGCCATCTTGTAGATGACTCTGGGGTGTGTGTGTGTATGATTTGTGGTGGTTCAAAGCTTACATTGCCAGTTCCTTAATCATTTCTACCTGTTTTGACTATGATTGTGCACGAAGGTGCCACATATGACACTGGCTTTTGCTCAAGTAAAGTGTTGGGGCAGATGCCATTTTTTGTAGAGGACACAATACTGAAAATGTGACTGTATGTCTTGGGGTGGCTCAAAGCTTTCCATGGGGTAAATGCCCCAAGTTATTTATTTTATTTTGTTATTTGAAGTCCTCACACACAACTGTTTTGACTGGACAAAACTATTATGGATCTCAAAAGAGAGAGCCCCTGCCCATGAACATATATGATATGGACCATGGGTAGGCAAACTAAGGCCCAGGGCCCGGATCCGGCCCAGTCACCTTCTAAATCCTGCCCGTGGATGGTCCGGGAATCAGCGTGTTTTTACATGAGTAGAATGTGTCCTTTTATTTAAAATGCATCTCTGGGTTACTTGTGCGGCCTGCCTGGTGTTTTTACATGAGCAGACTGTCCCCTTTTATTTAAAATGCATCTCTGGGTTATTTGTGGGGCATAGGAATTCATTCATTCCCACCCCCCAAAAATATAGTCTGCCCCCCCCCCAAGGTCTGAGGGACGGTCTGCTGAAAAAGTCTGCTGACCCCTGAATGGACTGTATCAAAGCTTATATTGAGCTCCAGGGACACTTAAACTTTGCGTGATACTCAACTAAGTTTTATCCAGAGCAGACCCATTGAAATTAATGAACGTGACTAACTTAGGCCAATGAATTTCAGTAAGTCTACTCTGGGTTATGCTTCGTTGACTACCACCCTTTATTTGCCAAGTTATCTGATTCTTTCAAACTTTCGTGCAAATAAGGAGCTAGCAACTAGTAAGCAACTTCAGCACCATCAGACTTCAATAGATTTATGCCCAGGGTGATTGTATCCTTGATTACAAGTGCTGAGCAAGTAGCAACCAACAGAAAAAAGTAGAAGATATATGACATATAAAACAAATTGTATCAAGTTCAGACTTGAGGGGGTATTGAGTTCTGCTGGCAAACACATAAACATGTTGTCCAAGATCCTCCAACATTTGGTCTACTAAATAAAATACTGTACATAACAGCAAACCAAATACAAGAGCAACGGTTTTAAAGCAAAAAGAAGAAGTTATTTTTTAATATAAAAATGAAATTGCACTTTATTCATATTATGATCAGTGTCTCATGTTATTGTATCCACTATATATTTAAAGTGGCTTGTCCATTTGTGTGTTTGTTCTCTATGGGCATAGCTGTCTCTCAAAATACCATCACCAAACTTAGAGCAAGGGTTCCTCATGGGAGGGCAGCACTTTTGGTTGTTATGTTTAGATGCCAGATGCTGTTTCCATAGAAACATAGAATTGTAGATTTGGAAGGGACCCTGAGGACCATCTAGTCCACCCCCACAATGCAGGCTTTTTTTTTTTTTTGCTCAAGTTGGGGCTCGAACACATGACCCCAACATTAAGAGTCTCGTGCTCTACAGACAAGATGACCTTGCCACCAAACTTGGCTTGAGGGCTTCCAAGGTTGGGAGTGGTCTTCATTGACATTTGAATGCCGGGTGCCATTTTGAATCAAGGTGGCAGACCAAAGCATGACTTTGGTGTGACTTCACCCCTTTTTGTATGTGACAGGTCTGAACTCACAAATAACGATGTCTAAAAAAAACCAGGAAAAGGTTTGGGTTTCTAAAAATTCCAGGGCAGCACCAGACACTCTGCTAGTAATAGATACAAATAAAGTGGGGTATCCAATATACTTCTTCCATTAGTGCTGAGATATATGTTGGCATGAAACAGGTTTTTTTTGGTCTAACCTTTTATTTCAAGAGTGCCTTTTATTATCCACTTCCATGATTGTGGCCCTAAATATATTTCCAAAGCTGTCAGTTGTCATAGTGCATTCCACTTGGTAGATTCCTCCTTAATTCGCTTTTACTTCTCCTTTCCTTCTTGATGGTTAGGAGTTTGCTTTTCTGGTCAGGATATAGTCTTACTTCACCCAGTTGCCTAAGCCAAACCGCTCACATCCATAACCAATAAAGTTGTGGCCTTATTTATCCCATTAAACCAATATACTTGTGTTTGTGTATTTATTTCAGAGGGTATTGCAGGCCTCGCCAGGCAAAGGAAGCACTTAACTACCTGATACACTGAACTGATAGATGACCTTCAGTACTGTCTGCTAGATCAATAGATGTTATCCTTTGCAATGAAACTGCAAGATAACAGCTACGCCTTCCATGGGCATTTGAACTATATACTTGTTAATTTAATGGCTGGAGAAGTGGCACATTTCTCACCTCTAACATGTAGCTGGCTAGGTGTGAGACAGATAAGTGAATTGCTAATTACTGGCTGCATTTTCTAAACATCCTTTTAAAATATTCAAATGGATAGAAGCTAGGTCCTCTTGGAAGTCTATGGAGGATTGGCTGGCAATTAAACTGCCTTTCCATTCTGTCTAATTAAAAGCTGTTTGTGAGTGCATTTATGCCCACGGAGATCATTTCATTAAAATAAATTACTTTACTTATAAGATCATCTAATGAGTCCATGGCAGAGTGGAAATTTAACCCTAGGTCAGTTTCAGAACTTCCTGAGTGAAATTAGTTTTATGTATGCTATGCTGAAATATAAGAGAAAAAACAGTAAGTCTTGTGGCACCTTAAAGGCTAAAAAATTAGCTTTCATGGAATACACATAACACCATCAGATGAATAAAGTGTTAGTTCAAGTTGTAAGTCTGTCTGTCTGCCTCTCTCTCTCTCTCTCTCTCTCTCTCTCTCTCTCTCTCTCTGTGTGTGTGTGTGTGTACATAAATACACAGGGCAGGGAAGAGATTGTAAACATTTCATTCTGACCTTACTGTTTAAATTCCCCTTCATCAAAATCTGGCTGCATTCACATTACAGTTTATTCCATTTTCACATTTCCCTAATTGATTTCCACATTATATTTGAGCTTCCACATGATGCAAACACCACTTCCAGAACTATAGTGGAATATAGCACAAGTTTCTTGCTCATTTCCATGTTATCTGAAAGTAGCTTTTTTTCCCTGGAAGGAAATAATGTGGAAAAGATCACTAAACGTGCACTATATCCCACTGTATTTCCAAAAATGGGTTTTTACATCACATGGATGCTCAGATATAATGCAGGATTTAAACAGTTGGGGAAGTGGTGAAAATGTAACAAACTGCCCTGTGAATGCAGCCTATGTCTGCATCTATTATATATACCTGTAACTCAGAATAACATTTCATGCATATGATGAAGTGGATAGTAGTCTACAAAATCTTAAGCCAAGAAATGTGTCAGTCTTTAAGGTGTAGAAGTCCTTTCGATCTTTTGACTGAAGCAAACGAACACAACTACCCATCTGAAATCTAGGGCTGTGATTCCCAAATTGCTTAGTACTGTGGACCCCCCCGTTTTTCAAAAGCCCAAGCCATGGACCCCCTACTTTTGAATTTTTTGATATTTTGTTATGTGGTTGGTGCCATGGACCCCCTGGGTGGGTTGTGTGGACCCACTGATCTAGGAGATTCGGTTCCCAGAAAAGTGTTCAGGATACAACATCTGGAAGACATCCTTGTTTATACATATGCATTCTCCCTTTAATAATGCTTTCCATCAATTTACATGGAGCAAATGTTAACTAATCTATAGGAGCAGGGCTGCATTGGGAATCATGTTTGTGTAGCCTTTCCTCCTCTCATAGTTTCCCTAACCAAATAATTGCAGCCTAGCCCAGAGTGAGCCAAGTTTGATTTGGAAATTAGGATGGGAAGAAAGTGATCCCTTGCCCCAGCACAGATCTACTGTGTAACATGTAGTTTTGCCTTGATGCAGAACCAAAGAACCATAACCATTCCAGTTTTTTGATCTTTGCCCAGAATGACCACAGACCTTCTCTCAGAAGGGTCCAAAGACCTTTCTTCTCTGCTTCTGGCAAGAGCCGGGTGTATTTCTGTGCAAAGAAGGCCTTTCATTTCACCACATCAACTCTTCTTCTGCTGCTACAACAACAGCATATTCCACAGTCACCTATGGCAAACTTAGCCATTCCTACTGTCCATTTTATGAAATATCAAAAAGGTATTTTATATTATTAAATGTTGCAATTCTTTCTTTTTATGTGTGTCCTTGAACTCTGATCATGCTACTTTGTTGACTAGATGGAGGACAGTGAGGTGTGTGTGGAAACTAGCCTACTGTAAGCAGGAAAAAAACAATAATTTATTGCCTTGGCCACTTCTGCTCAGCCATACCACTTTGGGTACGTGGCTCCTGAAATGTTTCTCAAGAGATATTGCCTGTCGGGTGAAAAAGGTTTTCCACTGATGGTTTAAATTTTCAAATAATCATGGCTACAGCGTGGTAGGTTAGGCAGAGATTGAATGACTAGCTCAGGCCCAAGGTTGCCCAGTGAGTTCCTAGCTGAGTGGGGATTCAAACCTTGGTCTCTCCCAGGTCCCAGTCTGAGACTCTTAACTGCTGCACCACACTGGCTACGTATTAGAACACTTCAGCACCCCAGTTCTGTGCTGGTCTTTTTCTGTATGACAGATGTAAACTGGGGCAACTAATCCAGCCACCCCAGAAACCAGAGGAGGAAGGGGTCACCATCCATTGTCCCCAGATGGAGGCCTATGGGGCAGGGTACTGAGGACCAGGAGCACATGTCAGTGGGGGACAGCAGGCCAGCTGCTGCCCTAGACTTATCACAGTGGCCCACCAGACGCCTGTGGGAAACCAGCAAGCAGGATTTGAGCACCGGAGGACTCTCCCCTCCTATGGTTCCCAGACAGCACAGCCATCCTAGCTAGTGGTCATCCATAACCCTCTCCTCCTCCATGAATTTACCTAATCCTCATTTAAGGTCAACCTAGCTTGATTGCCATGACAGCCTCCTGTCGCAGGGAGTTCTGCATGCAGAAGGAATTTTGTCTTCTGTCCAAGCTGCTTCTGGGGGCATTGGAAACTGCCTTATACTTAAGACGATTGGTTCATCTACCTCACTATCGTCTACTCTACACAATAGTGGCTCTCCAGGATTTCACACAGGATTCTAACCCAGCCCTACTTGGGAGATGCCTGGGATTGAACCCGGGACCTTTGACATGCGAAGCAGATGCTCTACCACTGAGCTATGGCCCTTCCCCTTCCTCCATACAAGCCAGCTGGTAGGGGCAGCAGGGGCACTAATGGCACCAGCTAGTTATGGACCAAGAGGTGTGCCTTGCCATACAGCCCCCAACTCATTTAATACCTTGGCCACACTGCTTCAGCTGTGCAATAGGTGAATGAAGTTGTAATCAACATGGGGTAGTTTTCCTCCAGTCACTTACAATGCGATCCTAGACATGTCTACTCGGAAGTAAGTCCCACTGAGTTCAGTGAGACATACCCCCAGGCAAGTGTGTTCACAATCGCAGCCATAGAGTTCTGTGCGTGAAGAAGAAAAATAACTCTCAAGTATGCTTTTCCTTTCAGAATATGTTTTTTTAAAAATAGTTAAATGACACCCCTACCTTTTAAACACAAGGAAACCAGACAGCTGTTTAGAGTAGTGGATCATCATAGCATTTATTGAGCCTGCAATAAATCAGAGGAGAGATGCTATGCTCTCAGCCACAGCAGCGATTAACGTGCTGTGTGTGACACAGTGTTTGGAATGCAGTTGACCCACATAGATATACTTTTTAAAAACACTCACACAAACATCTTAATAGAAAAAGATTACAGCTGTTATGGTCAGGGTTATATATTTTGCTGAATCTGTTGAATTTGTAAATGGGAAATAGCAATACTGGCACATTCCTCTGACCAACATACTTTTTTTCTGACCCTAACCCCCATGTTTAAGTGATAGCCAACATGGTGTCTTACATGCTGGATTACAACTCACATCTGCCTAGGCAATGGTCAGGGATGATGGGATTTGTAGTCCAAGGGCACCAGATTGGCTACCACAGGCATATCTTAAAGAAAAATGGATGAGGTACTGGGTAAGCAATATTAGCAATGGATGGCTATGGGGAAAGAGCTGTGACCATGTAATGCAGACTTCCCCAACCTGTTGCCCTCCTGATGGACTACAACTCCCATCAGCCGAAGTAAGCATGGCCAATGATAAGGGATGCTGGGAGTTGAAGTTTGAAACATCTGGTGGGCATCCAAGGCTGGGGAAGGCCAGTATAGTGAGTACTTCTGAACTGTTAGGAGATCCCCTTGAAAATAAAAGTTATCTTCAGCAAAAAGAAGAGGAAGCTGCTGTGCCATCTTTACTAATACAGTGGTACCTCAAGTTACAAACGGCTCAGGTTACAAATGCTTCAGGTTACAAACTCCGCTAACCTGTAAGAGTTACCTCAAGTTGAGAACTTTACCTCAGGATGAGAACTGAAATTGTGTGCTGGTGGCGCAGCAGCAGCAAGAAGCCCCATTAGCAAAAGCACGCCTCTAGTTAAGAACAGACCTCCAGAACAAATTAAGTTCGTAACTAGAGGTACCACTGTAATGCTCTCTCCCCTTCTCCGCTGGCAACTTTGGGAAATCTTCCATGTGTTGCACGTGGCACATCTAGTTCCCAAAATATCTATCAGACAAGATTCGTTTGAGGGGGGCATCTCATATCTAAACCCTTCATCTCTATCAGAATGGGGCGGGCTATCAAGTCACATACGCACACACACAAAAGAAAAAAACCAGAAAGAGGTAAAGAGTAGCAGTGTCATCCATAAAGGCATTAGCACATAAGAAAAGGTCCTTTGCCCAGCGATCTAGGGATTTCATCACATTTCATTTAACAGAATCCTTTTAAGTCTCAATCCCCTCCTTTGTTTTGCAAACAGAGGCAGCTGCCAAAACAGATGCTCCCTCTCACTTCAAACCATGGTCATCACTTTCAGAGAGGCTGGTTGGAATCTCCTAATCTTCTTCTTGAGGGCCTTTGAAGCTTTGATGCGACAGAGTTTGGGCATTGGCGGAAGAGACTTGGACGAAGTTGGAACAGCTGCTGGCTGCCTGGGAGAAGAATCTGGCCAGACCAGTTCATGCTCATCGTCGTAGTCAAGAGTCAGGCTGCTGCCGTTGCTGCTGCCCTCTGAATCGCTTTCGCTGGACTCGCTGTCCCCAAAGCGGTTGGCTGTATAGTCACTGACTTCCCCTTCACTGGTCTCCGCAATGGTGGAGTGGAAAAGGGAGGCACACTCTGCAGAGTATTCAGAGTGATCGGACTCACTTCTGGCATATGCACCAGGGCGAAAGGGGTGGCGGTTCTTGGACCGGGCCCTCATTGTGACAGAGCGCGTAATCCCCGCTCTCCGCGCCGCCTGCCTTGGTGGCCCCAAGGCAAAGCCGCTCGAAAGGCTGGCCACTTGGGTTTTCGTCGAGATTTCTACCGTAGACTGCCACTTACGCTGCTTTTTCTTGTTGGTGTCTATGTAGGCCGCTTCAAGAGAATACAAGGCATTGGCCTGGTAGAGTTCAGGCCCAGAGGGTACTTGAGGGAGTCTGAACGGCACAGGGTACAGGCTGGACTCCGAGCAAGACCTCCCTGTAGCTTCCCCAGCAAAAGTAGGCCTCCTCATGAGGTTCCTTCCTCTCAGCTGCCTCTGAGGCAGACTCCACTCAACGGGCAGCCTGGCAGCAACATGGTGGAGTCCCCTTGGCTTTTCCACAAAGAAAGCCTGCTTCCCAGGCCTCGACACCTTCTCGCTGCTTCTCCTCTTCACCTTCACAGGCTTCGTTTTAGAATTGGCAAACCTGACCCTGACTTGGTGGGATTCTGCGGGGACAAACTTGGCATGAACAAAGCCACCCTGAGGCACCAGGTCATGGCCTCCTGCCTTGACAGGTTTCTTGTGAGATTTCTTGGTTGGGGCGACATTGGTGTTTGCGGGGCTCAGGCTAGAATCCTCTGTTCCGAGCTGGGAGCTGGAAGAGCTGCGTTCCAGGCTGCTTTCTCCGGCTTCGGTCAGAGGAGAATCCCTTGCTGACGAACTGGCAGAGTAGCAGCCATTCGCAGCCAGCAGAGACTCTGCATGGGCCGGGGCAGCTGCCTGCTCAACATTTGCACTGTACTGAGTCCCCTGCTGTTTGGCACATTCCCCTTCAGGCATTCCCCTCCGCAGCTTCCCCTCTGCTTTGTTACCATGCAGAGAGCTCCCTTGTTTTTCCATCTGGCTGCCACTGCTGTTAATTTTCACTCCGCCAGGGCTGGGGATTATAATGAGCCTCTGGAGCATTGTGAATGGCTGGCTCTTTGTTGGACACCTCTCACCGGCGTCCGCCTGATTGTTTCCTCTCGAGCGTGTCAGCTGGAGCAGTTTGTTGATGTAACCTCCTGGCCTGGACTCCGCAACGGGCAGTGTCCTAATCAAACTGGGCCCAACAGCGTGAGGGGCAACTTTGTTCGGCAAGGGGTGAGCCTCTTTTTCTGACGGGGGCCCAGCCAGGGAAAAAAGTGGACTTTGTAAAGCCACAGCGTGAAGAGGGCTAGGGTAAGGATACACTTCATTCCCGCTTTTGGAGACCAAGTCACTCTGGTATTTGGGGTCCACACAGAAGAACTGGATTTCCCCTCCGGGGGAAAGCAGAGGAAAGGATTTGGGGTCAGTTACTTTAGGATATCCTGCATCTGCCAAGGTGAGTCTTTCAAGGTCACCTGGTAAGAGGACAGAATTATAAAAAGGTAGTCAACAACGTAAGAATGAAAGTCTGTCTCAAGACACCAAAGACTAAAACCTCTTCTCATTTTTCTCTTGAGTATTTTTACTGGGCAATGAGAGGAGCTCTCAAAATCTTATTGCACCCAAACTTGGCAGTGCTGAACTTTATTTCGCTTCTTGAACACTTCCTTTGCTATAAAGCTGATTCCTGAGTCCTTAATAAAACATCTAAATAGGGCCTCAGGCACCCCACTGGTAGAAAGATACACATGCCCAAGCTCATTACATCTTACACCCACCATTATGGTCCTCACAAATAAGTTCTTTCAGAAAAAAATGAAACACAATATTAGACTTCTATCTCTCTCTCTCCCTCTATGTGTGTGTGTGTACACATGTACATACACACCGGAAAATGAGCTTTCATTATTCTACAGGAATGATTAAGATGGGTTAAAATAATTTAGACCAGCTAAGGGATGGTTTCACTCATGCTTTACATTACTTGTCCTATTAACACTTGATGCCTCCCATATAAATGTGTGATGCAACTGAACTGGAAAGCACCATCAAGCCTGAGGAGATGCAAGGTGATATGAAAGCTTTAATGGGATGTGTGTGTAGTTACCTGTGGAAACAGGCCTTGGCCTGGACCTGGTAGGAGTTCCTGAAACATCAGGGCAAGCTTTGATTCGGCATTCATCACTGATGTAGGCTCCCTGCTGTTGGAACTGGTTGTGTACTGTGGTTTCATCTGCAGATTTGGGGCGGTAATCAAAGATGCTGAGACGGGTCTTGGGGTGCTGGGAACTTGGCAAGAGGCTGGCATGAGAAGAAGAGACGGATTCACTGAAGACTGATGTACAGGAATTGGACAGGGAGCAGGAGCCGCCATCACTCAGATCATAAAAGCCTGTGAGGAGATAAAGAGGACATTTTCTGGATTACAGAGAACACATGTACAGCATGACCCTGAACCCAAATGAAGCACTCCCATGTTTTTCTTTTTACAGAAGGGTCAGTCTTCTGTGGAAAATCTAGAGTGTTGTTTAAATAATAACTACATAGATGTCCTTCAATTCTCACATTACCTGAGCTGTCAATTCTCACATTACCTGAGCTGGGTCTGCTGTCACTGTCAAGATACTCAATGGAGGTCTTGCCAACATCCAACTTCAGTTCACTAATTTGTTGGTCCAGCTGATCCAGGTGGCCTTTCAACCCAACATCTTGTCTCCTCAGACGTGACTGTTAGCAATGGGAGAGTGAAAAAGAACACTTTCAGACAAGTTCTAAGGGACCAGACCAAATTGTGTCATCTTTCAGGGTTAAGCCCTCCTTCAGAGGAACAATACACACAGAATGGCCACATGGAAGATCTCATACCCCAAACAAACTAGACACACTAGAGCAGTGTTTCTGAAACTTGGGTCTCCCGCTGTTTTTGGACTACAACTCCCATCATTCCTAGCTAGCAGGACCAGTGGTCATGGATTAAGGGAACTGTAGTCCAGAAACAGCTGGGGACCCAAGTTTTGGAAGCACTACACTAGAGCAAGGAAAGCCAATGTGCTGCTTTCCACATGCTGTTGGACAGCAACTCCCAACAACCCAGGCTAATGATCAGGGATGGTGAGAGCTGCAGTTCATCAACATCTGGAGAGCAGAACATTGGCTACACCTGCACTAGAGTAAGCAATGCAAAGGTAATCATACTAGAATGAAAGGATTAGAACATGTGTGAATGGAGCGAGAAACCAACTTGGTTGACAGAACTGCATAATCTTTGCAGATATGGAAGCAAATTGTATTTTATACATTTATGTAAATGTATACTATTTAAAGTCGTATTCCATCATATTGCAAAGATTTTGGGGTAAGTGATATTTTAAAACTGGTAGAAACAAAAGCATTATTTTAAAAAATACAACCGTCCATTAAAACATTAGGCTTCAATTCTACATGCACTTTCCTGAGAATAAGTCTCACTGAACTCGAAGAGACTTACTTTTAAACACAGTGATTGCACTGTTATTTGTTTAAATTCTGGCCATTGAATGCATGTCCCAAATTTCCTCTAAAAGATCACTTTGAAAACACTGGTCTGGTGTGAGCTCCCAGAACACTCTAAGAGCAGCTTCTACATGTGCACAGGGGGCTTCTGAATTCCAAATTAGATTTTATGTGACTTCCACCAAAAATTGATCAGTCCTACCACTCCTGCTCTCCACCCTATGACATCATGTTATAAGTCAAACTAAAAAAATTCCTTCCAGTAGCACCTTAAAGACCAACTAAGTTAGTTCTTGGTATGAGCTTTCGTGTGCATGCACACTTCTTCAGATACACATACGTGCATGCACACGAAAGCTCATACCAAGAACTAACTTAGTTGGTCTTTAAGGTGCTACTGGAAGGAATTTTTTTAGTTTGACTATGGCAGACCAACACGGCTACCTATCTGTAAGTCAAACTACTTATTTGTTTTATTTAGTCATTAACTGTGCACACTTTCCTTCATCTGAAGAACCCAGGGCAGTTCGCAATATAAAAATACAAAATGAGAGCACAAAATATATACCAAAAAATAACAAACCAATAAACTCCCTTCCTACAAACACCTAAAAGTTCATATATTGTTGAACTAGCCAAAGGTCTGGTTATAGAGAAGCCTGGCGCCTACAGATACACAGTGTGGAAGGTGTCAGGTGAGCCTCCCTGGGGAGAAACTATCATGCAAACTCCACAGATGCCTACAGGAAGCATCCAGTTTAATCCCTAGTAGAGATGGGAAAGACTCCCTGGCTGAAACCCAGGAGAGCTGCTGTCAGTCAGTGCAGACAATACTGAGCTAGAGGGACCACTGGTCTGACTCAGTATATGGCAGCTTCCCATGTTCCTGTGAAGCATCCCATCCCATGTTACGTCTGGAGGGCCCCCTATCTAGCCACTCCAGAAACTCAGGCAACAACGTCTGGGGCAGCATAAAAGGCTGGGGGTTTGAAAGGGGAAGAGCAAAGTCCTGGCTGCATTGCTAACAAGTATTTTGGATCTCAGCTTAGGCCAGAGAGAGTGAGCCTAAAGCACAGTATGTGCAAAAACCAGCAACCTATTATTTGCCTCACTAAACATTCTGTTAATTTCAGACCCATGGATTAACTTGTCTTTTCCTCATCTGAACAACTTGGAGCCCTTTTAATTCCCAGCAAAATGCAACGGGGTGAATTTCAGTGACTTCAAAAGAGGTATAGAGCAGGCTCATAAAGCCAACGGGCCAAAATGGCATTACGTCCAATTACACTGACTTAATAAATTTCTAGATAAAAGACTTTGCAACACAAAATGACACTGTCCACTTATTGACTTCTCGAAAAACAAATATGTTTTCAAGCGTCTTTTGACACCCAAAGTATATTCAAACATGGACACATTCTTGATTTACAGTTCCGGAATAGAATTGTTAAAAGCGTTGCCATTTCAGTAGCACGCTGCTATCCCATAGAGCCTGCTGTGCTCAGATCCCGCTTGTGAGCCTTCCACAGGCATCTAGTTGGCCACTGTGAGAACAGGATACTGGACTAGATGGGTCACTGGCCTGATCCAGCAGGCTTGCCTTATGTTTCCGTTCTTATGACTAAGACCTAGTGTGCGTGTGTTGGTGGAGACAGCTAACTTAAAGGCCATGGGCCCCATCCTCCCTCAAGTGTTTTCTGGTGAACCCCAGCAATTTGGCTGTTGTAGCAGCAATTAAAAAATAACAAATTACTGAGGTGGTGCTGATAAGAAAGGCTGCAATATCTCTTCCTACGTCCTAGACCAGGCATGGCCAAACTTGGCCCTCCAGATGTTTTGAGATACAATTCCCATCATCCCTGACCACTGGTCCTGTTAGTGAGGGATGATGGGAGTTGTAGTCCCAAAACATCTGGAGGGCCAAGTTTGGCCATGCCTGCCCTAGACCATCCACCAGTGCAATGGATGCACATCTCCCCCTCCCCATACAAACCAGCTGATGAAAAGGAGAAGGAGTGATGTGAAGCCCCGTCATTGTGCTGGTTGGTGTGAGCCCACACCAGAAGGCCTGATGGCGGAGTCAGCATGGACGGGGATCTTGGAGGAGAGTCCAGTGAAAGCAGCCCAACTTCACATGGTGGTAGCATCTGTACAGAGCTTGAGATCCCATCCCTCAGGGAGAGGCCCCATTGGTTTGGTCATCTGTCCCAAACCACAAGAAGCAAAGAGGACTTTGCCACACATCTGGTGGACTTCAATCTTAGTTTTACCAATATAATATAAAGTTATGCTATACTTCTCTCAGCACCCACAGACAGTTGTACACAAGGCACAGCTTCCCAAAGTGTCCTTACTACAAGGTATTGTGTCCACTACAAAACTTGTTCCAAAAATGTTCGGATTCATTAAATTTCAAACATGGGACAGTTATCATTCACATTTGAAATAGAAAGATGCCAATTTAATACTTGCGCATTACCTTTCTGAATTTCCTTCATGGAGGGTGGTGGAGGAAACACTTTATGCTTCCCTTAGCCTCACCCATTCAGGAAGTCAGAGAGTTTTGTTTTCATGGCTGGAATTAATTGCTTAATGATTAATGTTTTGCCAGCCAATCCCTCCCTTTGTGGTTTCTGATTAATGGCAGAGAGGCCACAAAGCGTTCAACAAGGCTCTCAGGTATTCAAAGATAATTTATTGCACCTCCAGGATCTGTTTGTAATTTTACAGCACTTTAACCAACAGAAAATGATTTATATTTGCCTGGTTAACCCTTTCCTCTTTTCCCATTGTCTCCTACTATGGGGAGTGAGGTGGGTCTCATGTTGCTGGGAGACTCAGCGCTTCCCATTAACTCCCAACTGCTAAAGACCAAAGTTTGCTTACAATCACTCATCTGGGTCTTTGATATTCTTTACGATGATCCTGGAGTCTGCTAGCCCCCAGTGGAATTTTGCTAAGGAGAAATTTGTGCAAATCGCATTAGCTGGTACACTTAAACAGTCAAAGTGCGAAATCTGTGGGACTCTTACGCAACATGTAGGCCAATATCAGAGGAACTGATCAAATATTTTGGAAATCCCATAAGGTGGGCACGTTCAACCGATTGATTGAGATCTACTGGTCAATCGTGGGGCATCCCTGCTCGATGCTATGATCCAGATTGATCGCCCAATAATGATGATGGTGATGATGATGATGATAATAATAATAATGGCTCAACAACTTTGGCTTCCCCCCAAAAACTCAACTTTGATGAAGGCTCCCCCCAAAAGTACAACAACTTTGGTCAATCCAAAGAGTAGACCACTGCCAGTTTTTTTATAGTGGGAGTAGATCACAGTCTCTTGGGAGTTGCACATGCCTGACGTAAGGGAATCACCACAGATCAATGGGAGGAATTCATCGTAGCACTATGACAATTGTTCCATCAACACAAGCTAGACTAATGTCTTGCAGTGAGAGGGGTTAAGTGCAATTTGCTTTGTTGAAGCAAGCTTTCTTCCTTCTACACAGAAGTGTTGAACAACTGTTGTTAAATATTCGGGGGTGGGGGTGGGCAGGGAAAGGACTAGACCATGTGAAAAATGAACATAATATTTTAGCTGCAGTTCATTCATTTTAAGCTTTGTATTCTTGTTATGTGTTATGTTGCTGGACCATAAAGAAGGCTGATCGAAGAATCAATGCTTTTGAATTATGGTGCTGGAGGAGAGACTCTTGAGAGTCCCATGGACTGCAAGAAGATCAAACCTATCCATTCTTAAGGAAGTCAGCCCTGAGTGCTCACTAGAAGGACAGATACTGAAGCTGAGGCTCCAATACTTTGGCCACTTCATGTGAAGAGAAGACTCCCTGGAAAAGACCCTGATGTTGGGAAAGATGGAGGGCACAAGGAGAAGGGGATGACAGAGGATGAGATGGTTGGACAGCGTTCTTGAAGCTAGCAGCATGAATTTGACCAAACTGTGGGAGGTAGTGGAAGACAGGAGTACCTGCGTGCTCTGGTCCATGGGGTCACGAAGAGTCGGACATGACTAAATGACTAAACAACAACAACAATTCTTGTCATGAAAAAGCTCACCTAGACATTCTGTTGTTGCATCCATAACCTAGGTTTATGGTGCCATTTAAGCTCCTAGCTTTCATCTCAGTTTCTAACACTGGGGTTGTCATTTCACTCCAGCATCATACCTGGATATGGAAGTGAAAATGACTTGGTTTCCCTGACCTCAGACACATGATGACCTCTGCCAAAAATAGGCAGGAGAAGTGTGACTCTGTTGATTCACCTCTACCTCACAGCAACAGCTTTTGATACTATTAGTCATGTTATCCTTCTGCATCAGCTCCATGGGTCAAGCATGCATTGGGGATGGATTCCTGTGTGACACTGCAAGGTCAGTTCCCATGGTGCTTAACAGTAGCCCTCCATTGTCACCTGCTGGGATCTGCCCTGCAGTATGAATGGAAACACAGCAGCCCATGGGACTCCATTTTGTCACCCCTGTTATTGAACATCTATATTAACCTGCTGGGAGTTGTCACCTGGGCATTTGGAGTGGGGTGTAATCAGTATACTGATGATACCATAGATAAAATCTTATGGTATGACTATGTTTTGCAGCTTGGGGCAGAGGATGAAGTGGATTGGTCCTAGAATGCTTTGCAGGGCAGCAAAGAGAAAAAAAGATGAAGACTATCTCCACTATGCCATTGAAGAAGCAGATGAGTTCCTTGCAAAGTATTGGAAGACACAAGATCTACCCACTTTGGAAGAATGGCAGATGAAGGTGATAGACTATATGGAATTGGCAGAAATGACTGGCAGAATCCGGGACCAGGAAGAAGAGTCGGTGGAAGAAGATTGGAAGAAATTTAAAGATTACTTACAGAAATATTGTAAAATTAATGAATGTTAGAATGATGTTGGAAAGAAATTAAGTGGTTTCTAGCTGTAATGCTTTAAGAGAATATGAAACAAAGGTCTATAAATGGGTAAAAGCTTAATGGTAAGGATTTGCTGAACTAATAAATTTAAGTGGAATACAAAAAAGGGAGGTATGAGGAGGTCCGGGGAAATAAGCTTAAAGAAAATAAGAAACGGAAAATTAATGTGTTTTTAACTGTTTTTATTTTGCATTTTTCTTTTTCTTTTTCCATTTTTATTGTAATGTGTGAAAAAATCTTAATAAATATCTTATAAAAAATAAATAAAGTAGATGAGTTCCTGGTGATCTGTAGTGAGACCCTGTGTGCAATTGGGAGCTGTCATCAGGGGATTTGAAGTGGGGTGTTATCAGTACACTGATGACCCGAGCTTTAGCTCTGCTTTCCATCTGAATCAGCAGAGGCCGCTCAGGATCTTGACAGATACTTGGAGGCAGCAGTGGGCTGGAATCGGATGAGGGCCAATAAACCGAAACAGAACCCATAAAAAGATGCATTGCATGCATTAAGTTTTCAAGTCTGGGAGGTGAGGAGATGGCCTGACTTGGACAAGGTCACACTCCCTTTGAAAGGGCAGGTCCTCAACTCAGGCTCCTTGATCCAGCTTGGTCCAGCCTAGGTGGCCTCAGTGGCAAGGAGTGCCTCTTTCCAGCTGCAGCTGGTTTGCTACCTACAGCCCTTCCTGGAAAGAGAAGACTTGGTCACCACGATCTACATTCTGGTAACCTTCCATCATGGGGTAACATGCCGTATGTGGGGCTTCCCTCAAAGGTTGTTCAGAAGCTTCAACTAATGCAGAATGCAGCTGCAAAATTGCTGAGAGGCACAACTGGGGAGAATAATGTAGCACCTATTTCTGAGATAACTGTGCTGGTTGCCTATTCGCTTCTGTCATGTACAGCCTTGGCATTATCAGCACTAGGCTATAACCAACAGAGATATCCAGGCTAGGGCAGAACAGGAAGTGATAAGTGATATGGAGATTGGGGATGCCTGATCTACCCAAACTCGTGCGGCCAGCTGTTTTGGAACTACAACTCCCATCATCCTTAGCTAACAGGACCAGTGGTCAGGGATGATGGGAATTGTAGTCCCAAAACAGCTGGAGGGCCAAGTTTTTGGGTGCCTGCTCTAGATCCTGTTGAAGCAAGTGCCTCTGAGCTTAGTAGAACTTACTTCTGAGTAAACAAACACTCTGGATGGGCTGAATGCACATTAGTGAAAAGATACCATTTACACATCCAGAGTTCCAAATGTTGCTAGCTATGTCAAAATTGGTTTGGATAGCCAAGAATGCAGCAGTTTCCTCCCCAAACACCACATGCTACTATTCCTATGATAAAATGACTCAACCCATTCCTTATGACCAATGGAGAGAAAGCTCTGTCTCTCCTAATAAAAGGGGAACACCATGAACTCTCTTTTTTACCCTGTTTTAAACCCCGGTCAAGTGTCTGCCATATCTTGATAAGCTAATCCTCCATTTTCAAGTTTTACTGGGAACAAAACACACATACAAGTGAGCTCTTACAGCACAAAGCACGGGTGTCAAATAGGAATGGATTGCTTTGGTCAGAGGTCACTGGGTGTTCCTATTAACCTGCTGGCCTTGAGCAAGCCATAAATGTTTTAAATCATATTCTCTTTGGGCTTCCATAAAATAAAGTGGAGTCATTAGTTAACATTATCAATGACAGGTAATCAAGTGGTTGGCAGTAGACTTGTGCTGCCATTTTGACTCTAATCAAGATATGCTTGCTGCAATGTTTCACAAGTGGGGCTTAAGCAGCCCCTGAAGGTTAAAGCCAATTTTCACTCTGAGATGCCTTCTGATAAAGCTGCCTACAGTTAGTGAATACCCTTTGTGTTTTCACACCTGATTGATAACTGATGGCCAAGTCTAACACCAATAAGGAGGAGGGGGAAGGGGAGATCAGAATTAACTCAAGAGTTTACTGAAGTGTGTAATTGCCAGTACTGGAGAGATTAAAGTCTATAACATTTTGATTGCATTATTCCCCCACCCCAGAAACGAATTCCAGTCCTAATATATATTTGCCAATCCATACACTCACACAAAAAATGCACAGGGGTTTAAAAAAAGAAGTTGATGTCACACAAATTCAACCACTTTCCTCTTTTGATCATGCCATCTATTTCAACACTGGATGTAGGAGTTGCAAAAAAATTTCCCCCTCACATGCTTGTTTTAATTTGGAGGGCAACGGATGCAAAAATAAACATTGCTATATGGAATAACAGCAACATACCAGTTTTATTAGGGCTGACTGGAAAGTCACAAAGGCAGCAAGCTTTGGACTTATTAAGAAGAACAATGCATCAAGCTGGATATTGAGCAAAACCAAAGCAAAACAAAGTGCAAGGTGTGGGGGAAGAGAAACAGATGATCTGGGGGGCAGTGAACCACGTGTGCACTTTGTAATAATTTATGGTGGCATGGAGGAGGTGTTTTGCAGACAATTAAGGTTCGGACATGTTTTGGTGCAACATAAGACCTTTTTTGCATGAGTAGTGAAAAACATGGAGACTCTTCCAGCAGTCATTCAGACTGGTTTCTAGCAAATAAATTACAAGGTGTTAACTTGTGGCTTACCCAAAGGACTCACATGACTGCTGGAAGTTTTCTAACACAGAAAAGTATTTCATACAGAATACATATACCTAAAGGCTCTCTAAAGCTCCCCCTCCCTCCTTTAAACAGTGATGCTCGATGGGGGAGGCACTTTAGAGAGCAGCTTTGCCAAACCACTCTCTGAAGCACTTGCCAGCCTCCTTTGAACGCTGCTCCAGTGATATTTAATGGAAGGGGGGGCGGGGTGAGGCTTCAGAAAAGTGCCTCCTGTCCTCCTTCAAACAGTATTCTGTCCTCAGCAGCTTGCCTTGGCAGCTTGCTGTTCTGTTTTCAGGCCGTAGTTGGTTTGGCCACCTGTTGGCAGCCATGCAAACTGCAGCATGACAACAATTTTTCTTCCAGAAATGTAGCAGGGGTCAGCTTTTTCAGCAAGGGGACGGTCCACTGTCCCTCAGACCTTGTGGGGGGCCGGACTATATTTTGAAAAAAAGAATAATGAACGAATTCCTATGCCCCACAAATAACCCAGAGATGCATTTTAAATAAAAGGACACATTCTACTCATGTAAAAACACGCTGATTCCTGGACCGTCCGCTGGCTGGATTTAGAATGTGATTGGGCCGGATTCAGCCCCCGGGCCTTAGGTTGCCTACCCATGGTATAGAGAGATATATTTTGAAACCCAGCACAATGTAGCGTGGCAAGACGTTAGTGTGCCAGAAAGCCTCTAATGTACTTTTACATTCCTATGGGAGAAAGGGTTGGATATAAATTTAATCAATTTAATAGGTAGTGTCAGTTAATGAGTATTAGCATCTTCACCAATGAATAAGCCATTCAGATTTTGAGGTCTGCAGCATGTTAAGCCCAGTTATGCAGATGTGACTTCAGCAAAAAGCTAGGAACCATACATGAGCTAGTAAACTTGAAAGTCCTCTTGTAAATGGGTGGAACTTTTTTTTTGGCGGGGGGGGGAACCCTTCATAATGTGCATCATATTGTTTTACTTATCTGTGCTACATTTGTATTCTGTCCTTCCCAAGGCTTTTTCAGTCTCAGAATAAGGCTGAGAAATAAGATACTTTGATCAAAATTCTCAAATGGCTGCAAACACAGACCTAGATTTACCACTGGGTGTTTACTTGACTACAGTCGATTACAACTCTTCAACAAATGTACTTGTGTGGTGCATAGTTTGCAACAGATTTTGCCATACCCACCATTTACAATTTTTGGTGTACACTTTTGCTGTACCTAGGCATAAACCTGTATCAAAACAATGTGTGATGCAGACCAGAGAGAAAAGTTGGGTTGCCTGCATCTAAACTCAACACTCTGCCCCAGCCTCCACCAATCTGGCATCCGTAGGGTATTTTGGATGAGAGTTATGGTTCAAAACAGCTGAGGGCACCTGACTGCCAAAGTCTGCTCTAGCCACTATATTTCACTGAATCATCATGCTGAAGAAATTTCCTCTGCTGTTCTAGTCTTTGCTATTACAACACCGGTTGTTGGTGCTAGTTGTAATCAGAACAGGTGATGGGTTTTGAAAGTCATCTCTAAGCCAATGGCCATCACCACATCTTGTGACAGTCAATTCCATGAAGTAATTACACACTGAGTGAAGAAGTACATTTGTGCTTGTCTCTCCTGAGCCTACTGCCAACAAACTTTTGAAAGATAAAAATCATATTTATCCACTCTCTCTGCACTGTTCCCCGTTATGACAGCACAATTGAAATGTGCATTGTGGAAACTGAAGGAAAAGTAAATAGCAATTGCTTTGTGTTGTTTTTGCTTCTTCCTTTGAATGAGTTGGTCATCGTGTGCCTGGGACGCAGAATGTGTGGTCCTCTGGATGTTGTTGGACTCCAACTCTAACATTCCCAGCCAGCATACCCAATGGTATAGAAGGATGGGCCCTAGATCAGGTGTGGAGAACCTTAGTCCCTCCAGATGTTGCTAAACTTGTTACAACTTCCTGAGCTCCAATAAGCCTGCCCTCGGATGATGAGAACTGTAGTTTAGCAACACCTGGAGGGACAAAGGTTCCCCATATATTATTCCATCCACAATCTAAGAAGTTGGTCCAGATCGCTACTAATCCCCTTCCTGCTCTTTGCAAATCATGGCTGCCTTTTTATTATTTTGTAATATTTCCAAGTGGACTGAAATATATTAAATGAGCAGCATCCAATCAGCCTTTCAAATGATACTTCTAGTGGCAAAGTTTTTGCACCCCTTTTCTTCCAAAGGTAAGATGAAAGATGCCATTCACAGGCATTGCAGATCTGCTATTTCAGTATGATGTGAATTTCTCTCTACATTTCCAGTTAATAGTAAAATAAGTTCTTGAATTTATTCAAATACCAATCTTAAGACACTCAGGAATATGCTTTATTTTTTTTTAAAAAAACAAACCAAGCCAAACCCAAAAACCCAAAGTCCCCAAGTCAATGGTATTTTATATACACAGGGTCACACACATTTATTATTTCAGCCTTGTTTAAAGAATGACATCAAAACAAAATTCCCACCCTCCAGAAATTTAGTGCACTATACCAGGGATTTAAGCTCTTCACAGATTCCCTGACATTTCAGTGAATTTATTCATTGAGACCTTGCAACTGATATGGCAAAATATTGTTTTTTAGGACTTTGTAGGATGATCTGAAGTGTGCTTACTCAGAAGTTCCAATAAAATAAGTCAATAGGACTTACTTCCATGGAGTGAGAGGCTGAGGCTTAAAAAACAAAACAATAAGACATCAGGTAATGGGTGGAGCAGATCAAAGGCAATTCAGCCTCCAAGTGCACTTACCCATAAGAAGTTTCTCACTGACAACAAGAGCCTAGTCAAAACATGTAGCCACTAAATGGAAATGTATTATTACACAGATTTAGAGCAGCTTCAGCTGTTACATCCGAAAAGGAAGAAAGTTTGTCAAATGTGACAATTGCCTATGGAGACTGTGTCAATACAAATGTTACAA
This sequence comes from Podarcis liolepis, assembly GCF_965112155.1. Taxonomy (NCBI): domain Eukaryota; kingdom Metazoa; phylum Chordata; class Lepidosauria; order Squamata; family Lacertidae; genus Podarcis; species Podarcis liolepis. The sequence goes on from NC_139557.1 coordinate 74,647,550, forward strand.
ATGTAACTGGGAAAGTGCAGTATCTGAAACACCTTAGATTTAAGGCAGAAGATAACACGGACTGGTTCAGGGTTGTTAATTCCGTAATTTTAAGAGATTGATTCCTTAATTAAGTAATTATTCCTTATCATACATCCCTGTTTCATAGAATGGTTATTCTTTACATCAAACGCTTACATACCCTTTCTCAGACCTTGCAACAACACAGCCCTGAATGTTGCATTTTAAAAAACCAAACTATTCATTACTATTTTACAATGTACCCAACAGTCTTTGAACCTTTTTTTATGGATCTCTTCAATTAACTTGTGCACTCTCAGTCATCACCCTTCAAACCACCATCCTCCATAGATTCTCTAGTGGAAACGAAAGATTAAATAGATAAACCCTAAATTAGGGGATCAGCTCTAAAATTGTGCAACTAGGGTGTGTGTATAGTTGGGGGAAGGCAGATCATAATGAGGCTCTGCTCCAGGACAGATTTACTTTGCCAATGTAGGCTGTCCCTAAAAAGCCCCTAAAGCACAGTTTGCCTAAGCGTGAATGAAATAATTCTGCTATCATGCAGCCAGCAAATAATAGACTTGTTGATGGCTCTATAACTTCAATGGAACCATTTAGTGAGAATAAATTCACTCACCACAGGATTTAAATAGAATAAATCTGAGTCTGGTAACCTGAGTGGGGGCCTGGCCAGAGCACTGGTCCAATTAACGTGGTTCATAGTTCAGTTGGTTAGAGCATGATGCTGATAATGCCAAGGTCACGAGTTCGATTCCCTACATGAGCCAGCTGCATTGCAGGCGGCTGGACTAGATCAGTGGATCCAAACCTTTTTTTCTTTTTTTTTGGCCATGCCCCATAGCATCTCTAAAATCCTGATGCCCCCCTCCCACGACGTATAATTCTTATTATTCAAAAAGTGAACTGCGATTCACGTGGAGGATGCCTAAAAGGCCAGTCACTGTTCATAACTCATTCTCGAATTGCCCCCCTTAAAAATCAAATCGCCCCTCGTTGGGAACCACGGCATTAGATGATCCTCGAGGTCCCTTCCAGCTTTTAGGATTCTAACCTAGCACGGCTTACTCTGACTGGCAGAAGCTCTCCGCAGTTCCAGGCAGGATTCTGTCCCGGTCCTACCTGGAAAGCGGAGGAGCGGGGCGCTTCTGCATGCAAAGGAGGGACCCCTGGAGGATCCCCGGCGCCTGGATCCATCAAGGGGTCCCTGCTCTCCCCTGGCCCCCCGCCGCAGTTGTGGCGCAGCGGCCAGCCCCCTCGCCGGCGGGAGACCCCTTACCAGTTGCTCTTTCAAGGCGCTCAGGGTGGCTTCGAGGCGCCGCTCCTTGCGGCGCGCCTGCCTGCCGTCGGCGGTCGGCTGCTCGGCCAGCGCCCCGCTCACCAGCGCCCGCTGCTTCTCCCGCAGCACCTGCAGCTCCTGGAGGCCGGCCAGGGCGGCTTGCAGCCTCTCGCCTACCCGGCAGCGGTCCCAGCCGCCCGGCCGCTGCTGCTGCTGCTGCTGCGCTGGCCTCCCTAGGAGCATCTTCCGACGCCGTCCGAGCCACAGGCCACGCCGGAGCGAGCGAGGCGGAGCCCAGGCAGGCGCTAACCTCTCCCTCCGCCGCCAGCCAAGCGAATGCAGCCGAGCAGGCGTTGCGGCGGCCGAGGGGGGCGCGCGCGGCCAAGCTGCAGTTCAGCGCCCTCCCCGGCGCGGGGCAGACGCAGAGCCAACGCCGAGCGAGCCGAGCCGACGGAGCAGCCAATCGCGGCTCGAGCTCATTCATTCCCTCCCGCAAGCCCCGCCCCCAGGCTGGGAAGGTTCAACCCGGGGTCTAGAATGTGGATCGCCGCTTTCCCCAAGCATGGGCATGCACGCGCAATTTTTCCTCCCGCCCCACCACCACCACCACGTGGCCGTGGTGCGATCCTGAGTCAATGACACCTGCTAGGAAGGATGCGTTGCTGGACTCCGTGGGGGCTTCCTTCCGTGTAGGCATGTTCAGGCTTGCCATAGGTCAGGAAAATTCCTGACCTGTCCTGGTTTTCGAGTGTAAAAATGGCATCGGGGTGATAATTGCAAGTGGCACTGTGGTCTAAACCACTGAGCCTCTTGGGCTTGCCGATTGGAAGGTTGGCAGTTCGAATCCCCATGACAGAGTGAGCTCCCGTTGTTCTGTCCCAGCTCCTGCCAACCTAGCAGTCCGAAAGCATGCCAGTGCAAGTAGATAAATAGGTACTGCTGTGCCGGGAAGGTAAACAGTGTTTCCATGCACTCTGGTTTCCATCGCGGTGTCCTGTTGTGCCAGAAGCGGTTTCGTCATGCTGGGCACAGGACCAGGAAAGCTGTCTGTGGACAAATGCCAGCTTCCTCGGCCTGAAAGCAAGATGAGCGCCACAGCCCCATAATCATCTTTGATTGGACTTTACTGTCCAGGAGTCCTTTACCTTACCTTTTTTTACCTTTGCCGAATTGGCAAAATGTCAGGGAAAACCCAGGTGTATGGCAACGTGATGGAAAAAGCAGTGGAAACAGCTCCAAAAGCTTAAAACCACTACTTTTAGGTTTTAGGTCTCCCCCCAAAAGTCAACAATTTTCTTTAAAAAATGCTCAACAACTTTGTGGGTGTTAGAAATTTTACTTTTTGAAATATGGCACAGCTCTCTCCTTTAAAATTGTGCGCTTTTTTTAAAGAGCAGACTTTTTAAAAAAACAAACAAACAAATTAGGGTAGTTGAGTAATAGTGTGGCCTTAATCCCTCCCTCTCACACACAAACATTACTGAGCAAGGATGAAATTTGCAGGGGTGAGACAGTGTGGCATTTTTCAATCTCTAATCTAGATCTGTCTCAGAGACAGGGGTGGGTGGGAAGCTGTAGCTGAAAAACGGGATTTCTGAAAGTTAAAAAATGTGTAAGGTTGTCACCATACAACTGGCTCAGAAGTAAATCCCAGTGTCTTGATCTCCCTCAACCAGCAGAAAGACAGCAAGAATCAAGGCATTTTGGATTTTGGTGAAATCATTGAAAGTCAACTTTTGAACAAGGGATTAGAATTTAACCAAATAAATAGGTCTTCTGAATGCCACATATGTCAAGATGAGAACCTGAGCTCGCACAAGACATTTCCTACACCAATGAAATCTCTTCCATATGTGTTGAATGTATGATTCTGTTTTCCCTTATGTACAAGCATAATTCGAGTAATTTCCCACACTGAAACAACTTTAATAAAGGAAGTATTTTACATGAGGTGGCTCTTAGGCTGAGGAAGGATTCACACATAAATAGGAATCACTTGATTTATCAACTGAAGACTTGCAATGGAATGTGTGAATTGATTCTATTGAAAAATATATGTTTAAGCTGCAGTAATAGGAAAGCTCAGTCCAGGGCCATCTTAAGCATATCAGGCGTATCAAGATCCCTCCAGCACACCCTCCCCCCATTTCCCAGTGATCCCCCCAGAGGCTTGGGAAGGAAGCTGCAGGACAGCCAGCCATATGGTTGATGGGGCACAGTTGGTGGGCATGCAGGGAAAGGGGAGGCCACCGGCAGAGCCACGCAGCTCCCCCACTCACTGGGGTGCCCCTGAGAGGCCAGCGCCCTGACACAATGTGCCAGTAAGCCCAATAGGAAAGATGGCTCTGGCTCAGTCTGGGCAAGGATGAGGAACCTATGTCCCTCTAGATGAGTGCTGGGGAACCTTTGGTCCTCTTGATGTTGCTGAACTACAACTTCTGTCAGCCAAAGCAAGCATGGCCGATAGCTGGGGATGATGGGAATTGTAGTTCAGCAACATCTGGAGGACCCAAGGTTCTCCACACTTCCTCTAGATATTGCTGGTCCATTGGCCATGTAGGTTTGGACTGAAAGGAGTTGTAGTTCAACAACATCTGGAGGGTCACATATTCCTCATCCCTGGTCTAAGGTGATGGACTGCTCTTTTGCACAAGCAAATGAAGCCTTGATACTGCAGTCTCTAAGTAAGGACTCTTCCTAATAAAAGAGTTTACAGGCTTCTGCCACTGATTTGTTTCACCCACCCCCATACCCCAAAGCTATGCTGAAAGCATTGCAGCCAACCTTACACAGCTCTCCAGAAGATGAGCACTCCAGTGTCTCTTCCTTCTGAAATGTTGATCTGGCAGCCTTAACCAATCTCCTTTTCTTTCCCCATCTCCTGGAGGGGAGGGGGGGGGAGGGAGAAAGTTTATTGCTTTTCCACAAAAGGAACATGTCTAGGCTGAATAAATCCAGCAGAAAAAGTGATTACAGGAGGCTTCACAGCAGCTTTAATCTCAGGGAGTTTTCATTTAAAATACAGTAAAAGCCTGCAGTACGGAAGCAGTGGGGGAAAGCAGGGAGGGAGAGCCAGTGATCTATGAGCTTCATATGTTTTCAATTTGATGGTTGCAGCTTTTTAGATAAGCCAATATTTTCTGGGATGAGAATCTGGAGAGCAGCTTAAAATGAAACACTAACATAAAGCACAGCAGTAGAATCAGTGAGTCATTTTTATTTAACAACAGTTATATCCAAGAAAAAAAAAATCAAGTCCAAGGGAGACTATGGTTTTGCTCAAGCTGGGTTAAAGAATATAATTTTGGAGTGAACTGCAGAAACAGCCTCATCACAATACAGGGCTAGACATCAAACATGCATGTAAATTAACCTTCTCTCTTGCCCCGTGCTTAGGAGTTGGGAACCAAAACTGGATGCTAATGATACAAACACCAAGTCCATTTTATGCCTTCTTCTATATCTTCACAATAGCCATGTGTGGTAGGTTAGGCTGAGAGCTGGTATTGAAACAAGGAAGTCACATGAGGATAGGTTTCTTCCCCAGAAAACATGCTTGGTCCCTCTCCATATCTGACACTGTGCCTATAGTTTCCTCCGCTAACTTCCAGACCTCCTGGGGACTGGCTAAGGTCTGTTCCAACCTTCTGGGACCCCCCTTGGAATCATGAGACTCTAGCTCATGGATAGGCAAACTAAGGCCCGGGGGCCGGATCCAGCCCAATCACCTTCTAAATCTGACCTGCGGATGGTCCTGGAATCAGCATGCTTTTACATGAGTAGAATGCATCCTTTTATTTAAAATGCATCTCTGGGTTATTTATGGGGCCTGCCTGGTGTTTTTACATGAGTAGAATGTGTGCTTTTATTTAAAATGCATCTCTGGGTTATTTGTGGGGCATAGGAATTCGTTCATTCTCTCCCCCCCCCAAAAATATAGTCCTGCCCCCCCAAGGTCTGAGGGACAGTGGACCGGCCCCCTGCTGAAAAAGTTTGCTGACCCCTGCTCTAGCTTTTCAATCTTTTCCCACCCTTGCTCCTGATCTGGCCACCTCATCCAGGACATCTCCACAGGGCTCGTGGCATACTGAGAAATGAATGCTGTAATTTAAATAAAAGCATAATATGGCCTCTTCTACACTATACCTTTAAAGCAGTGTCATACCACTTTAAACAGGCATGGCTTCCGCCAAAGAACCCTGTGAACTGTAATTTGTAGTTTGGTTGCTGGGAGTTGTTAGGAGACCTCTATTCCCCTCACAGAATTATAACTCCCAGAATCCTCTGGGAAGAGGGATTGATTGTTTAACCACTCTGAGAATGGTGGGGACAGGGGTCTTCTAACAATTATCAATACCCCTAAACAATTCCCAGGATTCTTTGCAGGAAATCATGTGCCTTAATTGTGCATTGAATGTATTTTAAACATGACTCTGTGGACCTTCCCACGACTCTGTTCTGCTAATGCAGGCGCCAGTAGGGAGGTAATGAACAAAGTTTGGAGAGTCTTCAAATTTTCATCTTTGAAAGAATCCCCCAATAGTACTAATCTCCCATCATTTAGGACAGTGGTTCCCAATTATTTAAGTACTATGGAACCCTTGTTTTTCAGAAGCCAAGCCATGGACTCCCTACTTTTGAAAATGTTGATATCTATAATAGTTTTTGTTACGTGAATGGTGCCACAGACAGACACCCCCCCAGGTGGGTTCTGTGGATCCCCTGGGGTCCACGAACCATTTGGGAACCACTCATCTAGGGAGTTACTAGTTTCTTTGTGACATCAGCAACCCTTCTTCCAATCCCTCCTCCCACCTCAGACCTATCTGCATGCTTCTCAACCAAAATACCTCTTACTAACAAAGGTGTCAAATACTAGTTCAATTAACAGACCTGGAAACAGCAGCAGGTGAATGAATTAATGAGGACCATGGATGTGAGCAACAACCAGCACAGATGCTGTTTAGAAAGTGAGCAAGACTTGATGAAACAGATGTATAATAAGCTCTAAGGTTTGCGTATAGCAACAACAAAAATACTGTACATTATGTTAATACATCTCATAGACCTGTCTACATTGATGGACTGTACACATGTCCATCATCTCTGCCCTGCAGTGTAGCTTAACCATTGTCTCCAACCCCAAGCAGGCATGTAGTATATTTCCCTAGTGTTTACTTTAGTTAGTAAAACAGGCTCATGATCTACTGGTTGCCAAAATTGGTGTTGGATGATAAGTTTCCTTCCACAGGGATATGCCAGAGGCTTCTGGGCAGGTTTTGCTACATTTTCTTTGCTATATACTGTAAACATAATTATATATTGCATCTAATTTTCTTTCCTTTGACTGTTTGGGTATAGAATATTTTCCAGTAAGGGACTGGATGTGATGGCGTTTATCAGATCTCTACAGTGGTACTTCGGGTTAAGTACTTAATTCGTTCCGGAGGTCCGTTCATAACCTGAAACTGTTCTTAACCTGAAGCACCACTTTAGCTAATGGGGCCTCCTCCTGCTGCTGTGCTGCCGGAGCACGATTTCTGTTCTCATCCTGAAGCAAAGTTCTTAACCCGAGGTACTATTTCTGGGTTAGCGGAGTCTGTAACCTGAAGCGTATGTAACCTGAAGCGTATGTAACCCGAGGTACCACTGTAGTTTTATCCGCCTGTGCATTTTCAAATACAGGGCTTTATATAGTTATTAGGTCAACTGGGATGATTTTAAGCTGTAGAAAGGAATTCCAAGGAGAAAAATGTAGATGGTGCTTCTTTAGGTAATAAATATAAAGGAATGGGCTATTAGAAAAAGTCACTGATGCAAAGATTACAAGCGTCCATCTACACACCGCTGTTAAATGTACTGTGTCCGGTGCAAAAATAAAAATGACCTTGAAACAAGCATAGGACCAAACGAAAAAGCAAGTTTCAAGTTGTTGTCAAGCTGATCTCTACGTTCATGCATGTGTTCCAGATTCTGCAAATGCTTGAATACTGCTGGGTTCACAACAGAGCTTGCAGACTTAAGCAGCTTATGAAAAAAATGCCAACTTGAATAAATGTGGATAGACATCGTTTCTTTTGAGCACTCAATTGCAGTTTCGGTTCCATGGCTTTGTGCCTGCATTGTGCAATGGAAATAGCTTGAAAATCCTTCTCGTTTGTCCTGAGATGCCAGAATAGCATCCTATTCCCAAGAATAAAAGTGCTGCTTTCTGAATAGCCACTATTCAGAAAGAGTTTTGCAATCCTGGTGCTGCACACAGCACAACAGCAGCGGACATGCTAGCTATGTGCGTATGCCTCATGTTAGTGGTGACGCATGCTGTGGTTGGCTGGTCAGTTTCCAACTTTCACTTCTGAGTGCCTCTGAATGGGACCCAGTGCCCATTCTGGCAGTGGTGGAGGCGCTGGGGCTGTTATTTCAGTGCTGTGATGTTGGGTAGACAGCAGCATCTGGTATGGGCCATAGGTGTCATCAGCTATGACCATGATAGGTGATGCTGTTTGCCCTTAAGTCACTTGCTTACACCATGGATGGAGAGCCCTAACCCCCTTGAGGGGGGCAAATGCTCTTTAAGCCTCTTTCTGGCCCTTGGAACTTTTCACAAGCCACACCCCTCTCCACAGGCCACACCCCTCTTCACAAGCCACACCCCTTGGTGGTCCTGCTTACCACTCCCAGGTATTTCTGCCTGGCTAGAATTTGTCCTCAAACTCTGATGAACATTTCTTGCTTGCCTGGATGGCGCACACAGGGGGATATGTGGGTGTGCATAGAAATTGGTTAAAATGTGGTTATGTATGTCACTACTGCAGCTCATGTTTTGTTAGCCCCAAAACGGAAAATGAGCTAAGTCCCAACTAAAGAAGAATGGCAACTGAAACTGATGGAATGTGTGCAGCTTTGCACATTTAGAATAAGAGAACAAGAAGAACGTACATTTAGAGAAGATTGGAAAATGCTTGTTGAAAATATGGAGGACAATTGTGTATATTTGAAAATGTTGGCAGAATTAAGATAAATTCAACAGTGTAAATAAGTTTTGATGGATGTGATAATGGAATACTGAATAGTTTAGTTTATATAAAATATGCAGGGATTTATGCAGGGCTGGATTTAGATGAAGAGAGGCCCTAGGCTACTCCACTTGGGAGGCCCCTCCCAATCCCCCAGAAGAAAATGGAAGAGTGTAATAAACAAAATTGAGTGAAGCCAAGGATGATGACGGGTATTTAAAATTCTGCAATTTCTCCTCTAAAGGACATCAGAAAACTTCCAAAATTTGTTTGTGACTGTCAATGTACAGAATGCTCAGTGCGGACAACATGTCTTGAGACATCGTGGCCCTTAATTAATTTTTAATTCTTTTGAGTCTTGAAAAACTTGAAAAAAAGGTACACAAAAGAAAAAGAAAAAAAGAAATGTATGAAATAGCAATTCCTGCTCTGTGATTGCAGTCATGGGATTGTTGTCTGTCACATGACAGTATATGTTTTCACTCCACAGAGTGGGATGTGACAGAGACAGGATGTTTGTGTTACCTTGTTCCGTGAAGTGGGACTATTGTCCTTTGTTCTTTTTCTCTTTGCTGTCTGATGCTAGAGAGAGAGGGAGCCATGTTGCAGTGCTCCGTGTGTGTTTATATGTAAATAAAGCAGATTAGCCAAAATGCTGAGTTGCTGAGGTCTGTCACGCAAGATGCGTAAACTCTGCAGATCCCTAAGTGTGCCGGTGTCTGTTGGCATTGGTCGCTGTGATGTTCGGGCTGAAGAAAGGTTTTGAAGCTCCTGAACGATCGACCAGGAGGGAGGGAACATGCCAGTCGGGCATGTGTCTCTACCAGGATCCTACTCGAGCGTAGGCTGAGCTCCTGACACAATTGCCTCTGTTGCTCCAACCACAACTGACATGTGACCCTTGGAAATTTGCCGAGGAGGTTTCACACTCCTCAGGATGCTGAATTAGCTGCCCTGATAACACTTTCTCTTCTGCCTTATCACTCTCTGAAAGAGCCCTGGGTCATCCAGTCTGTTAAGCAGATCCTGACCACCTGCCAAAGAACAACTGCCACAAGCTGCAGCTTGGAGGCGGGTGGGTCATGTTTCTCCCGATGAATGTCATGGCTTCAGTAATATACAAATAGATCACTGAAGCAAATGTTCCGCCACAAGGGGAAATGCCTGACTATGTGCAAAAGTGATGTACCTCTTGCATGCAAATCACTTTGTGATGCAATGAAAGCATTTTAAAGCCCTTCCTTTGAAAGTCTGGGGCCTCGCATACTTCCTCCCAGCTAGAGATAAGGGAATAACATGCACTCTCATTCTGAATGTCCCCTGAAGCTGCAAAGGGGACGTTTCTGAGCAAAGCTTATATGGTATAATCATGGACAAGAAATGAGGAAATCTGCAAATAGTTGACACAGCTCTAGCTTCTGTTAGGAAAACATATTTTACTCGATAAGAGTATTTGGACAGAAGACTCTTCTAAAAACATGAGCAAAATCCTCCCCTTGACTGGTGGGGATTAGAAGGATGCCCATCTGCTTTTCTGACATTTTCAGTTTATTTTTCACAGGGCTACAGTTTGATCATTTTCTTGCAGAACAAACATATGGGAGAGGTTTCCAATGCAGCTGTGATTTAGTTAGCCTGACAGTATTCCTTTTAACCTTTCCCCTCCACCACTGCAATGTAAACATGCATCTGAGAAGCAGTAGCAGTAATCAGAAACATTACTTCAAAACAAGTCCTGGTGGGTTTTTTTTTTAAAAATATCATAGTAAAGGAGCAGTTGAAAGATTTTACTGCTTTTTGGTTGTATAACAACATTAAATAGAAGCATTTAACAAAACCCGGGTCTAACTTGGATCTAACACGTTTCCTGTTTAATGTGTATTATTATCATTAAACCATCCCGATAGCTTTCAAATGTCAACTGCATTCTTTTCTATTTACTCAAGATGGTTTAAGGAATGCACCTACCCAGGTCTGCTAGCTCCTGATTTCTGCTTTTGTACTCTAATGGAGTGCTTTTGTTTTTCCCCTTAAAAAATGTTTAGGGGTACTCTCATTTTGACTCAAGAGAATCACCATGGGATAGTTCAAATCAGGGAAAAATAAATACAGTGGTACCTCGGGTTAAGAACTTAATTCGTTCTGGAGGTCCGTTCTTAACCTGAGGTACCACTTTAGCTAATGGGGCCTCCTCCTGCTGCTGTCACATGATTTCTGTTCTCATCCTGAAGCAAAGTTCTTAACCTGAGGTACTATTTCTGGGTTAGCGGAGTCTGTAACCTGAAGCGTCTGTAACCTGGAGCATCTGTAACCTGAGGTACCAATGTACAGTAAATGGACGAAAGTACAAAGATTCACAAAATGTTTAGGGGTATGTGTACCCCGGCGTACCCCCAGAAAAATGCACTGCTCTAATGTGTTATTGGGGTTTGTTTATTAGTGTTTTATAGTTTGACTATATTGTTTTTAATAGTTCTGTTACCTGCCCTGAGTTTCTGCAGGGAGGGCAGGATTTCAACAATCCAAAAATAAATCAATACAAATAATAATGGAAGTGCTGGTTCCTACTTGCCTATCCATCAATAAGGGAGCGTTTTTTCCTGTCAACCCAGGATGTCTTTAAAAGGTGTTTACACCTTGGTTAAAGATGAATTATGAATGGTTTCTGGAAGCCAATGGGTGTGAACACCTCAAAAAGCTGTATTTTATAATAAAGCCCTGGAAGCCCATACATTTTGCATAACGTTGTGTGTGAACATGGATTAAAAACCTAGCCCTGGAAGTGCAGTGAGGACACAGTAAACAGGAATCTGAACACAGCCTCAGTGACTGCTGGATAGAATAAAAACTTGCATGTTCCTCTTTCAACAAGCCTTTGAATACCTTAATTCCAACTGGTATATGTCTTGGATTTTAATTGGTTTCATGTACATGCTGTTGTCTTCATCTGTTTTTATATCTATAATATTTTTAAAATTGCTGTTATTTATATGCAATTGTTTAAACTGTTGTAATTGCATTATATTCATGATTGCTTCAGGATGCCTCAGGGGAAGCAATTCCTAAGTCAAATAAATAATAACTCATGGCTGAACAACCACAGATCAAACATCAGAAAGAAAACTTGCATATCACCTTGAACGCCCTCAAATGACGCACTTTTCAATACATCTAGTTCACATTTTAACCCATAAGTTATCAAGTGCTAAGTAATCAAGTGATATAAAGGCAAATATGAACCACATTAAATCCATTTGGTGGATTTGGGAATAGAACATGCAGAAAGGAAAGACCTGGTAAAATCCAAGAAGAATGAAGGAGCCAGATAAATGTGGAATCTCTCCCCCCCCCCCAATTCCCAGTAGAAAAACAGCAAGTGTGCAAACAGCAGACAACAGTGCTATGCACACATGGGGAACAAAGCATTGCACATTTGTTTATAATACGGCCCATTGCAAGTGTAGATATATCTGAATATTTTCCTTTGCCTACTGAAGATAGAAATGCAGTAGGTTTAGCCAGCTAAAGAACTGAGCTTTTAAATAAATGTTGCCCTTGTAGATTTAAATGTTGATTTTCTTATTACTTATGTTTGAAAGTATGCTTGTTTGCTTAATGGCATCTCCTTTTTTCATTTACATTTTGTGATCAATATTATGGCACATTATATTGCTTGGCTTGATGAGATGTGGGAGGCTGGGGGGTCAGAAGGGGGTGTTTTTGGCACTCCTCCTAAAGATCTAAAAACGTTCATTAGAGAGTGTTTGAGCTATTGCTATCTTAATGCAGAAAGATATTCATGTGCTACTTAGCATGGATTTTCTGCTCTTATTGAACCAGTGAATCAATAAAAACCATGGTGGCCAGTGCAGCACAGTGTGTCTATTACCAACAGAGGCTTTCAAGCTGAGAAACAAATATATATATGAAGGGAAATGTAAGCCCAGTGGTTAATGTGGGGGGGAAACCTGGCCACAGAGTTTGGTGAATATATTGCAAGGGTGTGCAGAATGAAAATGTAAGGTTTTTTATTTATTACATCCCACTTTTTCATTTAAGGAGCTCAATGTGGCACACATGGTTCCCCTCATTTAATTCCCACAAGAACCCTATGAGGTAGCATAGGCTGAGAGGCAGTGACTGGCTGAATGAAGATTTGAACCTGAAAACTTTCCTCTCCCTGCGATTCCCCTTGTGCTGCTCAGGTGACTCAGGGTGTGTGGGCTGCAGAAAAGGTTTTCCTGGCTCTCCAGCCCTTATTCCTGCTGCTTTATCAGTGGGAGGACATATTGTGGGCCATGTAAGATTAAACTGTGGACCTGAAGCAGCCTGGATGTGGCCGTGTGTAGGCTACACACTTCTGAACTAGAGATGGGGGGGGGAGACTTCTTTATTGGAGACTGCATACTGTCTGGAAAATGTGCATATTGCCCAGAGAAGGTACAAAATTCTGCTGAGATAAGCACATTATTTATATTGACCAGGAAATGTGCACACTTCCCTCTTCATGGATGGATGAGGCAAAATGTTATGCATATTAACTGCTCAATTTAGACCCACCTTAATATCTCAATCTTTGTAACACCATTAGAGTGTAAGAATGAGGTGCATTTATGCATTGTTAGACATGTTGAATATTATTTAACCAAGTGAAGAGCTAGTAGTAACACAATGTGCTCTATGATGTCGCACAGCTTGTTGCTCACTAGTACCTGCTCCAAATGTCCTTGAAATATGCAGAGAGGCTTTTATTTGCTGAAGTGCTCCATCTGACTTTAATAATGTAAATTTCACTAGGAAGTGACTTCCCTTCCATCCTGCACTGGAAACATTGCCACCCTTGCTGGGTCAAAAGAATAACCAAACCACAGAGATGGAAGGGATATAAACAGTACCTTCATTGGTGTTGTAGCTCCATCCGAATCATGTTGCCAAGCGAGCAGGGGCTAGGAGTCTCCAAGGAACTCTTGCCTAAGAGCAGAATCCCCATATGAAGTCAGACAGCCCAGAGGTTAGGGAATCTAGATGATCACAGAGCCAAAAGATGGAGAGCGGGAAGCAGCAAGGTAGGGCCAGGAACCACAGGCATTGTTTCCAGCATCTGACTGCTGCTAAGAGCTCAGCTTAAGAAGACTGAAGCCAACTGGTTCTCATCAGTGCCTTCTCTTCTGTGTTCTTGAAGGCTGAGCAGCTGCAGGTGGAGTCACTCCCCCTTCTCCCCCTTCAGGCTGCTGTTCAGCAGGTGATGCTGAATTGTGGCCCATGACAGTCAGAAGCAGGATGCCTCTCAATGCTGGGAATCACAAGTGGGAAGAGTATTGTTGGGTGCAAGCCCTGCTTTCAGGTTTCCCACAGCCATCTGGTTGACCACTGTGAGAGCAGGTGGCTAGACTAGATTGACCATTAGCCAGATCCAACAGGCTCTCCTTATGTTCTTAAGCCTGCACACACTCACTCAGAAGTAAACCTCACAGGGTCCAATGGGGTTCATTCCCAGGAAAGTTTGTTTATGGTTGCTGATGAAATAAATAATCTAACACCTCTACAGCCCACCACTCCACACTCCCCAAACAGCAGAAGCATAATGGTCAGTACTAGTGGTTGGTAAAGACAGACATTTGCTGTGCAACTCAGAGGCCAGAGAGAACGACACTCTCTTTACGGTGAGGCACACTCTTGATTTCAGCAAGTTCTGGCACAATGTGAGAATGCACCTGCTTTCTCCTCTCATGGTCTCTGGCACAGAGCTGGCCCTACTATTAGGTAGAGTGAGGTGGCTTGTTATTTAATGTATTATTGTTGCATTATTACTGCCTCTTACACACTACATCAGTTGGCAGGAGAGTCCAGAGCAGGACTTTGATGCTATTGGACCAGAACAAACAAGAGGAAGTATATAGACAAAGGGTCCCCATTAAAGCTCCAAACTGGTTAGGCCTTTAAAGGTAAAAACCAGTACCTTGGATTGATCCTGGAAATGAATGGCTGACCAGTAAAGATGAAATAGAACAGGAGGAATATGCTCCAGCCAGCCTGCCAAAACACAGTTGAGTGGAGAAATTTTGAGCTAATGGAAATTTCTGGACCATTTCCAATGGCTGCCCCACACAAACTCCATTACAATGATTGCAAAGCGATTTGAGTGGCTTGCAATGTTTCAGCGGCTCTCAACCTGTGGGTCCCCAGATGTTGTTGGATTACAACTCCCATCATCCTTGAGCTCTGGTCTTGCTAGCTAGGGGTGATGGGAGTTGTAGTCCAGCAACATCTGGGGACCCACAGGTTGAGAAAGGCTGGTTTAGATGAATGAATGCTTTTAGACATTGAATGGAATTGGAATGGTTGAGGGAGTTGAGGGGAAGAGGAGCCTGAGAGGAGATATGATGACCATCTTCAAATGTCTAAAGAGCTGTCAGCTGGAAGATGGAGCAAGCTTGTTTTCTTCTGCTCTGGAGAAAAGTCAGAAGCAAGGAGATTCTGACTAAACATCAGGAAGAACTTTCTGATGGTAAGAACTGTTGGACAGTGGAACGGACTCCCTTGGGAGGTGGTGGACTTTCCTTCCTTGGCGGTTTTTAAGTAGAGGTTGGATGGCCACATGTCATATATGATTTAGTTGCGATTCCTGCATTGCAGAGGGTTGGAATAGATAACCCTTGGGATACCTTCCAACTCTATAATTTTATAATTCTGTAATGCCCATATCCCCAGAAAAGTCATTGATTTCATCCTTTTTGCCCCCAGGATATGTGGCAGAACAAAACACAAATTAAACAGAAGGTGAAGCATGTTGAGTGCCTTAGGTTAATGACTTTGGATTTCCTCACCTCAGTTGTGGCATCATCTCAATCAGATTAAAGATGAAGGCATTTTACTTTGCAGATGAGAAGCCCTGATTACTGATAGACAGAGGAATTGTAAATCATTTTTGCTTAAAGGTGCTTAGAAGGCAGGAGGGAAGACATCTGAAGGAAATAAAGTCTATCAACAGCTTTTTGTAAAGTACCATTACATGTTAATTTGAACATCATCTGAGCTATTGACTTGGTTGTTTTGCTTACTGTCTGACGTGTGCTGTCATCTGGAGATTATGGCACACTTTTTATAATTACATTAAAAGAATTCACCATCTGAGCGGGAGCCACATCCATCAGCAGCTTCTCAGTGGTTGGGAGAACAGTTAAATAACTGAACTCAATGGGCAGGCCCAGATCAAGTGGGTCTTTCACAAAGACACTGCTGGGAAAGACCCATGTTCTCTGTGTGCCATTTAAAAGTTCTCCCCTCCCAGCCACACAGGAACTTGCCCATAGATAAAGGACTTCCCACATCACTGGGATAATGTTTAAAGTGAGATTATAAGATATTAATTCATTTAGCTAATTATTTAATGTTTCCTTTGAACATTTATGCCTGAGGAGGAACCTAATCCTTTGGGAGCTTGCAAAATGTTCAAACAACTTGTTGGTGCAAAAAAAAAGGGTGCTATTTTCCTTTCCCTTTCTGTTTTTTAAAAAAGTAAGCCCTTTTCAGGTGTTAAGGGAAGAGGATGAGTATCGTGAAAGGGGCAGTGGGGATGCACATTTAGTCACAGCCCCAATATCTTGTGATTCTCTCTGCACCAATCATGCATAAATTCTGAATGTGGGTGGAACGGCTCCATGTGTGATGGCTCCATGTGCAATATAGATCCCTGGGCAGCCTGGGAATTCTTTTCATGTAATTCAGGGTCCTTGCTTCAAATGCTATGCCCTAACATGGCAATAGCAGGTGCAAAACAAGCTGCATGGTTTTGTTGAGCAGGGATAAGCTCATCACCCTGCTGCCACTTTTGCCCATGCTTTCCCCCCTTTGCACAAGTAACATCTGAAGAGGGTCACTGCTGGGATCCAAAGAGGTTTGTGCAAATAACACAAATGTCCCATTAAACTTTAATTAGTTTAATGCTAATCAAATGTCCAGTGCGCTTCCGATGCCACAATGTCCCATTACAGCAGAGCATTTCGCACAGCGGCTCAAGAAGGGCTGGAGAGTCAGCATCTTTTCAATAAAGGAATCTTGGAGCAAGCGGTTTGGAACTCAAATAAAAGGTTTATTTACACAAAACAAAAAACCCTGGTGAAGAATCACACATTTCAGCAAACACGCCCCAAAAGAAAAGGGAAGGGGGAAGGGAAGGCAAACACATGAGTGAGCTGACTATTTATACAAACTCACATTCCTGGAAGGTTAACGACCTCCAGCTGCTCAGTGACTAGAGCGTCTTGATTAGAGCTTCTTAACCCTTTAATACCAACACCCCCTCTCGCTCGTAACACTGAGCTGTACCAACCTTAATTCAAATTTAAACCTGAACAGAAACATTTATGAGATTGCGGACTCAAAGCTTTTGTAAAACCGTCTGCGAGATTTTCTTGGCTTGGACAATACTTTAGTTCAATTAAACCTTGTTTTACACTTTGGCATACATTTTGATAACGGATATCCAAGTGTTTTGTGTGTGCCTTGAATTGACCTGTTTTAGCTAGTTTAATACAAGGTTGATTGTCTTCCCACACTCTGATAGGTAGGGAACATTCTCCAAACAATTCTTGTACCAGTTGCTTATAAAATTCCAGTTCTCTACATACATCTGATAATGCATTGAACTCAGATTCAGTTGAACTTAAAGCTATAAGTGATTGTTTCCTTGATCTCCAACCAATTAGTGCATTTCCAAATTTTATCGCCATTCCTGACACTGATTTTCTATCTGGTCCAGCATCTGCCCAACTGCTGTCGGCCCAGCATTCAAGTTGTGTGCTGCCCTCCGCTGATAGTTTTAAGCGAAACCTTTTGGTAGTTTGGAGATACCTTAAAACTCTTTTTACTCCTTGCCAAGCATGCATTGATGGTTTTTCAGCTTGTCTACACAGCATGTTGACAGCATATGTTATATCGGGCCGAGTCCACTGTGCAATGTGGAGTAGACTGCCTATCGCTGACTGATAAACCCCGGGATTACAGAACTCTGTCTGTTGCTCAGTTTGAGCATCCTTTGTGTAACTTAACTCCATTGGGGTTTTAACACCAGCACAGTTGTCCATTTTAAACCTTTCCAGCAACTGCTGGATCTTAGCTTCTTGGCTGAGCCAATAGTTCCCATCTTCATCTTGCTGAATTTTAACTCCTAGATAAACAGATACATTGCCTAGTGATTTTATCTGAAACCTTTCTCCAAGATTTGTGGCAAATTGTTGTGCAAGTTTATCGTCCTTTCCACTGTATAATAAATCATCAACAAATATCAAGACTGCTTCTTGTTCACATCCCGAGCCTTTTAGATAAAGACACGCATCTGCTGCGCTCTTTCTGAACCCCATGCTCTCTAGAGCATCGTTTAAGCAGGAATTCCAATTACGGGCGGACTGTTTCAACCCATAAATGGATTTGTGTAGGCGCCAGACCTGGTTTGGCTTGTCTCCTTCAAAACCTGGTGGTGGCGTCATATAGACTTCCTCCTGTAAGTCTGCATTTAAATAAGCCACATTGACATCAAAATGAAACAGCTTATTTCCCTTCTTAGCTGAAGAGGCTAAAAGCATTCTTAATGACTCCGATCTTGAAGTAGGGGCATAGATTTGAGAATAGTGAACTCCTTTGCGCTGCGAAAACCCTTTTGCAACTAGTCGGGCTTTATATTGCAACTCCTCAGTAGTTGTGGGCTTTAAACGATATACCCATCGACAACCTACAGCTTGTTGCCCTTTTGGAAGCTCTGTATTTGTAAACACACCGAGAGACTTCATTGAAGCCATCTCTTTTCCCATTGCTTCCTGCCACTTTACGGCTTCTGAGCTTGGAAGCTGTTGTATTTCCATATAGCTATCTGGCTCACACTGTGCCATATTTACGTATACACTTGTCACCTTAAACCGCTCTGGCGGCTTGCCCTTTGTGGCACGTTTTGACCTGCGCAATTGCTCCTCTTGTGCCCCCTCTGACCGTTGGCTGTCAGAATCTGTCTCAGACTTTATGTCTGGACGTGCCTCTAGGGATAAAGACCTCCGTTTAGATACCTCCCTTGGGCTTGGTGTTGCAGGCGACCTGCTTCGCTTTTGCTGTCTGCTAGGCCTACTGACTGGCGATGTTGGAACACTCTTAGATTCTGGCTTTTCTACCTTAGGAGAAGAACCTTGTGCCTGGTCAGAATCTGCATCTGAACCATGTGCACCATCCCCTTCTGGCTCATCACCCTCTGGACTTTCTTTCTCAGCATAAATGCCTAAATCATCTCTCAAAATGTCAGGGTTAGCATGTAAGTGAGTCCATCCGGATTGCTCACAAAATTCAGCGCTCCTACTGAGGACCACTCTTGTAGTATCCCCATCTGGGTTCACGAACCTCCAAGATTTGGCATGTGGTTCGTACCCACAAAAGATGAGTTTCCTAGCCCTTGGACTTCCCTTTTTCCTTAACGCTTTTGGGATAAGTACATAGGCTTGAGATCCAAACACCCGAAAGTAATTAACTTTGGGCTTCTTCCCATATAAAGCAAAATATGGCGTAGTATCAATTACCGAATTATATACTCGGTTCAGAACATGAGTAGCCGTCTTCCAGGCTTCCGCCCAGTAACTTTGAGGAAGTTTAGCATCAAACAACATAGAGTTTGCCAACTCTTGCAGAACCCTGTTTTTACGTTCGGCCACGCCTCCTTCTTGGGGGGAATAAGGTGTAGACAGACAATGCTTAATTCCCTTTTTCTTAAAGAAATTCTGCAACACAGACCCGGTAAATTCTGACCCTCTGTCTGTCTGAAAAGCAAGTACTCTAGTACCGAATTCAAGTTCTACTGCATGAACCCAATTTTTAACTGTTTCTGCAGTATCTGCTTTCGTTTTGAGAGGAAAAAACCATGTAACCTTTGTTTTGTCATCTGAGAGACACAGTGCATACCTCGAACCTCCCATGCTAGCAACAGGCATTGGGCCACATAGGTCCATATGCACAAGTTGGAATACTTTGTCAGATTTCCTATTTGAACTGGGATAGCTGCATCTATGAACCTTCGCCCTTTTGCATGCAGTACAATCCAAATACTTAGTACACTTTTTCAATTTGCACCCTTCTGATAATTCAGGTTGTCTTTTAACATACTGAAAATTAATATGTCCCAAACGGCGATGCCATAAATGAACACAAGAATTATGGGTAGGCGAGTTCACACAACCAGCATGAACCTGTTCAACTTCATCTGGACTTGTCTCAAAATAATATAACCCATCTCTGCATTCCACCTGCAAAAGAGATACCGTAGTTTTCGCTCCATAACACGCGTTTTTTTCCTCCTAGAAAGTAAGGGGAAATGTCTGTGCGTGTTACCGAGCGAATGCTTCCCTCCTCCGTGGTTTCCAGCGGGAGAAGAGCCGCTGAGTGGGGAGGAGAGAGGGACAGAGTGCCTGCTTCTTTAAAGGAGCAAAGCGAGAGGGGAGAGGAGCCGCTTACACGAGTGTAAGCGGCTCCTGTCCGGTTGGCTCCTTTAAAGCAAGCAGGTTCTGCTTCTCTCCCTCCTCCCCACTCAGCGGCTCTTCTCCCCTCTCGCTCTTTCAGCTCGCTAAGGTGGGGGCGGGGAGGGAGAGAAGCAGAGCCTGCTTGCTTTAAAGGAGCAAAGTGGGAGAGGAGCCGCTTACACGAGTGGAAGTGGCTCCTGTCCGGTAGGCTCCTTTAAAGCAAGCAGGCTCTCTGTCCCTCCAGCAAAGTTTTTCAGCTTGCTAAGGAGGGAGAGAAGCAGAACCTGCTTGCTTTAAAGGAGCCTACCGGACAGGAGCCACTTACACTCTTGTAAGCGGCTCCTGTCCGGCAGGCTCCTTTAAAGCAAGCAGGCTCTCTGTCCCTTCAGCAAAGTTTTTCAGCTTGCTAAGGGGGGGGGGGGGGAGAGAGAAGCAGAGCCTGCTCCACGCGTGCTCCTTGTCCCTTAAGTGCTTTTCCTTCCCTCCCCACTTAAAACGTGGTTACAAAGCACAGATCCACATGGATCCTCAGGATTTTTGCACTGGGTCACCCCAAATTCACCATCAGGTCACATAGCATGTCCATGGCTACAGTTTGTACCAAAAAAATTTACGCACCCACTGTTGCCTGGGGCTGCAGTGGTGCAAAAACATTGTTACAAACATGGATCCACATGGATCCTCAGGATTTTTGCATTGGGCTACCCCAAACTCACCGTCAGATCACATGTCTGTGGCCACAGTATGAACCACAAAAATCATACATCCACTGTTTCGTTTAGAATATTTTTTTCTTGTTTTCCTCCTCTAAAAACTACATGCGTGTTATGGTCGGGTGCGTGTTATAGAGCGAAAAATACGGTACGTTATTCTTTGAAATAGTGCAAACCCCATTTTCAAACACAGTTTTAAACCCATTTCTATCAAGTTCTGACACAGACAAAATACACCCCTTCATTCCCTTTAGCACGTAGGCATCAATTTCTGTTTGCAAACACTTCAAAAACACTGTGCCTACAGTCTCTAAGGAACGTTTAGTTGAATCTGCCATTGTCACAACTTTAAGGGTTTGCAAATGCCTGCAATTCTGCAAACGGACACTAGATGGCGCCACCAGGTGGTGAGATGCACCACTGTCGATCAACCAGCGTAGATTGCTGCCTTGGCCACGCCCTTGCATCAACGCCATCGCTGAAGCCATGTGCTGTGTGCTGTGGGAGTAGCCACGACCTCCTCCTCTTCTTCGACGTCCCCTGGAACTCCTTGTCTGGTAACTAGGGGTAATGGCCTTGGTGCTGTCTTGACCAGGTTCACGTGTACAATTCCTGATTAAATGGGAAGAGGAACCACAGCGAAAACAGTGTCTAGCTGCAAAAGCATTTACTGTGTTCTCAAACTCAGCATCCCCACTCTTAGGCACAGCATAACTCCCCTTTGAAGACAAACCTCTTTCTCTTTGCCTTTTATCCTGTTCATCAGCAAGTCGAGAAGAAATGTATTCAAGGGTTAATTCATTTGAAGGCATAGCTTCCAAAGTTAAAGCTAGAGTCTCATAGCTTTTATCAAGAGAAGACAACAATATGTATGACTGCTGCTCCATAGAAAAAGGAATGCCCAGCTGTCTTAGTTGATTAAAGGCAGACACCATTTTGGCAATATGTTCTTTCACACACGCTCCCGGTTGGAGACGTAAATCAAACAAACATCTTGTAGTATGGATCTTGGCCCCCGCAGTGTTTCTGGAATTTAACCGCTGCAGAACCGTCCAGACCTCATGCGTGTTCTTTAACTCAGAAACATAAGGCATTTGCTCTGGTCCCACTGCCAAAACTAGTAGACCTTGGGCTTTCCTGTCGCGTTTCTGAGAAGCTGCCGCTGCTGCTTTGTCTTCTGTAGACGCGTCTGCAGCTGCCTGTAAAGGCGGTGCTTCAGTACAACTCCACAACTCTTTTGCTTGCAACCAAACCCTTACTCTAGCCTTCCAATCTTGCCAATTTTTCCCATTGAGTCGCGTAAATGGGACAGTAAAACTTTCCTGGGACTCTGCCATCCTCCCTGGGGTTTAGGAACGATACTCACAGACCTGTAGACCGTCTCCCAGCTGCTGAGGTGGCTCCTCGAGGAATAAGACGTCTTCCAGCGAGTACAAACTGCGCAGTGCCTCTTTAAAACTTTTCCTAGGCACGTTGCAGGACTCAAGCTGCTTTGAAGGCTTTTGTTGTCGGCAACCGCTTCTGTCTTCGCTCCAGTCCTTGCATAAATCACTCTGAACTGCACTCCTTATCTCCTTCTTGACGTACAAACAGCCATAACCTGTCCCATTAAACTTTAATTAGTTTAATGCTAATCAAATGTCCAGTGCGCTTCCGATGCCACAATGTCCCATTACAGCAGAGCATTTCGCACAGCGGCTCAAGAAGGGCTGGAGAGTCAGCATCTTTTCAATAAAGGAATCTTGGAGCAAGCGGTTTGGAACTCAAATAAAAGGTTTATTTACACAAAACAAATACCCTGGTGAAGAATCACACATTTCAGCAAACACGCCCCAAAAGAAAAGGGAAGGGGGAAGGGAAGGCAAACACATGAGTGAGCTGACTATTTATACAAACTCACATTCCTGGAAGGTTAACGACCTCCAGCTGCTCAGTGACTAGAGCGTCTTGATTAGAGCTTCTTAACCCTTTAATACCAACACTTCAGCACGCGGAAGTAAGTAAAGGACCCGTGGACGGTTAAGTAAAGTCAAACTTGACTATGGGGTTGCGGTGTTCATCTCGCTTCAGGCCCAGGGAGCTGGCGTTTGTCCGCAGACAGCTTTCTGGGCCATGTGGCCAGCATGACTAAACCGCTTCTGGCTCAACGTGACACCATAACAAGTACCGGAGCACATGGAAATGCCGTTTACTTTTCCATCACAGTGGTGTCTATTTAGCTACTTGCACTGGTGTGCTTTCGAATGACTAGGTTGGCAGGAGCTGGGAAACAGCAATGGGAGCTCACCCCATCGTGCGGATTCAAACCGCCAAACTTTTGATCATCAAGCCCAAGAGACTCATTGGTTTAGACCACAGCGCCACCTGCTCCCACTCCTTCCGCATGTATATCGGGACACAGACACTTTCCTCTTCCAGCTGCAGCCCTAGTGCTGCACTGAATGCTGCTCCAGAAGCTCCCTGACCTTTCTCAGCCAATTTTAGGGGACACAAAGGGCAGGATATGGGCCCAGTGTATGTGCAGACCACTGCAAGGGAGCCTTTGGATCTATATATATATAATGTATGGATTTAATTGGTTTTATTGTGCTTTGAATTTTTGTGAAGCTGCCATGGAAATGCTATTGAAGAATAAGTTATCAATCCCTAAAAGAACAAATTAATAAAAATGATTCATGAACTATGGAGTATGGCCTATTTGTAATCTCAAATGATACACACAGCTTGAAAACTGAGTAGCCAACCCACTTGTCAGATGAAGTTCTGTCCTGTTGCCCCCATGGTAGGGATTAATTCATCTTCATCATCCCTAGGAGGATGTCTCTGCAAATATTTCCTCCTCTTTCCAAGCAAATGACCACACCTTTCCCTTAGCTATTTTACTCTCACAGGAAATGTAAAAGATGAACACCACAGATGTCAGAAGTCCATTTTTTGTTATTATCTGCTAATCCATCCGAAAGATAGCATGGAAATTTACTCTGCTCCAAGGTCAGTGTTTTAGGGGCTTAATATCTATCTGCCTATCTCACTATCCAGGGGCGCCGACTTATAAAAAATATTGGGGGGGCCCATACCGGGGTCCTGCCGCTGGTTCGCTCGGGTAGCCGGGAGAACGCAGTTCGAGGTGGCGGTGTTGGGGAGAGACCCTCGCTCAGGGCGCCACTAGACTTGGCGGCCGGCGGCCTATCTGGGGGGTTTTGGAGCGTATTTCGGCGGAGCAATTGGGGAGGAGGGGGCTTGTTGCCGGATTCTTCAGCTGAGCCGGAGATCCGCTGCTGGGGGTCCCTGGGCCGAGTTGTGAGCACGGCCTGCTGAAGGGAGATCCAGCCGATTGCGCGACGGGGACGGCCGCGGATCTCCGGCTAGGGCGCGCGGCTGGCTGGCTGGCGAGGGAGCAGGTGGGGAGGAGGCGGGGGTCCTCACTCTCTTAGGAAACGCACCCGCGCGCCCGATTGCCACGAAGTCCGAAGGGTGCGTGTGTGGAATTAAAAAGCAAAAACGAGATACGGGCAGGGCAGGCAAAGAGTTTTCCGCAAGAGGATGGAGGGCAGGTTGAAGAGAAAATCATTCAGGATGAGACAGTCAAATCAGCCATGATAAAATGGGCTCAGGATATTGGGTATAACATCATGTTTGAGGACTGGGAAAGGTTATGGACCACCGGAATGAAATTCACGGCATGTAATGCCTTGAAGGAAAATATTATGAAAATGATTTATAGGTGGTACATGACCCCAGTCAAGCTTGCAAAAATATATCACCTGTCTGATAATAAATGTTGGAAATGTAAGGAGGCTGAAGGGACATTCTTTCACCTCTGGTGGACTTGTCCAAAAGTGAAGGCTTTCTGGGAAATGATCTATAATGAGTTAAAAAAGGTATTTAAGTATACCTTTCCCAAGAAACCAGAGGCCTTCCTCTTGGTGTTAAAGAAGGATAGAACTTTCTTTATGTATGCAACTACAGCAGCAAGAATACTTATCGCAAAATATTGGAAGACACAAGATTTGCCCACACTGGAAGAGTGGCAGACGCAATTGATGGACTACATGGAACTGGCTGAAATGACTGGCAGAATCCGAGATTTGGGAGAAGAAACAACGGAAGAGGACTGGAAAAAATTTAAGGACTATTTACAAAAACAATATAAGTTGTATGAATGTTAAAAATTTACACGATTCGGAAACTATAGCTTCAGCAATTAGATTTGGGAAATAGGAAATTATATTTTAAGTAAGAAAAGGTCAAAATCTAAGGTAATACTATGTTTAATTTAAGATATAAGTAACTGATGAAAAGTATGTTAAATTTAGAGGTATAGTATTTGAAAAGTACAAAATAAGGTACGAAACAAGGTAATAATTTGCTGATATCTTTATTATAAAGAATGCAGGGTAAGGGAGATGCGAGGAAGTCCAGTTAGTTATATAAAAAATGTGTTGAATGGTTGGTTTTCTTTTCTTCTTTTTTTCTTTTTCTTTTTCTTGTTCTTTTACTTTTTTCTTCAGTGTATGTTTCTAACTTTGTATTTGAAAACTTAATAAAATATTTATAAAAAAAGAAGAAGAGAAAATCCTTTCGCTTTTCTGGGGCGCAGGGAAGTCTCAGAGCCAGAGGTTGGGGAAGGGACCGCCTTTGCTCTGCCCTCTTCTCCCGTCTTAGATTCGCATGGGGGTCCCCGCCCGAGCTTGCCTGGCCACCGGGCCACACAAGGGCCGCGCTCTACGCGGCGCACCTTGCTAGCCGCGCAGCTGTCCTCCGCTGCCAATGACAAGCGGGCGACGTCGCGGGCGGGGAAGGCGTCGCTTTCTTTCCCGATCCTGCATCCTCCCAGTCTTCCAGCCCTTTTTTGGGTTGGAAGCTCGTCTCGTTCGCCCTTCTCCTTTCTTCACCCTGCGCGCAATTTTCCTCCCTCGTCTCCCTCCCCATTTCTCCTTCCTTCCTTCCTTCCTTCCTTCCTTCCTTCCTTCCTTCCTTCCTGACGGGCTCGGGCTTTGGCTCGGGCTCGGGCTTTGGCTCTGGCTCGGGCTTTGGCTCGGGCTCAGGCTCAGGCTCGGGCTCGGGCAGCCACAGCGTCGGCGGTGTTGGCGATCGGCGGCGCGGGGGGGATGGCCCTCCCGGGGGAGCCGGCGCTGCTCAATGGGGTTGCCAAGGAGACAGGCCGGCCGCCCCCCTCCCCCGGCCCGGCGCCCCCCGCCGCGCCGGTGCCCGTTATCGAGCTGGTGCGCGCCGGGCGCCCTATAAAAGCCGCGGACGCGCCCACCGCCGCCCGAGATTATTGGGGGGGCTGAGCCCCCCCAAACGATTTTTTGAGGGGGCTCTGGCCCCCTCAGGCCCCGTGGAGTCGGCGCCTATGTCACTATCTCTCTGTTTCTCTAGCCCAACTATCAGCTTGGTGTTGTGTTTTTTTTTTGTTCCCCTCCCCACAATGATCAGCTTAAACTTAAATATGTTTACTCTGAGTCAGAAGTAAGTCCATTTCCTTCAGCTGGCCTTACTCCCTGCTTAGGTGGGACCTGCTTAGGTGGATATTTCAGTTCTTACACAATGGTGCTGTTGTACTAAGTATCAACAGTGAAGATTAAGAGCAGACATGGACACACTTGCAAAAATATGCATGTCTGAAGGATCTTGTCATAATGGAGCTTTTGCAAAAACAAATTGAAGTGCAGAGCAATTCTTGTCAGCAAGTAGATTCTTGTGGAAACCTTGCATAATTCTTTCTCAGCCACAGTTGTACATGCTGGGTTTACCCTGATGACTTGATAATATGCATTTTGTATTTAAGCCTTTCCTGGCTGGAAATCAGGATAATCTTATCCATCTGCATATTGTAGTGGAAACAGAACTGCTTTCTTTCTTTTTCTGATGTTGTACTTCTCTCTCTCTCTCTCTCTCTCTCTCTCTCCGCCCCCCCCCCCCGACCACCTTACTCAATGCTGTACAGTGGTGCCTCAGGTTACAGATGCTTCAGGTTACATACGCTTCAGGTTACAGACTTCGCTAACCCAGAAATAGTACCTTGGGTTAAGAACTATGCTTCAGGATGAGAACAGAAATGGGAGGCTCCATTAGCTAAAGTGGTACCTCAGGTTAAGAACAGTTTCAGGCTAAGAACAGACCTCCAGAACAATAGGGCTGAGGCAGCCGAGAACATACTGCCCTCCTGTCATGGAATTCCACTCAGTATTGATCCAGGAGATGTTGCAGAAAACATCGGGGGGGAGGGGGACCACCTTAGACTGGAGGGGACTAATCAGATATTGCAGAATGGATCTGATGGCCTTTATTCTTTATAATCCTCTCTTTAGGGTTTGTTATAAGCAGGCAGAAGGCCTAATTCAGTTCAGTCATGCTGTGGCACATCAGACATTCTCCTTAAAAAACTAAAATAATATAACAATAAACTTGATTGGATTACAAGGTAACTTCAAAGATGGCCAGCTTCCAGTCATCAATGAGAGACACATTATAGTGCTTCTAAACCAACCAGAAGCACAAGGTTGTGTTTCCTCTCTCTAGTTAAATAAAAAAGGAAGCTGGAATTCATAGGTGATATCAGTGGTCAAGGCACATTAAGACATCACACTTTGATTTAATTGGCATATGTAATGATCTTTCTAAACACAACAAAATAGGATTCAGTATTTATTTTAGCACTTCTCCTAATGGGCCAATCTTTTTCAGCAAGGATAACAAAACATGAGATGGTCCCATGGCCAGGTGAGACTGAAGTGAGGTTTCAACAGTGGACCTTCAGAACACAGCTGATTCTACAAATCAAACATTTCACTAGTCACCACCAAGACATCAGTATTTTGTGGAAGAGATTCAGGTACATATGAGAAATGCAGGTTTGTGCAATTAAAGTGGATTAAAACTCTCTGTTTAAATGGGACGCGGTGGCGCTGTGGTCTAAACCACTGAGCCTAGGGCTTGCTGATTGGAAGGTCGGTGGTCTGAATCCATGCGATGGTGTGAGCTCCTGTTGCTCAGTCCCAGCTCCTGCCCACTTAGCAGTTCGAAAGCACTTCAAAGTGCAAGTAGATAAATAGGTACCGCTCCGGCGGGAAGGCAAACGGCGTTTCTGTGCACTGCTCTGATTTCACCAGAAGCAGCTTAGACATGCTGGCCACATGACCCAGAAAAACTGTCAGCTCCCTCAGCCAGTAAAGCGAGATGAGCGCTGCAACCCCAGAGTTGTTCACCACTGGACAACTGTCAGGGGTCCTTCACCTTTTTTAAAACTCTCTGTTAGCTTGGCACAACAAATCCTTTTGAAAAAACAATGATGCCATACATATCTCTTGTGGTTTGTAAAGAGATGGGGAAATACACTGAAAGGTGTGCAGTGAATAAATGATTAGCAGCAAGACATAAACACAGTGCAAGGAAAATGCTGACTGTTGTAGACCCTCCCTGCCATAAAATAAATGCATAATGAATGCTCAGTAAATCTGGAGGAGTCCTACAACAGGAGGGAAAATGTCACATTAGACTAACTGTGGCAACCTGATTCTGTTTTTTTTTTAAAAGAAGACACACAGGATTTTGTTCTGCACATCAGAAAAAGCAAAAGCTGAGACAACACTTTTCATTCCTTATGCCAAGCTCTGTTCCAGATCAACTGCAAGCTGCTGTTCCACATTCTTCAGTATGAAACATTTTTCTATATGCTTCAAGGTCTGGCAGAAACAAAAAGAAGATGCAAATCAAATTAAAGGGAGCCAAGGAAGTCGGCATGATAGCAGCTAATTACACCTGCAGATAAACAGTCCTGGCAAGGTTCCTTGGTTTTTTCCTCCCCCCTTGCCCTGAAGACAGTTTCTGAGCCCAGAGCAGTTCTACCATTATAAAAGGCCTGATGTTATATATAACTGGCATTCAACCAACATGCTTTAAAAATGATCCCCTGCATGTGTACGTTTGTAAAATTTACACATCAATGTTATATACATTTCCACAGATTTTTTTGCATTTTGCTAATGGCTTCATTCCTAAAAAGTTTGCATGAATAAGATAAATTGATTTCTTTCTTCTGCTCAGATCAACTCCAAAAGTAAAGTGATGAGGGGACCTCTAGTCTTCCTCTTGGTTTTTTGCAGTCTCCATCTATAACATACATTGGTACAAGAGTCAGGAGTTCTGTGCATAAAATACCTTGGCCTCCTGAAAATGTGGTTGGCTATCCTAATGGCAAAGAATGTATGCACAGGCTTCTGAGCATCCCTCTGGCATTTGTTTTAGACATTTTAATCTACCTTTGGACAGATGATAGTGCTCATATTCAAAATGTGATTTGAGCATCTTTCTTTGGTTTAGAGTGACACCCAGTGGTATGATAACAGACTAAACTTTAGGTCCCATCTCGCTGAGCAGTTTGAAGAGCCCTTTTCGACTGACGAGCTCAAAGGCCTTTGTCAGGTCTATGAAAGTGATGTACAAGGGTGTCTTCTGCTCTCGGCATTTCTCCTGCAGCTGATGCAGTGAAAAAATCATGCCGACTGTTGACCTCTGAGCCCTAAAGCTGCATTGTGACTTGGGATAGACCCTGTCAGTGAATGACTGTAGGCTGTTGAGGCTTTCCCCACAGTACTCAGCAGGGAACATTAGATATGGCTGGATAGTTAACACATTTCTGAAATGTTTGTTGTCATTTGGAAGTTTCCCAAAGTTCTAACTAGGGATATCCTACATTAAGACTTTTGTTTTAAATGTCTCCCCTTCCCCTAAAATAAATTTGTAAAATCAAATGATATGGTTTCTGGATTTTGGGCAAAGAGTTGATCTAAATATTCCTGGCATTGTTGGTGTATAGAGAGCCATCAAATTTTTATGTGACCCATAATGTGCCTTTCACTTAGTCCATTAATGCAATCGCTTAGGAAAAAAGGGGTCTCTGGCAAACTTGCCATATCCAAAGAGTTCTCTGATTATACATCAGACTGTGGAGGAAAATATGTGCCTTGGACTCCTTGGCAGAATGAAGGCTAACTATGCCAGTTCAAGACGTTATCAGATAATAATCCATGCAACACACCATGCCTAATATGTATTCTCACAACCCAATATTAAAACCTTGCACTTGAAATTTACTTTTCATTGATGAAACTTGAGGGTGTTAGATTTCATGAAGGAAGTTGGGTTGTTTCAACTGCCTTCAGATCGACGGGGAAATGTGCATTCAACTCGTGACACAAAGACCTAGATACCATAATAAACAAGTCGGGCAGGATTCACTCAATGAACCCCGTGAGTCGAAACCCTGTGCTAGGGCTTCCACTTGTGCAATGGGATTTCCCCCCTCTCCTGCCTACCCCACGCTCCCTGTGCCCCCCAAATTGGTTTGGGGAGTCAGGAGAATCTCCAGAGCAGCATATGGGCAGGGGGGCAGGGGGGATTACCATATTTTCCATATTTTTCGCTCTATAAGACGCACCCGACCATAAGACACACCTAGTTTTAGAGGAAGAGAACAAGAAAAAAAATGTTCTCTCCCTCTCTGCTCAGCGCCTCTCCAGCAAAGCAAAGCCAGGAGAGCAAGAGGGATCGGTGCGCACCGATCCTTCTTGCTCTCCTGGCTTCAGCAAAAGCTGCGCAGCCTGCATTCGCTCTATAACACACACACATTTCCCCTTACTTTTTAGGAGGGGAAAAGTGCATCTTATAGAGTGAAAAATACGGTATGTTACTCTTAACCAGGGCTTTTTTTTCAGCCGAAGCTTACCAGAGCTCAGCTCTGGCACCTCTCAGGTGAACGCCATTGCCATTCCAAGAGAACAAGGGGAAAGTTCATGGTGAGCTCCAGCACCTCATTTTCCTAGAAAAATAGCACTGTTCTTAACCATAGAACTGACTAGCAGGGAGGTGACCTTGGACCTGATCCTGAATGGTGGCCAGAATCGGATGTCTGACGTAAGTGTTGTCAAACTGCGTAGGAACACTGACCACAATGTTACCAAATGCAACAGATATGTAAGATAAGTAGATATGTAACAGATATGTAACAGATAAGTAGAAAGTCTGCTAAGACAATCTGCCAAGACAATCTGCCTTTTCTGAGGCAGCTCCATTCCCAGCAAGTCTAGAAACCAGTCTCACTAGTTTTGTTTAAGCAACTTAAAAATGTGAAACAATCCGCACTGTGTCGACAGAAGCCGAACAAAATTGTGGGAAAAATAAACATTGTTTTGAAGAGGAGGCTATTGGTCTTTCCATCCTGTTGGTGGCAGCACCTGAGTGGCAGACAATGGTGCTCATTGTTGTCACTTTGAGATTATTCTCAGTGTGGGGTGACTGCCAATTTCTATAACTTCATTCCCCATGATGTTCATATTTAGGCTGCAAGCCTAGCCACACTTACCTGGCAGGAAACCCCACTGAATTCAATGAGACTTATTTCTAAGTAGACATGGTTCGGATGGCAACCATGGTTAGTGTAAAGTAGGAGAAATCTGCAAGGAGAAATCTGATTCAACAACAGACAGTGTGTGATACAATGACACTGGACGAGGGCTTTTAAAATGGCCAAGGTCTCTCTGCATATAGGAAAAAACAAATAAATTGGTCTTCATTAGAAAAAAACTTTGCAGCAAACACATTCAACGTTGCATTATTACATATGTTCTGCCTGTCAGCTCATCCCTAGCTGTGATCCTATGCACAATTCCCCTCTATTTAATGAAGTGGGAGTGCATTCTGCATAAGCATGCAGAAGATTGTGCCTTTAAACTGCTGTCAAGATGGAGCTAGAGTGTGCTCCTTTAAAAACAGGCCAGAAGGTTTATGTTTGCTTTGAGTATTTTATTTTATTTATTTAATTTATAAAAAAAAATTTATATACCACAGTATCATAGAAATATATCACAGTGGTTTATAACAATATAAAAACATATGGTAAAATCATAAAAATTAAAAGCAAGTTAAAAGCAGAAGAGTTAACAACAAACACCATGCCCATCTCTTTTATGTTTTAGCATATGCTGTAAATATCACCTTTCTGCATGGGTTATGTAACGGTTTCATAAGCATGACACCACCTTCTCACAGTTCTCAGCAAAGGATTAAACACCATGGTGATGTAACAAGGCTCAAATGTTGATGGGATCTTTAAATGCCGCTTTTGTGTCAGAAATGCTTTGCTCTTTTGTTTATTTCTATAGCGTTAATCGTATTAGAACATTGTTCCTTACCACACTATGGACAAGCAGGGCTGGCACCCTTATGAGGTGGACTGAAGCAGGTCTCTCAGGCAGCAGAATCCTGCCACTACCTGGGGTCGTGTGGTGGCAGCTTCGAGCAAGATCTCATATAAACAGAGTTTGTTGCAAAAATTATTTTAAAATATATATATGAAAAATTATTTACAGTTGATTAGTATTTTTATATTATTTCTTGCAATTACTCTTATGATTCCCTTGCCCTTTTATAACAACAGTTTTTTCCCCAGTTCAGTGCAGTTCTTTTTGACATGTCTGAGATGTTTTGCATGTTCACGTAAAAACAGGTTGGAGGACATAATTGCTTTGCTGCAAGTGGGGCCTACTGGAGCCCTTCTTTCTGCCCTCCTGATAGCTCCCACAATCAGTTTGATCTCAGCTGCTCTGGTTCATCTGTTCCAGTCTGACATGTTAGACAAGTCTGACCTCTGGCCCCCAAAATGAAGGTAAAGATGCAAGTGATTATGAACAACAGCAAAAGGTGTGGCATTTTGGCTTTACCTTGACCAGGGGTCTGCAACCTTTAAGACAAAAAGAGCCACTTGGACCCGTTTCCAAAGGAAAAAAAACTGGGAGCTGCAAAACTCGTCATTATAAAAATAAGCTTTTTGTCACTTTTTTATTATTTCTTTGTTTGACCCCTCAGAATTACTCCTCCTCATAGAAATAAACGTTAAATTAATAAGTTACCTTTTTGTGTGTGTGTTCTTCACTCCCCTTCAAAACAGTGACCAGCGTACATGCCCCTTACAATGTAGTGGGCGGGCGGGAAGGTGACGTCGGGATGGTGCGTGACTAACGCACGCACCGCCCCCATGCGATGTCACAGCCAGTACAGTGCCTGCCACAGTGGGGAATGTTGGGGCGCACAATGCGCCTCCTCCCCTCGCTAGTATCCGCCCCGGAGCCGCGGCAAAGGTGTAAAAGAGCCACATGTGGCTCCGGAGCCATGGGTTGCAGACCCCTGACCTTGACTTTTACAATGTCACAATTAAAAAGGTAAAGCGACCCCTGACCATTAGGTCCAGTCATGACCGACTCTGGGGTTGCGGCGCTCATCTCGCTTTATTGGCCAAGGGAGCCGGCGTACAGCTTCCGGGTCATGTGGCCAGCATGACTAAGCCGCTTCTGGCGAACCAGAGCAGCACACGGAAACGCTGTTTACCTTCCTGCCGGAGCGGTATCTATTTATCTACTTGCACTTTGACGTGCTTTTGAACTGCTAGGTTGGCAGGAGCAGGGACCGAGCAACAGGAGCTTACCTGTCACGGGGATTCGAACTACCGACCTTCTGATCGGCAAGCCCTAGGCTCTGTGGTTTAACCCACAGCACCACCCATGTCCCTTCAATGTCACAATTACAGGTGTACCAAATACCATAGAGATTACTTGCTCCATTACATATAATCACAAATGTTAAGATGAGGGTGATTTTTTCTCCCATATATCTGTCAATTTCTGTCAGTTCCCATAAACATGACTCCATATAGTAGGCTTCTCAAGGGCACCCTTTTGTTTAATAGACATTTGAATGGTTGTGTTTCATTGTGTCTGCAGGGCAATGATGCGGAGTTTTCTTGCTCTTGTTCCAACCATCTCTTACCACATGATAGTGTAAAGTCATCCATTAGATCAATCAATTGCTCCTAAAAGTTGTTCTTCAGCAAATGTCTTATGTGAAGCTTATTGTTTCACTTTTGATAAACCACCCCAGGGAGTGGGCACAAAATATTTATGCCAGGTGCCATCTCACTGGGCCAAGTGAACTAAAAATCAAAGGAAGAACTTTCTTGGACAAAGCCTATCATCCTTAAATTGTGCACAGCCTCCAAATTGCTTCATAAGAGGGCTCATTTTGAACCTAAATTGTGATGTTTTTGAAATACTGGTCCATTAACTATCACATTTCTGTTCCACACAGCTTCTAGAACTTTGGCAAAACATGACACCATCCTCTCACGGTTCTCATGAAATAATTTGATACCACAATGATGTAACAAGGCTCAAATCTTCCTGGGATGTTTTAAATGTCTTCTTTTCTGCCAAAATTATTCACTCTTTTGCCTATTTGTTTTCTATAGCTATAATTGTGTTAGAAAACTCTCCCATAATGAATCAGAAGCAGCATGCAGAAGAGCATCAGATAATGTGAAGTCTTCTATTCTTGATTCAAAATAGGTTTCCAAACAGTTATCTTTAAGAAGAGGAGAGGACAAAATCTTACAGGGCAGCTGACAAACTCCTCAGGGGTGGGGATACCCTGTGAATCTGACCACAAACTCCATAATACAATTCAAACAGAGGATTAGTCGGTGTTGTTCACATAAAACATAACCCACAGTCAGTAGCAGTCCTGAGACAAACTCCTGCTAGAAAGAACAAATTATGTTCCCTGAAGACCAACCTTGACTGCCCAATATATAGGGTAAACACAAAGTCCTACACATAAGAAAGATGCCTCTTTCTTTTCCTGGCATAAATGCTTCTTTCTCCCCTCAGTGATGCTGTCTTGAATAACAGAAAATCTGTATGAAATGCATACCCCTTCAGAGTGCAGTTGTGCTGTTTTCGGGTTATGTATTATGCAAGTGTACCAGGGGGTAATTCCATGGCACCTTATTTTTGAAAGTGTGACATTTTGAAATCAGATAGGTCTTTTGGCTAAAAAACCCCAATGGTATTCAGTTCTTCAATTCCCCCCAACCCCTTTTGGGCCTAATCCAACACAATGTTTATGAGATTACTTTTAATTACTCTGACTGGAAGTTCTTTGTATAGAGCCACATCCCTATATACAGCTGTGTGACAGAGCAAGGGTTCTTCATCCGATTCTCTCTCCTCACAGATCTTACTAAAAGGAAGGCTTTGGCTTTCAGCCTCTCCACAGTGCTTTCCACTCACAGTGACTTGTGGGCAAGTAAGAGGAGAAAATGACCACAAACAGGAAGAAGTTTATTGCCTTAGTAGATAAGGCAATGGCTGATGCTGAAACGATGGCACCCGAAGAGCTAGTGTTTTCTTACAAGGGACTTTTGTTTCCAAGTACTGTTTGCAGCCTTGAGACCTTCAAAGCGCTTGAGTCCTTTGAAGCAAGGAGTGATGACGTCTTCCTAGCAGGATACCCCAAGTCTGGTAAATATCATTTGCTTGCTATAAACAGATGTCATGTTCAGAATAATTCTGAATGGTGGTTTGAGAGGGGTGGGAGGGGGCATAGCTCACACTGTTAAAATGAAATGTCCAAGGACCCATCCCTGATATGTCAGAGATATCAGGGCCAAAATATGTCACAGCTATCAGGACAAATGATTTGTGATTAGGAATCAATTAATAGTAACCACGAGGGAGGGGGCAACTAGACTGCAGTGCTGGCAAGGGGTGGTTTAGCTTCTTCTTCAACAACATTTTCAGGATTAAAATGTCCCCCTCCCCCCAAAAAACCCACCTTGCTCTTCCCCTACTTACGCTGGTACCTGCAATATATCTATACCTTTCTTCGATCAGGACTAATAGTAGATGAGGAGATTTCATGCATAAAGGGCCACTGAACCTCACTCCTTTAGTGTGACAATACTAATCTGATATTGCCACAGCCATGGCAGGTTTTTTTTTAAAAAAGAAAAAAAAATCATAACCATAGGAAATCACAACCACAATATCCACTACTGCATCTGCAGTGCACATCCATCCATGCCACCAGGGGTTTTGTTGTTAAAGTCTTTGCCTGGTGTCAAAATGACAAAAGTTTATTTTGAGAGGTGGTAATAAGACATGTGTGATATGTGTACTGTTCCCATTTTTACAATAATTTTATTAATTAATTCATTATATTTATGTACTTTTCATAAAAAGAAAAAGTTCCCTTGTACATTAGCACTGATAACTGTTTAATCGTTGTAGCTGTGAGGTAAAAACGTCATATTCCCTTTCTCCACTTTTCAGGTACAAACTGGGTTGGTCAGATCCTAACAGATTTAGTACTAACATCTACAAATAATGAAGACACAAGTAACCTGAATAATGAAGAACTGGAAGAATTTCCTTATCTTGAAGTTGGAGATCCAGAGAAGTACCAGGTGGATAAAAATGTGTTTACTAGGACTGCAGGAAAGGGACTCTGATTTATTCCAGTGATTTATTCTTTTATTAGTGACAGCTTGTATTGTATGTATAACATGATAAAGATGGCATTGTATCAGGGGATGAACTTTATATATCAATCAAGAAAGATGTTCTTTCATTCCAGAAAGATGCTGAACCATTTGCAACTATACTCTGTACCATTTTCAACCCTTTTCTTCACACAGCTGTTGAGAAAAGCTATTCCAAATGTCTTTAAATTACTTTTCTTGATCATCTTCTCTATCAACAACTTTTAGGTAGCAATCCTGTACACACCCCTGAACTCAATGGGGCTCACTCCTGAACATATATATACAGTATAGAGTTGCACTTCATTGTTGATTTTCAAATCTCTGTTTAACTTTCTGTTTGAAATGCTAAACCTTATTTACTGTCTCTCTGCCCCATACAATTTACCAAAGAGAATGGCAGATTTACCCTCTCGAAGAGTCATATTTACCCACCTCACTCCTCAAAATCTTCCTGCATCGGTCTTCAAGAAAAAAGCTAAGGTGAGTGAGTCTTCATGGTGTGGAGAACTTGCACTGATTTAGTAAACCAGTTACAGGTAGGTAGCCATGTTGGTCTGCCGTAGTCGAAACAAAATAAAAAAAATCCTTCCAGTAACACCTTAGAGGCCAACTAAATTTGTTATTGGTATGAGCTTTCGTGTGCATGCACACTTCTTCAAATACTGAAGAAGTGTGCATGCACATGAAAGCTCATACCACTAACAAACTTGGTTGGTCTCTAAGGTGCTACTGGAAGGGATTTTTTTATTTAGTAAATCAGGAAATTCACGGACATATCTGGAACACTGCAGCAGCAAGCAGCGTCTGCATGGAAATTGGCAAAATGTCTGGGGGGAAACGTCCAGTTTCTTTGTGATTTTGCAAATTTTTCTGTCCGGAGATTCACTTTTTGAAATATGACAACCCTAGATTTACTAAGCTCTCTAGTGGCTCATTGTCCATTTTAGAGTTTCAGTGGCATGTTATGCGGTGTTCTTGTGACAGCCAGTTTTGGTCTGCTGTTGTTGCTTTGCAAGGAGCCTCACTTGGCACCAACTTGTTGACCTTTTCAGTGCTAGGTGAAAACCTTTCCATTCACCCAGGACTTCATTTAATAACTTAGGTAACCTGGGCCTTTGTTTTTTAAGTGTTTATTTCTAATTTTGAATGAGGTTTGCTTTTGTTGTATACATGTAGATTTTTATTTATGGCTTTATTTATTTTGTATTTACATTACGTCTCCTCCTTCTCCTTTGTATTATGTACTGTAAGCAACAATATTTCTTGTGAGAGTTATGGGGCAGCACACATATGTCAACAAATAAGCAAGCAAATAATATTTTTATTACAACAGTTTTGTTAAAATCAGCTTTGTAAACATTATAAATATTGTTTTTTACTTATAGATACTGCTGCTCATTAGAAATCCAAAAGATGTGGCCACCTCGTTTTACCATTTTGTCAATCGGTTATCTCCTCTTCCCTCTTACAATACCTGGGATGACTTCTTTACAGCTTTTATGAATGGACAAAGTATGTTCCCTCATTTCCCAACTGAATGCATTGAGATTTATCGATAGATAACTATGCAAAGAAAAGCACTGTAGGCCCATCAGAATGACTGCATTAATTTGGATCAGTATCACAGTTTGATCAATTTAGTCCTGGGGTAAGGGAACTTTTTGGCCTAGTGGGACAACTCTGGTCCACAACCTGGACCACAACCTGGTTGCTAAACCTGGCCCACAACACCCTGTGGACCAGGTTGGGCAAGTGAGCGGGACACCTACTTAGCCATCTGATGTTACAATCGGTTGTTGTGGGACTTGGAAATGCAAAGTCCCTTTTGGCTAAACCTCACCTTTAGCTGCCCTTAAGTCAACAGGGCATGGCTTGACTAAAATGGCCTCAGAGGTGAAAAAGAAAGACTTGGCAGGCCAAATTTGGCCCACAAAATCCAGAACACCTTTGCGTCGTTGGGTTGGGGTTTATTTATTATGCTTTGAACTTAGATGACCGCCATTCACCGTCAATGCCCCCTCAGGAAATATGAATATGGATGCCTTGATTCATATTGGTGTGTTACCACTTCTTCCTCTTATTGTCTGTGTTCTTGCTTGCTTTGTATATAGTGATTATTATATATGGTGATTATTATTATTGTTATTATTAAATTTGTATATCACCCATCATCTGTAGATTTCAAGGCAGTTCACAACATAAAAATACATGCTAAAAACACAAAATACATGATAAAAACAAGAACAAAAACACAAACCAATAAACATTATAAACCTCCCTCCCCACCACCACTTCCCACAGACACATTTAAAAGGGGTATAAGATGTTAATCAGCCAAAGGCCTGGTTGAAAAGGAACGTTTTCTATCAATATCAGACTCTCCAAGTGTCTCTATTTCCCAGGAACATTTCTGATTTAGAGAAGCTGTCCCGGTTTCTGATTTTATCCCGGAACGTCCCATTTTCTTTAGGATGTCCCTATTTTCATTGGAGAAATGTTGAAGGGTATGGAATTATCTGACCCACGAGCCATCTGAAGGCAATCCTGTATAGGGAAGCTTTTTAAAAATGTTGAATGTTGAATTATGTTTTTATATATGTTGGAAGCCGCCCAGAGTGGCTGGGGCTACTCAGTAAGACGTGTTGGGTAGAAATAGTAAAATTATCATTATGGAATGGGACACCCCCATTTTCATCGGAGAAATGTTGGAGGGTATGTAATACTCTGCTACTGCACCTTTGGGTTATTAGTCATGCTCATTATGTCACAGTATTTTTTTAAAGGAAAGAAACAGGGATATGATTCATACTTTGTTTGACCCCATGCCCATTACAGCCACCGGTCATTGTCTTTAATTCCAGAAGTTCAGAAAGTAGAGGCTGGGAATCTTTTTTATCTCAAGGTCAGCCTTACAGGGGTCACAAGCCAGTGTTTGGAGAGACCAGAGGCCAGAGTTAGAAATGTAAATTCTACCTTTGTACAGTAAACTGATCGCTATACAAACATACCCCTTTGTTCTCTATCCAGACAAGTATAATGTGTGGGCAGAGCTGGTGTACATATTCCAGTCAGACAATGACATTCAAGGAGGGTGTGAAGCAGGACTAAGAGGGGTGTATAGCTTGAGGAGAAAGGCGTGTGGCTGTGGAAAAGTGTGGTGTTTGAAAGGTACTGAGGGCCAGATATACAGGTTGATCTAAATGATGCTCCTCCTTCTACACCAGGGTAAGAGGCCATCTCT
This sequence comes from Podarcis liolepis, assembly GCF_965112155.1. Taxonomy (NCBI): domain Eukaryota; kingdom Metazoa; phylum Chordata; class Lepidosauria; order Squamata; family Lacertidae; genus Podarcis; species Podarcis liolepis. The sequence continues at coordinate 74,686,688 of NC_139557.1, forward strand.
CTCTCATGGCCCTTGGTTAGGAAATGCCAGGCCTTCAGATTCTTCACATATATTAAGGAGCATCTAGGGGAAAACCCTAGTTTGCCCATGGTTTCAAATTGCATGCTTTCTCTGGGCAGGGGTAAATAGAAGAAAAAAGGTGTATGGACAGGGCTGCCCCCCCCCATGAGACAGGGTGAAACAGAAGCCAAAGAGGTGGCAGCACCAGGTACCCCACTCACCCTGGTGCCTCTGGAGAAGTGGCACTGATTTCAAGTGAGATTTCATAAGAGCTCACCAGAAACCAGTGTCTTCTCTGCCACCGTTGGGGGCATTGCCTTTTTGGCTTCCCATGGTGGCGCAGGGGCAGGGTAGTATGGCAACAAATTCCCTTTTTACCTCAGATGGCAAAAAGGGGTGCACTTTCCACTGTGTATGGAGCTATGTCTGCAGACAAATGCCGGCTCCCACGGCCTATAGATCGAGATGAGCGTGCAACCCCAGAGTCATCCGCGACTGGACCTAACGTTCAGGGGTACCTTTACCTTTAATGATATAACATCTACACCTGACTAGCAAAGCCTCATTATATTCAGAATTCACAGGAATGTTTTGATCCTCAACTAACCAGCCTTGTATTTCTATCTTTCCTTGCAGTGGTCTGGGGCTCTTATTTTGACTTTGTTTTTGAATGGAATAAGCATGCTGACGACGCAAATGTCATGCCAATCACGTATGAGGAGCTGAAGGAGGTAAGTGCTTTGCTGTGTGGAGGATGCCCTGCACTTTTGGCAACGGGCATTGCTGAATCCTGGCCATGCGGCTATAAATAGTCAAGACAACGATGCCTAATGGTCACCTCAATTGGAATACAGTGGTACTTCTGGTTACGAACTTAATCCGTTCTGGAGGTCCGTTCTTAACCTGAAACCATTCTTAACATGAGGTGCGCTTTCACTAATGGGGCCTCCCACTGCTGTTGTGCCACCGCTGCGGCACTTCCGCTCGCATCCTGGGGCAAAGTTCGCTACCAGAAGCACCTACTTCCGGGTTAGCGAGGCTTGTTACCCGAAGCCTTCATAAGGAGGGTGCTATGTTTCCCGAGGTTCCACTGTACAAGAACCAGTCGAAACACTTGTATTACATCAAAATGTATGCGTCTTTCTTTGTAGAGATGTATCTAGCATAAAGTAATTATAATCTTTGAGTGATATGTTATTGAATGACCAGTAAAGGCCTTAGAATCACAGCAAGCTGCCTTATATTGTGTCGGATGATTGTTCAGTGGCAGACTTTGGGCTCTCAAATTCCAGCGGCACCCTGCGTGATACTAAAATTTGGTGCCCCCGCTTCTCACACTTCATTCTCCAGCACTTTTTTAATCCACTCATTCTACCCCATTGTTGTGGTGCCCCTTGCAGCATGGCACCCAGTGTGACCACACCAGTCACCCCACCCTAAAAATGCTGACTGACAGTGCCTGTCCAGGGTTTCAGCCAAGGAGCATTTCTCAGCCCTATCTGGTAATTCCCAGGATTGAACTTGGGACAGATTCTCTGCTGTTGAGCTATTGGCCCTTCTTTCCTTCTATCCCTCCTTCCACAAAGTGCCTTGGTAGTTCCTACATCCTATGGTTCCTGGCAAAGTCTTCCAAGAAACCGCAGAACTGAACCCTCCATGCTTATACATTGTAGACCCCACAATGATTGCATTTTTGACAATTCCTCCAGAAACAATTAATACTTAACGTTGCATATTTTACTTTCCTTACTTCAGAATAGACCTTTGGGAGTGAAACGGATAAGTGAATTCTTTGACTTGCAACTAACTGATGACAAGATTCAAGGGGTTGTGGACAGAAGCAGTTTCAAAGCTATGAAGGAAAACGCTGGAAAAACCCATGGCACATTTGGTGAAATTCTTTTCCGCAAAGGTAAACTTCAAAGACAATGTTAATGTTCTGTTAGAGTTTAAAAATAGCTGCAACCAAATAATTGCATGTCCAGGGGCTCTGGGTGCCTGGATTGTTGATATAGCTGCATTTCAGTCAAAGACAGAGCAGGAGGGAAATAGACGGGTCAGGGAGAGGAGGCCTTTCTTCCTGTCAACACTGGAACTGCTGTGGCAGTCTGATAAGAAAGAGGGTGGGAAAGAGGGAGGAGTTCTCCGACTCATCTTAAAATCCAAGCTGGAGAAGAATTTTGAGGACCACAACATTTCCCTTATGTTGATGGCAAGATGGTGATGAAAGGTTGGTTGATGAGTTTCATATGTGAAACTAAGGAAGTGTGGACTCTGGAAGCATCACTAAGAGCACATCTCCTGATCCAAGGAACAGAATGGCTTGGTGGCCTCATTGTGACATTAGGAGTGGTAGTCATTTATTGAGGCTCCATCTGCAACACATATTTTAGCCATTATTTGGCTTCCCCAAAGAATTATGGGAGCTGTGATTTGTAAAGGGCACTGGAAGTTGTTAGGAGAGCCTGTTCACCTCACAGAGCTATAGGGCTCAGAGTGGTTTAATGTTCAACCTCTCTCTTCAGGAAACTCTGGGATTTGAAACTGTGAGGGGAGTAGGAGTCTCCCAACAACTCTCATGAGCCTTAACAAACTACAGTTCAAGAATTATTTGAGGGGAGCCATGCCTGTTTAATATTGCATTCAATGTATAGTGCAGATGAGGGCTCAGATTAGATCATCAGTCTAGCCCCATCTGGGCTTTCTCAGAAGATATTTTCTCTTTAGTTCGGAGTATTGCCCAGTCTTCTCTTCCCTTTCTCTGAGGAAGACACACCAGTGAGCAGATTTGGTTTCCGAAAGCAATAGCACACCAGTGGATAGGGGGGAAATGTTATTAGAGCACCCTGATTCTGGAATTGCGGGAGAAGTTGTCAATTGATCAAAACGTATTGCTTGAGGATATCATTATTAATGATATTCTACTCTGTTCAGGAGGAGTTAGTGACTGGAAGAATCATTTCAGTGAAGAGCACAACCAAAAAATGGATGCAACTTTTGAAGAGCGCTTGGGTGGAACAGAATTGGGAAGAAAGTTAAAATATGGGGTGTACTGCAAGGCTTGAAGTCTTGACCCAGAGCCAATCCTACAGCTAAGCTTGTTTAAACTGAGCATAATGAGGGGAGTGGCAAAGCTCAAAATGTTATGTCTGTATCTAGTAGAGATGTGCAACTCCCATCTATTTGTATAGAGGCATTTACAAGTTGCATTCAGCAGTGTCCAGTTTATGTACCTGTGTACACAATAGTTCAGCTATACAAATCAAGAAGTGTGCACTCTTTCACACAAACATTTGTACATGTGAGGTGTACCCTTTTAAGTGTAATGTGTGAACTGTCTTTTGTTACTTTGTGAACATATTGTTATAGACTTAGGGTAAACCCTGGAAGTTAATAAATGCTAGGGTTTTGGTTATTTGTGATATGAAAGGAGAATGCAAGCTGCAAAGGAATTCCGGGGCTGGCTTACGCAAACAAACCTGCTAACGTGATAAAAAGGTGTTGATGGACCATTGCAGAGAGGAATCCTTTAGCCTGGGGAGTGAGCTGTTACCAAGGTGATGGGGTGTGTTTGAGGGGACAGGAAGAGAGAGTTTTTGAGCAAGGGTTGCTGGGAGAAAGAAGGAGAAAGAAACGGCTGAGCTCTGTCTTTGGAGTGTGCTGGCTACAGGCAGCTTATGCTGCTGCCTCTTGGAATGACTATGCCTTAAGATCTGGACTCTCTTCATGCAGACTGAAGGTGTAAATAGGTGAATAAACCATATTTCTTAAAGCATGACAGTCTCCACCGTGTCTTCTATTCTCCAAAGGGCAACAGACCCTATGTGTGCGCCTGGGACCCCATGGACTCTTGCCACTGCTTTTGTAACACTGCTATACAGTGGTGCCCTGCAAGACGAATGCCTCGCAAGACGAAAAACTCGCTACACGAAAGGGTTTTTTGTTTTTTGAGCTGCTTCACAAGACGGAAACGTCTTGCAAGTTTGTTTCCTTTTTCTTAACACCGTTAATACAGTTGCGACTTGACTTCGAGGAGCAACTCATAGAACGCGGTGTGGTAGCCTTTTTTGAGGTTTTTAAAGACTTTGTTGATTTGTGAAGCTTTTCCAAAACTTTCCCGACACCGTGCTTCGCAAGACGAAAAAAATCGCAAGACGACAAAACTCACGGAACGAATTAATTTCGTTTTGCGAGGCACCACTGTACAAGTCAAGAAGTGTGCACTCTTTCACACAAACACTTGTACATGTGAGGTGTACCCTTTTAAGTGTAATGTGTAAACTATCTTTTGTTACTTTGTGATCATATGTTGTTTTGTTTCATTCCTGCTTTGTAAGGTCATTTCATGAATGAATGAAGATTTGCTTGTGTTTTCCAGTGATTTGAATGGCAAAGTCCAGGGCCGTAGCTAGGGGGTGGTGAGGAAGGCCCCCAATGGGGGTGCAGGCGAGGCCTCCCCCCAGAATCGGCTTTAAAATATGGCCATAAATATGTCTATAAATAAAAATATTGATTATTGCCTCATAAAAATGGGTTTTAAATAGAGGGGGGTTGGAGGAGATGCAGAAAGAAGAACTAATTTGTCCGTGGTTAGGGGCTGTGGGCTCAATCTTGAAGGTTCTGCCAGGGGTGCAAGATCACCTAGCTATGGCTCTGGGAAAGTCCCAGGGAGCCTATAGTGTTTACAGTTCTGAACATAACTGTATGAAATCTGCAGGGATTGAAGGCAGGGCATCAAAATTTCAGTCAAATAGGACCAAGGGTTTTGTTTTGTTTTCGTGCCAAGCACTTTACAGATGAAACATTTTAAAATGTTTCTGCTGCTAGACCTTCTGCTGGTGAAACTCATAAGGAATGTTGAGGTGCCCTTGAGGAAAATCTCTCCAGGCATGCGTCTGGCATCTTCATTAGACAGCTTTCAGAGAATGCTGCAGATGCAACTCTTTACCCTGGCTTTTGACCCTTGAGGTGTATGTTTTTAGGATCCACATTACCTATTAAAAAATTCAGTCTCCCAAAAACATATAGCCAAAACACAAAGCTGTCTGTTGGGGGGAAGTGTGCATAAACATGAAGAGATTGGTTAAAATATCAAATGGAAATGCATTATATTAGGGAAAATTGCTTGCAAAAATGTGTGCAAAGTCAAAAGTGCATACAAAAATGTGTATGTTTGGATAGATGCACACAAAACTGCTGATTCATTTTTAAGAGGAATTTTAAAAAGTAATAATTATGTACTGAAATGACTTGATTTGAAGATTGGAAAAATGGGAAACTGAAAGAAATGGAAACTGACAGATTCGAGCATCTCTACCTGGGTCTTACTTTTTTCCACACCTCCATGGTATCCCTGTGCTGTATGGCATACCTGTGTGGAGTCCTGGTCAATTGCAGCAAGTTGGAGACTTGATGGATGACAGAACTGGGGGCAGGAACAGGCAAGAGAAACTATGGTGCCCTTATCTCTTAGAACATAGGGGTATTTAAAGGCCTATAACTGTGCTTTCATTTTGATATATAGAATCCGTTGTCAAGGTTTTATTATAGCCATTGGCCCATAATGTGTACTTTCCTCTTCTGAAGAGCCATTTAATCATTTATTATATGCTCACAGACCCATTAATCTTCCAAACCATTTAACTGTGATGCAACAGGTGCAAAGATCAAACATGTTTGATTTGGTCATTCTAGGACTGGCAAACAAATTAAATGACCCAGTATCTCAAATAAAAGCTCACTGAGAGGCAAACTAGATGTCAATACTGTGCAGTAAGTACAGATTTGTTTGATGTGGTGTTTTTTTTAATTACACAAATTGTCACTGCAAGTCCCTATTTATTTACTTGCACTTTGATGTGCTTTCGAACTGCTAGGTTGGCAGGAGCGAGCAACGGGAGCTCACCCCGTCACGGGGATTTGAACCGCCGACCTTCTGATCGGCAAGTCCTAAGCTCTGTGGTTTAACCCACAGCACCACCCGCATCCCTTCCTTTCACTGTACACTGACCCAAATTGGGAGAGCCACACCCGCAATTTGCAAAGGAAACAAAATCCCATTAAAATGGATCAAAGTTGTTTTAACAAATGCAAGTTGCCACATATGAGGGCGGGAGTGCAGGGAGAGGGTTTAATGCAGCTCAGACCCACAACATAGTATATGTCAGGCTTCCTCGGCCCTCCAGATGTTTTTGTCCTACAACTCCCATGATCCCTAGCTAGCAGGACCAGTGGTCAGGGATGCTGGGAATTGTAGTCTCAAAACATCTGGAGGGCCGAGGTTGAGAAAGCCTGGTATATGTGCAATGAATTCAAGCAGTCCACACTTGGCTTCTGAATGGGATTGCCTCTCCTCTCCAGTGCTGGCAATTTGTGTAAAAACCTCCAAAGCAAACTGCATTTACAGGCACAACTATATACCCATGATGGTGTACAATGCAGCGGAATTACCATAGAACTTTTGTTGATTTTGGATATTAGGTTGTACCTCGACCCATGATCAAGCATGCCTACTGAAAACATATTTGCTGTCAAGGAGCTGTCAAGCAAGCCAGGTCAACCACAGGGCAGGCACATACATGGGAGACGCGGAATGCAATTAACTTTTTATCCATAGAAAATAACAACACAGTAGAGTCCTCTGGTTCATCTTAATCCAGCTGAGATGTTGCTGAAACTGACCACTAGCTCCACCCACTAGGAGCCAGTGTGGTGTAGTGGTTAAGAGCGGTAGTCACGTAATCTGGGTAACCGGGTTCGCGTCTCCGCTCCTCCACATGCAGCTGCTGGGTGACCTTGGGCCAGTCACACTTCTTTGAAGTCTCTCAGCCCCACTCACCTCACAGAGTGTTTGTTGTGGGGGAGGAAGGGAAAGGAGATTGTTAGCCGCTTTGAGACTCCTGAAGGGGAGTGAAAGGCGGGATATCAAATCCAAACTCTTCTTCTTCTTCTTCTTCCCCCTCTAGCCTTTCGCTCTGGATCCCTCACAAGCAGACGAAGGCTGCGTCAAGGGGGTGAGCGAGGAGTCTGCCTGGTCTGTTGCTCAGCAACTTGCAGGAGAACCAGCGGACTGGGACTGTCCTGATGCTGTGTAGCTTCTGATTGTTCTCTGTCTGAGTCTGCACTCACACTGTGACTCTCAGCCTCTAAGCCTGTCCTAGAAGGCTCTCCTTCTGACCCCCCTTGATCACTCAAACTCCCTGCTTCTAGCACCTCCCAGCTAGTCCCGTCTGCAGACTGATCTTTAGTGTTCCACCACCAGGATCCGGGATCTAAGTCGTTGTCTTTTGTGTCCTCCCTGGGGGGCTCTTGGGTGGGTGGCTCCCACCACTCTTCCTCATCTAGCCATTCCTTGACATTTGCTCACCTGAACTTTAAGGAGATAAACCTGTTCTGAATCCAGCTGTGCTTGTGGTGTGTTGTAAATCGTGCTATTTTCATTACATCGTGCCTTAGGCTCCTTTAGAGGGAAGAACAATGTATAAATACAATAAGTAAAATAATAAATGACAAAATGAAGTCAAGGAAACCCAGGTCACATATTCACTCATTTGGATCCAACTCCCCAAATTACAATTTAACCAGGGCTTTTTTTTCAGCTGGAACTCACTGGAACTCAGTTCTGGCACCTCTCATGTGGGAGTCATTGCCGTTACAAGAGAACAAGGGAGGCACTCATGGTGAGATCCGGCACCTTTTCCCCTAGTAAAATAGCACTGGATATAACCCAAAATGCTGGTATGTTTAATAGAAATGTGATTTATGGCTCCAGTGTCTTTATTTCTAGAGGCTCCCTTGTCTGAGTGGAGGGAATTCCAGAGCACCTTTGGAGGACTGAGCTCTGCCATTGGAGACGAAAGGCCAAGCTGCACATGTTCTTAATGGTATCACTTGCAGTGCATAATTTCTCTCTCCCAAATAGCCAGCTGTTGGGCTACGGGGGGAGGGGAGGGCTCCACCATTCCTCTGCAGTCCAGTCCCTGACACCAGCATAGGGGTCCTCATTTGGATTGGGGCCCTGGCTTGAAGATAGCGGTAGGGATAATTTAGATAATTTATTACAGTCAAAGACCAGCTCGCGTAACACAATAAAAACAGCGTTCATAAAGATAAAATATACAATCGGAGCAGATTGCAGCAATAGCTCATGAGTTAAAATTGAGATATATACATACACCCGTACAACTGAGATTTGGGCTACCATAAAAATTGACCCTGAGGCACCCCAAAGGGCGACTTCAGCATTTCCCTATTTATTCTAGAGGATGATCTGTGCCTACAAATCTGGGTGCAGAATCTGGCTACCAGCCAGGTCGTCTTGTGATCTTTGCTTAAGAGGAAAGAATTAAGTTTAGACTTGTCTGAAAAATCGGCGAGCCTCTTCAGCAAAGGATCAATGCTGTCTCTATGAATCTCAACATAAAAAGGACATCTAAAAAATATATGTTCGGGGCTTCCTATTTCCCCTAATGGGCAGGTGCAAAGTCTCTGTGCGTACAGGACTCTTCCATAGGAGCCTTCCAGAACCGGTAAGTGCAAGGCCGAGCTTCTTGCAAGAGTGAAAGCCCTTCTTGTGCTTCTGGATGTGAGGAATTTCTGGATGTGAGGAAATAGAGATATGTTGCTGGAGCAGCCACGTATCTCCCGTTTTCTATGATTTCATAATCGGGGACCCTTGTACAGTCCTGTTGTCTCTCTATGTCCATGATACTTTGCCTAACCATGGATCTACTTTGTCCAGGCCCATAGTTATGAGGGTTTGGGGAGCAAGGCCCAGTTTCTGAGGAGTGTTTAAGACTGCTGTCTGCCAGCCAGACTGAAACTGGTCGCTCAGAATCAATGGGGCTATTTCTCGGGGGAGCAGTTTCAGAGTTAGCCAGAGTTTCCCCCTTTTGCCCTTGCTATGGTCCTGATCCAGATCAGCTCCTTTGCACCTGCAATTTGCATGAGAAAAAGCATTCCCATTCACTTCAGTGGCAACTTTCAACCATCCATGGACATTGCAGGTGCAGGGGGGTCAGATCAGGACCATGGGTTTTGAGTGGGGGCAAAGAGAAAAAAGTTCCCATCTCTCTTGCTGTCTGACTCAAAACCACCACACATGACTATTTCTGAAAGAAGATAAAACCCCAATAAATGCAAGAGCAAACAATGGGATTAACATAATTTATAGTATTTGCCCTACCCTCATTACCTCCAGAATAACAGGTTTTTCCCCATTTACAGGTGATGAAAAGGCATATCAGGCATAGAGACATGCAGTTGGACAGGGAATGCCCAGGTTTTGTTCAAGGGGTGAAACTTCCCCTTTAAAATCCCCGAAACTGGTTTTGTTCTAAACCAGCCACTTAATCCCTTCCTTCTCTACACTGAATGTTTATTTAGTTAGTTGTTTCGCAGGATTTATATACTGTTTGAATGTTGTGAAACCTCAGAGGCTTAGAAAAATCTACATTTTTAAAAACAAAGTGGTTTACTTAAGAAATTATGTACTTGTGTTGAGTTTTCCAATAACCACTCAGAGCACAAAAGCTTCTGCTGACTTTGTCATTTGAACCTGTTGCTGATGTGAATATTTATTTATTGTAATTAAAACTCATTTTTTCCTCCAGTGAGTCCAACGTGGCATCCATGGCTATGCTCTACTTCATTTAACCCCCCCCCCAACAACCCTGAGAGGGAAGGTTAGGGAGAAAAACAGTGACCAGCCCAAGGTTGCCCAGTGAGCTTCATGGCCAAGCAGGGATTTGAAATCTGGTCTCTCAGGTCCTAGTCTGACACTCTAACCACTATACTACACTGCCTCTATAATCTCTCCACCCTCAATCCAAGGCCAAGCATGTTTGCTTTGTCTGTCATGAACTAGACAATGGAAGATAAGAAGCTGGAGACTGGGATGGGATTTGCAGTGCACACTCAAACCTCAGCCTCTTTCGGCATTGTGCATTGATATGATGCAGAGGCGAGCTCCCTATGCCTTGTGGGAGATGTGCGGCACCCCTACATCTCCTTTGGTGCAGGCTCCTCAAATTCTCATTGCCTTGCACGTACTGCCTCTGCCATTGTTGAAAAGTGCCACCACTACCGCAAAATATTGCTGAGACAGGAATAGATTCCTGCATGCAGACTGCAGACGTCAGAGTGACCTTTCTGAATGCTTTCTGTTCCCCTCCCCCAAAGAGTGGGAAAACATCAAGTTTGCTGATGACACTGAATTGTTCAAGGTTGTTAAAACAAAAAGAGATTATCAAGAGCTCTGAAAGGACTCCACCAAACTGAGTGAATGGGCAGTAGAACGCCAAATGCAGTTCAACATAAACAAGTGTAAAGTGATGCATGTTGGAACAAAAGACCTTAATTTCACCGTTGCACTCATGGGGTATGAACTAGGGGTGATGGACCAGAAGGAAGACCTTGGGGTCATAGTAGATAGCTGGATAAAGATGTCGACCCAGTGAAGATGTCGGCCTCAGTGTGCAGTAGCTGCTAGACTAGAGACTTTCCACCTCTGTGCTTCCCATTTGTAAAATGGGAAACAGAATTAGTATTCTGTGGTGCTCTCCATGCATAGGTTTGTAAACTTCCATCATGTCATTTCTTACTCATATTTTCTCTAAACTAAAAAGTTCCAAGCACTGCAATCTTTATTCATAGGGAATCACTTGTGGTTGTTTTCTGCACCTTTCACAACTCTACAATAATCCTTTTTTAACTGAGGCAAGCAGAACTGTATAAACAGTAATACAAATGCGGTTGCATTATGATGTTGGCAGTTTTCTTTTCAATTCCTTTCCTGATGATCTCTAGCACAGAATGTGCCCTTTTCACAATTGCCAACATGGAGCCACCCAGATCTTGTTAGGCTCCAATTTGCATCAGCCAAGCCAGCAAGGACAATTGCCCAACAAGAACTGAAGGGCACCACCTTGACTACCCCTGCTATACATGCCCACTTAAAAGTCAACCCAGTTGTTTTCATTGGGGCTTATTTCCATCAGGTAAGTGCTTATAGATCTGCAGCCTAAACTGCTTATAAAAACTTCCTTTCCTAATACAGTCGTACCTTGGTTTTCGAACAGAATGTGTTCCGGAAGTTCGTTCGACTTCCGAAACCAAAGCACGGTTTTTGATTGGCTGAAGGAGGCTCCTGCAGCCAATCGGAAGCTGTGGAAGCCCCGTCAGACATTTGGCTTCCAAAAATAGTTCGAAAACCAGAACTCTCACTTCTGGGTTTCGATCATTCGGGAGCCAAAACATTTGGGAACTAAGCTGTTTGAGAACCAAGGTACGACTGTACTTTCCTACATATATGTATGCTACTTGTGTGACTTGATATGTAGGCTGCTGTTGAGAACAGCTACTTGATTTATACACTTTTAGTGCTTGCTTTCTCCATATGCCACTGTTGGAATCTGGATTGTGTGAAAGGTTGATCTGTGTTGGCCTGGTTTTGTGGATGGATATATTATTTGGTTCCCAGAAGTGCAAGCTGGATTTTGAAGGGGCAGAGGAACCAGAGACCAAATTGCAAACATGCGCTGGATTATGGAGAAAGCTAGAGAGTTCCATAAAAACATCTACTTCTGCTACGCAAAAGCATTTGACTGTGTCGACCACAGCAAACTATGGCAAGTTCTTAAAGAAATGGGAGTGCCTGATCACCTCATCTGTCTCCTGAGAAATCTCTATGTGGGACAAGAAGCTACAGTTAGAACTGGATATGGAACAACTGATTGGTTCAAAATTGGGAAAGGAGTACGACAAGGCTGTATATTGTCTCCCTCCTTATTTAACTTATATGCAGAATTCATCATGCGAAAGGCTGGACTGGATAAATCCCGAGCTGGAATTAAGATTGCCGGAAGAAATATCAACAACCTCAGATATGCAGATGACACAACCTTGATGGCAGAAAGTGAGGAGGAATTAAAGAACCTTTTAATGAGGGTGAAAGAGGAGAGCGCAAAATATGGTCTGAAGCTCAACATCAAAAAATCTAAGATCATGGCCACTGGTCCCATCATCTCCTGGCAAATAGAAGGGGAAGAAATGGAGGCAGTGAGAGATTTTACTTTCTTGGGCTCCATGATCACTGCAGATGGTGACAGCAGTTACAAAATTAAAGGACGCCTGCTTCTTGGGAGAAAAGCAATGACAAACCTAGACAGCATCTTAAAAAGCAGAGACATCACGTTGCCGACAAAGGTCCGTATAGTTAAAGCTATGGATTTTCCAGTAGTGATGTATGGAAGTGAGAGCTGGACCATAAAGAAGGCTGATCGCCGAAGAATTGATGCTTTTGAATTATGGTGCTGGAGGAGACTCTTGAGAGTCCCATGGACTGCAAGAAGATCAAACGTATCCATTCTTAAGGAAATCAGCCCTGAGTGCTCACTGGAAGGACAGATCCTGAAGCTGAGGCTCCAGTACTTTGGCCACCTCATGAGAAGAGAAGACTCCCTGGAAAAGACCCTGATGTTGGGAAAGATTGAGGACACAAGGAGAAGGGGACAACAGAAGACGATATGGTTGGACAGTGTTCTCGAAGCTACCAACATGAGCTTGACCAAACTGCAGGAGGCAGTGGAAGACAGGAGTGCCTGACATGCTCCGGTCCATGGGGTCACGAAGAGTCAGACACGACTAAACAACTGAACAACAACAAATATTATTTGGTGGCAAGAAATTGTAAGCACAAGCAATATCTATGCACCATTCTATGAGCAATCTATGAGATGATCCTCATTACTGAATGTCCTCTACTTCTTGAATATCAGATGGTTTCTCCTGGTGCTAAAAGGGGTGCAGACTATGGCAAATGAAGAATAGGGTCCAAGGAAAGTCAGTGGGTGATTTTGCAAATCCGAGGTACCAAAGCATGTGCAGAGTGGCTTTCTGATTTTATCTAGTAACCATAGCTCAAAAAAATTCCACAAATATAGAAGAGGCGCTTGTGGTCACGTGGTGGAAAAAGAAAGGAACGGATTTCTAGCAGTAGCTATCTGAGAAACACACTCAGTGAAAAAAGTTAAAGAAAATGGGAAAAGTAAGGGTCAAAAAATCCTAAAAGAGAAAGAGAAAAGGAGGAGGCAAGCATTGTGGAATGCAAAAATAAAAGGGGAAGGAGAGCAGAGCCAAATGGGAATAACTGGTTTGGGCACATTTTCGAGGCTGATCATGCTGCTTTCTCATTTTTTCTCGGGCTCCCTGTAGGCTGCAACATCTTGAAGAAGCAAGGCAACAAGTAATCCTGATAACTGCAGCCAGTTGACCCCTTGGGTAATATTTGAAGGAAACTGGACATTCTCCCACAACCTGGATGGACCTGTACTTTGGACATGATCATATTGCAAAATCTGCAGCGATTACATAACAACCCAGAAATACATGAAAAAAGGAGGGTGGGATGAAAAGTAGGGCAGGACGAGGGAGAGACTTGAGACCAGTATAAAAGCTTCATGGGATTGGAAAGGAAATATTTGCTCAGTTTGGTCCACAGCTCAACCTAACCGGAGATCCTCAGATTACAGAAGGGAAAAATCTGGGGTCAGGTAAGAGACTCCCCCCCAAAAGAAGCACCTTTGGCCATGCTTTTGCTAACTTTTAAATGACTAAAACAATTACATTATTTCAATCTATATTCTGTTTAAAATGCTGAGAGTTGAGGGTCTTCTTTTTCAACACAAAAGACAAAACTTAAAATTTAACATGTCTGCTTTTATTTTTGTTTGTTTTAATATGCTTTTTTTTTAAAAAATGATGACTTTGATTACTTTTTGCAAGCTGTCCTAAAAAAAGCAACACCTATAGTAACTCAAGGGACGTGGGTGGTGCTGTGGGTTAAACCACAGAACCTAGGACTTGCCGATCAGAAGGTCGGCGATTTGAATCCCTGCGACAGGGTGAGCTCCCGTTGCTTGGTCCCTGCTCCTGCCAACCTAGTGGTACGAAAGCACGTCAAAGCGCAAGTAGATAAATAGGTACCCCTCCGGCGGGAAGGTAAACGGTGTTTCTGTGCGCTGCTCTCGTTCGCCAGAAGCGGCTTAGTCATGCTGGCCACATGACCCAGAAGCTGTATGCCAGCTCCCTCGGCCAATAAAGCGAGATGAGCGCCGCAACCCCAGAGTCGGTCACGACTGGACCTAATGGTCAGGGGTCCCTTTACACTCAAGTGTGTAAGCTAAAGTCTCTGCCTTCCTTTACAGTCACTCCACTTCCAGAACAGAAAGAAGAGACCTTTGAAAAATGCCTTACGTTAGACAGAAGTTCATTGACATTCTGGAAAAAGCAATGGAAGATGGTGAAAAGATGACTCGAGAGGAAATGCTATTTACTTATGACGGAGTAGTGTACCCCACAGCTCTTTGCAGCCCAGAGCAGTTCAAAGCTCTTGAATCTTTTGAGGCAAGAAGTGATGATGTGATTCTAGCAGGATACTGCAAATCCGGTGAGTGTGTGGCCATCTTAACATTGGCTAAAGTCAAAGTGATAGTGGAGACTGGAATGATAGTATGCAAAAAAAAAAAGGGGGGGGGGAGGAAAATGTTCTTGAATAAATGGCAGTATAATACCATAATTTGCAAAGACCTAAAGACAGGGAAAAAAAATATGGTTCTCAAGAACAACAACAAACCTCAATTCTAATCTTCTGAAGATTTTTGGCTGCAGAACTTTGATGACCAAGGGATATGCTACAAATGTAGACATGTTAATGTGGGGAGAGAGTTCAAAAGAGACAGGTTGTTTTGATAGGACACTCGTCTTTAGCTGATATAACCACCAAGGGATCCTGATTAGATGTAGGGAGGTCTAAATGTAAAACAAAAATATAATAAGATAAATGTATTTCTACTGTTTGACACAGTATATGCCTCTCATCTAGTGAGCTCTGGCAATCTGATGGGGAAACTGAGATCTTGGTGGACATTTCCTCTTCTCCCAGGCAGTTGATGGGATAAGACTTAATGTTAGCGTCACTCAGATTAGTTAGTTTTCTGCTGTTGTCTTCTGTCTTGATTTGTTGTTAAATTTGATTTAAGGCCTATTTTAAACAATATTTTAAAACAATATTTTAAAACTTTACCATCAAGGTTGCTCTGTTTTGGTAGATTAATGAAATAAACAGGAAGGTAAATAAACAGCTAGGTGACACTCACAAATATATGTGAATAAGTATTTCTGTTTATACACACACACACACACACACACACACACACACCTTAAGTATGATTGTATGTTAGTGAATATTCTATTGCAGTCTTTAAATATCTCCTTTTTCCTTTGTTTTCTGGCAAAGTAATTTTGCTTTTTGAGGAGAGAAAACAATTATGATAAAAAAAATTGGGAAAGAATGTCTTCTATCAGAGTTTCTTGAAACTCACTAATCTTCTTGCGCATGAATTAATCAATTCTCCGATTATTATGCATTTGTTGGCAGTCTGAAAAAAAGCATTTCATTCCCAGCTCTGTGTTTTCCTAGGTACCAACTGGGTTGGCCAAATAGTTACAGATTTAGTAGTCACATCTGCAAAGAAACACGAACCGGAGAAACTGAATGAAAAATTGCTACTTGCGGAATTTCCGTATCTTGAAATTGGAGATCTTGAAAAGTATCAGGTTAGTACTCTTTGTTTGTAATGAAACCAGGATTGCTCAGACATCATTGGATTGCCCAGACATAACCCCCCCTCCCATTGTCACATTTGTCACCAATGCCACCATTAGTGCCACTACCCTGGTAGAATAGTTCTTAAAGTTTACAGTGGACCTTCCTAAGGAGAGTCCTGAGCAAAGTTTCCCCTGATCACTTCCATGAAAAGGCCATTGACTCATTGCACTGACACCAGTGCATCTAAGGACAAATTTTGGGGTGGGGAAAACTTACCCCTCCCCAGAAACTTGTGTTTTTTTTAAAAACCCAGGTGCCTTTTGAAGGGGCATGGCATTGTGGCCCCCAATGGAAGGCTCCCCCTCCAAAAATGCCCCAGAATAGCACACAGTTTTGGACATTCTGGGAGTCAAAATGGCAGCCACCATCTAGTGGCTTAGTGGTCGCAGAGGAGAGTTCCATTGCTGCTACTACTTTAGATGTGGCAGCAGGAACAACAACAACAACAAGTTTTAAAAGAAGCTGCCCAAAGGAAGGGGTTCTCTGCAAATTTTCAGCTCAACTTTAATTTCTATGTTGAAATACTTGGAAGTGTTTTCAAGAGTCATGCACAAAGCTTGGATTGCCCAATCAGTTTTGCTGTTGGCAAATAATAGAACTGATTATATTTTTTTAAGGTGGCTTTTTAAAAAAATGAATCATCTGTTTTCCATTTCATGCCTATTAATTTGGCCTCTGGAAGAGGATGAACGGCTATCCCTCCAGGAGAGTGATGTTTACTCATCTCCGCCCTGATAAGCTTCCAAAATCCGTCTTCAAGAATAAAGCCAAAGTAAGTACTGTTATCACAAAAATATTTTAAGTGGTACTCGTATGTAGATCAGCCTTGAACCAGCTCATAACTGTAAGCAAACAAGTCAAGTGCTTTTCAAGGTAGATGTTAACTTACAGCTCAAACCTCTAATAAGCTTTCTTTTTTACCAGCAGCCAGACTGGAAGAACTTAGAGGGTGCTTTTCTGACAAATTGGTACAGTAAAGCATGTAGAATAGCACTTGTGGAAAATTTCACTAATAAAATAACATTGGCACAAGGGCGAAGCATAAAGACTCTTTTGTAACTGATTGGTGTAGCTTTATTATGCATATAGCTCAGATGAACACAGAGGACTCTCCTCACATTATGTAATCTTTTAGTTAACCAGACTTGTTTATTGTTTTCTATACAAATAGTTGTCTAGGATAGGAACTTAACTCTCTTTTTTGCATGTATGCCTAGACTCTGTCTTCTGGGTTAGGGAGGGATATTTTACTATATGTGTGCACGATGTCATTATATGTTGTAAGAATCCAATATACAAACAAGCACTTTAAAAAAATTAAACAAAATCAGATATAACAGAGCATCATAGCCACAACTGCATCTACAATCCTGTTACTTGGACCAGCCAGAGCAGAAGAGTGGTGTGGGAGAAAGTTCAAATTCTAATTTTGCTATGCCAGCTCCCAGGCTGGTGCAGGAAATAGATCCAGGCCTGTTGCCATCAACAATGGCCCATCAAAGCTGGTGAAATAAGTCCTGCCAGAACTGCAATGGGCTGGTTTATTGCTTTAATCCTGGTGCCGACATTCTACTCTGTCCCTTGTTCCGCTTAAGTATAATGCAACAATTGTCCCACAGTGTGAGATCTGAAGGTGTGTTTTCTGGCGGCCTTTTGTGTAGCGTGACTTGATCCAATTTGCACCGCATAGGAAATCCTATAGTAGCAACAGGACATGTTTGTACTTGTAAATCAGTAGCTAAAAGCAGCAGGAAAGAAGGTAGCTTTTACCAGATAAAATGAATGTGGATGACAGCCAGTCCTGGGGGGTGAAAGCTTCTCGTCTAAAGAGGTTAGACAAATTCATGGAAGATGAGACGAGTCATGGCTACTAGTCATGATGGCTGTGAGAGTGTTCTGCCTCTGAGCACTAGTTGCTGAGGAACACAAGAATGTTGCACCCATGTCCAGTTTGTGGCCCTCCCATAGGCATCTGGTTGGCCACCTTAAGAACAGGATATGGGACTAGCTGGGTCATTGTGGGATCCTACAGTGTCCTTCCTACGTTCTTGTCAATTATGTGCTATGCAGCCCACTTCTATCAGTTTGTATTCAGACATCACAATGATTGCAATGGGTCTCACTCCCAGTGCATTAGATTGCAGTGATAACATGTGGTGTGTTAATTGATTGTCAGGGTACTGTCAGCGGCTCCCGGCTGGTTGCCCAGGGAAGTATAAAGACAAGGAAAAGTTTCTTACCGCCCTTTTTTATTTCAAACATTACAGAGAGAAGCTATAGAACCCAGCCTCTGGATAATGGCATTGTCCCGAATGAATCTCCACCCTCCCCGTCTCTCCCACTTCCTCATTCGTCACCATCATCACCTCCTCTATGGATGCTGCTAAGTGCCCTCTGTCTTTGAGCTCTTTGCTCTCCTACTTTTAAAGCTCGCCAGGTTCTAGGAGATGGTGGGCCTGTAATGCTTTCTAGTGACAATGTGTCAGCCTGCTGCTGCTCTGGTTCTGCCTGCTCCTCATGGCCAATTATTTCCCAACTTTTCCTCTCTTCTGCCTCTGAGCAGTGACCTCCCGCAAATCACTGTTGTAAAGCTATACCGTCTTCCTCTTCCTCATCCCTGGGAGGGTCAGGTTGGGGAGCGGTCTCCACCACTCTTCCTCCTCAGTCCAGTCCCTGACATTGATTTATGAGAAATATGGTGCATTGTAGATAGTGCAATTCCATCATCTCATACTTATCATTCTCATGTTTTCTAGATATTGCTGCTCATTCGGAATCCAAAGGATGTTGCTGCATCTTTTTTCCATTTCTCGAACACCTTCGCTCCATATCCCCCTTATGATAAATTTGAAGATTACTTCCGAGCTTTAATGGAAGGACAAAGTAGACATTCCGTTTTCCTATCTATGTCAACTATAATAATGCATATAATATGAACAGCACAATGGTTTGCATCTAACAAAGTTGTTTGTGTGCCATCCTCCAAATCTGTTCTGGGGGATCCCCAACCCTCCCAAGCAGATTTGGGGAGTGTGGGGTATGTAGGAAGAGGAAAGGGAGAGGAAGTCCTTGCACAAATTGGATGACTTTGTTGGATACAACCTATTGATTTTATGTCTTCTCTAAAGTCATCCAATGTTGAATTTGAAGGGATTATATTGTAAAGCCATTTTTTTAAAAAAACCATTTCATTTCATTCAAGCATCATCTGACAGTGGATAATGATCCTAGCTTCATCTAATAAAAAATAATTAACACCAATATTGCTTTCTAGCAGGAGTGTCGTGTACAGTGGTACCTCGGGTTACAGACTCCGCTAACCCAGAAATAGTACCTTGGGTTAAGAACTTTGCTTCAGGATGAGAGCAGAAATCATGCTCCGGCAGCGCAGTAGCAGCGGGAGGTCCCATTAGTTAAAGTGGTGCTTCAGGTTAAGAACAGTTTCAGATTAAGAATGGACCTTTGGAACAAATTAAGTACTTAACCCGAGGTACCACTGTATATGGAGTATGTGGGGCACAAAGGGCTTCAGCCCTCTTAATATTTTGAGGCCTGGGGCTCACCCCTCCCAGTATCAAGGGGGCCACCATCCCCTGCCTCCCATGGGGCAGGAGGCTTGGAGGATGTTTTTGACATTCCTGCTCCCACCCTCCATGATCACGTGATGTCATGCATGTGTGACTGCCCCCCCCAATGTTGTGCCCAGCTTCGCGCACCTGCTTCCTGGTGCCAAACTTCCATTTTGCCCAGTTAATCAGGACTTCTGGATAGGGACATACTGGGCAATGGTAGTCCTCAGGTATTCTCTTGACCTTCTGCTGGCTAAGTCACCACTGCTGCTTACAGGTGGGAGAGGAGAAGGTCAAGGCTGCAGTAAGCTCAGTCTGGTGCAAACATACTGATGAAGGCAATCTTTTGCTTTTGCACAATCTCATCCCACTCCCTCCCGGTAAGCAGCAGCAACTCAGCTGGTGGGAGGTCAGGTAAGCACCAACAACCCCACCACTACTGTCCATGACAGTCAGCCATTGTGAAGGCTACATCCCAGTGTATCCTCTTCTCTCCCTCATGATGGTGTGTGGAACAATCCTGCATGGCACATTCCCAATTTGAGGGGCATAGAGTAAGTCTAACATTTATTCCTGAGCTTAGCCATGGTGTTTGCGGAAAATGAAGATTGTTATACGAATTCTTAACAGTAAGAGTGTAAGTTCAACCCTATGCATGCCTAGTATGCCCCATTGGGTTCAATGGGACTTACTACAAGATTATTGTGTATAAATCTTGCTCTCACCATTGCTGTATGATCTGATTTTTGCCAGTGCCCTGGGGTTCCTATATTGAATATCTTTGCGTGTGGAACAAATTCATTGATAAAGAAAATGTCATGCCAATAACATATGAAGAGCTGAAAGAGGTAAGGTTAATCATGTTCAGATATACCTTGTAGTTCAGGCAAGTGTTCAGCTAAAAGAGGGTTGCCATATTTCAAAAAGTGAAATATGGCAACCCCAGCAAAGCTGTTGAGCTTTCCCCCCTTTTCTTTTGGCCAAAGCTGTTGAGTTTTTGAGCTATTTTTAAGGAAATTCACCAAAACTACACTTCCTACATGGGTTGCCATACGTTTGGATTTTTCCTAACATTTCCGCCCATTTTCGACAGCCTAATGTACATTATTAAAGCCAAAAACTGCATCACAAAATTCAGAGCAATGCAAAAGCAGGAGGACAACAATGTTCCAAGCAGCACACAAGTGTTTGCTTCCATAAGTGAAATAAGCAGAGTCCTCAAATATCTCTTGCATGACCCCATTTCAGGTTGGAAGAGGCCCCTTTGAGCTGAACCTAGTTCAACTGAACTGAGGTTCATACCTGCAGAAGATGTTACAGGCAGTGTTTTGATATATAACTGGAGAACTTGGATTTGAGTCGCCACACCAGGCTATAAAGAACAAGAACCCCAGCAGGCACTTCTGTAATACAAATACATGAAAATACGTTAACTGTATGTATGGAGAGAGGCCATTGTTTAGTGATAAAATGTCTGCTTTGCTTGTAGACGGCCCCAGGCTCTATCCCCAGAAACACCATTATGTGAGCTTAGACAGTGTAGATAGTAAGAACATAAGACGAGCCCTATGGGATTAGGTCAGTGGCGAGATGAGTGCCGCAACACGATAGTCTCCTTTGACTGGACTTAACCGTCCAGGGGTCCTTTACTGCAAATGGAAGTAAAGTGTGTAGCATTGTGACTTTCCCTAAGCAAGCTGGATTTATTTGTTGGATGTATGAATTTATATAAGTAAGTTTGATTAACTTACTTCATCAAACATCCAATCAGAGTATCACACATATTGCTTTTCCTTTTTCTCTTTGCAGAACACAGCTGCAGGAGCCAAAAAAATAGCTGAATTCTTTGAACTGAACCTAAGTGACGAAGACTGTCTTGGTGTTGCAGAAAGGAGCACTTTCAAAGCTATGAAAGGCAATTCCAAATCAACCCATGGAGAATTTGGTGATGTTCTTTTCCGTAAAGGTAAATGCTATAAAGCAACCTACACTCTCTCAAATGTCCTCTCCCTATTGGAGGCCAAGATTGTGTCCACATTCTTCTGCCAGCTTTGGGAAAATCACCCAAGGCTACGAATAAATAGCTTTTATGCATTGCATAAAAAACAAGATTTCAGGGAAAGCACCCCAAAATTCTTCAGGGGATCTGTATTTTATTTAGAATGCAGAAAAAGAGAGTGAAATGTCTTTAAAAATGATAATTGCAAAAGTAACAAAATGGCAGCACCACGAAGGGTAGGAATTGTGTTACTCATCAATTTTAATGTTTGACATTTTATTATGTTTTTATGTGTGCTGGAGGGCACCCAGAGTGGCTGGGGAGGACCAGCCAGAAGGGCGGGGTAAAAATAATAAAATTACTTATTCACAAAAGTAGTTAATATGCTTTAGTAGTTCCAGTAATGTTTTGGACTTACTAACGCTTACCTGCAACTGCAAATATGTGATTTCTGGACCACAAATGGAAAATCATGGTTGCTTGTGGACGTATATATATATAATTTTATATTTCCTTGTTTTCAGGTGGTGTAAGTGACTGGAAGACACTTTTCAGTCAAGAAAATAGTCAGGAAATGGACAGAATATTTAAAGAAAGATTAGCAGGGACCAAGGTGGGATCAAATATAAAATACGATGTCTATTGTAAATAATGAAGACTGAAGAACAGATGTAACTACTAGGAGAGGATTCATAAATGATCCTCTGAATTTCAAGGACAGCAATCCAGGTTTTTGGAATGAATTCATCAACATTATATCTATACGAAAGGGCAAGAGAAATTATACCAGCATTTTTGGTGAAAACTTTCAATATATACCGTACATGTACTCATCCTATAATTAATCCTAATCAGATCGATGCCAGATTGTTCTTTCAAAGATATAAACTTTGTAAAATGATATATTTTATTTGATTAGTCTTTTGTTAGTGTAGAAACACACTTTTTCCGTTTCACTAATTTTTCCTCAGGTAGACTAGCCTGGTTATGTATTTTAGATTATTACACTAAACTGTCAAATAGATGTATTATCCAAAAATGTTTAAACTAGGGGTTGTGGCTCTCCTTGTGTTGCTCACCAACCCCACCTACCCACTCGCTAAACTCCCCCCACCTTTTTCCAACCTCCACAAAACTAGACTTTGCCAAACACCCCCCCCCAGACCACAGTTGAGGAATCTGTTTGGTTCTCACCTTCTGGGCTAGCTTTGTGATGTGGGTGGGGCAATCTGCTTGCCAGTCACATGATGGCATTGCAGTATCACATGATTGACAGGTGAGTTGCCTCTCTCTCACACACACTTGTCAAAATCCCATCATCAGAAGTTGCAAGGGGGTAGCCTCAGTGGCGTAGCGTGGGTTGTCAGCACCCGGGGCAAGGCAAGTAATTTGCGCCCCCTAACCCGTGGATTTGCGCCCCCTAACCCTAACCCCCAGATGTTGCGCCCAGTACAGCCGCCCCCCCCTGCACCCCCCACGCTACGCCACTGCTAAGGGGACAAGGAACACGCGTGGGGTGGGTGGAGAAGGATGTGGCTAATAATGCAGGAGGGGGGTCTAAGGGGAAAAGGAGCTCGCATGGGGTGGGTGGAGAAGGAGCTTTTCGGAGAGCTGAGGGGGGAGGGGGGAGGGAAAGAGCACTGTTGCTTTAAAGGAGCCAACCGGACAGCAGCCACTTACAGCAGTGTAAGCAGCTCCTTTCCTCTCCCGCTTTGCTCCTTCTCTCCCTCTTTGCTGCTTTACACAGCTAATGGCCCAAGTCCTGCTCAGCGGATCAGCTGAGACGCTGGAGAATCGTAATTTCCCCCTCTCCCTCATCCCGTGCCCTCCTGTCTCCAGCAGCCTTTTTAAAAACTTTTTTACTGGTTTTCACTGCGCTCGTGGCTCAGAGCCCTCCTGTGCCCTGCCGTCCCTCTGCAGCCTCACTGCTCCGTTTAGAGAGCGCACGGACCTTTGCTAGCTGAGGCTGCAGCAGCTGTTGCTGGCTACGCAGCGCTTTTCCTGGCTCGCTATGGCTCCCGTCTGTCCCTCCTCGAGTGTAAGCGGCTGCTGCCCGCTTTGCTGGCATGGCTCTCCTTCCCTCCCTCCTCCTCAGCTCCACCCCCTCCTCCTGGCTGTAAAGCAAGCATGAGTGCATTCGCTCTGTAACACGCACAGGCATTTTCCCTTCCTTTCTAGGAGCAAAAAACCTCCTCCTCCTCCCGGCTTTGCTGCTGCTGCTGCTGCGCGGCTCTTTTCCTCCACCGACGGCGCGCTGCGCCTTGGAGAGGTTCCCGCTTCCTCGAGGGGGGCTGGCCAAACGCGCTCCCCAAAATGTTGCGCCCGGTGCCGCCGGCACCCCTGGCACCCCCCACGCTACGCCACTGGGTAGCCTGTAAAGCCTGCCCTGCTCTGATCCTGTGAACCTTTTGCATGGGTCACCCTGGAGATCACAACCCCTAATATTCAAAGAACTACTCCAGGATCTTTTGTTTCACTTATTCATTTTATTTAATTAAAAATATTTATATACTGTTTTAGATTTAAAAAAAATCAAAAGCAGTACACAACAGAACATTGCAAAAGAATGGCAAAAGACAGTAGATCTATCTGAAAACAGTAAAACATTACTGCATATGCAAGCCAATCCATTAGTTCTGTGTGCAGGCAACATTACTGATCAGGGAATGCCTTTTTTTTTATTCTAAGCCTACAGTGCCTCTTAAACAATCACATTGTGCTTTTCAGAT
This sequence comes from Podarcis liolepis, assembly GCF_965112155.1. NCBI lineage: Eukaryota > Metazoa > Chordata > Lepidosauria > Squamata > Lacertidae > Podarcis > Podarcis liolepis. The sequence continues at coordinate 74,710,652 of NC_139557.1, forward strand.
CATAGTCAATGGATTGCTCTGCTCTGAGACAGTCCCATAATGACCACAGGAGGCTTTGAACTTCTGAGGTGACCCCGAGTCAGTCTTAGCACAGTCTTGGGTTCTTCCAACACGGCACCAGAGACTGCCTCCATCAGGGAGCTCACTGGGCAGGAGGGTGGGTGATATACCAAAAGCATCTTCAGCCTGTCTCCACGGCACCATGCCAAATGCAAGTCCTTTAGCGTGGCTCCTAGTGTGAGAACCAGTTCTATGAACTATGACAATGCCTTCTCCTGACCCTCTGGCCTGGATTGGTGTTGCCGAGAGCATCCAGGCAGGCAGAGCTGAATCAGGTTAGTCCCATCCAGCTCCCACCTCTTTACATTGGACATTGTCCAACTATGAAATGCATAGCTGTCAACGTTTCCCTTTTTTAAAGGGAAATTCCCTTATTCCGAATAGGATTCCTCGCAAGAAAAGGGACAAGTTGACAGCTATGATGGAATGTGCTACCACAAGATGTGGTGATGGCAAGAATTCAGTTGGCTTTAAAAGGACATCAGACAAGTTCATAGAGAACAAGGCTCTTAGTCACAATGGTTATCAGGATCAGGGGCAACAATGGAATCCCATTTGATGGATAACAAGAGCAGAAGAGGGCTGCTGCTGGACTTCCCATGGGGGCTTCAGAGGCCATTGTGGGAAACCACATGCTGGACTAGAGAGACAAGAACTCTTCTTATGTTTCATAGGCCCTGGGGCTCCAAACGTCAAAGGGTAAGGTTTGAATTCCAGGAACACCAAGTTAAAGCATCTAAAGCAAAGCTTTCATGTAAGGGTGTGGTCCCAGAAGTTCATACCCTCCTAGTGTGTAAAGGTTTAAGCAAACCTAGTCAGACAAATAGATAGTTCTCTGGCCCCACCCTCACTGGGCAGCTTCCAGCATAATTAAAGCATGCTTTTATGTAAGGGTCTGGTCACAGCTGTTCATATACTCCTAGTATGCCATAGTTTAAGAAAAACTCAGTGAAGGCAATCAGATAGCTCTGAAACCAGCTTGCTTATGGGGTGAAGGTCATCAATTGCCTTATTCCGTGCTACTCTTTGCACTCTCATTGTTTACCCTATTGTAAAATGCTCTCGGGACATATTGTCCCAGTTACCTGTGCTCACAGCAACACTTTGACCTATGTTTCTACTACCCTCTAAGGGGAGAAAATGGGCAGGTATTACTGTTTCCCAGCAATTGCTATTCTGAGTTACAGTATGCTACCTCTCTTACTGGATATAATATACAGTGGTACCTTGGTTCTCAAACTTAAACTGTTCCAGGAGTCCATTTGACTCTCAAAACCATTTGAAAAGAAGGTGCAGCTTCCATTTGGCTGCAGGTGCTTCCAGAACATCCGAAAAACATTTGCAAACCAAAACACTTACTTCTGGGTTTGTGGCATACGGGAGCCGATTTGTTCGACAGCTAAGCCGTTTGGGAACTAAGGTACCACTGTATAGCCATTCATGACTAGTAGCCATACATGAAAGAAAGTGATCTTTCAAGTAACATGATCACAGGCCACAAAGACTTTAAAGGAGGGGTCGGCAACCTGCAGCCCATGGGCCACAAGCAGCCCACGGGGGTCGTTTAAATGGCCCACGAGCCACTGCCAAATCGAGCTGCCTGCTCGGCGAGTCCCCACACGCTGCACTAAACTGGCACAGCGCAGCGCGGGGACTTGCTTCCATGGCACCGGAAATCGTATCTGCACATGCATAGATGCCAAAAATCACATCTGCGCATTCGCATTCGCACATGCGCAGACGCGATCCGGCCCACAGAGCAATCTCCGCGGGAGTGAACCAGCCCAGGCAAGGTAAACTTTGCCAACCCCTGCCTTAAAGGGTCCTAACCCTTTAACTGGGTCCTTATTTATTTATTAAATTTGTATACCACTCTTCATCCGAAGATCACAGGGCAATTCACAACATAAAAATACAAATATATGGTCAAGGAGCCAGTCTACCTGACAAAGGAGTGGTGTACAGTGGTACCTCAGGTTACAGATGCTTCAAGTTACAGACTCCACTAACCTAGAAATAGTACCTTGGGTTAAGAACTTTGCTTCAGGATGAGAACAGAAATTGCATGGCGGCGGGGGGAGGCCCCATTAGCTAAAGTGGTGTCTCAGGTTAAGAACAGTTTCAGGTTAAGAACGGACCTCCAGAACAAATTAATTTTTTAACCCGAGGTACCACTGTAATATGATCCAACTGCATAGTTGCAGTCAGTTATCTTGTGGCTCCATTTTGGATCAACAGCAAAATCTGGGCTGTTTCTCTTTTTAAAGGCAGAATGACACACAGCAAAACATTGCAATAGTCTGAATGGGAGGTTTCCAGCGCATGGGTGACTATGACCCAACTATCTCCATCCAGGTAAGGTTGCTGAACTTGATAGAAAGAAACTGCAAAGGCCTCTTGAACCTCCAGTGACGATGCTGGATCAATAACTGACCCCAGACTGTGAACCTGATCCTTTAGAAGGAGCGCAACCTCTACGGAGAACTTGGGTCTAAGAGTAACCTACTGAAAGCACCTTCGTCTTATCTGGATCAAGTCTATTCACCCTTATCCAGCCCATGCTTCAGTACACCCACAGCCTTCCCTGCAGCTGATGGAAAACAGAGGGAAAGCCAAGAGTAGACCACATAATGGTGACACCTCCACCCACATCTCCAGATGACCTCTCCTGGGAGTTCCCTGTAGATCAGTGGTGGGGAACCTCAGGCCCATAGGCCAAATGTGGCCTTCTATGTGGAATTCCTCTGCAACTGGTATTTCTCCCTTCACATCCCAAATAATCAAAATCCTAGCATTTATTAATTTCTAGGGTTTGGGGGTGTGTGTGTACCCCTAATCTAGAACAGTATAATGGAAGAGGACACTCACTCTCACACACCCCTTAAGTAAAGTAGGTGCAAACTCTGCTGAAATCTCTTCATCTTCCTGAGAAAGAGGCAGGGGGAGGGGAAACAGCTCCTCTTGCATTATCCAGAAAGCTGAGGGCAGGATTCTGCCCAGCATAATGAAAATCAATAGATTGCGTGAGAAGAGTTTCATGAAAGCAGTTTCACTCCCAGTAATGTGCGTGCTTCTGTCCAATTTGGAGTTCCAGATGTTGAAATCTCAGCTTAGAATTTGACTTCTAACTCCTCCTTGTGGGTGGAAGCAAGGAAAACTGCCTTCTTCTATTCGCATGTTTCCAGGGAATACACCCCTCCTCCCTCTCCTTCTGGCCAATTTTCTCTCTCAGAAACAAACATTTCTTAGTGTCCTGGCTCAGCACAAATTGGCCGCACCTTCGCTAAATGCTGTGCAGGCTGGAAGAAAAAGGTCAGAGTCCTTTCTTGCACTCCAAACACTAACTCAGAGTTAATCTGTAACCAGTTCTATTCTTCAAGGCAGGCACAGCAACTTATTCTTTAGCACGTGACTAGACGATGGATCTATAATTATATTTTTTTTATTTCACCATTGGCCAAGATCTCAGTCTGCCTGTGCACTAGTCTCCTATCCTGCACACTCATGTCTCAGGAAGGATTGAAGGAAATTATGGACAAGAAGTTGGAAGAAGCTGGAAAGGCTGCTCCTGAAGACCAGTTGTTTATGCATGATGGGGGTTTATATCCTAGCATAGTCTGTTGTCCAGACACAATGAAAATTCTTGACACGTTTGAAGCTCGGAGTGATGATGTGGTATTAGTGGGATACGCCAAAACTGGTGAGTATGCTCATCTTGCAAGAAATACTTGGAGTGTGTGTGTGTGAGAGAGAATACTACTACTACTACTACTACTACTAATAATAATAAGCATTTATATTATAATATTAAGGTTCTCATTATAATTAGCACCACATCCTTTTTTTAATCAGCAGAAACTTAGTTGTGAAACATTTAATGAGCTGTCTTGGTGAAAGTGCCTCAAAAGAAAAAGAAAAAAACACTTGTATTTAAGACAGGGGTCAGCAAACTTTTTCAGCAGGGGGCTGATCCACTGTCCCTCAGACCTTGTGGCGGGGGGCTGGACTATATTTTTTTTCAGGGGGGGGGGAGAATGAATTCCTATGCCCCACAAATAACCCTGAGATGCATTTTAAATAAAAGGACACATTCTACTCATGTAAAAACACGCTGATTCATGGACCGCCCACAGGCTGGATTGAGAAGGCGATTGGGCCAGATCTGGCCCCCGGGCCTTAGTTTGCCTACCCATGATTTAAGAGAAGGGGTGGGGGGGTGGGGAGAAATACAGGGCCTGCAAAATGAGATTTTGCTATTTATGACTTTAAAAACCTCCTACATGTTAAATGATATGAATTAATAAGCATGAAAATAAAAATGCCGAGTTCTATAAGCATTACAATGAGATGCAGCATAGGTGTGTGGGGGGGCATTATCCATCCTGATCATGTCCTTGCATGCATACTGTTACACCCCAATCTCTGAGCAGTGTGAGATTCCAGGGGTTCCAGGCGCTTACCCAGGGTTCGTGTTTGTTTTGTTTCAATCTCAGTCTCAAACCTTTTATTGGCTATAGACAAAATCCCGAAGGGTTCAGTACAATAAAATTATTCTGCCCTGCTCAGCTCCATCACAACTTTACTTCTTGCAAAGCCCGTGGACCTAGAGAAACAGAGATATACAGGAAAACATAGATCTATAAAGGCAGAATTCAGAGGAACAGAGTGACAGTGGTGAAATAAAAAAATTAAGCCCCAAAGGGGGGATTGAAATAAAAAAATTAAGGTTATATATATATATATATATATATATATATATATATATATATATATGTAATAAATGTTCATAAATGTTCATAAATGTACCAACCAAGCACATACATAGATATGTGGACCACATGTCTGGAGCAGCACAGGAAGACCGCCCTGAAACCATTTTGAGTCCCAAACTGACCAAATGTTTTCTCTGCAAGGAGAGAGGGGGTGAGGGAACCTTCCCATTGTCTCAGGAAGTGGGTAATCACCATCTCAAAGGAATGGCCAGACTACCAGGAAAGGCAATCAGATAAGGCATTATCAGATAACCTGGCAGACAGGGAAAACAACATTCAATTTTTTGTTGTAGACCACCTTTTCTGTGATGTATGTATGCTGTATGGTGGGGTGGTCTTGAGCACCAGGGAAGGCAATTTAAAATGTCTATGTAAGGGCAGGCACACCTTGGTTCTGGGTCCTCCTCCTTACCTGCGTGTGAGGAAGGCACTCTGTTGCAACAGTTCAATAAAGATCAGGCTTACTAGCTGCTTTGCTTCTCAATATTCTCTGGTTGACCTCTGTTATTTTCTCCTACTGATGGAGAACCTACAACGGACTCTATAAGGGCTCTTGTGTCCCCCATAAAGGAATAAGGGCAGATTTTGTTTATTACAGAGGGGACCCTGATCTGAATTGGGAGAGGTTAATGGACATCATTCTTAAGTTAGGTCTAGGGGAAAGAACCAGTCAGCCTCATTATCACCCCTGCAAAAACACACACACACACAAAAACAAAACCCAATGCAAACTACTGCACATGTATGGTCTTATCTATGTTGTAAAAGGTAAAGTAAAAGGACCCCTGACAGTTAAGTCAAGTCACATACGACTCTGGGATTGCGGCGCTCATCTCGCTTTACAGGCTGAGGGAGCCGGCATTTGTCCACAGACAGTTTTTATGGGTCATGTGGCCAGCATAACTAAGCCGCTTCTAGCGCAATGGAATACCGAAACCAGAGCAGCGCACGGAAACTCCTTTTACCTTCCTGCTGGAGCAGTACCTATTTGTCTACTTGCACTTTTTGGGGTGCTTGGCAGGAGGTTGGCATGAGCTGGGACTGAGCAACGGGAGCTCATCCCACTGCAGGGATTCGAACAGCCGACCTTCCGATCAGCAAGCCCAAGAGGCTCAGTGGTTTAGACGACACTGCCACATGCGTCCCCATAGCACCACCTGCTATGCTGTATTCGTCTGCAAAACAAAACAACCTACCCCTTTTGGAGTCTCCCTGAACATTCAATTTGATTGTACGCGGGTGGCACTGTGAGTTAAACCACAGAGCCTAGGGCTTGCAGATCAGAAGGTCAGCAGTTAGAATCCCCACGACAGAGTGAGCTCCCATTGCTCGGTCCCTGCTCCTACCAACCTAGAAGTTTGAAAGCACGTCAAAGTGCAAGTAGATAAATAGGTACCACACCGGCGGGAAGGTAAACGGAGTTTCCATGCGCTGCTCTGGTTTGCCAGAAGCGGCTTAGTCATGCTGGCCACATGACGCAGAAGCTGTATGCTGGCTCCCTCGGCCAATAAAGTGAGATGAGTGCCGCAACCCCAGAGTCGTCCGGGACTGGACCTAATGGTCAGGGGTCCCTTTACCTTTACTATTCTTTAACCTATATGCACACCACAACTACATTCAAATTCCATGGTTATGAATTTCGTTTCTGAAGATCCTTTGGCTGTGCAATAGTGATGCAAGGCCTATGTTACAGCAGGTATGAGGAGTCTCTTTCTGTGTTTTCTAACAGTTCTTTGGCATTCCTTCAGGTACTCACTGGGTTGGCCAGATTTTAAAAGAGTTGGAAGCTGCATCTGGAAAATACGATGAAGAAGAAATGAAGCGGAGGCAGCAAATAGAGAAAGAACTAAAATTAATGCCATACCTTGAATTTGGAGATCCCGGGAAGTTTGAGGTCAGTATTGGCGAGAATAGTGCATAGCTTGATGCATTTGAATGACATGAGAGATACCACATGGTCTTCTCCAGCCTCCAGAAATATGCAGTCAGTGTGATGAGTTAGTGCCATTGGGGTGGGTAGAGAGAACACATTGGTGTGGCTGGCTTCCCAGCTTTGAATTCAGTTTCTCCGTGCCAAAGCTCAACTCAGAACCTCTTCTGGGCATTTGTTTGGATGAGCTTGTAGAAGCCAGAGACAAAAACAAGTGACTTCAGCTGTGCCTTGTCTGGCTTCCTAATATTTAAGGCTGCAATCCTAACCCGATTTACCAGGGAGTGAACTCCAATGAATTCAATAAGACTTACTTCTGCATAGAAATGGTTACATTCAGAGTTATGTGAAGCAGCTCTCAATGTGTCAAACCTGCTGTGGATTATTCCTATAGTACAATCAAACCACCTTGCTATTTTTCACACAAAGGAATGTTAACATTTCACTTTTTTTCTAACATGTTACTAAAGAGGTTGAAGAAGTTACCTTCCAGAAGAGTGATAAAAACACATCTCATTCCTCAAAAGATTCCCAAATCTATTTTCCAAAAGAAGGCAAAGGTAAGTTCACTGCTTAAAGTTTCCTCCATCCATCCATCCATCCATCCATCCAACCATTTAGAATATTTATATACCACTTTTCATGAAAAATTCATCAAATTGGCTTACATACCAAAATATGGCAATGAACAAACTCTTGTTTCAGATTCTGGTCAGAATAAACTTTAGGTTTGTTTCATTTTTACAATGGAAAACTGTTTTATTCAAAACCAAGGGCAGAAGTTTTCAGTCTCCTTGTATAAGAGGGAGAAGAGAGCAGAGGTGCAGCCCATGAGTCTAAGGTTTGCTTTTAAAAAATAATGCTAAAGAATACCTTAGCATCATGCCCAGCCACTGAATGGTTGCATTCTGCATGGCAGAAGTTTTTCAGGGTCTCAAGCAGAGGCTTTTGCCATCTAAGGATGGCTTTCTGCTAAGGAGTCCCATCAGCCAAAGGATTTGCACTTGTTCAAAAAGTCTTTGCCTCTCTCTGTACATGCCCCATGTCCTCTCCAAATCTGCTCCAAAGGGTTGGGGGGAAACTCCAGAGTAGTTTAAGGGGGAGTACAAGGAAAGGAGAAGGTGAGGCCTTCTGTTGCACAAGCAGAAATCCTTGTGCTGATGGAACAGTGGCTTTGGGGCTACATTGGATTCCACCCTGATGCTGTAATCCTGTACAATTCTTACCTGGGATTCTGAGGAATTGACTTCCATGTTCAGCGAACAATTTCTAACAATGAGCTAGGAGCTCATCTCATTATTATTATTTTTTAAGGGGTTTGTCCCCTTGTTTTATACTCTTTCTCTAAACTTCGTCATATTAATTCATGGCCAAATACACGAATATTTTCATACTACGGATTAAAGAAAAAGTTTAGATGATTTATGTTTTTGGTGTTATGGGTATGAACTTTGTCCCTCTAGTTTTGCATATCTGTTCTGCCTCTTTCTGTTTTGAAGATCCTGGTTTTGTTTCGAAACCCGAAAGACACGGCTGTATCCTACTTCCATTTTTCCAAAGGCATGAGCATCGTCCCTGATCAGAAACCCTGGGATGAGTTCTTCTCAGAATTTATGAATGGAATAGGTATGTGCCTCTTCCATTCAGCCTATTAAATTCTAGACTAGGTACAACAGAAATATGAATTTGTAAGAAGAAGAAGAAAAGGTCATGTTGCTCTAAATCAGGGTTTCCCAACTTTTCCCTGACCGTGGCCCCCTTCCAACCTTGTTTCCTTCCTGTGGAAATGTTTTGTTTAAATGTTTTGTTTCTAAATAGAACATGTTTTATTTTAAATTTATACAAAATAAAATTACATAAAATGAAAGGAACTTAATGAAATTTTACTGAAGGGGAAAAATCATAGAGCTGGAAGGAACGACAAGGGTCATCTTTCTACTGCAACCCCCTGCAATGTAGGAAACTCAGCTAAAGCATGCATGACAGATGGCTATCCAACCTCTGCTTTGAAACCTCCAAGGAAGGAAAGTCCAGATCCTCCCAAGGGAGATCCATCTTCCATGTATTATAAAACGCAAACAACACTTATTTGACCCCAGTTATTTGATACAGAGGGGAAAACATCTGTAAGCATATCCTCCAACATTTCTCCAATGAAAATAGGGACGCCCTCTTCCATAATAATAATTTTACTATTTATACACCGCCCATCTGACTGGGTTGCCCTAGTCACACTGGGTGGCTTCCAACATATATAAAAACATAATAAAATGTTAAAAATTAAAAAACCACCCAACCTTCCCTATACAGGGCTGCCTTCAGATGGCTAGGGGATTGGATAACTCCATACCCTTCAACATTTGGTGAAAATAGGGACGTCCTAAGGAAAAGCGGGGCATTCCGGCATCAAACCAGAAACTGGGATGACTTCTGTAAATCTGGGGCTGTCCCTGGAAAACAGGGACACTTGGAGGGTCTGCAAAAGGCTCACAGAGAGTTCTGTATATATGGGAGAATTTTAAAAAGCAGGTGGTCCTTACTGACCTGGTGCAAAAAGATCTTGTCATCCAGAGTAGCCCTGGCTGTCTAGATGAAACACTATAGCCCCCCACACTTTTACCTGGGAGTAAGGCCCACTGAACTCAGTGCGGCTTTCTTCTGAGAAGACACTTATTTACTAGCAAGTCAGCAGCACCAGAGGAGGCTAGGCGCTGGGGCTGCAGAGCCAGGCTGATGCTGTCAACGGGCCCTGTGCCCCTTGGCAACATCTGAAGGCCCTGATCTGATTGGCGCTGAGGTGGATCGCACCCTGTGCCTTGCAGAATCAGGCCCAGGTTGCCACCTGGCCCAGCACTGGTGGCAGCTACAAGCAGTGGTCAGAACAGGTGCAATCGCGATCGTCCTCTCCTTCTGTAAGCAAACCAGGACTGCCCCAAGAAAATGCATGGGGCAAAAAGAAGTACTAGGTGGCCCCCTGGTGGGCTGCCCGCTTACCTGCTTGTGATTGGGCAAGTAGATAGCCAGCCAATCAGGATACACACACACACTTTTCTTTTTCACTTCCCTCTGTGCCCCCCCTTTACGTAATTTTCACCTGTGCCCCCCTTGGAATATCCTGGGGGGACGGGACAGGGGGCCATATAGTGCCTGGTTGGGAAACACTGCTGTAAACTGTTTGGAGTTTCACAAGTCTTCAGTAGAGCAGTTTTAGATTTGCAATTTTGCAAATACATTTTTTTTAAAGCACCAGAAATCTTGCATGGCATCATGAACAATACAGTGGTACCTCGGGTTACATACACTTCAGCTTACATACGCTTCAGGTTACAGACTCTGCTAACCCAGAAATAGTGCTTCAGGTTAAGAACTTTGCTTCAGGATGAGAACAGAAATCGGGCTCCGGCGGCGTGGCAGCAGCAGGAGGCCCCATTAGCTAAAGTGGTGCTTCAGGTTAAGAACAGTTTCAGGTTAAGAACGGACCTCCGGAACGAATTAAGTACTTAACCTGAGGTACAACTGTAAATGAATTTTTATACACCACACCTTTGCTGATTGGCTGACATATAGAATTTCAGTTTTGGAGAACAAGGCCAGACAATCTGCAATTTGTGTGGAAGCAGTCACCACAGGCAAAGCCAAAGTGGTCTAAGCTATGCATGGTGGTCTATACTTTCCAGAAAAGTGAATAAAGTGAAAAGAATTACATTTGAACTAGCGCGTATAATAAATATTGGTGCACACAATGCACAGGCACATAAGTGAAGTGCATTTGAAAACTATTATTAATTAATTAACCTCATGAATCATTGTAAAAGACATAACAGAGAGAACAGCTGGCCGTGAATTACAAGAAAACCAAAATAAAAAAAATCCTTCCTGTAGCACCTTAAAGACCAACTAAGTTAGTTCTTGGTATAAGCTTTCGTGTGCATGCACACTTCTTCAGATACACACTTCTTATCTGAAGAAGTGTGCATGCACACGAAAGCTTATACCAAGAACTAACTTAGTTGGTCTTTAAGGTGCTACAGGAAGGATTTTTTTTATTAAGAAAACCAAAGTCATGGTTTTCTCAAGAAACTACATAAGGCCCATAGATGGCGCATGGACAACCAGCTAATTGAACAGGTCAAAGTCCCTATCTGCCCGCGGACTGCCTTGCCAGAGTGGTGCATGCTCTGGTTGTCTCCCGCTTGGACTACTGCAATGCGCTCTACGTGGGGCTACCTTTGAAGGTGACCCGGAAACTACAACTAATCCAGAATGCAGCAGCCAGACTGGTGACTGGGAACGGCCGCCGAGACCATATAACACCGGTCTTGAAAGACCTACATTGGCTCCCAGTACGTTTCCGAGCACAATTCAAAGTGTTGGTGCTGACCTTTAAAGCCCTAAACGGCCTCGGTCCAGTATACCTGAAGGAGCGTCTCCACCTCCATCGTTCTACCTGGACACTGAGGTCCAGCACCAAGGGCCTTCTGGCGGTTCCCTCACTACGAGAAGCCAAGTTACAGGGAACCAGGCAGAGGGCCTTCTCGGTAGTGGCGCCCTTCCTGTGGAACACCCTCCCACCAGATGTCAAAGAGAACAACAACTACCAGACTTTTAGAAGACATCTGAAGGCAGCCCTGTTTAGGGAAGCTTTTAATGTTTGATGTATCATTGTATTTTAATATTCTTTTGGAAGCTGCCCAGAGTGGCTGGGGAAACCCAGCCAGATGGGCGGGGTATAAATAATAAATTATTATTATTATTATTATTATTATTATTATTATTATTATTCAAATATCTTGGCCTTATTTTCCAATTTATGGGGTCATGGGGAGCACACCAGAAATGTGCAAAAGAAAAAGCATCCCAAAGTGCCGAAATTCTGACATGTTTTTTCTACACAAAAGGTGGTAAACATATACCATCGGTCCTGGAAGTGTTCCAAGCTAAACCCCTCACACAGTTATTATACAGGGCTCAGACTTGGACCTTGGATCTACGGAAGCTGTCCAATCAAAGTTTTTAAGGCAATTTTTCTCTGTACCACCCTGTATCCCAAACGCCTAGAGCAGTGGTGGCCAAACTTGGCCCTCCAGCTGTTTTGGGACTACAATTCCCGACATCCCTGACCACTGGTCCTGTTAGCTAGGGGTGATGGAAGTTATAGCCCCAAAACAGCTGGAGGGCCAAGTTTGGATACCACTGGCCTAGAGGCTAGTCTTCCCTCAGTAGAATTACGGATTTGGCGTAAAAGACATAACATAGGACCATCAGCAAACAAGATCCATGGAAGACATTTTGAGAAACATTTTCACATGCTACCTTTCCAAACATTAGCTTGCGTAAGCAAATGTTACTTGTGGAAAATGAATTCAGATTTTACATAAAAGCCTTTATCATTGTCTTATCAGAGATTTGTTACATGAATAAAATGTTCTGCTTTCTTCTTAATAGTTCCCTACGGCCTTTACTTTAATCATATCATTGAATGGAACAAGTATCTGGATGACAAAAATATTATGTTTATTACCTATGAGGAACTAAAAGAGGTAAATAACACTTTTTAAATTTTATTTTTAAATTTTTAAAGCATTTCTAATGGAGAGTGTGTGAAGGAAATTGAAACAGGATTTAAATCATGGTTTCTGCTCATCTCTACCCTCTTTAACTGGTAAACAGCTCATGAATGTTTTCTTTCAAAATACAACTTTTGGATTTGTTAAATCTTATTTTGACTGGATTTCTGTAAGTCACTGAGGACTATTTCTTCATAGACAGTTCCAAACAATTACAGCTTGCAAGGAAAGACACATCTGGAAACAATAATAAGGTCACATGTTTTTCTGTTACAAAACATATTGTTTAGTAGTCAAAGAACAACTGAGCAGGATTGAAGAAAGTTATGTGCTGGTTGCAACTCTTGTGTAGAATGCAGAACAAAAACAGGAACTGGCGATCTGGAAAAGTTTCATGAGGACACAATATTTTTCACTTGTGACACCTTGTTTTCTTTATCCAGAACACAACTTTGGGAATAAAAAAAATAGCTGAATTCTTTAATTTTTCTGTGACGGAACAAGATATTCAGTCCATTATGGAGAAGACCAGTTTCAACAGCATGAAAGAAAAATCCAATGAAACCCATGGAAAAATGGGCAACACTCTTTTCCGTAAAGGTAACATTCTTATACAGGGGTCAGCAAACTTTTCCACCGGTGGGCCAGATCGCCTGCGCACAGGAAGCTGTGGCTGCATCCCGGACGTCAGTCCCCGTGTGGAGCTAAACAGTGCACTGCCCCGGTTTAGCTCCATGCAGGGACTGACTGAGTGGGCGGCAAGGGCCAGGGGCCAGTTTAATGACCCCCTTGGGCTGAATCCAACCCGCAGCCCATGGTTTGCCAATCCCTGTTCTAATATGTTAAATTACTATCATCAACAGTACATACCTTGCTTCTCTAGTACGTTTTCTTCCAGAAACATTGTGCAGAATGAGAAGTAAGCCTATAAGTGGAATGTTTTAAAGTAAATCTATAACTGTAGCACAGTCTTATGACTGGATTGTACCACTCTAGTATGTAGATCGGGATTGTATGTTTCAGTGAAGCTCTATTGAGGGAGAGAAACCACACCTCCGTAGTGCTTCAGTTACATCAGGTAGAAAGTAGCCTAGAATCTGTTGTTTTCATGAATATGCCACAAACCTACCTTTCCTCTTGGATTTCAGGGCTCTGCTTACAGTTTTTCCACATGAATACATCCACATATTTAGTGAATGTTGGTTGTTCTGTTTTCATCATTTACAGTATAAGCTGTTTAGATATTTTTATTACGTTAAGTGCTATAGCATTTTAATGATCATAACCATAATGATAACAATAATTTATTAAATTTGTACACTGCCCTTCATCCATAGATTTACAATATAAAAAACACAAAATACATAATGAAAATAGGAATAAAAATAAGAATCCTCCCACCCACAACACATTTAAAAAGGCATTGGATGTCAATCAGCTCAAGGTCTGGTTTAAGTGGAAAGTTTTTGCCTGGCGCCTAAAGGTATACAATGAAAGTGCCAGCCAAACCTCCCTTTGGAGAGCCACTGCAGAAAAGGCCTGTTCTCGTGTTGCCACTCCACAGACTTTTCGTGGAGAGGGCACACGAAGATGGGCCTTAGATGATGAGTGCAGGGTCTGGGTCAGTTCATGTAAGGAGAGGTGGTTCTTGAGGTATTGCGGTCCTGAGCCAAACATATTTATCATAATATATTTTTGCCTCTGAAGGGCACCCTCTCAACAAAACATTCATGGTGGATTGCAGTAAAACAACAACAACAACAAACCATCACTACCAACAACGAGGTGTCCATAAAACCATAATCAGTATGAAACAATCCCAGGCTGCAATTGTATTCATTCTTACCACTCAGTTTCATACCACTCAGTGCAACATTCTTTGGAGCTCTAAAATAAGTAAGCACATATTGCAAGATGGCAACCCACAAAAGCTCACTGAAATGAAATATTCTACAGCCCTATACAGGCATTCACCCAAATGTGTGTGGGCTGAAAATCGGCAGGAGACAATGCAGTATCCCTGCCCAACTTCCTGATCACAGGGGATCCCAGTCCCAAGGAAGATGCTAAGTGTGTTTACCAAAACATATTAACAACCCCCCTTCAAACTTTCCCTGCTACAGGTGGGGACACTAGGGACTTTGTTTTCCTGTGCACCCTTGTCCCCTCCCGACTTTTAGCCCGTGTGTGTGTGTCCCAGACAGCAGAAGAGGGCTTTTGCTGTAACAAGCAGCAAAGGGGCCAAGTGAACCTGACTTGGGGAGCTGCTTTACATTTTAGGCACCTGAAAAGGTCCAGTTTCGGGGGCCCATCTGGCGGTAGTTGTGGAGAATTAAAAGCAGGGGCTCATTTAAGATAACACTTCCATGTGTCTGATAAAGTGACTCCAGTTACCTGAAAGCTCATGGCACAATAAATCTCTCTCTCTTGTACTATAATCTTTATTATGTTTTACATTTGCAGGCATAGTAGGTGACTGGAAGAGTGTCTTCTCTGAGAGCCAGAATGAAGAAATGGATAGAAAATTTGAGGAGGCTGCAGGAAGAACTAAGCTTGGAAAGATGTTGAAGTACGACCTATATTGCAAGAGCTAAGGAGGGCAATGGTGCTACAGTTGTCTCATGCCTTCTGTTTTGTCCATAAAGGAAGACATGTTTGGGTTGGTTTTGTTAAAGGGAAGTCTTTCTGGTATATGCCCCTCTCCATGCCCATAATAAAATGGATAAATTTTTCATAGTAAAATTTATTAAAATTTCTTTTTTCAAAGTGTGAACTATTTCCAACAGTTTTTATTATCTCTGAACTGAAACTGTACTTACAGGACCAGGCATCAGGTTCCCATCCCCCAACTCATGCAAATAAGAGTCCAATGAG
Source organism: Podarcis liolepis (assembly GCF_965112155.1). Lineage (NCBI taxonomy): Eukaryota > Metazoa > Chordata > Lepidosauria > Squamata > Lacertidae > Podarcis > Podarcis liolepis. Next base: position 74,725,855 of record NC_139557.1, read on the forward strand.
GCTGGTTTGGGGGGGGGGGTCAAAACAGGCCGCAACATTATTGAATACAAAGGCTTGGGCATGGGACAATCAAAATACTTCTGGCCCACTGGCCGGAAGTGAGGCGTGGTCAGTCCAGATGGGGGTTCCTAAGACTTACATCAAATAGGGTTGTCGGAATTGGGGGTTGAAAAGCCAGCAGGCTCGGCCCCACCCAGAGCGTCTCCCCTCTCAGCCTTGCCGCTGTGGAGATCCATCAGTCATCCTCCTCTGACATGCGTTTGTGACTCAAGCTGCAGTGCATGCACAACAGATCAGGCTTGAGGCATGGATACAATACTAAGCTATGCATTTATTCTACATAAATCAGGACACAGGAAAACATGGCCTCTCTCCTTGCCGTCTTCTCAGAGAGAGAAAAAAACAAAAGCAACGGGATACCCCAGCATTTGGAGGGGCAGGCAGAGACTACAACCTCCCCTCCATCCAAAACAAAGGATTGACCCAATGCCCAAACTGGTTGTGACAATTGCTAGGAGGTAAGCAAAACCACCAGGTCGGTGCCAATTAGCCCGGTGGGCAGATTCCTACCCGGCCCCATAAAGAACAGCGACCACCATAGCCACAGCAAAGTCATTGACTATCAGCTTAAACTGAGGGTGGGTGGGCAGGGAAGAAAACCCGGCGAAGGAACAAACAGGTAGTGCCCCAGGTGTGGGCTGCTTAAATGGGCAATGGGTGGATCTGAGGGAAGCCTACCTGCTCTGTCGGCTCTGCCCCCTGGCTCAGCCCAAGTCCCCAGCCTGCATCCCCATTCACCAAAGCCGGGTGCAGGCTAGGATCCAGTTCCTGATAGGCAGAGGGGGCTTAAGCCCCCACCGTCTACCAAGTAGGGCACCACTGTTTCAGTTCCCTCGTCGGGGCCCCTGTGAAGCCTCTGCCATCCTGTAACGCTGCCACACAAAGAGGGGTGAGCAGACTTGTGTGGTATCATTCACCTAATTCAGGCACCCCCAAACTCGACCCTCCAGTTGTTTTGGGACTACAATTCCCATCATCCCTGACCATTGGTCCTGTTAGCTAGGGATGATGGGAGTTGTAGTCCCAAAACCTCTGGAGGGCCTCAAACATTTGGGATGCCTGACCTAATTACTAGAACAGAAAGAAGAAAGACTTCCTAAGCTGGAAAATGTTTAAGAATTTTAATTTCCATTTTTAAATTTGGTATAATGATTTTGAAGACTACTTTTTTGAGCAGATTATGTTTTGCATATGACAAATTTAAAAGTTAAAAAATAGAGTGATAGATGTATCTGGACTGGAGACAGATATGAATAACTACTAGATTTCACATATTCAGAAATGGAGGTTCTATCGCTTTGTCCCAAAAGTCTTGGTGAAAGCAGTTTGCTGGAATCTGCACAGTACCTAACTGTGGGATGTATCATCACTGAAGCAGTCAAATGCAACATTTTCCTTTTGCCTAGAGTGGACACGCAGGGGAATGTGGCTCCAGTTCCTGTCATAGCTGCTCTGGAGTCTCCTCCCCTTGTGTGTGACAGGTAGATGGGCGTTGACCTCCTCTTCTGGCTCTTCCTTACAGAGGACAGAAAGTCTGCAGCCCAGCTCAGACTTCTTTTCTCCACAAATGTAAATGTAAGCACAAGATAAAGCCTACCTTTAGATTACTGCTGTGAACTGAATGTAAGTCAACTTTACTCTTACTTTTAAAGAAGACTGTTGTGTTGTTGTTGTTATTATTATTATTATTATTATTATTTTAAAAGGGAAATAAAGGGGAAACTTACCAGGAACAAGCCAGACCAGACAAGCCAGACTACATTGCTTAATTTAAAGGATTCTAACAAATCATCAACTTGCTTCCAGCAATCTGCAATGGAATGTGCTCTGCTGTTTGCTCAAGTAGCGTGAGTGAGGAGGGATAATATTTAATCAATATATCCTCTCCTACCTTCCTCAACATTCTCACACTAAGATGTGGAGATGGCAAGAATCCAGGCTATTACACAAATTCATAGAGAATAAGGCTACTAGTCAAAATGACTACCACTCTACCTCCACGGTCAGGGGCAGCATTTGAATCCCATTTGCAGGCAAACAAGAGCAGAAGAGGGCTGTTGCCTTCCTGTGGTTGCTGGTGGGCTTCCCATGGGGGCTTCAGAGGCTTCTGTGGGAAACCACACACCAGACTAGAGAGGCAAGAGCTCTTATGTTTCATAGGCCCTGGGGCGCCAAACGTCAAAGGGTGGGGTTTAAGTTCCGGGAAAACCAAGTTACAGCATTTAAAACAAAGTTTTTGTGTAAGGGTGTGGAACCAAAAGTTCATACCTTCCTAGTGTGTAAAAGTTTAAGCAAACCTCGTCAGATAAATAGATAGCTCTCTTGAGACAGCAGCAGAAGTCACCACCTGATATGGAATAAAAGTCTTCAACTTCATATTACTCTTTGTGCTGTCTTATGGTTTATCTTCTTGTAAAACACTGCTAGAAAATAACACTCCAGTTGCTTGTACTCACAATACAATTTCACTAGTGTTCCTACTGCCCTGTAGAGAGAACAACTTGTTAGGTATTTTTGTTTCCCAGCAACTGCTTTTCTGAGGTATGCTGCCTCTCTTACAGGAGATAATGTATAGCCATGCCATGACTGGTAGGGGGGGTATATATGGTAGAAGCTGATCTTTCAAGTAAACTGGTCCCAAGTCAGGTTAAAAGGATAATAAACATCCCCTTAAATTGGCCGAACAAAGCAGTAGTGCAATATGATCCAACTGCCCAGTTCCATTAGTCATTCTGCAGAATCTGGGCTGTCCTTAAAGCAACCTGCCATATACCATGTCACAATAGTCTGAATAGGAGGTGACAGTGACCAAGCTATCTCAATCCAGGTACGGTTGCTGCTGGCATTTCAGCTGAAGCTGATAGAAAGAAACCAAAGAGGTCCCTTTAACCACTAATGACAAAGCTGGGTCAGTAACTGACCCCAGGATGTGAACCTGATTCTTTAGATGGAATGCCAACCCTGTTCAGAACAGATTGATCTCCATTCAGCTGGGTGTATGAATCACCCACCTACAGCACCGTCATCTTGCCTGGATTGAGTCTATTCACCTTCATTCAGCCCATTGCCACGCCCAAGCATTGATTCAGGACACCCACAGCCTCCCCTGCATCTGACGGAAAAGAGAGGGAAAGCTGAGTGTCACCCATATACTGGTGATATCTCCACCCACATCTCTAGATGACCTCTCCTGGGAGTTCCCTGTAGATCAGGGGTGGGGAACCTCAGGTCCACAGGCCAAATATGGCCCCGAAGCCTCTTTATCTGGCCCTTGGGACTCTCTCCAGGCCATATCCCTCCCCAGCTACATACTCCTCTCCTCAAACCACCCCCCTCACAGGCCTTGTTTCATATCCTTCATGAGGGTTTCTATCTGGCTGGACTCTGATAATGACTCTGGCTTGCCTGGATAAATGCTAAAGTGGGCTACGTGCAGGTGTATCTACTGTAGAAAGGTAAAAATTTGCATTCATTGCTCTGTCTATAGTGGTAACTCGGTTAAGTACTTAATTCATTCCGGAGGTCTGTTCTTAACCTGAAACTGTTCTTAACCTGAAGCACCACTTTAGCTAATGGGGCCTCCTGCTGCTGCCGCACCGCCGGAGCACGATTTCTGTTCTCATCCTGAAGCAAAGTTCTTAACCCGAGGTACTATTTCTGGGTTAGTGGAGTCTGTAACCTGAAGCATATGTAACCTGAGGTACCACTGTACTTTGGCCTCTCACTCTGCCCAGCACTGGCATGTGGCTCCTGTAATGTTGCAGGAACGTCACCCTTGAGCTGCAAAGGTTTCCCAACAGCAATGTCAACATTATGTAGCTCAAGAGAAAGAACAGAAATCTGTAGGGCCTCAAAGCACAATTGTAAAGGGGGTTGAGCAACAATCCCATCTTACTCAACTCACCCGCCAAATAGGAGTGGAACGACTGTCAAGTGCTGCCTCTCACAACCAGCTTGGAGAGCCTCTGCAGAGTGGTATAGTCAATGGCTTAGAAACCCCTGAGAGGTCCAAAGGAAACAAACAAACAAACAAACAAACAAACAAACACACAAACACCCACCCACACACCTGCTTTGCCAGCAAAGGTTATCCCATAGGGCAAAAAGGCAGATTCTATCTCAAAACTAGGCTTATTGTCATTACTAAGGAGGCAGATTTGGTCTCTGGCTGATCATGGCTTCTCAATGACTAACTGCAACTTTTCATTGTTTACCACACTTATACACAAATCTCTCTCCCCTGCTCACACACATAAGGACTGTTTTCCGAACTCCAAAACTAATTCTAATTCTGAAATGTGTGTTGGGAATGCAGGCAACATTTCAGTAGCTCCACTGCTGGGCACTATGCCTCTGAATACCAACAGCTGAGAATCGCAAGTGGGGCAAGTGGACTCATGTTCTGCTTGCAGGCTTCCCTTTGCTATCTGATTAGCCACTGTGAGAACCCGATGCCAGGTAAGATGAAATTTGAACTGATTCAGCAAAACCCTTCTTAATGCTGATGACTTCTGAAAGAATTGGCAGCCCAGATGCAGTGCCGGATTTACATATAAGCTAAACAAGCTATAGCTTAGGACCCCATTCTCTTGCCCCCCCCAAAAAAAAAATTAAAGGAAAAAAACCTGGATGTACCTTTCCAAAATATAAGATAAGAAACAAATAAAATAAAACCTACATACAGCAACAGTGTTTTGTGTTGTGTAGGCTTCTATTTTGTTATGTGCAAATGGCTTTAGATACCAATTAGGTCCATAAATTACCATATAGCATATATTCAACACAAAAAACAGCAACAATTTGTTGTTGATAAAGGACAGCTGGACATGATAAAGGATCCCATTACCTTCAGTAGCTTAGGGCCTCATCAAACCTAAATCCGGCCCTGTCCAGATGTCAAGTTAACTGGAGTTAACATAAGCTTACTAGATGTTTTTCAATGAATCCGGGGACACTTTTCAACTTCAATGGATTTTATATGGGGACTGATTTGTAAATCCAGGGACTATCCCCAGGAAACGGGGACGTCTGCTAACTTTAAGTTAACATGCAATGGGAATGCAAAGGCTAGAGATGTTTTCTAGACATCTTCCAGCAATTTTGGTTAAACAATAACTTTACATTCTGAATGCCTCAGCAGATACAAATTGCAACTGTGGTAATCTATTAACTTTGTTCTGTTTGGGCAGAATACAGAAAATATTAGTTTTCTTGAAGTGCCCGTCCCATCAGACACAAAGATGGCCATGAGAGGTAAACATGGGATTGAAGTTACAGACAACATGTTGGCTGATGGTGTCAATCTAGCTCCAGAAGATAAACTGTTAACCTATGATGGGATTTTGTATCCTGCTGTTGTTTGCAAGCTAGAAAATTTCCAAGCCCTTGAAACCTTTGATGCCAGAATGGATGATGTGATCCTGGTAGGATATCCTAAAACAGGTGAGTAGCCGTCTTTTCCACCCTAACAAAAATGTCTTATGAAAGGTAGTATATGAAGAACATAACCATACATGGAACATATTCAGTATAAAAAACAATTTATAAAGGTGCAGTTACATATAGCAAAGGTTTTATGATGAATCTATATAGCCCAACCACAATGAGGAAGGAGTCATGGGAGGAGTACTTATATGACTCTCCCTGTTTATATACTCAAAAAATGGAGAACTGTCTGATTTGACTTCACCCCCAGACTACACATTCATGTTTGATCACTGATAATTAGAATCATAGAGTTGGAAGAGACCACAAGGGCCATCGAGTCCAACCCCCTGCCAAGCAGGAAACACCATCAGAGCACTCCTGACATATGGTTGTCAAGCCTCTGCTTAAAGACCTCCAAAGAAGGAGACTCCACTACATTCCCTGGCAGCAATTTCCACTGTCAAACAGCTCTTACTGTCAGGAAGTTCTTCCTAATGTTTAGGTGGAATCTTCTTTCTTGTAGTTTGGATCCATTGCTCCGTGTCCGCTTCTCTGGAGCAGCAGAAAACAACCTTTCTCCCTCCTCTATGTGGCATCCTTTTATATATTTGAACATGGCTATCATATCACCCCTTAACCTCCTCTTCTCCAGGCTAAACATGCCCAGCTCCCTTAGCCATTCCTCATAAGGCATCGTTTCCAGGCCTTTGACCATTTTGGTTGCCCTCCTCTGGACACCTTCCAGTTTGTCAGTGTCCTTCTTAAACTGTGGTGCCCAGAACTGGACACAGTACTCCAGGTGAGGTCTGACCAGAGCAGAATACAGTGGCACTATTACTTCCCTTGATCTAGATGCTATACTCCTATTGATGCAGCCCAGAATTGCATTGGCTTTTTTAGCTGCCGCATCACACTGTTGGCTCATGTCAAGTTTGTGGTCAACCAAGACTCCTAGATCCTTTTCACATGTACTGCTCTCAAGCCAGGTGTCCCCCATCTTGTATTTGTGCCTCTCATTTTTTTTGCCCAAGTGCAATACTTTACATTTCTCCCTGTTAAAATTCATCTTGTTTGTTTTGGCCCAGTTTTCTAATCTGTCAAGGTCGTTTTGAAGTGTGATCCTGTCCTCTGGGGTGTTAGCCACCCCTCCCAGTTTGGTGTCATCTGCAAATTTGATTGGGATGCCCTTGAGTCCATCATCCAAGTCGTTGATAAAGATGTTGAATAAGACCGGGCCCAAGACAGAACCCTGTGGCACCCCACTAGTCACTCTTCTAATAATTCCATTATTGATCTAGTCAAAATAAAGTCAAGATTAAAGGTTCATTTATAATAGAACGTCCAAAATTCAGAATTGACGTATGGGCATCACGACTCTGTTCTCCACATCTTTAGATCATTTGCTTCTCCCCTCTCCCACACCCTGGTGACACCAATGTGCACATGTAGTTTGATAAAACACTTCAACAAAAACAAAGTTGTTGTGCTTGTACATGCAACTACAGCACAATTTATTTTCTGTGGGGCTGTTACTGTGCCCACATGTCCATTCAAAAAGAGTCTTGACAGAATTGTATGTGCAATTACATCAAGTTTGCTTTTTTGAGATGTCCTCAATGTCAATTTATTCATATATCAACTTATCAGTATCAATTATCATGTAATGTGAAGGGAGCAGGATGACCAATGAACTGAAGCACATATCTGCAATATTCAGAAAGAAAAAAATGGGAACATTGGTGAATTCCTAATGCATTGGTTCCTTTAGAAAGTAAACCAATTGCTTCAACATTCTGGCATCTCAACAAGTCCAATTAATCCAGAACTCCAAAAGTTCAGAAAGATCTCAAGCTTTGAGAGAAAGCAAAGCCGACCAATTCACCCATCCCTAAGTCACAGTGCTGTAGTCCCCATCTGTCAGTCAGTAGGGGTGACACACGGATATTACCTGTATAACCACAGGTAATACAGGTTTTCTGAGGTTTTCTGGTCCATAACTGCCCATGCTATCATTGGTGAGAAGTCACCAGTAAAGGATACCAGGGGACATTTGTGGGCAGTGTCCTTGAGCAGCAGGGATTTTCATGAGCAAAATATTTAAAAGCAGCATGAAGCCAGAGTGGTCATGTGTGCCAGTCTCAAGTACATACATAAGACATAAGCCATCTGCTTCAGGTACAAATTGGCTTGAAACCATGCTCAGCGGCTTGGAAATCAGAGCTGGGAAATATACAGAAGAGGAAAAGGAAAGAAGAAAGGCTATTGAAGAGGAATTATCAGTGCCTTCACGCCTTGAGTTTGGAAATCTAGATGCATTCAAGGTTAGTTCATCAGCAATCAGCACATTACTGACTTTATTTCATCTCTGAAAAGCATTTTAAGCACAGTTGTTTTTTAAAAAACACCTATTATTATTATTATTATTATTATTATTATTATTATTATTATTCTGCACCCATCATGCTAGGTTTCCTCAGATACTCTGGGCAGCTTACAGGAAATATAAAAACACGTGGGTGACTGTGCACACAATAAAAGAGTTGTATTTATCACATGACGCATATTCAATTTTCTCCAGAGAAATGGTAGCTATGCCTGAAAGCGATAATTTGTGAAGGGCCCTTTGTATGTTGTCAACACTTAGGAACCGAGCAGGCGAGGAATTAAATAAATAGAATAAAAATACTTCTAGTGAAAGATCTGGAATGAAATGTTTCTGTTACATGCAATTTACAATGTAGTGAAGAAAGGAATGGATTGACCACAGTGCTTATTTCCTATCTTATTTAAGAGGATGACGAAATTACCTTCCAGAAGGATCATAGTAACTCATCTCCCTCCTCATTTACTACCCAAATCTATTTTCAAAAGTAAAGCCAAGGTGAGTACATACATCTTATAGTCTTTCAGCTATAATTCCTTTACAGCAGCATTCACTTAAATGTTATTTCAGAGCATTATAAGCACATTCTTAAAGCGTGATTTATATCTTTGTGTTTCAGATACTGGTGCTGATTCGGAATCCAAAGGATACAATGGTGTCTTATTTTCATTTTAACAATAACCTTTCTGTCCTTCCTAATTCAACATGGGATGCATATTTCACAGATTTTATGGATGGAAAAGGTATCCTTCTTATTTTGAAAAAAATCATGCAAGAGTAGTTCACAGGATGGGAAGAGGTCCTGCATCTGTCCCCCCCCCCCCATTCTGATGTCCAGGTGGCAGAAGAAGCTGGGAGTGTTAAGCTTTGGTTAATATGCCCACTGAATCCTTTCCTAGGGACTTAGGACCTAGACACTGTCATGAATGCTATGGCAACCTGTTGACTTGACTACTGTAATGTGCTTTAGCTGGGGTTGCCTTTGAAAATAGGCCAGCATCTTCCATCTGTCCAGAATCTAGCAGCATGACTCGTGATAGTGGACCTTCATGAGCTGTGCTGTTTCCCAATTTGTATCTAGGCTAATTTCAAAGTGCTGGTTTCAACATTTAAAATCCTACACGCAGGCACATGCATTCTTAAACATCAGTGTCCGCATGCATGGGAAAGCAGATCCAATGAGCGTTCCCACATGTGTGTATGCAGGTGAGTTTATGTGAGTACGCTAGCAGAGAGCCTGCTAAGTGTTAAAATGTTGATATCGTGCAGCTTTCTTCTCCTTTTTATCCAGTGTGTTGGGGCTCCTACTTTGACCATATCTCAGAATGGGACAAGTACATTGATGATGAAAATGTCATGGGCATATGTTACGAGGAACTTAAGGAGGTGAGGTTAACATTAGCCCCAGGGATATCAAAACTAGGTTTCTTTGTGAAATGCTGTCAAAGAGATAAATGCACAAGGACACTTTATACGTGTCCTGTCCGTGAGGAGTGCGTACGGACTGTTAGGATCGTCCTACTCTCGTGTAGGACCCTGGTAGAGACACATGCCCAACTGGCATGTTCTCTCCCTCCTGGTCTGTTGTTCGGGAGCTTCCAAAGTTTCTTCAGCCCAAACATCACAGTGACTGATACCAAGAAGCATCAACACACTTAGCGATCCACAGAGTATTCACAGTTTGCGTAACAGAACTCAGTAGCACAGCATTTTGGCTAATCTACTTTTATTTACATATAATACACTCAAAGCATTCTGACTTAGCTCCTTCCTCTTTCTCATCAGATAGCAAAGAGAGAAAGAACAAAGGACAATAGTCCCACTTTCCGGAACACAGTAATACCAAAACATCCTGTCTCCGTCACTTCCCACTCTGTGGAATGAAAACATACACCGTCATGTGATAGACAACAATCCCATGACTACAAACACAGAGCAGGAATCCGAACACGGACATGCCATTTCATGCCTGACCGTTTCCTGAAATGCTCATAACACAGTTGTGTAGGCTTGTGGCCTACGCTGGCAGCTAAGCCAAAGAGATGGTTTCTTCTGGCCAGAGTTTTGAGTAATGTTATTTAAATAAATATAACAAAAAGAAAGGGAGAAAACATTGCCAGCTGACATACAAAAATAGTAATCCACCAATCCTAATTTAAACATATAGCTTCATATGTCCATATGCCTAAATAGGTATTTAAATGAGATTGACAAAAGGGTAGTGAAATCTTTGGACTACTGAGTAGTAGATGATGTTGAGACACATTACTTTTGCCCCACTATAGGTGTAATGTTTTGACATATGCAATATGTTATCTCTTGGGTTTTTTTGGGGGGAAAGATCAACATTCTGAATTGCAAAAAAAAGAAGGGGGAAAAAAAGCTGAATTCTTTGGGTTGGTCTCCACCTTCAGTGTAGGGTTAGAACTTTTATATTTTTAAATTATTTTATGGGCATATAACAAAAGGAAAGGGGGGGGGGGGAAAGCCAGCCGACATGTACAATAAAAATTAACCCATCAATCCTAATTCAAGTATATAGCTTTATATGTCCATATGCCTAAATAGGTATTTAAATCAGATTAACAAAAGGGTAGTAGTAGTAGTAGTAGTAGTAGTAATAACAGGCCCATCAGACCTGTAGTAGTAGATGGTACTAAGTTAATTTAACAGACACATTACTTTTGCCCCACTATAGATGTAATCAGTGCTTTTTTATTGAAAAAGGTGTCAGTACTCACCAGCAAGCAGGGGGAGGAGCCAGTGTGGGGGGCGTTGCCTGATGCCAAGTCTGGGCGGTGAGGGCGGAGTAGCTGCTTGATGCTCCCTTATCCACCCACCCACCTACCAGGGCGCTGCTGCTTGGGTGAAGAAGCCTCCCCTGCCTGACTTTGGGAAGGAGACAGCAGGCCTCCAGGATCCTGTCAGAGCATTGTGCCTCTTTGTCCTAAGCTGGAGAAATGCTTCCGAGAGCCCTCGTGCCACCTTCCCCCCAAAAGGTGGCAGGACTACATACTGTTGCGTACAGCTAGAATGAAAAGACTGAATATACTGTTTTGACATGTTATCTCTTGTTTTTTGGGGGAAAGGATCCAAATTTAGGATTGCAAAAAATCGCTAAATTCTTTGGCTTTTCCGTGAATGAAGAAGAAATTAAAAGTGTTGTAGAAAATTGCAGTTTCAAAGCTATGAAGCAAAAATCTACTGAAACTCATGGAACATTTGGAGATGTTCTTTTCCGCAAAGGTAAATTTCTAGGGTGGGGTGGGGGTTGATAAGGTTATTCACCAATAGTTGCCTGCTAAGTGATCACAACTATGTATAGGTACTTATCAATTTATTTTTTGCGTAAGCTTCTTTAAGGTAGGGATGCCACAAAGGGTTGCAAAGTTTAGTTTTCAGTCCAGACCTGTGATTTCAAGGCATATAAGTTCTTCTTCTGGTTTTTTATTTATCATTCAAGAACACAGGGTATGGGATTAGGAATCTGTATTTGATTCTATAAAATCAGCCCAGAAGTTGTTGAGGATTATGATGGAGAAAAAGCTGCCATCATCATGTCTCTGATATCAACATGCAGCAACCTTGGGAACTTCCTCATGCCCCATTGGGACCCCTTTCTAATGCCTGCTCTGGACTCTCCTGTCCACATATTTCCCCCCAGTAGTAGACAGCGCAAAGCAACTGGGAGCCACCACTTAGATTTCCCACAATGATTTGATTCTGCCCTCTGTTTCCAAGAGCTAAGAGGGCATCCATGGTATATGGGGGACTTGGCATGGGAGGGATCCATCAGAAGGAACTATACCAAGGTCCCCCTCACACCATCAGGCACTCCTGTCTTTTGTGTATTTCTATTTAAATGTATGCAAATCCACTTTTTTGACTTTGCATGACTGTCTACCCTATTGTCAAGCGAGAACCAATTCACTGACCTCTTTTCAGGTTAATTTTGACTTAGTTGTAATTAACAGCTCCTGTGTGAGAGACTTATGCACGGTGAGTGGTTAATAAATAGCATGTTTCATAGTAAATCCTAACAGCAGCTGTGTGATGTGTGGCTGAGGAGCAAACGATTATGGTTCCTTTCTGTCAAGGTCAGTTACCTCCTTTAGCCAACAAATTCCAAAGGAGTCAATAGGAGCAGCAGGCTGAGTGGAACAGAGGTGAAGCAACAGCCTTCCAACAGTGGAGCCACTGCTGCTTTGGAGGGGAAGGGAAGGCTAAAGCAAGTCACAAGGGTGGGGCTGCACAGGAGCAACAGCAGAACACCTATTGCTGCCATCACACAGTATTGACTTCATTGCTGTCTTGGCTTTCCCTTTCCCTTTCCAGCAAGTGGCCGTGACACTGCAACTCACCCCACTGAAGAGACCCCAGTTTAATAAAATATCTTCTGAATATATGTTAAAACTAGTCATTTATCTTAAATGTTTGCAGGATCTGTTGGTGACTGGAAAAGCCTGTTCTCTGAATCTCAGAGCCAAGAAGTGGATAGAAGATTTAAAGACTGTTTAGCCAAAAGCAAACTCGGAGCAAAGATGAAGTATGAGGTTTACTGCAAGATCTGAGGAGGCAACCTATATTCAAAGGGCTGGCTGCCTCCTCCATGGTCTCCTGAAATACAATTAGCTTTGTCTCTTTCTGTGTACCTGTACAGAACATTGAGGAAGCCATAATGTTTCCTGTGTCTTGCAATTCCAGCAGTTTTGATATTTAAGCAGGTTGACCTGATTAAATAATGGATGCTTGAGGAATTTGTTCTTGGTGGATCTTAATTCAAACTGACTTGATCTCTGTGCATGGACTATTGTATAAAAATTGGTTATCCTTCAGATTTCGCATTTAACTGAATTTTGCAAAGCAGCTCTCAGTTGAAACTGTGAGGTGAGCGTGTGGAATCCATTTTGCAGCTCCAGTGACGCAGCATGGCTCCTGACAGCCCTGCTTCTGTGTGTCATGTTCCTCCATGCATGCAGTGGGCAATCTTCTTCCTCTCTAGGGGCACCCCACCTTTGTTACTAGTCCAGCATGGTCCACTCAACACTATTGAAAAAATTCTTGCTCTGTAGCTCCAAGTGGGGCTAGGTGGATCTCAAGTTGCTAAACCTTCTCTTCCAGCAAGGCAACGAGTTTGCAGTTGCCACAAGTGTACTTTTGCATGTTCTCTGGGAGGAAGACAAACATGGCACAGGTGTTGCATGTCTATGCAGCAGCTTCCTCACCTCTCATGTCTCTTGGTTCTATGCATACCGTGAGACAGCACCAAGGGCTTTCCCTGCTCAACACCCTCACAAATTCCCCTGTTTACGAGTCCTGGTCACAAGCTCTGGTCATAAGCTCTCAGAAGCTGCAGTCAGCTCAGTTTAACTGGTGCTAACTCCTTCCCCACTCACTTCCTCATTCTCAGAGCCTGAGGTGCTAAACTTTGAAGGGTGGCATTTGGTCGCAGAACGCCAAGATAAGGCATTTAAAGCAAAGCTTTTACGTAAGGGTGTGGCCACAGTAGTTCATACTACTGTGTGCAATAGTTTAAGCAAACTTAGCCAGAGAAATAAATAGCTCTCTTAAGACAAAAACAGAAGAAACTAGCTGATATGGGATGAAGGTTATCAACTGTGTATGGCTCATTGTTTATCTTCTTGTAAAATGCTGTTGGAAAATAACACTATTTTACAAACCATTGGAAGCGGTGGTCTAAAATCATTTATTTGCACTGCTATAATTTCAATCAACGGACATATACATGGTATTATGGCTACTGTACGACTTACCGACACTTTTCATTGTTTACCACACTTACTAATGAGTCTCTCTTGCCCGCTTCACACACACAATGCCTGTTTTCTGAACATTCTGAACCAATTTCTGTGAGAACCTGATGCTAGGTAAGATGGCTTTTGAACTGATCCAGCAAAACTATTCTTGATGCTGATGACTTCTGAAAGAATCAGAAGCCCAAATGTCAAGGACAGCTGTGAACATGGAATGGGAAATGTAAGGCTAGAGGTACTTTACAGGCATCTTGGTTAAACAGTAACCTTACACTGTGAACTTCATCACCAGATATGAATCGTAATCTTGGTAATATATTAACTTTTTCTGATCAACATAAGTATTAATCTGTTCAGGCAGAATAGCTCAAATCTCAGTCTTCATCAAGTGTCCATCCCATCAGATACAAAGATGACCATGAACAGGAAACGTATTGAAATTCTGGACAAGTTGTTGGCTAATGGTGACAAGCTAGCTCCAGAAGATAAGCTATTTACCTATGAAGGGATTTTGTATCCTCTTGCTGTTTGCAAGCTAGAAAATTTCCAAGCTCTTGAAACCTTTGAAGCAAGAACAGATGATGTGATCCTGGTAGGATATCCTAAAACAGGTGAGTAGCCATCTTTTCCACCCTAACTGTAGTGGTTGGGAGTTACTCGTGCGTAATCCTGCCCCGTTTGAGCATTGGATTGCCTGCTTAAACCCTCCGGACTGCACAGCCCATCTCAGCGTGGCTGCCCTTAGTCACTCGTAGAATCTGTCTGTGGGCGTTTCTTAAAGCGCTGCCAACATAAGAGCTGTTTGACGCCCAATTGTCTCCGCCTCTCACTGCGCGGGAGTCTCCTGCGCAGGGTGGGCGTGGGCAGCGGGGTGCCTGGGCTCTCCTCACTAACTTCCAACGAAGAGTCCTGGAGCCCCTGCACCTCCCTGTCCCGTTGCTCTCCTGGATCCCTGGTGTTACACTCATTCTCTTCCCCTTCTTCCCAGCTGAGTCTTCCCCTAGCGCTGGGACCTTCTCCTGCAGAATCAGAGACCCTCTCCTTCTCCCGTGCCTCTGATGTCAGTTCCCTGACACTAACCAAAATGTCTTATGAAAGGCAGTATATGAAGAACATAACCATACATGGAACATAGTCTGTATAAAAAACAAATTACATAGGTGCAGTTACATATAGCCAAGGAATCTAAATAGTCCAACCATGATGAGGAAAGAGTCACAGGAGGAGTACTTATATGACTCTCCCTATTTATATACTAAAAAATGGAGAACTGTCTGATTTGGCTTCACCCCCAGACTACACATTCATGTCTGACCATTAATAATTCCATTACTGTCAGGAGGCAGAGGAATCAACCCCCGTGGCAGGTTTCCAGGAATGGATATGACAAGGAAAAGTTCTTACCACCTGCCTTTTATTCAACATTTACGGAGAGAGGCTTGGAAACGCAGCCTCTTGGAATGATGGCATTGTCCCGAGTAAATCTCTCCTCCCCTTCTCTCCCACTTCCTCATTCGTCATCTATTCTACGGGTGGTGCTGAGGGCTCTTTGCTTCTGAGCCCTCCGCTCTCCTACTTTCAAGGCTCACCAGGTTCTGGGAGGGGGGGTCTGGAATGCTTTCTAAAGTCACATGTGGAATAGATTCCCATCCTTATGGTTACATCCCCAGTACTTACTACTGGTTTTTTTTTTTTTTTTTGTTCATTTTCTCCAATTTTCGCCAATATACATCATTTTTTTAAAAAGTTTTCTTTATTTAAATAGCAGGCTGAAAATTTGATATCATATTTCCAAAGATTTTCCCATTTCTCCAATTCTATTGTATATCTGAAGTCTTGGGCCCATTTTGCCATTACATCCTTACATCCTTAACAATTTCGTCTTTTAAATGCCAATTTAATCATAACTTATACATTTTGGATAAATTCTTTATTTGTGGTCAGTGTCCTTGAGCAGCAGGGATTTCCATGAGCAAGTTATTAAAAAGAGGCATGAAGCACATACCCCAGACATTTTGCATCTCATTCAGGTACAAACTGGCTTGAAACCATGCTACGTGACTTGGAATTCAGGGCTGGGAAATATACAGAAGAGGAATATAAAAGAAGAATGGCAATTGAAGAGGAGTTGGCAGTGCCTCCACGTCTTGAGTTTGAGGATCCAGACGCCATCAAGGTTAGTTCATCAGCAATCAGACCATCACTGACATTAATTAGTCTCTGAAAAGCAGACAGATAGTGTTCATTGTCTAGGAGAACCACTCTTTTAAAAAATGAGTTTAGGAAGCATCAGACCTCCTTGAATGGCATGCAGATCTTTGTCACCCAAGGAGCAGGCATTTGGATTCCTGTGCTAGAGGGAAATAACACTGGCCTTTCTCCATACATGATGAGCTCATGTCAACCAACAGCACACACTCTTTCCAATCAATTGGGTGTTCAACTTATCTGTTCAACTTACTGCAGAGCCACACCACACATTTAACTTCCCTCAAAGAATCCTGAAAACTATAGTTTGTTACAGTTGGGAACTGTTTGTTTGCTGGGAATTGTAGCTCTGTGAGCTCTGTTACAAATGCGCGTTGAACATACTTTAAATGTACAGCGGGGGTCTGCCTTAATGCTTTCCCCAGCACATTTTGGTTTTGGGGAAAACCTTTCATGGAGATTTTGCTTATATTTGTGTGTGTGTATGGGGGGGATTGCATCACTTTGGGGTGAGGGGAGTAATATTTTGATGAGGTGGCCAGTTTCTGTCTTCTCCCCTTTTTTTAACCAAAGTCATACCTCAGGATAAATACGCTTCAGGTTGAGCGCTTTCGGGTTGCGCTCCGCGGTGCACCGGAAGTAACGGAGCATGTTACTTCTGGGTTTCGCCACTCGTGGATGTGCAGACGGTCAAAATTCGCATCCTGAGGTACCACTGTATAAGAAGCTGTGGCTTGGTAGCAGTTGCCAGGTGATTATGTAGCGTCATCCTGAGGGGCACAGATGGCCAAGCCAAAGTCTTCATGGCCTGATGGACACAGTGTCTCTGAGGCAAGTTTATTTATGTATGAAACGTCAATTCATGGTACAGTCGCATGTATTCCCATCTCTGACTGTTATTCTTTTTAGCCTAAAAGTAGATTGAAGACATGGGGCATAATAATAACATGTACCAGGGAGGTACAACCTCACCTGAAGTCATGGAAGAGGGTTTGCAATTTTTGTTTGGTTTAGACTGGAGATGCACTTCCCCCTGCAGATGTTGATTTCACTGTGTCATTTGTATTAACAGCAGCACGAATAAACTGTTATGTAAGCTGAGAAATCTGCCAGTTCCAGAAATCTAGCTCATCATCGTCTTTCTTTTTCCTTTTTCCTGGTCAGTTGGCAGTTTATCCATCATTCTTTAAGACCAGGTTTAAAAAAAATAACTGTAAAATACTGATAACTGTGCACAAAATCAAAGAGTTGTATTTACATGACACGTATTCAAAAAATGTCTCCTAGAACAGTGGTAGCTGTGCTTGAAAATCAGAATTGGGAAGAGCGCTTTGTGTGTTATGTAGACATATAGGAACCAAGCAGGCTAGGGATTAAATAAATAAAATAAAAATAGATCTAGTGAAAAATCTGGAATGAAATGTTTCCATTGCAATCCATACTACAATGTAATGAAGAAATGAACTGATTAAATTCAAAATTGACCACAGTGTTTATTTCCTATCTTATTTAAGAGGATGACGAAACTACCTTCCAGAAGGATCATAGTAACTCATCTCCCTCCTCATTTACTACCCAAATCTATTTTCAAAAGTAAAGCCAAGGTGAGTACATGCATTTTACAGTCTTTCAGCTAAGACTGCATTACTACAGCATTCACTTAAATGTTATTTGAGAGCATTAAGAGCACAATCTTAAAGCGTGATTTATATCTTTGTGTTTCAGATACTGGTGCTGACTCGGAATCCCAAAGATACAGTGGTGTCTTATTTTCATTTCAACAATAATTTTCCTGGCTTTCCCAATGCAACATGGGATGCATATTTCACAGATTTTATGAATGGACAAGGTATCCTTTTTATTTTACGGCAAATGTCAAAAATAATATATGCAAGAGTAGTTCATGGTATGAGAAGAGATTCTGGATCCAGCACCCCATTTTGATATCTAGGTGGAAGCAGAAGCCTAGAGTATGTACTGTCCACTTTGGTTAATATGCCAGCTTCATCCTTTCCCAGAGACTTAGGACCTAGACACAGTCAAGAATGCTATGGAAAGAAGGGAGCCAACTTGAATAAAATATCGGGAGGGGCAGGTAAGCCCTGCCCCGCATAATCAATCTCAGGATGTAGCACACAGACACAATTTGAATGGAAATGTCCATCAACTTTGGGTGGGAACTCAAATATTTTATGGGGGGAGGGTGAAGTATATTAAAATACAATAATTCATCAAATACAAAAAGCGTCCCTAAACAGGGCTGCCTTCAGAGGTCTTCTAAAAACCAGATAGTTGTTTATTTCTTTGACATCTGATGGGAGGGTGTTCCACAGGGTGGGCGCCACTACCAAGAAAGCCCTCTGCCTGGTTCCCTGTAACTTCGCTTCTCGAAGGGCCTCGGCGCTGGACCTCAGTATCCAGACCTAGACCTACATGAGCTGCGCTGTTTGCCAGTACGTATCTAAGCTAATTTTATTGTGCTGGTTTCAACCTTTAAAATCCTATATTGTCAGGGCGGGTATCGGGAGCAGGTCAGCAATAACTCACAATGTGTTGGTGAAGTTCACTCTTTATTCAAAGAGACAAAACAGCTCAGGTCTAGTGAGCACAGCAACTCCTCCCATTAGATCTTGCCCCAATGAGGCAGTTGCAAGGACTAAAGGTCCCCCCGCCTTCCCGCAGCTGCCCAAGACTACTCCTTCCCCACTTCCTTTCCGAGCAATCTGAGGCTCCATCACCTTGCCTGCCTCTACTCTGCCCTCTTCATGCCACTGTGGGTTCTGGGAGACCAGGGGGGGTACCTAGTTGCAGCAGGAGGGGAAGACCCCCTGGATTCTTCAGCAGCCTGCCTGATCTTTGCCTCTTGATGCCTCTCCTCTCCAGTCTCCACTTCTGCCTCTGATTCTGGACTGCTCTCTGCCCCAGCCTCTTCCTGCTCACTAAACCCTTTCCCCTCTTCAGCTTCTGACACCCCCTCTTCCCAGCCTGCTCCCTCTTCTCCCTCTGACAACTCATCATTGTCCCACCACCAATCCCCTGGCTCTGAGCTATCATCACTTGGAAACCATCACTCCCTTGGGAACCAGCTGGTGCCTCCCACCACTCCTGTGCATCCAGCCAGTCCATGACAGCGACACATGTATATGCCTTCTTAAAACATCCATGTCCACATGAATGGGAATGCCAGTCCAATGAGAGTTCCCACATGTGTGTATGCTGGTGAGTTTATGTGTGTATGCTAACAGTGAGCTTAAAGTTCTCAGATAGTTTTTGCGTTAAGGATCTAAGGTGTATGTGTGAATTCTAGGGGGCTCTGGGCATGGAAGAAACCAGGGATGATGCCACAAAAATGGTGAAGATGTTTTGGCGAGCTTACTCTGGTAGGGTACTGGTGGGTCACACATTCTTTCCATTCAGAATGACATAAAATGCTGTGTCTGGATTTGGGAGAAAAGTTGAAAAATAAAGGAAACCGCTAAGAACCTCTTAAACCCCCACACAAAAAGGAAAAACTGATGAAATGCTCCTCTAGTTTATATAATTTCTACTTCAATGTGTTTGTTGTGGAAAACAGTGCTGCTTCCCCCAGCAATTCTAATTTGCATAGCTGAATTTGCTTATAATGATAAGCTCTAAAATGTTGATATCATGCAGCTTTCTTCTCCTTTTTATCCAGTGTGTTGGGGCTCCTACTTTGACCATGTCTCAGAATGGGACAAGTACGTTGATGATGAAAATGTCATGGGCATATGTTACGAAGAACTTAAGGAGGTGAGGTTAACATTAGCCCCAGGGATATCAAAATAGGTTTCTTTGTGAACTGCTGTCGAAGAGATAAATGCAAAAGGACACTTTATAGGTGAATGTCCGGTCTGTGATGAGTACATACGGACTGTAGGACCCTGATAGAGACACATGCCCGACTGGCATGTTCTCTCCATCCTGCTCTGTCGTTTGGGAGCTTCCAAAGCTTTCTTCAGCCCGAACACCACAGCGACTGATACCAAGAAGCATCAGAACACTTAGGGGTCCACAGAGTATTCACAGCCAAAACATTCTGTCTCCGTCACTTCCCACTCTGTGGAATGAAAACATACACCATCATGTGATAGACAACAATCCCATGACTCCAAACATGGATCAGGAATCTGAACACGGACATGTCATTACATGTCTGACTGTTTTCTGAAATGCTCATAACACAGATGTTGTGTAGGCTTGAGGCTGGCAGCTAAGCCAAAGAGATGGTTTCTTCTGGTCAGAGTTTTGAAAGCAAAAGCATGTATTAGGCTAGAATACCTCTCAACGGATACCTAGGTCACTCTACACCTATCACTATTACAAGTCCAGGAGGAAGCAGGGCTGATATCACAGCTGAAGAACCCAATTGAGTGAGTTTCTTTTTATATGACATTGGTCTCCACCTTCAGTGTAGAGTTAAAACATCATTTTTTAAAATATTTTAAAGTAATGTTATTTAAATATATAACAAAAAGAAAGGGAAAAAATATTGCCAGCTGACATACAAAAAAATAATAATCCATCAATCCTAATTTAAACATATAGCTTTATATGTCCATATGCCTAAATAGGTATTTAAATGAGATTGACAGAAGGGTAGTGAAATCTTTGGACTACTGAGTAGTAGATGATGTTGGGTTAATTTAACAGACACATTACTTTTGCTCCACTATAGATGTAATGTTTTTGACATATGCAATATGCTCTCTCTTGTTTATGAAAAAACAAAAGGATCTACATTCAGGATTGCAAAAAATAGCTAAATTCTTTGGGTTTTCCCTGACTGAAGAAGAAATTAAAAGTGTTGCCGAAAAAGGCAGCTTCAAAGCTATGAAGCAGAAATCTGCTGAAACTCATGGAGCATTTGGAGATGTTCTTTTCCGCAAAGGTAAATTTCTAGGGTATGGTGGGCGTTGATAAGATTGTTCACCAATAGTTGCCTGCTAAGTGATCACAACTATCTACAGTTACTTATCAAGTTATATTTTGTGTATGCTTTTGTAAAGTAGGGATGCCACAAAGGGTTGCAAGGTTTAATTTTCAGTCCAGACCTGTGATTTCAAGGCAAGTTATCATTCGGTGTTATCATTCAAGAACGCAGTGTAAAGGAATAGGAATCAATGTTTGACTGAATAAAATCAGCTCAGAAGTTGTTGAGGTTTGTGATGGAGAAAAGGCTGCCATCACCATGTCTCTGGTATCAACATGCAGCATCCTGGGGAACTTCCTCATGCCCCATTGGGACCCCTTTCTAATGCCTGCTCTGGACTCTCCTGTCCACATATTTCCCCCCAGTAGTAGACAGCGCAAAGCAACTGGGAGTCACCACTTAGATTTCCCACAATGATTTGATTCTGCCCCCTGTTTCCAAGAGCTAAGAGGGCACCCATGGTATATGGAGGACTTGGCATGGGAGGGATCCATCAGAAGGAACTATACCAAGGTCCCCCTCACACCATCAGGCAGTCATGTCTTTTGTGTCTCCTACTTTGGTGTCAGAAGTAGTTAAATTGGATAATATATTTAAAAAGAGAAACAGGTGGTGATTTTTCAAATATCACTTGGACATACATCCCACAAGAGATGGTTGGAGATTGTGGAATAGGATGCCCATGAGTCCTACCTTACAGAAGACAGTGATCTATTTTTAAGAGCTGTTCCTAGTCGTTCTCTAGCTAAAGGTGTCCTCTGTTTGAGGGCTGTCCAGTCCAAGGTTGGCAAGTCACTTGGGGTATTCCTCAATCTGGTGAGATGTATTTCTATGCAAATATATGCAAATCCACTTTATTTTGACATTGCATAATTGTCTACCCTATTGTGAAGTGAGAACCAATCCACTATCCTCTTTTAAAGTTAAACTTGACTTAGTTGCAATGAAAAGTTCCTTTGTAAAAGACTGCCATCACACTGCCATAATTTTGCTGCTGTCTTGGCCGTCTGCTCCCTTTTCAAGCAAGTCGCAGTGACACTGCGTCTGGGAAGCCATTGCTGCAAATCCACCCCACTGAAGAGACTCCAGCTTAATAAAATACCTTCTGAATATATGTTACAACTATTCATTTATCTTAAACATTTGCAGGATCTGTTGGTGACTGGAAAAGCCTGTTCTCAGAATCTCAGAACCAAGAAATGGACAGAAGGTTTGAAGAGTGTTTAGCCAAAAGCAAACTAGGAGCAAAGATGAAGTATGAGGTTTACTGCAAGATCTGAGGAGGCAACCTATATTCGAAGGGCTGCCTGCCTCCTGCATTGTCTCTTGGAATACAATTAGCTTTGTCACTTTCAATAATAATAATAATAATAATAATAATAATAATAATAATAATGATGATGATGATAATGATGATAATGATGATGATGATAATAATAATAATAATAATAATAATAATAATAATAATAATAATAATATATTTATACCCCCACCCTGCCTGGCTGGGTTTCCCCAGCCACTCTGCGTATCAATACATTGATGGAGCCATAATGTTTCCTGTATCTGTATTTAAGTCTGTTTAAATTATGGATGCTTGAGGAATTTTTTCTTTGTGGATCTTAATTCAAACTGACTTGATCTCTGCTCATGGACTATTATATGAATCAGAACATAGTTATCCTTCAGATCTTGCTTTTCCCTGAACATTGCAAAGCAGCTTCCAGTTGAAACTATGTTTTATAATGTGTCAGGGACTGGGCAGAGGAGGAATAGTGGACAGAGCGCCTCCCCAGCCTGACCCTTCCACAGAAGAGGAAGACAGTTCAGAATTACAGCAGGGGTTTGAGGAACGTCACAGCTCAGAGGCAGATGAGGGGAAAAGCTGGGAAATAATGGGAGAGGAGGGGGAGGAAGCAGCAGCAGCAGCAGCAGCAGCAGCAGCAGGGGAGCAACAGCTGACGGACTCAGTTTCTTTAGAAAGCATTCCGGATCCCCCCTCCCAGAATCCGGTGAAACTTGAAAGTAGGAGAGCAAAGAGCTCAAAGGCAAAGGGCACTTTTCAGCACCTGAAGGAAAGACTATGAGATTGACAAATGAGGAACTGGGAGAGATGGAGGGGGTGGAGATTCACTCGGGACGACGCCATTATTCCGAAAGGCTACATTCCCAAGCCTCTCTGTGTGAATATTTAATAAAAGCAGATGTAAAGGACTTTTCCTTGTCTTGTCCGTTCCTGGCAACCTGCTGTGGGGGTTGGTTTCTCTGCTGCCTGACAGAATGCTTATTTTAAGAAGAAATGCACTTAGAATGCACATGTTAAGAAGAAATACAATGTATATTTTAAGAGGTCTTCCCCTCACACCCTCCCTTTAGGCAAGCTGTTTGGGAAGTTTATTTGGGGCGCAGGCATAAAGCCGCATATTGCTTTTTCTAAATTAAGCTCACAGTTGCACAAAGATCTACTCTCCCCAATTTATGTATTACAAAGCATACTTGATTTCCCAGGCTATGTTCTGGAGATCAGAATTAGACTCTAATGCACCTGAATGGGCCAGGATAGATACTGATGATCTAGTGCCATTTCAATATAGATAATGCTAAATGAGCCTTCTGTATCAGGCCAAGGGCTTCTCTAATCCATCATTCTGCTCTCACCTTGGACAACCAGTTGCAGCAGTCACTTACTCTGGAATTGCTCGATAGAGACTCTCCTCCCTGAAAGAGAGGGGAGTGGTTGTGGACGGGAGCCCGAGCGCCGCCCAGCAGGGGGCATTGCCCCCTGCCTCCAGCTCACCTGGCTGGCGCTCACGCCCCCCCCGGTGGCCACCCAACCAGGTGCCTCTGAGGGGGCGTGTTCAGCAGCCTTTTGCTGCAGCGCCAGCCACTCCCTGGCCTCATTCCTCGTCGTCCCGTTGCGAGTCACCCACCCTCCACTCCCTTTTAGTTAGGGCTTGGGTCATTGGCCTTGCTATGGACCTTAGGTTGGTCGCCCTGGTTGACCGGGGGGCCTGGTAGGAGTTTATCCATTTGGCATTAGGCTTTTTGGTTTTTTCGCCTACCTCGTAGCAATCGTCACAACTTTTGTGGTATTGGTGGGTAGGTTAGGCATTGGAATAATGTGTTGTGGTGTGTCGAAGTGCTAGGTGTGGCCATCGCCTATGCCTTCAATTTTTAGGGGTATTCCGTTAAAGGAATCTGGTGGTCGTGTATTCTGTCCGATGCCTGCTTGGCGGGAGGCCATGGCACGACCCTCGGTGATAGCAGGGGTGAGCCTATAGTTGGATTAGCATCAACAGGCTCCACCTACTGGTGAATAAACCCACTTGTTTCGATCCAATGCCTAAGCCAATACCTTTTCATTGCTGTAATCAATAAAGTTGTGGCCTTTTCTAGCCCATCAACCTTATATCACGTGTCCTTGTGCCTTCATTTCACTTCGCGGGGGTCGGGTCCTCGAACCACAATTGCACCCTTTTGGAAAGAAGTTCTGACAAGGATGAAGATGACTTAAAAAACTTCTGTTACCCTGGGAGACATACAAGCTTTGTACATTCTAGATCTATCAGGGGCCAGAATTGAAGGTGTAGTTTAAAAAGGCCACATTAGTTGTGAAATAAACCACAACGCAGAACTGGAAAGCAATTGGAAGTTCATCCATCTGTCTTGGGAGACAACTGAAGGGTGCACTTTCAGGGTTAAAGTCAAACCATTGGAGAGTGACAGCGTTTTCTGTGGCTGTAGAGACCGATATGGGGAAGAGATGTTTTGTTGCAGGTTGGGCAGATGAAGGTGTCAAGTTTTGCTGCTACAGGTGCACCATAATAATAATAATAATAATAATAATAATAATAATAATAATAATAATTCCCTGTAACCTCACTTCTCACAGGGAGGAAACCGCCAGAAGGCCCTCAGAGCTGGATCTCAGTGGGGGGGCAGAATGGTGGGGGTGGAGATGCTCCTTCAGATATACTGTTTTAAAGTATATAAAGGGTTTTGAAGTATGGTTACCAGATTTTTTTGCAATGAATCCGGGGACACTTTTTTTTTTTTTAAACTGAGTAGCAACAGGGAGTCAGTAGTGGAGATGGTGAGGCAAAAGACCCTGGGTCCAAGCACACATGCATATTGTATAAAGGTGCAAAGCCTTTCTTTCACACCCTGTGATACATAAATGTGCAGAGTTCTTTTTTAAAAAACTGGGCAATGGCGCACCGCCCACCTGTGACTCCTGAGCCTTCCCCAATCTCCTTCCCCCTTGACAGATCAGGGGAGGCTCAGGAGTCATGGGTGGGCGGTTGTTTCCCAGGAGGGGCCAGCCTGGTAGTGCAGTTGGCTCTGGCTGGCTTCAGGAGCTGCTCACTGCTGTGGCACAGGAAAAATGATGGGCACCACGGCAGCGAGCAGCTCCTGGAGCCAGCTAGAGCCAACTGCGCTAACAGGCTGGCTCCGGGCTGCTGAGGCTGCCACTGCCACGTTTGCAGGGACATATGTGCAAATCCGGGGATGTCTGGTAACCCTATTTTAAAGGTCATCACTAACACTTTGAATTGTGCTCGGAAATGTACTGGGAGCCAACGTAGGTCTTTCAGCACCAGTGTTAGGTGGTCTCGGCAGCCACTTCCAGTCACCAGTCTAGCTGCCGCATTCTGGATTAGTTGTAGTTTCCGGGTCACCTTCAAAGCCCCACACAGAGCGCATTGCAGTAGTCCAAACGAGAGATAACCAGAGCATGCACCACTCTGGCGAGGCAGTCCATGTGCAGGTAGGGTCTCACCATGGTGTTTCCCCTCTCTGTGCTCCTTCTAATGGTCATTTCACTTCTGGTCAGGTTGTGAAAAAAAGGACATAAAATTTAAAAAGAAGACACATTCATAGTAATAGGGCCAGAATTCATAGATTCTGCATGTTGGCCTAGTTTGCCTGACATGGTAAGCCAAATTTACCAGGACAATGCCGACATACAAACTTCCAGGGCGATGCTCACAATGGCTCAGTTCCCTCCTGGTCTTGTCTATTTCCTTAGGAATAAACACATGCAAAAGTGACAAGAACCATGCTGTTTTATTGCAATCATATTTATGTTATTTAATAGATTGTTTCAATTTGTTTATGATTTAATTCTATTAATGCTTTTTTAAAATGATTGCTTTCTGCACTCCCATGTTTTTAGATGTTGCTATTTTATCAGAAAGCCACCCTGAGTTCCTATCAGGGGAAAATGTGGAGTGTAAATAAATAAATGAAGAAGACGAAGAAGAAGAAGAAAAAGAGAACCAGAAATAAACTGATTAAAATACTTATCTTTTTAAACCCCCTGGAACCAACAGACTCTTTCCCAGGCCTTCTGGGAGATGCAAGGGAGTGAAAATGGGACATTCTGAATGCAAATCTGTAGTCCAGCATTAAGTTCTGGTCCCTTAATATAACAGTTGCAAACAAGAAACAAATTAAAATAACAACAGAAAAAATATTCAAAAAATCAGTATTGACTCTACACTGACTGTCGGTCCACCAGGTGGAATATGGAATACAATAATAAACAAATCCACCAGGTGTCGCCTTTTTACACTGTATTTGACTAATGGGTGACCTTTCAAACTTCTTTTTCTGTAAAAGCCAACAAATTAATGATTTGGGTGTTTCATTTTGTTTTAAAGACGCAACCCCTCCCCAAAACTCCAGGGATATGTCTAGAATCTAAAATTAGTCTACCTTTTCTGTAGACTGCTAATAGGAAGAGTGAAAACAATTTGAAATAATTTTGACTCCTGTCAAGAATTGCCCAGCATCATACGATGGGCACACAAACTCTCTCTTGCTATTCTGCCAGTGCAGTGGAATGCAGCAAAAAGGGAAGAAAACAGAACGGCATTGGTCTTGCTGGAGGAACAGCATTATAGTAATTGGGACAAGGAAGCCCCTTCCACTGCTTTTTGGCAGTGTGCAAATTCACTAGGAAACCAGGGTCTCTCAAAGCCTCTGCAATAAATGCCTTTAAAATGCCCACAGGAATAAATTTGCTCCTTCTGCAATGCTGATTGTGTGTGCAAGTAAGTGTGTTAGATATGGCCTAAGCCGTCCCCTTTAAGTTTTTCTCAGTTTCTCATCTCATTTTCCCACTTAAATTTTATTCTTCGTTGTTTCATGCAATTCTTCTTTTAAGTCCTCAAAAACATTCGCCAGCATTTTAGCACTCATAATCACATTTTGGGTTGGGATTTTGCCTAATATACAGATATTTCTGCATGCATTTCTCCCTAGTATTGTGCGTTTTTGTATGTAATTTCCACAAATATATGCATTTTAATGCACGCTTCTCCCTACTGTACACTTTTTTTGGGGGGGGGGTATTTGATTGGAGACCCACATCACAAAATCCTGGGAAGTGTAAATGGGGAAGTATACCATGTGTATTATTTTGGAAAGCATGGGTGAGGTTGGTTCTAATCAGCATGCAGACCAAACTGAATTTCTTCTGTATCTTGTGTGTGCGTGTAGGTGGATGCCTGTGTTTGTAATCTCAAAATAACTTGGAAAGCTAAGTTGCTCCTGATTAGTTCTATTGTAGTTTTAAAGCAGAGCTTGCCATGGTTTGGTGGAGAAAAGAGTGTTCCAAGTTGCTTGGAGGACTGAAGCTGGCAAAAGAGTAATAGACTGATAGGGGGAGGAATGTGGTCTCATGGTAGGAAAAATACCATGTATACATTGGCTGGTACAAATCTGTCATAACTATTTGCATTCTTTATGGGAGCTGAAGATAGAGGGGGGAGAAAATCCCTGGTCACTAGCAGCTCCCTTTCTACTGTAATCTGATTTTTTTTTTAATGGACCTCCCAAGGAAGGATTCTTTGTTTTGAAACAAGCCACCCACAATGGGAATTTTTGGCAAATGCTCTGAATACTATGCAGGCAGCTGCTTTGCATTTGGCATTCCCTGCCACCAAGGGCTTCAGCATGTAAAGTGGTTGCAGGATGCGGCTCGTGCCATTCCTTCCACTTTTCAGTCCCTCGATCCCATCTCCAGCCCAGGAGCAGACCTTAGACAAAGGGCACATATAGGACCAGAACCCACACTCCATCACCTAAGCAGATACATGCAGATACAACCTCACAGCTGCGTGAGTGGAGAAGGAGGAGTGGGGCTTCCTTCAGCTCAGAATAAAGTGAGACCATAGTATCATTCATCTTGCACATGTCAAATATGGTGTCAAGGAACAGCTCCCAGCATCCTGGAAGAAAGCCCTTGTTGGTTTAGCAGCACCCAAATGACCAAGGTCAAAAATCGACCCTGCAAGGTAGACTACTGCCACCACTCCAATCAGTCTGGGCCAGGAGACTCCCAGAACCTTAGTGGATGTCATCAGCATAGCTGTCAATGTTTCTCTCTTTTTTTCAAGGGAAATTCCCTTATTCCGAATAGGATTCCTCGCAAGAAAAGGGAAAAGTTGACACCTATGGTCATCAGGCTCATAATAATAATAATAATAATAATAATAATAATAATAATAATAATAATAATTTATTATTTATACCCCGCCCATTTGGCTGGGCCTCCCCAGCCACTCTGGGCGGCTTCCATAAAAACCAAAAATACAATAAAATATCACACGTTAAAAACTTCCCTGAACAGGGCTGCCTTAAGATGTCTCCTGAATGTCAGGTAGTTGTTTATCGCTTTGACATCTGCTGGAAGGGCATTCCACAGGGCGGGCGCCACTACCGAGAAGGCCCTCTGCCTGGTTCCCTGTAGCTTTGCTTCTCACAGTGAGGGAACCGCCAGAAGGCCCAGCGTCTTTGTTCTCTGATCCTCAAGGCCATCAAGTTAGTCAGTAGCAGGAACCAATAAGTTAGGAACTAAATTCAGCACTCCAGGCTTTAGCCAAAGAAAGACAATAAAAATACATGAGGTGGATTTATTAAAATGGATTTTCAAAAATAGCAAGATGAAAGAGAACCTCCATACCAGTGAGAGATAGAAGGAAGAAGTAGAGTTAAGAAATAATAAAGATATTATTATTATTATTATTATTATTATTATTATTAGGGAATTATCTCACAGAATCAAAACAAGAAAGCAAACTTGCTAGCTTTATTACAAACCAGAAGAGGAACTGAGCTCACAGAAACACCCAGGAGCCCAGAGGTGTTGTACAGGTGTCAGGAACAAAGGTATGTGGCAAACGACAGATGATGGCTTTACCTGAGCAGCACAAATCCTGCCATACTCCAGAGCACGTACAGGCAAACTTGGCCCTCCATATGTTTTGGGACTACAACTCCCATCATCCCTGACCACTGGTCCTGTTAGCTAGGGGTGATGGGAGTTGTAGTCCCAAAACATCTGGAGGGCCAAGTTTGCCTATGCCTGCACCAGAGGAATAGCTGCAGAGGTTTTCGTGCAAGGTTGGCTTCCACAGTTCTGGGGTGGATGAAAACGGAATCACTTGCAAATCTCCCCATGTGTTTTCTGGGCAATTACGGTAGTCTGAAAACTGCAGGCATGAGAGTGGTGCCCCAGAGAAGAAACATGCTGTCACAGAAAATTAGTTTCTGGGAGTTCTGTGCTTAGTTTAAACCCAGTCATGTACATCCAGGTCTTTATTTTAGCCCTTGGCTTCAATAGTTCTTTCCTTGTGTCCCTGATCATTTTTGCTCTAGACACCCATTTGTGAACACATGTTTACGATGGGTATATATTCATATGAATCTTGAGAATGTATGGGGTATTTGGTGCTTGTCCGAGGTAAAGCAGGATCTCTACAAGGCAGCACCTTTAAAGTTGATTTTGTGGTGGGAAGCATTAAAAGGGATTCATGACAATCATTCCTTCTGATGACAAGCTAGACTTGTCAGTTGTGAAGGAGCCCCCACCCGCTGCCAGCAATCCTGGCATCTTCCTTAGACAGAAATGTCACTCTTGCAAAACTGCTCTCTTCCAGAAAGCATTGGGTTTGGAGTGCCAGTAAAATTGTTTCCACTGACAACAAGCTAGATATGTCAGTGACAACAGAACTCTCTCCCCACCCTGTCATTTATCCTTCATTTTCCCATCATCCCTAAAGGGACGCGGGTGGCGCTGTGGGTTAAACCACAGAGCCTAGGACTTGCCGATCAGAAGGTCGGCGGTTCGAATCCCCGCGATGGGGTGAGCTCCTGTTGTTCGGTCCCAGCTTCTGCCAACCTAGCAGTTTGAAAGCACAAAGTGCAAGTAGATAAATAGGTACCGCTCCAGCGGGAAGGTAAACGGAGTTTCCATGTGCTGCTCTGGTTCACCAGAAGCGGCTTAGTCATGCTGGCCACATGACCTGGAAGCTGTCTGTGGACAAATGCTGGCTCCCTCGGCCAATAAAGCGAGATGAGCGCCACAACCTCAGAGTCGCTCACGACTGGACCTAATGGTCAGGGGTCCCTTTACCTTTACCTTCCCATCATCCCACCTTGGCATTATGGTGTTATGGTAAGCTTATAGACATTCTTTACAGCTTATGCTGTAAGCCACCCTGTGATATTTGGGCAAAGGGCAGCATATAAAGTAAGTAAGTAAGTAAACAATTTTTTTTTTTGCTTTAAGCATATACTTGTCTGCAACACTATTTTGATGTCTGGTTCAGCAAGGTGTCACAAAACACTTCAGGAATTGCTGCTTCAACTTGTAATGATCCCACCTCACCTCTGACAAGCCCAAAGTATCACCCCCCCTTCTCACAGAGCTGACAGCAAATCAAGGGAAGGAATAAGGTTGTTCTGGGATTTCAACCTGTTGAAAGGCATGGAAGAAGCCTTGAAGCATCACCCAGATATCAGAGAACCATCCCTGAGCCTTAACTGATGGAACAGAGAGAAGGCTAGACAATATGTTCTGCAGTTACAACTTGGATGTCTTCCAGGGCCATTTCAATGGCGGCCAGCATTTAACTTTCCCCACAATGCCTTTGATGCCTCAGGGCATTGTGGGAAATGTAAACTGAAATCCTCAATGTGGGGCAACCATTTTATTTTCCCACAATGCCTTGGAATATTGTTTCTGTATATTGAGGGAAATTAAAATGGTGCTGGGTGCTGGATTTTTTTTTATTTTTTATTAAAAGGGAGACCCAGGGCAGGCCTTGGCTGGGGACATATATTTGCACTATACCCACTATTGGGGCACTGGAGCCCTGGCAACTCCCCAAGGATGCCAATTACTGACACCTGACCTGAGGCAGGACCATGTTTGAGGAACTGATTAAGAAAATATATGCCTTTTATTCAGAGTGTAAGACTGGAGCCTCATGCATCAAAATTTGGGAAGCCCTCCCTTAGCAATCTAAAGAAAGCTGTGTGGTATGCTGACTGAATCCATATGCGTAGGAACTTTTACAGTTGCTGTTGCTTAAGAGTCACCCATAAACGTATATCAGATTTTCCGCAAGATTGTCCTCATCTGTTTGAGTAGAAGTGACCTGTTCTCTGGTAGCCCCCTTGCCTCACAGGACAAAGAGACAGTCTTCTGCTAGGATGTAGTGCCACCAAGAGATTCCTTTCCCCCCAAAGGAATGCTATTCTTCCCGTATTTCCCTCAAGTAGTGGCAGAATGAAAACAGTAACAGGAGAAAAGTATTAGATTTGAACAGATGGTCCCAGGTGACTGATGGCTACACTCCAGACTGAAGAGGGAAATCACATTTTGCTATGTGTGTGGTATTCCCCCCCCCCCCATTTCATAGGTAAACTAAACACACAATTTAGTGCAGAGAAATCTCACTGTTTGACCAATTCACTGGTATTCATCTGTTACCTACATTTCACACTACTGGACTTAAAAAAAACAACCCCATAGGGCTTTGTATTTGAAAGATCGTAAAATTTTGCACCATATGCAGGGGAGTGTCTTGTACTGAAATCCAATTCCAAATATTGTAAATTTTAAGAATCTGGAATAATGCGGCTTGGGAAGTTGATGTTTAAAATTTCAGTTTTGTGAAGCATGTTTAGACAATGAAATCTTAAGTCTTGTTGATACTTTTAAAGGGAATTGTTTTAAGCAGCAGCTGGCCAAGACGCTGCTCTACAAGACTCTGCTTGTAGACACAAATGGCATCTATAATTGAAAATGTTATCAAAAGAACATGCACACATTGCTGGCTTCTCTGTAGCAGACCTCGGTGAGACTGGCTTGGATCCATTCAAGCTTAGCAGCACTTAGTTTCCCCTGAAATTAATGTGACTTCAGTCATGGTGAACTTGCTCTTAAGATTTCAGCAAGATCCACGTTCAATTAAAATAAGCTGCAATTGTATACTTACTGACTTTCCTAGGAGTTAGCCCATTGAGCTCAGTGGAACTTGTTTATAAGCAGATGTGTATAGGATTCTGCTGTTATAATATTAAATGTGTAAAGTGGAATTTCATCCTGGCCATTCATTAGTCCTGATTTATATTTAAAGAAAGCATCTCACCATATCTCTACTACATCGAAACAAAAAAAATTCCTTCCAGTAGCACCTTAAAGACCAACTAAGTTAGTTCTTGGTATGAGCTTTCGTGTGCATGCACACTTCTTCAGATACCTACATCGGTATGTTTTCCTTCGCTCAGCAAATCCACAGTGTTTCCTTTTGGCTGCCACCAGAGGGCAAACATTCCATTCCGCAGAGATCTCAAAAACCGGCAAGACATCAGGAGGTCGAGCCGTTCCAGTGCCCTCTGCCCAGGTGCAAGCCCCGCAGCAGGTGTTTTGGATTAGGCTGAAATAAAATGCTAGGGCCAGTTTGGGCAAACACACTTTCCACAGCTCTGTTGCTGTGGGCTTCTTTTGTGCTGTCAGTTTGAAAGCTTTTGCCCCCCACTCCTAGCTAAACTCAAACCAGATGGTACCTCCCAAAGTGAACAAATGAGTCTTTCTTTAGGAAGAGAAGAATAGCCCACATGGATTTTTTTTTTAGGGGGGGAAAAAATCCTGAATACAAAAGCAAGAAGATAAACACTGGATTATGGGAAATACTTCTCTCCGAGAGATTGTGCTAAGAAAGGAGGTAGTAGTCCTAGGTATCTCTGCACTGGAAAAGGAATAAAATAAGTTATGGTAGGTAGGCAGTTTTAACTGTAAAATGCTACACAACCCAGTTTCATTGCATTCATTTCTCTTTCACGTGTCTTTCTTTTGTACAGCTTTGATAACTGTTTTTACAGGTTTCTCTTGGGACAAAAAGTATATTGTGCCAGAATTTCTCTGGCAATGTGTAACAGAAGAGTAATGGGGTTCATTCACACAGAATGTCGTATCTTGCAATTGCGCAGCAGAACTTCCCTTCTCCTTCACTCCCCCCCCCCTCCAAATCTGTTCTGGGGTTTTCCCCAACTTTCAGAAGAAGATTTGGGGGAAGGCATGGAGGGCAGGAAGAGAAGAGGGAGGGGAACCTCTGCTGCCCAAGTAGAAGTCCTTACCTGAGTGGGACCACCTCATTGGATACAACCCATTTAGATGGGAAAACTTACAATGAATTTTGCAGTCAGGGAGTCAGGTTTGGTAAAAAGAATTCTGTGTTAAATGGAGAAAGTCACGTCGTTTTTTTCATTGTTAGTGTTATGATGTAAATGTAACACTGATTTAAAGAAGGTAAACAAGAGAGTAAGTGAGCAAGCAAGCAAGCAAGACAAGTACAACACCCAGGAAAGTGCATGGCTTCCTCATCATGGGAGCAATCACTAGATGTCACTGTGAGACAACACAAATATCTCTGTTATATGCATGGCATAGAATGGTTTAATTTTGTTGAGATAGATTTAAGGAAACCATCATTCCTACAAGAGGAATGTCGAGCTCAGTCAATTTCTACATTCACCAATGGCAGTTGCTCCTATGAATATTCTCTCTCTTACCAACTTTGTCTTGCTTAGCTGGAAAAGTAGTTTTGCATTCAAAAATAAACATTGGAGAAGATGGTAGCATATTTGGTCATGGTATTGGGAGACGCATAGCATAAACAGTGAACTTTTACATATTTCTACTTAGAAATAGGCTCTACTGAGCTCAGTGGGATTCGCTCCTCTTGGGTAAGTCTGCACAGGACTGCAACCAAAGCCACTTATCAGAATGAGATTGATCTGTAGACTGATCTGCAATCTTATTGCAGTGGTGCCTCACAAGACGAAAAGAATCCGTTCTGTGATTCTCTTCGTCTAGCGGTTTTTTTGTCTTGCGAAGCAAGCCCATTGAAGGATTAGCGGATTAGCGCTATTAGCACTATTAGCGGCTTTTAGCAGCTTTTAGCGGCTTATCTGCTGATTGGATCAGCTGATAAGCGGCTTAGCGGCTTAGAAAAGGGGGGGAGGAGGAAAAAAAACCAGCAGGAACTCGCAAGACATTGTCGTCTTGCGAAGCAAGCCCATAGGAAATTCATTTTGCGAAGCACCTCCAAAACGGAAAACTCTTTCGTCTAGCGAGTTTTCCGTCTTGCGAGGCATTCATCTTGTGGGGCACCACTGTACTATGGTTGTTTTTTTTACAATTTTCTTTTTTATACCACTGCTGCTGTGAGCCCCTTCCATGAGTCAACATGTGACTTCTCCAGCTGTGTAAAGGATGCTTTCACACACAGAGTTTGCACTGCAGTGCAGGTTGAATTTATCAGCGCTTATCATGGTGACATGAATTTATTGATTCATGTTACCACTACTGGGACACTCCTCATCCACAGCATGCTTTCTGTTTCAGCTAAGATACACCATATCGATGTTGAAATGGTTGTCTTTGAGCTTCACCTGTTGATCCAGTTTACTGCTTCACTTAGAAAAGACAATCTGAGATCAGAGGCACAGGAATTTAAGAAAACAAGAAGAGTTCTGCTGTATCAGACCAAAGACCCATATATCCAGGATCATGGTGGCCAGTCAAATGTCTTTGGGAAGCCCATGAGCAGAATAGGAGGGTACAGTGGTGCCCCGCAAGACGAAATTAATTCGTTCCGCAATTTTTGCCGTCTAGTGAATTTTTCTTCTTGCGAAGCACGGTTTAAATGGTTTAACAAAGTCGCAAGACGTTTTCGTCTTGCGAAGCAAGCCCATAGGGGAATTCGTCTTGCGAGGCAAATCGCGAATGAAAAAACCTTTCGTCTAGCGAGTTTTTTGTCTTGCGAGGCGTTCGTCTTGGGGGGCACCACTGTAATTGTTTCTCAGCAGCTGGTATTCAGAGGCTTGCCATCTCTGAATCTAGAAAATAGCACATAGCCATGATGATTAGTAGCCATTAGTAGTCTTAGCCCCACGAAGCAGAGATCTGTGCTGCAGTACTCAGAAGTTCCTGTGAATTGGCCCAAATAATTGCTAGTGAAGGCATTTTGTGTTTAGTTCAGTGGGCACTTGATTATATATTGCAACATGAAGGGAGGAAGTCCAACGAACATCTTCCCATTTTCCTCTTTCCAGAAACCTTTTCAGTTTAATCATTCTCCTTAACCTTTACTTGTCGGGTCACAATAATTATTTTAACCTGCACTGCACATGGTGTGTGAGAAATTATTCTCAGGGCATTATATCCATCTCTGTAGGATTCGGTTCTTAGCTGCTAAATGACATCGTCTCTAAGAAGTGTCACTATTTTAAATTAAAAAATATGTACAGTGGTACCTTGGGTTAAGTACTTAATTCTTTCCGGAGGTCCGTTCTTAACCTGAAACTGTTCTTAACCTGAAGCACCACTTTAGCTAATGGGGCCTCCTGCTGCCACCGCGCTGCCGGAGCACGATTTCTGTTCTCATCCTGAAACAAAGTTCTTAACCCGAGGTACTATTTCTGGGTTAGCGGAGTCTGTAACCTGAAGCATATGTAACCTGAAGTGTATGTAACCCGGGGTACCACTGTACACATTTTGAAAATATCATTCTCCTTTTTGCTGCTTCATAGCTGTTTTAGATTCCCAATGGACTCCACAGCATGTTTGGTTTTAAAAGGACTCATGTCTGTGACACAAAGTAAATGAAGATGATGCATAAAATCAATACTTCCAGAATGTCATGGGTAAAATCCTTCCCTGCACAGGTGCAATATCCATGTGCAGAGGGACCCTCCCTGTTTCTGATTCCTCCTCACTGGTGCACACTAAGGACTGCTGGCACACTGCCCATGCCTGTACTCAAAGGTGAAGAGAGACAGGATCCTGATGGCCTCGCAGGGATACCCTTGTGCACAGGTGCTGTGTCACCCGGGGAGGGATCATCCCCTCAGTATATTTGTCTTTGCGAGTTCTTCAGAAAGAAAAAAGCAACAACTCCTCTGGTATAAAGTAGACATTATCCACGGCCGCCTCCGCAGGCCAAAGCATGAGTAAACAGATGAGCCATTGCTGTGCCCATAAGGTCAACAAATGTGGATTTTGTCAGACCATAGAAGGAAGCACATTTCAGACCTGACAGCTGTCTACTGACCATCAGGCTATATATGTGCACAGTCTAGGCCTGTGAGTCAAAATGCCCTGAACTTACACTGCGGCAAACTGAAAGAGAAGAGTCATTTTGTATGTACAGGGCCCATTTCAAGCATGACCAAACCAAAACAAGCATTCACTTCAACCAGAACCACATAAATTAGCATGTATGTTGTAAAATAGGAAAGAAAGGGGAGAGGACTACTTCCACAGTAGAATTAATTAGCAGTTAATGTTGTTGTTGTTTTTTCTAAGCACCTGAGGATGTAGAGTAAGGCCTCTCAGGCAGTGTAATCCTTTGTATTGGCCATGGTCATCAAGCTCTCTATGTGATAGATTATGCTGAATATTTGTATTGATTGTAAAATAAATAACTTAATAATGATAATGATGCAATCTTATATTTGGTGGTGGTTTTGTTTTAACTGCTATGCACTTGATTGTTTTGAATCTTGCGTGAGTCACCCATGGAACATTGTTAATGGACAGGCAATACATGTCAAAAGAATGTGAAAATAAATTGAATAGTGAGGGGGGACACCTCAAAAAATGATACCAAGATGCAGCAGAGATGGAGAATTTTCGTCTTTGAGCTACCAGAAACAACATCAAAATAAAAAACATGTGTGGAGAGTGCCAGACCAATGTACACCCCTCACTTCACCTCAGAAATGATTGCATACAACAGTCCAGCACAGGCCTAAATGGGTGTTCACATACTACATTCAGCAAGTATGCAGTCTGTGTACCTGCGTAAACAGCTGAGCTATACACTCTTACAGTTATTCATATGTAATGATCAATGAGTTTACAGTTGGTGTCCCTGTGGCTGAGCTATGCAAACCAACAAGTGTACACCCTTTCACAAAAACACATGTACATGTGTAATATCAAAATGTGCAATGTCAACAAACACATTGGCTGTGTTCATATCATACATTTAAAGCACATGACTTCCCCCAAAGAATCCTGGGAGCTGTAGTTTGTTAAGGGTGTTACACTTCCCAGGAATCTTTGGGAATGCTTTAAATGTTGGGTGTATTCCTCCAGGTTCCCGAAGGGAAAGGCAGTGACATCATCCCTTCCTTTGAAGATTCCATTACTGGTGCTAGCAAATACTTAATGGGATCTGCATGCCACAGAATCCAATAGAGCTTGATGCTCTTTAATTAATGGCCTCTTTAATAGCTGGTGACAGTGGGAGAGTGAACTTCCACAGTTCACAGCCTTTTCCAAGACCTCTTCTGGAATATTTCTTTCTACTATCATCAGCCAGACTCCCCTTTTGACCCCTTTATCGGTCTGTGAGTGGTACCGGAATCTTAACGGTCTTCTAGCCACAGCAGTTCACTGTAGCCCCTTCTGACAGCACACCATCGTGGAGTGAAAGAGATGAATTTTGGTGAGTTCGTAACAGATCAGTTCATTCATCTTTCTGAAAAGACGTCTGGGACTCTTTCACTTACAGAGGTACCAATATTGCTAAGCAGCTTTCTCAAAAGATATAGCACAGTGAAATTGGCTGTGTACATAGTCCAACACTCCAAGTTTGAGTTGTGTGAGAGATACATATCATAGCTGTCAACGTTTCCCCTTTTTTTAAGGGAAATTCCCTTATTCCGAATAGGATTCCTCACAAGAAAAGGGAAAAGTTAACAACTATGATACACATACACACACACGTACAAAGCTGGGATATGAAATTTGCCTCATAACAGAAGCTGGTATGACATTCCGGGCCAGGGCCAGTTCTACTATTGGACAGTGTGAGAAGGCCATCTCAGGAAGTTGATTTTTGATGCATGTCTTGAAAGGGCAGCAAACTGTCTATTACTGCTGTATTTTTCCTGCCAGCAAAAGGGGTGGTGCTTAAGGACTTTTCTGCCTCAGAAGCCAAAAATATCTTGGCAGGTCTTCATTTCTGGTGTGGTGCCATTTGCTGCTCTGCCTCGGGCAGAAAAATGTCTTGGGCTGGCTCTGGGGAACACACAGATTCGATGAGATGCCAGATTGTCTCAGAACTGGATAAGGCATATTTGCAGCAGCAGCCAGGAACATAATCAGAATATGGGGCTAGTTTCACAAAACATCTTCCTTTCACACATTTTAACTATTCCCTAAGCAGAGAAGAGGAAATATAAATGGCAAGAAGGACCATGCCTCTGTTGGAAGAATGCATGTTTGCGAATAAAATAGTAACAACACTCACCAGTTTCACATTTTCCATCTCTTGATTGCTAGTGCGCTTTCTTCTGCCTTTATAGCTTGCAATGTATTCCTATGTATGTTGTATTGTCAGGACTGTCATACCCTAACAGCTTGTACACTAAAACATTTATTCATTCACTCATTTTGTCCATTCATCAGGGTTCTTTATTAGTACAACCTTACTCAGTGAGACAAACACAGCCAGCCCACCATGTCTTTTAAATATCAGGGCATCCCATTATTTGATTATTTGAGCAAAGAAACACCTCAGTTTACGCAAAGGTAAACTCTTGACAGTGTTGAAATCAACAGAAATTCTGGATGAAAACAAATACAGTCATACAAGTTTTAACTAGATAGGGATAGTGCAATCATTTTTTGTGAAAAACATCTATTTTAACTTACATTTGGTTGGTAATAGAATTGTGGCTTGTTTGATTTCATCCATAGAAAAACCACGAAAGGTGAGAGATCTCTTGCTGACACTAGCTTCTCACTAATAGATTGGATGCAATGGTGCCTACTTGGCAACGTTGCTACATAAGCATGACAAGATTATTTACTTGACTATACATCATAATATTGGATTCCGTGAACATGTGTCTGAGCCTTGCAATTTGACTTTGGCATGGCGTTTTCTGAATTACATCCTTAGAGGCAGCAAGGGGGAGGAAGGCACTAATTTATTAATTTATTACATTACAACCTGCCTTTCTTCCAAAGACCTTTTCCCTCACAACAACACTGTGAGGCTGAATGATAGTGACTGGCCCCAAGTTCATCTAGTGAGCTTCATGGCCAAGTGTGGATTTGATCATACACCTTTCCATTTCTAATTCAACACTTTAACTACTATATCGTTGCTTCCCAACCCCGATGAAACCTATGTGAATATGACAGCCATGTAGGAAGGGACAATACATGGATTGTGATGTTCCAATTTACTAGCACAGAACCACATTATGCTACATACCGTATTTTTCCGCTCTATAAGACGCACCAGACCACAAGACGCACCTAGTTTTTGGAGGAGGAAAACAAGAAAAAAAATATTCTGAACCTCAGAAGCCAGAACAGCAAGAAGGATCGCTGTGCAGTGAAAGTAGCAATCCCTCTTGCTGTTCTGGCTTCTGGGATAGCTGCGCAGCCTGCATTCACTCCATAAGACGCACACACATTTCCCCTTACTTTTTAGGAGGGAAAAAGTGAGTCTTATAGAGCAAAAAATAGGGTAATATCATCAAATATTAGTCTTATGTGCAAACCAAGCCCATAAGAAATTCTCTTTTCTTTGAAGACTTGCTTCCTATTTTGTTAAAGTACGCATTCAGAACATTTCACCGATTATTTTTACTCCAGCCCTAGGATGTGAAGTATATTTAACAGCTGAAGCTCATCATGCAGAAAACAGTTGTCCTGTTGCATAAATCCATCATATGAATCAGTCCTGAAGCTCTTTTAAAACTCCTGTTACTACAGATTATTAGATCGTAAAAAGCTGGTCAGAATTTTAGCTGAATGAGAACTTTTCTCAACAGGTGGATAACAGCAGAATCCTATATATGTCTCCTCAGATGTTTAGTGGGGCTTAATCCCAGGTCAGTACATAGAGGCTTGCTGCCCAAGACCCTCTCTTCAAAGAGCTATTGCTTCCGAAACTATTGGAGGAGGAAAGAGCCAGATTTTCACAAGGACTGAGTTCTTTCCTCAGCATCATGACAGCTGGTATTTCCAAGGCACTCAGCACTTACTGACCACTCAACACATTTGCAAGTTCAGCACTTAAGCACATCAGTGCCCAACAAGTGAGGTGCTCCTTGTCTAGGTTGAGGCTGAAAAGATGGGGAGGCTTCACAGCCCTGAACTGTAAGAATTATGGATTATACTCATTCCAGGCCTTGTTAGAACCCAAGGGTGGGGGACCTCCATCACCCCAGCGTGGCAGCAGGGAAGCCTTTTGTGTGCTATCACCTGAAATATGGAGGATAGGAGGGACAAAACTGTATTAAAATGCAGAAAGCTTATACAAACTCATTTCTATCATAGGTGTGGTAAGTGATTGCTCAGACTGCTCTGCCCCTTCCCTCTGATTTTCCCCAGTATAGTGCAGCAATGCAAGTAATGGCTATCGACAGAAGAGACTCAGCTGGCATCAAATTGCCATTCAGTCTTAAACCTCTGTGGGTGTCCTTGGGAATGTCTATCCCTTGGCTTAAAATGCCTCATGGACTCAACATTCCAGCTGAAATGTGCGAATGAGCCCTTCTCCCTCTCCTTGTAACCTACTTCACAGGGTTCTTGGGAGGCTAAATGAGGTAAAAGCTATTCATTTATTTTGCCAATTTCTCAACTGTCTTCATCAGCTTAAAAAAACCCCAGGGTGGTTTACCACAATGAAACAAAAACATTCTCATATTAAAAACAATTATTTAAACCCCAAACAACAGTAAACACAGCAAGCAGACAACATCCATAATAGCTATATTAGTTTCCTGCAAAGAGGTGCATTTTAAGAAGCACTGAAAGTCAGAAAACAACAGCACTGTATGAACCTCCAAGGGGAGGGAATTCCACAAATGAGGGGCCACCACAGAGAAGGCCCTCTCTTGAGTCACCACACAGTGGGATATACTCCTTGACAAGTTGAGAAGAAGGCACATTTCACAGCTTGGGCAGGCTGATATAAGGTAAGGTAAAGGACCCCTGGACAGTTAAGTTCACTCAAAGGTGACTATGGGGTAGGGCACTCATATCACTTTTCAGGCCGAGGGAGCCGGTGTTTGCCAACAGACAGCTTTCTGCGTCATGTGGCCAGCATGACTAAACTGCTACTGGCACAACGGGACACCATGTGCCATGTGCCAGAGCACACAGAAACACTATTTACCTTCCCACTGCAGCAGTACCTATTTATCTACTTGCACTGGTATGCTTTTGAATTGGTAGGTTGGCAGAAGCTGAGACAGAGCAATGGGAGCTCACTCTATCACGTGTTTTCAAACTGACGACCGTCTGATCGGCAAGCACAAGACACTCAGCTTTCGTACTGTTTCCCCACATAGAGTGCATTGCAATATCCTAATCAAGTGCATGGATTATTGTGGCCAGATTATCCCGACCCAGGACTGGCCATGGAGGGTGAATCAACCATACCTGAAACTAGGTACATCTCATCATTAATGAGGCCATCACCTGGGCCCAATACCAGTGCTTCAATAAGGTGAAGGTGGTGAGGGTGTCAGAACTACACCTGAGGCAAACTGCTTCACCTCGCCTCACTGAAAATCTGGGAGAACCTCTTTGTGGAATCCAACCCATTGTGAAGCACGTGGAAGGGTCACTTTAGATTCCACTAACTGTGCTAAATTATTGCAGTTGGAGCACTACTTTCCTGTCCAAAATTAAGCACACACCTTTTTTGAATTGTGTTTATCTGTTGTGGTGATAAATGCCCCCTCTGCTGCATCCCCAGAAGAAATGGGTTAGGCAGTGCTCTCATTTCCCCAGGGATGAGAATCGAAGAAGTGACTAGATAATGTGACCCAGCATCTGGCCTTTGCCTGAAGTGTTAAGAGGAAGAGCTTTGGAGTAGTTTGTTATGCTCTTCCTTATCGGCATTAGATGTTATCACCTTCGATAGGTCAAGCTCTAGGTTGTGACTCAATTGTCTAGAAGAAAGTAATTGAAGAGATACCTAAATGTGAATTGTAGGTGGTAAAAGGGGAATCTTGCTCTCTGTTAGTCTTCTCATTTACTCTGTAAATACATGAAAATATATATATATATATTCCCTTTAAAAGTTACCCTCTTCATCATCGCATTCCCCCACACTCCAGATTTTGGTCTTTATAAGCTCTGAACCTTTTCATGTTTGTTTTGTCGAATGGATTTCTTTTGGCTAGCAACAAGCTCAGCATTAAACAGATGGCTGCATCGTGTGCCTGAGGCAAGTAGGGCAGGAAACAAAGAAAACATCTCCAAGGGTGTGTTTTCAGAAATGGAGAGAGCTGCTACTTAGGTCATATTTGGATAACCACATCCATCGAACATTCTGTTGCACCTTTTGAGACTTCTGGGCAATTATTTGATATGAAAGAGCAACAAAGAGCTGTATTTATGTAGCATCAGACCCTAGCCTTTTTTCATTTTGCCAAATCGCATCTTCCCGGCTTGCTCAACAGGTGCTCAAAAATAAACCCATATTAATGACAAGAAAACAAGACAGGAGCAAAAGGGAGGGAGGAGAAAAGAAAACAGCCCAAAGACAGGGAAAAGGTGGGTAAAGGAGAATAGGGAGGGTCATGGGATGAGAGTAAACTCATAGTGTGTTTGCACAGTTCTGTTTGCAGGCAGAAAAAGTGGAGCAGTGCTTTCAGCCAATTCTCTTGGGAGCAGGACAATTTTTTGTAGGCAGCAGCGATGGAGATGCAATTGGCAGCCCAGTGGGCCACCTTCTTTTCTTATAATGACTGTCTGAATGATGCTGTGTTGTAACATAGCATTTCTTTAGGATGATTGCTGGAACAAAAGGTAGAGGCATCTGCTGAAGCCCATTGGGCATTGGCTTTGTGTGTACCTCAACTAAGGAGGTAAATTGGGGTGGTTTGAGATAGTCTTTCATGTCACCAAGTCAGATCTTACCATTATGAAGGCATGCTGAGGCAGATCAGGGAGTGACCAACCTTCTTGGTTCATTTTTGCCCCATAGAATTAAATGCACAGTATTTCCCCCACCTTTTCTGATAAATGAAACCCAGCTGACTGGGGAAATGCCCAGAGCTTGAGGGGTGGGATCTTCTATTTTGACAGACAGGTCTAACCTTTAATCACACTGAGTTATTTCCCAGTGCACTCCAACCATAGTGATTTGGGGAAGGGGTGTGTGTTTGTAAGTGGTAGACTATTGAGGTGGCCTGCTTCTTTCTTTCTTTCTTTCTTTCTTTCTTTCTTTCTTTCTTTCTTTCTTTCTTTCTTTCTTTCTTTCTTTCTTTCTGACTTTTAAGAAATAAAGGAATCAACAGGATTAAAACCACAATATAAATAAATAAATTAAAAGTAGTACAGTGGTACCTCGGGTTAAGAACTTAATTCATTCTGGAGGTCTGTTCTTAACCTGAAACTGTTCTTAACCTGAAGCACCACTTTAGCTAATGGGGCCTCCTGCTGTTACTGCGCCGCCGGAGCACGATTTCTGTTCTCATCCTGAAGCAAAGTTCTTAACCCAAGGTACTATTTTTGGGTTAGTG
This sequence comes from Podarcis liolepis, assembly GCF_965112155.1. Classification (NCBI taxonomy): domain Eukaryota; kingdom Metazoa; phylum Chordata; class Lepidosauria; order Squamata; family Lacertidae; genus Podarcis; species Podarcis liolepis. The sequence goes on from NC_139557.1 coordinate 74,769,518, forward strand.
GGGGTCTGTAACCTGAAGCATATGTAACCCGAGGTACCACTGTAATAGGGTTGCAATCCCATCCACACTTAACTGGAAATAAAGGCCAGTGAACACCATTGGACTTGCTTCTCAGGAAATAAGCAAAGGATTATGTTGCACATCAGTAAACAAATCTTCCTGGTGTCTCAGCAAAACCTCTGACAAATGAAACTTCCTTAGCAGACTCACTAATAAGCCTTAGGCAAACCACTATAATATTGCTATTTCCACTTTGGGCTATTGTTTGCTTTCTCGTGACTATACATCTATTTTGATGGTTATAAACTTGGTCTAGTCTCTCCTCAGTGCACAAAGTTTGCGAATCTTATTTCCCCCTTGAAAAAATCATGCCAAACCTGCATTTAGTTAGTGACACTAGATAGCTTTTATTTAAACAAGCATTCATGATGCCGTCTTCATTTTAATTGGGTAGTTATCTCACTATAATATTGTGGGAAAGGGATGAGGATTTACATTCTGGGGGTCACCAAAAATGCCTGGAGAAAGCTGATCTACAAATCAGCAAACCAAGCCAAACATGCGAAGATTTGTTGAGTTGATGCCCCTCGCCTCCATGAGATGAAATAAGCTTAAATCAACTCACTCTTATCCAGCAAGGGCAATGTGTAGGCATAAAGCAAGCTTCATTGTGTGTGCTCTGCTTTGCAGAAAAGGGTAGGTGCATGGGAGAAAATATGTGAACCCCCTCCCTTATCCCTGGGTACAACTTCTTTCCATTGTATGCATGCACTGGTAACCTCTTGACCAGACCACTCTATTGCACTATATATGGGGCTGGCCATGAATACATTGGTGGAAAATTTGGCAACCAGACTGGTGACTGAGTTTAGCTACCAGGAACATTTTACCCCAATACAGCATTGGATACCTATTTGCTTCTCTGCTGAGTTCAAGGTGACGTTTTGATCTTGAAAGCCCTATGTACTCTAAGCCTGGAAGACTTGTGAGAGTGGCTACTGCCAAATGTACCTCCCTGATCACAAAGGGATGGTAATAAATCTCTGCTGAGGGTGTCAAGTCTTTGGAGGCTAGCTTGCCTCCCACCATAAACAGACTTGTCTATTGCTGCCCCACAGTTGGAGAATTCATTACTGCTTGAAATTTGCCAGATTTGAGAGCTTGGCCCACTTAGACAGGCATTCCCCTCTGTTTTAAAGCAGACTGTTAACCTCTTAGTTTACTTTGGTATATATTATCCACTCACTACTGCTGTTAAGACAACACTGCATTTGGCATTTCTTCCTTGAATGTTTTTGTATATCTTTTGGTTAAAATATTGTTGCCTGCATCAAGAACTCATTAAGTTGTTAAGTGATTAGTTGATAAATCCTCAAACCAATCAATAAAAACATGCTTCAAAAAGAAGAAAGGAAAAAAAGCCAAGATTCTAGGATAGCTGATTCAGTGCCACATTGTACACAGTTTTTAGAATGCCACACATTGGCCTGATTTGCACTTAACACTAAGTTCATTTAGCTGAAATTTGGTTTGTTGGACTGTCCAGCAAACTAACTATGGTTTATTTCCTGGCAATAAAGCACCATGTGAAGTCACATTGTTCTTAGCCTACAAATCTCGGCTTCTTTTAACAATGGTTTGGCATTAGGTCTGGACCTAACAGCCTTGTTTAACCATAGTTTGGGGGTTTTTTTGGCCATGCAGCCCCAGACACTTGGCAAACTACAGAGGCAAGAACAGCTGGAAAACAAGCCAAGCTCCACTGTGGCTGCACGGATGTTATTGGCCCAAAGATGGAAAGAAGATATAGTTCCTACCAGAGAAGAATGGCAGGTGAAGTTGATGGATTATGCTGAAATGACCAAAATGACCAGAAAAAATCAGAAATCAGGAAGACCAAAATTTTAATAAGGAATGGGGAAAATTTATAACTTATCTTAAACAACATTGTCAATAGTTATAATCGTTAGTAGGATTGGAATATCGCTTGTAGTTTAAGGGTGAATTCTTTTACATAAGTTTTGGATCATCATAAAAGATGCAGGAGGAAATGATTAATAATAGAACCCATAAGGGGAGGATGGAAGTCCAGGAGATTCCTTGGAATCTTGTTTTTATGATTTATGTTTGATATATCTCTGTAAAATTTTAATTTGAAAAATCAAATTAATATTTTATTATTTTTAAAAAAGAACCGTGACTTTCTTGTTCATCTGTGAGATGACTCATGGTTGTGTTGAACAAATCACGTTTACAACAAACCATGGCTTAGATTAATGTGTGAATGCAGCCATTGGGATGGATGCTAACAGGAATAGTTACTAAAACAGTGATCAGAATATACACAGGTTATGTTTGCCCCTTGTTTGTTTCCACCCTAGAATCCTAAGTAAACTTAGATTTGCTTTTCGCTGCAGAAGGAGAATCTCTTGAGTATTAGTGTATCCTTGTTACTGGAATTCATTGAAGACATTGGGCCAGGGTAGTGGTGAGGAAAAAGCAGCTGAGAGACAGTGGACAGTTCTGTCTCCCAAACAATGAGAGCTTGAAACTCTGTCAAGAATTCCACAACTCCCAAACATCATTTCTTTCCATTGGATCAGCACCTGGTGAAACCATTCTTGGTCCATCTCCAGCTCATGTGTTTTTCAACCACTTGTTGATTTATTATCTTCATTTTGAGCCTAGGATTTCTTAGCTATTATATAATGACTCCTATTCAGCTCCTTTCCATGATATCATCACTTAATTGAAGCAGAATTTTAAATTCCAGCAAATCCCCTCATAAGCAGTCAGTGTGGAAAGGTCTTCCTACGATCGAAACCATGTTTTCAACTGGGTAGTCCACAAGGGGCTTTAAAATATACAATTTATTTGGCTTGACGGTATAAAAGGGCTTGCTTAGACATGCCAAGAAATTAATTCGCTCCTCGTTTAATAAAAGCATTTCATATTCCAGTGCCTTCCTACATTAGGAGCCAACATTTCATGTTAGACATTAAACATGCACCAGTTCCTAGAGACATGCCAGGGAGTTCCATAAAAGAGACAGATATATATTTGTACGTAAAGCTAGTTATAAGCAAGGTTTGTGATTCTTCTCTATACTCAAAGGGCAGATACATGTGTGCAATTTGGATGATCACTTCTCCAACACACCGAACTCCCCCCATTCCAGGTTGTTGTTGTTGTTGTTTTTAAGTCAGGCTTTTCAAGAGATGTTAGAGTTAGCCAGAGGGTTTTAGAAGTCTCTGGAAGCTTGAATGTGTGTATTTTCTTTGCAAGGCATTGGGACAGGGTGGGTGGTGGGTGGAGGAAAACACCTGCACTGCCCTAATTAAAGAATCACCTTTGTTGATAGAGAATGAAAGGGGTTGAAGCCAGACCCAGACTCCTCTCCCTGCTCCAAAATCTGTTTACTCTCTGACCTGCATTGTATGTGGGGCTGTAATGGGGAAACTGCATATACGTTACTAGAAAAGCAAAAGCATTTTTTGAACCATTTCCCCGCCCCCTCCCTTTTAAAATGTATTTCTTCTTGTTAGGCTGGAAAAATGGGCATTTTTGGTAATGTTTTGGAACAATAAGTTTAATTATAGTGTTCAACCATATGCTGCTTTCAGCCTGATTTGACTTTCTGAGTATTTCTTTATGCTCTTTATTTTTGGTTTTCCCCCTGTTTATTAATAAATAAATTCTAGGGGGATGGGGATATTTATCTATTTACATACATTAATATGCCCATCATAAAAACTTCAAATGAACAAGGCTTTTCAGTGGAAAATTTTACCCCATCTGTATTGTATTTGAGTTTGTTTTGGTATGGAAAATTGTTTTACATATGTTTGTATTGTTGTTGCTTTTATCATTACATTGCCATGAGATGCTTCAGAGGGAGCAATTCAAAAATAGAATAGCATAGAATTAATTAATCAATTGGGGGGAAATAGGAAAAATCACTTGCAAAATGCAATGCAGGACCTATCATAAGCACCAGCTGGCCACTACCATGTTCCTCTGCAAGACACCATCACCCCTACACCATTGGCAGTAAGTGAATCTAACTCACAGCCAAGCACTTCGGAGTACTGGTCTACCCCGTTTGTTGTTGTTTGCAAATTGTCCTCCAGCTATGAGGAAGACTGAGAGCCATGGTTGCCACCATTCATGCCTGTCTGGTAAGGGCTGCTGGTTTTTTATAAAAGGGTTTTTCAAGAGTTTCCAGAGGTTTAGAGGGCGTTTTCAGGCTTTTCCAATGGTGTTCAAGGTGTTCAAAATTTACTCTATTCTACTGACACATGCAGTGCCTCGGAACATAGGTAAAAGGTAAAGGACCCCTGGACGGTTAAGTCCAGTCAAAGGCGACTATGGGGTTGTGGCACTCATTTCGCTTTCCAGGCCAAGGGAGTCGGCATTGGGACACTGTGACGGAAGCCAGAGTGCATGGAAACACCGTTTACCTTCCCGCTGCAGTGGTACCTATTTGTCTACTTGTGCTGGTGTGCTTTCGAACTGCTAGGTTGGCAGGAGCTGGGACAGAGCAATGGGAGCTCACCCCATCGCGGGGATTCAAACCACTGACTTTCTGATCGGCAAGACCAAGAGGATCAGTTGTTAAGACCACGGCGCCACCTGCGTCCCTGCCTTGGAATGTAACCCCTGTGTAAATTTGGAGTTGCCTAATATGTGCAGGTTCAGACTGAGAAACTGTAACGACTGGATCCAACATGTGAGCAGAACAGAAGCTCTATTCAAGCATTTGAAGCATGTGCAAGGGCATAAACTGAGGAAGAGGAGCAGATGCACCTACACTGAGAGCCCCTGCTCCACCCTCAACATTCCCACAGTGAGCAGAGTCAGGACTCTGATCAGACTTCCCAGTCACAGGGGGGCTTGTAGGAGCATTTAGCACAGTGTAAATATAAGCTCTCTCCATATCTTCTGGAATTGAGTGTGGAGGAGCAGGTGCACATGGCACACTCAGGGAGATTGGGGGTGCCATGCACCATCTGCCCCCTCCTCAGATTAAGCCCCCATGCATTTTTTCTTTAAACCCTTGAATAAGGCTAAATTGTTCCCTGGTTTCACTTAAACCACTGCAGTCATGTATTCTCTCATATCTTTTATGGCACTTCCAGATTATCTGTTTATTGCGCATCCTTTCAGATTTGTTGCTGGGGAGGTTATATGATGTTGGGCCAAAGCAAATGTTATCCCACACTTTCTGGTGCACATTCTCATCACTTTCCTTATTGCAAACAGTCTGATCTTGGGGAAAGTGGGTTTTCATCAATCAAGTATAATTGTGCGACCTAAATTTGGTGGTGTGTAACTGAATTCCACCCAAAAAGAGCAATAGGCTGGAAATGCTTTTGGAGTTAGAAATCACTCGAGACATGTTGGTGCCTGAGGCAAAAAATCTAAATGGTCCCCCAACCACACAAAGTGTGAGGAAAATCTCACAATAAAGTACATACTTGGCATTTTGCTGACCTTTAAGAGTGCCCCAAGTTGGGGTGCCTTATGCAAAAAAAAATTTGCCAAATATTTAGGATAGCACACATCTTGCTCCTTCAAATGAACTTGAGTTTACACTTTTAACAGCAAGAATCTCTCTTCTCCTTGCTCAAGACCCTCCAAAGAAATAAATAGAATCCACAGATCCCACACAAACCCTTGCCATGGGAGAAGAGTTTTAAACGCCTTATGGATTAGTGTTTATATAACCTGTCAGAGATTTAAACCCACAAAGATGAAGGTTTTCTTTAGCTGTGCGAAACCAACCTTTCGTCTAGCATCAACCTAGCCAGAGAGGAAATCTTGGCAGGTTGTTTATCTTAGCAGACAATTCCCCATTCAATTGTTCCTGACTTTGTTTCCACTTGTTGTTAACCATAAATTCTGCCCTGTGCCTCCTTTTCCTACACTTTTTGATGGTATGCTACAGAAAAGCAGACAGGCATCTCCTCCTCGCCACAAATGCACCCAATGGGAGAAAGCAAGAAAAAAAGCAGTTGTGTGTGCCAAAACACATGAGCACTTCCTAGATTTGCTTGACTGTAAAAGAAGAATTCAACGAAGGCCTTGGTCTCATGTGGCAAAACATTACCACCCTAAATTATTTTGACGTCGTGTCATGGTCCTGTTGTGGTTTGAAAAATGACAGCTTGGAGCCATATCCACTTGACTATTATTATTCCTTAATCACTGAAATGGTCACATGCCAGACTGATAGCACTGGAGGATGAAATGATCCACTCATGTAAAGTAGCAGGAATGTTCAGGAAGTACAACGAGAAACTGTGAAACAAGAAGTATGGAGCCAGCGTGGTGTAGTGGTTAAGAGCGGTAGTCTCGTAATCTGGGGAACCGGGTTCGTGTCTCCGCTCCTCCACATGCAGCTGCTGGGTGACCTTGGGCCAGTCACACTTCTTTGAAGTCTCTCATCCTCACTCACCTCACAGAGTGTTTGTTGTGGGGGAGGAAGGGAAAGGAGAATGTTAGCCGCTTTGAGACTCCTTTGGGTAGTGATAAAACGGGATATCAAATTCAAACTCCTCCTCCTCCTCCTCCTCCTCCTCCTCCTCCTCTTCTTCTTCTCCAGATGCTTAAGTCTGTGAAATGTTACCATTGGTACCAATGTATCTAGATCTTTGTCCAGGGAATGCATTTAAGTTGGTTATTAAGTCGCAAGATGAAAGAGGTACTGTCACCCCTCTTTACTCCCCACTTCTCTGTTGCTCCACCTCCTTTTACTGACTCCTTGAATTGCCACGAGGCAAGACACATTGGCAAGAACCAAATGGGTGTAAAGTAGAGAGAGCGAACCTATTGCCTCCAGTTGCTGTTGGATTCCAATTTCCATCACCACCAGAGAGCATAGCCAGTGCTCAAAGATGATGAGGATTATAGTTCAACAACCCCTTGAGTGACATGGGTTCCCAGTCCCTCAGGACTTGGAAGACCTGAGATCAAGCCCTGCTCATCCACAATTTGTAACTTTGGGTAGTAGTCATTATCTCTCAGGTTATTGTAAGGGATAAAATGGGATGCCTCCCAAATACACCAGCACGAGGTCCTTCTGGTTGGTCATTGTGGGAACAGGATGCTGGACTGAATGAGCCATTGGCCTGGTCCAACAGGGCTAGTCTTGTGTTCTTGTATTTTTAATACCACAAATCTTCCAGTTTATTCTATCAGAACCACCTTCATTGTGACATAGTGCAAGAGCGCCCTGCCAGACAGCAATAATGCAGCAATTGGGGAAGTGCCACAACACAGCTCACAAAGTGGTATGATGTGTAGATGGTCCAGTATACTGTAAATCTACCACTAATGCACTATTATTGTGTCAATGATGTGTAGCGGAATACAGCTGCTTTTTTGCAGGGTTTCTTCCTTGCCTCGTGCCAAAAGAAAAAGAAAGCAAATGTACAAGCAACTATAATCTAAAATTTATTTTCTAAACAAAGCTGTCCTCAATAGGTTTTGGGCCTATTTGTGGATTGTTGTTGACAACATTAAGAAAACCTTCAAGGGAATTTAGTAAGTAAAACAGCTATTCATAAAAAAAGAATTAAATTATCTGTGGTTTACCATTGGCCCCAGACGTTGAAAATAAGCCACGGAATGGTTTAAAAGCACCTGTGATAAAAGGAGGGGGGAGCCCTTTGAAACATTCCAAACCCAAATAGTTTCCTGCCAAGCAGAAAAGGAATACCTTCATTTCCAAGAGGCTTTAACCCTTTGCTCTGAATAAATCGCATTGTTGCTGTGCTCAGATGTGTCCTTAGCAATTTCTCTCTCTTTTAGAAAAATTGGGGAAGAAGGTACAATCAAGTTGCTAAGAGCAGCTTGGCACACAAGGCAAATTCAGAGAGCCAGAAAAATAATGAAAAGAAATGTGGTAAAAAAGAAAAGAAAAAAACACCTTCCAGTCATATTGCATTTTCTTATGTACTCCTCAAACATATAGATATTCCACACATTTATGAAATGATCTGTCTTGGTTTGGGTATGCAGAGTAATCATTGCTAATACTTCATTACTTTTAGTGCCTTTTAATTAAAAGATGTGATAATGTAGGATACTGTTTCTGCTGGGGTGGATTAGCCATATAGGTTTCAGGTATTCACCAGCAGCAGACTCAGCTGATATGTTGCATCTGGACCTTAATTGGAGCTGGGGTTGCTTTATGGAATCCATCAAAACAGGTCAAATGCCACTCCAGTGAAACATCCCTAGTTTGGCTTAAGGTCTGGATATTGGTCAAGTAACCGAGAAGATGATGAGAAGGAGGAGGAGGAGGAGGAGGCAGCAGATGGACCCAACATACAAAATGGCTCATATCCAAATTGAAATTAATGGACATGGCTAATTTACATCCATTAGTTTTAGTAGATCTGCTCTGGGTACAATTTCCTTAGATACATCCCGATATCTTTATATAAATCTATGGTGCGGATGCATTTGCAATATTATGTGCAGCCCTGGTTGGCTCTATCTCAATAAGCGTCAGGAGCCGGAGTCAGGAGCAGGTCAGCAATAATGAGTGTCAACAAAGTTAACTCTTTATTCAAAAAAACCCCAAAGCAGCTCAGGTGTAGTGATCATGGCTGCTCTTCCCAAGAAGTCTTGCTCCAATGAGGCAGTTGGTCTCCGCCTCCCACCACTCTCTAAGGCTTTTCCTCCCTCAGTTCTTTCCCCAGCAACCGCCATTGGTCAGGACAGAGCTCTGGTTGTGCATACATGTTGGGAAACCTGTGGCCTCCACATGTTGTTGGAGTTCAAGGCCCATCAGTTCAAGTCAGCATGACCAGTGGTTAAGAATGATGGGAGCAACATCTGGAGGTTCCCAAACCGAGCCTTAAGCAAATTGCTCCTTCTCCTTTAGCCTCAGTTCCTTCATCCAAAATATGGGGATAAAAATATGGACCTATTTATATGGTTATTCCAAAGATTATTAAGATCAACACACACAGAACAGTCGAAATGACCATGCTAAGTATTATACTAGCTGAGCAAATTCAGACCTTGGTTTAACTCATCGGTTTGGCATTGTTTGTAAGCTGGTAACACCATCTTTCCCTCCAGCACATTGATATCAGAATAAAATATGATATGCATATTCAGGATTCAGTTCTAAGTTTCAAGTTCAAATAACAGCTGAATCCCTCTACTTGTTTTCAAGGTCAGGAAAGATGTAAAAGACACTGTAATGCAGTATCTGCCATGAAGAGTGAGGTATCAGCACAAGACCTGGTATGTATGTTGATGCCTGAATTCTCCAACTGAAGTTCAAATCCCAGCTTCAACCTGCTCCCTCTTTTGGAGGGAGCAGGTGCAAAGATGCCAATGCCATTGTTATGTAAAAGGCTGCAGCTTGGTGATAGAGCATATATTTTGCATGCAGAAGGTTCCAGGGTCAAACCTTTACATCTTTAGGTAGGGCAGGGAGAAAATTCCACCTGAACAAAGGATATTGACACAAAGGAAGGACACAAAGATGATCAAGGGTCTGGAAACCAAACCTAATGAGGAACAGCTGAGGGTAGGTTTAACCTGGAAAACCTGGAAAAGAGGTGTCTGAGAGGAGATATGATAGCTATCTTCAATTATCTAAAGGGCTTCCACATGGAGGATGGAACAAGCTTGTTTTCTCCTGCTCTGGAGGGAAGGACTCAAACCAATGGCCTCAAGTTGCAAAAAAGGAGATTCTGTCAGGAAGAACTTTCTGACAGTAAGAGCTGTTCAGCAGTGCAACAGATTCCCATGAGAGGTGGTGGATTCTCCTTCCTTGGAGGTTTTTAAGCAGAGGTTGGATGGCCCTCTGCCATGTATGGTCTAGTTGAGATTCCTGCATTGCAGGGCAGGGGATTGGACTAGATGTCCCTTGGGATCCCTTCCAACTCTCCAATTCTGTGAAATCCCAGACAGCCACATCCACTCAGTGTAGAAAACACTGAGTTAGAAGAACCAATGGTCTGATTTGGGGTATGTTCACATTGTTGTTGTTGTTTAGTCGTTTAGTCGTGTCCGACTCTTCATGACCCCACGGACCAGAGCACGCCAGGCACTCCTGTCTTCTACTGCCTCCCACAGTTTGGTCAGACTCATGCTGGTAGCTTCGAGAACACTGTCCAACCATCTCTTCCTCTGTCGTCCCCTTCTCCTTGTCCCCTCCATCTTTCCCAACATCAGGGTCTTTTCCAGGGAGTCTTCCCTTCTCATGAGGTGGCCAAAGTACTGGAGCCTCAGCTTCAGGATCTGTCCTTCCAGTGAGCACTCAGGGCTGATTTCCTTATGAATGGATAGGTTTGATCTTCTTGCAGTCCATGGGACTCTCAAGAGTCTCCTCCAGCACCATATTTCAAAAGCATCAATTCTTTGGCGATCGGCCCTTCATGGGTCACTGCCTTGTCATGGGAAGGGGCTTGAACAACTCAGAGAACCTATGAGCTATGCCATGCAGGGCACCCAAGATGGACAGGTCATAATGGAGAGTTTTGACCAAACGTGATCCACCTGGAGCAGGAACCGGCAAGCCACTCCAGTATCCCTGCCAAGAAAACTCCATGGACAAAGACAATGTTCACATTAGTGGCCTAAAATGTAGCAAGGTCAACAGCTGCTCCTACTATGTTTCAAGCTGTGTTTCCAGTGTGTTGTTCATGCCAGAAAGTGGGCAGGGATGTCTTCACCCAACCTGCAGGACCTTTTTGGTTTCCCTGCTGTTGCAACCCCTGCTCCAAACTCCTATTTGTGAAGCTGTAATTTGTGCATGTGCAATGGCTGTTAGGGTATCTTCATTTTACCGCTTCATATTCAGTTTTCTAGTTTGATTGAAGCCAGTTTGACAAAGAAACACACCTGACTGCAATATTTGTCACGAAACTTCAGGGTCCATATGGGCTTGTGGCCCTGGCTGAATATACACTATATACATTTGAAACACATTTCCCCCCTCAAAGAATTCTGGGCACTGTAGTTTCTTATGGATTGCTGGGAATTGTAGCTCTACAGGGGCAAACTATAGTGCCCAGAATTCTTTGAGGAGGGAAATGTGTGTCATATGTGCTTTAACGGTATAATAATTTATATAATAATAATTTATCATTTATACTCCACCCATCTGGCTGGATTTCCCCAGCCACTCTGGGTGGCTCCCAATCAAATATTAAAAACACAATACAGCATTAAACATTAAAAATTTCCCTAAACAGGGCTGCCTTCAGATGTCTTTTAAAAGTAGGATAGTTGCTTATTTCCTTGACATCTGCTGGGAGGGCGTTCCACAGGGCAGGCACTATTACCAAGAAGGCCCACTGTCTGGTTCCCTGTAACCTCACTTCTCACAGTGAGGGAATTGCCAGAAGGCCCTCAGTGCTGCATCTCAGTGTCTGGGCTGAATGATGGGGGTGGAGACGCTCCTTCAGGTATACAGGACTGAGGCAGTTTATATAGTATGTATATATATGTACACAGCCTAAGTTAGTGTAAATCTAGCTGGGAAAACTAGCAGTGGAAGAGCATTGAATGCAGAATAGGCAGTAACATGAATATAAGGCAGAATCCTGTGTGATGCAAAACAAGGTTTTTGGAATACTAGGATTTACTAGTTGCACTTGATTCGACAAATTAATCCTAAGCTAATTCTCAAGGCAGACTCTTATTTCTCTCGCGCTTCCCGACCCTTGATAAATTCATCTGAGTCTGCTTTGCTTTCAGAAATATTGTAATCCTTCAGTTTTGTGTCAGCAGCGTTGTGCCAAGTGACCGGCCAAGGCTGAAATATTCCAACAATGCCGCGTTTGAAAGAGAGAGCGAAAAGACACTCTTGAGCGTCAAGGCACACGCACGCACCAAATCCTCTTGCTTATCCTTCAAAGCTAGAGTTACCGAGCAACTGCCCCAAAATGTCACCAGAGCTGGAAGGCGAACAACGCCGAGGGAACACACCAACTGCCCGGCGCTCACCTTTTAAACCCTCTTTTGCAACGCAATCTGCAACAACCCCCAGCAGCGGGACTAGAAGCAAACGCACGCTTGCCTCTTTGCGCACGCTGACCTCTTGCAAACGGTTGCAGGAGGCACGCTGGTGACCGCCTCAAATGGTCCAGTTTGCCCCCTTTTTGGGGTCTCTCGCGCTCTCTCACTCTTGCTGGTTATTCTGCTTCCCAAAAGAATCTGCTAGGAATCTCAGCGAAGGGGGCGAGCAAAAACTGGTGTCAGCAGGGTTAATCAATCAATCAGCGGAGGATCTGCAGGTCTGGGAGGAGGCATTGGAGGCCGGGCTGAGAGGGAAGCGCAGAGAGGGGTGTGTATATAAGACACTGGGAGGTTCATACTGCACCTTCCCCATCTCTCCGGCCGCCTCCTTCCAAACCATCCCGAATTCCTGCAGAGCCAGAGACAAGGCTGCTGCCTGGTGTAGGACGACAGAAGAGAGGATTAGGGAAGTTCCCCGTTCTTTAATTGCTATTATTTAAAGTCCCCCCCTCCCGTGCGCGCTCTCTCTTGCTCGCTCCCCGGGCGAGCATCAGATGACAGCTCCACACCGAGGGAGGGCAAAGCAAGCTGCTTGGCCACCAGCAGACAGTATCTGATTCGGGGATCCGCAGCAGGCAGCTCCTGTACAACGAGAAAGGGATCGTCGCTCCACAGGCGGAGAGCCGGAGTGGAGAGAGCGGCGAGTTCGGGACCTGCAAGCCTGCGGAGGGGATCCCCAACCCAGCAGCCCCAGGGCGCAACGGAGAGCGGCTTCGTCTCGCGTGCGCGCTCCCCTCTCCAAGCCTGAGGAGGGAATTGGCGCCCAAGACGACCCGCCAGGGGAAATCCTCCGCAGGAAGGAGGGCTTGAGCCCCACTAGGGACTGACAGACGGACCCCGCCACGAAGGCCCGATCCGGCGGCGCCCGAGGATGCTGCTGCTGCCGCTGTGGCTGCTGCTGCCGGAGCTGGCGCTCCTCGCGCCGGCTCAGAAGTTCTCTGCGCTCACGGTAAGGCAGGCGCGGCTCCTTCTTCTTTCCTTCCCCAGCGTCGCCGCGCCGGGGCAGCAAAGCGCCCTCCTGCGTCTCTTCCCCGAGGCCGCTCGTCTGCGTTTGCCATTGTCTTCCCACCCACAAAGGCACTTGCTGAGTGCGCTGTGCCAAGCGCGGATGGGCAGCCAGGAACGAGCAAAAAGTTGGCTTCGTTGTACTCTAGGGCTAAGAGGTGTCTTGACCTGGCAAAGCAAGTTTCCAGACCTAGGTAGATTCCTACCCACCCGTACTACCCTCACAGACACGTGTGTCACAAACACACAAACACACGCACGCACCTTGATGAAATGTTGACGGGGCGAAATTTCTAAGCCCTCAAGTAAAAGCGAGGGAAGGCCACTTTTGCTTTTTTAAAAAAGCGAGGCAATCTTCTAGTCCTCAGTATTGCACTAAAAATATGCAGTCAAGGCTCCATCCTCCTTAGCGGCGTTTCTGAAACAGCCAACTGTGTATGTCTTGCTTGAGACTTCCTATAGTTTTAATGCAAAAATCCATGAGAACTTAGTCTGGAGTTGGAGTGTGTGGGTCTCCTATCAGGAAGGATTTATTTTCAAATGTGTGAGTGCATATTTGAAGACCAGGTAAGATGACAGTCTCTACAAAATTGGTACAACTGAGCTCACACAACATTTTTTTGTTGTTGATACAATCAAGCAGAAATTGTTGTAGGCATACCTGTGCGTAATGAAATCTTTTATTCACAGTGACAATTCTAGACTGATAGTGAGAAGAGCTCTAAATGGATTGACTAATTCCATTAATGAATTTGGAGTAACGTTTTGTCCTGTGTGTGTACACGCCCTAGGACACACAAAGTAACTGAAGCCAATGCAGGTTACAGTTGTATGCACCAAATACCTGAGTTACCAAATCTTCACTTGATCCAGTTTTGGTCTGCTGAGGGTGCTTGGGATGAGCAAGTTTGAATGCAAGTTTGGTGGTTTAAGTGGTTTGTGTTTGGCAGCCTACGAATTGCTGGCACTCAGAGGCGGATTAGACTCCTAAATGCTTTCAGGAAAAGGGAGAGTGTGAGCCACTGCGTTAAGAGTTTTGCACATTGATCCTAAATAAGGCTTACTTGAAACAGAAGCCAGTCTGAGAGATTCTGATGCAGTTTACTCCACACTAAGTGAGCTTGGAATTTCAGCCTAACAGCAAATGTGAATGTACAGAACTACTTGGAAGTAAAGTTCACACAAATGAATGGGACTCACTTTCAGTTTGGAGGTCTGTCTGAAGTCCTGATTGATTCTACTAGAGGAAGTTCTCTATGCATGTATAGGAATCCCCAATTTCTTGCAGCGTGTGTTCCCCTGCCCACGAAAGAGAACAAGTAAACCTGCACACAACACTAAGAGCTTCAGAACAGTTGGATCACTGCCAGTGGGCAATAGCCAATGAAGTCTGGTGACACTTAAACATATTCCATTCAAATCAATGGAACTTAAGCATTAACGGTTAGCTCAGTTCCTACTGAATTTAATGTGACTAAAGCAATTTATGCCTAACTTTCTCTGGATTGCATCCAGTGTGTTATTTATGGCCCCTTCAGCCTCATTTTCTCTGCTTCTTTCCTTTAAATGCCAACTCTTGAGACATTTTACCTAGTTTCATTGAATTCACTGGTCCTGGAATTCAACAAATGGTCTGAAGAGTTGACCAGGACTGCAGGCAGAAACCTTAGTCTGTTGCGACAGCATTCTGGGATCTCAGGGATCTTACTCCCAAGTAGATGCACTTAAGAGAGCATAGACTCACTCCTGATTGCTTCATTTTCTCAAATGACTTTTCAGCGATGTTTTAGGCCCAATTCCTTCTTTAGGTGGGCAGTAGCTGTGCCACCAGGAAACAGAATTTTGTAGGCACCCAGTTGTCCTTTGTTGGCCAACAGTTCCTATAATGAAAGCCTTCCTTGGTTTTGCAATTGGCTTAAACTACTTGGTTAGCTCTTCATACGAACAGCATGAATGTGTTGTAGGGAGGGATGATTGACACACATCCAAATTGCCTCCAGAACTGACTATGCTTTCCTAGTTCAAGTGTTCAGGTCAAACACTAGAACAAATTTTGGTCATGATGGTCTATCTTCTCATGTCAATAACCACTAATGCCCAATGCTATACATTTAAAGCACATTTAGTGTACATGGCTTCCCCAAATAATCATGGGGACTGTAGTTTTGTTAAAAGCACTGGGAATTGTAGCTCTGTAAGGATTCCCATGTACTATTAAATATATGGTGTGGCTGGGACCCTTGAGGAGTCCCCCGCCTGTCATGAATTCATACAAAATGCAAGCTGCTCCCCTTCTCCAAGCTTTCCAGCCTCTGCTGCTCTACCCTCTATCACCAGCCCACATTTTCCAAGGAAGAAGCCTTACCTTGGGAAAGAGGGCAATAGGTGATGACATCATTTCCTGTTGGACACCATATTTGACAGGAAATGGTGCGTGGAGTGGCCTTTTGATCCCCATTCGACTTTGGAGCCAGCTCAAAATAGGCTGGATGAAACTGAAAAAATAGACCAGTCTATTCAGTCAAGGGAGACAGTTCCTCTTGAGGTTCTCCCCCTTACAAATACTCACCCCATTTCTAAATTTGGCTCCCTGGCATCAGCCTTGTTGCTTGGATAAGGTATATGAACTTGATTAAAATATAATCTCAGTGAAGTCTGATGGAAGCAGCCACAATTTATTTTGGTAGCTTACCTGTTTGCGCATTGTTACTCTTTCATGACCAAAAAGAGAAAACGGAACCAACTTTAGTTGTGCTTCTCTTTCATAAGGAAATTTCATTCTATGGCTACAATGCTCTGCCCATCTATATGAAGATAAATCCCATTGAATTTAGTGGGACTTGCTTCTGAGTGAATGTACATAGGAATGTATGTACTGCTGTACTTGATATTAAGCGTGCTATTTTATCTCTTTTACATCGTAGCCTGACTCATGTTTTCCTTTTCCCTCCATCTAAAGAGCCTGTGTTTTTATGGGGTTGAATTAAGCAAATATATCTTGAAAATCTACCTGATCTCATTTACCTCTTAAATCATATTAAAGTGCTGGAAGAATAGCAAAGTGCAGATGGCTCAGGATTGAGGGGCTTAGCAATAAGTTTCTCAGAACATGAGTCAGGTCTTCCTTCCTTCAGGAGAAGCTTCCCTGAATCCTTATCCCACTCCAAAGTGTGTGTATATTATAGTGAAATAAAACAAAAACACCACCAGTTTATTTTGTCAAAGAGTGACTAATGTATATGATAATGGGTATCCCTCAGTGCTTTTGTTATATTTCACTTTTATTTTACACATTTATAGCCTTGCCCCATATTACACTCATTCAGACTTCCCCCCAGGAAATCCCAATCTTTACTGCTGAATTGGATTGACTTGTGGCTCAGTCAGTAAAGCATGAGACTCTTAATCGCAGGGTTGTGGGTTTGAGCCCCATGTCGGGCAAAAGATTCCTGCATTGTAGAGGTTAGACTAGATGACTTTCACAGTCCCTTCCAGTTCTATGAAATGTCAATTGGGTGTACCACAGATGGATGTTTGCTCCGATTCAGCACTAAAGAGTGAGTTTTCCTGGGGAAAGCAGCAGGGCAAACAGAATATGGAAAACTGCTTGGACCCATGCTTTCTAGGCGAGCACAAGAACAAGCCCAGAAACAGGAATGGGAAAGTGTGGCCCTCCAGAGATTGCTGGACTACAACTCCCATCATCCTCAAGCATTTGCCATGCTGGCTGGGACTGATGAGACTTATAGTCCAATAGCATCTGGAGTGTCATAGCAGCTTCCCCATCCCTGCAGTGGAGGAGAACTGTACTTGCTCCCCAGCAGATTCTTGTCTACCTCTTCAAGCAATTCCCAGCCGCTGGAGAAACGCAGAAGGGCAGCTGCCCAGAAGTAAAAACAGGGAGGTCATTTGGTCAGTAATGCATGTTGTACACCTGGATAAAGGGATCTGCTGGGGGCAATATAGTGTGTGTTTACTGGGTTTTGTTTTAATTCATGTGGTTTTGTTGTGAATTGCCTAACGCTTGCAGAACAGCAGGATATAAATGTCTTAAGTAAATACACAAATAAATAAGATCAAGCAGTGACCCTTGTTTACATTTCACAGGCCAGAGATCCACACATTGGGTTCTGTGTATGAAGGGCAGCTGAGCCCATTCATTAGGAAAACCAAATAAGCCATAACCACTTTCCTAGCCAAATCTTGCAATGGAAAAGTTCAGCACAGTCTTCTCGGTGACTTTGAATGATTTGAAAATGATAATTGAAGACTCAAACATTTTCCTTGCAGCTAGGTTTAAGCAAAAGCTAAAACTCTCACGAGGCCCCTTAGTGCTGGTTTGTTTGAAGTATTTGAGGTGGAGGGTTGTGCTCTTAGGTCGAGCTTTATGACACACATGCAGCTTATGGAAGCAGTAAAGTGGGACATATTTATCTTAGCCGTTCAGCAAATGAACATTTCTATGGCATAGTAAATGTTCCCTCTGCGATAAGTTTGGTGGGGGTGAAAGTGAGACCGGCTGGGTCACTCATACCTGACATTCTTCAGAAGGGGTCCTGTCCCCCCTGTGCCGTTTCCTGGAAATAATTTGCTGATTAAAAGCTACTAATTGAAAACTTTAAAAGAAACCATTCACTTCCAAGAACTTTTATAGTGTGTGACTTCTGCAAGTGCAGATCACATTAAGTCAAGTGTATTTTATCCCTAGCAAGCTGTAACACCACCTTTAAAGCTCAGCTTTAAAGCAGAGGTGCTAACAACAACAACAACAACAACAACAACAACAACAACAACAACAACAACAATGTTTCTAGCACAAGCTTAATTCTCTCCCTGAATTATCTGCTTGCTCTTGCACTCGTACTACAGTCATTTTTCACTACTATATTACTTTAGTAGTTTCTTTTAACTTTCTGTGTGTGTGTGTGTGTGGGCACACACACACACACACCTCGTCATTAACCAATATTTAGCTGTTTTATGCTAGCCATATAATCTTACAGCTCCTAACACCTTTCTTTCCAAATGGTCTGGAGCATTTTACAGCTAGGTATATCTAACAAACTTTGAATCCAGCCTCTTCTGGCATGGGGGATAGCAGCAAACATGATGTTTGGTAGTAACTGTGGGGCAGGGAAGACACCTTGGCCAAGGGTTGAGAACAAAACTGCATTTTGCAAAAGAGAACAATAAAGGGATACATAGTGACCTTGCACTCCAGGCCTGATGTGATACAAAATCAAGTAAAAAAAAAAGGTGGTGAATGAAGCATGTTGCACAATAGAAGTTCAGCATACATCAATTGCTATAAATACAGTAAGATTGTTTACTAATCAGTTGCGGAACACGCAGTTGGAAAAAGCACTAGCTGGAAGAAATGCTCAGCTTTGTGGGTTTGAGCTTGAAGGTTCAGGGTCAACACTTTTTTGGATGGGTTTGATGGCCAAGAAAAAATGTGTCATCACTAGGACTTGACCTTAAGGGATGAGGGAGCGGGCAGTGCTGTGGTCTAAACCACCGAGCTTCTTGGGCTTGCTAATCGGAAGGTCGGCGGTTCAAATCCACATGACACTGTGAGCTCCCATTGCTCTATCCCAGCTTCTGCCAACCTAGCAGTTTGAAAGCATACTACTGCAAGTAGATAAATAGCTACCGCTATGGTGGGAAGGTAAATGGTGTTTCTGTGCTCTATGGATTCTGTCATGGTCCTCCATGCGCCAGCAGTGGTTTAGTCATGCTGGCCACATGACTGGGAAAGCTGTCTGTGGACAAATGGCCTGAAAGCGAGATGAGCACTGCACCCCATAGTTGCCTTTGACTGTCCAGGGGTCCTTTACCTTTACCTTGTTTGTGACCTCTTGTTGCCTCTTTGAAATGCAGCTTGAAGTTATGAACCACACTGGTACAGAGCCATTGAGGTGTGCGGTAGGAGGGTGGGTGCTCTCTGCCTTGGTACCCGAGCTCCAGTGTTCTAGCAGGTGCAGAGGCAAGCCAGCCCATCACTGCTGCTCCCTTCCTGCTCAGAGGGGCAATGAAGGCATGTGGCCTTTCCTGCCTGATGGGTGCTTGGAGTTCTAAATGCCAGGAGACCCAGAGACAATCTTCTCTCCAGGTTTTAGAATGGGGAAGGTGCAAGGATCATTCTGGTGTGGAGCCTTGGGTGTGTGCAGTGGGTGCCAAAACTATGATGCAGAATGGGAGGTGAGAGGCAAGGGGTGCTGAACTTTGGCATTGCACGGGGCACCGCTGAGATTTGAGACCCCGGCGCCCACCACTGCCTCTCCCATCTGTGGCTCCAGCAGCCACAGAAGGGAATCCTCAATCTTGTCTCACTCACCAGAGCTGGGTTAACTTCTCATGATGGTGAAGGTGGTAGAGTGATGATGGAATTCTTCTAAAGTTAAATGTAGAAGACACTTCTCATGCTCCGCTACAGTGCACACGCCACATATGAACCAGACATATTATGGTATCCTCATGTACACGCTTTGCATGTTCCCCGTTATGTGCTGGGTTTGTTTCCTTTCATCACACAGGTATAGTGTGATGGAGGTAGGGCCTTTTCTGGTTCTTCTTGAAGCATGTATGCTAGGTGCACACATGATGAAAATGATATTTGCCTTACATTTTATGGGACACTCTGAATATTCATGGTGCACCTATAGTGTACCTAGATGCTTTCTGGGGCTGATGAGAATTGGAGTCTAAAACATCTGGAGGGCGCCAGGTTGGGAAGCCTGGTGTAGATGGTGATATGTGTTGCTATGTATACTACTGGTTGGGAAAGGGGTCCACATCAGACACTTCCTGTCTAAATGTACCTGTGTGTGCAGTCTCCAGTCATCCGACAATGGAATTCTTACATAGGAGCTGCTTTTATAGACATCACTGCTTAGCTGGAGTGGATATTCTTTTGTACAGCATGAAGCTACACTTAGCATTTTGAAATTGTGTGTGTGTATGTTTTTTAAAAAGCAACCATTTAAGAGCAGAAGAATACTTTATTTGGGGAAAGCTCAACATTTTCTCGCTGAAACATAGATCTTAGTGCTTGGATTTTTGGTGCCATGAAACAGCTTTGTTTCCCAAATTTATTTCAACACATTCCTTTTGAACGCTAGAAAATGACGTATGATGACAAACAGGACTGATATTGATGATTATGACCCCCTTCTCCCTAATAATTAATTTTCTGCGAGATTAGAGGGTGTAGGAGAAGGATGGATATCCCCTCTCTACTAATCCTTCCTCTGACTTCCCAGTGCTTTATGCAGGAAATAAGATGGATCAAAACAACTTACCCCCTGCTTTGCTGTTAATGGATACTGCAGGTAGGCGGAAAGGGAGAAAGAAGCTTAGTTCAGTAGGAGCTGGCGAGGCTGAGCTTCTCTCCCATTTTCAAAATGTGGCACATTGCTTTGCTTACCAAGGGGGGTGGGCAAGGGCAAAGAAGAAGAAGAAGAAGAAGAAGAAGAAGAAGAAGTGGAGGAGGAGGAGGAGGAGCTTGGATTTGATATCCCACTTTATCACTACCCGAAGGAGTCTCAAAGCGGCTAACATTCTCCTTTCCCTTCCTCCCCTACAACAAACACTCTGTGAGGTGAGTGGGGCTGAGAGACTTCAGAGAAGTGTGACTGGCCCAAGGTCACCCAGCAGCTGCATGTAGAGGAGCGGAGACGCGAACCCGGTTACCCAGATTATGAGACTATCGCTCGTAACCACTACACCACACTGGTCTAGAACGAGCTCAGCATGGGGTGGGCACAGCTAAAAACACAGTGATGGGAGGGTCAGATTAGCTCACCACCAGCCAGTACTGCGTCAGTCCACCATATTCAGAGTGGCATGACATTTCATTTGAGTTATATTTAGCAGTCTTTTGTTGGCATTCCAAAGTCTTGTTGGAAAACATGCAGGTTCCTATGGGAGATTGGCATCTCCTATGGGCATCTCCTATGACTGGCCTGAAACCTTTCCCTAGTTTATGCACACACCTAATCTTCTAATAGAAATCATTTCGATGGCTCTGATAGAATTGGAAATGTAGAAGTGGCTGTAGACTGTTCTTCTTGAACCTTTGTTGAATGAGCTTTAAGCACTGATTTTACAGCTTTTTAAAAATGAAGTAGGATCGATCACTTCCAATTGATCCAATTCCAAAGCTTTCTTTGAGCATGTATGGCAAATCAGGGGCGACCCAAGGCCCATTCCAGGAATCCTGCTCTATGGATATGACTGTGTTGTACTTCTTTAGGTACAGTCAGAAAACAGTGTGTGGCCTGTTAGGACTCAATATCGAGTTCAGCACAGAACAATGGTTCTCAAGCTGAAGCCACAGAACAGGCCTCTTGAATGCAGATCCGGTTTCTCTCCATCTTTCCCCTTTTTCTAGAAAAGGCAAAGACTGCTCCACTGACTTGTGTGAAGAAGGTGGAGGAACCTGCAGTTATGGAAAGCAATGTGTAGGGTCTGCTGTTGCCAGGGTTAAAGATAAAGGGCAGTTATCGATAGGGATGGATGAATCCGTCAGTTTCCCTCATTTTCTCATTTTTCCAGTCTTCAGTTCTCCACATGAATTTATTATCTTTTCCCCATGATAAGACCTTATGAAAATTCATCGGCATTTCAGCAAAAATTTCTCCTGACAATACACATTTTTGTTTGCAATTTTTGCTAGTGTACACACTTTTGCAAAGCAATTTCCCCTTCTGTAAAAGCATTTTTGCATTTCACTGCTACATATTTTTATGCATATTACTTGGCCGGACAACAGCAGTGTAAAATTTGGAGAAGCGTGTATTTGGAAGGATTGCCGTGGTTCAGTTCATGTCCTGTTTTGGAAACTGCAGGGGTTAAACCACAGAGCCTAGGACTTGCTGATCAGAAGGTCGGCGGTTCGAATCCCCGTGACGGGGTGAGCTCCCGTTGCTCGGTCCCTGCTCCTGCCAACCTAGCAGTTCGAAAGCACATCAAAGTGCAAGTAGATAAATAGGTACCACTCTGGCGGGAAGGTAAACAGCATTTCCGTGCGCTGCTCTGGTTCGCCAGAATTGGCTTAGTCATGTTGGCCACATGACCTGGAAGGTGTATGCCGGCTCCCTCGGCCAATAAAGCGAGATGAGCGCTGCAACCCCAGAGTCGGTCACGACTGGACCTGGTCAGGGGTCCCTTTACCTTTACCTTTACATTTAAATGTGAACTAGATTGAATACCTCCCCCATCCCTGAATGAAACTATGTTTCTGGTTCTCTACCACTGTCTTCTTTTTACTTTAGCTGCATCTTCCCTCTGCAGCCCACAGCCTCAGTGAAAACACCCTGGTGGAAAAATCACACTATTGAACAGCTTCATGTTTTTACCCAGTCTTGCTTTCTTAACTTAAAAGAGTACTTTTCTAACTTTATCTTGGCATAGTATTTCACTGCAGAATGAGCAACCTGAGAGAGGGAAAGAGGGAGAAGGGAGAGATCTAAAACTAAAGCGAATTCCCAGAAGACTGCTGGGCCACAGGAAAGCTTGGGAAGAAACTTTGGCAGCATAAGTTGTATTTGGAGGGGAAATGAAGCTGGACCTATCACAGACTTACTTTATCTCAAAAGTCTGTCCAGATAAGGAGCCTCTAGATTTGAAGATACCCTAGCTGTTTATCTTCCAATTGGTTTTTCTTCCTCTTCTCCATGTCAAAACATTTGCGCATGCACACACACACACACTAACCACAAGATCTTAACTTCAGAAAGAAATTTGCCAAGGTCTCTTACAAGTCCATTCACAGCCCTGGAAGCAACCTCATAGTATGAGATATAATATTCTATAACTCTTGGCATAAATGGTTGGAATATTTTCATGCTGTATTACTTTGTTATGGCATAGGATACTTTTTTAGCATTACAAATCTGCTGTGTATAATTCTTTGTAAATGTAGGGACGGCGTTCAACTGGCCTACTTCCAGTCAAGGCAATGACATATTCACTGGAGATAAAGATAGAGCTGGCGATAGAAGCTAGGGGTACACTGTTAGCAGCAGGGGTTGCTGTCAAGGCCTAGCAGGACCTGGAGGGGCCGTAGCAAATGTTCACATTTTATATATAATGTGGCCATTGCAATTTGAAAATTAGGCGCATGCACGTAATGAACACCAGACTAAAAATTTCAAATCAAGAGTCATCTTTCAAGGCTTGGATCCTGATTAGTTTTGTGAGATCTCAGCTACTTCACGGTGACCCATGAGCAGTTGTGAACCACTCATCTTCTAAACAGGCAGGATGCTTAATCCTGCTGACTCAGCATTCTTTAAAAGCATGAATTGGCTTCTCAGACTCATGCGATTAGCTCAGGAATGACAAGATGGGGAAAGCAAGACGTTTTGAGTTATTTTTCTTCGCCTTCTGAAGCATAGGAGTATAAGAGGCTGCTTCATAACAAATCAGGCTATTACGCTGTCTCTCTAAGTATTGTCTATACCAGTGTTTTTTAAACTTGGGTCACTGGCTGTTGTTGGACTACAACTCCCATCATCCCTGACCACAGCAGGCGAGGAACGCTAGCCTGTGCTGGCTGGCTGCAGCTCTCTGGGGTTTCTACTGTTGTGCTGTGGCCCTTCTCCTGGCAAGTCCTCTTGAGTTCATTGTGGCCTACTGTTAGGTACGTAGATATAGGATTGCAGCCTAAGCTGTTGAGTCTGTTACATTGGGTTGCTACTGTTCAGTTCTGGACACATCACAGTGTAGAGCGTAGGAAGCTGTGTTATATTGACTCAGTGCTTTGGTCCATGTAGCTCAGTATAGACTCCACTGAGACAAGGGGTTTCAAATCACAGATCTTTCCCAAGATCATGGGCTGAACTTGGGACCTTTTGCTTGCAAAGAACATGCTCTGTCCTGGAGCTGTGGCTCTTCCTTCGTGAACAGGTAACACATTTTGTTTTTAAATGGCCACCATATCTGAAACAAAATGAAGCTTGGGAATGTCTGTGGAAGCCCATGGTCTTCACCATTTTGTTTACTTTTGTGTGATGGCTTAAACCAACAACAGCATACATGTGCAGTATTGTGAAGAGAAGGTGGTGGCAGCGGGAGAAGTAAAGAAGGATCAAGGACAAAAAACAGGCCAAGTAGCTGTTCAGAGATGTTTAGGACAGGAATGATGAACCTGTGGTCCTCCAGATGTTGCTGGACTCCAACTCCCATGAAGCCCAGCCAGCATGGCCAATGATCAAGGATGATGAGAGCTGTAGTCAAATGACATCTAGGGGACCACATGCTCCACATCCCTGGTTTATAGGGGGCTTGATGTGGTCTGTTGAGAAACAGATGTTGGCTGTTTTTCTGTCAGAGACAACTCATAAACAGCACAAGTAAATCCCTAAATATTATAAATAAGCACAAATAAATATTACAAATACGCAGAATCATCTGTTCCTCAACTTTCTGTGCAACCGCAGAGACCTGGAACGTTTTAAGAAGTGAAAGCTGAGGGCTGTTGTTCACATTGCAAGGCGAGAGATACGGGTGCATTCTTGGGAGCTGGGGGTGGGAAGCAAGATGCACATAACAACATTTGTATCAGCTTTAGAGAGACAGCACACGTAGGGCAAGCCCAAACTCTTGTCCTTGTTTCAAAGGCAGCCCGGAGTCCTCTAACTACAACATTACATTTTCACATCTCTTCAAACATGCTTGCAATGCCCTTTCGCCTGCCAAGAATTCTGCCTTTGTCTTTCAAATGGGAGATTAGAACCAGCTTGAGAATGTAAGGCAGCGCTTTCCAAACACTTCAACTTAGGGTCCTCTTCTAAGCTTACTTTACCTTGCCCCCCCACCTCTATATATTAGTTAGCCAATTCTTCAGAGGAGGATGCACAGATTTTCACATGTATTGAGGCTTCTGCAGCCAGCTTCCGTATGTAAATATTTGTAGTTCATGGCATGAATTTGGAAAAGGGCCCTAGCACATATTTTGCTCAGAGAAGTCCCTGGGTTCAATCCCTACCATCTCTAGTCAGGGCTGGTAAAAACCTTGTCGGAAACTGCAGAGAGCTGCTGCCAAACAGTGGAAAGAATACTGAGGTAGAAGGGCCAACCATTTGACTTGGTATAACCAATGGCCTATTTTTACTACTACTGTTACAACTGCTGCTGCTACTACTATCAGGGCTTTTTTTTCAGCTGGAACTCAGCAGACTTCCAGAACCTCTCTGGTGAGTGTCATTGCCATTATAAGAGAATGAGGGAAGCATTTATGGTGAATTCTGGCACCTTTTTCTAGAAAAAAATGTGTGTTTTGGGGTGCCATGCAAGATCGTGGCCCCAAAAAGTGCTATTTTCAGGGGAAGATCTTGTCGCCACCGTGCTCTTGCATGAGAAAATGGCATGCTCCCCTTTTTTCTGGGACACTTGTGGGGTATGGGCCATCTTCTCCATTAGGTAGAGTGAGATGTTGGTTGTTGGAAGTGGAAGACCTGAAGCTTTCCTGAAGGGGGGCAAATGGTCCCTCGCGGAATTTCTTTATTTTTAAACTTTATTTTTAAGCTGCCTTGGGTCCTCTTCCACCCTGCCTGCCTCCTTATTCTGCTCGCACTGTGTAAGAAGGCTGAGCAATTTGCACTTGGCACTGGAGATTTTTCAACCACAAAAAGAAGTAAAAAAATCAGATGCTGTTTATATGACTTTGCTTTTTGTTCTGGTTTCCTCTAAGATGATGGACTGGCGACCCTAGCAAAAAGGGGAAAGTTCTCTTTCACAGCTGAAGAAATTAAAAGAGCACCTCTTTCTCCGTTAGGCATTTCTGCTGCTAGCTACTGAACATTTTGGGGAGCCTTACTGTGTCTGTGTGTTCATTCCCACTCCTAGCACATAACTTTTGTGTCCCTTTTAATACCTTGGATGGGTTCCACAACACACAACAGTTAAGATGGACCACTGAGGTAGCTGAACAGAGGGAAACAAAGCACAATCAAAGCCTTGCAACTTGAGGGACACATTTGGATGGCGCCTACAAACCCAAACATTCGGAAAAGCTCACTTTAATTGTGATTCAAACCAAGGCCATAAATAAAGCTCTAAGTGGCTCCAGATCCTTGAATCAACAGGATTGTTAGAACAAATGGGCATTGGTGTGACCAAGGGCACTTGGGCCTTGAAAATGAAACATTCACAATGAGGATTTTTGGTGTTGAACTTCCAATAAACTTTTCATGGGGGGGGGGAGCATTGTGGTTTGCTATTAAGGAATCCAGTTGACTTTTCCACTACGGTGGTACCTCGGGTTAAGTACTTAATTCGTTCCGGAGGTCTGTTCTTAACCTGAAACTGTTCTTAACCTGAAGCACCACTTTAGCTAATGGGGCCTCCTGCTGCTGCCACGCCGCCAGAGCCCAATTTCTGTTCTTATCCTGAAGCAAAGTTCTTAACCTGAAGCACTATTTTTGGGTTAGCGGAGTGTGTAACCTGAAGCGTATGTAACCTGAAGTGTATGTAACCCGAGGTACCACTGTACAGCTAAACAGTCACCTGCACTAATATGAGAAGGACAATCTTGATGTGAAATGGAGAATTTTGAAACTCAAACTGAATTTTGAAAAATCTCCAGTGCCAAGAACAAATTGCTCTCTAAATGCTTTGACTATGTTTTAGGCCACAGCTTACATTTAAAGCTGTATCATACCACTTTAACATTCATGGCTTCCCCCAAAGAATCCTTGAAACTGTAGTTTAAGGGTACTGAACATTGCTATGAGACCTCTATTGCCTTCACAAGGCTACAATTCCCACAGCGGTTTAATGGCCAACCCCTCTTTCCAAGGGACTCTGAGGAAAAATCGGAACTGAACCCTGAAAAAACAGAAGTATTATGTTGTTCCAGGTTCTCGAATCCAGGAGGTGGGAAGATGGCCTGTTCTGGATGAGGTTGTATTCCCCTTGAATGAGCAAGTTGGGTTTCTCCTGGACCCAACATTGTCACTTGAGGCCCAGGTGGCATCAGTGGCTAGGAGTGCCCATTTCCACTTACATTTGGTTTGCCAGCTCTGGCCCCTTTGGTTTGCCAAGCTCTGGTAATTTCCAGATTGGATTGTTGCAGTGTGCTCTATGTAGGGCTGCAACTAATTTCTTGGTAGTTATACCACCATCAGAAGTTCAGGGTGGTGGTGGTCCAAGATAGGACATTCTCTGTGGCCGCCCCTAAGTTGTGGAATTCCCTTCGCTCAGAGGTATGTCTGGTACCTTCATCATACAGCTCCTGGTGAATGCAGAAGACCTACCTCTTTACCTCAGCCTTTGACACATGTGTTTTCAGGACCCGCTCTACTCCTGTTATTTGTTTTAACTGTTTTAATGCTGAATTTCTAATGGTTGTAATCAACACTGGGACGTGCTGAAAGATGGCAGGTGGTGGTGTTGATGATCATGATAAATATGATTTTGAGCTCCATTTTGGTTATTCTTCTATACTGCAGTTGCCCTTGGTCATTAGAAAACCTCCTTCGCCACATGTAGATTCACAGCTACTACCCCCATAAACTGCTTGTATTTTACTAGCTATATTCTAATACCACACAATTTCTGAAATGACTGGTTGAGGGACATCCTTTCATAGCCAGCTAACCAGCTAGCCTGCTTCCCTGGGCCACCCTCCATTTCACCTAACCAATTTCCAGTGGATTTACATGAGTTGAGCTCATTTTGTAAATGATTTTTAAAAAAAATCTGAACTCAAACCATATTTTGAAGGCTTTTCGGGATATGTTCTCTCAACATCTGTACGCAGGCTGAAACATTTACAAGACTGTCTCAACACAGTCAGTTCTGCACAAGTTGACTTCATCCATGAAATGAGATCATGTGAACGAGCACAGTCACTTTACAACGGTTCTGCTGGCATATCGGTCAATGAGTGAGCGACAGTACGAGGGCATGGGTTGGTGATGGATAGCTTTTGTTGAGTAAATTTGCCTCATGTTGATATCTGAGATTATATCCACTGTTATTCAACAGTGGCAAAGTATGATGTTATGTCCTGTTTGGCTAGAACTTGGCTCAGGGGGACAGGTTCAATTTGAAGGTTAGATATTTACTTAAACTTTATCTTAATCGCATTGGTTTGGAAATATTGATGGAAATCTCCCTAGGATCTGGCTGCATCATGAATGTCCTCATATTCCCAGTGGTTGGGCCGGAAAAGAACTACCGCAGAAGCAACCATTTTTAGTCTCTTGGTTTTTCTTGCTTCCAGTTCTATCTGAGGACAGGAAGAGCAGAAGTCCTTGGAAAACCTGAAACCTACAAGACCATTCAGCCAACAAGCCTAGCTAAGATGAATGGGTCCTTATCTCAACTTGTTCGCACATTCTTAATCATTAGCCTTGCCTTGCAGTCTTCTCTCTCTCCATCTCTCTCTCTCTCCATCTCTCTCTCTCTCTCCCCCAACCTGAGGCAGTAAAAGCCACCTTCTAAGCAGATGGCAGTGATTAACTTTTAAGGAGAAGCTTTCAGAAGAACAAAGTGGGCTCGTGGGATGCTGACACAACCTGCACTAATTTAGGAAAGGAGACTTTATTGAGGATGCAGCAGAAAGCGGAGAGGTGCTTTGTGTGGATTATGCAGAGCAGTAAATACTTCTGGCTGGGACTTCTTGGTGGGATCTGGACAAAGTACCTAGTTTCAACAAAGCTAAGATAAGCTTTACCGAGTGCCAGAGCATTTCCTGTGTCGACTTTTCTGTGCACCTCAAACCTGAAAGTGAAATGAAGATCTCCCCTGAATCAAATGATTTTGCTGGCCTCTGCATCTTAAGCTTTAAAAGCCTAGAATGCTTTTCAGAGAAAACAGAGCAGGATTTTACCATTCTATCCTAAAGCAGACAACATCCTTACAATATTAAAAGGCTATTGAGGAATAGTCCCCATGGGAGTTTTAATGTTGCAGCATAGACTTCAGCATGTCTGCTAAACATGAAAATAAAAAGGCCATTTGAGGACTGTTGGTTATCAGCAATGAAGTCTGTAGTTTAATCTGTGCAATGGTGTCTGGAGTGGCTTATTATCCACATATTACTATCAGCACACTGCACCAGAATGCTGGATTATCCCTGGATCAAGGCCTGAGTGTGCCCTTTCTTGCTTCAGGGTTGGAGACATCTTGTTGCTTACATATAATCATAAAAGTTATCTTTGAACCCTATGCAATGCCAGGTTGAATGCATAAAATAAGGACTTGAATGTGTCCAACAACAAATGTGTTGTTAATGGTTGAAGGACTATTTCTTTACATGTGATCTGCATTATTTTTCATTGCCTCTCCTACATTTTGTGATGGGACTGATCTTGGGGTTTGAATGTCCGAGGTCCATCTTCACTCAGTATTTCTAAGCAGTGTTTCACAGCACTATTTAGTAAGGACAGTAAAATGTTGTTGCTTCAACTTCTGAAAGGGTGTGAATTGTGACTGACGTCTGCAATATTGCCTAAATCAGCCACTGGAGGGAGCCCGAGAACAACATGATTTTCTACTCACAGGTGGGGTCTGCAAGCATCTGCATCCCATTCTCAGTCACCCACCACCAAACCTGGCAAACACTAGACTTTGAACTAAAGCTCAGTGACCTAAGAATCTGAAATACAAAATGGAATTCTTCATCGCCAGAACCACAGAACAGTTGGCACCAGCATAATTTTGCTAAAGACTTTGGAAAACATCCAGCTGTGCAGAAGCTCAGCAAAATACCTGAAAGATCCACAGAGGTGGAGCACCACGGATCAAACATCTCTAATGCAATAGACATCATAGGGGAATCTTCTTTGTCCATTGGATGCACCTAACTCCTGTGTGGTTTTCTCAAACATCCTAGGCTACTCTCGTATGCCCACATTAAACTAGGCTCACGCTAAGGTAAAGGTAAAGGGACCCCTGACCATTAGGTCCAGTTGTGGCCGACTCTGGGGTTGCGGTGCTCATCTCGCTTTATTGGCTGAGGGAGCCGGTGTACAGCTTCCGGGTCATGTGGCCAGCATGACTAAGCCGCTTCTGGCAAACCAGAGCAGCACACGGAAATGCCGTTTACCTTCCCGCCGGAGCGGTACCTATTTATCTACTTGCACTTTGACGTGCTTTCGAACTGCTAGGTTGGCAGGAGCAGGGACCGAGCAATGGGAGCTCACTCCGTCGTGGGGATTCGAACTGCTGACCTTCTGATCGGCAAGTCCGAGGCTCTGTGGCTTAACCCACAGTGCCACCCGCATCCCTTCTAGGCTCACACTAGAAACACCCAAAACCAGTTGTCACCCTGTAAGGAAGGAGAGCGGTGCAGTGGCATAGTCAGGTGACACAAAACGAGCCAAAAACTAAGGCTTGGAATTTGCCTAAGCTGGGAAAAGCAGCAGAGAAGTAAAGTAAGGAAACAGGAACAGCTAAAGCCCAAGAGGCAGCAGTGGGCTTGGCAGATGCCTGGGAAAAATCTACTCCCTTCCATCCACGGCTGGCTGAGGGAACACATGCCTGGGCAATGCCACCAGGATTTGTGTATGTGGTGGTATGCTGAACAATCATCAGTCTAAAATGTTTCAGGTCATGGGAGCTTGGGGGAAGGTAGGGAAAGCACACTGGAAAAAACTGGAGGCATTTGAGAGAGAATCCAAGCATTCGAGTACCAGAGAGGTTTCACAGTGATAAGCAATTGTACCTTTTGCTGTTTGTTTATTCCTCTTTTGTTTCATATGTGAAAGCATTTCCATGTTGCCTTTTCAGTAATGAAGTCCAAGGTGGCTGAATTCATATAAAAATGAATGAAAGAAACAGAAATAAAGAACAAATTCAATACAGCAAAAAGTTACTAAACAAGAGGCAGCCTGACAGGATTAGGCTCCGTTCAGCTTGAAAGCTTGCTGGAATGTTAGAGACAAGTTTCCAAGAAATAGAAACGACATCAGAGAAGGAGCCTGCAGGATCTCTAGCGAGAGGGAATTCCTCTGCTTGGGCATGTGAGCAGAGAGCGGCTCTTTGTCAAGCCTGTTTTCAAGAAGGGATGCACGATAATGTAGAAAGGATCTAGTTAGAAGGCACAGGTAACTTACCAAAGCTAAGGAGCTGCTGGTCAGCACTTGAATGAATATGTGACTGCCTGGGAACCATATTCACTGCTTTGGGTTCCATGGCAAAAGAAAAATGGGATATTATTACATAATATATTATTAAGGTAAAGGTAAAGGTACCCCTGCCCGTACGGGCCAGTCTTGACAGACTCTAGGGTTGTGCGCTCATCTCACTTTATAGGCCGGGAGCCAGTGCTGTCCGCAGACACTTCCGGGTCACGTGGCCAGTGTGATGAAGCTACTCTGGCGAGCCAGAGCCACACACGGAAACGCTGTTTACCTTCCCGCTAGTAAGCGGTCCCTATTTATCTACTTGCACCCAGGGGTGCTTTCGAACTGCTAGGTTGGCAGGCGCTGGGACCGAACTACGGGAGCGCACCCCGCCACAGGGATTCGAACCGCCGACCATGTGATCGGCAAGTCCTAGGCGCTGAGGTTTTACCCACAGCGCCACCCGCGTCCCAATATATGTAATATATTATTACATATTACATATTATTACATTTTATTACACACACACACACACACACACACACACACACACACAGGTGGGTGTGTATGCAATAAAATGAATAAAAGTTAACATATTTTCTAAATCTTGCTTCATGCCTGCACATGGAAATGGGTGGGGGGAGACATGGGGTGAGTTTAGCGTCAGTAAGAGTATTCTGTTTTTACTATTCTGCTGAGAGCCACCCAGAGTGGCTGAGGAAACCCAGCCAGATGGGTGGGGTATAAATAATAAAATTATTTTTATTATTATCATCAACTAGTCTTAAGAGATGCATGCTTGGCTAAAACTAAGAAGGTCTTTATTTACCCAGGGATATAAACCAGTAAGGCAGAATATTACCCCCCCCCCTTGAATTAACCTAACAAAGTTCTGTTTTGAACAGTAGCCTCATGGGAATAGCTGTTCAAGCTTGTCAGTCATTTTGATGGATTCCACCCAGATGATATTTTTTCTTTAATTTTAGCTGCAAATATGAACTCTGCACAGGAAGTCTGATCTTCAAATAATGCATTTTCTCTTCATAAATCACATTTCTTACAGCAATGGAGTTTTGAGAGAGGGAGTATGTTAAAGAAGTATGGGACCGTTTCTTTAGTTAAGCAGAGTAGCCAAAGAAAAAGAGAAAAGTCTTCTTTACGATAAGTCTCAAACTTCTATGGAGAATTAAAATGGTACCTACTGAGCTAATAACTTGTAATTTGGTGTAGGTGATCTACTTGATGAGGTCTACAAATGTACCAACGTGCTAATCTTTAAACTTCTACAATAAAGTGTACAATTGTATTTTTTCCCTAGACCCCTTTTTGAAATAGGATAGTTGTTGGGTCACAGGTTCTGTGAGGAAGAAATCACAATATTTTCATTAGGTTAACTGCAAACCTCAATTTCTTAGTGAAACGAATCCAAATTATGAACCCCAGATAAACTCACATCTTCAATGATATTTAGTGTGCACATTCAGGACATATTTCATTTCAAGCGTGGCACTCACCTCAACCCCCATTTCTATTTTCAAACGAGGTAGGAAAGATGTGGAGATGCCATGCCACCTTCTTTGAAGGGAATAACTGAATGTAAGTTGCACATTCAAGACCCAGTTCTATATTTCAAGTTAAAACCTGAGCTCAAGCCTCCCTTTCTCTTGTTTATTTAATTCTACTTTTATGGGGTATTGCTGGGTCCCTTTCTCAATTCATTTGTGGATCTAGAAGCCAAGTTGGGCATCTCCACCACTGTTGCTACCTTTGAAAGCTTTACTGGTGACACTGCACTTTAGTCCTTTCCCCCAATCCTATCTAGTGGGCTAGGAGAGCTGTAAGAAGATTCACATCTGGTAAACAATACGTCACTTTGGTTTCAGATAGAACATGGGTAGACGAGTCTAAAAAGCCTGGGGCACAAATTTTCTTGGCCCTATGGTGGCTCATTTACCAGAAGTAATGTATTTAGCATCAGCTCTGGAAGTGTATAAAGTGGTACCTTGGTTTTCAGACATAATACATTCAAGCCATGTAGCATGTTTGACATCTGAGGCATGTTTGAAAACCAAAGCATTTACTTCTGGGTTTACAGCGTTCGAAAACTGAAATGTTTGTCAATGGAGATGTTCAAAAACCGAGGTACCACTGTACAGTGGTGCCCCGCAAGACGAAATTAATTCGTTCCGCAGGTTTTGTCGTCTAGCGAATTTTTCGTCTTGCGAATCACGAAATCCCATAGGAATGCATTGAAAGTCAATTAATGCGTTCCTATGGTCAAAAAAAGTCCAAACAAAGCCAAATTTGGTACAACAACAGTTTATTAACTGCTCTTTAAAGTCACACATACTGTAAAGAGCAGTTCAAAAATTGAAGGGAAAATAAATTAACTTTATAAACAAAACATGTCTTTGTTTTTAGACAAAGGAAACAAAGTCGCGAGACGTTTTCGTCTTGCGAAACAAGCCCATAGGGAAATTCGTCTTGCGAGGCAAATCGAAAACGGAAAAACCTTTCGTCTAGCGAGTTTTTTGTCTTGCGAGGCATTCGTCTTGCGAGGTACCACTGTATTTGATTCTGACCAAACTAAGCTGCCTGGTGTATATTGACCCTCTTCCTTGTTCAGAGCTAGCCTTGCATGAAGTGATGGGAAGCCACCTCAGATTCTGGAGCTCTGCCCTAATATGGTCTCAGCAGCCAAATTAACTTTATCTTCTGAGAACACTTTCAAATTAGTGTACTGTATTGACGTGTTTAGATATGAGGGATAGTTTCTGGGATAGGTTCTCTGTGAAAAGCTCACAGTATTTTCATTAGTGTTATTGCAAACCTCTGTTTTGTTTGTGAATGTGAAGGCCTGGGAATATCCCTGAGCTGTGACCAGTTCATGCAAAACATTTTCTAGCCATGTGAACAATCAATTTCCCATTGTCCCCAGACATGCTCTCAGATGTACAAACCCTGTCACAATTACAGATACAGCTGTAATTAGCCAATTCACACCTAGGGGTGATTAGAACAGCTCAAAATGTTTTGTGTGAAGTACTTTTGAGTAACTCATTGGTATAGCAGAGTATTCATATCATTAGTTTGGGAGATACTCAATTGTATCAAACAGTTCCCATCTTTAATAGAAATCATATTTCATGCAGCTTTTCACGTTCCAGAAAAAATAGCAGAAAATGCGAGTGGAGCATGGTCTCAGATTTCGAAAACAAGGAATCGTATTTTAAGTCAGCCTTGATGTTTT
The DNA here is from genome assembly GCF_965112155.1 of Podarcis liolepis. Classification (NCBI taxonomy): domain Eukaryota; kingdom Metazoa; phylum Chordata; class Lepidosauria; order Squamata; family Lacertidae; genus Podarcis; species Podarcis liolepis. The sequence goes on from NC_139557.1 coordinate 74,803,898, forward strand.
TGGTTCCTATATCCAGATTTCCAGATGCTTGACGGATACAATATTTCGAATGCATTATCTCAAGGGTTCTTTAAACTGTTTCCAGGGTGTACGTGTGATCTAAATGCAACATGAACTTTGCTTTGCCCTGCGCACTGACCCTTATGGCATTTCCTGATTTTCAGAGAGTTTGATTCTCCACCCAGTCAGTGATCAGTATTTGGTCACCCTTAAACAGCAACTAATATTAAAAACCATATCTTTTTGGTTTGTGCAATGCTTCAAAACAATGCCAGATATGTTTTGTCATAAATCACAGTAAGGATCTGACTATATTCTTTCCTTGCCAAAACTTGGGGTCAGAAATCAAGATCCAAACAACCTGTGTGGTGGTCCAAAATCAAGATTTAAACAACCCCTGGGTAAAGGCCCAGTCTCAGGTAGCCTTGTGGGAGGAAAAAACTATATTCCAATTTCTCACAAGTTTCCTCCTTGTGTAAAAGAGGCTTCTGTTACTGCTCTTCATTCTCTGTTCCTTATCATTGTAACGTGGTTGAGGGATGGTGGGCGCATTTTTCCAGCACTTTGGTGCAAATCTTGGTTTTGTTTTTAAGGGAAGTTCATCCTTTTGCCATTTAAAAAATAATTCCACACTGATTTCTTTCAAAATAAAAGACTTTACTGATTTTTTTAAAAGTTGAATTTATATCCCTCTCTTCCTCCTATTCAAGCTAAAGGTGGCAGACTCTAAAATTAAGAAGCATTTAAAAGCCTTCTAAAAACAATGAGAAACATTCTCTCGTCCAGTGATCTTAGGCTTTCCAGGAACAGTGTCATTCAGTCACCAAATGCACCTTGGTTAACTGGAATGTTTTCCAATTCTGATTGACACCACCAACATGGCCTGACCTGCTGATCTTGGGATGGTGGGTATTTGGGAATGTGCTCTTTTAGGTACTTGGGTCCCAAGCCATTGAGGACTTTATCTGGTAGTACTAACACCTCAGTTTAGCCCAGTAGCTCACTGGCAGTCAGCACAGTTCTTTCAGGACCAGCAATGCACAGCCTTATTGGGCTGTTCCACTTACCAGCCTAGCAACAACTTTGTGCACCAGTGGTAGTCTCTAGGCCACCTTCAAGGGCAGTCTCACATATAGTACATTGCAGCAGTCCAGATAACAGCTGTGGGGTGCATGCTAGGCAGCTTTCCTGGTTTCCCTTCCTTACAGAAAAGCCCTGATGAAGAAATAATGGGATTATCTGGAAGGTCTGGACCAGACATAGGCAAACTCGGCCCTCCAGATGTTTTGGAACTACAACTCCCATCATCCCTAGCTAACAGGACAAGTGGTCAGGGATGATGGGAATTGTAGTCTCAAAACATCTGGAGGGCCGAGTCTGCCTATGCCTGGACACTTGCAAAGGCTGCAGAATGCAGATCACTGGAGAACTGATTTGTGGAACAAAAGGAAGTACACTTGCAAACCTATTGGACAGCACAGCAAAAACCCTGCACCCCATCTATGTGAATTTCAGCAAAAAAATAATAATCTATCATATATAGATTCAGACATAGATTTTAATGTGAATTGAACAGTATTATAAAGATAAAAAAGAATCACACAAAAACCTTGATAATCCATGAATACATCCCGCCCCCCGCCCCTATTAATTGATGGAGGATGGTTGGGGAAAAGTGGAAGAATTTTCTACACATCACAAATTCTGGCTAATCCAAAAAGTAGATGAACAAATTTTAAAAACAGCAATGACCATATTTAGATAAGATACTTTAAAATGATTTCCACTTAAAATTCATCCAAGTGAGCTAAGCTTTTTATATAAAGAAGGCTGCCTGGAAATGTCATTATCAATGTCTCCCAAGATAGCCAAGATATCTTACTTCAAGTTTGGCAAACTAAATTTGAGGAATCTTGAACTTAGATGGCAATAAGTTTGGGAATTTTTTTATCCAATGCATTCTGTTGTATTGCCTAGTCTATAGACACAGCAGAATGACGCCTACACCGCTCACTCTGAAGAAATATGTATTGGCCTCGTGAGGTTGCACAGGCCAGGCCAACTCTCTGTCCCCTGTGCACCACTTTCCCAGTGAATGCCCATTTGATGGTCTTCATGATGTTCTTGATGTACGTGTGAAAGCTCCTACATATGATGAGGAACCCTGGTTGGAAGAATATAGTAGAAGATAGTAGAATTCTGAGGTACAGTCATACCTCGGGTTATGAACGTGGCGGGTTGCGCGTTTTCGGGTTGCGTACGAACCCAGAAGTACCAGAATGGGTTACTATTGGGTTTCGGCGCTCACGCGTGCACAAAACCACCAAATCGCACCATGCGCGTGCGCAGACGCGCGCTTCAGGTTGTGAACGCTGCGGGTTGTGAATGTGTCTCCCACATGGATCATGTTCACAACCAGAGGTATGACTGTATTATTATATTGAATAGAATGAACTACCATGCCAGACTGTGATTGGAGGGAGGGTGCCACATTTTAATGCTCTTCAGTATTTCAAGCTATATGATAAGCAGAAAACTATATGATAAATAGAAAACAATTCCAGAACTTTTCTCCCAGTTCTGTAATAATAATAATAATAATAATAATAATAATAATAATAATAATAATAATTTTATTATTTATACGCTGCCCATCTGACTGGGTTTCCCCAGCCACTCTGGGCAGCTCCCAACAGAATATTAAAAACACAATAAAACATCAAACATTAAAAAAAATCCTAAAAAGGGCTGCCTTCAGATGTCTTCTAAAAGTAAGATAGTTGTTTATTGCTTTGACATCTGCTGGGAGGGCATTCCACAGGGCAGGTACCACTACCAAGAAGGCCCTCTGCCTACTTCTATGTAACCTCACTTCTCGCAGTGAGGGAGCTGCCAAAAGGCCCTCGGAGCTGGACCTCAGTGCTAGCACCCCCCCCTTTCAATAAAAACACTTTGGGCAGTGGGACAGTGTTTTAAAGCATATATTCTACATCTTCGATACATCTTCTACCTGCAGCTTGAAGTGGCAGGGCCCACTTTACCATCCCATTTCACTGAATGTGTAGACTCAACCTGAGGCTTATGTTTCTATCTAAGAGAAGGAAATGCCAGGTTCTTCAAGTATTAAATCCACATCAAGAGTTTTAGAGTCTTTCATCCCGGCGTCCTGAGGCAAAATCCACAAAGTGAAATTCCTTTGTATGCCTCAGTTCCAAAGCACTTGGCTATTGGTTCAGCAGGAGCAATGAGTAACTGAACGCCTTCCATGTCCTAATCATATGGACAGTAAAGTTTCATTTCTTTTTATTTGACAGCAATTAAATCAGTGTCAAATAGAGAATTTAAAAGTCCACCCTGGGGCACTTTCCTTTGCAGAGAGACAAACAAAAAAGAAGAGCCTGATTGCTGGAAGGTGTACAGAGAAACGCTAAATTCATTTGTTTTAAAGGCTGTGGTGACCATATGTAATCTGTTGCTCAGCAGATTGGAGGATGTAATGCTTGGAAGAACTTTAAGACATCAGCATTAGGAAAAGGCAAATCAAGGATAACTATAAGACATGACCAATGGATACAGGATATAATATTGAAATGGCAGCATGGGAACGATTGTGGAAAGTGGATTTGAAATTTGCAGTGTATTATGTGATAACAGAAAATTATATGAAAATGATGTATAGATGGTATCTGACTCCCAGTAAATTAACAAAAATATATAAATTGGAATCAGATACCAGTAGAAGGAGGGTATCTGGGAAATGACTCATAATGAAAAAAATGTTGAAGATAGTTTTTGTTATAAAACTAGAAGCTTTTATTATGGGTATAATTGGTGGAGAGGTACCGAAAGAAGAGAAAAAAATATTTATGTGCACTACTACAGCTGCCCAAATGATTTATGCCCAGAGATGAAAACAAGAAACAGCTCCAAGGAAGGAGGACTGGCGATTATTGATGGAATACACAGAAATGGTGAGACTTACAGGAAGAATAGATAACAAAGAAGAGGGACTTTTTAAAACAGAATGGGGGGGGAATTATTGATTAATTGAAGACGTATTGTAAACAACTTAAAACATTAGCAGGATTGACAACACACATGCAGTAAGAAATAATTAAAAGGGAATACGAAGGGGAAGTTAGTAAACAGGCTTCAACTAGATATGCAGTAACAAAAATATATAAACTAAGTAACCACATAAAGGAGGGGAGGGAAGTCAAGGGAAATGCAGAATGATTTTGAAAAGTTTTTTGGGTTTTTTGTTAAAATATTTGTAAAATGAGAAAATGAAATTTATTTATTTTTTTAAAAAAAGATGACTCTAAGACGTACCAGCCTCCAAACCATTACCTGTGGATAGTCTCATTGATGTCACTAGTCCATGATTATTACCAGAACATGTTTTAGAATCAAAGAATTTTAGAGCTGAAAGGGATCACAAGGTCATCTAGTCCAACCCCCCGCAATGCAGGAATCTTTTGCCCAATGTGGGGTTCAAACACCTGAGATTAAGAGTCTCATGCTCTTGAGACTCCGAATTCACAAAGTCAGTCAGTCAATTTATTGTATATATATCCTTTTCCACAAATGCATTGTACTCAAAATGCTCTACAAAGACAGGTAATTTACAGGACATCCAAAAACCATGATTGTAGTATATTACAAACTAATATTACCAGTTCAACCTTTCATGTTCATTTAAATTTGAAAAGGGGAATCCGTTTGCTTCCTGGAAGGCATATCCTACCAATTGTTAGAATCTTACATCTAATCCTGCAATCGTGAAGGCAAAACCTCAAGAGGAAAATTAAGGCTAAATGGGAAAACAGACACATATATCTTATACAATTTTATTTGTTATTTAAAATACTTCTTTGCCACTTGATAGCCCCAAGAGGCTCTCAAATCGGCTTACAAAAGATTTGCACAATACAATCAATTTGTAACTGCATTAAACATTTTCTGCCCACAAATGGTGGGGCAAGAAGGCAGCTCAAGATCTTGAAACATATACATGGAAATACATAATCAGTCACTAGGGAAACCTAATATGTATAATAGAGTCAAAGACTGAATTTTGTTAACCTCAGGGTGACGCTCATTGAGCAGTGTTCTTGCCAACATCATCTTTATGTAACATGGAGGTTTATCTACCAAAATCAAATAAGGAAATCCCACTTCTTAAGGGGAAAGTACTCAATTTTCCACAGTACTATCTTTAGTTTTGTCTTGTGTTAATCTTTTGTTCTAAGGAACATTTAATGTGGAAGAGATTTTTAACTGAGCATAGCTATTGGTGCACATTATGGCTAGTTTCCGACTGCCTTGAAAAGCAGAAACAAGATAGAAAATAGAAGCATGGTCTAGTTTCTGGAATGCTACAAAGGATAGATGAAATTTAGCCATGCATGACTACTGGACAACTTCTGATGAGCTTTTTGAAACATGCTTGCTAGAATCTCTTTACTGGAATACAAATGTGTATTTCCTGCTTCCTTCCTCACCTGGAGTCTTAACATGTAAGATGAAGAGAAAAGCCACGAGAGCCCTCAGATTATCTTGCTAGATATTGCTTGATTCCAACGCTAACTGCAGTCTTTGTAGCATAGATTTCTTTGGTGGGGCAATCTCAAATTGTCCATATCATGGAGCACTGTGATGTCAACACCATGTGTTCCCTGATTGACTGGGATTACTCCGGAAAGGAGACCCAACAAAGAAAAATGTGTGGCAAAGAGGCAGCAACAGATAGATGAGAGAATGGCAGGGGACAGTTTAAAAAACAAAAGTGAAGAGAACCTCTCCCAGAACATAGGAGGCAACGCCATCTGTATTTGAATATACTGCACATATATGTGGTTAAGGTAGCCAGATGAAAAGGCTGATGGAATTTGTGCAGGTAAAATGTGATGTGTAGAGGTGAGGAGATATGTTCTTTCTGGAATTCCTTCTTATACACAATTGTTAAAGGTACAGGAACCCTGACCTCCTTTGTTTCTGGCCACCTTGCTTATGTTAATCATATAGGGTCTTGCTTTGTGCCTTTAACAAAAACCACTGACATCTAGAAACTAAGCCAAGTGAAGCCTCTCCTGGTATGGAATAAGTTTATGGGTAATGTTTCCTCTGCTGTGTGTCAGACAGAGGAATCAGGCCAGTAAACATTGGCAATCCAAAAGCTGAACATGCTGCCACTTTCCACATACCCAGATGTATCCCCCCTTTTCAGCCATTCGTTGGAGCTGCTTGCTACTTGTGGCATTTCCTGCAAAGAGGAAACCCTTGATGACTGGAAAGAAAATACAGACTTATGCATGACTTCCAAGGAACAAAGAGGACTCATCTCCTGGCTCCCTGTTCTCTGCTACCCTTCACTACGAACTGTGGCATCATGATCATCCGGCTTCCAAATCTTTCCATCTCCAAGAGTTTGCAATCTCTGATTTCACCCATCCCATCAGCTGTCACATACCTAATAAAAAATGCATATGTGCTACAGATGGGAACAAAGATAAGGTTGTGGTGTGTCCAATGTGTTCCTAAAGCATAAGCTACAATCCAGCTGGTTAGAGTTGTTGGTTCTATTTTATATTGCTTGTGACTTCTTGGAAGCCAAAACTGAAACAAAGTTCTCCCCACAGTCTTGCAACAGCCAGAGAATCCAAAGGGTTTCTCTACTTGGCATGAATGTGACGTTTTTGTGGTATAGGATCTTCCATCTGCATATGAGGTAGAGTTTATTATTTCAGTGCCCAGCGATTGTGGCTAGTGAACATTGGCCATGAACTGTGGGACACATGCTATCGATAACAGATTGATTAAGGCTCCAGGTGTTTTTGAAGGTTGACTGAAGAATACTATTTTACTGTTTAAGAAAAACATAAACCTTCTTACTTTTCAAGGCATTGCCGTCAAATGATGCAGACTTAAGCTTTGTGGCTATTCGAAGCATGGTGGGGGGAGGAAATCCATTCCCTCTCCTCTGGTTACAGCAGCTATTTGATACAGCAACCATCAAATCAGGAGTGATTAAAGCTGGTAAAAGATCAATATCCCACCCTGTTGGCTCCATGAGTCACATAAGCCTCCCCCTTTGTCTTCAAAAGGCGAGAGAGAGAAAGAGAGAGAGAGAGTTCATCTATAACTGTTTTAATGTACAGTGGTACCTCGGGTTACAGATGCTTCAGGTTACAGACTCCACTAACCCAAAAATAGTACCTCGGATTAAGAACTTTGCTTCAGGATGAGAACAGAAATCACGCGGCAGCAGCGGGAAGCCCCATTAGCTAAAGTGGTGCATCAGGTTAAGAACAGTTTCAGGTTAAGTACGGACCTCCAGGACGAATTAAGTTCTTAACCCGAGGTACCACTGTATACAGTTTGGGGGCAGAATTTTATGGGATTTTAGCCAGCTTAGGTCCCCCCTTCTGAGGGCACAGATCTTGCCAAATTTCAGAGCAATAGGTGCAGTTGTTTTCCCATAAGGTCAGCCATTACACTTTTAGGTGGCATTCATAAAAGATTGATCTCCCTATACGTCTTGTGGTGGGCAATTTGTCTGAAAACTGCAGACAAGAGAAAGGCAAGAAAGCTGCCAAGTCTCAAATAGGGCCAGGGGCTTTTGTGCCAGTCTCCTTTCAAGTTGATTTGAGACAGGGGAAGAATGGAAAGGGATTTGCTTTCTGAATAAAGACTATTCCCTCTCAGGGCCGGCCCGCTCATGAGGTAAATTGAAGCAGCCACCTTAGATGGCGGAATCTTGTGGGGTGGGGCCCTGTCTGTCCCTGCCACCACCGGCAGCTGCATCTTCTGGCAAGTCCTTATGGGAGGAGGGGTAGCATGTCCTCTTTTCGCCTCAGGTGGGCTGGGCCGGGCCACCTGTGTTCCCTCTGGTAACAAACTTGGCTTGTAAGTCACAATGAAGCTCTCCCTCATCCCATTGAGACATTGCTTTTGTTTTTAACAGATGCCTGTCTGCAGCATTTTGGGGTGTCTGAATTGCCAAGCCAACACTAAGTGTTTCAGGGGTCCTTGCTTTGATTTATGCTTTCTCGTAAAGAACTCACTCCACTTATGTCAAGCCCCAAATCTCCCTGAAACATCCAGCTCTGGCTCTGAATCTGATGCACACCCCTACTTAAAAGCCATTGGGATTGTGCATGCATCCATCGCCTGGATAAACCATAAGAAAAAAGGCCCCTAGATGGGCTTGCAATGTGAGTACACCAACATGTGCTTTCCATTTCTTATTAAAATCAATGTACCATGCACCATTAGTGCTTCGGTTTCTGATGTGACTTCTTGGAAGGAGGATTATTTAAGTTTAAGGTTATTCACTGGAACCTTAAGAAGGCTGAGGTCAATAACAGGATTCTGTGGGCCACTGAAGAGTTACCAGATGATGGAGGTTTTTAGACATTGACTGGCATTAGAAAATATGAGTATGCCTTGAAAGGAAAGATTTCGGCGCTGTTAAGCAGCTGAAATAGGATATTTCATGTGTGTATTTATCTTGGGACATCCAACCTTTATTGTATCATACAATATAATTGCTTGCAATTATTCTACCATAAAATATAAAACTGTTTTTCCTACTGTGTGTGTGGATACGCACACACGTATTTGTGCCTAATAATTTCCAAACCACTTTATGTATCAAATATCTTACAAAGCGGACTCTTGCTTAAATGGCCTTTTGCCACAATACATTTGTTAGCTTTTAAGATGCCATTGGATTCTTTGATATCTTGCATCATCTGAAGCACAGCTTCTGGCAGGTGGCACCGTATTTTGCTTAGCACTGGGATGAAAGTGGGGAGGGGAGGATGCTCTTGGCAAGTGGTTTGTTAAGACAAAAACAACACATGGATGACTCACACTGGCCCATTCCATGGGGTTGGTTTTTCCTCTTCACCAGTCCTGTTCAGTGCTTGTTGACTGAGAAGGGAGGAGCCAACAAAGATGGACTGAAGCCCCACTACCATTCATAGACTGTGATGTTTAAGTAAGGCTAGATTCAAGAGAGGGCTCAGTGTGTTTTTGCCTTGTTATTCCATGTTAGGGCCCATCTAGACATCCTCTTTATTCTGCATTCATGATTACTTGTGCTCATGACATCAAGGCTGTTATGTGCAATCCCGCTTTCAGCACTATTTTTACCTGAAAAGGTTTTGGGGAAGACATACTGCTTCATTCCCAGTCAGTGCATGTCCTGTAACTTCCTGCTGAAATCTTGTAAGTTTTTATAATACCACAAATATAGTGGGATCAGGGGTTTTGTTGTTGTTCTCTTGCTTTGGTTGTGGGATATTGCAAGAGTGCCCCAGCAGGTGGCAATAATCTGATAAAGCTGAATTGATGTGTACATGGCCCAGTATACTGTAAATCCGTCACTAATGCACTATTATGGCAGGTTGCAGAAAACACCTGCAAAAAACCCAAGCAGCACCAGTCTTAAGGGACCCATAGTAAAATCCTGTATCCAGTATTTCTAGACAAACAACTCCAGGACATACACACCAACAAACACACACTCATGTATACATGAATGGACAGCATGTGGTACTTCCCTAATCCAAAACAGTCTCCTTGACTGTAATTGGAATTTATATCTGATGTGTTAATGATCATGAGCAACTATCTGGGCAACTGCCTATCCTTACTATTCCAGCATTTTATTGGTCAGTGTGGCTGCATCTGTCCCCAAACTTTTGCCAAATAACCTTTCCCTCTCCTGTATTTGTACAGCCTTATTTGCTTTAGGAGATGATTGGCTCATTCCCCAGATCCTCCGATCTCCGTCAAATGTTTATGTGCATGGACGTTTTGTCAACATAATCACCCAGAGAGCAGTAGCTGCATATTTCCAAATAAAGAATGCTTTCAATTAGAAGCAGTAGATATGAATTGTTTCACTTCATTATAGTAGTTTGTATACACAGGATCGTTATCAGCTGAGCTCTTTATATCATTCAGATCATACTCATGAATGTGTCTGGGTAGACAGTAGATAGGAGTTGTTCATTTACCCTGCAAACCTGTCACTTATAGTTTACCAGAGCATGGTGCCAAGGTTGCAGGTTCAATCCTCATATGGGACAGCTGCATACAAACTTGCTCCATCTTCCATGTGAAGGCCCTTTAGATATTTTAAGATGGCTATCATATCTCCTCTCAGTCTCCTCTTTTCCAGGCTAAACATATTCAATTCCCTCAACTGTTCTTCATAAGGCTTGGTTTCCTATTGTTTTATCATTTTGGCTGCTCTCCTCTGCTCATGTTCCACCTTTTCAATATCTGTCTTAAGTTGTGGTGCCCAGAGCTGGACACAGTACTCCAGGTGTGGTCTGACCAAGGCAGAATAGAGCTGCACTATTAATTCCCTTGATCTGGACACTGTACTTCTGTTGATGCAGCCTAGAATAGCAATGGTAGAAATGTCTAATGAATACCTGGAAACAACATCACCAGTATGTTGATATTCTTCTCGCAGCAAACCTAAGAGAAATTCAGCAGTTATATATTACACCCTGTCAGTTTACAAAATGGACACAATAAGTCTCATTGGATTAGTAAGAAAAGAAGGGCACTAGATGAACCTCTCTGGAAGGATTAGACCAAAACTACCTTGAGGTTCCTATTCTTTCCCAGACATTGGTCAACCTGATACTTCCAGGGAAGGGAAGCAACCTCCCCTTTATGATTATTCCCCCCAGTGACTTTCATTGCAGAGGTATACTACCAGTAAACACGTACGTTCCATTTAGCTGTCATGGCTAACAGACCACTGGCAGATCTAGCCCTTTGGGAACTGGTCCAATCCCCCTTTATAGTAGGGCTGATGAAAAAATGTTCTTCAGCAACACTTGTTTCTAATGAAGTAGGGTGGCCACTTACCCATCATAAAAAATGAAATGCTACATGGAAAAGTATGAAAACGAGCATAGATTTGCAGTGGGAAATTGCTTGTACAAATTGATATGAATATATGCAAATTTGGAGATGATTACTATAAATAGAAGTATAATACATGTCACCACAGTGTGATGCAGTGTGAATCTGCCGTTCAGCTACTGATAGTTGATGGGAAGCTTCAAGTCCACTGCTCTCCTTTCTTAGGATTCTTTATCCTTAACCTAGACAGAAAAGTTCCCCCTCAAATAGAGAACTGTGCTCTGTAAAGTGGGACACATTCCAGGAGGTAAAAAGCTTGTTGAATTTCAGTCCATCCTTCCTTTAAACTCAGTAATCTTGTTCTTGTAACTAATACCCTTGTTGCAATTTTAAACATGTTGTCTACAGCTTTCTGAAACTGAGAAGGAACGTGATGAATACGCAGAAGGAACAAGTTTGCTTATGGAGGGGGGGAACCCCCACTAGGGCTGCAATCCTGTGCATACCTAGTTAGGAGTAAATTCAATGAACTAAGTGGCACTTACTTTTTAATAAATATCTGTTTAGGGTGGACAGTTTAATCCAACGAGTTGGGGAATGAACATTGAAGTCCTCTGTTCACAACCGATAGATTACAAAATGTGAACATTTCAGTTTATCTCCAAGCTATTGATCTAATGGTAAAACAATATTTTAAGCAGGGGACAAATAGTCAAGCCTTCCAGGTTCAACCCTCAGTAAATTCTGCTGCTGTCACAGCAGTTTACAGTCCAAATGGGTACAGATCACCATTGTTCCTTAGGGCCTCCCTAAAGATTGCTATAGAAGCACATTCCTAACCCCAGTTCATCTGATTTTATGTGTGTTTTGATGAACCAGGAGATGAAATTCCACCAGATCTATTCCAAATGCTGTCATATCTCTGTGGGAGATGGTGTTGCTGGAATCATTCATTCATTTATATAGACAGCAGAGTGCAATCCCATAAATGTAATAATACCTAGAGATCTCAAATGACCTGCCCCTGTGATTTTGATGGCTGCTCAAGCTGAGGAAATACACAGATGAAGAGTTCCATGGTATAAAAATAATGTTTATCATGCCATGTTTGCAGATCATGGTTCTGGTAAAAGCACATGGCTGTGGTGGCCAGGGAGGAAGGGGAGCCTTTTACTTTGTAGCCAGAAAAGAAGCCAAGTGAGCTGGTGGAGAAAGGACAGCACAATCTTTCTGTCCCTCTTCTAGCAGCCTGCTGCATTGTTATGCTGGCCAGAGGGGAAAGGGCTTCACTCTTTCTACAGCCAGCATGGAAACAGAGCCAACCACTCTCTCTCTTGGTTAGAGATGGAATCCCATGCTGTCTCCTGTGTGGAATTCCTAGCCACCTGTGGTGAACAGTGGAGAGGTCAAAGGCATGGCTGGCGACTTGCCTTCCTTTTTCTTATCAGATCCTGCCAGGAGGCCAGTTGACAAGTTTGTGTCTGCATTATCTCTCACCTTCTGCCTCCCTCTCAATGTGAAATTCACAAGCTTTGCATCACTGAGCAAACTGCACACTTGTTCATTTCGATGAACTGACATTGGAGCTGTGTGTGTCATGGGGGGCTTTTTGGTCTATTGTGGGCCTTGGGAACATTCCCTCCTTTTTATTGTATGATATAGCCGCAGACAGTGTGGTTTCATTTAAAGCCTCAGCCCAATATGGGTGGCAGCAGCAAGTGCGCTGCCATAGTATTTTCACAAAGCTTGACAGGTTTATTATAAGAATAGTGTTTGCAAAGCCATGTGTACTTCAGTGTAACTTATCTACCTAACTTAATGAAACACACACACACACCCCTACACACCTGTTTTCATACCATAAGACAGCACAAATTTATTTATTTATTTATTTAGAAAATGTGTAGACCACTTGCCTAAAAAAAAAAAATCTCGAAGAGGCATACAAGTTGAATTACATACAAAAAAAGACTGAAATACATAAATACAATGAAAAAGGGACACACGTGGTGCTGTGGTCTAAACCACAGAGCTTGGGACTTGCCAATCAGAAGGTCGGCGATCCAAATCCCCACGACGGGGTGAGCTCCCATTGCTCGGTCCCTGGTCCTGCCAACCTAGCAGTTTGAAAGCACGTCAAAGTGCAAGTAGATAAATAGGCGGGAAGGTAAACGGCGTTTCCGTGCGCTGCTCTGGTTTCATCAGAAGTGTTTCATCATGCTGGCCACATGACCCGGAAGCTGTACGCCGGCTCCCTTGGCCAATAAAGCGAGATGAGCACTGCAACCCCAGAGTCAGTCACAACTGGACCTAATGGTCAGGGGTCCCTTTACCTTTACAATGAAAAACAGCAGCAGTGACAGCAACAAAATGTTATTATTTGTACCCTTCCCATCTGACTGTATAAAATGATCATTAAAAACAATGATAGACATGATGGAACATTTAAGGGAAATCTAAGTGAATCATGTGTCTGGACTGGTTTGCTGAAACAAGACAGTTTTCAGCAGGCATCTAAGAACAGTATAGTGAAGGTTCCTGCCTAATGTCCATAAGGCAGGCGTTCCAGAGCAGAGGTGCTGCCACACTAGTGGAATGACTCCTTGCAAATGTGGGATAAATGTGGCACTAGTTAAAGTACAAACTCTGGGACTGAATAGTCACATGTGTGGCAGTGCAGTGGCCTATGCAAACTGGTCCCAAGCCATCTACCAACAGCCACACCTTGAACTTGGTCCAGTAACAAATGGGCAGCCACCTCCGATCCTTGAGCGCAGGTCAAAGTGCTCAACAGATCAAATACCATTCTTTGCTGCCTCTACAGGTTCTCCCTGTGGGTTTTAAATCACACTTCCCTTTGTGGGTTCACAAACTGGTGATGTTTCACTTTTCTTCTCTTTTTTGGTAACCAACAAAGTATGAAGCTGTAGAAACCTGAACCCTCTTCTTTGCATTGAGAAGATCACTTCTGCACGTTCATTTCTTATCTTTCTTTATCTCTCCATTTCCCCCTTTTAACTGGTACTTCTCACTACTTGCTCACCTGGTCTTCCAAAGATTGGGGTGTGCTCTTCCTCAGCCACAAGCCACATTCCACCCCATTAGAAAGATTTTCCAGTGTCTCAAGTACAGGCATGAAATTATTACCTGACTGTGCTATTATTATAGTCACCAGGGAAAAGAAATATTGTTTATAGTAACTCACTGGACATGCTCAGCATGTCATAATTTGTATACTTGACACACATCTGATATTTTCTTTATTTGTGCTGAGATCTTTATAACCATCTTAGACCACAGGCTCTAAACCACTTATTTTTTAGTAGTCCCATTGAAACACTTATAGCCCTAATTAAGGGATATAGGACTCATCAAACATAATTGGTTTGGCTCCTGCCGACAGGCGCAAGACCACATCCTGCCTATGACTCTGCCTCCTCTTTTAAACTATCAACCACCCTCAAGTAAAGCCCTTCTACTGAACAAGGCAGGCAGTAGTATCAGCTTCTGCTTCCAAGTTATTTTAGGATAAACCAAATTTTCAATCTAGACACCTCTTCTATTAAGGGGAAAGTCAATTGCTCTTAATGAGAGCAGGGTGTTATTAATAAGTGTACTTAGGGCAGAGATGGGCCTTTGGATGTTGATGGATACTGACTGCCATTAGCCTCAGCCAAATGAGGTTGAGGAACTTGTGTAGCTGCAGTTGCGGAATTCAAGTCAAATAATAATAATAATAATAATAATAATAATAATAATAATAATGAATTTTGTGATGTAATGTAGGAAAGTGACAGTTAAAAACTTAGTAACTTTGTTCAGGTAAAATATGGATGTAGAGTAAGATTTCCTTGGAGTTCTCTGGGCAGTTAAAATTATAGAGTTGTGGGACGGAAAGGCTCTTCTGGGCGTGTTTACTCTCACAGAATTTCTGTAAAGATATTCATGGATGTGAGAACAGCTCAGGGTGTCATAATTTATTGCAGTAATTGCTAGATGTGTTTTTGAGTGCTCAAGGCTTCCTTGAAACTTTTGGAGTTCTGCAGTGAGATTAGTAATGATAGACTGACTGCCCCAAAGGCAGCTCTTCTTCCCTTCCCAATCTTCTTCTGTGAAGCATAGCTACAAAGGATTGCTACATTGTTCTCTAGGGTGCAGCAGGTTATGGAATACAACTAGTTGTGTTGGCAGTTAAACACCAGCAGCACTGACCATGTTTATGGGATGCAGGTTGTGTTCACACATTACACATTAGTGTTAGGGCTGCCAGAGTGTTCACATCAAAAAGATGAAGATAGATTCAACAGATGTGGACATGTCTTGCCGGACTTCCCATCTGCCCCATTTTGCTACTGCAAAACCTGTCCCATGTGGCAATTGGGAAGTCTGGCAAGACATGTCCACATTTGTTGAATCTATCTCCATCTTTTTGATATGAACACTCTGGCAGCCCTAACACTATAGAAGAGTACATGGTCCCCATTGCTACATGCTTTAATCATTGATGCCCTCTGTACCTTATCAATAGAAACTTCTTGACTTACATATATTGGGGAGAGGTTCAGTGATAAGTCATTGACAGTATTAGCTCCAGGTTTGATTGGGTCCTCACCAAAGTGGACCCCTCCTTCATCAGGAGGCCCCTTCTTCCAGTAGGCTTACCTTGTTATGGTGACAGCCTGCAGTGGTCATACACTCAAAGCAGTGCCAGGTGACCAGGTCTACTCACCCTTTTAATTTCCTACAATTCCTCTGAAGGCACTATGAGGAAAACCTAGATCCAGCTACCTTGGAGTACCAGGTTCTGATATCCTTAAAATTAGAAGGGCTAGGATAAATAACAGTGGTAGCCTGTCAGGGACTGGGCAGAGGAGGAATGGTGGAGAGACCACCTCCCCAGCCTGCCTGACCCTTCCAGAGAAGAAGACAGTTCAGAATTACAACAGGGATTTGAGGGAGGTCACAGCTCAGAGGAAGATGAGGGGGAAAGTTGAGAAATAATGGGAGAGGAGGAGGAGGAGGAGACAGAGCAGGAGCAGCTGGCTGACATGTTATCACTAGAAAGCATTCCAGACCCACCATCTACCACAACCCGGTGAGCCTTAAAAGTAGGAGAGCAAAGAGCTCAGAGACAGATGGCCCTGAGCAAGGGGTGGGTGCTGTTGATGAATGAGGAAGTGGAAGAAAAGCAGGGTGGAGATTTACTCAGGACAGCACCATTATTCCAAGAGGCTGCATTTCCAAGCCTCTCTCTGTAAATATTGAATAAAAAGCAGATGGTAAGAACTTTTCCTTGTCTTATCCGTTCCTGGCAACCTGCCATGGGGGTTGTTCCCCGCCACCTGACATAGCCCTACCAAAGTATTGGTACCCTAGTAGCTGCCGAAGGATGTCATATGCTGGTATCAGCTATAGTCATAGAGAAAGCCAGGGGAAATCTTCAGATAACCATGTCTCCTGTTCCATGCCACTTCTCCAAGTGCAACTCCCTACCTCCAGTTGAACTGCAGTATGGCTGAAGAATCAGCTGCAAAATGCAGAACACCTTTGCATTTGTTCCCAAGGTCAATTCCAAGCTGCCTGTCAATTAGACTTTATTTTGCTTTGTTCCCTCAGTGCTGGAGGTTCAACTTGGTTGCTTTCAGCTGGATTTGAGACTGTGTTAATACTGCAGGATACAGGCACAGAAAATTGATTGTTAAATACGACTCTGCTTTGACTGATATGTTTTACATTGGTGTGTTATTTTTTGAAAGGTTTATTGCTTTAACTGGCTTTTGCTTAAGCGAATTCTGTTATTCTATAATGATGGATACACGACTAGTCTAAACATCAGTGAACCCATTACTTCCCTGGTTTTCTATTCCACAACTGTGCAGAAAAGAGCAAACTTTACCTAGAAAAAGAAGAAATAAGAACTTTTCTTTATGGGATCTGGTACATGAACTCCAGGTTATTGATGCTAGTTTTTCTAGCTTGCTACAAGATGTACAAAATCCCCCAGGTAAGATTGGTTCACAGTTAAGTGTTTTGGGGAAGCACTTTATACTGACATTGTGGGAAATTTGAGGCACACATGCACGCTCGCGCACACACACACACACACACACACACTAAATTCTTTAAAGTGAGGAAGAGGCAACAATAGCAATTTTACTCAGGGTGAAGTTCAAAATCCACCCTGTACACTAATAGCATACTCAATCTCTGAGGACAGATTCTTATGCTGCCGAAACAGCACTAACCACACATGAGACAATATCAGCAGACTTGAGGGAACCCCAAGGTTTGCAGAACTATGAAATGTTTTAGGAAGCAACCTGCAAGGGTTGTGAATTCCAAGAAGAACAGGAGGAGGACTGAGCATGCTGGGCATCCACAGAATGCTGAGTGTCTCTTGGTGAAAAGCTTGAGAGGGGACATGGAATGGGCTGTCCTGGAAACGGCCGGAGCTAGCTGGATGGAACCCCAAACAGGAGCACTCCGCACAACAACATATTAAAACAAATGTAAAATATGTTGTCAGCATAGCTTTTCCAGAACCCAATCTCTACTACAAATAATGTAGGATCCTACTCATGGCCCTATCAGGAAAATTTGTTTAACAGCCAGATCCTATAAAATGTTTCCATGTGTGCATGCTGTAACAAGGCCTTTAAAAAGTGAACCGGTGAGTGTAAAAAGATACATATGAGTGGGATTTTTTCCCTAAAGAATAACACATGGTCATTTTACAGACCAAAATCTTGCCATATAATTCTTTTCTGCTTCAGAAATATAAAAGGTTTGAGCCCTTTAAAAAGCAAACTTTTTTTTTAAGTGTAACAACCCAACCTGATCCTGTTGTGATAGAATAACTCTGAAGAGTTATTGTGTGGATTAGGATAAAAAGCTTTAAAGGACTCAATTATACTAGTGAAGTGCAACAGAGATGCAGATGTCTGTAAATAGAAGCAGAAGGGCCACTTTTCTAAAGGTAACTAGGGGCTTGTCAAGATTGATGGGCTGGAGAGGAAGAGGGGTTCAGACCTTTCCCCACCTTTCCCCGTCACTGAGGCTGTCACCTCAGGCAGAGCAGGAGAAAGGGTGACGCCGGCTTTTCCAAACCTTTCCTTGTTTTTTGTTTCCTCAAAGCAATCATGGCCCCTAGGAATGCTGCTGCCCCTTCCCATCCAAAAGCTACATTTAGTTGGGGGAAATTTTGGTGGTCTTCATTGGCTCCTGCTCCGCCACCCAAATCAAATCTTCCTTGTGGTTCGAGTGTGTGTGGAGAAAATTTGTCAGAAATATATTCCCTTCCCCTTCCCTTGGAACTGCCTTCAGGAAAGGCATTTGTAGTGCCTCTACATTGCAGAGGACAGTCCTCTATTTAAAGGACTGTGTAGTCTAAAGAAGGTAAAGGACCCCTGACAGTTAAGTCCAGTCGCAGACGACTCTGGGGTTGTGGCACTCATCTCGCTTTAAAGGCCGAGGGAGCCGGCGCTTGTCTGCAGACAGTTTTTCTGGGTCATGTGGCCAGTATAAGTAAGCCGCTTCTGGCGAAACCAGAGCAGCGCATAGAAACACCGTTTACCTTCCCGCCAGACCAGTACCTATTTATCTACCTGCACTTTGACGTGCTTTTGAACTGCTAGGTTGGCAGGAGCTGGGACAGAGCAGTGCTGAGCTCACTCCGTCACGGGAATTTGAACCGGTGATCTTCTGATCGGCAATCCCCTGAGGCTCAGTGGTTTAGTCTTGTTTAAAGGTAAGGACCTTGAGAAGGAAGAGTTGCCCATCATTAACAAGTGACTGGCGTAGTGAGGCAGTGCCATGGAGCTATCCTCCCAACATAGTTTCATGGATACTTACTGAGATGGAGATGGAGCAGGTAAGCGGCAAGGTCAGGGTTGTGTGGGTGCACTTTGAGGAGTGCCATACTAGCTCTGCTGGTACACACACACAGCCACAACCAAACTATCACCCTGCTCCGTCCTGGCAAGAAGCTGTGACACCACTGTTAGAAGGACATCTCTACTGTACCACACCGCCATGCTGGTTGCTCCTGATCAGCAGTTAGCACCTGTTACCTGGTCACAGTCTTCTCATTTTGCTGAGATGTACTGTATTTCTGTTTATAGGATAGTAATTGTTTCTAAATGTGCACGTGCAAATCAGGATGTGAAAACTGAATGCAAATCTGCATCCTCTTTTTTGCGACACAATTCCTCTTTTTGGACAATGTGTTAGTCCTGTAAGGTCTCTTCAGAAATTACAGTAAAGGTGTGCAGAGAGCATTCTAGAACAAAATCACAATTGTTGACTTGTGTGCCATTTGGGGTTTTTTCAATTTTTGTTTTGACTATGTATATCTATTCATATTTTGACCAAATGTTCACATGAGGTTAGAAAGTTCGTTATAACAATAGTTTAATAAATAACAATCCTGCACCTTGAATTGTAATTACAGTACTGGAAGGGAACAGAAAGCTAGTGCAGACCTTGGTGCATTGGGATAATGTATTCCTCTGTCAGATGAAACTCTGGAACAATTTTCAGAAAGCAACCACACATGGAGAGGATTTAAAGGCATATATCATGGCTGCCAGATCCTCACCTCTTCATATGAAGTTGGTGGAACTCTGGAAGCAGATTAACAAATTAATTTTTTTAAGTAATTAATTTTGCTTTCATGTATCATTTTTCATTTGGCACATCTGGATTGTGGAGTCAGAAGCCTTCAAAACAACTTGCCAATAGACAAACGAAAACTCATTTTTCAATAAACATTGACTGTATGAAATGATGGTGATATAATTGGTATTGTAATTATATGGTGTGTGCTTCTTGTTGTTTTTAGCTATTTTGGACTGAGAATGAAAGCGTAGGGTCAATGGAGTAGCTGTTCAGGTGTGTATCAAGGAGCAGGCACTGCTTTCAGACTTCTTGAAATTGCCCCAAGCCAGTTCCATTAGCTTAGGCCCAGTTTGTAAATCTTAATGTCAGCTCTGCACTAAATGTTTAACTTGGAGAACGGGGCTGAACAGTACTGGAGTAGAGATTATTTGTTTTTGCAAAATATTGTTGAGTCACACTAGGATGCAGGCAGGCTATGTCTGGAGTTTAGATGTTTTCATGCAGGCACCAAAATATTTTGTAACCAAATCATTAGTACATGTCTGGAACAGGATCATAACCAGGAAGCGTTGGCTTTGAAAGGAAGCAGGGGATGGAGCCAGCACTGAAATTAATGACAAAGAGATTTTCACTCTAAATAAGGCTGATCGGGTTTCTAATCCCCTTTACAGCAATTTTCTTCTTCCTATGAAATACTTTGATGAAACCAGGGACTGCGTGTATTTTATTGTTACAAATAAATCATAACAAATTGTGCCTGGACTTGGTTGCAAACAATTATTTTCTGGTAGCCAGATATGAAGTCACCAGTTCCACCATGATAGTGCATGGAAGGTTAACTTCTAGGTCACTGTTCCTTCTCTGGTGGGCCTCAGTGCCACAGCCTGCCCATTTCATCCCCACTTAACTGTTGTGCCTTCCAGCTGGGCAGTAGCCTTTTGGTTGGCCCAATGCCAGCCCCTGCATCTCCTTGCATGCTGAGTACAGGTGGGTGGAAAACAGAGAAGTGTGAAAAGAAGGTCTCCCTCCTCTCAGGGAAAAGGGCTAGAGGAGGTGCTGGAGGTTAATAGAAAGTGAGATAAAAGGTGGTGGTGGTGAATAGTTATTGTTGTTTAGTCGTTTAGTCATGTCCGACTCTTCGTGACCTCATGGACCAGAGCACGGCAGGCACTCCTGTCTCCAACTGCCTCCCGCAGCTTGGTCAAACTCATGTTCGTAGCTTTGAGAACACTGTCCAACCATCTCTTCCTCTGTCATCCCCTTCTCCTTGTGCCCTCCATCTTTCCCAACATCAGGGTCTTTTCCAGGGAGTCTTCTCTTCTCATGAGGTGGCCAAAGTATTGGAGCCTCAGCTTCAGGATCTGTCCTTCTAGTGAGCACTCAGGGCTGATTTCCTTAAGAATGGATCGGTTTGATCTTCTTGGAGTCCATGGGACTCTCAAGAGTCTCCTCCAGCACCATAATTCAAAATAGTAGTAGTAGTAATAGTAATAGTAATAGTAATAGTAATAGTAATAGTAATAGTAATAGTAATAAAAATATGATCTGGGAATAGAAATGAGTGTGCTTTTTGGATTTGGCCCAGTATTATGTCCGGCTGTTCTCAAAACTGTTTTTATGTGTTAGGCACATCTAGGTTCATTTCTGAAATGACCACCTTTTATCATGAGTTTTTGCATTGCCATTTCCCCCAAGAACATCCATATTGACTTCTATCACTTTATAAGTGCTATGAAGAAGAGAGGGACCCACAACAAAGGTGAAAATGCAATTGAAAGCTGTGATGTTGCTAAAGAGAAGTCCTCTGAATGAAGTTCAGCTCCAAGATACTGGAGTTTGGCAGGTGGATGTTGGGTTTTGTTTTGCTTTTGGTGAGCGTTCCGTTCCCATCATGCACTGGCAAAACGTGGAAGTCTTCTGTAAGCACTCAAAATGATTGTCCCTCTCTCCCCAAATAGAATTGTTTCCTTCCCCAAACTAAAGGACAGCTTATGAATTGGAAAATTAACCCCTTGGGGAATCTTTATGCACCAGGTTTTGTCTGTGGATGGGTGATTTCTTTCTTCCTTTGTGACCAGCATCTCAATAATATTTCCCACCATGAATTGTCCTTCAAGTCACCCCCTATGCAAACCAGTGCAGACATCTTCTCTACCTGAAGGGTCACACCAGCAATATTGAGGAAGGGTATGTGTGCTCTAGGTGCTGCAACACTTTAACTGGGGATGCTTACAAAGTTGAACACCCCTACAATGAACTATCACTCCATCCCTATTTGCCCAGTACTGTATTCAACTTGAAGTTAAGCCTCAGACAATCCATGGTGGTGTTCAAAAAGTGCTAAACAAAGTAGGGAGTGTCAAAAAAGAATGTTCTTATTGTTTGTTACTGTTTCTTTATATTTTTTTAACTTGTGCTAGGATTCCAAGGATATGAATATTGTGTCTATAATGAATTCTGTGATTTTTGTTGCACCGTTTACAGAAAATTATAATTATCATGTCTTACTGTAAGGCTTTTATATTTGCTTATAATAAAGTGTGATGAAATGCAAGGAGAGCACAGTTGAAGCTCAAAAATTAAGTGGATTTATTACAGATGCATATTCTTTTTTTTTCATTTTAAAAAAATGCACACAGGGAGTTAGATATAATTCGCAGACTCCGTATGCTTACTTTGGAAAACACTCACATTTAACAAAAATCTGGTGACTGTTTGCCATAGATGGCAATGATTAAGTCTCCTGCTTTTATGCCAGTCCCTCAAGAGTATTTCTGCACTGGCGTCAATTCATAACTTCAGAAATTCCTATGCTCCAGTTCATTGTCATTATTAATGTGTCTGTAAAATACTTAAAAGGGTACCAGGCACTGCACATAATGAAAAGGAAACTAATCTATGCCAAGAGGATCATGATCTAAAAGCTGAAATAGAATTGTGACACAGCAGTCTTATCTAAGTAGGAAAGCAACTCCAGAGGGCTGTTTCACCTGCACCACTTCTGCAGAGAGGCAGGACTTGCAGAGATACCCGTCTGCCCTATGACTAGACTGGGGAAGAAAGGCCATGGTTCTGTGGCCTGTTCCTGAACCCCTAACTCAGAGCAGTCCGGCTGGTGCTGGGATTCTTACCAGCCTCACCACTGTGCAGTGCTAATTTGCTGTTTTCTCTCCTTGAAAAATAAATTCACAACCAGGATTTGTGTTTTGGGGTGTGTGGAGGTGGTGAGGTAGAGATCAGATGGCTGCATGACAGGCCAAATATTATTGGAGAGTTTTAATGCTTGATCAGATTTCAGCCTCTTACACCACTTTGTTTTGTTAAAGTTTTTAAGAGTGGAGCAAGACAAGGACAAAGAATGCAGCTTGGAATGCACGGGGTCCCCCCAAAAGTCGCTGTGCGCTTCAGATGGCAGGACTTTCCTGTCCCGGTGTGAATTCCAACGGGCGAAATGCAAAGATCCTCAACTAGAAATCTCCCACAAGGGCAACTGCAAAGGTAATAAATCTCTTTCTATGGACATAACAAAGCCTGTTATGAATTAATGCTTTAAGCACATTCCTTAATGTGTCTTCCTTTAAAAAGAAGTGGAACCTATCATGAAATGTTGCAGTGTTGAGTTCTCCTCTTTGGGGTATTCTGTTCCATTCTTCATCCCCCCAAGTTTTCAACCTCCTGCCCCTCCAAAAAAGAAGAAGTCAGCCAATATTTCATGACTGTTGAGCATGAGTACTGCATCTTAAATGGTTTGTGTGTTGGAACTACTTTCATATCAGTGGAAGTGTTTAAAACAGAACCATAGCTATAATTTCTCTTCAACGACCTTGCTCAGGGCTCCTCCAATCCTGCTGATTCTTCCATTTCAGGCATCACTGTTTTGGCTGCATAAGGACCAGCTCTCAGAGAGCCGAGATTGCTGTTAGTGTATATGGACACTGTAAGGACCGTTGAGGTCCTTCAAATATTTGCTGATCCTGAGTATACACATCCTGAGGATGATCTACCAAAAGCACTGAACCCATACAGTCCAAATTTACCAAGCTGCCGCCATGTTTTTCATTTAAGAGTATTCACACTCTAGATAACCTTGTCCGTCTGTACAAACCTGCCGAGTGATGAGTAGAACTTGCCACACATTTCTTTAAAATCACATACCAGAGAACATGTGGCAAAGTAGTTCTACAGGCTGTGGTGTGGGATGGGATAGTGTGATTAGACTGAGAAGATATTAACACTATACACTCTAATGGCTGGTGTTGAAGAGCATGTCGTTGGATGGGATTCAGTGCTTGTACACCAGTTCCAGTGACTTCAGTCAGCAGCTGTAATACACTGCAGCCCTTTAACGTTGTTGGGGTATTGCTTTTCTGTAATTAGCTGGAACTTGTAGAAATAGAATACAGTTTCAACATATAGTCACTATGGCACTATATCATCCAGAAATGCCTTTCTCCCTGGTCAAAATTTTCCCATAAAGTTTACTTATAAGAAGATGTCAGTCAGACTTCCATCTGAGAAGACATGTCTAGGATATTGCACTGTTGGAAAGGTCCAATGAAATGTTCATTAAAAGTGTCATGTTTGCAGATCCTGAATGATTAATAGCCTCCTGTTCACCAGGGCTTTGAGATTAGTAATTAATAGCCTCTTAATGAATGATTTTCTTGTACTACTATTTTTTATTATTTCTTAAAAAAAATGAGAAGAAAAACATGAGAAGAAATCAATGATTAGAGACTTCCATCATTGTGGAAACAAAAACTGACATTTGGGTGATTAAAAGTAGTTGTTCATGACTGATCCCATAGTTGGAATCAACAAGAAGCAATAAAACAAGGAGGCCAATTAATTAATTAATTAATTAAAGATACAAGAGTGCTGAAAAGCCTTGTTAGTGCTTTGACCAACCACACTGCATAGATTAGTGCTCCAATTATGTTTTATTGCTGGGGTGGGGGGGAAATCACCTCATAGTGGTTGTGAGGAAAAATATCAGAAGACAACACAGAAAACACTGGACTGCAACAATTTGGCAACAGCAAAAATTCTCCATAAAATACGAGTGAATGAAGAATAGTAATTCTATAGAAAGGCACTAGAGCAGGCTTCCTCAACCTTGGCCCTCCAGATGTTTTGAGACAATAATTCCCATCATCCCTGAGCACTGGTCCTGCTAGCTAGGGATCATGGGAGTTGTAGGCCAAAAACAGCTGGAGGGCCGAGGTTGAGGAAGCCTGCACTAGTGTGAAAGCAGATTAAATGATATGACTACTGCATCTTAAATGGTTTCTGTGCTGAACTATTTTCAGATCAGTGAAAGGGATTGAGACAGCGCTAGAGAGCCAGTGTGGTGTAGTGGTTAAGAGCAGTGGACTCGTAATCTCGTGAACGAGGTTCGCGTCTCTGCTCCTCCACATGTAGCTGCTGGGTGACCTTGGGCTAGTCACACTTCTTTGAAGTCTCTCAGCCGCACTCCCCTCACAGAGTGTTTGTTGTGGGGGAGGAAGGGAAAGGAGAATGTTAGCCGCTTTGAGACTCCTTTGGGCAGTGATAAAGCGGGATATCAAATCCAAACTCTTCTTCTATATCTATCATTTCTCGTCAACATCCCATCCTCTACCCACCCTACTATCTTACCTCTTCCCTGTCCAGTTCTGATATTTAGTGTTCTGCTTCTCATTTCTGATTAATCTGAAAGTCATTTGGGCTAATTGGTGCAGAACTATTCAGGTTTTTGTGTTGCCAGCTTGAGGAAAAAATCTTGATACGCTTCCCAGCTTAAATGCAGGGTTTGATTTTCAGCACAATGCTATCCTTTATGCATAAATACCGATGATCACAAAAGGTTTACCTTTGCTCACTCTCTATCCAAAACAAGAGACCACACAGAGACATCCTCCAGGAGACAATTTTCCACGCCATGCATTCCTCATCTCTGTTAGCTCCAAAAATCTCCTAAAGCACCAAGAATTCGTTAAAGAGACGTTCTGTCTCATCCCTGTTCAGTCCTAAATGAAACAATTTGCTTGTTCTCTTAGTCTCTTTCATAATGCTCTGTTGTATTGTCTAATTGGCTCTACCTCCATATTTGTTCAAGGGTGACAAAGAAAACTTAATTGAGTTTTGAAATCCAAGCTCCTGTTATATCTGTTGACAACACAAAGGAGACCTTTTCATACACTGGAAATTCTGTAGACCACAATGTACTTGTGAGATTCTTCCTGCTCCTAGAATACAAAGTTAAATAGAAAGTCAGCAAAAGAAGAAAGGAAGTCACACCATAGTTCTAAGGAAATTTTTATTTGCTATTTGCACTGACTTTTCTCCTGCTATTTCCCCAAGGAGCTGAAAGCCAGACCTAAGTGCAATGAATTCATTAATAGTGGTGTAATTGTAGTATTCAGAGCCTTCTGTGGAAAGGAAGCGTGCATATGGTTCATATAGCCCAGAGGTCAGCAAACCTTTTCAGCAGGGGCCGGTCCACTCTCCCTCAGACCTTGTGGGGGGCCGGACTATATTTTGAAGGGAAAAAAGAATGAATTCCTATGCCCCACAAATAACCTAGAGATGCATTTTAAATAAAAGCACACATTCTACTTATGTAAAAACATGCTGATTCCTAGACCATCCACGGGCTGGATTTAGAAGGCGATTAGGCCTGATCTGGCCCCTGGGCCTTAGTGTGCCTACCCATGATATAGCCCATCCAGGCAGTATACAGAGCCAGATTGTGTTACCTTCAGCAGTAGAGTTGCATGAAGTGCCTTCAGATCATTCTTAGGGTCTCTTGGTTTTAAAATCATAGTTCACAATTCTCCTAAGGCAAAGATGAAAGCAGTTTAGGGTAGTAGTAGTAGTAGTAGTAGTAGTAGTAGTAGTAATAATAATAATAATAATAATAATAATAATAATAATAATAATAATTTATTTATACCCCGCCCATCTGGCTGGGTCTCCCCAGCCACTCTGGGCAGCTTCCAACAAAATATTAAAATACAATAGTCCACCAAACATTAAAAGCTTCCCTAAACAGGGCTGCCTTCAGATGTCTTCTAAAAGTCTGGTAGTTGTTTTTCTCTTTGACATCTGGTGGGAGGGCGTTCCACAGGGCGGGTGCCACTACCGAGAAGACTGGTTCCCTGTAACTTGGCTTCTTGCAGCAAGGGAACCTCCAGAAGGCCCTTGGCTGGGCTGAACGATGGGGGTGGAGACGCTCCTTCAGATATACTGGACTGAGGCTATTTAGGGCTTTAATGGCCAGCACCAACACTTTGAATTGTGCTCAGAAACATACTGGGAGCCAATGTAGGTCTTTCAAGACCAGTGTTCTGTGGTCTCAGTGGCTGCTCCCAGTCACCAGTCTAGTTGCCGCATTCTGGATTAGTTGTAGTTTCCGGGTCACCTTCAAAGGTAGCCCCACGTAGAGTGCATTGCAGTAGTCCAAGCGAGAGATAATTAGAGCATGCACCACTCTGGCGAGACAGTCCACTGGCAGGTAGGGTCTGAGCCTGCGTACCAGATGGAGCTGGTAAACAGCTGTCCTGGACACAGGACCCATGAGCCTCAGTCAGCATGGCTAATGGTCATGGATGTTGGGAGTTGGAGTCCCAACCCCATCTAGAGGACCACAGATTCCCCACCCCGTATGAGAACATTGAGCCTGGTTTTGAAGCTCCTTCACTGTGATCAATCCAAATGGATCTTTCCTTTCCAGAATTTGGGTTTGGGTTTTCAGGGAGCATGTTACAGTGGAAGCATAACTGTCCCATGACATCACCTTGAGGTTCGACTGGCATGAACATAGCCAGCTACACGTGCCAGCTGAAGACCAGATGAAAACTCTTTTGGCAAGCCTTTTAATGCTGTGGGATGCCTAGATCCCAGGAACTGACAGGCTGTTTTTATTTTTATGAGAACTGTTATTTTATTGTCGTAATTTTTATAGTTTTGTGCAGCTGTTGTTGTAACCCGCCATGGGATTTTAGGATGAAGGGCGGACCAGAAGAATTCAAAATAAATAACTAAACAACTTTTTTCTAGGTCCCCCTCCCTTCCTTTTGGCACACATTATGGCCCTCACAGGCACACACAAAACACACTCACAGAGTTTTGTTGAGGGGTTTTCTCACATTCTGCCTTTTCTTTCAGCATGGAAAAGGTAGTCTTCTTCCAAACCCTGAGTAAGCATAGGACACAGACTCTGTTTAAAAGTAATAATTCAATATGTGCAATAAGGTCAAAATAATAAAAATATGGCACCCCACCCCCCAAAAAATATGAGCATTAGATGCAAAAGCCAAGATTTCATTGTTACCCACTTCATTTTCTTCTCTGTTTTCCATATTTAGCTAAAATCTGTCAGAGAGCGTTTAGGTTTAGTGACGCCTGCCACAAAGCAATGGGTGGTTCCTAAAGGCCAAGGGAGTCCCAGCCAGCTCTGTTATTCTTTTGTTTTCTTCAGAATATTTATTCCCTTAACCACCAGATGACTAGAATGTCAGATACAGTTCCAGGAAGGGAAATTACTTCTGTTCTTTTTGTTAATTATATTCCTTAAGAAGAAGAAGAAGGTGTGGGTGTGTATATTTGAATAGAATTCCACAAGGTTATGAGGGAAGTGTTATTAAGGCTGGGTAAAAACTAAAAACAATGAAAATTATTTGCAGGATATCTTTGTTCTTTCTATGTTTCTCAGACCAACCGCAGACCAACCTAGCAGATGACCATAAGGGAGAGCTTTCAATAACTATCCTTTAAAAAATTATACAATCAGGGGAGCATTAAAGGGTTTTGCAGAAAGGAATGACCGAAGGTGTTCCTAGCACAAACCCCCTCCCTGAAAAAACGATTCAGACTAAAACAATAGAAAAACTTGCTCTTTGATTATCCTAAATTATTATTAGTTTCCTCTCTAATATTTTCCGCTTTGGGGGATGATTTCACTTCCTCACAAGCCTGGAACCAGATGTCACAGTACTAGAGACTACACCAGAATGCACTTTCTAGCCTAATTTTGTAGATTTAAGAAGTGTAGAGACCAAATTTTCAATTGATAAGAAATACATTGGAAAACGAAACAAAACAACTCCCAGCAGTGTTTGATTTATAACACAGAACACAACTACTTTATAACATGATCATGGGACATCTAGAAAGTATAAAACAATGCAGCTTCATAAGAACAAGAATCATTCGCAAAATAGAATATTGATTGTCCTTGAATTTTCCCACCACACTTGCCATCCTCTTCTGCCACACCAGTGTGGTCTGCCACACTCTTTGACAAGCACTGGATTAATCCATAGAGTGAGGAATAGGGATGGGAGAATCTGATAATTTTCATTCTATCAGTTTCTCTAGATTCAGCCCTTTAGATTTTTGCAGCAATTAGTGATTCGTTTTTTAAAAAACAGAATGAAACTAATCCTCATGAAAATTCACCAGCAATGTGAATGTCTCATAATGAATACATATACAATGTGTTCATTAAGAGACATATGGAGTTTTGACTAATGTACATATTTATGCAAGCAATTTTCCCCAATTTAATGCATTTCTGTAAGCTATCTTCGCTAATCACTTCATTTTAATGCAAACTTCCCCCTAATATATGCCTTTTTATAAACATTGGTTGGCTGGAGAACTACATTGGAAAATTCAGTTAAGTGTGAATTTTGAAGGCTAGCTTTGTTTGGGTTTGCAGATAGTTTCAGAAAGTGAAAATTTAATAAATGTAGCTTTAAATAGGAGCTGAATCAAATTTCTCCTCCAGTCCTAGTGAGGAGTCTGTTGCTGAAGCCTTCCACACAAGCCTTCCCTGCTTCTAACTCCATTCCTTCACACTGCGAAGTTTATGGAAAGGGCTGTGATCGGTAGAGAAAGCTGGCAGAGAGCACTCTCAGGCTTTATTTTATTTTTTAAAGGCTCTCGGATAACCCTTGGTAAGATCCCAATATTTCTCCAAAAGTTTTCTGGGAAAGCTTGGAAAAACCTTGCTAATTATGAGGTTAGCCGGAGAGAACTTGCAAACCACAGATTGTGCCTAACTTAAATCTTATTTCTAGGTTGCTGCTTATCCACTGGATCCCACTAGTTCTTTCTGTGTCCATTATATTATAATTAATTAATTTTTATTTCATTTTTACAGCCATTGACTTCTCTTTTCAAAGCACTGGGATAGTTGTGCAGTGATCATGTGCTCAGAGTGTAGTGGAAGGCACCTCATGTAGGTTGTATGAATAAATAAACCGCATCTAGATCTGGCCATATATTTTCCCCAAACGTCTCCAGCCGTTGGAAGCTGATGCCATCATATAGCAGTTAGCCTTTAGTTTAATTTTATTTATTTACTTATTGTATTTTCAGATTTACAAACCATTTCACAGCCAAAATCTGCTGAAGTGGTATACAATAAGATAAAAACAAGATAAAATACAAAAAAAACCCCAAACTCATAAATGAAAAACAATAAAACCGTTTCAATGACTGGACAGGGAATATTGCATAGAATGGATGGGTTACATTTCAGGGATAGCCTTCTTACACAAAAATGTCTCCAGTTGCTGCTATCAAAGTGCAAGGCACTTGACTAATTTCAGGTGGTGGTTGAGTTACCTGCCTCTCTAGCATTTACCTCCATTTTGGCAGCTATCTAATAATAATGAAGCAAGAACTCTAATGCAAGGGTAGCGAACAAGGTGTCCCCTAGACATTGCGGACTACAAGGCTCATGCGTCTCTGCCAATATGGGCAATGGTCATGGATGATGGAAGTTTGGCTTTAGCTGTGCACACCTGTTGTTGTTCAACTCCCATCAGCCCTAGCTAGCACGGTCAATGGTCAGTGATGATGGGAACTGTAGTCCAACACCATCTGAAGGGCCACAGGTTCCCCTTACCTTCTGTCCAATTTTATTGTGGAATCAAGAGAAGAATTAGATTGTTTTGTGTAGCATTCTATATATGCAAGCAAGGGGCCCGTTTTCTCTCTCCAGGGTCTCACAACTGTTAGCTGTTAATTGAGGTGGAGGGTTTTAGTGCTTGAGTGGCATCTCTTCACCTCACACCTCAGCATCTTCAAATCCCGAGTCTGCAATCGCTGCCAGCTTACTGTGTCTTGTCTCCGTGTGCGCAATATCTATAACAGACGTGTCTAGTGGAGGAAAAACAGATTTCTCTTTCTGGGGCACTGTCAAGAGAACAATGTTCTGTTGCCAGCGGCTCATTTCCCAACTGAACAGATCCAGTGGGTGGATTGGAAGAAGTGGCATTTTAAGTTGGATCCATTTTAACTTTTTTTTCTCTCCCAAAGATATTTTGGCCTTTCTGCCCATAAATTTGTTTTTTTGGTGGTTCGGAGAGCTCAAATGCAGAACAGTCTATGCCAAGTTTACTTTCAGATTCTGGGCAAAAATGGAACTTTCAGCTTGGGCTTTCTGCAAGGCCAGTAAATTCCCAAGTGATGCCAACGACTACATATTTCTCGACAACTTTTCGTGTCAGGGACCAGATCTCAAAGCAGCCTTTGTTTGTCAATAATCAGGGCCATAAATGTTTCCCTGTTAATTGCACTTCAGTGTTGCTTATGGACACGGAGGTGCTGAATACTACATTTAGCTCTAATGTTCTAGACTAAACGACATCTATTTATGCCTTTGTTGGCTTGCTATGTTCCAAAATAAGGAACAGCTTTTTAAAATAAAGAATAAATCTGGCAACCGTAAGGTATACCCTAACAAATATGTTCACTGTTGGCTGCTGAAAAGGGATCTTCATTGTATGCACTGGCCAACATGTTTCCGTTCTGTTCTGAAATACTACATATCTCACTGGTGGTGGTAAGGCAGTTTCAGTCCGTTCAGGTTTTCAGTTCTCTGCAGTGGTGCTGAGGGAACTTTCACCATAACCTGAAAAGTGTTTTGTAAGAAGATTAGCTACAGACAAAGGAATACTTTCACCTGCCTGTGTGCTTGAATTAACTATTCATACAACTATACCTGAGATAGTTCCTATTCGCAAGGCCATTTTGGGTCCAAGGCCATTTTGGGTGTTTATGTCAAACCTTGAATTGGACCTGGCATTTTCAGCACTTTCAGGACCTGTGACACTTTGCAACCAAACCATTGCCATCCTCAGAATAGCTGCAGATTCTGAACCAGCTTCAAAGGCAACCAATTGGGGCCCAGCTATGCAGGGCAAGGATTGCCATAGCTGGCAAACTAGCTGAAGCTGGGTATAAGCACTGCTAGCCACAGAAGCCAAATGGAACTTCAGGAACAGATTGGAATCCAAGGGTGCTCCCGGGCTATGAACTGGTTCCTTCAGGGGCAGCATACCCACCCACAGCACCACCATCTTATCAGGATTCAGCCTCAGTTTATTGGCCTCCATCAAGCCTCATACTACTTCCAGTCACCAGTCCAACACCTGCACAGACTCTATTGTTTTAGAGGGAATTGTGACCCCATCACAAAGCAGAGAGGAATAAACAGAAGGAACCGTGGCTTTCAAGCAGAATTAGAAAAAGCAACAGTCAAACCTCACCAGAATTTATGCTGGTGCCGAAAGAAGGCGAAAAATATTTTCTCACCGAGCAAGATTCCAGTGGAGCATTCTTCATTTTATCGCAAAGATTTAGTAAATATCTAAATTGCTGAGTGGTTGCAAATGGGAATTGCTCAGAGGTAGGCTCTGTTTAGGTGCCAATGGAAGAACACTCCAACTTAGATAACTTTGTCTCTTTGCAGAGATCCAGAATGCAGCATTTTGCTTTTTTAAAAGAGGTAGAAATGGTCTGCTGCTTCTAGCACTACACACCAGCCCTTCTGTGTATGCATGTGTGTGGAAATGCTGTATTTTTATGTGAGTGCTGAACACCCCTAGTTTTGATATATGAACGTTTTTGGGGTTGTGTGTGTGTTTTAAAATAGCACCTGAAAGTCTAAGGTCAAACTTAACCTCTCTGTAGATGTATAGCTGTTCTTTCCTCATTAGGAGTTCCCTTGCATGTTCAGTGAGTGTACATGAAAGGGGTGTGTGATTGTTCCCACTGAGCGTGACACCCCACCTGGTGGCCATTTGTTCATTTTTAGTGAGAGAAGGCCTTACTCAGATATAGAAGACATATACTTCCAGTTCTGCCGTTCTGCCAAAGGTATGAGGGCATGGATAGGCATATTTGTCAAGTTCATTTCCTCTCATTCAGCTTTTCATTGCTCCAGGTCTAGTTCTTCACATTTACACATCAGTTTGCTTGCTTGCTTGCTTTCATTCAAATAAAATCCTTATAAAAATTGATCAGTCTTTCAGTGTGAATTTTTCCTAACAGACACATTTTTGTATGCAATTGTGCTTAATGCACATATTTTTGTAACGCAATTTCCTGTGAGATGAGTTTCGGTAAGTTATTTTCATTAATATATGCATCTTTATGCATAGTTTACCCCACTGGCTGCATTTTTGCGCACATTACTTGACCGAAAAACAGCATTGCAAAATTCAGAAAAGTGCACATTTTACATATTATGGCTATATTTTAATCTGCATAATGTTACAGAAAGTGTGAATTAGGCAGGTTCATATTGAAATGCAAACTGAATCAAATTTATTTCCCATCCGCGGAAGAGGGGTGTTGCTAGTGGGTGCATCTGCATTCGGAAATGGCTAAGAGGCAAAATCCTATTTCCCCCTCATATTCAATGAACACATCAGGGGGTCCATATGAACACTTCTATGAATGTCTCTCTTGCTCGGTTTCTCATTGAGAAAATCAACCCAACAATTCAGGTGTATTGCTTAAAACCACCAATCATCATAATATAAAGTAAAATGAGGGAGGCAGGAAGGAGAGAATAAACACAACAAAAGCCAATAGTCACCACGAATCAACAAAACAGGGGGAGGAATATATATAATAGAACAAATGTTATGAAAAATAAAACAGAATTAAGCATAATCAATACAAAGTGACTAAATAAAAGCTGGTAGTTGACTAGCAAAAGTCCCTCTCAGCCAGTAATTCGCTGAGGTTTAAATTTCCATCATATCTGTTTTTAATTTTAGCTTGCAGGTAACTTTTGGTCAGTATGAAACTTGCAAAAATAAAATTGAGATAGCTGAAACAACCAATCAAGCTTTTATATCGGTATATTTTACCTTGTAAAAACTGGCTCATCCCTTGGCTAGTGCCATTTAAAATTGGCTACTCTTCCCAGTGTCTTAATATCCCTGTTAAAAAGCAGGAAGTCTGTGTTTTGACACATTGAGGAATGGGTAAAGAATTTCCACAGGTCAGCAAGCTAGTTCTTGCTAATGTCAGCTAACAAGTGAACCGGTGTACTTCTCTTATATTTTAAATCCACAAGGGCACTAAGGTAAGCTGCCCCACCCCCAAGACCTGAATTTTTGTGTGAGCATCGTATGTGGATGGTGAAATGTACTTTGAAGAACAGACCACTGAATGCTGAAAGGTTGGTGCTGTCATTTATGGATCACCTTGCCAGGCTTGTTGCATCCTTCACATTTTGCAACTGCCTGTCTTTTAAAATATGGAAATGGCTCAGCAGTGTGGTGGAGCATCTCTATAAAATTATCTATTTATTATTATACATTTATACCTCACCTTTACTCAAGAGACCATTAGCCATGATGGCTGATTGGAACTGGAGGGCCACATGTCCCTTATCCCTGGTTTAACTGGTATAAAACCAACTTAAAGCTTGTGCGGATGCTTCCACAAGAAGTCACTGAAATTCGGCATTCTGAAAACTGGGGCGGCAGGGGGCGGGGGGAGGAGGAGAAGCCAGAAAACGGAAACATCCATATAAAGTGGGTGAGTGGGTGCAGAGGGAAATCTTAGAAGTATCCAAATTGTGTGACTTAATATTAGTCCCATCTGTTCAAATCTTTACAGATTTAAGAAAGTCTCTACGTTTGGTTCAAGAACAGCTAAGCGTCTGTGGCTTGCCCTTAGGGTATATTTTACTTCAAACATTTCACTTTAATCACTTTCTAAGTAGTCTTTTCTCAGTGATAAGTATTATTTTGATCTCTTGAGTAGGAATTTCTGTTTATAAAATAGAAAGATAGATAACTGCAGAAATGAGTATAGTATCTTGTACGTGAATACTCACTGGCCTAGAGAAAACAGAGTAAGTTTGCTTTGCCCCATTTAAGTGGGGCCTGGCCTGTATGGAATTTTCTTGCTGAGGGAAAAAATACCCATCTTTGAAACAAGTCCATTTGTAAAAACATGTATTTTCACCTTTGCCATTCAATGAGATACCTAGGATTAAATGCACAAATCCAACCAGACTGTGACAACAACAACAACAACAACAACAACAACAACAACAACAACAACAACAACAACAACAACAACAACAACTTATTTATACCCTGCCCATCTGGCTGGGTTTTCCCAGCCACTCTGGGCGGCTCCCAACAGAATATTAAAAACACGATAAAACAGCAAACATCAAAAACTTCCCTAAACAGGGCTACCTTCAGATGTCTTCTAAAAGTCACATAGTTGTCTATTCCCTTGACATCTGATGGGAGGGCGTTCCACAGGGCGGGCGCCACTACTGAGAAGGTCCTCTGCCTGGTTCCCTGTAGCTTCACTTCTTGCAGTGAGGGAACTGCCAGAAGGCCCTTGGAGGTAGACCTCGCTGTAAAGCTAAGGCATATGATCCAGCTCACAATTGGTTCATGAAGAGGACAAGATGTGGAACTTTCCATAAAACTAAATGTGAGGAAATCTGATGAACCTTTAATATACACCTGCATTTGAAAACCAGTGCCCTAAACTATGACTAGGAAAGTTATGGTCCTCTAGCTGTTGTTGGACTCCAACTCCCATCATCCCCAGGCGACATGGCCAATGGTCACCGATGGTGGGAACTGTTGTACGACAGCATCTGGAGGGCCACAAGTTCTCCACCCCTGCCCTAAACAGGCAGAAGAGCAACATTGAAACATTCTTTGTTTTGAGGTAGAAACACGCACTTCAGCTCCATGACAGTAGGAGGCCACTTCCTGTGTGAAATATACTCAGGGTTGAGTGTTGATTTTATGCTCTTTATTTCAGCTCATGGTAAACAGTGAGTGAGTGCTTCCCCCCCAAACCTCTGACTATATACACATTATTTACACAATGAGTCCCGTGTGACTGACTGTTCCTGCAAGCCAATCAGGTTGTTGATTCACTTCCTCCTGGAGCCAGATTGGGCGGCTCCTGCAGACCAATCAGGTTGCTGCCTTCTAGGATCCTACCTGCCTATTGTTCTAGGATCCAAGTTCAGTACATAACACTGTGCTTGAATAAATCCAGAAACATTAGACTGCAGGTGTCATGTTCCATCAGATTTAACTTTCTGTAAACTCCTGGAATATTAGATAGACTGCAAAGAAGGATGTTTCAGTCAGGAGAAATCTGTAGGAATTCATCTCTCTGGCACCCTTCAGTGATAATTCCAATATAAGAACTGATTTATAATACTATCAGCCTTGTATGAGAGAGCTTGGATGCAATCCTTCACACATTCTTTGGGAGAATAGGCGCAGTGCATCTCAGTGGGGCTTGCTCCTGACAAAGTGCGTCGAGGATTGGAGCCCTCACGTCCTGGAATTTAGATCACTTTTCCTTTTGACATTTAAACCACATGCTGCACTAAAAATGAAGACAGAAGTCCACCAAAGGAGAGATTTATTTTCAGTTGAAACACTCTCTCCATTAAAACCACATGGTAGTAAGTAATGTATAAGCAAACTTATAAGCTTAGGATAAGGCGTACGGTATGAAAGCTGGGCAAAGCAGTTGTATTTTATTCTTACTTTTTAAAACATTGGCAGTTGACTACCACAGCAGAGCCCAACTACAGCAAGAGCCTTTGGTGTGAATTTAAGAAACTGGCCTTTATAGGAAAAAAGTGTCTCATGGCACCTTAAAGATGAATGGATTTATTGTGGCAGATGCTTTGATGGACGAGGGCCCACTTCATCATCAGATGCCTCAGATATGAGGGAGTTTTCCTTCCAAAAACCAAAATGTCCTTCTAATGAGAGTAGGAAGTTTCGCTTTTTGGAAAGCAGAAATTTGTCATTAAATGTTGTCCATATTTAAACTGAACTTTTTTTAATTCCCCCAGTGTTGCAGTTTCAAGCACAGGACTGATAAGCCTTTGAACTTCCATATATGCAGTGCTTTTTTCTGGGGGAATGCAGAGGTACGCATACCCCAAAACATTTTGTGATTCTTTTGTCCATTTACTGTATTTATTTTTCCCAATTTGAGCTCTAAAATGGTGATTTTCTTGAGTCGAAATGAGAGTACCCCTAAACATTTTAATTTTTTAAGAAAAAAAGCACTGCATATATGTGTAAAAAAGAACAAACCCTCCCTCATGGAGTCTGGGGAGTCCAAGAAAACGAAGTGCACTTTTTATTACAGATATTAATGTTGCAGTTTGAAGTAACTAGATGCACAGTAACTGAGTCCTTTTGGAAGAAAAACATTACCAAGGCCAAAGGTTTAATTAAATATTTACTTGCAGAACTACCTTCAAAAACAAAACCATCAAAGACACATAAAAAATATCCATACAATAGCTTGAGGTGTCCAGCACAGGCTCAGCATATTAGAAATAACTTTAACGTAATCAGAGCTGATAAACATAGCAGCCTCGCTCTCACTCTGTCCCTGTCTGTCTGTCTGTCTGTCTGTCTGTGTCTCTTCATTTCCTGCATTCCAGCCCCTTTAGCTTGGAGCTGTTTACCTGGAGAGCTTCATTTACATCCCTACTCCATGGAGCCTCGCCATCTTGAGAGGGTGATGGCTCTTTTCTTTGTTCTCACATGATCTAAGGTTAATCACTCACATGTTAGCTGCTAGAGAACAACAATTAATTATCAACTCAGTTAAAGCTGAGAGAGAGAGCTCTTCTTGTTGTACTTTAGCTTCAATGGAATATACCAGTTAAACCCTTTCACCAATACAGATAGACATTCCCATTTTAGTGTCAATTAAACCAATTATACTCAACAATTTTAACAGCAGCAAGTATTGAAAGAAAACACCTAGTCCCTTTGGGGCAGGGGTGGGGGTGGTGGAGAATGATGGGGTAAGGATTTCAGGATAGGCTTCATAGGATTTCAAAGTAAGTTGAACTGTGAATCCAGGGGAGCAGGGAACTCATCACAGAATCAGATATTTTTACAGCATTAA
This sequence comes from Podarcis liolepis, assembly GCF_965112155.1. Taxonomy (NCBI): domain Eukaryota; kingdom Metazoa; phylum Chordata; class Lepidosauria; order Squamata; family Lacertidae; genus Podarcis; species Podarcis liolepis. The sequence continues at coordinate 74,841,629 of NC_139557.1, forward strand.
TTAAGTATGTATGCTAGTTAATGAATCCATTTGCTTTCTACTTGGTGTTCAAATCTTATATTCATAATGGACTTTAATAGTTCAGTACTTAATTACAGTAACAGGAATTGGCTATAGAAGTCTTTACAGTATTAAATATGATGCTTGCAAAAGTGCATAGTTTTTTTCTTTCCTTTTGGGCAAATTCCTGTGGTCCTGGTGCTGGTAAAGTCAACTATTTTCCTGGAAGACTGGAAATACAGCTTTGATTTTTCATGCCTAGATCAAAATTCAGGAATTCTGCTGTCCTTCTGATGACATCATCAGGAGCACACCATGGTTCCCTAATCCTTCCCCCACTCCATGCCTAAGTACTGCCCTTTCTGATTACCATATTTCTTTGTCATTTTCCCAGTCTAGTGGCAGTTACAGAAGTAGCAACAGCAGAAGTACTGAAAGGCCAGAGCCATTTTTCTCCTTTTCCTTCTTTCTGGAATCTTAGTGTCTCAGTGACCCTGGAAGATGTAGAAAACTGCATTTGCCAGTGCCTCTGGCATCTGGGGTGTGTGGGGGAGGCATTTTATAGCTCCTTCTCTGCTGCTACTCTTGTTGCAGTTTCCATGGTCAGAACAGATATGTGAATAGGGGACAGAGAATCAAGGTCAGGGGGTTCTTTTCTGGCTAAGATTAAGACCCAAGCCAGAGAATAACTTAATGGGTGAGGGGGACTGCTGCTTGATTCAATATATGCTTGAGCATTACAAGATGAACACACTTCTATTTCAAACCCCCCTCCAAATGTATGAAACATGGTATGACAGAGAAATATTAACCAGAAATGAGATATGTGTTGTTGTTTTTTCAAGCAAGCTATATTTCAGAGGCATAGTTATATTCAGTATCAGGGGGGAAAGGCCTTCTGGTACATTAAGGCCGATCAGACAGCATGTGTGGCTGTTGTTGTTGCAAAAATGGAGCAAGGATCCATACAATTTTGCAAAGTATACTTCATGGTCATCTGGATCAGAGGATGAGTATTATATTCCTTTTGGGTGTTTCCTCAATTTTCCTGGCTGAAGACTTGCTCTGAATATTCAAGGAGAAAACTGACAACCCAAAGGAAGCTGTGCAGAGCCAGCCTATGGATTCGGTATCACTCACACCTATTCTATTTTATGGTATTCTGATGTACAGAGGCACTAACGTTGTATTGGTTCCCCCCTCCCTTTCTTTAGATCTTTCAAGATGTGTGGCAGAGAGGAAGTACACTCAGGAACAAGCACGCAAGGAGTTCCAGCAAGTGTTTATTCCAGAATGCAATGATGATGGCACTTACAGCCAGGTTGGCCGAAAACTCTTGACTCTTTATCTGGCATGTCTATCAATTCAGATTTATGTCTGTTGCATTTGGTTGCAATACCTCATTTTTCTGACTTAGAGTAACTATGTGTTGGCTCTGATGTCACAATTCATATTTTAAAACAGCTAAAAGGAATATATATGCCTTTATAAACTTGGGAAAGTCAGACCTGAACTCTTAGCTTAAGGCCAGTGAACTGTGTGACGTGTGGGTTTCACACTTGACTATAGTCAACAACATTATGAAGCGATATTTCTCCAGCTCTTTCCTGTCCATCTGGGAGAAAGTACATGATTACGCTTTGAAAGTACAGTTAAAGACTAAATGTGTCCTTGTTGATTTCCAAAGTCTGGGGTGAACATCAGGTTTTGTCCCCTCTCAGCTGAGTCCCAGATTGCATCCCATGTCCTACGGGGGTGGGGGGGTGGAGGTCATTGACACTAGATAAAACTCTGGGTATTAGGTCTGAAGTGGCTTAGTCATGCTGGCCACATGACCTGGAAAAACTGTCTGCGGACAAACGCCAGCTCCCTTGGCCTGTAAAGCGAGATGAGCACCACAACCCCAGAGTCGTCCGCGACTGGACTTAATTGTCAGGGGTCCCTTTACCTTAAATGGTAATATAGAGGATTATGGCAGAGTATAGTAGCTAATTGATAAAACTGTTTTTAATGAAAATTTGAAATGCTAAACTGTGCATGTTCTGTTACATATACTTTGTGTTGTTTTCTGATAGGTTCAGTGCCACAGCTACACAGGCTACTGTTGGTGTGTCACTTCCAATGGTCGTCCCATCAGTGGTACAGCCGTAGCACATAAAACTCCACGTTGCCCAGGTAAAAACATATATCATGTTTTAAAGAATCAGTTCAACTTTTTATTTGACTGTTTTAATCCTGCTATAAACATATCATTTACCGGAAAAGAAAAGATCCTACATCTGGTGCAGTAATGGAAATTTCCTACACTCATAGATAGACATTTCAGCTTTCCTGAAAAGCTCAACTAATTCTCTGTTAAGGTTGGCTTTTAAGCCTCACACTGGATTAGATGATTTTTCTTCCTTCTTGGATTCCATGTGGTTTGGTTTCCCATCATTTGAGTGGAGTTATGAACTTTGGATTTGGATGAACCTCATGTCCCAACGTAATAGCCAACAGTACTTCAAACAGCAATCTAACTTCCTATTGAAGTCATTAAAAGAAGACTGTAGTTTTATAGATCTTCCTTGCAAAACTTAAATGACCTCAGACCGATATTTAGGTCAGGCCCACATGGGATCAAATTCAATCCCAAATTCAACCCACCGTTCAGTCCGCAGTCTTGCAAGCCAAACAGCCAATTCCATATTTCACCTCTGAGTCCTAAGATTCCCCAAACACCACTTTATGGGGGCATTTGGAGATCCAACACAGTGTCAAGGTTTAAGAAGGTTTAAGGTGGCCCTACAAAGAAACCTGCATTTCTTTCCCCCCACTGTCCCACCTCACTTTCCCCCACTCTTGCCTATGGTAGCTTCTGGGGCTAGAGATCTGAAAACTGGGGCAATGAACATCTCTGAATGAGAGGCATGTTCCATTGATACTGAAAGAGGTGGTGGTACATGCCTTATGGAAAAACCTATTGATGGGTCACTTAGATTTGGATGATTATCATCCAAGCAGTATCAAATACTGCTCCCTCCCCCAAGTGGCTAGTGGCTAGTCAACTCCAGGCTTTCTTTGATTATACTGATTATCAAGATCCCTTCTAGTTTGGTTTTGGCTTTTTGGGGGGCGGGGCGGGGGGGGGGCAGAAACTGCCTTGGTTACTCTAGTAGATAATTTGCCTAGAATTGCCTTTTGATATGCAAATAAAATTGGTTCCCAGATCTTAGCCCCCGCCTCTCACAAAGAGAATAATTGTCAGATCAATGGGCTCAGGGACTGTGGGCAACAGTGATAAAAAACATATGTGGATGAAGGTGTTCCAATAAATCCAGTGCATTTTAAAATCCTTAAGTGGGCACGATCTAGTCAAAGTTCACCCCTTTTAACTGTGGAGAGCATTGAACTTCTGAGTTAACTCAAAGCCTTGAGGCTTCACAAAAACCTCAAACTGATGGGTTTACTAGTGGATGCTTTACGAAACACAATTCAGTCTGTTTTATATTTATATTTGGTCATCCATGATACTTACTTGGGTGGTAGGGTGGATATATCAAATTAGTGTTGAAGCTCATCCCCCCCCCCCGGCTCCCTTTGTGTTTCTTGCACAAAACATGGACATGATCCATGTTTAAAAATAAGCTTTATTTGTGTAATATTAATTTAAAATTCATTACATTATGGAGTTGGGGAAAACATCCTATATTCTTCCTCTGCAAGGGTCCTAGAAGATAAATTAATTACTTGGTTTGGTGTGATACAATAGACTGTAGGTGGAATTCAACATTGCTGAACAATCCCTCCTCTCCCTCTACCACTATTCTAAGGGTTCTCCCCTAGTTTGAGCCAATTTCAGTGCACCTGGATCATTGGGGGGGGGGGGCGGAAACCCATCGCACAGGTGGAAGACCTCATGCTGGGCTTGCACTAATAGGACTCACTAGGTAGAGATGCCATATTTCAAAAAGTGAAAATCTGAACAGAAAAGTTGTTGAGCTTGCAAAATCGCAAATAAATTGGACGTTTTTGAGCTATTTTTTGAGGGAAATCAGCAAAAATAGCTTTGCAGACATTGGTTGCCATACAGCCGGATTATCCCTGATAAACTGCCTGGACACTGCTTTTGGCTGCAGTATTCCGGGTATGTCCAGGAAATTCTGGACACAGGGCAACCCTACATAAGGTGAATCCTGCTTTCAGTTCTCATACATTTTGTTTCTTCAGCGGGTTTTTCATGGCCTTGGATGTACCCCTAGAAATTGCCTGTAGCTAAACTACACACCTTGCTGGCATTCCCCCTGAATCCTCACTAGATTCACTCACGTCTATCTGCATTATGCCACCCACTGAACTCTTTCAACACTGTTCTTGCAGATTAACTGAAATCCCAGTTATTTGTTATCTAACTTATTGCCTTCCACATGAGCTCACGTAGGTCACAGTGTAACTCTATGGATGCAACATTCCTGTGCATTTGAACTCCTTGTTATCTGCATGTTCCCACTGCTTCCTGGACAAGGCTGTTTGGATAAATGAGGCTATGCTGTGTTTGCTAGAATTGATCCACCTTTAAAAAACAGGCTACCAATATTAAAATCAACTTTGCACACCCCAGTCTTAGATGGGCGCTAAGCATTATTACAGTTCACAGGTTCTCCAGTGCTCCCCCTGCCCCCATTAGTCTACTATTGTAAGAAAATCAGTCAACTTGAGAGGTACAGAGTAATCAAATGTGCTCTCCTGGCAGCATAAAGACAGCATAAAGATAAATACTCCCATCCCCCACAAACTGTCTGCTGAAAAGTACCAGATGCAACACAGACATTTTTACTGCTCCCTAAGTCAAGATATCAACATTTAGGGAACTGAAAGAAATTCCAGAGCCACTGAGCCCTTGGGAGACGGAACAGAAATTTAGAAACAGGTGTTAAATGGTTGCAGGAAAACGTGATGTTTGTACACCCTGTTGTTAGCTAACGTTTCCCCTGAAGTTGTGTGCAAAAATCTTTGCTTCTGCATAGTTTTTTCCTCATGCGCTTAGCACTATAGGAGTTGTGAACAGCATCCTGTAAGTGCTTCACAGAATCATTTGTTTTGCTTTCCCTCCTCAGTTCTTATATATTACCACAACCTTGCCAAAGTTGCCAACTCGCTCTCCTTGGGGCAGATTGACCAGTGTGCATTTTGCAAACACATGGCTTCCCACAAGAATTCTGGGAACTGTGTTTTGCTAAGAGTGCTAGGAATGGTAGCTGTGCGAGGGGAAAACTCTAGGTCCCAGGATTCTTTGAAGGAAGTCATGTTCTTTAGAAGTGTGCTGACTGTGATTTAAAAATATAAGGTGGAAATCAATGGTCATGCTATGATGAATGCTCTGTCTGCACAAGTATTTCAGCTTGCCAGACAGAATGATCTCCCACTCCTCCCCCATGCACTGTTCTAGGGGAGTCAGTTTTGGGAGCGTGAGGGAAGAGGGTGGGAAGCATCACTGTGCAAATGGCAATCTTTGCACAGAGCTTCCACTGGCGGGGCTTGTTAAATGAATCCCACCCACTGTGTGGATCTGCTCTTGATCACACATCTGCTTTCCCCTCCTCTAATTCACCTTTCCCCCCTTCTCCAACCTTTTAGGTTCCCTAAATGAGAAGCTGCCACAGCGTGAAGGTACAGGAAAAACAGGTAAATATCTTATAATGAAATAGGGAATTTCCTCTCCATTGACTATGGACATGTCTTTTGCCTGATAGAAGCCGCACAGGATAAGCCTGGGCACAGAGATGATTCTGTGAGATCCGACACCATTCATTCCTAGAAAATTAAGCAGCCATTGCTTTAATGATAGGTCTGCACCAACTGCTTTTCTCTGGATATATCTCCACTGCACGCAGGGAACAATTGGCACAGTCTGCCCTGATTAAGTTGATATACATTTGCCTGCAATGTTTTTTGCCATGTCTAGTTAAACATGACAAAGACATGTTTCCGCTTGATATGGCAGGCTCAGAGCTTACTTGTATGTTCCCCCACTTTATCCTCACAACAACCCTGTGAGGTAGGTTAGGATAGGATAGGAGATAATACCGGGCTGAATATTACCCAGTGAGCTTGATGGATTGGTGGCGATTTGACCCTGGGTCTCCCTAGTTCAATGCCAAGACTCTAACCAGCCTGTTGTTTCAAGCAGCTAACTTGATTTAGTTTTGGGTGTAAACCTGCTAGCAAGTAGAGGCCACATCCTGGTGGATTTCCGTAGATATAAATCTCCTGAAAAATATTCCTGCCTGACATTCTAAACAGCAAGCTGGAGCACATTCCTGTGGGGTAATCTACTGCAAATAAAAATAAGGTTGGATGCCTACGGACAAGCAGATGTATTAACGTTATCTTAGCAGTATTCATATTTTTGCTTTCACTCAGCCTGGAACGGAAGAGTCCCAGAGCTATCGAACATTGTTGCCCTGAGATGACTGTCACATTTCCCCACAACCTTGAAGCACAGTTGTCCTGTGACTATCTAAGGGATGTAGCAAAGATCCACACATTTGAATATAAAGCTACAAGCATTTGAGCAAAAGTGAGCACCCTGCCTGAATGTTTGTGAGCATGATTGAGGCAAGCAGGACCTGTGCTAGCCATGTCCTGTGACTGCCGCTGCTTCTTTCCCCTGCCTCAAGGCGCAGTGAATTATTTCCCGCCTTGGAGAGAGATATCCCACCTGGGACGAGACTTTGTGAACATTCCCTGATCTTCTTGTTCTAATTGGACATTCAGAAAAGTACTCAAGCCTTTCAGGGCAGGCAACAGGATGCTCACATGTGTCCCTATGCAGCCACATATAGGGGCATCCTAAATGCTTCCAGACAACAGGATTAGTTACCTAATGAGGTAGTTAAAAATGCATTATCCTCTACTTTCATATTTCCCCTTTGTGGACTTCCATTGTGTACTCTGACATTTCATCCTTTGGAATTAATTATTTTTTACATCCAACCTAATTATTTCAATTCTGGACACCTGGAACTAGTCATATGACCATATTCCCAGGGCTTCCCCCCCCCAACCAGAACTTGCTGGAACTCAGTTCCTGCACCTCTCAGGTGGGAGCCACTGAAATTATAAGACAACAAGGGAGGAATTCATGGTGAGTTCCGACACCTCTTTTTTCTAAAAAAACAGCACTCCATATTCCTGTCTAAGTTACTGGCCTCAGCCATCATTTCAGTAGAGCAGCCCAAATAAGTATTACTATGCAAATGGGAATGGAAAGCTGTGGATTTTCCTCCTTGAACTAAGACAATTGTTTCTAACTCATCTGAGATTAAACCTTCTCTACTTTCAAAATATCAATTGTATCAAAAGTAGATTCTCCATTAAATTGTTGCATTGCTGTGTTGTTGTTTTTTAAAAAGTCTCTATTAACTCTCATCCTAGTGTATTAGACCATTCTGCATCTTTTTGTAAGGCCAATTTTGGTTTAGGATCAAAATGTCAGTGCCATTATTTCATCCATCACTGTGGCAACTGAGGTTAAATTCTCTTACAATGAGTTATTGTAATGATTTAAACTGATGGATCATATTCAGAGCCAAGCAGTTGCTGTTATTATTAATGATATATCCTTATAGCTTTTTATGTGCTGGTGCTAAAATCATTCATATGTCTGGACCAGTTTACCTCCCACTGTAGTCGGTGGCATTAGCGCCAAGATTAATGGTAATGCATATTCAACTATATTTAATATGTGTGGGGCTTTTTCCCTCCCTCTAAGTGCCCAAGCTAAGGATATGTGACAGATGGGAAATTATGTAACTATCCTTAATTTATGATCCTGCACAGGATCCTTAGGAATAATTGCCATTTTATGTTTTACTCCTATGAAAAGAATCAGTAGCTGTTTAAACTGAGTAATATAAATTATGCATATATTACTCGAGGACAATCTTTCTTTGATACATTTGCCAGGCAAATGCGTAGGCTCCAGGTGTTCATAACTTTCTGAAGAAACTTAATATAGATCATAAATTTTGTTGTTTTGGCACTTTGTGTAGCCAGCATGTGCTGTGCCCATCTTTAAAAGTTTCCTGGATTTTGAGGCTGGGCAGTAATGAATAAGTTTTATCACCTGCCCCCAGCTACAAACAGTGCCTGATATATATGGAACAAAACCAGGTGTGAATCTGGAAACTTTATAAAGCCAACTCCTGCCACGGAGGCCAATCAGCTGCCAGACCCTATTTACCTAAACATGGCAGAATTACTGTTAGGCTTAATACTTCGCAATGTTCACCATTCAAACATCTTGAATGATGTTTAAGGGGTGTCTTGGGATCCCAGTTGCCAGTCAGAGCCAACATGTGTTTTGTATGATCAGCATGTTTTGTCTTGAAAGTTTTTGCAGGGATCAGTTATACGTATTCCGTGTAATGTTATCAGACCTTTAAAAGGCACTCCGTTAAAAAAAAATAACAACAACGCTAAAGTTGGACATAGGATTAGAATTAGTATTATTTGCATTTAGGATTTTGTGGGCCTCTTCTCCCAGCAATGTCTTGCACCCCCCCCCAAAATATCCGCCCTCATCTTAAAGTCCACAAATATAAAACATGATGCTTTGTTGCCTCCATTATAAAAATGTTCATATTCATGTAATTTGTGCATCTGTATTTCATAGAAGCATAGAATTGTAGAGTCGGAAGTGACCCCAAATGTTGTGTAGTCGAACCCCCTGAATGCAGGAATCTTAGCAGGTCAAGGGAGCCTTTTTGTGCATTTCCATGTATGTTTCTTTAGACATCACCAATATACTTTTGTGCATACAACGACCACTCCCCACTTCAAATGGAGGGCATTTTTTGTGTGGTTGCGTGCAGCCCCTCCAATCCTATGTGGCTCCCTAAAATACAGCCTGGCTTTGCCCCCTCCCATGCTGGATACCTGGAGGTTCCCGTCTAACCTCAGAGTCATTCTTCCACTAGGGATTCACTGGTCGAGTGGAGATTCCTTGGAATCTCCCAACATCCTCCCCCTTTGGGGTTGGGGGGGGGTCTCTGCCTGTCCACACAAATATATGGTTGCATGCCACCCTAATGTCCAAGCAGTGTGAGGTTCCAGGCACTTACACAGAGTTCAGTTTCCTTGGAATGAGGGACAAAGGAGACTGTGGTGTCTTTAGGATATATGTTTGATTTGCACGTATATACAACCTGAGTCTATGATGGAGGGGCTTATGGCAGAGAGCCACTTCCTTTGTTACGTTAACCACCCATACTTAGTGGGCCATTGCCAAGAAGCTGGCTTGGCTATTCCAGCTATTGGATCCTTGTTGGATCTAGGAATTGGAAGGGACTTGGGCACACAGCCAACCCGTCCCAAACTCACAACTCTATGAACAGCCAGCAGCAGAACTTGCAGTGCAATGGAGACACTCTCCTGACAACTGGATAGGAATGGGGATGGGGTGAGTCAGCAGCAAGTTGGGGGCCACATGGTTGCACCAGTGAGACTTGCCACTGCCACTCTGGTGCTTCTTCTGGTGCAACCTCACAACCCCTAACCCAACAGCCACCCCTGCCTAATCCTGTCCAGCAGCAATGATGTCAGGATTTCACCCCACCACATGCACAGCTGAGCAGTTGCCAAGGAAGTTATGCTGGCAGAAGCAACTACATAGGCTGCCGGGGTTTTAGGTGACAATGGGGGTGTTGGACACAGCAAAGAAGGGCAGCAGCTCTCTTAGTGCTAGTCATCTGCTCAGACGTGCAGGAGCAGAAGCTGACTAAATTCAAGTTTCCTTCCCTTCACCGACTACTTCATCATTATTATTTTTGGCATTCTTGAAAAAAATCGTGCTCTCTCCGATGAGCATTAATCCTAGCAAACACCTCTATGATTCTTACCTGAGAAATGTTTGCTGGCAAGCGGAGTCTGTGGGAGATGCCAGTAACTCAGCTAAATATCTAAAACCAGCCATGAAATAATGATTTACGAAGTTGCTTGCATGATGTAAAAAGGCCCTGTGGCACCCTTTTAGGAATCTGATGCAAACAGAAGGGTATTTGTTTCAACAAATTCAAACAAATTTCTCAGCAGCGCAGCCACCGTACACACAAAAAGAGACTAGCTGTCCTCTCTCCAAAAAATCTTGGCTTCCTCTTGTCAGCTTCTTGCCTTTTCTCTCTCGTCTGCCAGATACTGTGTTCCTCTCATTTTGTGCAATATTGCTTGAACATTATGAGAGAAAGTCTCTCTCTCTCTCTCTCTCTCTCTCTCTCTCTCTCTCTCTCACACACACACACACACACAGACACACACACAACACACACACACACACACACACACCAGGCTCTTTCTAGACTCTTCAGAGGCAGCTGTTTCCTTGAGAGGTTACTTGAGTTACCCACAAGTTAGCCTCACACAGAATGCTGTCGGTATTCTCATGGCATCTTAATGTTCTTTGGCAGTGGCCACTATTGATGACAGGCCAGTGCAGTTGCAGTGTATACTATTGCTGTACAGGACTGTGACTTGATGATGGCAAGGTTCTGGAGAGACTCACCTGCTCTACACTGGAAAGGCCTTTTAAACATCACTTAGTCAGCTGCATCGGTGCATTCCTTTTGTTTGGGGAACATCATCATCATTTTAGTTGGTTAGCTATAAAAAGTTATATACCACTTGATTGTAAAAGAAAAACTCTAATATTATTATATTCTTCAAAAGAATAAAAAAAGAAGAATATAAAATAGAACACTGAAATTATCTATAAAAACAAATTAAAACAGTGGTGTTTTTGTAAAGTTTAAAATCCACATCAGCTTTGGTTTTGACTGCTATCCGGCATCCAAGCAATATACAGCTTCAGATGAAACACAGTCCACAGGCAACAGCCCTGGTCATTTCAGTAAGGTTTCAAGAGTCTTATTCCAGTTATTCCAGTCTTTCTTCCAAGGCTGGAGAACTTGTAGCTTTCTGAAGTGCCATCTTGCATCAGCCCTAGCCATCATGGCTCACAGTCAGATGCCCCATCCTTGCTTATGGGAAAAGATGAATTTCAGACAAACTGTCCCCCCCCCCCCGCCCCATGTAAATAACGAAAGCATTGTTTTCCCAAAGTGCTTTGATTTTGCAAAGGTTTTGTAGCATTTGGTCTTAACTTGAACCAACACATCGATCTCTTTCTATTTCTACTATACTGTATTTTCCTTTGTTGGGCAGCGTGAGTATAGGAAATATGCAGAAAGAAAGCAAATCAAAACTTGTCTAGAGAACTTGTTTGTGTAATCTGCAGAAGAATTAGCAGCATTTTGCTGTGCCAAACTCTGCTTTTGTTTCAGGTTTCTGTAAATCCAGTTGCCTGCTGCATACAGGCCATTTCTTTCAGACTGTACACAGACAAAATGGATGGTCTATATTGCTTGGTCTGAGCACAGAGAAAACGGATGGTCGGCATTGTTTGGTCAGAGCACAAACTGAAGAAGTGCATTTCCCCAACACTTGTGATTTCACAAAAAAAGCACTTTGTGCTCTTGACAGACTATTCAGACAACCTGTTTGCCATGCAAACACTTATAAAACTCTTTCCTGTGTGGATGTCTCTCTTTATTATTTGGCAAACGGCTTTTTGTATAGATCTGCCCACATGAACCTTTGTAAAAGAAAACCCTCAAAGCAGTTTTGAATCAAGGGGTGTATAAATGATAAGAAAGAAAATTAATGAGTTTTCGCTGACAAAGCAGGAATCTCTGCAAATGCATTTTGGATTTAGTAACTAAACTAGCCAGAGCCTCAAGAAACATTCCCTTGGCACCATCTATGCACAAAAGGGAGATATTTATCTTGTGAACCTCTCTGAAATCTTTTAATGAAGGGTGGTATATAAATCTAATAAATAAATGAAAAACAAAAATATTGGCATGTTTCAGGAGACCCTTCTAAATGAGTGGAGATCCACCCCACCTCCCAACAGCCCAATGAGGGCTGAGTGTGCTCAGAGGCACTGAATGCTGATTGGAAGTCTTGGCGGGGCAGGGGAGACACAGCCAATGAGGGGAGAGGAAAAGGATTCCTATACAAGCTGGGCAAAATTTTGTTGAAGGTCCCACTTGTACCATTCAAATGTGAAAGGCTTTTTTATATTAAAAAAATTGTATATGATAACACTGATATTATTTGCTTATGTATTGGATGGCTTGGGCTACATGCATTTTTTTTAGTCTCAATCAAGTATGTCCCCTTATTTAGCTTACTCTCATAATTGTAGTCTCCTTGCAAATCTTTTCCATTCTGAATTCAGATGATGCTTCAGCTCCTGCACTGGAGACTCAGCCCCAAGGTGATGAAGAAGGTGAGCATTTCTGGAAATGGGATGGGGAGACTACGGAAACAATGGCTATCTATCTATCTATCTATCTATCTATCTATCATCTATCTATCTATCTATCTATCTATCTATCTATCATCTATCTATCTATCATCTATCTATCTATCTATCTATCTATCTATCTATCTATCTATCTATCATCTATCTATCTATCTATCTATCTATCTATCTATCATCTATCATCTATCATCTATCATCTATCATCTATCTATCTATCTATCTATCATCTATCTATCATCTATCTATCTATCTATCTATCTATCTATCTATCTATCTATATCTATCTATCTATCTATCTATCATCTATCTCTATCATCTATCTATCTATCTATCTATCTATCTATCTATCATCTATCTATCTATCTATCTATCTATCTATCTATCTATATCTATCTATCATCTACATACATACATACATACATACATACATACACCATTTGCTCACAGTATTATGTCGCAGAAAAGATCCCTATTTTTCGTGTGTTTCTAGGAGATACCCTAGAAGAACATAACCCTTTTACATGTTTGATGAAAGTAACTTTCTGCATGCAGTGAAGTGGAATCTTTCATGGAGAACTGGGCTATCAGCAGCTACTAGCCACAGTGGTTGTGTTCTTCCTCCACTGTCAAAAGGCAATGCGCCTCAGTCTCTGGGAATCCAAGTAGGGAGAGTGTTGTTGAAACTTGGGTCCTGCCTGCTTTTGGCTACTGTGAGAACAGGCTGCTGGACTAGATTTGGCCTGATCCAGCAAGGCTTTTCTTCTCTTTGTATGCCACCAGTGAAAGCTTATGCTACAATACATACACTTTCAACCTTTAAGGCGGTACAATAATTTTTGTTGGTCTCCAAAGCTCTCATAGCTCAATAAGGAACTGTGACAGACTTCATAAGCACAGCAGGGTTTATGACTGAAGAATATGAACTGCACTGACTATCCCATTAAATCTTCAATTTAAAGTGTCATTTAATATGGACATGATTTCTATTCATAACATGCACTTCATCTGCTCTTAAATATCACTATTCAACCTTTTCTAAACTTGTTTCTCAATAAGAAATCAGCCTTGCTGTGTTTATTAGGTTACTTAATATTTTCTTGCAATAAATCTAGTCTGTCATCACTTATATTTTCTGTTATAATGATCTCATTTTGTTCTTAATTTTCTAGATATAGCTTCGCGTTACCCTACATTATGGACTGAGCAAGTAAAGAGCCGACAGAATAAGACCAATAAAAATTCTGGTAAGATGATAGAGCATAATTATTTTGATGCAGTTAATAAAGCTAAAATTAAAACAGAGCCTTAGCTAAGTTTCATACTTAGATATTACCCCCTCCCCCTTATAATCCTTTCAAGTTAACCAGGATCCCATTTTTGTAGCTTTCCTTCTTCTTTAACACTTGGTGAAGGACATGAATGGCTACCACAGGTTACCACAGGGATTGACCCTTCATTTCCACCACTCCCCAGCTTGGAACTCATATTTGTTATCAAACAGGTGGCCACTTATGTGTGTCCCCCCAAAAAGGAAATTCATCACCGAACCAAAGGGGGAGAATGGGGTACAGATTTGCATAAAATTTGCATATGATTATTCTAATTTAAATTGAAATACAATATATCTCACCATACTAGAATAGACTGTGACCATGTGCCTGCTCAGTCTGCTGTAAAGGTGTTGATGGTTGATGGGCAGCTTCACAGCTGATGCTTTCTCTTATTAGGGCTCTTTAACAGAAGATGCCTTCAAATAAAGGATTCTTCTATGAAAGATAGAGAAACAGAATACAGTCCTTTGCAAAGTATGAGTACGGGTGGGTTGAGGAAGCCAAAAATTCTTCTGCAGGTTGGGTTTTGATCTGAAGAGAATTCATTTGAGGCAGGCATTGAGGAGCCCCCAAAGACTGTATATGAGCCCGCCTCTGAAGAATGTCACAAGTATCTCTAAGCTTCAGCAGTGATTGAAAAGGTATTGTGATGGGTGCACAGAAGCAGGAAAAGGATGTTGCCATTGAGTGGGTTGGAATGACACTATGCCCTTACCAGTAAGACCTGCAGAGCAACTGTGGAGGCAGCTGTAGCCAAGTGCTTAGCTTTTGTTTGGCTACACACCCACAGCTTGGGCTGCATACCTGAAAATTTACAAAAAATAATAATTCCGAACTAGGGGAGAAATTCAGTTGGGTTCACATTTTTACACCCCCTTTCCCAATTTGCACACAAAAAATCAACTGTACTCCGTAATTTGCACTTCTCTCACCTTTGTGGAACAATTCTCTATCTGAAAATTGCGTGCAGAAGTTCACGTAGTAGGTGAAACTGCCTATAAAGTGAAAAAGAAAGACAAAAATGCATGATGTTAGGATACATGGGGAAAACTGAGAGGAAGTAAAATGGACAGATTTGTCTAGCCCTCTTGTGAGCATAGAACTTCCATTGCTGAAGCACATCATTTAAGAAGGTGATGGTGTGGAGCATCCCTCCATTCTGGAATATCCTCTAATGCCATGTTTTTTTTAATTCCCCTTTTCTTGGCACAGAGAGCCAGAAAGAGAATACAAAAGGACTGTTTAGACAACGTGTAATTGGTGTATTGGAAATTTAGATTGTTATTTTTCTGACTGATATGCAAGGGAACACAGCATCCTTGAGAGAGTAAAACAAAATGAAACAAAACCTAGAAATGCTTCATTTTAAGTGGTATTTATTTCATTTTTATTGCACTGGAGATTAGTTAGGGCCAAAAGCAAAGGAGTTATTGTGTTTGGAACCAACTTTACTTATTCAAGAGTCTCACGTGTGCAAATGCAAGAGACCACAAACGAAAACAAAATTGCAACCAGTATTCACCCTAGTGTAGCACTTTGTGGGCTGTAAAAGCCAGCTTAACAGTCCAATCCTATTAATATAGTATAGAGCAGAGCAGTTCCTAGGATCTGGCAGGAATGTCTCAGTTCCTATCTGGGGCATAATAGATGTACTTGATCCAGCCAGGGTGGAGGGCTGTTGCAATACTATTGCTGGCATAACTGTTTGCCAGTGCTTTCTCAGTGTAAAGGCTTAAAACATTTGAGGGGTGAGAAGAAGTGAAGAGAGGTCAGGGCCACCAATAATCTGGAAGAAATGTCTGGAGATCACAAATGCAGGTGGAAAAAGAAAGACGCTTTCAGGTGCATCGGGAAGTAATTTATTAGACTTAACAGAGCAGCACAGCTGTCTGCATGTTTGGACTCCCCTTGGGGGCGTGGCTGTGGAATCTGTCATGATGAACTCCTGCACTTTAACATTTGTCACCGGACCCAACATGTTTTGACATAGGGCTTCTTCAAGGGCACTGTGAATACATTCCCTTGAAAAGAGAGAGTGCAAAAAGCACAGTGGTTTGGCTGTAGCTGCAGTTTTGGTCACATCCATGTCATCTATTTAAAGGACCAAAGAATCATGGGAACTGTAGTTTGCTAAGGATGCTGGGAATTGTACCTCTGTGAGGGATAAACTACCATTCCCAGGATTCGTTGGGGGAAGCTGTGTCCTTTAAATGCATGGTGTGGATGTGACCCTCATCTCACAGCACCCTTGAAGACCTTTGCTGAAAAGCACTGGCCTATAAGTCACTTCCCTGGGCACCTGAAGATTCCTCTTTCCTTTTCCCTCATAAAAACTCTGCAATGTGGCAACAAGAAAGCTACCCAGCCAGCCCGGAAGCCAAAAATTTTGTTGCTGTCCTGGGATATGGAGGAGGGTGAGAGACAAGTGTGTTCTCCCTTCACTAACTTTTCTCATGGTAATCCATTCTCTGTCCCTTCTTATTTAAAGGAGTAACTGTACCTCACCAAGTTGTTAAGATAATAAAGAAAGGTTCTTGAGGTGTTTCTGAGGACAAAGATATACTCAGCTGTTTTTACATTTGCAGCCTTTTCTCTTGTCTCTAATAGAGCAAAGACATCCTATTGTTTCATATAGGACATGGGAAACTTGTTCAAGTAGCCACATAAGACATCATAGACATCCAGTTTTGAAAGGTTGTGTATTTTTATTCAGGAATATCAGAGCAGTCAGAGATTTGCCACCAGCAGTGGAAAATCACAGTGGTAGTCAGTGTGAGGCCCTGAAACCATTCCCTTTTTGAAACCAATGAGATAACTGCAGGGAGACCACAGTGTTTCTGTGAAGGGAGAAGTGTAAGTTTGCCACCCACCTTTCACTCAAGGTGACAGGGGTTTGGAAGCAGCAGACTGTCCACCTCTTTACTTCCTTCCCCAGTTAGAATTGTCCTCAAGGTCTCATTGTGTCTAGTCAGACTTACTTCCAGATCAGTGTGTGTAGGATTGCAGTCAAAGATACCCAGTAACCTGGGGGGTTAGTCCCATTGAACGCAGCAGGGCTTACTCCTGAGAAGATATGTATAGGGTCTTCCCATTTAAAAAAAAGAAGATATGTACAGGATGGCATCTTCTGTCTATGTCTTTTTCTTGGCCAGGTAGACAATGGTTCAGTTTGTGGGTTACTCTTGTTTGTTTTGTTCTTTGAAAGCCGGAACTGGTAAAATGAATTCTTTGTTCTTTATGTCTTCCTCTCCTTGCCTTTTCTGAGGGGAGATAAGCCTCCTCAGACCTCCCTGGAGCAACTTGTATATATTGCTTCTTTACACAGCCAGTCTGCTGGAATATATGTATGGCAGTATTCGCCCTATCTTCAAAAATCCCGTTTTACGAGCGTTTTCATTTATCCTTTAATTTTACATATTAGTTTGAAATACTTATAAGCTCTGGCTTCCAGCATCCCTAGCCTTTGCCTCCCACCAGGGTTAAAGACCCTCCCACCCTAAAACATTTTTTAAAAGTGCTCTGTTTAACATCTAAGAGATACCATTTGTGTTCAGGATGTTCCACTATTTTATGGAATGTCTACCGTGGAAACATTGGCCGGCTTTCCCCGTTTTGCAAGGCTGGTCATTTTATTTTATAGCGTATGTTAATTTAATGCCAAAAGAGATAGTAATCTTCACTGTAGTATTTTTAATTACGTTATATGACTTCTCTGCAACTCCAGAATGAAACTCCAGTCATTTTTTATTTTCATATGTAGGATCTGCTTGTCTTCCATACTTTATTAAGAGCAACCAGGAAAGCATCATAAATCTGATGCTTGCATTTCAACAGTTGGAAGTACAGGAATGGCAAATGAATTAATTTACATGGATTTACATGGATTTATTCAGATATGATTGCATTTTTACATCATGTATCTTAGTGTAAACTAATGAGCTCTCTCATTTGGAAGATGACCTTGTACCTGCATAAAACTTACATGGTTTGCTTGAATAAAACACACCTAACTTCTAGCGCCATCTTAACCATGTCTGCTTAGATAAACCCTATTGAATTCAATGGTTACTTGCTCTGAGATAAGTTGGGTGAGGGTTGCAGTCCAAGTCATCAACTGCAGCCCTTCGTGACAAAGTCTGACCTTGCCACAGTCATCCATGCCCTTTTGATGTCTGGATTAGACTACTGTACTGTGCTGTGCTGTCTGTGGGGCAGGCCTTGAAAACTGTTCCAAAACTGCAAATAGTGGGAAATATGGCAGTCAGGATGCTGACAAGTGCTAGGCATTTTGTCCCCATCACACCAGCTTTATATGATTTACTCTGTCTGCTAGTTTCTTTCTGAGCTCAGTTCAAGGTACTGTTGCTGATCTTCAAATTCCTAAATAACATGATACCTGAGGATTGCTTTCTTCTGTATGTTTCTCCTCAGTGGTAGACAGAATAATAATAATAATAATAATAATAATAATAATAATAATAATAATAATTTTTATTTATTTATACACACACACACACACACACACACACACTGCCTATCTGACTGGGTTTACCTAGCCACTCTGGGCGGCTCTCAACAGAAAATTAAAAACATGATAAAACATCAAATATAAAAACTTCCCTAAACAGGGTTGCCTTCAGATATCTTCTAAAAGTCAGATAGTTGTTTATTTCTTTGACATCTGATGGGACAGCATTCCACAGGGTGGACGCCACTACCGAGAAGGCCCTCTGCCTGGTTCCCTGTAACTGCACTTCTCGCAGGGAGGGAACCACCAGAAGGCCCTTGGCGCTGGACCTCAGTGTCTGGGTTGAATGATGGGGGTGGAGATGCTCCTTCAGATATACTGGGCTGAGGCCATTTAGGGCTTTAAAGGTCAGCACCAACACTTTGAATTGTGCTCAGAAACGTACCAGGAGCCAATGTAGGTCTTTCAGGACAGGTGTTATATGGTCTCAGTGGTGGGGTGGAGGAACTCGCATAACCTTCCAGTGGCTGAGTCACTGATGCTTATCAGGCAGGAGAGGGGGAGGTGTCAGAGAGGTCACAATGTAAATGTAATGGGAGAAGCACCAGATTGACTCCACCAGTGCAAATCCCCTCACCTTGAATATTAGGCAGACAACATCCTTGTTGCATTTCAGTGCCTGCTAAGACCTTCCTCTTTCAACAAACCTTTTAAGTCTGCACCTGTACTTGAATTGTTTTAAAGGTTTTTTAAATTGTTTTAGCCATTGTTGTTTGTTGCCCTGGGCTCCTTTGGTAGGGCGTAGGGAGGCGGGCGGGCGGGCGAAGATGGAATATAAAATTACTTAAATAAAATAGGCAGCATATAAGTTTTTGAAATAAATAAAATGCCCTCCATTTAGAGCTATCTCAACTGGTTGCTGGTAAAGCTGGATAATGGAGCAAATCCCATTGACCTAAATGCGGCTTCTAAGTTGGCATGTATAGGATTGCGCTGGGAGCAGGTTAGTTGCATGAACGAGTTTCAAGACACAAAAGTGGCTCTGCATGCCATGCGGTAGGGAAGCAGCAGAGTCAATACTCACTTGTTGAATAACTCACGCCTGTTTGTTTGAAAGTTAACAGGGATGAATGATGCCCATTACAGTAATCACATATCACTTTGTTTATGGCCTTTAAATAAATCGTTTAATAAGGCAACCCACCAGGGAGTCTTAAAGGGGACAGTGCAGATTTCATGAAGTTGAATCGTTCTGGGTTTTCTGACACTGGTAGCAGCTTTCTCCTGATAATTATTTCCTGAAACCTATCTCAAAAAAGTCATGTGGTTTAGGAGAGGCATGTTCACCATGTTTCATTTTTCTTCTTCCAAATAATGGGGAGAACCTTCCATCTGCTCAAATAACAAAAAAGGGAGGAAAAGAAAAGTCTAGGCAGAGCATCAGGGCTGAATTAATGTAAACTGTAATAAAAAATATTGCCTTATTAGGTGACTGAATGCCAGCACCACTGTTTCTTGAGACACTGCTTGTCTGAAGAAGTTAAACATTTAGAATCTGTTTTGTTTGAACCATCTTGCCAAAACATAGGCCTCGGGATTTTTCCTCCTTGTCACAAATGACTTTAGACATGTGGTGTGAGACTAACAGCAAGACAAGGTGAGGGCCAGAATCAACAAATATTTGTAGCAAATATGCTAAAATGTATTGCAAAAAGAAGAAAGCCTAGGAAAACACGTTTGTTATAATACATGCCATAGCGTCCAGCACAATGGATCAATTAGTGTTTATTTATTCAGTGTGCTTTCCATTGGTATAAGTTGTTTTTGTGGCCAGAAAAACATGCACAATTGTCTGTGTTGCTTCCAAGTTAGATAATGGAATTGTATCAGATACTTGGACTGTGAGTGTAAAGGGAAGCAGATATACTTTGTATAATGGGATTTTACAAACAACAGCAACAACCCTTTGTTTTGCCTAGCTGCAGTTGGAGTGAAATAAGTAAAGATAGAAATAATCTAAGATTTAAATGAAGCCAGATCCTGATGTTTCCAAGATAAATAAATGTTGTTTATCTATAACAGAGGATGGCCAAACCTTGTTTTGTGGGCTGCCTGCAGTTTGTGAGCATGACTCCCGGTCAATTCAAGAAAGCTGCTGGAAGTTAGTGAAGAAGCATGAGATTGGGGACTACAATACAGTAGAGATATATGCACTTGTCTCTTTCCACACCCAGTTCACAGCCACACCTTGGTCCCCCCCCCCTTAAGTGTAAATGAAGACAGGAGTCCAGTTCAGATGTGTACAGGGAAATTGGGGTCATTTCCACTAATAGGCGCATGTGTGTTTGCGAGGTCTAAAATAGCCTAGGCTACAAAGTGCATTGGATTAGAATTTACTGAGCACAATTTAAAGTGTTCGTGCTGACCTATAAAACCCTACACGGCCTCAGCCCAGTATACCTGAAGGAGTGTCTCTGCCACCATCGTTCAGCCCAGACACTGAGGTCCAGCTCCGAGGGCCTTCTGGCGGTTCTCTCACTGCAAGGTGTGAAGTTACAGGGAACCAGGCAGAGGGCCTTCTCGGTAGTGGCGCCTGCCCTGTGGAACGCCCTCCCATCAGATGTCAAAGAAATAAACAACTATCTGAATTTTAGAAGACATCTGAAGGCAGCCCTGTTTAGGGAAGTTTTAAATGTTTACTGTTTTATCGCCTTTTTAACATTCTGTTGGGAGCCGCCCAGAGTGACTGGGGAAATCCAGCCAGATGGGCAGGGTATTATTATTATTATTATTATTATTATTATTATTATTATTATTAATACCAGAAAAAGCCAGTACATAGGCTCTTTTAGACTTTCAACCCATGGGATAGGGGTGGGTCCAATGGCCATGAGCAAAAATGATTCTCCCCACCACCCCACGATAGTCTGAACAGTGCTTTGGTTTGAGAAATGTTGTGGATATGCTAAAATGAGGAAGTTGCTTCATCTTTTAGGTGGGGAGGCTACTAGAGGAGGAAGTGTTTTCGGCTTAGTTTTTTGTTTCTTTTTGAATTGTGATGTTTTAAGAATGCTGACTGTTGTGACCCCCCATAGTGCTTTGTTTTATATAAAAGTGGTATATAAAGAACATATCACTCAATCAACCAGTGGTCAAGAAAGGCAGTAAGCTGGAGAATTCCAAAATTCCCAGCCAGCTTGCCACCCTCCACCATATAATAGGCAACTCCATAATATAATGAACCAGGGGTCCTGCTGGCAAGGCCAGTTGTAGGAGGCTCCAGTTGTTTGAGACACTGTTGAAAGAGGATTAACCATATTATTGCCATCTGGAAGGACACTTTTGCTCCACAGAGCCACCAAAGTAGAACAAAAGAACGAACAAACTCCAGAGCATTTGTGCTATATAGAAAGTTACAGGACTGTGATGCAGCAGCAAATTACAAGGTATGGAAACGAAGCAGTCTGTCTGCTCTAAGCCTTTGACAGGTGCAGTATTGAAAGCAGGATTGCCTGTAACCACCCTGGTGCCATCCTGAACACAAATCACAATGAATGGACAAAAGAAAAGAGATGTGGTAGCAGAGGGAGAGCTCCAAGGGAAGGGAAGGAGGCTGGGAGACGTGGGCCCCCTTGGCCATATGAAAATACTGGTACACAGTTTTTAAGCTTAAGGATGTTGTTGGTCATAGGGATACATTCCTTTCAGAGTAGTTGCATCCGTATATGTCATCACAGGATTTGGGCCAGAGTCACCGTCACCACAAAGACCTTCCTGGCTTCAAGAGGAAGTGTGAGGGGTTTTTTAAAAAAATAATAATTGATAGATCATGTGGAACTTTGCCCAAAGTGTAGGAGAATGTTTCTTTCTTTCCCCACAATGGTTCCAGGGGAAGGTGGGGTAGAGATGTGTTTTTCATTCATGTCGCCCTTGTTTTGCTCGCAGGCCTATGGCAGAGCCAAGCCCTGGGCTTGCCTTTGCTGCGGGAGCCAAAATAAAAGCTGAGCCACTGGAGCTGACTATAAACATATGAAAAGTAAACTTTGTGGAAGTATATATTTTTTTAAAAAAAATGCTGGCGCTGTAAGGAAATAATCCTATGGTATTCTTATTGGCTCTTTTGCCTTCCTGGAGCATCCTTATTTCTGGATCCGGGTATGATGCCAGAACCAGCCACCCATTTCAGTTGAGGTTTCAGCTTTTTGAAATTAATTTTCCTGCTTCTTCAGGAAAGACAGTTCTGTGTGATTTGGGTAAATAAATCCCTATGCAGAGAGGGCCAGCATAAGGGTGGTGCACTGACTTGTTCTTTCAAAGTAAGGCTGAAATCGGGTTGTTGTTTTTCCCTGAGCCTGAAGAAAAGGCTGAAAACTGACTTAATAAATAGTGTCTCTGATAGAACAAACAAAAGCCACCGTGACTCAGAAGAAACTTCTTTTGATAATGGAGGTCACCATTTGTTTTATGTTATAGACCACCACTCCAGGCCCACAAGTGAAGCCACCTTAACTCCCTGCATGGAAGGGGTTCCCTAACAACTCTCAGCACCCTTCGCAAACTACAGCTCCCAGGATTCTTTGCAAGGAACCCATGATTGTTTAAAGTGGTCTAAGAGTGCTTGAAATGTACAGTGTGGATACGCTCTACAGCAGGCGTGCCCAACTCTATAGAGACTGTGATCTACTCCCAGTATAATAAAACTGGCAGTGATCTACCCATTGCCATTGCCCATAGGGAGACCAGGGTACCAGAGTTGTTGAGCTTTTTGGGGGAGGGTTGCATTAAATCACTCACCCAACAATCCGCACCCCTCCCTTCTTCCCCCACTCTACTGCAGATGAAGGGGATCAAACATTTAACAGCACTGCCAACGGCGCTGATGGGATATAGCGCCAGGGGTGGGGCATGTCATGATTGGTCAGGAGAAACTGGGTGATCTCTTCTCTAATTCCTGCGATCAACCTGGAGAACGCTGCCGATCTACCTGTCGATCGCGGTTGACCGGTTGGACATTGCTGCTCTACAGTATCGCCCCACCATTAAGAACATAAGAGGAGCCCTGTGAGATCAGGCCAAACGCCCACCTAGTCAAACCACCTGTTCTCACATCAGCCAACTAGAAATCTTTGGGAAGCCCATAAGCAGGTCATGAACACAACAGCACTCCCTCTCCATCTGTGATTCCCATCAA
This sequence comes from Podarcis liolepis, assembly GCF_965112155.1. Taxonomy (NCBI): domain Eukaryota; kingdom Metazoa; phylum Chordata; class Lepidosauria; order Squamata; family Lacertidae; genus Podarcis; species Podarcis liolepis. The sequence continues at coordinate 74,864,983 of NC_139557.1, forward strand.
CTGTTATTCAGAGAGTTACTGCTTCTGACACTAACAGCCACTGGTAGCCTTATCTGCGATGAATTTGTCCAATTTCCTTTTAAAGCCATCCAGGTTGGTGGCCATCACTACTTCCTTTGATTATTTAATTTCTATACCACTAAATATATAAAAATATATTTATAAGCAGTGTACAAAAAAACAACAGAAAACTTAAACAAAATATTACGCAGTTACATTAATACAAAGTTTTACTAATATATATAAACAGATATCAATTCATTTTCCTTCTGGCATGCCCTCACTTCAATAAGAACTTGCTTATTTGTTTTATATCTAAAATCAATTTAAACATGGAAATATGTGGACTTTGGACTTGAAATATATCATGTATAATCCTTGAAAATGGAACATTCAAGCAGATTATTTTTTTAAAAAAAATCTGAATTCTTGAAATGTTTTTAAAATAAAATAACATTTTTTAAAAAAAATTGCAAGAGTCCAACTCAGTAAACAGCTTGTCCAGAAGAGTTATGCCGAAGCCACTTGTAACTTCTGGTTAGATAAGTTAGTTTTATGCAGAATGCCGTCTTCTAGAATGGAAAGCATCCCATCTGCAAGGCATCTGAAAAAAATATTGAACTGTGCCAGAAACTTTAGCTGTGTAGAGTGACGGAAGTGTTACAGCAGAGTGCACTGCAGTTGATGCTTCTTGGCACTTCTGCCAGTAAAGTAACTAAGGCCAGATTTCTCAACCTTGTGGCCATAAATCTAAATAGTTACCCGGTCAGAATGACCAATTGAAATGATCAAGAGAAACCCCAAATATTTGCATTCACTTCTACCACAGAATTCAGCTCAATTTTAATCACAAGCAGCTGATTGACAATCCTCTACCTAACACTGTACAGAAGTTACCCTTCATGTGTTTCAAGAATGGGGGGGGCACACAAATGCATACACTGGCCTCCCCACTTTATCATTCCCACCAGGTCCACCCCTAGATCTTTCCGTATTGGTTGGAAAGTCTGGAGATGGGATCTATGTCTTTTGGGTTGAACATGTGCAGGCTTGTCTATGCAACTGGGAGCCGGAATGATCAACCAGTGAATGTACAGTGGTACCTCTGGTTACGAACTTAATTCATTCCAGAAGTCAGTCCGTTCTTAACCAGAAACCGTTCTTAACCTGAGGTACCACTTTAGCTAATGGGGCTTCCCACTGCCACCACACGATTTCTGTTCTTATCCTGAGGCAAAGTTCTTAACCCAAGGTACTACTCCCGAGTTAGTGGAGTCTGTAACCTGAAGTGTTTGTAACCCGAGGTGTTTGTAACCCGAGGTACCACTGTATATTAACTTCTGTATAGGTCTACTTTAAAGGAAAGATATTCAGAAGTTTGGAGGCCTAGGAAATACCGATAGAATATCTTCTTGCTATACTTGATTTCCTAACCATCAGTTATGGTCATGCTTATCAGATATGGTCAACAACACAATGACAAGTTCCACACAAAGTTACATTCTGGACAGTGTGGCTTCCAAAGGGAAACTCATTTTCTCATTTATATTTCCTGCTTGGTGTTAAATATCAGTAGATGTTGTCAGTATCAATAGATGGTGATTTTCATGCATTCTTAGTAAATACAAGGCTTGCTTCGGCTGGTGCTTGATGTGGCATGTCTTAGAAAATAAAGCCAATTCTGTCAATGCCAAAGCCTCTGTGAGGGTTTAAGTTCGGGTAATATTTGTTTCAAACAATTGTCTGCTAAGAATTCTGTGCACCTTTAGGCAGAAGTGAGTCCGACTATGTTCATTCAGGCTTTCTCTTGGGTAAGTATGAGTAACACTGTAGACACAGTCACATTTTGAAAAGTGTATAGAGACCATGCAAAAATGGATTTTTTTAAAATCCATCTTTTAAGGTCTAATAACACTTGAAAATGAAACATATTATCAATGGAGAGAATGCTGTTCTTTCATAAAATTGAAATTGTAAGTCTGTACAGCTGTGATTCATTTACTATTACATAGAACTAGATAATATAGATGTGTGTGTATTTATATATTCATTCTCTGTACTGGCATCCCATTTATGGAATGCCCTCCTCTTTGAGATAGGGCTGCTGCCAGAACTTCTGAGCCAGCTTTCATCGCCAGCAAAAGAGATATAAAAATAAACACATAAATGCAACACACATGCACAGGCCATTGTAGAGTTTTAGTACTGGGCCAGTTGCTAGGACAGGTTATATCATATTGGTTTGATTTTATATTGGCTGATGATGTTACCGTTTTAGCTGCCCTGTTTTATGACTCATTAAACTTTTCTGAAAATATCAATTAAAAAATAAACCAAACCAGACAGATACCAAGGGTAAGTTATTAACGTAACCAGGTTAAGACAGCCCAACAACTATACACAATGATAATCTTAATACTTTTTCTGTTTTAGATTTTCTTTACAGGGTTTCGTGAGGAAGATTCAAGATTCAACTCAAAAGGTTCACAGTTTATACTGAGGGAAGGAGGCAGGCATTATCCTTTACACTTGTACAGTCAGTAACACTTTCCATATTTTCTAAAATAGATCTTTTTAGAAAGGGACCTATTTTAGAAAATCCACGCTTTCTAGGCACAGGGGAAAGGCACTCTGCGTGTGCTCAGTGGTTCTTAGCTTCTGTAACATGCATATTCTAAACCCAAGTCGAATACTGAAAACAGTTTCTGGGGACTGAGCCCGGGTGAATGTTCACTTACATTACATTTTGCTCTGTGTGTGTACACAAAATGGTATATACAAAACAGTAGAACTAAGCCTGTAAAAGAATCAACCATACTAATATATTTATTTATTGTTAATCATGTTTTATAAATACACTGACAGTTCATGTAGAGGACTTAAGAAATACTGCGGTGAACCTTAATCTAGATGAAAATACAGTTTTCTAATGCTTACTTCAATAAAGCCACTTTTCTTTTAAAAAAGGAAATTCTGCTGAAATTAAGGGTGACAGATGAGTGGAAAAGAAAAGAAAAGAAAGACTTTAACATTCCCAGAGTTGTGTGAACAGGTTGCATAGCTCTGTTAAAAGTTAATCTAATTTACTTTCAATGATTGTGGCTTAAGTGGCAAATTTCTGATGACACGGTATAGAAGAAGTTTATATTGAGTCTGTTTTTTTAAAAAAATAACCTAATTCAAAAGTGTGCTAAATTTAGATATGGCGAGATGTTACAGGAAGATAAGATTGTGATTGCATTCCTGATGAACCAGAAGTAAACATGTGTTTGGAGTATTCCGTTTCTAGTGTGCATTTTCTTCAAAATGCACTTCCAAAAGGCCAACTCCTATAAACAGCGTGATAGTCCCATAGGAAACCGCAGAGCTAAATGATTGCATCTGCTAGATGCAGCTTCTTTTACTCAACTGAGCTAGAAAGCATATGCAAATGAAGGGAGGCTGGAGCCCTGAGAATTTTGTTAGGCCACAAGAATGTACCTAAATTCCAAGAGTGCTAAGTTTCCAACAAGCAGCTGTACATTAGGCATTCTCTGCAAGCTCAAACACAGAAAAGCTCCTGGGTCTCTGATTCTCATGTTTTGATTCACAATAGTCGACATGGGTATAGGAAAGTACCTTCCAGGCTTGAACTGAAATTTCCGATAATGAGGTCTATGCAATTTCAGTCAATTCTTTGCTCATCTGACCCCTTGTGCTCCATCCTACCCCATTCAGGGGAACCAGTTTCTTGACACCCCCCAGAGACTTTAGGAAGTGCAGGAGAAGGAAGAATAGGAAATCTTAACTTTTGTGTGCATTTTTGTAGTTATGTACTTTGAACTTTGTACATAAGTCAATATATCCTATAGAATCCAATCCATAGCCTTTAAAGCCCTAAACAGCCTTGGTCCAGTATACCTGAAGGAGCGTCTCCACCCCCATCATTCTGCCCGGACACTGAGGTCCAGCGCCGAGGGCCTTCTGGCGGTTCCCTCATTGCGAGAAGCAAAGCTACAGGGAACCAGGCAGAGGGCCCTCTCGGTAGTGGCGCCCGCCCTGTGGAACGCCCTTCCAGCAGATGTCTAAGCGATAAACAAGTACCTGACATTCAGAAGACATCTTAAGGTAGCCCTGTTCAGGGAAGTTTTTAACGTGTGATTTTACTGTATTTTTGGTTTTAGAGAAGCCGCCCAGAGTGGCTGGGGAGGCCCAGCCAGATGGGCGGGGTATAAATAATAAATTATTATTATTATTATTATTATTATTATTATTATTATTATTATTATTATTATTAGGAGAGCAGCAAAAGGGACTCTATTTTATAATGCCTTACAAATATATGGAGAACAAAGATTTATGGAAAGGTTTTTTATGTCACTTTCCATTATGTACATCAAGGGTAATGAACCCTTTTCAGCCAGAGGGTTATATTCCAGTGGTGGGCAGAGCCAGAGGCCAAAAATGGGCAACACAAATACAGTGGTACCTCAGATTACATACGCTTCAGGTTACATATGCTTCAGGTTACACGCTCTGCTAACCCAAAAATAGTGCTTCAGGTTAATAACTTTGCTTCAGGATAAGAACAGAAATTGGTCTCTGGCGGCACGGCAGCAGCAGGAGGCCCCATTATCTAAAGTGCTGCTTCAGGTTAAGAACAGTTTCAGGTTAAGTACGGACCTCCGGAACGAATTAAGTACTTAACCTGAGGTACCACTGTAATGTAAACTTGACCTGTAGACTGTAGGCTAGTTTCTACACCCACTTATGCAACACTCTCTATCCAGGCAAGCAAGAGGCCCCATCAGAGGCCATATCCAACTGAGCAAAAACATTCAAGGAGGGTGTGAAGCAGGCAAAACACTTTCATGGTCCAAACCTAGGTCAGTGACAGGTCTGGCCTCAGGAGAGTTCTGAGGGCCAGAGAGTGAAGTTTGGGGGCCATATTTGTCCCCTCGGCCTGTTCCCACCTCTGGTGTATATGCACAAATGCAATATATTTTGCCATCATTGCCCAATGCCAAGCCTTATGAACCAATCTTTCATGGTTGGTAAAACCCAAAGACATTGTTTGGAACTTGACAGAAGAATTCTGCCTGCTGCAGCTTGTACTGTCCCTGCTGCCTGCAGCATGTGCAAACTCTCAGGGGGCAATGGAACCCAAAGAGCCAGTGGCAGCTGATTCCCACTGGGCCTGGTAGGGCAGAAGGTGGGATGAGCAAGGAAAAATATAGCAAGGACCATTGATGTGTGAAGCCAACTAATTATAGTTGTGTCCCCATCCGGAAGGGAAAACTGACAGCTGTGCCCTCGAATGGTTATAAGACAGAAAGCAGGTAGAACAGGGTGAGTGCCCCATTGATGCTAATGGACTAGCCTTCCCTGAAGTAGGGCTGTTTGTGAGGCAAATCTTAGAATCACAGAATCAGAATCATAGAATCATAGAGTTGGAATGGACCACAAGGGCCATCGAGTCCAACCCCCTGCCAAGCAGGAAACACCATCAGAGCACTCCTGACATATGGTTGTCAAGCCTCTGATTAAAGACCTCCAAAGAAGGAGACTCCACCACACTCCTTGGCAGCAAATTCCACTGTCAAACAGCTCTTACTGTCAGGAAGTTCTTCCTAATGTTTAGGTGGAATCTTCTTTCTTGTAGTTTGGATCCATTGCTCCGTGTCCGCTTCTCTGGAGCAGCAGAAAACAACCTTTCTCCCTCCTCTATGTGACATCCTTTTATATATTTGAACATGGTTATCATATCACCCCTTAACCTCCTCTTCTCCAGGCTAAACATGCCCAGCTCCCTTAGCCGTTCCTCATAAGGCATTGTTTCCAGGCCTTTGACCATTTTGGTTGCCCTCCTCTGGACACGTTCCAGTTTGTCAGTGTCCTTCTTGAACTGTGGTGCCCAGAACTGGACACAGTACTCCAGGTGAGGTCTGACCAGAGCAGAATACAGTGGCACTATTACTTCCCTTGATCTAGATGCTATACTCCTATTGATGCAGCCCAGAATTGCATTGGCTTTTTTAGCTGCCGCGTCACACCGTTGGCTCATGTCAAGTTTGTGGTCAACCAAGACTCCTAGATCCTTTTCACATGTACTGCTCTCAAGCCAGGTGTCACCCATCTTGTATTTGTGCCTCTCATTTTTTTTGCCCAAGTGCAATACTTTACATTAGAATACTCTACTTAGAACTAGACTGTCTATCTATCTTCTGAGTGATACACTAACCATTTTCTTACTTTGCTTAATTGAGCATTTGCTTTAAGTTTGGGAAGTTTGGGATGCTAAGCTGAAATTACTTGAAATGGAAGGGTCACAGTGAAGAACTACAGTTTTGTGATATTTGTGAACCAAATTTAACCACCAGTTTCTTCTAAGAAGCCTACAGGGAATTTTTCTTTTTCTTAAATGCGGGACATACTTACATTACTTCACAGTGGTTGACATGTCTCACTTTGCAGGACTTGTTTTTTGTTTTTTTTAAGTCACTGGTGTCTTGTTACTGGGTTTCTGTGGAGCAACTGCATTGAATGTCAAAGCTTAATTAAAGCTCTGGAAAGTAGCCTTTTCAAATTGTCCATTTGTGGCTCATTATATTAATGAGAAAAGGAGAACTATCAGCAAGGGGATGTTATTGATAATGCTTGCCGTGTGCATGTTCCTGGGATTTACGCAACTGAGAGGAAATATGTGTATAGCAGTTGGATATGTTAAAGGTGGGTACAGGTGCCCTTGTAATTTTCTGCATTATTATGATTATAATGACTTATTGGTCACTTGCTACCTAAGACGTTCTCCAAGCAACTTACATTTTAAAGCAAAAAGAGAATTATACTATACCATAAAGGAAAAAGAAAGAAGAAAAGTCCTATTTATTGATTGATTGATTGATTGATTGATTGTATATCCTGCTCTTCCTCCCAAGGGAAGGGAAGGCAGCAAATAAAACATTAAAATCTTTATAATTCAAAAGAACCCTTCCCAACAGCGACATAAAGCTTTGGCAGCACATTAACAATACATTGTAATCAACTCAGTCCATCAAAGGGCTGGGGAAGGGAAACATATTTTACCTGAGGCCAAAAAGATGTCCGTGAAGCTGCCAGGCAGACCTCACTGGAGAGAGTGTTCTGCAGGTGGTGAGCCACAACTGGAAAGGCCTTTAGGTTAAGGTTACCAGACGTCCCCGTTTCCCGGGGACAGTCCCCGGATTTACAAATCAGTCCCCTGACAAAATCCATCTGTTTAGTAGGAAGTTGAAAAGTGTCCCCGGATTCATTGAAAAAAATCTGGTAACCTTACTTTAGGTTTCAAGCCTATACCCACTTAACTGGGAGTAAGCCTTATTGAACTAGGCATACTTCTAAACAGACTTGTGCAGAATCACGCTTATTGTAGAAGTTGCTAATGTCTAGGAATATGGGTATTCAACATATGCAGTGAACCAAAGGGAAAACATTTATAAGTCAAATGAAGACCTAGTCATCCCAAAGAACTGACAAGGTGATGAACCTTAAATGAACTGCATTATTGTGAAATACCTTGCGATTTTTTTAAATGAAAGATGGTGTGCAAACATTTTAAATAAATGAAGGGAGACTTTTGACTGAGCTCACCCTATCAGACTGCCAGTGAAGGTTCATGTGACTGGTGTCATACCTCCAGACTCTATTTTACTTTGGCTGCTTGGCTAATCTACCAGCTAGTTGATCAGTCTATAGGCGATTCCATAGCTTTATTGCTCTTTTCTTTCCAGCCGCGGCATCATGTGATCAAGAACTTCAGTCAGCATTAGAAGAAGCTAAACAACCTCAGAAAGACAATGTGTTCATTCCAGAGTGTGCCAGTGGTGGCCTTTACAAGCCAGTGCAGTGTCACCCTTCCACGGGTTACTGCTGGTGTGTTCTTGTCGATACAGGACGCCCCATACCTGGTACATCAACAAGGTAAGGGATTTTGGAGGGAGATTATGATTGGCATTTATTTCTTGTTTTATTTCCTAGGGAACAGAGATAAATTGGGGAAGGGGAGGTAAGATTGTGAATAGTATGACAGATCATATGACACTCATTTATGTGAACCCATGTATAGCATGCTATATTGAGAAGCAATCATGTTAAACAACTATAATGTTCATCGTTGTTGTTGTTGTTTAGTCATGTCTGACTCTTTGTGACCCCATGGACCAGAGCACGCCAGGCACTCCTGTCTTCCACTGCCTCCCGCAGTTTGGTCAAACTCATGCTGGTAGCTTCGAGAACACTGTCCAACCATCTCATCCTCTGTCGTCCCCTTCTCCTTGTGCCCTCAATCTTTCCCAGCATCAGGGTCTTTCCCAGGGAGTCTTCTCTTCTCATGAAGTGGCCAAAGTATTGGAGCCTCAGCTTCAGGATCTGTCCTTCCAGTGAGCACTCAGGGCTGGTTTCCTTAAGAATGGATAGGTTTGATCTTCTTGCAGTCCATGGGACTCTCAAGAGTCTCCTCCAGCACCATAATTCAAAATGTTCATACAACTGCCAATTTAATTGCCTTACAATAAAATGTCAAGAGGCATTCTTATGCTGCTATCCTACATACCTGGGTGTTATTTCCATTAATCTCAATAGGGCTTACTTATGAGTAGGCATGTATAGAATTGCACAGTTAAAGTGACAGTAACATCACACAATATAGACTAAATAATCTACTACAAAACAGCATCCTAACAATTCAATACACATTCAAAATATGATTATTCCAAATTTAATTGGTACATTCAGTTTTTCACCCTAAACTAAATCTTAACCTTGCGATTTAGACTTTTGAAAAATGTTGAAATGCAAGATAGAAGTGTGTGTATAAAATTTTGACTGCACCAACAATACCTTGATTGGTAAGTGGTGAAGACTGAGGGTAACAATCATGATCCATTAAAAACAATGGAAAAATTGTTGCTGACTTTGGTACAATGCAGATTGCATTCTTATTGCCCAACTGTGGATTCTGATTGCAGCATCATTCTTTTCATTGATCTCCTTCATTAATTACCACCATTTTCATTGATTTCCCTATTACTTCAAATGGAAAATGGCAGCTGTGATTACATCTTGTGTGGGACGCAGGTGGCGCTGTGGGTAAAACCTCAGCGCCTAGGACTTACCGATCACATGGTCGGCGGTTCGAATCCCCGCGGCGGGGTGCGCTCCCGTCGTTCGGTCCCAGCGCCTGCCAACCTAGCAGTTCGAAAGCACCCCTGGGTGCAAGTAGATAAATAGGGACCGCTTACCAGCGGGAAGGTAAACGGTGTTCCGTGTGCTGCGCTGGCTCGCCAGATGCAGCTTGTCACGCTGGCCACGTGACCCGGAAGTGTCTGCGGACAGCGCTGGCTCCCGGCCTATAGAGTGAGATGAGTGCACAACCCTAGAGTCTGTCAAGACTGGCCCGTACGGGCAGGGGTACCTTTACCTTTACTTTATTACAATAATGTAATAACATGAGGCCCTCCCAGCACATATATTAATGTCAGACCCATGTGCTGTGGCAATGCAAGACTATGTTTGGACATTAGTAAAAATCTCAGCTTACTTATGGACTCTGTGTATGGCCTTGGGCCAATCACCGTCTCTCAACTTCAGTCCCCTACTGTGAAATTGAAACAACATTTGCGAACCTCACAGGGTAAACGCAAGAAGCTACAAGACTGTAAAGCAATCTGAATAGGAAAAAATTGGCCTGTAAATGATAAAATAAGATTATAAAGCACTTTGGGTAGCAAAATGTGGCATATATATGAGAAAATGCAATCACTTGCTGTCTGGTAGTAAAGGAAAGAAAAATCAGACCTGCCAGGATCCCTGTAAGAAAAGAAATATAACCTCAGAAACATTTCCATTATTTCCCAGAAACAGTCCCCTCAGCCCATTTTCACATGATTAACTTCAATGGAGCAACAGTGCTGGAAGCAGTAGAAAGAAGAAATGTATTTTTAACATGTTGTTAAATAGTAAGTTGAAGTTCATGAATTTCAGCAGAGCCAGAAATGCGGGGAAGAGTTGTGGGCCATGTTTAGCAGATGCAGGCAAGCAAAGTATCGCTTTCCAAAGGAAACAATGTGGGCTTGGGCTTCTTTAGGAATGCTTGTATGGAAGCCCACCAAAAGCCAAGGCAGCATGTTTCACTTGATGCAAGCACAAGTGGTTTAAAAGACCGATCTTTTTCTTCTTCCTATACAAAACAATGTTTTTGAGAGAATCAGTTTTAGAAGGCCAGAATAGGCATTCATTGTTCAAAATGAATTTCAAACTCTCAGTCGGAGGAGGACTTTATTGCCCCTTGGTAGAGCCAGTGGCGTAGCGTGGGGGGTGTAGGGGGGGCCGGCCGCACCGGGCGCAACATCTGGGGGTTAGGGGGCGCAAATCCACGGGTTAGGGGGCGCAAATTACTTGCCTTGCCCCGGGTGCTGACAACCCACGCTACGCCACTGGGTAGAGCGCATACTTTGGCTGCAAAAGACTCCCAAGTTCAGTTCCTCCCATCACCAGAAAGGGCTGCAAAAATATCCCTGGGAAATCGCTGCCCATCATTGTAGCCCCTACAGAGCTAGATGGTCCCAATGGTCTGACTTGAGATAAAGTAGTTTTTTCCTGAAAGTTGTCATTTCTTTCTGCAGATGAAAGCCTACACTCATGACTGAAATATGAAGAGTCTTGTGTACCTCAAAACTATTTTTTAAAAGCTTTGAGGTACTACAAAACCCTTTGGCGGCTTTGTTGAAACAGATTATATGACAACCCCCCAAATTTTATCTCAGCAGTCCTTTGAAGCTCTGAAACTGGTAGGGTCTGGGCCATGGATGTTTCCATTGTCAGAGAGGGAGAGCCAATGTAGCCTGTGGGCCCTCGGACACCCTCCCAGGGTCATAGGACTGTAGTCTTAAACTTTAGGGTTGCCATATTTCCAACTGACATATTCTGGGAAATTCCAGACGTATGGCAATGCTGTGAACTTTGAATTTAAAAGGTAGCTCTGCTATCACTCTTTTCATTTTCTAGGCCCAGAGTGGCTGGGGAAGCCCAGCGAGATGGGTGGGGTATAAATAAATTATTATTATTACAGTGGTACCTTGGGTTAAGTACTTAATTCGTTCCGGAGGTTCATACTTAACCTGAAACTGTTCTTAACCTGAAGCACCACTTTAGCTAATGGGGCCTCCTGCTGCTGCCGTGCTGCCGGAGCACGATTTCTGTTCTCATCCTAAAGCAAAGTTCTTAACCTGAAGCACTATTTCTGGGTCAGCGGAGTCTGTAACCTGAAGCCTATGTAACCTGAAGCGTATGTAACCCGAGGTACCACTGTATTATTATTATTATTATTAGCCTCCTCTCCCCCCCCCCCTTCACATCTCTTCATGGGATGTATGTCTTGTGTAGCCTTTGCACTCTTGTCTGAATTTTGATTACATCAGCTTTACTTTCTAAAAAAATACAGCCCTCCAGGTTGGGAGAGCTACCGTAATAAATATTGCAGTTTGTACTCTTCCTGCAACTGCTGGTGCAGCCACCATTACCCCTGTTTACAAAGAGAATGCATAGAAGGATCTGAAGGTGCAGGATGGGGCTCAACAGCAGATGCTTAGCAGGCCTGAGCATTGGATGGGAGCCGTATGTGTGCCAATCTAAGCTCCTAGATAGAAGAAATAGTGGGGTTTATAATAAATAAATATAATGTGCACCTCTCTTTCCTCTTCTAGCAAACTGATTTATTTGCCAACAGTGTGCTATTCTGTATAAGACATAGGCAGTTGCTAAGTACAATCCCTCATAAATCTGGACTTGGTAAAAGAGAGAGAGAGAGAGAGAGAGAGAGAGAGAGAGAGAGAGAGAACAAAATCTAAGCATGAAATGCCACTTGCTGTGGGGAATCTGGAGGCAGAGAGAGAAAGAGAAGGGAAGAATGCAGGATGGGGTATCAGATTAATCTGCGTTCAGGCCAATTGCCAGATGCTACATTAGTGCACCCAGTTCAAAGATTTCTCTTTCATTCTTTACTTGGCTGGTTAAAAGAGGTCATGTATCATCAATTACCATCCACTCCATCGAAAGCTTGCCATCAAAACAGCTTCTGTTCTCCCTACTCTAAAGGTGTCTTTTTCACCCACAGGACACACACTCATCTGAGCATGAAATTGCATTGCACCTTCCTGGAGCAATCTGTATCTGATGGGCTATAAGCCAGTTTCAGAAATGGCTGGTTTCTCACTGACAATGAGAAGATAAATTAAACAATGAAGGCGGGGACTATTTCATTCCAACCAGTCATTTTTCTCATGGCTAGCATGGCGCCCAAGCACTCTATGATTTGTTACGATGTCTTTGAAAGGAGTTTTCATTTTGAGTGTAGTGGAAAAATTACACTCCCTAGCATGACTGGGTAAAAAGCCCAATTGCCTGGGTGGTACCAAATCAACAATGGAGAAACCAGATCAATCATGTTCAAGCACTAGGTTCTTTATATTGTTGAGTTCAATAGCACAGGAAATGTAACAAAGCCAAGCAGGAACACAAACACCCCAAAACTTTATATTGAGGAGGAGTCCATCATACAATGGGACTTTTCTAGAAAGACTGCTCCATTTTGAGTCCATCTTGTGGTGAATCCGGAAGTCACTACACAACAGGAAAAAGTGCCCATCTGAATCCATAGTTCATTTTTCACCCACCTTTCACAGACATCATTCAGTTATATTACTCTTGAAAACTGGAGGGAATCTTCAAAGAAAGTACATCACAGATAAATCTGAGTATTATTTGTTGGTGGTTTTCTAGTGCCTGAGGTATATTCAAACTCCTTTCTCCTTTGGTGTAGCTCATATGAATCCCCAAACCATTGTAATTCCATCACCATGTAGTTGGTGTTAGTTTAACAGCAAACTTCCTGCTCCACTCTCTTTGTGTATTTGAGAGAAATACACACACACACACACACACACACACACACACCACACACACATATATATGCACAGTGGGTCTTAGTTGTTTGGCATCATTCCTTCCAGATAATTAATTAATAATCAGTTGAGCGTTAAAGCATCTGTCATTTTCTTTGCAAATCTTGTTTTCTCAACACTGACATTTTTAAAGGAGAAGTAAATCTCACAGCAACTGCAAATGGATCAGCTATAACACTGACACCCAAATCACAGCCAGTGAGTACACTTGTATCAAAGCCTCAGCAAGGGGCTTGCTGAGAATTGTGAAGGAACTGGGCATGTTAACTTGCCTTAAACAGAAGACAAAAGGGCCATTTTAAATGGGAGATAGCAGCAGATTCATAGCATACTGCAAGCCCAGTTTCTTATAGATGCACAAGGGAAAATGGTTGTACTAGAGATTTACCTAAGAGAGAGGAAACTGCTATACAGTCTCATGAGATCAGGCACAAGCATTTTCTAGACCCATTTTTGAAATGTCCCCTCCCCCCCCCCCCGCTGAAATTGCTCAGCAGTGCTTATCTCAGGGAATGGCATGAGTCTTAATTAATGGTTTTCTAGCATGTGCTTTATTTGGCATTTGTGCAGATGTGTGGCTGCAATTTTAGAGGAACGCCTGAGTCTGAGCACTCTGCCAAACTTCAGTGTGACTACATCATTTATGATGTGATAGATTTTGCAAATTAAATTGACTTTACCTTGTTGTCTTTTCTTCTTCCTGTTCTCCCTTCAGATATGAGCAACCCAAATGTGATAACAGTGCCAGAGCTCATCCAAGCAAAACAAAAGATTTGTTCAAAGGGCGCCAGCTTCAAGGTCAGTGTATAATAAATGGTGTTTAGCTAGGGTGTTTGTTCACTGAATTAACCTGGGGAGAGAGACTCCACTATCTTGAGTCCCAAAGCAAAAGTAGGTGGAATAATTGCTATGCCAGGTTTCCAGTTTGGACATCACTTGTTAAGGTGAGTGTAAGAGAAGTTGTACTGATATTTGCTGTGTTGGATCTTGCTTCTACTGTCATGGAAATCAAATGAAATCTGCTATTAGTACCAATGGAGCATAATCCAATTTTTACTGTACACGTGAAACTCAACATCTAGGTCAGTAATTCCCAAAATGGATCCCTGAACACAAACAGTAGGTTTGGATGTTACAAAGCTAAATATTCCACAGCATAATGCACATCCTTTTGTCTTCTCCAGCACAAGAAATGATTTACGCCATCATTACAATGCCAAGCTCAGTTTACGCTCAAAGGAAGTAGATAAAATCTCTGCATTTATTGTTTCAAAGGAGACAAGCACATGACTGACCTTTGGATGTTTTAACAATGTTTCTACTGTGCCACCTATTTTGAACAAAGCGCTCTTTGGAATTCAGGCTTCATCTTATGAATTTATTTTATTTTATTTTATTAGATGGGCTTGTCTTAAAAATAATTTGGGGCTTTGGGGATTAAAAAAGAATAGTTTTCATTGAGAACATTTTCCCTGTCAGAACCTCCCTTCCCCAAACAAAAAAACCTTGCATTTGAGAATGAGGAGGGAACATCCCCAGTAGCAATGAGGAGAGTTCACCAGTGACAAGAGAAGTGTGGCCAACCTCTCCTGAACAAGGAAACAACAATTTAAAAGAAGTTCCATGTCAGGAGCTAGTATAGTGCAAAATTCACATGTGAAAACTCACCAATAATTGTGCTGGTATACAGCCCCTGCTCTGTAAAGTACTCAGAACAATGTTAAATTAGACTTTGCTTATAGAAACAAAGGAAGTTGCCTTGTAATGAGTCAGACCGTTGGTTCACCTAGACCAGTATTGTCTACATGGGTTGGCAGTGGTTGGCATTCAAGAGAAGTGATTTCCATTTTCCTGCTGCTCAGATTACCTAGCTCACTATTCTCTACACTGACTGGCAATGGGTCTCCAGGGATTCAGACGATATTCATTTCAGTCCTTGGTTTATTTAAGTGAAACATAAATGGTGAGCAGGCCTGGACTGACCTTCATTGGAAAATGCCAACCACGGTCCCAACTTCATCTTAAACATCTTACTACTGACTTTTGTAAGATGCCATGAGAAGCTGCCAAATTTCACACTTCTTTTCACCCTTCCTGATACTACTTTACCAGAAGCATCCTCCTATTATAGCAGCAGTAATGTTGTAACCGCATTCAGAATTTAATTTTTTTTCCAAAGGCATGATTAACAAAAGTTTTCCAACCTCTCTGTTCCTACCTGGTAATTTCTTTGGGGTTTAGGTTCTGAACTTTAGAAGAACAATGCTTGTTTAAATTCTACCCTTCTGGGCTTGCACTACAATTATTATCAGACCATTCCCTAACCACTGCTGCAACATGAACTCATAATTGCTATGAAGTGGTGAATGGAACATGTATCTGAGTTCTCCTTCATTTAAGTTGCTTACCCTTGGCAACCTCTGGCTTGTAAGTACTTGGTTATTGATGTTATTGTAGGACAATGTACCCACTAGTTACATACTTTCTATTTATATGTAACCTTTTATAAAATTGAGAGCATGAGCATCGTACCTATTACACAGATAGACCTTGAGGTTTTCCTGAGTAACTTATAAGAAGTGCCAAGTTCCTAATCATTCTTCAACCCCTGAGTGGTTTACTGCCTACCTACAAAAGCAGCAAGCATGAAATCATTTGTTCCAGGATAAGTTGCATCAAAGAGGTCACTAGATTAAATATCTCCCGACTGCAGCCAAAGGCTGCTAGGCTCATTGTTCCACCAGGGCAAAGCCTGGTCAAGTCAAGCTGAACTTGGAATGGCATAATATTTTGAAAACTCAGTTGTGAAAAATGCTTCTCTCTTCCTCTCCTTCTCATTCACTGTCCAATAGTAGGATATAATCATTATGAAATCTTTCCCCCTGACTTCATAACTCTTAAGTCCTTCAGTCTGGGCAATTTCAGCATTAATATTTGCAGTCACTGGACATGCCAGTTTTACAATTTACTTTTCTGAGGAGAAGTCTGCACACATGATTTTATGGGCTTGATTCAGCCCTCCACTCCCCACAATTTACAAGGCACACCTCGGCACCAGCCACATAGAATGTGCCAACCACACTAAATATTTCTAATGAGGTCATCATTCTTCATTTAGGCATTGGTGAAAGTATTTGCATACTTCACCAGTTGCTTACCAGAGAGATGAATAACAATTTAAATATATTATGTGATAGGCTAAACGAATTAACGTGCTCATGTCTTGCATATGGGTTTCCTGTAGGCATCTGTGAGAAAAAAATGCTGGATTAAACAGGACTCTTGCTATAGTCTTAATTAGTGTTGGTCAAGGAGAATGCAAAATTCGGGGAGAATTATGTGTTTGTAACTTGCAGTGATGATTCCTTTATGAACAAAGGTTGCACTATGAACATGTAATTGTAACACTTATCTCTTCCGGGGATTGCTGACAACACTGCCTTGTGGCTATTGACCATTCTTCCACTCCCTCCTCTATGTGTGTGATTACAAGATGAGATATTAATGGTGCAATGCTAAGGCCCCCGGAAGAGCATTGTAGGGGGTCATTGGATATATTGGACATCCCTCTCTGATGTTGGAGACAGGACTCAAATGTTGGAGATCTTACTGATGTAAGGTCTCTCCCCCCCTCCCTGCTACTGCAGAAGTCTCCTATGCCCCAGCCCAACCAATGTCAGTGCCCATTGTCAGTAGGACCAATGTGGGGCTCCATCAGGTGTCCTCTGGGACTAGGGTCCCAGTCCTAGGAGGTATAAGCCTCTTACCAAACACTCACAAACGAGGGCAGGATGGCAGGTGCAGTATATTCCAAACAAACTTAAGGTCAAGCCCATAAAATCAGTCTATGTCCAAAACAAGATTCAAAGGCAAAGTCAGGCAACATGCCAAGGTCCATACCACAGTGAGTTCAGGGAAGGTACCAAGAAGGGGAAACTAGAATAAGGAACAATGAGTGCAGACTGTGTTGTTTCCAACAACTGGGAGACTCAAGAAAATAATACTTTATATACTCTGGCCCAGTGTTAGAAACCAAGATATGAAAGCTAGGAGTTAAATGGCACCTTAAACTTGGTTATGGGCACAACAACGGAATGTCTAGCTGCACTTTTTTAATAACAAGAATACAAAGCTGAAAATGAATCAACTGCAGCTAAAATATTATGTTCATTTTTCACATGGTCTAGTCCTTTCCCCACCCCTCTGATATTCTCAAGAGGGCCTCTTTTCCAGTCTTCAGGAAGTAGCTGGAAGTGGGGAGGCAGAAAAAGGTCCTCCTTTCCTTCCACTCTGCAGTTGTAATCTGAAACCTTGGGCACAGTACTGTGCCCAGAGCTCAGAAACTGCTCACGCTAATGAAATTTTCTGTTGCAAAATGCACCTAGAACAATGGGAGTTTCAAACACTGCTCTGGCCTCCTAGTCCACACTCTAACTATAGCTCCAGCTCCTACTCTGACATCTTCAGGGGTTCTTCAGCAGGTCTCCCCCTGCAGAGCCCCTTAAGAAAATTCTCAGCACCAGTTCTGCCTGCTGTTCAAGGTCCTTGACCTGTGAAGTTCCTAGTTTGTTCTCTGAGAACTCAGTATCTGGTACCAAGTCGGGGCTAAGCAGGAGAGCCAAAGGGAAGATGTGTTGGGACAGTTTGGGAGAGTACCAGGGAAATCTGGGAAACGGTTGGAAGCCAAAGAACCCAAAGTTGTCCTAGTCCTCTGATATGCCCACAAAGAGGGGATAAATTTAGACATGCCCCATAGTTTCTCGGCTGCAATCCTAACTCATTTACTTGGGATTAAACCCCATTGAATTCAGTAGGACTTAGTTCTGAGTCAACCTGGGTAGGAGGTTGCTGTCAATCTCTCTTCCCCCCTTTCCTCCCATTGTTTTCAGCAGAAGCAGTTTTAGGGTAGTGAACCAGTTTGGCCTCACAGGGTGATGTCAGCACAGGGGGCACTGCAACAATGATGCCGAATGGAACACAAGAGGGAGGGCTCCAGTTTTTTAGCATCACACAGGGTGGTGATGAAATTTGAGGGCCCAAAGTTTGCCCCTGTTTCCAGTGGAAGCAACGGGAACCTTTTCCTAAGCCTTGTGGCCACATGGGAAAAAATAGCTTTGTCCAGAACATGACTGCAGAATGAAGGGATTAATATAAATTTTGTGAATAGATACTTACATTCTAGCAAAGGTGACAAACGCACAACAAAAACTGCATTATAAGTTATAAGAAGAAATTATATCACCAAATTACAGAATCTAACCTTTGCTAGTCACGCCGTTGAGAATGCTTCATAACATAGTTGAGAATGTGTTCATTTGACATGCTACAATTTCCATCCTAGTCCAAACGGGAAGGCTAATATTGCTTGCATAGCAGGGACCTGAGTCCTGAGTGGCAGCCAGACTTGAAATCCACAAGAATCTGCCTGAATATTTCACTTACTTTTAAAGTCATTAAGTATGTGCTATTTCCGAATGTAACAGAGCATCTGCTTGAGCCTTTGAACGTCAGAGCGACTGCTTCCTTGTCACGTTGCACATTTTTTCCTCCCTGTTAAGATGTGTGAAAGTAAGAGGATTACATCTTTTATGATGCAACCAATTAGTTACAACCAGCGAACAATCACATGTTTAAATTACTGGTTGTGTTACGGAGTTTTAAGTATTACTTTACATAGTTTCAAAAGAAAAAGCACACGTTTATTATGCAGGCGAGTTTGTATGCAAATGCTGTGGGCCTTAAAAGTTTCCCCTCGAGCCTGAGTTGACCTTCTTTGGAAATATTATGTATAGTATTAAATTCAGAGATTAGCAAGCTTAAAAGCTGGCTTTGCATGAATACTTGGGTGAAATTATCAATATATGAATTTTATTTCTATTTAGTAAGCAAATGAGGCTGAAAGCATAGATGGTGCCTTAGACTGTGAGGTGGGGAGGGGAAGGAACAAGCATCATTCCAAAAGATGTGCTTGTTTTTTTCAGGCTGGATGCAATTAAACACATCAGATAAAGGCCTACTGTGCTATTAAACTAATGCACTAATAAAAAATGGTTTGCAGAAGTTTCTCTTCTCTGCAGCTGTATTCTTTTACGAGTTACCATGGGAAATGGAAGGGAGAAAAAGATGAATGCCTTTTTGTTCTTCTGTATTTATATGGTAACCTCCTGAGCTAAAGAGGAATAAAAAGGGGTTTCCCATCCCTCTAAAAATTGGTGGTTCCAGAAAAGAAACCTAACTCATAGTTTTGTTCATGTTATCCCTATGACAACATTCATTGAACATTTTCCTGCATCTAGATGGTTCCATTGATTTCAATGCGAAATATATAAACATATGTTTAACTCTCCTGTTGAAACTGGGGAACTCAAAAAACCCTCACTTTTGAAGTTGGGCCATGTCTATAGTTAATATCTGGCAAAGGATCCATAAAGTGCTTAAAGTAACATATCCAAAAAGTATTTATTATTCATCATGTATAAATATACTACCATTAAGAACACAAGCAATCTCCTGGCCAAAGATTGTTCTCAACCGTGGCCAACCAGATACCTGTGGGAAGCATGCAAGTAACACATAAATGCAGAACTGACTGAATAGCATTCATTTCCATGTTTCACCTATGGCAGCTTACATCAGCTAAATTAGCAACTTAAAGCAAGTCAGTCCAACAAATGATACCGTAAACAAGGAAACACTAGCCAAGCCTAACAGTAGCAAGAATGCAGGCCAGGATACGTTCCTTGCAGCTCATCAGTGATGGGAATTAAGTATGTCAAGTGCTCAGGGTTTCAAAATTCATCCCTTCTATTCAACAGCTGTCAAAACTGGTCAGCTGTGTTGCTGTGTGTGTGTATGTATATGTATGTATGTATATTTTCTAGGCATGTTCCTTGAGAAAGCCATTCTTCTCAGAACTTTCTCATTGACTTCATAAGGCACAAGGCCTATAAGATCCTAGTGCATATGCAGGGTTATAGACTAAACTTAATGCAGCTGTTTAATTGAGCACTTTTAGTAGTTGACGAATCCCGTATCTATAAAGCACTAATAGAGATTTCTCTCTGAAGTACAAGAGTATACCTGCAATCTTTGAAAGGGCATTTTTTTCCACATTAGGGATAGGAGAGGAAATGATGAGAAATGGCTCTAGAGTACCATTTAATATAATGAGGTCTTGGATTCCATTCAACCACAGTGCCCTTGGCATGGTTTTCCAGGGAGCAATACTGTGTGTCAGCTCATGAGGAATGGCCAAAGACTGCCAAAGATCCTTGGTTGTCAATAGTCAATTTCCTGAAGGCCCATTGTATTTCCATTTCATTGGTGGTTTTTAATGAATAGGATCTAGGGTTTCAGGACAAATAACTTTTGTTTTTCTTACGCACTGTGTTTGTTCATAGTTACTTGCAAAAAGTATTTCTATAGTGAAATCTAAAAATGCCTATGGATGCTAAAAGGGGAGGGTCCAAAGTATGTGTATGTGTAAAAAAATGTAAAAAAACCCCCCTGGTCATTATGTAATTGGAGGGTACAAAGTATGTGTGTGTGTGTGTGTTTGGTTTTTTTTTTTTTGGTAAAGAAAGTAAATCTGGTCGTTATGTAATTTGATACCTGGTTGCTAGTTTTCCTCTTCCCTCCCTATATCTTTTTCTTTTGTGATATGTCTTGCACAATTGCAGGGCTGGTGTTATTTTTTAAATCTGTGTATAGCAACTAGAAAATGCTAGGCACTATATAAATTAACATCAATTGGTTTCGGTTTGTAATGACAACTCTCCTGCCCACAATTATTAGTCATTTGGGTGAAGGAAGAATTGGTGTCTTAGAAGGAAAAAATGAGCCAACTGCCTTCCATCTTATGAAAGCTTCTGTGCCTGTGTGCAGTTCTCTCTTGCCAGGGTGGGCAGACCAATGGGCATTTGCAAGCCTGACTTAAAAATATTGTGTGGGACATTTCCTACCATTACGCAGAGTGAGGAGGGTGTCTTGGGTGACAGATAGGAAATGGGAACAGCAGCAAAACACACACACACACCCCAGGTGTTGTAGGATGTGCTGTCCGATCTCCAGTGTTGAAGTGAGGCTGCCTATACATCTGCCTTCTGTATGTGGAATGAGGAGGTACTAAACCATCTTTTGCCTGAGGTAGTGAGGTACTGTGCATATCACTCCTAGAAAATGGTTGTGGATATGGAAACTCATGAGACCAAAAATTAAGATGACTCCAGAGCTGAGATGGTGCAGTAGGGAGTCCCGCCACAATGATGTAGAATGGAAGGTGAGAGGGAAGGGAGGAGGGCACCAAATTTTGGCTTCGCACAGTGTGTCGCTGAAATTTGAAAGCCCAAAGTCTGCCACTGACCCCATCAAATGCAGTGAGACTTGTGTATGACTGTGCTGTAAATGAATTAGTGTCTACAACCTATTGCTAAGCTCCAAAGATAATAGAAATCTACATTAGCCAGAAATCCACTGCACGTATAAAGGTAACCTTGCCTTCATTTGCACAGAGAGTTCCTGAAAGTTCTTCAAATGCTCTAGTTTGCCAGTAAGTGTCACCTCTGTTTTATCCTAGCTAAAACTTAAGCCAACTGGCTCTGAGCCAGATCCTGCCAAGCAGGCAGATTATTTTGCATACTTGTGCTTAGTGAGGTGGTGCCGGTTTCTGCTGGTGGCACCATAATCTGAAGCCTCACGAACTCTCCTTCTCCATGGTTGGTCCTCTTGTTGAAATCTATTTATCAAAATGTTCTGAAAAGCTCAACAATAGGGTGCCCTGAAGGAAGAGGAGAAACGGCTTGAAAAGGGAAACATCAGAAACATTCAGGAATGTTTCCTTGTACGTTGGCAAAAAACTTGCATTTCTAGTTGAAAAATAAACTAGTTGTTTGGTGCCACCTATACTTAATATTTTATAACCCTCGGAGTATGTGGCCATTTCTCGGGGTGGGGGGATAGCATGCCAATTACTCAAAAAGCCTGAAAGGGCAATTCTAGGTGATCAATATTATATGAGCATATATACATAAAGCGACATAAAATACTTAACACCTAAAGAGTGATGCACTATAATCAATGCGGTCTGCATTGCATCAATGCAGTCTGCATCAGATAAACCCCGTGTAATTGGGAGAGAGTGAAGAAGGCGTCAGAAGCAATGCACAAAAGGAGTTCACTTAATTGTAATGGGGAAGGTGTTCCACAACCTAAGCCCAGGCATGCAAAATGCCCTCTGCCTTGTAGAAGCGAGGGAAGCATCATGTGGAACCCTTAATAATGACTCTTCAGGTGCATGTAAAAATCAGGCAGGCCTGTGGCCTTTCCACTCGAAAATGCCAGTTTTTGCAGCTGGCGCTAGCTCTGTACTACTGCCCTTTTGCCCTCGCCCATGAGAGGGAGCTGTGCTCACCTTGAACTGGGGCTGCTCTAATTCAAGCACAGATGTGCACCTATTCAACCCTCCTGTATCACAGCTACATACTGCTCACTAGTGCTCAGCATATTGTATTTCCCACTTCTATGATGATGTGCAGCATATATCGCTCAAGTTCCAGTGCTGGCATTGCCAGTCAAAAGGACCTCAGGGAGAGACCTCAGTCTGATACCTTGAAGAGGCACCATCAATCAGACCCAGTATAAAGTTGCTTTGTTATGTTGAAACTTAAGTGCACGTCTCCCTCCTTAGCCCCTGCCTGGACTAAACCCAACTTGCTAGGCATTAATTTACAGCTGATCAGGCAGCTTCAACAAAGCTTTCCATTTCATGCCATCTGCCACATCAATGCAAGAACAAAAGTCTAGAAATAAGGAGCAATGTATCACTGACACCAAACAGCAATAGGCACTCAACTTTTCCGTACAATTATTTTTTAAAAAATATTGAAATGTTTGATAAAATCAGTGCCTTCACTGATGAATTTACATGGAAATGAATTTATGCAACAACCCATTTAAAACTGGCTATTGTCACACAAACAATCTGTGCAGCCAAAGAGGCTTCATGAGGGCCGAAAGGCATTTAGGGTAGGGTTGCCATATGTCCAGCTTTTCCTGGACATGTCCTGGTTTTGGGGGCCAGTATGCCCATCTGGGCAGATTTTTTATTTTTAAATGAAATGTCTGTTTTTTTGGGGGGTATTATTATTGGGGGGGGGGGTTAGGGGCATGTGCATACCACCGAAGGGTGGGAGAGGGCAGGCTCTCTTCAGAGTCAGCCACTCTCTGCCGCCTTCATGTGCTGCATCTGTGCCCCGGAAACAGAAGTGCCACAGCAGAGTCTGGAGTGCCGCTGCCCCTTTCCAGTGCCCGCTCCTGGCTGTGCTGTCTCCCTGGACCCTGTTTGCATGAGGCTCCAAATTGCTGGTGCCGGGGGTGACTCGGGGCCGCTGAGCAGCTAGGCAATGGAGCCACCTCTCCCATTCAGGCCTTTGGTCTCCAAGTGGCCAGTGGCATGGTCGTATACAGGATCAGGCCCAGGCAGTGAGGCTCGTCTCTCCGTGGCCTCTCTGGTCCTGCCTGGCCTTTCCTAGCAGCAGTGGCAGCTGCCCCCAACAGCTGCACAAGCCGTGTTGGATGGGATGTGGCTGGTGGTTGCAGCAGCAACAGCAGCAGTTCCATGGCCTCTCCAGTCCTGCCTGCAGCTTCCTCTTTGACGTGGCTTCAGCAGCCATTTGGGGTCGCTGCTACTGCTGGGGAAGGCCCAAGGAGGATCAGAGAGACTCCCTGCCCTGGCCTGATCCTGGATACGACCTTGCTGGTGGCCAGTTAGAGGCCGAAGGCCTGAAAAGGAGCCCATAGTGGAGCCCATTCAATGGCCCGGAGTCACCCCCAGCACCAGCAAGCGGGAGCCTCCGTGGGAAGGGTAGGTCTGTCAATATGGCCACCCTAAGAGAGGGGAGGGATGGAAGGGGAGAGCAGGCGAGTGAGGAAGGGGTTAGTGGCAGGGAGGGGGCTAGCGACGGAGATGCGGGGTGATGGTAGGGTGCAGGTCCGTCTTACCCATAGAGGCTAGTGGCACAGGGAGCCACAACGCCAATTCCTGGAGGGCGCCAGGCAAGAGTCCGGGGAACACCAAACGAGCGCACTGAGTGAGCGAGGGTGCGTGCAGCGCTCCCGCCGAGCATTGACTCAGTTTTTTCCCTTTTAGCCTGCAAACACCGAATTCTGTGGGGCGCCAGAAGGCTAAAAGGGAAAAAACCGAGCCAGCAGGAGTGGCACACACGCCCTCGCTCGCTCGGAGCAGTCCTGCTCGCTCAGTGTGCTGCCTGCCATGGCCATCGTGGCACGAAGCAGCCAGCTGAGCCGGGAGGCGCTGCGTCCAGCCTCCGCCTCTTCCCCACCAGAGGAGCCACCCCCCAGCCGCTGCCTGCCTCCTCCAGCCCTAAAAAAAGGTCCAAAACTCTGGGAAAGGGGGGGCGCCAGAGTGATCTTTGCACCACGGCACCGGATATGCTTAAATTGGGTTTGTGCCCTTCAGAATGTGGCAACCCTAATTTAGGGTGACTTGTGAGTTATTCCTGTTTCTGCTTCTGGCCAGCTCCTATTGCTCGTCTTTTCCGTTTGTTTATTTATTAATACACCAGGTAAATAACCTGTCATGATGTTGGCTAAGTACAGCAGTCACTGAGCCCCATCCTAAATGCTCCTCGATGGGTGTAGCAGGGTTTGCCTCTTCCACTCAGCAGCCCTCTCTTTTCTGCAGCATCCAAACTGAGTTGTTAAGCAGAGGCTTGACAGCCATATGTCAGGAGTGCTCTGATGGTGTTTCCTGCTTGGCAGGGGGTTGGACTTGATGGCCCTTGTGGTCTCTTCCAACTCTATGATTCTATGATAAGCTCACTCTCTTAAGCAGGTGCCCAGCTTGAATTCCTGGATCGATGGAAACCACACAGGAGCAGTCCTTGTAAGGTCTAGAAACTGCTTTAAAAGGAAAGGGGGGGGCAACCTGGAGCTGCTTTGGAAAAATACACTCCATTGTGGAGCGAGCATTTCTAGTGTTTATAAAACCAAAACTTGCTGTTGGTTTCAAGTCGTGTTTACTTTTGAAGGTCATTAATTTCCCAGAGACAGACAGGTAGATTGATGAAACCAAGGTCATTTGGGAAGAACGAGTGTGCTGGGAGATTAAAAACTCGCCACTTACTCCACAGTGAAAACCTTGTTTTGTAGAATTCCTCAGCTGCCTGGGCTCTGGCCTTGGAGATTTTTGCAGGCACTTGGGTGAATGCTTCATTGTTGCTAACTTGCGTCCATCTGTAACTGTGGGGTGTCATGGGGCAGACTTCACTTAATAGTCACTTCTTGTTAAAGGCTGGAGCTGGGAGAGGGAATGCAAGCAGATGCCCAATGGTCAAATTCTCTTAAGGGTGGAAACGGTGAGGGAGGATGTAGCTCTCGCAAAACACTCCTGCAAAGCAGAGAATAGAACCCAATGTACTTTTTTTCACACACAACGCCCCCCCAAAAAACACAGAGAAGCATATATTTCTTACCACAATATTTTCATTCAAATGAATGTGTCCATTTAAAATGAGAGTATTATGGTAAGAAATGAATGCATTTCTTCATTTCTTTTTAAACTGAGCCAAGGACACTCGTTTTCACATAAAAAC
Source organism: Podarcis liolepis (assembly GCF_965112155.1). Lineage (NCBI taxonomy): Eukaryota > Metazoa > Chordata > Lepidosauria > Squamata > Lacertidae > Podarcis > Podarcis liolepis. Next base: position 74,890,571 of record NC_139557.1, read on the forward strand.
TGTGGTGTTTTGAATCTGGGTTTATGAACCTGAACAAAATGATTGACCAAGGAGAGTAGGGGTTGGCTGTGGAGTGAAGACACTTTAGTCCTGCACTAATAATTAAACAGAAATTGTTGAACACTTTCCCCCAGACCACTGAGTGCATCCTTGAAAAAAGAAAGAGGCCCCAAATCCATTCATTTTAATACTATCTAGCTTGTGGAAAGAGATTCCTGTTAGAGAAACACTATCAGTCAAAATCTAAAGGCACAATCCAATACATTTTTACTTGGAAGTTAGTCCTGCTGTGTTCAGTGCAACGTGGGTTGCAATCCTTGCATACTTAAACTGGAACTAATAGACCTTGATATTAGAGGCACTGTTCTCTAATATCATGCCACTAAATGTCCCAGAGAACTACCTGGCTCAGTGGTTGACCTTACACCCAACAATGCAGACATCTCTCCTTAGGGTTTTGTGGATCTCAGGTGAGATGATCTGCTGTACCTTGTAGGGCTAAATAACTGGTAGATTGTCTCTTTGCATATTGCTGGGACTTATTTCTTGTGACTCATTTTTGAAAGAATTCACTTCTGTCTTCTGGGACAGCCCACCTGAAAGAGAAGATTCCTTCCTCTATGCTTTCCTTGTTCAGTTCGACACACTCATCCTGCTGCACGCTGCATTTCTATCTTTCCATTCCTCCCCCCAATCCCCTATTTCCCCCCATTGCCTCCTAACCCTCTCACCCAAGCAATGCTGGGAACTTCTCATAAAGTTCATGTCTGAGAGGCAGAGGGCTGGTTCATATACTTAACAGCTCTAGTGATTCCATATGTTACCCTACACCCCACTGTTCATATGACTGAAGGTGGAAGGATTGTACAGATCAGATATACACTTCAGATCACGGGTTGTTTCTTATGTGGGGGGGAGCAAGTCCCTTTGTTGCTTAGAGACCAAGAAAACAGGCCTGATCTGGAAATCCTTACGGAGCAATACCTTGCTATATGATGGTTTTGGCCTATTCAGTGTTCTGGTGGCTTTTACGTGCAGCAGGTATGGCTTGGCATATTTCCATGTCCAACCATTCCCTTCTGGACATAACTCATTAATGGCATGCAAGCTGAGGTACATAGGTACATGCGCATAAACAGACACACACGATTTCTTATTTGACTTTAACTGACCCATCCCTTTTACCAAACATAATTTGCTGTATTTCTGTCTCCCGCCACACTATCCAAGTTGCAGCACAACAAAGTGAGATGGATTTTCTCTGTCTCTGTTTTGTGGAGAGACTCACAGAGACTTTTCTAGAAGGAATACTCTCAGGAACGTTTGATAATTGCCATTGTAAGGGCCTTTTTTCAGCCAGAACTCACCGGAACTCAGTTCCGGCACCTCTCAGGTAGACACCATTGCCATCAGTGGCGTAGCGTGGGTTGTCAGCACCTGGGGCAAGGCAAGTAATTTGCGCCCCCTAACCCGTGGATTTGCCTAACCCCCCGATGTTGCGCCCGGTGCGGCCGGCCCCCCCTGCACCCCCACGCTACGCCACTGATTGCCATTATAAGAGAACAAGAGAGGCATTCATGGTGAGTTCCAGCACCTCTTTTTCTAATAAAATAGAAATGTAAAATGGCCATTGTTATAGGCCAGAATATGTGAAGTAGGCAGCCCTGCTTCCTTCTACAGCTTGACTGTGAGGCATGGAGTCAGGGAAGAAGCTGCAGCTATCTTGGAAGCCATGGAGCTACACCTTGATGGTCAAGAGCATACTGCAGAGTAGAGTGGAAATTTTCCAGCAGAAGGTTCTAGGCTTTATATCTGATGGTTATTCTGCAACCCAAAGATAAAGCTATCAATGGCTAGACATGATGGATAACCTTTGCCTCCATCATTGGTAGTAATGCTTCTGAATACCAGCCCCTGGAAGCCGCAGGAAGGGAGAGTGTTCTTGGGTTCAAATCCTGTTTGCTGGTTTCCTGCAGGCCACTTTGAGAACAGGATGTTGGACTAGATGGGCCATTGGCCTGATCCAGCAGGCTCTTCTTGTAGAATCATAGAATCATAGAATCATACGAGTTGGAAGAGACCACAAGGGCCATCGAGTCCAACCCCCTGCCAAGCAGGAAACACCATCAGAGCACTCCTGACATATGGTTGTCAAGCCTCTGCTTAAAGACCTCCAAAAAAGGAGACTCCACCACACTCCTTGGCAGCAAATTCCACTGTCGAATAGCTCTTACTGTCAGGAAGTTCTTCCTAATGTTTAGGTGGAATCTTCTTTCTTGTAGTTTGGATCCACTGCTCCGTGTCCGCTTCTCTGGAGCAGCAGAAAACAACCTTTCTCCCTCCTCTATGTGACATCCTTTTATATATTTGAACATGGCTATCATATCACCCCTTAACCTCCTCTTCTCCAGGCTAAACATGCCCAGCTCCCTTAGCCGTTCCTCATAAGGCATCGTTTCCAGGCCTTTGACCATTTTGGTTGCCCTCCTCTGGACACGTTCCAGTTTGTCAGTGTCTTTCTTGAATTGTGGTGCCCAGAACTGGACACAGTTTTTGTCCGCTTGATTGCGAAGAATGCATGGGCAGCATCAGTGAATTTGAGACGCTCACCACCTTGTGCTCAATTAACCTAACATCCAACGTTGTGGCTCTCTGGAGAAACCATCCAACTAATCCATAATGGGTTGCTATCATGTAACTGGATCTCGATGCTGTAAGTGGACCCAAGACTATTAGTAATCAAACTGCACTCAGTAAAGTAGTTTATATGAAGTCTGCTGCACTCCATCCTTTCTGGCAGACACTTTAGAACCATAATTACCATCATCTCTCTCTTTAATACAATCATTGTGCTTCTGTCATTGCAGGATATTCTAGAAGCTAAGGAGGGACTGCTCATTTCCTAGATACTTACTGTGCAGTGCACAAATTAAGGACAGTGTCAGATGTACGTCTCAATTTCCCTACTTCTTGTGGGTTTAACAGAGACTCTTAAAGCTACTCGAGCATTAGCTTATTGTGGTTTAATAAAGTACACTATATTATATTTGGCTCAAGGGACCCATTCCACACAGATGCCAATTTCCAAAGGCAGGTTTGAAAGCACAGCCCAGTTACACAGACCTCTCTGTTAGTGGCTTAGAGGAGCGATTCAGATGCGGGTGGATCGGCAGTTTTAATAAAAATAACTCCTGCCTGGTAATTATGGCCCCACTTGCACGAGGTGCTGAAGTACCCTCAGCAAGAAATTCCACAAAGCCTTCCCAAGGGAACTGGGGGATATTAAGTATCCTGCAAATTTTCTCCACTGAGGGCAGTGATATGAGGGGGCGGGCAAGAATCATAAAGACACTTCACTGAACAATTATAGGGTTGGGGTTTTTCTTCTTCTTGGTGGTAGCTATTTCACAGCTTCTTATCAACCACCCAATGAGGATGGCAATTCACAGTGGTTAGTGCCAGCCTCTCACTTTTTGTGGAAGACGTGGAAAGGCCATGTCAATATCAACCCACAGCCAGCCTATATAGGGGTACATTTTTGTCATGCTAGGTTCCATTCCACGGTGGTAAAGTAATGTCCCCTCCGGCTATCACTGTAGTGCAGTTTCTGTCAGCGTTTCCATTTATAAACCTCTATTTTAAGCACTGTTGTAAATGCATACTTTGGGTTGCAATTCAGTCCGTAATATATTTGACCAGCTTTAGGTTTTTATTATTATTATTATGTTAAACTCCTATGAATGATGGGAAAAGGCTGCCTTCCCAATTTTAGCATTTGCCAGCTATGGCCCAGAGGCCTGACCTACTCAATGGACACGTTTTGTGGTGGTTTCTCTTGAAGAGCACCACTGTGCCCATCTTCATCCTGTGCCACATGGCAATCTGCTTTTTAGAACAAAGTGGCAGGGGAAATAGAACAGGCGAGCAGAAGCATATTCTACAATTGAAGAATTGTAGACTGGATTTTCATAAGTCTTCAGCCCTCTCCTGATGTTGTAGTAGTAGTAGTAGTAGTAGTAGTAGTAATCATATATTTATACTCTGCCCATCTGGCTGGGTTTCCCTAGTCACTCTGGGCAGCTTCCAAAAGAATATTAAAGACACGATAGAACATCAAACATTTAAAACTTCCCTAGACAGATGTCTTCTAAAAGTCAGATAGTTGTCTATTTCCTTGACATCTGATGGGAGGGCGTTCCACAGTGCGGGCGCCACTACCAAGAAGGCCCTCTGCCTGGTTCCCTGTAAACTCACTTCTAGCTGTGCTGGAACTGCCAGAAGGCCCTTGGTGCTGGATCTTAGTGTCTGGGCTGAACGATGGGGGTGGAGGCACTCCTTCGGGTATACAGTTACTAAACAGGAGCAATAAACATGGAACAATAGAACTCCCTGCTCCTCTCTCTGGCATGCACTGTGCCCTACAGAAATCTGGAAACCCCGGAATAGAGTTTGGGGGTCTGCAAGGAGAGAAGAGTGGGGAAGTTCCTTGTGCATGACTCCTTGCACTGACAGAACAAGTTACTTAGTGCTGCACTGGATGCAACACTATATTTGTAACTTATTTTTAAAAGCCTTCAAAACTCAATAACAGAAACAAAATTCTTCGCAAATGCTAATGTCTTTTCTTAAGCAAACTTCAAAGATAAAATGCAAACTTGGGTAAATTACAGAGACAATTAGATATTCACAGTCATGAGGCATTTTATAAGACTTCATCAATTTTTGTTGTGGATAATATCGAATTCATATAAATTTCAGTTGAGTAAGAGAAGTGTAGCTTGGCAAAAAAAAAAAAAAGGAATAAAAGAATGTGCTTACAGTGGTTCCAGTCCTCGCTATTTTACTAGTGCTCCAAACCTGAGCACCAAATAACAAGTGAAGTGCTTCAGGAACTATTAGAGCAACGTAAGTCAAACTATTTATGGAAAGGTAGATGATTGCCAGTGCTCGTGGTAGTCTTAAACCTAATAAATTTTTCCTCCAGTTGCTGTTGGCAGAAAAATAAATGACCAAATATTTGAATGAGTCGGTCTGATCAATTGAGTGGCCATCTATCATCTAGCTATAACTTTGAAGTTTATGTCTGAAAAACCGTAATCTTCATTTTTGACATCATTAATGGCTAGATGTTCCGCCAAAGGGTAATTGCTTAAAAAAAAATAAAAAACAGTAGTCTAGGTCTTCGTAACCCTAATCAATGCTGTGCCAATAGGATTCTGTCATCTGCATACAGCAGAATTATTGTTCTTGGGTAAGAGGCACTTCCTCTTCATTGAAACCACGCCACCAATGTAGAGCTTGACAAAAAGAGAAGCCAGAAGATGCCCTTACCAGACTATTTATTGGGCCAGTAATTTAAGCACTGGAATTAATGCAATTTTGGACCTCTGTGTTACAATTTCCTACCTAGCAATAGATGCTTACCTTTGTTTGTTATCCCCAATTTCTGTCACGAGTAGTCTCAATTAATATGATGGACAGCTACCTAAAAATTGGCAGAGGAGGCAAAAAGAAATTGCTTCCCACCTTCAGTTTTATATCTCTGGATGCTTCCTCATTCAGCAGACCATTGTCCATTTTCCCTTGACACCCCAGTTGCTTGGCATTTGCTGTCTCTGCACCATACTTTGTCGGTAAGTATTTAAACATTTTCTGAAAATGAAATTCTCTTTTCCTGAGCCAATTTAAACCTTAAACTCAGCCTCTAATATTTAACCTGAAACTTTTCCTGGTCAAACAGTTATATGGGATCATAAGTATTAAACATTTTCAGGTGGCTTTTCTAGGTTTTGTAGGGAACGGGTTCATTTTTAAGAAGAAGGTTTATCCAGAATATGAACACTCTTTTATTTGGCTATTTTTATGCTGTGATGCTATACCTTGGAGGAAGCTTCTTTGAACCCAATGAGCCTTACTTCTGAATAGATGTGTATATTGTGTTGTCAAACTTTTAACAATGCAATCCCATGCATGTCTACTCAGAAGTAATCCCCACTGGCTCCTTTTCCTCTTATGGAAAAACATTCACCTGTGTGGGGCTGCACCTGAAATCTTAAAAATAAAATAAAAAATATCACCGTTTTACTGATTTTATGATGCTCATACATTTATGAAAGTGCAGTTTATAAATATTTCAATAAATAAATAAGCATTCTGATCCACACTTTCAAAGGCTCTCCCTTCTAGGACAGAGAAGAGCAGACACGCACAGTCTACCCCAACTGATCACCCTGCTGCCAGCCTGCCTTCCAAGTGTTCTCTTCAACCATTGTGATTGCTCACCCCTCGCCCACCAAACAGCTGAGAAGAGTGCAATTTACAATAAATCCCGCCTGCTGGCCGACAGCAAAATTTGTAGGGACACATGAAAACATGAGTTAGAGGTTTCTCAGTGTACACAGGCACACACCTTGGTGCTGATAGGTAGCCTTTGGGTTGCACAGCCCATTTGACACTGGAGAACTTTATGCTATTTAGCTCCTTGCTGAGGTGAAGTGTTTGTGTATATCCTTGTCACACGAGGTATGCATTCATTGGCCTAATTTCTCCATGGTTCATTTTGTGTTTGAATGGAAAACATACTTGCGGGCAAAACTATTTCTAAAGTAAACACTTAATTCTGTGTTACATCTTTGAACCTGCAGGCTAACATCGTGTGGTTTCAACTTCAACCCTTTACAAGAAATTATTAATGTAATCTGTCAAAGCCACACAATATAGGTGGCTGTTCCAAAAAGAAAGAAAGAAAGAAAGAAAGAGAGAGAGAGAGAGAGAGAGAGAGAGAGAAAGAAGCTGAGGCATGAAAGTTTTGCTCGAAACATTCCTTGACAAGCTCTCCCGCTGCCCTTTTTCTTGTCTGCATAGAGGAATTCACTGAGGGTGAATTATTCCTGACATCCAGCTAGACCTTCCTCAGGTCAACCATTTTATTCCCAAGTCTGTTGAAATTAAGCGCAGCACGAAGCTCAGGAGAATTTTTCAGGGTTTGATAACACCTGTGTGGAACAGAGATTCCACTGTGCAAACGTTAAAGCACACTTACTCACCAACACTAAGTCGGGGAAGTCAAACATTCACCCTGTGTTTGCTCTAAAAGCTTGGCCTTTCTGTACTTTCACATCAGGTTAAGCAACAGAGTTATAAAATTCACAGTGACAAGTTCGGTGTTTTGCTTGAATATCAGGCTTCCCTCCCCCCCATAAAGAGAGTTCTGTTACTTAAATACCATCTCAGTTTTATGTGACAGGCGTTTTCAGGAAACCATAGATAATTCAGTGGAAAGTTCCCTGTCATTCTGAGGTGTATTTTATTTATTGATTTGGTCAAAATAGGAAGACTGCTGTATAAGAAACCTGATCCTAAAGCCACAGGCAGAGTCTCTATGCTGATATAGCGCACCCACCCTGGGATCAACATATAGGGATTCTTGTGAAATTTGACCTCTAGGAATTCTATAAGGAATTACCTGGTTCATAAATCTCATACCCAGGTGAGGATCCAAATCTTGGCTATTTACAGGATTTTACGCTCTTTCCTAAAGTTGCAACACGACTCAGGGTTTAAATTATTAAAATATGGATTAGAATGCAAATTTTGTGAAAACACACACACTTAAACACATGTTTTAAGAGGTTTTTTTTAAAATAGCAAAATACAGATTGATGCAGAAAGAGGATTAATCACAACTGCGGTAAAAACTTGTGAAAGTGATATTGACACCATGATCAAGCAAAGCACTTTCATAATGAAAACCGATAGCCTTTAATTTCATTTTGAGAGCAGTTATTATGTTTTCAATGCACTTCATGTGCTTCATCTCAAGGATAATGATACAGAACGCAGAGATGCTGGAATAGATCCCCAAAAGCAGTTTAAGCCTGCAGTTCAGTATTAGTCCAACAATGTTACACACAGCTGGGACTAGGCGGGGTGAGGAGCAAATGGGGTTTGGGGGAGGGGTAGGAATTGAGCGGAAAAGTAGTGGGCAGGGGAGGGATTAAGCAGCTTCTCCTCCCTCCAGTCTTGTGTTCTGAATTTTTCACTTGTGGCAATGCAATCCTTTTTTAAAAAAATAATAATTCATTTTCATTAAATTTTCCACTTTAACAATCCAATCAAATCACATTAAATATTCCAGATTATACATATACATATCAAATAATCTGAATATTCTGCCAAATTATAAATTTTTAACAGGACTTCCCATGCTTCAAGTTCGGAGGGTTCTGATCATCTCATACTTCTACTGCTTTTCATAGTCACTTCCGATGGTTGTGGCAGTGCAATCCTATGTTCACAAGTAAGTCCCTGTGAGTTCAGCTAATGTCCTTGGGAATCCTACTATCTTCCATTCTGTGAACAGGACCAAGCCAGTATAGATGTTGATGAGACAGGAGTCTAAACATGCTGGGAATGTGGGTTTGGGAGAGCACATCACTGTTTGAGATTCTGTCCTGCCATGTGATACCCAAAATCTTCCTGACACAGCACATGTGGAAGGTGTTGAGGCATCACTCCTGGCAGTTGTAAGTTGCCCACAACTCACTTCCATAAAGCAGTGTGCTCAACACACAAGCCTAGTAGACTTTCATCTTGGTACTGGACGTTAGCATCACATTCTTCCATACCCTTTTGGAAAGACAAGCCATTGCTGTAGCTGCCTTGCCATGGCACTTGTCCAGCTCAGCATCAATGGAGAGATTGCTGGTTATGGTGGAACCCTAGAAAACAAAATTGTCTACCACCTCAAGCGTGTGATCACCAGTGCTGATGTGTGGAGTGTTGGTGATTTGCTGACCCAAGATGTTGGTCTTTGTAACGCTGGTGGTAAGGCCAAACTCTCTGCTGGCTTGGACAGTTGGTGAGTCTCCATAGAACTTCATTGGAGTATGCTGTCAAGGCTGTGTCATCTGCAAACAGCATCTCTCGAATAAGGAATGACAAAGTCCAATTTCCATTGCCACACCCTACTGTAGCTTCATCGATTCCTCTCTTAATAATTCCTGATCCACACAATCTGGAAATATTTAAATTGCCCAGAGACTCAGTAAACACCCCAGAGCAGAAGGAAGGAAACAATATCCTTCTGTCCTCTTTAAAAATGATCTATATACCAGGGGGTGGGGGTGGGAATATTCGCAAGACTTTCCAAAGCTTGACCAAACATCAGAAAGTTCTGGCTCATTCCCATATTTTGTTTCTTGCATATTACCAGATGTGAAATGATTAGGAACTAGACTTGTCTGGTTTACATTTGCACCTATGATATAGAAAAAATATCTATGGTTTCAGTTGTGTTCACAGAAATGTCAGGAGTCACAGGCGTCGGGTTAATGTGGCATCATGATCTCAGAAGAAGGAGAGGGAGAAACTGCTAGATTTACTCTAGGCAATTAAAAAAAAACCTTTTCAGATTTTTAAAGGGTTAGCATGGGGGTGGGATAGTACTCACTGTTAACAATAACCCCTTGACTATGTTTCTTCAAATAGTCTCAGCAATTTGCTTGAGGCTCTAAGTGATTCCGATAAGTACTGTTGTCTTTTCACATACTTGCCTTTTCACACACTGATTTCTGTTGATCTATCTTCAACCTGTCACTGTCAACTCCAAGGCAGCCTTCACCAATCCGATGCCCTCCAGACGTTTTGGACTACATCTTCTGCCCGCCTCAGCAGGCCCTGTCTGCATTGGCTGAGGCTGTTTGGAGCAGTAGTACAAAACATCTAAATGATACTAGGTTGCTGAAGGCAACCTCCAAGAGAACTTGTGGGCCCTTGTGGAGAGAGAGTGGGAGAGGGCACTGAGTATAGGGAGTATAAGGGGCATCAGCCCCCTCAATATTTGGGGGCACGGGGCTCAGCCCCCCCAATATTGAGGGGTCTGACACCCCCACTGCCCTGCCACCAGGTGAGTGCTCAACAGCCAGGTGGGATGCCCGAGGGTGAACATCGCCCTATGTGTGCAGCCCAATTGCATGTGACATCATGCACACATGATGTGCCCCTCCAATGTTGGGCGCAACTCGGTGCACCTTGAGTGGGATGAAAAGTAGAAGCAGCTTGGGTGACAGTCCATGAGAAACAGGAACAGTTTGCCCTCCCCCCTCATAGCACCATATTTTGCTGTGATAGTCCAAAAAAGAGAGGGAAAATAGGAGTTCAATATATTAAATAAGCATGTCAGTTTCATTCCCTCACCCCCAAACCTCAGGGTTGTACCCAATCTGTGTATATGAATTTTCAGTAAATAATTCTGCACTCTGACTAGATTCTGGCAGCGAGGGCTGCAGAGTATACTGCATAAAGGAATGGCAGGTTTCCAGGTAGAAGAGGAGAAACAGATCACTCAGATATGGCTTGTACCTCTTGCCTGGGAAAAACCCAAACTAGATTCTATAGGTGATCAGTGCATCAGCTGTAATAAGGTGTATGAGAACTTGGCAGAAGAATACTATGGGTTTTCCTCTAGGTTCAGTGGTGCAAGCCATTACTTGTGCAACTGCAGTTCAGTTCCACTCCTCTCTCTGGCAAGACGGGCAGAGCTGGCTGCCGCCACCCTACTTGCCAGAAAACTTTCACCACGCCTTTGGAAATGTCAAAATTCTGTTGTAGAGAGGAAAATTTTGGCGCCATGAATCCAATCTGTACAGAGATCTTAGCAAGGGATTCAGAGACGACTGTGTACTGTAGATCAGGCTGGATCCCTGCCATAGTTGCTCCTGGAACTGGCTGATTCCCCAAACATGAGGTGTCAGAACATCTGTCACATCCCAACATTTTGTTTTCCTCAGTCCCAGCCCACTCAGTATGGGGGATTTCCTCCTATCTCTCAGATCCAACAGCCTTGGAAAGCCAAAACACTAAACAGGTAGCCATTGTGATGAGTGACTGTCTGGATAATCTGTAACGGAAAGGGTTTGGACCTGAATATTACAACTGTATTGGTATGGCCAATCCTTTACAATGTAAAACCTAAATCTCATTCTGATTCTTGCAGCTCATTCTGATTCTTGCAGCCTGGACAGTTCTCTCTAATCCTTATCTACTTCATTATTATCTTAGATCTTTTCTAGTGCTGGTTATTAAGTTTATCAGCCTTATTTCTATTAACATAACTATTTGTCATTCATTTGTAATTTAGCAAACTCTGCAGATTCTCATGCAGTACCTTTCTTGCAAGAAGCAACCCATCTTTTATCATCACTGTGAAAACGCAAGAACTCATATAACCCCTGTTTTGTTTTTGTTTATTTAAAAAAATAAAAGCTCTACAGGTTGCTCCAAATGACATGAGCCTCAAAATAGCTAAAAGAAAGCCTCCTTCCCTGTAGACCAGCCCAGGAAATTCTGATCACTAGAGAAGGTCCTTCTGTTGGTTCAGCTACATTCAGAGGTTAAGGGAGGGTGGTGGTACATGAAAAGGCCTTCTCAGTGATAGTCCCAAGAATATGGCTCTCCCCACAGAGGCTCATCTGGCACCATCTCTTTACAGCTTCCGCCAATGGCTGATTTTGGTGCCTTCCTTACAACATGTTGTATGGATTATAATTCAGAGTTTATCTCCTGTGTTTCTTTTTACTATTTTCATCATGTTTAATTACACACCCTGAAGGGCTGTTGTTACGAATACTAATAAGAATAATTATGTAATTGGCATGTTTCAAAAACAAGCAAATTATAGAGCTGGAATGGATCCCAAATGTCATCTAGTCCAACACTAAATGTCATGAACCTGGTTCAACTCTGAAGTTGATTTTAAAGAGCTGACTTTTGCCTATGCTGGAAAAGTGGGTAGTTTCTACATACATGTATTTGAGCTTAGAAAGTAGAGATCATAGAAGAGATCATGGATTCAGAGTTGGAAGGGACCCTGAGGATCATCTAGGCCAACCCCCTGCAGTGCAGGAATATGCAGCTGTCCGTTATGCGGATTGAACCTACAACCTCAGCATTATTAGCACCATGCTCTAACCAACTGAGCTGTCAGAGGCCCCAAGAACAATTCCTATCCAGCCATCTTTGTAGTGCCACTGCTAGAAGCAACCATGACTGTGGTCATTGATTTTATTACAGTGCAGGATTGATGTTTTTGAATGCAAACAGTTTATTCAGGTAGATTGATGTACTTGTTGTTTCTGCATAAATAGTAGTGATACAATTGTGTTGGTGCACCAGATAATCTATAGCATCAGCACCTTTCAAAATGCTGTCTGATGAACAACAGCCTTTCTAGGCAGTCCTTATGTTATCCTTATTTTTGCAGATTGAACTTCCCCCTGCAAAATCAGTACTTCACAGAATATCACTGGCCATGTTTCTGTGGCCACAAATCCAGAATGTTCCCTTTTGTATAATTTTGATATGAGAACCATCCACAATTTTTAGATTATACAGTGGTACCTCGGGTTAAGTACTTAATTCGTTCCGAAGGTCCGTTCTTAACCTGAAACTGTTCTTAACCTGAAGCACCGCTTTAGCTAATGGAGCCTCCTGCTGCCGCCACGCTGCCGGAGCACGATTTCTGTTCTCATCCTGAAGCAAAGTTCTTAACCCGAAGTAATATTTATAGGTTAGCAGAGTCTGTAACCTGAAGCATATGTAACCTGAAGCGTATGTAACCCGAGGCACCACTGTAAATGTTTAGTTGTGTCATTGGTTGGAGATTAAGTAGATTCTCTCAAATATAAAATATTTATTGGCTTTTGGAAAATGTTTCTTCTTGCCTAAGCATCCTTTAGTGAATTATTTAAAGGTGTATATCATTACTGGTATCATTTGGAAATAGGTCCCATTAAAACACTGGGACTTACTTCCAAATAAACATGCTTGGTGTTGAGGTACCTATTTGTTTGTTTCCCATTTTGTGCATAAACAACTTTCTAAATTATTCTAATAGGCAGCAAATATTATTTGGGGTGCACATACACAATGACTTAATTTATGCCATGGTGAGAGGAGGGTCTGCCACCAACCACCACTAGGGCAAATTTCAAATCCAAATAGATATTTTGAATATTTCAGCTGACATGAACAGGAAAATATTACAATCCCACAGTTCTGTCATCATTATACCCAGTAGAAGGTTTTGGGGGAAGAAAGCATGGGGGTTGATTAAACATTTTCAACACCTCACAGTGCCTGTTAAACAGTGGGAGAAATGACTTGAAATTGAAAAGTCTTGCATTATCTGGGAAAGTAATATTATATAATTCATCCTTTATAAAAGCCACAAGCTGCTGTGTAGAAGGAATGGGTTACAATTCTGGTCAATTCTGTGTCAAAACAGCAATCACAAGGCACTCCTTTTTCTTACAATATATGAAATTGGCACCAGACATTTTTCATTATTGTAACATTCCTCTAACAGGAATCCATTTGGGTAAATTCCCCTGCACTAAAGAAATGTATCTAAAAACCAACGTAACTGTTTCAGAAATCATTCTTAGCTTTGTAGCCATGCTCCTCCCGATAATTATCTCAACCACATAGCCATAACTGAATTGTTTTAAAAGCGGCAAAGTCTCCAGATAATATCTGAAGCCTAGAGCAGTGTTTCCCAACCTTTTTTGGGCAAAGGCACACTTGTTTCATGAAAAAAATCTCGAGGCACACCACCATTACAGCCCTGTGACGTCAGCGCGCAGCATCACGCCGGGAGGGACATGAATTGCTAGCAAATTACATAATCACCTCCTTGAGGGCTGGCTCATCTTCTCCGAAGGCAGAACCCCATTAATTAACAGCACAGACTCACACCAATCGAAAATTTGACTTAAAAAAAAAATCTTTTGAATTTTTCCCGCGGCACACCAGGCAACATCTCGCGGCACACTAGTGTGCCGCGGAACAGTGGTTGGGAAACACTGGCCTAGAGCATAAGTTGGCAGTATGAAGGCTGGGCTTCTATGAGATTAAAAGGAGTCTGATGGAGGTTCTGAATGAACAGAAAATAGATTCTAGCCCTGTTCAGGCAATGCACATTCCTGAACAGGGAATGTAAACACCAGTAAGGGGAACAAGGGGTATGCCTGAGAGCCCCACTTACAATATCACGGCATGCGCTGCTCACCACTGGCTCCACCTCTGACCTTTCTATATTGGTTACATGGGGTTCTTGATCACACAGATCAATTGATCATGCAAAGATCATGCCTTTCCACTCAGTACAGAAAAGTCAGGCTGACGTATGTGGGGCCTGGCATAAGAATGCTGGGTACAGGCCTGACATACATGTCCCATATCTAGGGATGAGGTAGGGGGTGTGATTCAGTTTGCATCTAAAGGCAAACTTACCTGATTGGCACTTTCCAAAATGATACACGAACCAAAACTCAGCTATCCTTCAAAATTTGCACATTAAAAATTTTGTATTGCTGTTCTCCAGCCAAGCAGCATGTACCAAAATGTAGGTGCTCTGGTAAAATGTGTGTGTAAATGCATATATTAGTGAAAAGATAATTAAAATGCACTCTATAGGGGAATATTGCAAAAATGTGTATCTTAGGAATGCATTGCGAAAAATGTGTAACAGGAAAAATTGCGTACAAAAATGTGTGTAGTAAAAGAAATTCACAGTAAAACTCTGTTGAAATATCTTCAGGGTGAACTTGAGAATGGGAAAATAAGAACCTGAAAGAAACCAAAATTGACACATCCACCCAACTGTACCAACACTCTTGTTCATGCTTACATTCCCAGTTCAGCCATAACAACGGAAAAGGACTGGGAATTAGTATGAATTCAAGTACTGGATATAACTCTTCCATTGAAATAAGGGAGTTTATAAGTGCTTGGCTTTGGCGTGATTGCCAAAAGAATCTGAACATGTAAGACATATGAAGCTCTGTTCAGAACGTGTGCTCTGTGCTATGAAGACAGCTCTGAACGCCACATGATTTGGCCTACATCTGACCCTCAACATTCCCGAAATGTAAATGTGGCTTTGTATCCCACGTTTTAGTGCAGATGTACCCTCCCCCTCCTCACAACGTGGACTTAAATAATGCAAGCAATCTGTTTCCATTTTAGGTTGTCCAGGACCCAAGAAGAATGAGTTCTTGACAAGTGTTTTGGATGCGCTCTCCACAGACATGGTGCATGCAGTCTCTGATCCTTCCAGCAGGTGAGTTTGGCTCCAGTCCCCTGTGTGCTTTAGGAAGTAATTCTGGTTGTCACTTTTCCTCTCTCTTTACTTTTGTGGAAGACAGCTAGAGCTTAATGACAGTTATCAAATATAATTTAAACCGCAGCTCAACGCTGATCTTTTAAATGAAAAAGGGATCAAGTAGAATATGAGCAGGGTGAATTCCCCCACTTCTGAGTAACTACAGCCTGCTCCCATACATTGGGGATTAAGAGGAAGGGCTTCCTTATAAAAGGGCATGACTTCTGCAGGTAGGCTTGAGCCAAGTAATTTCCTTCCACCTTAGAAATTAATAACTGGCTCTTCTGAATTTTTTCCATTTAGAAAAGTAACAAGATGCAATGAATCCACAACACAAAGACTTTTGAAAGGGGGTTCGACTGAGAGTGTGCAATGAGTGCTCTGAAATGATCTGATGCTGTCACATAAGTAAATCATGAAGGAGGTGTGCCCTAGGGATGAGCGAGGGATATGATTTGGTTCACGTTTTAACACGAACATACCTAGTTTGCACTTCCTGAAACAATGCATGAGCCATCCTTCAAAATTCACACATCTCCAAATTTTGCAATGGCATTTGCCAACAAAGAAAGAGTTTGCAATGCACACATCATGGGAAAGCGTGCATAACGACGCATACGTTTGTGAAAATAATATACAAAAGTTCATTGCTTTAGGGGGCATTGCTTGCAAAAATAAACCAGGGAGAAATGCACACTCAAATGCTGATGGATATTCTTGCTTCAAAACATGGCAAACATGTGGCAAACTGAACATAAGATCAGTTTTTAATTGTGCAGGCTGAATACCACCCAAAAATAGCAACCTTAGATCAAATTACTGTATTGGTTAGGATCATATAAACACACTGTGAGATTTCCCTTTATCAGGTCACTGAATTTTGGCAACGCTGCAGACAGTAGTGGGCGGTGAATTGTCGTGGGTGGGACACGTTGTTCTCCTGGCTTCTCAACACAGCAGAACACTACCACCTTCCAATAGAGTGAGGGATAAAGCTGGGGGAGATTGGTGCATGTCAGTGGAGCCACACACACTAAACCTGAGCCTTGCCCCTCTTTCTCTTAGTAAGCAGCAGCAACCCACCATGTTGGGAAGCTGAGAGAGCAACAAAGCCCCACCCTCATCATCTCGCTGACTGCTGCTGGTTGCAAGGATGTTTAAGAGCAAGGCTTCATCTTCCAAAGGGAGCAGCCTGCAGCCCCAGCCTAGCTAAAGTTAGTTTTGACTAAATCCTATTGAAAGCAGTGGGAGTTGAGTTGGTGATGATTAACCTGGGACTAAGTCCTAACTAGCTTTAGCTGGACGATAGCCAGCATGCTGAAATAAAAGACACCAAGCCATTAGTCAAAGGCAGTGAAGTCATCCAATAAAGCATTTCATTTCGTTTTCTGGAGTGGGCAGTTTTACACTTCGCATGGAAAAGAAAATAGCCTCTGTTTCTCCCAGTAAAATTTATAAATTCATAAAAATATATTACATGCAATTTAGGCGCATTGGAAGTTGCTGGCTCTGTTCCAAGTGGAACACTCTTTCCTTTCTTTTAATTCAACGTGATGCCATAAGAGCCATGATATAATTTTGAGCAACACACTTTGCTCATGTTGTGACTATTACTTTTGCCGCTGGGAAAGGTATTTCAGGGTCATCTTGGTTTTTAGCCTCATGTTGTTGCAGCTCAGTCACTAAGATGTTCACGTTCCTCACCTGTTTGGACTTTCATCACATCAGTAAAATGTATTTTAAAAACTTGTCCCTTTTTAGCAGTAACAAGGTCATGAGCCACCAAAAATGGAGCATTAAGTCCACTTAATATTTTGTCCATTGAAACCAAACTGACTTATTAATATCCACAACAGTGGCTGGATTGTGCCCAATTATTTAAATTCAGTGGTGCATTTTAGAACTGAAGAGGCAGAATTCTGAGCTAGCTGTGAAATCTGATTAAGTTCTGAACATGTTTAGTTCTGAACATGCCTCCACTGTGTAAATCAGCTGCACTGATGTATTTGGCAATTCATTTGCTTTAATAGTGCTGACTATGCAATCCTATATGTGTCTTCTCTGAGTCTCATGTAATTCAGTGGGTATATAAGCAGTCTGATTAGTTGGACATAAAACTATCCATTTCATCTTAAATTTCATAATCATCCTACCAAATGCATACAGTGAGCCCATGCTTAGCTGTTAATCTTCCTATCTTGGTACAAGTTTGCCAGTTGCATTCTAGTTTTGCCTTTTGCAGCTTTGGGAGCACCTCCTCTTGATAGGCTGATTGCAGTGCAATGATAGGCTGAACCAAACAGAACCAAACCCAGTAGTGCCTTCACTGGCAGAGACAATGTTTATTCAGCTGCTATGGCACACCTCAGACCGAGACTGGCTACATCGAATGGAAAGTGGGGGAAACAGAGGCAAGCTGTTGTCTATGAGAAGCTCACAAGCAAGAAATTAAGGGTAGAAATCCTCTCTTGGTGTATTGCCTCTGTGATACTGGAAGAGCAGTGGCAAGGAAGAGGTCAAGCAAAATAAGTTGTGTACGTGGTGTTTTTATCAGACACAAATCTGAGTATTCAGGGGGCTTCACAATGATCCCTCGTCCTGTTATTTCAGTAGCACAAGCACCACAAATATGATGAAGGAATTGGGAGGGTCCAAGAGGGGAAACTGATAGTGAAGGTTTTATGCTCGCTTAATGGCCTATGTCTTTTGCAGGCTTTCAGAACCAGATCCTAATCACACTCTGGAGGAAAGAGTTGTCCACTGGTATTTTAAACAACTGGATAAGAATGCTAGTGGTGATATCGGCAAAAAAGAAATCAAGCCGTTTAAGAGATTCCTGAGGAAAAAGTCCAAGCCCAAGAAATGTGTGAAAAAGTTTGTGGAATACTGTGACGTGAATAATGACAAATCCTTAACAGTTCCAGAACTAATGGGTTGCCTGGGGGTTACGAAAGAAGATAACAAGGCAGACACAAAGAAACGTCATAGTAAGAAGATCTCCTATCTAGCTCTTTTATCACAGCTTTATGAGAAAGATATTGCATCTGGAGTTTCATAAGTTACTTGTGACTTATATGGAGAACTGGTTTTTACGAAAGCCAGCAGACTAAACCACCCCTTCCAGCAATGCTTTTTCAGAGGTGACCTGCAACAAAATGTTGCAGTGTGGATGGCTGCTTGTTCAGACCCACACCATTTCCTCCATTTCCCCACTCCACCCCACTGACTTGGGTCAGTATTCCATTGCCACTGAGCACGCTCAGTTCCCAGTGGACTATTTGGAGTAGGAGTGTTCCACAGCCATTAGATTTTTTGTTTTTTAACCCCCTCTGAAGATTTTCTTGTACTTCTGCAAAGCTCAGGATCCGTCCTGGCCTGCTGATATCTTCTTGTGTGGGGGTGTCATTGTTTTGGCTATATAAAAAACAACACTCACAGCCAGAACATTACAAATAGAGGAAATGATAAAGCCAGATGCCACAACTGGGTTATGGAGTCCAATAAAAATCTGAAAGCTGCTGCTATCTTGTTTCAGATTTTGTGGTCTCTGGAGATTTAGGCAGGGGGAGAACCCACCAATACACACACATATATTTAATTGTAAAGCAATGTCCTCATTTATTACATAGAAGTTTCAAAGATTTGTTTAAGGTCTTGCACAGAAACTATTTTTATGGTCAACTAACATACCATGTTTTCTTCCTTGACAGCTCCAAAAAATAATGGTGAAAGTACTCCTTCCAACAGGCAGGTAAGTGTGGAGAAGACACTTTTCCATTCTCCCAATAACTGTTTTCAGCCTTATCTAGTCTGCATGTCTTGGCAGTCACATTCACTGCCTGTGTTAGATACCCCACCCCAAGTCAAGGTACTGTATGCTTGTGAAACGAGGACGACTTATAAACGCCATCTCCAACTCCTCAAAAGATTCCATCAACGGTGCCTCTGAAAAATTTTACACACCACCTGGGAAGATAGGCGAACTAATGCCAGTATACTGGAAGAAGCAAAGATCGCCAGTGTCAAAGCAATGATTCTTCAACATCAACTTCGTTGGACTGGTCATGTTGTGAGGATGCCTGATTATCGTCCTCCAAAGCAATTACTCTACTTAAAAATGGTAAGCGTAATGCTGGTGGTCAACAAAAGAGGTTTAAAGACTCTCTAAAGGCAAATCTAAAGAAATATAGTATAAACACCGACAACTGGGAAACACTGGCTTGCAAGCGCTTCAGTTGGAGAACAGCCTTTATCAAAGGTGCCATGGGCTTTGAAGATGCTCAAACTCAGGACGAAAGGGAGAAATGTGCTAAGAGAAAGGCATGCTTGGCAAACCCTCACCGTGATCAACTCCAGCCCAGAAGCCCATGTCCCCACTGTGGAAGGACGTGTGGCTCCAGAGCTGACCTCCACAGTCACTTATGTACTCACTTTTAAAACCGTGTTTATGGAAGACAATCTTACTCAACTACAAGTGATCGCCAAAGAAGAAGAAGACATAGTACTCAAGGCTGTCAAGTTAATCCCACAAGCAGCACTCCCCTACCCTGGAAGTAAAAATACAAGAAAAAATTAAATAACTAGCCATCTTATGTCCTTTCATGACATCCAGAATCATCTGCCTCAGTCTGCCTAATGACAGGGCTGGCTCTGGTACAGTCTTACAGAAAAGCCACCTCTCAAAGGGATTTTTTTAAAATTTAAAAATAGTCATATGATGTCAGCCTTCCTTGGTGCTACATAGTCATATGATGTCAGTCATTTGCTTGATGCTACATTGACACGTCCAAAAGCCAGCAATTAATTTAGTGTAGGCTTTCACACCTTTGGTAGAACCTCACAGCTAAAAAAAATTCTTATTTCTCCTCTGCTGAAGAAAGGGCCCAGAGGCTTAACTCTCCTCACATCCCTTAAGTTTGAAACAAGGCAGTCTGAAAACAATTACTGTGGTAGAAGTCCAAACCATTCAAAAGTTTATTTCAAGTATATAATAGCTGTTGCTGCCCCATGTGCTGCACACAGCTCTCAACGCATAATATATACCTCTCTCTCTCTCTCTCTCTCTCTCTCCTCCTGCTTTCCTGTAATCTGATAACAACATGTAACTTATATAGTGAAGCAGTTCTGTCATTTCTGGGTTTCTGCTCCCCCCTCCCCCTTTATTTGATTTGATTTCTTTAAATATTTTTGCTGACTCAGTCTCAATTATTTTAAAAGCTGGTGCTGTGAAATGATAGCCTTGAAATGGTCCTCGTTGTGCAAACCATCTGTTGGCAGTTAACTGCTGCAGCGACGTGAGGCTATGAAGGTACCTCACAGATGCCAAAGGTGGCTTTCATCACGAGGCCTCGCGCTTGAAAGGAAGGCATTGGAAATGAATACGCCTGACAAGGAACGGTTTTAAAAGAAACCACCCACCTCAAAAGAGAACAATCAGCTCCATTTCCATCGGGGAATGGGCAATAGGGGGTGATAATAAGGGCTCTAGCATTTTCTATTTCACCAAGAGCTGATCTACACGTTGTGGGGAATTAGGTGGTAAACTGAAGTGACAGAATTCTGGGCTGGAACACTTTTAGACTGTAGGTGAGAGGTTGTATTTTTGAATGCTCCCTCGTGGAAAAAGCTCACTACATGTGGAAAAGTAAAACATCAGAGAAAGGACAAAGCTAAGCCCCACACTCTGGTGTGCTAAGCATTTAGCCTAGTATATTGCATAGAGAGTTTGGTTTAAAAACACACATCAGGAATAAGGAAACTGGTTTTTCAAACGTTGTTGGACTACAAATATCGTCATCCCTAACCATACTGGCAGAGGTTGATAGGAGTTGGGAGTCCAGCAACATCAGGGAGTTTACATGTTCCCAATCCCAGTTTTACCTTTAGAAGTATTCATACCTCTGATATCCCACCTGTGGTCTCAAGAGGACTGTACCACGGAGCATGTTCTAGACTGACTGTGATATATTTTTATTTGTGTCTGTGATATTGGTATATCAATTGTTTATTGCCGTAATGCATATGATAGCAATATATATGTGACTCTGTTTTTCAAAATTTCTTTGGCAGCAAACCTCAAAGAAACAAGGCTGAACACTTGATGTCCAAGGCAGGTCTCTCAGATGCATGGGAGACTCCCTCACCAAAAGGCAATTAAAAAAAGAAAGAAAGAAACCCAACAACCGTAGTATTTGCACTTTGTACTTTAAATGTAAATTCACTTTGTAGAAATGAGATATTTAACAGACATTTAAGAGAATCTGTGAAAATGTAGTAACAGCTTGTTTTTAAACAATTATCACATACAATGTATGTGCCTTTTATTGTCTGAAATCTGTACCTGTTGGAGGTGTAAAAGTTTGCATTTAATCTTTTTTTGAAAGAAGAATGTTCAGCTGGACATTAACATAGAAACTAGTCTTGTAGTATTTTTCTGTTCAGTAATTTTGCTTGTTTTCTACATAGCTATTGATTTTTTATGAAGTTATACTGAAAACCTGCTCATTTCAAAGTCTACTGTACTCATAATTTTAATGAATCTCTGTGTTAAGGTTGCATGTTCCTTAGGCTTAAACCAAGAATTGGAAATTGTTGTTGACTTCTCGTGCACCTTATATAAGTAGAGGAACCTTTTCTCTGTAGGTGTTTAGAGGGTTAAAAAAAATGGCGTTGACTTTCTCCAGAGCACAGTTGTACAACGAGAATGCAACCACTAATTGATTGGAAATAAATCTTTTGTTGATTTTCCTCTGTATTCCCTCCCCCCTCTTTAGAGGACATCAGTATAATATATATTTTTCTTCCCTGTTCTTCCTGCTTTTGGGTAGGTTTAGTCAGCCATTAAACTGGCAAGTATGTGGTGTCACTCAAAACAAAATCTGCCAAGCCCCAGAATAGACATAATAAGGCAATAAAGGGGCACAATTGTTCAGTATTGTAAATCTAATTATAAGGAGACAAAGAAGGTAGAACAGGCTTGTCAGTCTTTTCTTTTCCTTACACTTGGCTGAGCTGTGATATGCAACTTGCGGTGCCCCGGGATCTACAAAAAGGTAAAACTATCACTTGAACAAATTATGAACAGTTATTTTAGGGAGGTGCAGTCAGCACAAGCTGCCCCTTAGGGCATCATTCTTGCCATCTGGGAGATGTTCTTACAAGTTTTCATACCTTTCCTATCATTTGGAGGGAGTTTTCTTTTTTCACCCCTTTCCTGGAATGCCTGAAGGAAAGAGAACTTGCAGATGTGAACTTGATGGCAAAACATTTGAAAGAACAAAAAATAACAATAAAGAACTTTCGCTTCAGACCTTGGACAGCAATAAA
The DNA here is from genome assembly GCF_965112155.1 of Podarcis liolepis. Lineage (NCBI taxonomy): Eukaryota > Metazoa > Chordata > Lepidosauria > Squamata > Lacertidae > Podarcis > Podarcis liolepis. The sequence goes on from NC_139557.1 coordinate 74,913,060, forward strand.
TTATACAGTAAGCAGCCAGAGACAACAGCGTGTAGGGTAGGGAGAGTATAAGCATATAGATATCTTAGAGTTGAAAGGGTCATCTAGTCCAACCCCCTGCATTGCAGGAATCTCAGCTAAAGCAGATGGCCATCCAATCTCTGTTTAAAAACCTCCAATGGAGGAGAGACCACCACCTCTCATGGGAGTCTGTTCCACTGTCAGAAAATTTTCCCCCAAAATGGTCAGAATCTCCTTTCTTGCAGCTGGAAGCCATTGGTTCGCGTCCTACCTTCCAGAGCAGGAGAAAACAAGCATGCTTCCTCCTCCATGTGACAGCCCTTAAGATATTTGAAGATGGCTATCATATCTCTTCTCAGTCTCCTCTTTTCCAGACTAAACATACCCAGCTCCTTCAAGTATTCCTCATAAGGCTTAGTTTCCAGACCCTTGATCATCTGGGTTGCCCTCCTCTGCACACGTTCCAGCTTGTCAACATCCTTCTTAAACTGTGGTGCCCAGAATTGGACACAGTATTCCAAGTATGGTCTGACTAAGGCAGAATAGAGTGGTACTATTACCTCCCTTGATCTGGACACTATACTTCTGTTGATGCAGCCTAGAATAGCATTAGCATTTTTTGCTGCTGCATCACACTGTTGACTCATGTTAAGCTTGTGGTCCACCAAGACCACTAGATCCTTTTCACATGTACTCCTAGTAAGCCAGGTGCCCCCCCCATCCTATATTTGTGCATCTGGTTCTTCCTGCCTTAGTGCAGAACCTTACATTTGTCCCTACTGAAATTCATTTTGTTAGCTTGCACCCAGTTCTCCAATCTGTTAAGGTCCTTTTGAATTCTGATTTTGTCTTCTGCGGCTTTAGCTACCCTTCCCAATTTGGTGTCATCTGCAGATTTGATGTGCATCCCATCAATTCCTTTATCCAAGTGGTTTATAAAGATGTTGAACAACATCATGTCCAGGACAGAACCCTGTGGCTTCCCATTTGTCACCTTTCCCCAGGATGATGAGGAACGATTAATGAGTACCCTTTAGGTTTGGTCAGTCAACCAGCTACAAATCCACCTAACAGTTATCTCATTCAACCCACATTTTACCAGCTTCCTCACGAGAATTTCATGGGGGATTTTGTCAAAAGCCTTATTGAAATAAAAATACACTATGTCCACAGCATTTCCCTGATCCACCAAGTTTGTAATTCCATCAAGAAAAGAAATCAGATTGGTCTGGCATGACTTATTTTTGAGAAACCCAGGCTGGGTCTTCATAATCACAGCATCCTTTTCTAAACGCTCACAGACCATCTGTTGAATTATCAGTTGAGGGTGTGTGTGTGTGAAGTGGATTGTTGCAATTGTAACAATGAGCAGAAATCTCTTTAGTGTTTTGGTTTTTTTAAAAGAACAAGATACATTTGAACAATGTTTAGAATAGCTGTTGGCTACTTTTGTTCTGACTCAGCCTCTGTTACATTTATATCTGCATCTATAGCTGCATGATAATATACTGCTGGGTGACTTTGTACTCATTGGAATTGGGCAAAAGAATATGGATCTTGTGGCCGGAGGCTTGAAGAGTAAAGAGAAGGGAACAAAAATGCTATTGTATGTTTATCTTTGTGTAAAGAAGCAAACATTTTTACTCGGAATTTATTTGATATCTTTTTTATAATGCTAAACTCTGAATTTAATCTGTTTAGATTAAAATGTAGTATGCTCTGAAACTTACTCGGTTTGGTTATTATCCTAGGGCATATAAATAACCATAACATTTGGTTCCTCTTACCATTCGCACATGCTTTTCCAGGAACATCCACAGAATTATCAAAGTCCTGTGAAAGAGAACAGGCATGTACTAAGGGTCACACCATACTATTGGCTGAATACACAGTAACAAGCTGAGACACTTACTGCATAATAAACTTGCTTCCATTGACAAGTCATGTTCTCACACCATACCAGAGCTAGCAGATAGGTGATTTCACACCAACAAGCTGTCACTGGATAGTCATAATTGCCACATATGGCTGTGTGAACAATAAGCAGATTTTTTTCCACTTCATTAAAATGAGACATGCAGAAAAACACATGGAATAGATGGTGGTTATAATCAGATCCTAGCTGACATCTCTATCTGAACACTCTTCGTTGCAAATCAAAATTTAAAAGGAATTTTTAACAATTAATTTTCAGCAACAGAACGATTCTGTTCAACGATTTTGTTGAAATATGGCAGCCTTTTATAAGATACACAAATTAACATTCAGATGACTAGCATCCACAGAACTCACAAACAAGATCATGGCAAAATTTGATCAATTAATCTTCTGTTAACAAGATCGTCCACATCACTTGGACTGTTCCAAGCATGCATCCTTGGGGTTAGTTTTTCAGATAAGCCAATTGTCCAGACATTCTGTCACCAACGTCTGATGTGCAGGTGCTCAAGGGCCTTCCTGTTCTGTGCTACGAGTAGTCGTGCAGCCACCTGTAAATAAGTGAAAAGTTCCTTATATTGCAGATTAAGGTGACCGTCTTTTAATATTGTTAAACCCAGATTTGGAGTATGGTGTACATGCTGATTGGTAATATAGCTTATATTTCCACAAATACTTGTTCCCAGAATGGCTGCACAAGTTCCAAATTGTCACATCGATAGCTGTATGTAGAGTTGTAGGATGATATCTGTTTGGAAGACTGAAAACTATAGGAAAATGTGAAAAGGAAAAAACTCTTAAAGATGGCTACGTCACCTGAAATCATGTAGCTTGGCTTATCTCAGTAGTAAAGCATGGATTAATTGAGGTTATTGAGCTCTTCCTTAACAAAGACAATTAAGATGTACACCTGACATATTTACAATAAGGTATTAGGTAACTGCTTTTCTTATATGAGAAACCCGTGTCAAAAAAAAGCCCCTTTAATGCAGAAAATGAAAGGTTTATTGCTTCGGATTTGTTTGCTTTTTTTTTAAGGGCAAATTGATGTAATTAGGGGGTAATTACTTTGACATGAAATACAAACCAGTTAACTTTATTGATGCCTGAAATGTTAGACTGATTACAGTAAATGACTGATGCAAACTGTGCACACTGTCCTAACTATTTTATTGCATTTTTGTTAAGCAAAAGCACATGTGTAAAGCATTCAACAAACAGAACTTTTTTTTCTTCCTCTGCCGAAAGCCCCCCATGTTGCAGATCTGCATGATCTAGGACTCCCTAAGTAAGTATCAGAAACTGCCAGTGGATGGAACCCCAGCCACTAACTACTGATTTATGCTTCCTGGGCTATAATATGCAAGAGCATATCTTCTTTTCCACCTCTCACCTCACTAAACCTCAGAACTGGCTCAGGGTTTTTTGCCATCCCTGACAAATAATAATATTAAATTGCCCTTGTGTTTTTTTGTATCGTAAACAGCATAATGGAAGCAAAATAGGGATATGCTATTTTCTCATTATTTACTTACATTTCTAAACTACCAACATACATGATAATGTACTACAGAAGCATCAAAAACCATGAAATTATCGTATTTTTTGCACCATAACACTCACTTTTTTTCCTCCTAAAAAGTAAGGGGAAATGTCTGTGCGTGTTATGGAGGGAATGCCTACGGGTGGCATGCCTACGGATTTTCCTCCTCTAAAAACTATGTGCGTGTTATAGTCGGGTGCGTGTTATAGAGTGAAAAATACGGTATATCTTTAGACTCAAATTTAAATAATAACCTTAAATACATAGAGAGTATTTTTTTCCTTATTATTAGCAGCCTGATTAGCAATAGCCCGATATTGGGGAAAACCTATGGAAATCCCTATTGAAACCTGAATAAATAATATTTGGAATGTGGCTCTGTTGGAACGCCTCACTTGCCACAAAAGGGTAATTAAAGGCACTTCAAAGGTACATATCATCATCAACATCATCACTTTTAATTTGTATACCATCTTTCTATCTTTCAATACCCAAGGCAGTTTACAAGCTGAAGAAACAAAGAATGTACACCTTATAACAATCGAACGCAATGCAAAAATGTAATAATAAAATATAACTTTAAAATAAAACCTACATCAAATAAAGTAACATTCAACAATCACTAGAATAGTATAGAATAATAATATCAGCATATAAAAATTAAAGAGAAATCCACTCTTAACAATTACAATAAATAATTTCTAAACTACAATCAATAAAACAATGGCAAGCTACAGAGCATCAAATAATACAATACAAATTGAGAAGCAGAGACTGGAGGGTGGGGCAAGGCAGGTGGAAGAAGGCCTTGCCTAATGAAGTCTCTCCCCTCACAGTTCTTCCCCCTACTTTTGGCAAGACTTGGTTTCCATTCTTTTCCATTACAAATGAAACAGAATACACTTTTATTCCACCCACAACACAAGAATCTCTGTGGAGAGGATACTTGAACTGACAATGCATAAATAAACATCTTGCTTGTGTACTGTGTACTTCATATCAAACTTAATAAGAATGTACCACTGGGTAAGTTACTGTAGTTCTTGTTTTTACAAGAAAATCAATAACAATTATTTGGATTGAAAAACAAACAAACATGAAATCATAAAATCACAACCACAAATGACTGACATTGAATCAAATTAATTCGCTGAAAATGCTTTCCGAAAGAGAAACATTTTGAGCAGGTGCCAAAGGGTATAAATTGTTTGACTTTGGTAGGAAGCGCCCCAAAGGGATGATGAAACAACATAGGAAGCCATCGACATTACTTCTTCTTTGGCGATCACTCGTAGCCAAGTAAGATTGTCTTCCATAAACATGGTTTTAGGAATACGTGATAACTGGACCAGTAAAGAGGGCTTCTCCAGATAATCTCAGGGACCGGGCCAATGTATGAGGAACAAGGTGGTCTTTCAGGTAACCTGGTCCTAGGCTGTTCAGGACTTTATACACCAAACAGCTAATATCTTGAATTTAGCTGGGTACTGTACAGGCAGCCAGTTTAGAGTTTTCAGCACTGGTGTAATAAGCTGATAAGGCACTGCTTCAGCCAACACCTCGGCCTCAACATTTTGCACTACCTGCAATTTCCAAACCAAACTCAAGGGAACTTTATTCTCATTTCATTTTTCACGTAACCCAGCCAAGAGGCTGCTAATAGGCTTCACTCTAAAATATATTCACTGGGGCAATTTTCCAAATATCCAGCCCTGAATTTGAAGGTTCACAATGAAAGAGAGGGGTGACATTGCTCTTGCTTTCCCTCTTTCGAGTTTTAAAGAGCAGAGGCTAATTTAGAGGTCGGAGAGACAAGACTCGCAGTCACTCTCTTATGACCTCACTGCTGTCAGCTGACCAGAATCATGTGGCATTTTTCTAGTGATTATGCAGAATTTAGCTTGGTGGTCAGCAGCAGCAAGGAGGCAGGAGGGTGGCACGGTCAACCCTGCCAGTAACTAACATGCCACCCCACTTTCCATATCTGCAAATGAGCGCCATATTGGCTCCATTCTAATTTACCTAGCTAAGGTAAGCATCCTCTGATGGCTGCTTCTCTTGTCCCTGTGCCTTGGACCAGTCCCACTGAGACTCCCTTAACCTAACACACCCCTTCTATTGTGATTTATAAAAGACTGGCTCCCTTGTTTGAAACATTTTTTTTTTGTAGTTAGAGCAGGTCTGTCCAGCATCTCTTCTTTGTGATACGTTGTGGTCAAGACTGCATTGGTTGATACTTGGGGAGAAATTTTTCCTTCCTTTGGGCCACCGAGTTTCAGTTAAATGGCCTTCCCACATACCCAGCTCTGTAATTCTGTGTAATCTCTCTCTGTGTGGTTTTTTTAAAATCCCTTTCCCTTCATGTACACACAGTGACCTTTCCATGCAGTCTGTCTGCATCACTAGCAAAATTAGGCAGCAGACTGGAGGACACAGTTAAAGCATTTGTATAAGACATTGTGTTGCAAGATGAAGAAAATACCAATGGTATGGCCTATGTTGGTATAAAATTAATTCAATAATGATAACAAATAACTGACAGGGGAAATAAGCATCTTGTCTAATATCTGATATAATTATTGCTGTACTTATAACATACCAGCACTGGTGGTGCCATTTGCATTTTCTGCATCAGGTGGGTCTCTGTTTCCACTTCTCCTTTTCATTCTGTTCTTGAAATCCAGCTTCACCCCTTATCAACTGACCTGCTTACTTCTCTCCCTTCCGAATCCCATTATCATTCAAATAAATGCATTCTGATTGAAAAAATGTAAATACACACGACAACATCCCAGCACCAATTATAAGGGTGCTTCAGCTTTCAATTATTTCAATGGCACTTGTACACAACACTATGTACACAAAACATTTGGTTATGGCTTATCTATTTCCAGATAGTCTTTCCAGATCATACTTCCTTTGTCCCCTTTTATGCTTTCATAATCCCATTTATCTCCCTGAGTCTTTGAAGCTGGGGCGGGGATATAAATCAATAAAGCAGCTTATGTGTCATTGTCATTCCCCACCCGATAGAGCTCGGAAAGGAGGGAAATCATGTTGAGTTTTCAGGAAACATTCTCTCCCCCCCCCCAATCTAATATCAAAGCTATGCTATGAAACAAGATTAAGAACCATCGCCTTGATGCATACATAACAATGTTAAACCTTTATGGCATCTTTCTGCATTTCAGTTCAAAGCAAAAGTGCCTGAGCTGAGAGGAATGAGAATGAGAAACGCAAAAATGTGTCTGGGAGTTACATGCCAACAGGAGTACCACCCTTCCACCACCTACTGTCAATTCACATAGCAGAAAATCATAGTTACTCTCTCGGCAGCAATACATGATAGCACATCATCTGTAAAGAACGCCTGCTGTTTAATCTATTGCAGCTGTGAGCCACAGTGTTTTCTCCTTTGCAAAGGACCCTTGAAAACAAGACAAAGTAGACCCCTTTCTCTGATACATCCACATAAGATACCCCATCTGCTACTGCTGCTTTGGTGATCACCCACCAATCAATGATCCCAGCCAATCAGGGATGATGTACTGAGTTTAATGATGGCATATTACTATCTATTCAAATAAATTTAGTGGATGCCACTAAGGGCAAATGAAACCCTCTGGAGCAGTGGTTCCCAACTTTTTTTGTGCCATGCCCCACCTAAGCATCTCTAAAACCCTGATTCCCACCCCCACCCCCTGTGATATATAATTCTTATTATTCAAAAAAGTGGAGGGACCCTAAAAGGCCATTGACTTGGTCTGACTCATTCTCAAATTGCCCCCCTTAAAAAATCAAATCAAATTGCCCCCCTAAACATCAAATTGCCCCCCTGTGGTGTGTGTGCTCCACGTTGGGAACCACGGCTCTAGAGTGAAAGCAATGCTTCCTGTAATGGTCGCCTAGGCAACCCTGACAAATTAGTGCCCATGCCAAGAATTTAACAGTTCCTCAGACTCACAGACATTTCCCCCAAAACCCTCACCTCCCCATTTTAGCTCAGGGCTAAGGGCACACCTTGCCTTAAATGTCCCATGTGTGACTTCAGCACAATGTGAGGGCTAACCTGCAACCTGCAGGAACGGTGAAGTGATATCCAAAGAAGCTTTTGAAACCAGCAGTCTCAAACCAGGTGTCATTTATCTTATTTATTTAACAAGATTTACATACTGCTTAACCATTAAAACTCCCGATAGAACCATATGTTAAAAACCAATTGACCTAATCCCCCCCCCGCAAAAAAGGAAGTAGAATCAGCAGTTTAATAAAATACACGTAATAAAATAAAACTACATGTTAAAATTCATGTCAAAATGAGATGTCTGGATAGGCTTGCCTAAACAAAAAAGTATTTAGCAGGCGCCACAAACAATACAGTGTAGCTGCCTGTCTAATACCAGTGTATTATTCATTTCCTTACAGTTTCTCTCATCAAGGATGCATGGCAGGGAAAGTTGAGGGAACTGGGAAGATAATTATCAGGGCTGGGCCATCAGCAACACTTGGGTGAGCTCAGGGCAAGCTAGGAGGTAGGAATGAATATCAATCCATGACTCAGGTTTGTAGACATGCAGTGGCACTTAGATTTTTTAAAAAACAACAACAGGGTTGCCTTCAAACTATTATTTTCTGGAAGGGATTTGATTGCATTATTTGAACTGGGTGATAGAAAAGTATATTAGGCCTACATGCTATGGAAATGGGTAGTGGGAAATTAATCTCCCCTGTGTTTGAGACCACATATGATGTTTTTGTCAGCAATATCTACACAACCTTGGTTGTCAAACGGAATCCATCCTGGAGGTCTGTTCAACTTCTGAAAATGTTCAACAACCAAGGCACAGCTTCCTGCAGCCTATCGGAAGCCCTGTCGGACGTTCGGCTTCCAAAGAACATTCGCAAACCGGAACACTCACTTTCGGGTTTGCGGCGTTTGGGAGCCAAAACGTTCAAGTCGCAAGGCATTCAGGATCCAAGGTACGACTGTATATCCGTAATGTGAGGCTGGAAAAATAAGCACAAGAAATGCTATTAAGATATACAACCTTTTTGCTATTTCATCTTAAACATATTTAAGAGGAAGCCTTTGAAAATTGCTTTGAATCCTGGGACCTCATCTAGACTGGTAAAGCAAAAGCACTGTGTGTGTGATATAACATTGTGCCACCGGATGGCGATGTGGAGTCCCGTTTTTCTCTACCTGTTTTCCCTGTTTCAATTTAAAACACTTTAAACTGAAAAACTTATTTGGTGTGTCTGGATCCAGCGCTGGTTTCCCCACCCTCCTGTAACAGAATCTCAGATGCTAAATATGATTTGTGAAAGATCAGTTTTAAAAAGTGGTAGAATATATGAGAGATCAAATGTATGAAAAAGCTTCCTCCCCAAATGCAGAGAATTTAAATTGTTCTTTGGGAGACAAGAAGCAGGTGCTGACTCAGGTTCAGAGGTTGCTGATTGCATTGCAGTCGTTGTTCACCTTGGTTCACACAAGTCAGAAAGAGGGGAATCCATCCCACCTCTCAAAGCATTGAACCTGCCCAAAGGTTTGTGGTTGTAATTAGGAAACTGGCCCACTAGCCAGATACAAATCCCCAGCGCTGCAGTCAAATCAAGATTTCCAACAACAACTCACAGGCAAAGGCAGACTTCACATAGCCATACCTAGTGGCTCAGATTTTCTTTTTCTTTTTTCTTTACATATTTTTATTAAAGATTTCTTGGTTCACAAAAGTATGTGCAATGTCTCTTTTTTCAAGTTACATTTTCTACAGATCAGTTTCATTTGTTGAGACATTAGTGTTACATTAGGAAGAAAAGGCGGAAAGAGGTGGAGGGGGCCATGGTGAGTGGGGTTGGGGTCGGGTGGCGATGTTTCTATTCTACTTAGCGTATGTGTGGGGTTTTGTGTCAGCGTCACTTGTGCGGGTTCTCTTAACTATTCGATTATATTCCTTTGATGGTGAGAGACGTTGGGGGGGTGGCCTAGGGTGTGGCTGGTTGTCTTTGATTTGGTTGGTTGTCTTTGATTGGCTGTTGTGAACTTTGTTTTCCTGTGTGAGTGGGGTGTGTGTGTGTTTTTGAATCAGGTTAGCCATATTGATTCGTATGCTGTTGGCGAATTCTTGTTGTCTTGTTGGGCTGTGTATGTGATAAAGAGGAGCCATACTGGGGTGAAGGCATCTTCTTCAATTTGTCCTGGTGTCAGTTTCAGTTTATTTGTTAGTTTTTCTAATAACGCTGTTTCCCATACTATCTGATACCATTGCTCCATGCTTATTCCGGACAGGTCTCTCCAGTGTCTGGCTATGATCTTTCTGGCTGCTGAGAGGAGGTGGGTTATGAGCTCTTCATGATGTGAATGGGCATTATTATATTGGAAGATGTTTAGTAGGGCCAGTTCTGGGATAGCTTCTAATACTTGCTTAGTTATTTTGCATATACCTAGTGGCTCAGATGAACCTTAGCTGATTTCACTGTCAAAATGGAGAGGCAAAAAATTCTACCCAATGTGTTCCAATGGCTGTGCGTTTCCAGCCATTTCACTGCATGGCCAGTGCAGAAGCCTTTGCTGAATCCAAGGAGGCAAATAATATTTAATGAAATTTTGAGAGCAGAAACCATCATATATTCCTAAATTGGGAGCAGATTTGTACAGGATGAGGAAATCCGAACCACAACAAAGATGGGTTTCCTTTTGTATTTCTCTTTTATGCAGCAAAGCTGTGAGCAAAATATAATTAGACTTTTGGAAAAACTCATTGCATCAATAGATCCACATACGACTTGGCTGATACTCTGCCGTATAATATTTGCTTTAATCAACACATTAGTGACAAAAGATTATAAGTATTTGGGGAGGATTCGTTGCCTTTCTTGTGGTTCGCCTTTATGTTTGCTCTTATGATGAGTTGAAAATAATAATTTAAAATACAGCCATCCAAGGATTGTGTGTACATATAATATGTTCAAGAACACCAAACACAAACTCTAAAATGATGGAACTGGAAGTTTGGGGGGAAGTCATGATTATTGTGATGGTCCATCTGCGCCAGCTTTTTTTCATTAGACAATCCTTGAGTGCTGGAATAATGGAAATATACATTAGGATAAGTGAGGCCAGGAAATGCCTCTTGTTTTGAGCCTGTAATAGTACTTTGGAAGGGCAGCATGATCTGTGGCACTTTTTTAAATACTGTATTTTTAATTGATAAGATCTTTGTTTGTTGTGGGGCAGGAAGGGAAAGGAGAATGTTAGCCGCATTGAGACTCCTTCGGGTAGTGATAAAGCGGGATATCAAATCCAAATGCTTCTTCTTCTTCTTGGTTTAGAACATAGGTGACCAGGAACTGAATGCAGGCGAGCAAGCAGGTTGGGAGAGAAGGGATGGATTGTTCTATGTCTCTCCTCTTCTCCATCCCAAATACAGTCAAACCTCAGTTCCCAAATGGCTCCTTTTTGGAACGCTTTGATTCCCAAACGCCGAAAACCTGTAAGTACCATATTTTTTGCTCCATAGAAGGCACTTTCCCCCTCTTAAAATCTAAGGGGAAATGCCTGTTCATCTTATGGAGCGAATGTGGGGTCCCTGGGGCTGAAGGGAACCCGGGCTTCCCTCGCCAGCTCCACAAGCGCGGGAGCGCTTTTCCCACTGCCAGTCCCACAAGCTGCAGGGAGCAGCGGAAATCTTCAGCGAGGCGCCTGTCCTGGAAGCCGGAGGAGGAACAGAAGGGTCTCCTTCTGTTCCTTCTCCAGCTTCACTTGAAGGGGTGCATGTCCTGGAAGCCGGAGGAGTAACAGAAAGGTCTCCTTCTGTTCCTCCTCCGGCTTTGCAGCAACACGTCTGTCCTGGAAGCCGGAGGAGGAACAGAAGGGCCAGATTCCTCTTGCTGTTCTGGCTTCTGGGATTCAATCCCCCCCCCCCCGTTGTTTTCCTCCCCCCAAAACTAGGTGCGTCTTATTCTCTGGTGCATCCTATAGAGCGAAAAATATGGTAAATGCTCTGGTTTTTTAGCATTTTTCGGAACCTGAATGTCCGATGTGGCTTCCGCTTGAGTGCAGGAAGGTCCTGCAACCAATTAGAAGCTGTGCCTCAGTTATTGAACATTTCGGAAGCAGAACGGGCTTCCGGAATGGATTACACTCAACAAACTGAGGTTTGACTGTAGAAACCAAGTGAGAAGCATCATCTGCTATGCCCAGCATAGAAATGAAGCTACCTGCTCCTCCTCTCTGGGGCTTGTTGTTGTTGTTGTTACTGCAGGCTAGTAACTTTTGCAGGCTTATTTACAAGGCTAGTATTGATGCTCATAGCATAGCAGTTGTTCTACAGTACATGTGCCATTATTATTATTATTATTAAAACCATTTAGACAGCATATAGTATAATAACAGAGGGGTGAATGTTTTGAAACCAAGTAACATATCAATTAAATCATCTTTACTGGTTCTAATACTGGTTGAAAGACTTTTGCCAGTTTATCAAAGAGTTGTCATTTAGAATTGCAATACAGAAGCAGATCATTAATGTCAGCTGCACACTAGTTTGTTGCATATTTTTATAGAAAAACATCTAAAAAGCAATTGGTTTCACAATTTTGACCTAATCCGTTGTAACTAAAAGGGAATGACTTTTGTGCTGTTGAAACTGCCTAAGAGAAAGATTATCAACTTTAAAAAAAGTGTTCCAAAAACAATTGGTAGCTTTTGTTGTTGCAGTTCACTGGGTTGAAACTGCCTCATCTCTGCAACAAGATCATATGTTTCATGTATCTAGGGCCCTGGGCTTATTGCAACTGAGCAAATTATGAATGACATCATGTACCAGAACTAAGAAACCACACTTAACAATTTAAATTGAAAAACCCATGGAGGCAGACAAAAAACAAAAATCGGCATCCAGTGGGTGAAAGAGGGGATGAAACACAGGAAATTTAACAAACTTCAGGACTGACTGTTTTAACTGGCTGCCAAAATGGAGTTTTGCCCCTTTAAGAGGGAAGCCAGTAATGTCAAGCTCGTCAAACTTTAACCGTCCTGGCCAATATCTCACATTCATCACCACACCCATTTCCTAGCAATACTATCCCTCCCCCTATACATTGCATGTTCTCTACAGCCATGTCAAGAGTACAGGAGTTGCCTTTTACCCCAGTTTGTGCATAGGTTAGCACAAGACCCCTTGCTTCACACAGTCATAGAGGGTTATACACAGCAGTGCCGCAAGAATGTGCAACATAGACTTTTTTTAAAAAGCAAAATCAGTGGATAGTTTGGGTAAGTGCTGGGAAAATGTCCTTGGGACTTTATTTGTATGTTTGTTTATTGTTATTTCTCACATTTATAGCCCACCATTTTTTTCTCTGAGGGGATAAAGGTGGCATACGTGGTTCCCCTTCTCCTCCTCCTCGTTTAATTCCTCCTAACAACCCTGTGAGGCAGGTTAGGCTGAGAGGCAGTGACTGGCCCAGGTTCATCCAGTGAGTTTCATGGCTGACACTCTAAGCACTACACCACACTGGCTCTGATACTCCCTAGGATATTTTGTGAATTGGTTCCTGGCAGTGTAGGGAAATAGGGGTTGCAGGTACCATAATGGTGACAGCAAGAGTCCTCGCCCACTTTCCTGTCCTTTGGTAGAAGCCAAGACTGTTTGAAGTGGTAGGATAGTGCTTTAAATGCATAGTGCAGATCGGGGCCTTAAACTCAGGTATCTTCAATGACCCAGATGAAAGCCAATGGGCGCGTGGCTATTTTTCTGGGGGAGTGTTGTTACATTTTCTTTAGCCTGCTTTGCAGTTTTCTCATGGCCAATAATAGGCAACTGAAACCTCGTCTGTTTCACCCAGATTGAGACTCCTAGATCCTAAAGGATCTAGAGTGCTCTCTGTTTGCAAAGGCCAATTGAAATCCAGTCATTAGTAGAATGTTTCTTATTGGCTTATTGATCAACCATTGGTGATGAGATACTCAGAGGTCTAAGGGAAACAACAGGTTGGTGGGTGGGCAGAACAGGTACAAAAACTAATACAGACGGTTCCAGTGCATTTTTGACCACTTCCCCTGAACAATGGAAAGGGACTGGCAACTTGAGTCTTCCAGATGTTTTGCAAGAAGACTGAAGGGGAAAGTATTCCAAAACCACAAGTTGGAAGAAAGTGAAGCTCACCTTAACAATCCTATAAGCGCTACAATAGAAACATTTAGCTGACTTTGAGAATTTAACTTTTAGAAGCAGAATCAAATATCCAAGTGGTAGATCTGCTGACAAATTAACTGGCTCTACTTCAAAGTGGGGATGCTGGAGAAGGAATTATATGCACTAGAAGTGCATGAAATTCACATTTTAAACACCCCAGAACAACTACCCTACTGAAAAGGATAACTGCTGGCTAAAGTTCAGAACCATGACTGCTTCGAGTATTCATCCAGATGAGCCAAAGATGAGAAGAGAACACTCTCTTCATACGGGGATAACAACATAAATTAAGATTTCACAGCCTCACCCACAACCTAGACAAGGTTGTAACTTGCTTTTTGGCTCCAGATGCCTACATTAACAGAGCACAGCCTTTGCATTCCCATTCATGACAGAAAATCTGAGAGAATATTACACTTGATTAGTCTGTCAGAATGACTCAAGTTTCATATACACTTTACTTTCACTTATCGTCTTGATTCGGCATGACCCCAGCGACTCCCTGATGTAAACATAGGATCCTAAGTAGCGCTTTAGAAATCAGGAGCAACAGGCCTTCTTCTGCTCTAGCCGGCAAGCCTGCAGATGAATGCATCTTTTTGTAGCAGTGTTGGCTGAATGACATCCTGAGGACATCACCTCTCATTGGACTCCTTAGTTTTCAAGGAGATGGTTTTTATTTGGAACTATTATGAGAACACTGCTCCTTCTCAGTCCTGCCAAATGAGAACCACATGCTGGTAACATGGGGATCATTCAGAGAACAGGCACTTGCAGTTTCTTGTTTCTTGTGCACTGACAGCTATCTTAGGGGGGCCCTGTAAAGCAGCAAAAAAAGCAAATGACCCAAGCATCACAACTGCTGAGCCACAAATATGGAACTTCTGGAGCAGGAGAGGATAGAGAGAACTGGAGAGCAGGGGAATAGCCAGGGGAATATTAGGTAGGTTTAATATATATATATTTATTTTAAAAAAGCTTTTTGTTTTCAAACCATTGTATGCCATCAAAATACATTATGCAGACAAAACCCAAAACAATAATTTACATTCCAACTGTGCAGAGCATTCAGGCAGAGGTGAAAGCTCCTTTGTTCAAGAGACAGAGTGGAAAGATTGGCCGGCAGGATGTCTAGAGCTATCCTACTCTTGGTTTGATGTACAGAGGGTAAAGTTAATGGACAAGACCTTTTTAGTCTTTTTAGCATTTAATCAATTTAACTTCATACACAAGTTATAAAGCAAAACACTTAGACTATGAATGCTACAGACAAAAAAGCTTTTTAGGGTAACTCTTACCCATGTCATTCAGTAATACAGTGTTGTCTTGGTTCTTGAACTTAATGCATTCTGGGAGTCCTTTTGACTCCCAAAACGTTCAAAAACCAAAGTGCAGCTTCTGATTGGCTGCAGGAGCTTCCTGCACTCAAGCGGAAGCCTCATCGGACGTTCGGCTTCCGAAAAACATTCAAAAACCAGAACACTTACTTCCAGGTTTTCGGCATTTGGGAGCCGATTTTTTTGACAACTAAGCCATTCGCGAACCAAGGTATGACTGTAGCTGGATCCTATTGGCTAGTAAGAAAGGCAATGGAATCTAACTCTCGAGCAAGGCCATAATTGGTACTCCTTTGCTACAGCAGGAACAGGAACATTGAACTGCAGCTGACATTGACTTCCTGTGTCTGCAAAAGAGATGGGTTAGTCTTTAAAGAGTCACAGGACTCTTGTCATTTTTGCTGTGACAAGCTAACATGGCCATTTTTCTGTCCCTACACTTTCTGTCCAATGAACGCACAACAATGAGTCAAATGAAATAGTACACTATGGTGCAATTCACTTAATAATGAGCTCATTTGCAGATATGAAACAGAAGTTCAAAGTGTGAGGGACAAATTGTAAAGAGCATTTCCTTTTTTGATGGAAAAACAAACACAACAGGAGAAACAGATTGTAAATTTTCACTGGCACCAGCCAACGAGAAAGACTGAAAAACTCCAAAGCTGCACTCTGTAAGGCAACTGAGAACTAAAGATGGAGTTACAAATGTTCAGAAAGAACAGGACAACCTCGTTGCCATGGTCTCTCCAGTTTCCCCACAGCTGATGTGGAAATTTTGACTTTGCAGGCTAAGAAGTATAGATTTGGAGTTTTCAGTAGCACAGATAAATAACTAATCTAACAAGGGAGTTACAGGTCAAAATGAGTTTTAGTGGCTTGTTGGGTAAATGCCAACAAATATCCATAGAAATGAGCATGATCTTAGTCCCTTCTGCTTCGGCAGCATATTCTCTAATAACCTTCAGTGGACTGAAGGAACAGAACCTTCTGGAAACAGTACTGAACAGAGACATAGCTCAATAAAATGTTTGCTCTGTGAAAGAGTCATAAGAAAGAACAAATTATCAATGGAATGTAAACAGTGCACAGGGAGTTCAGCTCACATCACATTTTAAAACAATGGAATAAAACAAACAAGCAAAAATGGGGATTCTGGAGAAATAGAAGAAGTCGGCAAAAGAGAAAATGGCTGTTGACTTTCCAGATGAGTTGGCCTGGCTTGTGCCTCAGGAAAGTCTTGTGTGAAGAAATCGGGAGACATTCTTGTTGCAGGCCACCCCAATCCCCGAGCAGTGTGAGATTACAAGGGTTTTGGCACTTAACCAGGGTTTGTGTTTCCTTTGGAATGAGACACAGCATAAAGACATCATAAAGACTATGGTGTCTTTATGATATATGGTTTTATTCACACCTATATACAACCTGAGTGTAGAGTGGAGGGGTGTACAACATTCACAATCCAAGCAAGAGGAGTCAGCTTCTGCCACAAGGACAGCAGCAACCTAGCCAAACAGGCAGCTGGACGGCATTGCCCTGAACCTTGGATTCAAAGCAGCAGCCAGCATGGTTCAGAGTCTCTTTGTAAGAGACGGCTCCAGTCAGCCCTTAATGGCTTCTGTCCTTCAGTCCCCACATAGAGTTTTGCCCACATCTGCCTTCTGCTTCCCAGCAGAAATTGCAGAAAACAACTCCTCCCACTTCCAGCATCAATCCCCTCCTGCGGTCACCCTGGCAACCTCTGTTTCTCAAGTCCATTGGCTCCCGTGGTGGTATATGTCCTGGGGTAAAATCCTTTAAAAAGCTCAGCAACTTTGGTTGGCCCTCACACATGTACACTCCATCAAATCTGGCCCTCTTTGAAAAAAGTTTGGGCATCCTTGCCTGATTAGGCCAATGGTAATCCTATCCCAAAAGCTACTAGGCAGAGGGCCTTATGTTTTGCTGATGGCTTAACATTATCAAACAAACCAGGCCTTTACTAGGCTTTTGTTTCTTCCATGAGCCACCCCTGGGGAGCCATTGCCAGGCTGGCCTCATGAGGAAGCTAGGCAGTATTATTTCCAGCCCTTGCTAAATTGGTGAATTTATGAGTTTGCTCAAGTTCTAATCCTTCACTGAATGTAGTTGTTATTGGGGGGCCTGCCTCCCCCCCCCCAAAGTCATAACATCATAATGCCCATTGCAAAACTGAGAAACAACAGTTACAGAATTACTTCCATGCACCGTCATCTCAATCCACACCAGGGACCTGCCTGGCTACTTCAGCATCTTGTGTCTGGAAAAAGAGAGATTATATTTTACCTGTGTTTTCTTGGCAGTGTTCCCAGTGGTTACTTTAATGCCAGATTTCGCACCTGAAACTCTCATAGAAACCGTTCTGAGGCGTTACATGGTTACATGAAGCTCAAACTAGGGAGGGGTGTGTGCAGGCCTAGGTACATCTGCTCCACCCCTGACATTCCCAGTAAGTAAATAAGCAAGCAAGCAAGCAAACAAACAAATATCGAGTGAAGATGTATCTAGTTTCCTCACAATTGAGGGCCCTGATAAAGCAGAGTTCCCCGCCACAGGCATGGAAGGCTTAATAATATTGAGTGGAGAAGTCTGTTGAGACAAGTGGGGCACTTTCCTGCTAAATGTATCTGTCTTAAGCCACCTCCATCCCCACTCCAGCCTACTGCCTTACTTACAAGCCCTCCTCCTTAGTCTAACTGTTCCCTTTGTAGAACTCAGCAGGAGGGAGGTAATAGACAAAAATGTAATTTGTTGGCTCCATATTGGCTCTAGCTCCACCAGCCTTTTGCTCTGGCTTCCCTTATTGTTATTATTATTAGTAGTAGTAATAGAAGTAGTAAAATCTATATATCACTCTTCATCTGAAGATCTCAGGGCGGTTCACAAGATAAAAATACAGGATAGAAGCACAAAACAAATACCACACTTTCCACTCTATAAGATGCACTTTTTCCCTCCTAAAAAGTAAGGGGAAATGTGTGTGCGTCTTATGGAGTGAATGCAGGCTGCACGGCTATCCCGGAAGCCAGAACAGCGAGAGGGATTGCTGTGCAGCGCTCCCTCTTGCTGTTCTAGCTTCTGGCTTAGCTGCACGAAGCCTCTTTAGGGCATGGGGAGCCTTCATCCTGCTACCCTGAGGAGGCTTTGCGCGGCTATCCCAGAAGCCAGAACAGAGAGAGGGGTTGCTACGCAGCACTCCCTCTTGCTGTTCTAGCTTCTGGGATCGCCCCTCAGTCCCTTCCCCCACCTCCCGGAAAAGCCCACAAGAGCCACGCTCCCTTTAAAGAGCCGCGCGGAACATGTGTGCGGCTCTTGGGAGCTTTTCTCCCTCCTTGGGGAAAAGCCTGCAAGCGCCGCACACACACTCCACGTGGCTCGTGAAAGGAAGTGCTGAGCAGAGCCTGGAATGCATACAGGCTCTGCTCAGTGCTCCCTTTAAATAATTTTTTTTTTTTGCATTCCCCCTCTAAGAACTAGGTGCGTCTTATGGTCAGGTGCGTCCTATGGAGCGAAAAATACGGTAGTTAAAAAACCCAAAACCTCTTGTTCCACAAAATCATTTAAAAGGCCATAGAATATTAATCAGCCAAAGGTCTGGTTGAAGAGGAACCATAAATAAATATATGTATTTATATCCCACCTTCCTCCCAAGTTGAAATTCAAGGCAGCTTACAACATTTAAAAACAATACTGTATTAAATGCAAAATAATACATACAAACTAGTTAAAAACAAGCTCAGATATGCAGATGACACAACTTTGATGGCAGAAAGTGAGGAGGAATTAAAAAAGCTCTTAATGAGGGTGAAAGAGGAGAGTGCAAAATATGGTCTGAAGCTCAACATAAAAAAAAACTAAGATCATGGCCACTGGACCCATCATCTCCTGGCAAATAGAAGAGGAAGAAATGGAGGCAGTGAGAGATTTTACTTTCTTGGACTCCATGATCACTGCAGATGGTGACAGCAGTCACAAAATTAAAAGACGCCTGCTTCTTGGGAGAAAAGCGATGACAACCTAGACAGCATCTTAAAAAGCAGAGACATCACCTTGCCGACAAAGGTCCATATAGTTAAAGCTATGGTTTTTCCAGTAGTGATGTATGGAAGTGAGAGCTGGACCATAAAGAAGGCTGATCACTGAAGAATTGATGCTTTTGAATTATGGTGCTAGAGAAGACTCTTGAGAGTCCCATGGACTGCAAGAAGATCAAACCTATCCATTCTTAAGGAAATCAGCCCTGAGTGCTCACTGGAAGGACAGATCGTGAAGCTGAGGCTCCAATACTTTAGCCACCTCATGAAAAGAGAAGACTCCCTGGAAAAGACCCTGATGTTGGGAAAGATTGAGGGCACAAGGAGAAGGGGACATTCAGAGGACGAGATGGTTGGACAGTGTTCTTGAAGCTACCAACATGAGTTTGACCAAACTGCGGGAGGCAGTGGAAGACAGGAGTGCCTGGCGTGCTCTGGTCCATGGGGTCACGAAGAGTTGGACACGACTAAATGACTAAACAACAACAACAAAGTTTAAAACAACAATTAAAATACATCAGAACCCATTTATAACCAGCAGTTAAAATGCAACTGGCCTTGACAGCAGTCCAGTGATCAACACCATCTGCACCTTAGTTTTCAAAGCCTTTTTGAATAGGAAGATTTTAGTGTGACTACAAGAGTTTAAACAAAAAACAACACCAACAGTATTGAGAATATTAATACAAGGAAATTTTCTGTAGAGCATAAAACAAAAAAATTGGCAAAGCAGGGGGACTGGATTTACATGAGGTACATGAATCTAACTGATTAGATTTCCTATTGCTCCAGCCTCTTTTATTGACAGGGGTTTTTTATGGGGGGGGGCTTGTGTGGGTGGGTGGGTGAGTGTGTGTTTTGGAATTTCAGACCTAGTTAGGGCAGGCTGACATTTGAGTTGCACACAGACTGTTTCTTGTTCTGTCTGAACCAATTTACCTGTGCTGCACCTGGCTTCAATCAATTAAAGAAGTGATTATTGGATGTGTTATCCCAAGTTCCACTTCCAAAATGCTGTCAAGGCAAAACATTCTTGTATATATTATTTCTTTGCATCCCTCTCCCTATTTCCACAATCACAGGTGCAGGCAGGGGAACAGCTGTGACTGGGCATGGCGGAGTATAGATATCAAGGGCCTGCAGGGCGCTCAGCCTCCTTAGCCATTAAATGAGCCCAGTTCTGGGGATCAAAAACTCCTGTTGCCAGACGACTGTATGGAAACAAGAGCAGACATGTGGGGAGACTAGCTAAAGGCACGAAAGAGAAAAGTCAAGTCAGCCAGGGATGGGGGTTCTGATGTATTTTAATTGATGGGTTCTGATGTATTTTAATTGTTGTTTTTAACTTTGTTGTTGTTGTTTCTCTTTGTTACCAATTGGCAAAAACAACTTCTTTTAAAAGCATGGATGAAGGTGTTTTAACACGTGATGGTGTCAAAATGCATCACATTTACATTATCACTCCTGGAATGAACCTCGTAACCCCAGTGGCAAAACAGCAACAACACCCACTTCTGTTGCCATTCATAGAAAGTTTCCATCTTCCACTGCACTCATTTGGTGTCTTCTCTTTTAATTAGATGCATACCAATATGAGAAAATGGTATTTCCCTAAAAATGCAATAAATAAAACCTAAAATTTGGAAGAGAAAGGAGCAGTGAATATGTTTCTGTTTTATCCTCTCTCCGACTCTGATCTTAAGTGTTCCACATATACTTTAATACATGGACTTTGTGTACTGGGAACCTTTCCAGATCACCAGAATTGCCTGGGAAAATTCCACTGAGAATTAAAAACCTGGGCCAGCACAGTGGCTTGATACAAAATATTGCTGGCACATCCGACCAGTTTGCTAAGTTGAAGAGGCAGCCATTTGACATGTCAAAATCCCCTTTGGTCCAAGATACAGGGGGAAGGGAGCCATAGTGTGGAACACTCTTCTGGACTTCTGAAAACAAACAGAAGTCATTTATGTGTACATTACTCTGCCACTGGATTTATCTGGGGAAACTATACAAACTAAACTTGTACAAAAAAAGGGGGAAATCAAATGTTGGCCAAGGAAGTTCTAGTCTATTTATATTCAGCAGTTGCCTTTTGGATTTCACATTTCTCCAAATTTTGTGATGCAGTTCTTGGTTTGTTGAAGTGTTAAAATATGCATTTAAGAGTTACATGTTACACCTTTTTTAAAAAAATATGAAGTCTGATATGGAACAAGAACAAGAACAGATTTAGGAATGAACACCTGCTATAGTGACGTGCAGCAAAAATAGGCTTATCTGCCCACCCTGACTGCCAAATGCCACACATGACTGATGGATTCCATTCAGCTTAGTGAAGCATGAGTTATATAAGACTGGTTAGATCAGAAAGACCATATGGGTGGCTGCTTTCCCTTCCCATTCCCATTTATTCTGTTGCAACTGTCTTTAATTTTTAGAAGAAGCTTAATCAGTGGAAACATGACTCTCTTTTCAATGATTGATTGCATACTGTTGTGAGAAAGGTGTGAAGTTAGTTGGAAGGTGGGAGTGTTGGGGAGAAGAGGGAACACATCTCTGCTGCGGAGGTAACCAGGCTGATGTTTCCTTCACACGTCCCATCATAGATAGCTTCTGAGGCCCTCCTTCATGTGCCTCCTCCTTGAGAGGTGTGGCGGGTGGCAACACAAGAACAGGCCTTCTCTGCAGTGGCTCTCCTTCTGTGGAATGTTCTCCGCAGGGATATTCGCCTGGTGCCTTCATCACACACCTTTAGGCGCCAGGCAAAAACGTTCCTTTTTAACCAGGCCTTTGGTTGATCTGTTTGACATCCTATACCCCCTTAAAATGTGGCTCTTTTCCGGCATGTGTGTGTGTGTGTGTTATTGGGCTGTTGTTTTTATTCTGATTATATATATGTTGTGATCTTTTTTGGGAACCGCCCTGAGACCTCTGGGTATAGGGAGGTATATAAACTCGAAGAAGAAGAAGGAGGAGGAGGAGGAGGCCAGATTGGGAATGATGGGGACACACATTCAGATGTGTATCTGAACATTCTGTGCTATTGCAAATAACGCAGCATGGATGAGCCATTAATCCATCTGTCTCAGTATCATCTACACATGTCAAGGAGTGAAGTTGGGACCTCCTGCATGCAAAATAGAGGCTATGTTACTGAGTTACGGCTCTGCACTCAGATGCACACCTGAATGTGAGTGTCTTCCATCTGCATGTACATTTGGATACATAACAGTGCATGCCAAGATTGAGATCACAAAGTCTTCCTATGCAGCACTCAACAAAAAAGGAAACTACCAGCAAAGCAGCAAGCGCCATACAATTGCCTGGGCAATACAAACATGTTCTCTTCTGATGCTGAACTTAGTGTGGACCTCCAATTGGTTAAATAAAACCCATCCTGTGGTTTTATTTAAAGGTACATTTTCCTACCTGGACAAGAAGAAGTCACGTAGAAGCAAATTCTTACCACACTCACCCACGCCGGCTATTGACAATAGAGGTGAGTCGACAGAGAAATTTGATTTTGTTTTCATTTTAATGTGAAACAATTCAATTTGCACTTGAGCAAATCAGGATATGGCTATCCCCAATTTGCTTATTTCCAAATTTTGCAATGTGGTTTTCCAACCAAACAGTCGGTACAGAAATGCCTCTATTAGGGGGAGATGTGCATCAAGATTAAAATACTGCCGCAAATAACATACAAAAGTGCATTCTGTTAGAGAAAATTTGCTTGTGTGTATTCATCAAACCTGCAGACAAAAACATGCATATTAGGAGGGAAATGCTGCAGAAATGTGGAGAACTGAATTTAAGGTTGGAGAACTGAGAAACTTAATGGACAAGTTTGTCCATCTAAAGAATTAAGTCAATGAGAGAGTTACATGACATCATGATTGGGAAGGTATTGCCGTTAATCATCAAATTTTGTACGTGGCATAGAACAAACAGAAATGAGAATAATATGAAAGGCCAAATAAGATAGTATGTGTATGTTTGTAAAGGGTGGCTAGTAGCCTCGCCCCCCCGTCCTCATTTTTTTTGCATTGGAAATCAAACTTCATGAAATTTGGTACAGCACTTATAAATTCAGATTGTTACTGTTGAAAACTGTATGTTTAGGCTGAAGTCCTATACATACTCATCTAGGGGTGAGTCCTCTTAGACTCAATTGGTCTAACTTCGAAGTAAACATGTACAGTGGTATCTCAGGTTAAGTACTTAATTCGTTCCGGAGGTCCGTTCTTAACCTGAAACTGTTCTTAACGTGAAGCACCACTTTAGCTAATGGGGCCTCCTGCTGCCGCCGCGCTGCCGGAGCACGATTTCTGTTCTCATCCTGAAGCAAAGTTCTTAACCTGAAGCACTATTTCTGGGTTAGCGGAGTCTGTAACCTGAAGCGTATGTAACCTGAAGTGTATGTAACCCGAGGTACCACTGTATAGGATTGTGCTATGAATCCAACTAGAAAGCGAAGTGGCCATACTTTATTGTAGAGGAGGGATTCAAATATGGAAATAGTTTGTTAAAACTTTGCCTACAAACCTGAAAATCCAAATTGAGCAAATTCATATGCAGACATTTATAAGAGCGGGGGGAAACCATGTCAATATGGGTACAATTAGTAGGCTGCTTTTTCAGTTTGTCCGTCATATTTTTTTTTAAAAAAAAAAACCCAGCCTGCCCCTTTATAGCATGTCTCTCAAGTCTCTCCTCAGCCCTGTACTAAACTCATTTTATACGAAAGGAGGATTAGGAGACTTCTAGCCTCTTGGAATGCACTTTAGGATATTCCGCTGACAAATTTGTTATGGCCATCTGGCCTCTCGACAGGTGTGATGAGTTTTTTTTTAAAAAAAAGTCTATTCATTGCTCGCTCTGATTTAAAAAAGAAAGCAAGAAAGCAATCGGCTTTGAAATAATAGATTGACAAGTGAATAAAAGCGAATGTTCTTCTAACTTGTTTCATACCGTGAGGAATTCCCCCCTCCCAGTCTTCCTGCAGAGAACGTTTTAAGGTAGAAACAGAAGCAATGGCAGACATCAAGAACACCTGGAGAAATAAATTAGCTGTTTGGAGGGATTTATTCATCTGCAGGCTTAATGCAGCCTCTGAGATTCTGCATCTATTGGCATTTCGAGGTGAAGCTTAAGGGGAGAGGCCAAAAATATCTATGCAAATGATAAGGGTTTTGGGTCTAGAATCCATTAGTTCAAACTTAAACAAATTTACATGGTCCTAAATAACTCCCCGCAAGCTCAGCTTCCAGCACTCAATCAGTCTGATAGGCTTCAAACTTAATCTAATTAACTGAAACACATGTTATGAACCTCATGTCTTCTGGATGCTGCAGGCCCACACCAATGCCACAGGATGAACCCAAAGCTTGGCCTAAAATAGCAGCCCATATCAACAAAAAGTTTTTTATTCTATACCTGGGAACTCTCCGGATTTGGCTATCTTTGTGTGAAAGAGTTTCCCTCAGGGAAAGAGGAGTGGTGATTCACAAGCCTATTTTTAAGGTACTACATAAGGCATAGCTTACTACTGGGTGAATGATGAGTAGAGAATCTTTCCAGGGAACCATCCTCTGCTACTTTACAGTGTGCCCAGATGCTGGTTCATCTTCCAACCCCTTTTGCAAGAACTGTATTAGCTGTTTTCTTGGTCTGCGGAGAAGCAATTAGGCGGGCATTCGACTGACATTTGGCAATTAGATTATCAAAATGTACCAGTGCCTTGGAGGCCCAGCAAAATTCCAAAAATGTAGCCATGGGGGTCTAGTTAGTTCTGGACTATATACTTCGGTTTTATTAGACATTTTCCATAGCAGGATTAAGGTCTTTTTCCTCACACTTTCATAAACCGCCCTGGAATCTTCTGAGGAGGAAGGTTAAGGAATATTTTAAAGAAATAATTCCCAAAATAAATAAACCACCTTGTTGAAATGTCTTTCAGGTGCCAGGAGCCCACGGCACATGATATTATATGAGCATCAGGCACCCTGGGAAAATTATATTTCCCAGGATGCTGTTGCATCATTCCAGGTACCATAAAGAAGAGTTTGGATTTGATATCCCGCCTTTCACTCCCTTTAAGGAGTCTCAAAGCGGCTAACATTCTCCTTTCCCTTCCTCCCCCACAACAAACACTCTGTGAGGTGAGTGGGGCTGAGAGACTTCAAGGAAGTGTGACTGGCCCAAGGTCACCCAGCAGCTGCATGTGGAGGAGCGGAGACGCGAACCTGGTTCCCCAGATTAGGAGTCTACCGCTCTTAACCACTACACCACATTGGCTCTCGCCAGAGAAGGCTCCTTTTTTTCCTGGTGCCATCATTGCCAGAGCAAAGCATTGCAGCAGCCAAGGGTGCGAGAGAGACACCCAGTCCCCTCCATTACCACAGCAGCTGCCAGTGCCAGTTGCAGGGGGCAGCAACTGTAATGATTTTAGAACTCTTTGGTGGGGGGACTTTTTCTGAGCATTCCCCAATATCCATTGTAATTGCTGGACCTATTCTGAACTGAGCCCGGGGAGTTTACATGCATCACTCGGCAGCCCGCCCTCACAATCTGAAGTAAGACAGTCTGAGGTGCTGGACCATGTGATACTGCTGCTTGTGTGGCTAGGCTTTTAAAGGCCCAACGGCGAGCAGTTGTAGTCCTGCAGATGTTTGCCTCAGGTACATACACGCATATTTGTTTAAGAAGGCATACCTGTTCTTCTGAAAAGCATGATCTGAAAAGCCTGAAATAATCAGACTTTGGGAAGCTGCAGGTAAATCAGCATATGCACATAGGAAAATTCAATTTTATGCATAAGTTTTTATGCAGAATGTTTGGAACCAATCAGAAATAGTGGGGTGAGGGGACTGGGCATAGACCACCCTCACTTTTAGCAGCTTCTATAATTTCTGTGGTTTCTGTTCCTACTCAGGAATAGGGGGAAAGTGTTTTGATAGATCATAGGAACCGCTGACCCCTGAGAGTTTATTCCTTTTCTTTCTTACTGTACCATAATTGCCCTGACATTATTGCTCCTGACGTGATTGTTTTAAAACAAACAGAACTGTTTCAACTGGCTTCCTGTCCCAGCTTCTTAACATCTCTCCCCCCTTCTCGTGTGTGTGTGTGTGTGTGTGTGTGTGTGTGTGTGTGTGTGTGTGTTATAAGCACTTCTGCCATAACCAGGCAGGAAACTAAATTGCCCCAAGTTTTTTGCTTTTTTTTGTTGCTGATGAATTTTAGGAGCTGAATTTTTACCATGGTGAATGAGGATTTGACCTGCTGTTACTCTTAGAGCAGGAAAAGTCAAGACTCCTTTTTACAGACTTCAAGCACAACTCAAGGCTTTTCTACACTTGCTTTTTGGAGTCGTATAGGTTCTGTTTGTTTTCAGGTTTGGAGGCATGCTGCCACATGACGTTGCCATTCTTCCACAAGTATTCCAGAATAATGCACTTGGGAAATCACTTTTTCTTCTACCTTAAGGAATCCAACTTTTGTGAAACACCTGAAAAGTACCCTCAGCATAGGGTGTGCAGGCACAAACCCCAGCTGATTGGGGAAATGTCTCCTCTGTTTCTACTGCACATCGTTCCTCAATGCATTTCTTGGAAGACTGTAAAACATTTTTCACAGTACATGTGTGCGTCATGGTTGTAGCTACAAAAGCTGGTTTAGATTTCATATGATGGTGCTCGGATTGTGACTATACCTGCTTAAGGGAAACAATGACAAGGGCAGTTCATCCAGCATCAGGTATATATTTGGCATTCACTTGTCATCTCTGCTGACAGTCTAATACCACTGGCACTTCCAAGATTAGCATCAGAGCCCTCAATATCTTATTTGAATGGTATAGGAAACGCTGCCACTTTGTCACTCAGCTTTACTTTGTGCTGCCCTTTCATCTTCCTTGCAGTTGTACTTTGAAAATTAAACTTAATACCCCTTTCATGATTCATAGAAATAGATTATCTTTGCTGTGGCAATGACTATTAGATGAATTGGTCAATTGAGTCCCAATACCTGAATGAAATCGTGGGATTAAAAAGCACATCCCCTGCCATCTATGCTTATTTATTTTCACTACACCCAGTATCCTTAGGATTGCATCTTTAATTAATCATAATCTTTCACCCACTTACTCTAGCATGCTCTAAATTAACTTAATTTAATCCACTCCAAAAGGAAGGCTAAATTAATAATCTGTAATAGATAGAAGATATAGTTAACAATATATAATGAGCAATATTTAAAGAAAAACTCTTGAAAAATACTTGAAACAGTTCACAGGAAAAGTCAACATCTCACTAAGCTTTTATCTAAATATTTGAAATTCTCTCATGACATTGATATAACTTGCTCTAGTAGGAAGCAAATAAACATCTATGGCTTAGCAAGCCTCACCCCATGAAGGCTACCAATACAGGTATATTGCAATTTACGCACATTTAACTTGTGCGTATTCAGTTTTACGAGCTTGGTGATTTAAATAATAATAATTAAAAAGGGAGCAGGCAAAGGGAAAAGGACTTTGGTAATCCCATCAACCATTGACCCCAATGTGTTAGTAATCACAGCATCCTTTTCTAAATACTCACAGACTGATTGTTGAATTATCTGTTTTTGGACTTTCCCACTATCGAATTCAAGCTCACTAGTTGGTAGTTACCTGGGTCTTCCTTTCCCCCCTTTTTGAAGATGGGGACATTTGCCCACCTTCAGTCTGTAGGGACCTCACCTCTTCTCCAAGATTTCTCCAAGATCATAGACAAAGGCTCTGAAATTACACCTGCAATGTCCTTTAGTACCCTTGGGTGCAGCTCATCAGGCCCTGGAGATTTGAATTCATTTAAAGTAGCTAGGTGTTCCCTTACTGCCTCTCCTCTTGGGCTGCAGCTCCCTTCTTACATCATTTATTCTGTTCTCACCAGGTCCTGTTCTCACAGTGGCCAGCAAGATGCCTACAGGATGCCTGCAAGCAGGACATGAACATAAAACCACTTTCCCCACTTGGAGTCTCATCCTCCATGAGTTTATCTAATCCGCCTTTAAGCCATCCAAGTTGGTGGCCATCACTACATCTCGCAGTCAGTCAGGACCTTGCCCTTTCAGGCCAGATGGAAATAGACCACATCCACTTCTCTGATGTCACTTGTAAGATGTGGGAAGACCCCTTGAGGGAGACTTCTTGGGTTGGGCTCTTCCTTGGCAAAAAAAGGCAAGTCACTGTCAGGCTCTCAGTTCCAGGAGACCTCCTTCCCCTCTAAGGTGAACTCCTGTCTCTATTCCTGTCTCCTTGACAGTCCTCAAGACGCTGCTTAATGTCTTCCAGGGCTCCTACCTGGCTTTCACCTCCTCAGTTATGGCTCTCTTGTTCTTCATTGCTTCCTTAATGGGAACACACCTTTCTCTTGCCTCCCTTTCTCTTCTAATGCTTTCTGCCCATTCCCACATTGATGTGCTGGAACTTCCCTTACCCATCAGACTGACAAATGACAAATATTCTCTCCTACCATTCACTGACATCCTAATGCAGGCATCATCATCTAGGCCAACAAGTTTGTGCAGCAGTAGCTCCCCATCTATGGAATGCTCTCCCCAGGGAAGTTCGCCTGGTGCCTTCATTATACACTTTTAGGTGCCAGGAAAAACCTTCCTTTTTAACGAGGCCTTTGGTTGATCTTATTGACATCCAACACCCTTTTAGAATGTGTTTCTTGTTTGGGGGGGTGTTATTGGGTTATTGTTTTTGGTTTGATTTTATACGTGGTGGTCATGTTTGTGAACTGCCCTGAGACCTCTGGGTATAGGGCTGTGTATAAATTGAATGAATGTGCTCAGGGAAATGGCAGCATGGACACAGACCTTCATAATCACAAACTCCAAAGCAATCAAAATCAGTAGTCTTGCAGTGCTCAGAAATGAGATCTGAACCTAATTCATTTGCACAATATAAAGTAACACTTCTAAAACTCTCTAAACATGACTGAAATGCTAAATGAGTCATGCAAAGTTTTAGACCACCTTGTAGTCACTGCAGTATGTTCCTCAGCCACCAGTGTGGCCTGTTCTCAACCACAACACTGTAATTATATTGCTAGGGTACAAGCAGAATACATGGAGAACAAGCCCCGTTGTTCTTTTTTTCCTATTCTTCATTAAAGGAGCCCAATGTAATCCTGATTGCCACAACAAGGTGAAAATTGTACTTTCTTGGCTAGCTTTATCACTGTGTTGTGAGATGAGAGACAGATTTAGTAATCACAAGATTAAAAATGGCAACAGTGAGGCACCCTGGGCTTTTTTTCTTTTTAGAATTTAGAGGGGGGACCTACCAACTTACAATGTGGATGCTATTACTCTCTCTCTCTCTCTCTCTCTCTCTCTCTCTCTCTCTCACACACACACACACACACACACACACCTATAACAAGTCTAGTTTGGGAAGTAGAAATGTGAAAACATCCTCCCCCATCACAGAGATTGTCTAAGTAATTTTACCAGCATGGGTTTCTTTCCATGCCTTCAAAGATTATGTGTGTAGTAGCCAAAGAGTGGGAGCTTTGAGTTGGGGTGCTCACATTTCAAACCCAACTTCAGCTGCAAGCTCACATGAGGCGACATTAGGAAAGTCACTCTTCTCTCCATCTTGTCCCACCCACCCCTGCATCTGCAATGCAGGGATGTTAGTACAGTGGTACCTCGGGTTACAGACACTCCAGGTTACAGACGCTTCAGGTTACAGACTCCGCTAACCCAGAAATATTACCTCGGGCTAAGAACTTTACCTCAGGATGAGAACAGAAATCGTGCAGCAGCGGCACTGTGGCAGCGGGAGGCCCCATTAGCTAAAGTGGTACCTCAGGTTAAGAACAGTTTCAGGTTAAGAACGGACCTCCAGAACGAATTAAGTTCTTAACCCGCGGTACCACTGTATCAGCCTTCTTTATGATGATGCACATCATTATAAGTATTGTGAAGATCCTTATAACGCAGACAGCCCCATCTACACAATATATTTAAAGCAGTATCATGTGACTTTAAACAGTCCTGGCTTCCAACAAGTACAGTGCAGTGTACTGTCATCCAAAAATAGGAAGAGAACAGTATTTGGGAGACTGTATTCCTCACGTTGATTATGTCTGCTGATGTTGCTTCAGCTTCATTAAGCTGTTCAGTAGCTTCTCCCTTTTGATCTTCAGTTGGTGCACACTTTGGACACTGGATATTGCTGATGGCCTTCAAAGCTAACCTACATCTACCAAAGAAATTAAACAAATATTTGTACAAGATGCAGCAACTATCAGACTTCATGATGCAGCTTTGGAGGCCATTTCCAACATTCCAATTTTTAAAAAACATGGGAGATCCGACCACGATTTCCCATTTAACATATCGTTTTGCCTGTTGATCAACAGACGCTAGTGACATCAGTTGAGGAAGATAGTTAAAGGGTGCTGGTTTGTGTGTGGTGCTGGAGCAGAGGGAGTACTCTTTTTTCCTGACTGCCAAGCACAAATCATGATTTGTATTTGAAAGGAAGGGTGTAGTTCAGTAGCAGAGCATGCAGAAGATCTCAGGTTCTTCTGGGCTGGGATGGACTTCTGTCTGGAGAGTCACTACCAGTCAGTGTGTTCACAAGTGCGGACAGTATCAAACTAGATGGAACAATGGCCTGACCTATAAAGAATACAGACATTTTATGTTCTTCACTGCCTCTCTGAGAATGCTCAGTTACCCAGGGTGTCAAATTCTGAAGGTAAATATGCCACTGTGGTCCACCCTCATTCATTACACAGTCTGATGCCTTTCCCGATCCTCTTGGGCTAGCCAGCTGTCAGACTGGAGACAACCACAGTCTCAGCTGGTCCTAATTTCCATGTTATCCAATGCAGATGTAATATACAAAGTGAAGAAGCAGCCATTAGCACCCTCATGACGCCTAATATAGCTTGGGAATGTCACTGTGGGTATCATTCTGTAATAACTGCCGCACCAGAAGAGACGATGAACCTCCTTGTCTGGTACCCTCGCTCTGATGGTAGCCAACACTAAAGCATCAGACAAAGGAAGAACACCCTCTATGAAAAAATACATTTTTCAGTGCTGTGCTATGAGGGAAAAGGGGGAGTCTTCCTGACTCCAAGTCTTGCTCAATTGTGACTTCAAGTACGAACATGAATAACCATTGTGTGTTTTCTTAATCCTAGCTGAGTAAGTACAGATGTTGTTCTTCCATTAACTGACCATTTCTTCTTTGAACTGTGGCACACATTTATTCACCTCACTTGTATGATGTAGCCTTCAGTTCACCAAATGAACTTCATACCATGGGTGTTTTAAAATGGCCCACCATTTCCCAGGCTTGAATAAAAAATATTTTTTAAAAAAGCTTTAAACATTTATGAAGTGCTTTGGAATACCACTAGCAATTCAGTCATCTGAATTCAGTCATCCCACCATATGAGATTTGAATATATTATTGGCATTGGCTTAACACTGCTCCACCACCTAAAGGTAAAGGGACCCCTGACCATTAGGTCCAGTCGCGGATGACTCTGAGGTTGCGGCGCTCATCTCTCTTTACTGGCCGAGGGAGCCAATGTACAGCTTCCGGGTCATGTGGCCAGCATGACTAAGCCGCTTCTGGCGAACCAGAGCAGCGCACGGAAACGCCGTTTACCTTCCCGCCGGAGCGGTACCTATTTATCTACTTGCACTTTGATGTGCTTTCAAACTCCACCACCTAGAAGAAACCTAAATGACACGACTGTGTTCCCTGTGAAAAGAATTTGGTCTTTTGCAATTGCTTTACAAACTGGCACTCATCCTGAAATATTATTTGTTTTGTCTTTGGGAACAAAGTCTCCTCTGCTACACTGGTGCAATGCCACAGGAGCCAGTCATGTCTAATAAGATAATCCTCCAACCAGTTATTCCAGAGCAACTCATTTAGGCTTCACAGTACTGTTCCAAAGACTGAAGGCTGTAGACCAATGGTCCCCACCCTACCCCAGTCTCCCTCTAAGGAACTCTTTCACCATCAACTCTTCAGCATTGCAAAAAAAAAAAACCATGTTGGAGTACGCTGGATCTCCCACATACATAGTTCATGCTTGACACTGGTATGGCCTGGTTTCTTGGGTCCTGAACTGATTGTGTGACCTAGAATATATCTCACACATTCCCATGGCTGCACGTTGTAGGGGAAGACAGGGGATGGAGAACCAAATGTCTCCTGAAAGCCAGTTCAGACGTTTTGAGTCACAGCTGAATGTGTGAACCTATGCTATTAAAAAGCATTGTGCTGGAGGTGATATAGAAATGTGGAGTTTAGTCTTCGATAGATGGCTCACACACATGCAGGGTCTCTCAGACATCAAGAGAGGCTCGAGCTACTTCCAGGTTTTGAGAGGTCCCCTAGCCACAACACAAACTACACATAATACAAAGGGCACATTCAACACAGTCTAATCTTGTGTCATCATAACCGATACATTTTTATTAATACTTTACCTTTACCTGTTAATACTTAGGAACATTTTAGTATTTTTATTAGGATCTTAAATATTTTAATAGAACAAAGTCTATATCAGTAAACAAACAAAAAATGTCTTTTACCAAATCAGATATCTCAGTTGCTTAAATCTGCAGCTCTAAGCTGAGGCCATGTTTATGAAAATAAGTTGTGAAACTGATTAACCCTTCTTTGCTGTGTGAAGTTTTATACCTGATCCCATTCAAGAGGCATTGTCTGAAAAATAGCTGTTTGGTTTGAAATGGCTTCCACTTGCTGAGAGTGCTCAACACATGCAGTTGGAAATAATCCAAAAAGGGCTGGGGAAATAACTCTAGTGCATAGCACACAGTATAGTACCTTTGTGTGTTTCGTTTCCAATCAATGCACATTCTGTTTGTGAAGAACAAAGCCCTAATAGTGTTAAGTGAAATTTCTTGTTCATTCACACTGTTGGTATGTGATCTCCTGACAACATGTGGGCGTTCTTTTAGCCACAGCCAAACCCCAGAAATTTGATTTTTGTTGCTGTGCGGTCAGATGCAGAAGAAGGTTGATGCCATTTGCAGCCTCTAAGCCATCACGCAGTTAACAAAGGATTTGGGGAGACACAGAAACAAACAAGCAGATAAATGATAGCTTCCTCAAATAGTTTATAGAGATGTGTATAAGCACACCATGTGTGTCTATCGCCTGATTCTCACATTACAGGAACAGGAACATAACACCACTATACTTCTGCCAAACTACTGATTGCACTGGTTTCCTTTAAGTAGATCAGGGTCCTCTCTAATGTCTCTGTACAAGTTTGTGTTTCCATCATACCATTAATAAGTGATTCATGGTTCTCAATGGGCTCCAGCTGTACCAGCTCCCTGTTGTTGGTGACTCTCAGCAAGTCCTTTTCCCTTCCAGCATTATGACTAGTTCTTAAGGGCAGAAGCACATGGGCCAATATAACTGATGGAAGGGAATGTCCTTTCCATCAATTGTTTGGGTTTTTTCTAGGGTTACAGCCAGGCTCATTTACTTCTCCACCAATTTGCACAAGTCACATGACTCCTGGGATAACCCTGGACTTGTCCTCTGAGACTTGAGACTTGGGGAAACTGTGGGTGGCAGAGCCCAGATAGCAAGAAGATCTCATAAACCCTTACTAAGCCAAAACTATATATCCATTAGCACTTAAACCATAAGGAGGTCATCCCCCCATTTCTGTGTTCAAACCACATTTGCATGTTGCTGTGCATGCCAGAGATGTAGGATGTCTTCATCCAGTTTGCATGACCTCTCTGGTTTCCTCACACCTGCAGACCACCCCCAACTCCTGTTCATAAAGCTGTCAGTTGCATATGCACAACGGGCATCTCAAATCATAGAATTGTAAAAAGAAAAAGTAAAGGACCCCTGGATGGCTAAGTACAGTCAAAGGCGACTATGGGGTTGTGGCGCTCATCTCGCTTTCAGGCTGAGGGGGCCAGCGTTTGTCCACAGGCAGCTTTCCAGGCCATGCGGCCAGCATGACTAAACCACTTCTGGTGCAACGGAACACTGTGACAGAAACCAGAGTGCATGGAAATGCCTTTTACCTTCCTGCCACAGCGGTACTTATTTATCTACTTGCACTGGCGTGCTTTTGAACTGCTAGGTTGGCAGAAGCTGGGACAGAGCAATGGGAGCTCACTCCATCGCGGGGATTCAAACTGCCGACCTTCTGATTGGCAAGCCCAAGAGGCTCAGTGGTTTAGACCACAGCGCCACCTGCATCCCCGTAGAAATGTAGAGCTGGAAGGGACCACAAGAGTCATCTAGTCGGCACCTCAGCTTAACTGCAAAGTGAATGTGGGTTACATTTTCAAATCAGGTAGAAGATGGCTTGAGGCAAAAGGAACCAAACAGCAGTATTTTTCACGCAACTACAGAATAGATATGGATGGCTAACATCGTGCATACATAGCATGGTGGGAGCATGCTGGAGGCAGAGTAATGTAAACAGTAAAGTATTCACAGCATCCCCTACAGATATAGACTGAGCTTGCACATAGGAGATGTGTGAGAGAGAAAAAGATTAAGGAAACACAGAAGGCACAGAGCTATCCATTCTATTCATTTAAATAAAATTTCACCCTAAAAATGAAATCTTCATCCTGCACCATACATGCAATTTAAACATAATTGCACATAGATTGCCTTGTGCAATTTATTCTGGTTCTGGTCTTCTGTTCATTGGGGTGGGGGGTGAGCAGCATGCAAAATCCTTGGAAATCCTCCACAAGGCTTATAATCACAGCCTTAGGGGACTGAAAATTATTTTGAAGAGAAAAAGAAAACTAAGATTCTCAGGAGGATATGGAATTTATTTATTTATTTATTTATCTATCTATCTATCTATCTATTGCATAGTACCAGCACGGGACGCGGGTGGCACTCAGTGCCTAGGACTTGCTGATCGTATGGTCGGCGGTTCAAATCCCCACGGCGGGGTGACCTCCCGTCGTTCGGTCCCAGCTCCTGCCCACCTAGCAGTTTGAAAGCACTCTTAAATGCAAGTAGATAAATAGGTACTGCTTTATAGCGGGAAGGTAAACGGTGTTTCCGTGTGCTGCGCTGGCTCGCCAGATGCAGCTTTGTCACGCTGGCCACGTGACCCGTAAGTGTCTCCAGACAGCGCTGGCCCCCGGCCTCTTAAGCGAGATGGGTGCGCAACCCCAGAGTTGGTCACGACTAGCCCGTACGGGCAGGGGTACCTTTACCTTTTTACCAGCACTCACACTTACGCCGTTCCATCACAGAATAATGGGATATGCAAAACCTAGCCCAACAGCAAGTGAATGTTTGGGGTGAGTTATTTTCTTTCTGCCGCTTCGGCTCTTTCTCGTATTGACAAAAATTGCTGCTGTCAGTTGGGTTCAGTACATTTCTTGATTTCAATGCATTTAGTATTGGCTGATGTTTCGTCTGAGTAAACAATCCAAAGTGTTTACACTGGGGAGAGCTTGTTTAAGCAAAGCAGCAGCAGCAACAGCAGCAGCAGTAGCATGAAATGCTGTTTGGATTTCAA
This sequence comes from Podarcis liolepis, assembly GCF_965112155.1. Taxonomy (NCBI): domain Eukaryota; kingdom Metazoa; phylum Chordata; class Lepidosauria; order Squamata; family Lacertidae; genus Podarcis; species Podarcis liolepis. Next base: position 74,948,721 of record NC_139557.1, read on the forward strand.
GCAAACCTTTGTGCATCTAAAAAAGTACGCTTGCTTTTCTACGCCTGATGCAAACAATGAAGGAAACACAGAGGATAAAAGAAAGCATGAGGTTTCAGCCAAAATTCAAATGAAAACCTCTTTTCAGTTCATTTTTAAAAAATAAACATAAAAACAATCTGGAGTTCATTCCCCCACCCCTATAATATTTATTTTATTTACCACATTTCCATATAACCATTCAACAATGTTTCCAGGGCCCTATACAAAGGCACACATGTTCCTGCACTTTTGTAAATTGTATAGGGTTGGGCAAAGACCAAATCAGCTGCAATTAGGTCCCACTGAAATGAGTGGGGAAAGCTCATTTTGACAAGTCCCATTGATTCCAATAGGTAGCAAGTGCCACTAATTAAGCGTTGATCCAACCTGTTGCTGACTAGTCCCTTGTCTCATGTTGCTATAACAGCATCCCCTTTTCTAGCAGTTTTAAAGCTAGTCTGCTAAGAGAAAGAAACTGACATCTCAAGGATACCAAAAAAAAAAAAACCCCTCCACAGATTGTACACCTAATCCCATGGAATTCAGTGGCTGCATCAATAAACAAGGATTGGCTCCAATCAGATCTAGGTAGCCATTTAGGCTACTGTGAATGAAGGTGTCTTCATGGAAAGGTTCAAGAACATAGCAGGAAATTTAGGTTTGCACACTTATAGTGGATTAAAGCACCCTGTCAGCCCAGTGCAACAAATTCATTTTTAAAATAAATAAATAACCAGACGGTTCAGGGTTATTTATAATACCACACCATCAATGGCCAAGGTATTGGACATGAATTCCCTTTCTGGACTAAACCCTTTCAACAAAACCAGGCCCGCCAGTCTGAAAGGGAATGGTCTTGTGCCATGGTTGTTGGTACTGAAAGCAGCCGAGAGTTCCAGGAGAACCAATAGGGACACTCCCCTTGTCCCGCCCCTTTTGGAACCTGCTCCCTGTGGCAAATGATTGATGTCTCTTTGTGGCAAGGCAAACTCTCACTGTAATAAGAAAAAGAAAATAATGAGATAACTTTGCCCACTGAATAAGTACTATGGGAAGGAACCAATTAAAGGATGAAGACATATAATATAAATCTTGGGAACATTAAAGGAGGTCTTTAATTCTGACATGATTCCTCATTATTGAGTCATCTGGAAGTATTTGCTCTGGAGCCTGCGGTACTTTTCTGCAGAGAGGGCACCTGTTCTTTGTTTCAGGTACAGAGGGAGTTTTGGATTGCAAATACCTGCCAGGAAGCAGGTGGGTGGACGGTCCTCCCTTTGGATCAGGGACTAAGATGGATGAGATTTGGCTATTACCACTCCTGAAATTCTCAGTGATTCCATGACTTTGCCAGATGTGTTGTGATGTTTGCATCATTTATATATGATTGTTCTACTGCATTACGACTGAAGAATTGATAGAAAACAATACACTCATGGCATTTTATGGAGGAATGGTGCTCAAGAACCATTATTTAGTCATCCACGGTGGTTTTATAACCCTCAATAAATCAGCACGACCAAAGGAGAAGATGTTCTTTCCAAACTGTACTTTCTACTATGGCCTGGTTCTCATTACTGCAATATGTATCCAGTTTTATTTGCTTTTATTATGAGCATCCTAACATGTGTACATTATGTGGAGAAACAATTGATAGTGTTACAGAATGCTGAGTTTTATAGCTAATGCTTCAAAACATGAGGGCCTTGTGCAGGAAATGCTTTGCTGATTGCATAGCCCATTGGTATATTGCCTATGCTGAGTCACAGTTTTTCTGCATCTGCTTAACATAGCCCTTCTGAGCACACAGAGGCATATGCCAGGAAAAAAATTGGATTGCTTTAATGAAAGCATAAATATGGCGCTCTTCTGAAGTTGGAACAAGATGCTATGGTACACAAAGGGTTGCCATATTTCAAAAAGTAAAAACTAGGACCCCCAAAAAGTTGTTGTTGCTTTTTATTTTTTAGGGAAGACCCCAAAATTGTTGAACATTATTCAGGCAAACCCCAAAGTTGTTGAGCTTCTTCTTTTTTTACAAAAATGCACTGCCTTTCAGAAATATCCCCCAGACGTCAATTCTGCCTTTGAAATCCCGGTAATGACTGGATGTATGGCATCCCTTGGTACACAAGCAGCGGCCACCAAAAATAAGAGCCATGTTTCTCATTCCCCGCTTCCTCTCAGATGTCCACTACAACTTACCCAAATCCTGACATACTGTCAGCATGGTCTGCATTTCCCTACCCTCTTAGTCATTGCATGTGTTCAGGTTTTTAGATTTTTGTGGAAAAACATGTGCTTTGCATAGCCTTGCCAAGGAATATAGGTGCAGGAGGTATTCTCACATACCGTAATTGTCCATAGGATTGCAGCCATACAATGTAATACTGCACGTCTCTACTCAGAAAAAAATTCCATTTTAGATGAACCTTGGTTTCACGTAAGTGTGTGTAGGGTTGCAGCCTGAAAGTAGGCCTCTCTTCTGCACAATATTTTTTTTGTATGAATTTTGTTCCTTCACAGAACAGATGACATAAAATGGGCCTAGAGGGGAAAAAAGAATAACAACCTCTTTATTTGGACTCAAAATTATTCCCCAGAGCTGAACTTTTTATTAAATAAATAGATAAATAGATAAATAAATATAAACAAACAATAGCTCTGCTGGTTCGCTTACTGGAACTAAGACGCTGGTAAATTCCCAGAGAGAAAAACTTGGTAGATTCAGGTAACTGTAGAAACAGATGCCAAGTACAAGTCTGTGTGGCTTAAAAAAAACACCCACCCTAAAAACTGGTTGACCCAAATAAACAATTACGAATCAGAGCTTCATTTATATTGTTTTCTCTGGCACCAGCAACACTGGCCAAATGTTAAAGATCAGCATTCATTCCCTCATTCTTCAAACCACCTAAAGAATGGGAGCACCCTGGAATGAGAAGATGTGGGCCTTGCTTCTGTTCCTGCGCCTCAGGACAACACTCAGCGCTGTAGACCTTCCATCAGCATTTGATTTCTCTGGCACTGATGCAATTTTGAATGTGAATGGAACTCACATGGCAGATGGTACATAAATGCTTGTGGGACTGTTGGGTAGTCCTGGTTCCTGGAAGGCTCTAGACTCCTGGAGGCAATGGCAGTTCTCCTGTGATAACTGAAAATCACAAAATAAATGTTGGGCTTTTTATTTTTTTAAAGCCAGTTGGCAAACGTAACTCTGCCCTCCACCCCAAGTCATTTTGGAAGCTCCTTTGCACCTGTACTGCAGTGGTATTTCTAAAACCCAAGTGAAGACTCTCTTATTTATATGTTTTAAAACAAATATTTCTTCAGAAAGCACTTTCTATTTGGATGTATGGATGGCCAGACCTCAAAAAAATGAGTTAAGTGTTTTTTCTAAAAACAAGCCAAATATTTTCAATGCAACTGTTTTTTTTTATTATTTGTTTAGTGAGAACACACTGGCCTTGTAGAAAATGTATATAGACATTAATAATTTTCATAGATTTTATAGGAAAATATTTGTACTGTGGTTTTCTAATATAACAACATTAAGTATGTAAATAATTGCACATGATTTTTTTTACAAGAAATCTTAAACGTTGTAAACTCCTATTTCTGAAAATATTGCAATTTATAACAGATTAAAAGCTTACCCAGCCAGAATGATCACCATGCTGTAGAAGCCCCATATACTCTTATGCTGCAGCTGTTTGTCATGACCCAAGATACCTACAGTGAGTTCGGCATCAACTTGTAGGGAGAGGGTCCAGCTGAGAAAACAGCACCCCAGACAGAAGCACCAGAAGCAGAGATCCCCAAACCTGAGACCTTTGAGCCAGGACTCCCAAAGTGGAACTGAACCCAAGGGCCTTATGTGCCAAACCTGCTCACCACCTTAGGCGGAGTACTCAGCAACCAAGAATGGAGAAATGACAAGAGTGCCAGACTCTAGACCAGTATTCCCAAGCTTGGGTCTCCGGCTCTTTTTGGACTGTAACTTCCATCATCCCTGACCACTGGTCCTGCTTTCTAGGGATGATGGGAGTTGCAGTCCAAAAACAGCTAGAGACCCAAGTTTGGGAAAGGTAAAAGGTAAAGGACCCCTGGACGGTTAAGTCCAGTCAAAGGCGACTATGTGGTTGTGGTGCTCATCTCGCTTTCAGGGAGCCAGTGTTTGTCCACAGACAGCTTTCCGGGTCATGTGGCCAGCATGACTAAACCACTTCTGGTGCAATGGAACACTGTGATGGAAACCAGAGTGCACGGAAATTCCCACCACAGCGGTATCTATTTATCTACTTGCACAGGCATGCTTTTGAACTGCTAGCTTGGCAGGAGCTGGGACAGAGCAATGGGAGCTCACTCTGTCATGGGGATTTGAACTGCTGACCTTCCGATCAGCAAGCCCAAGAGGCTCAGTGGATTAGACCACAGTGCCACCTACTGCTCTAGACCAGGCATAGACAAACTCCGGCCCTCCAGATGTTTGGGACTACAGTTCCCATCATCCCTAGCTAACAGGACCAGTGGTCAGGAATGATGGGAATTGTAGTCCCAAACACCTGGAGGCCCGCAGTTTGCCTATGCCTTCTCTAGACCAAAGGGCTGGCCGTTTAAGAATCTCCATGCAATGGGACAGGGCCTGGAAGAACTAGTCATGCTCAGAACTCTGTGAGGAAATGTTTTCAATCAGAGGGCCACATTCCCTCATTTGGGGGATGCATGCTAGTGGTGGGGAAAACTGGGTCAAAATTGGATAGAGTAACTGGTGTACAAAGAAGGATGCATTCAAGCCACACCAAAGCTATGGGTCTGCGCGTGCGCGTGCACATGCACACACACACACACACACACACACACACACACCCTTCCCTCTAAGGAAGCAAGAAGCCTTATCTTTGTTCAAGGACACATTTCAGCCAGGCCAAAGGACTCAAAGGGAGCATGAAGCAGGGCATTAAGGGGTGTGGTCTAGGGAGAGTTTTGAGAGCCAGCTGAAGAGGCCTGGAGGACTACATTCAACCAAGACTAGGGTTCCCCACTCCTTCTGGAAGGGATCAACTAGCCCTCAGGACTTGTCAGAACGTCATCTTTTTCCCTGGGACCTGTCCAGGGTTCTGAAGGATTATCTCTGACTCCTCTTGCCTCCTTATCCTGTCTCTTGACCTTTAAGTGAGTGGCAGCCCAGACTGTCAGATCCCTGCTTGATCCAGATCACGGCTTAACATACTTCTCTTGATTCCTGTGAAGTGACAGGACAGGACACAGTGACTACCAAACTAACTCAATGTAGTTTTCCTTGTGTGGAGCAAAATTTTCCATTCATCAGGTGCGTGGTCATGGAACTCCTCTGAATGATGGAGATAAGCCTACAGCTTTCAGCTGCCATGTGAATCATATAATGTGCTATGTCATCTGGTAGCTATCATATTTATCTATCTCATTTGACTTGCTAGTCACGTGATGTGTACAAAAAATGGAAAAGGGGGGAAACCACCAAGGAGGAATTCAAACAAATAGCCAGCACATGTAGACACAAAGTCAGAAAAGCTAAAGCACAGAATGAACACAGGCTTGCTAGAGAGGTTAAAAGCAACAAAAAAGGCTTTTATGGGTATGTCCGTAGCAAAAGGAAGAACAAAGAAACAGTGGGGTCACTCAGAGGAGAAGATGGTGAAATGCAAACAGGGGACACAGAAAGGGCTGAACTCCTCAATGCCTTCTTTGCCTCAGTCTTCTCCAATAAAGAAAACAATGCCCGACCTGAAGAATTTGGAGCAAATGATTCAGCAGAGGAAACACAGCCCAGAATAACTAAGGAGATAGTACAAGAATACTTGGCTAGTTTAGATGCATTCAAGTCTCCAGGGCCAGATGAACTGCATCCAAGAGTATTAAAAGAACTGGCAGATGTGATCTCAGAACCACTGGCAGTCATCTTTGAGAATTCCTGGAGAACAGGCGAAGTCCCGGCAGACTGGAGGAGGGCAAATGTTGTCCCTATTTTCAAAAAGAGGAAAAGAGAGGACACAAATAATTATCACCCAGTCAGTCTGACATCAATACCAGGGAAGATTCTGGAGCAGATCATTAAGCAAACAGTCTGTGAGCACCTAGAAAGGAATGCTGTGATCACCAATAGTCAGCATGGATTTCTGAAAAATAAGTCATGTCAGACTAACCTGATCTCGTTTTTTGACAGAATTACAAGCCTGGTAGATGAAGGGAACGCAGTGGATGTAGCCTACCTTGATTTCAGCAAGGCATTCGACAAGGTACCCCATGATATTCTTGTAAAGAAGCTGGTAAAATGCGGTCTTGACTATGTTATCACTCAGTGGATTTCTAACTGGCTGACAGACCGAACCCAAAGGCTGCTCATCAATGGTTCCTCTTCATCCTGGAGAAGAGTGACTAGTGGGGTGCCACAGGGTTCTGTCTTGGGCCCGGTCTTATTCAACATCTTTATCAATGACTTGGATGATGGACTCAAGGGCATCCTGATCAAATTTGCAGATGACACCAAACTGGGAGGGGTGGCTAACAACCCAGAGGACAGGATCACACTTCAAAACGACCTTGACAGATTAGAGAACTGGGCCAAAACAAACAAGATGAACTTTAACAGGGAGAAATGTAAAGTATTGCACTTGGGCAAAAAAAAATGAGAGGCACAAATACAAGATGGGTGACACCTGGCTTGAGAGCAGTACATGTGAAAAGGATCCAGGAGTCTTGGTTGACCACAAACTTGACATGAGCCAACAGTGTGACGCGGCAGCTAAAAAGCCAATGCAATTCTGGGCTGCATCAATAGGAGTATAGCATCTAGATCAAGGGAAGTAATAGTGCCACTGTATTCTGCTCAGGTCAGACCTCACCTGGAGTACTCTGTCCAGTTCTGGGCACCACAGTTCAAGAAGGACACTGACAAACTGGAACGTGTCCAGAGGAGGGCAACCAAAATGGTCAAAGGCCTGAAAACGATGCCTTATGAGGAAAGGCTAAGGGAGCTGGGCATGTTTAGCCTGGAGAAGAGGAGGTTAAGGGGTGATATGATAGCCATGTTCAAATATATAAAAGGATGTCATATAGAGGAGGGAGAAAGGTTGTTTTCTGCTGCTCCAGAGAAGTGGACACGGAGCAGTGGATCCAAACTACAAGAAAGAAGGTTCCACCTAAACATTAGGAAGAACTTCCTGACAGTAAGAGCTGTTTGACAGTGGAATTTGCTGCCAAGGAGTGTGGTGGAGTCTCCTTTTTTGGAGGTCTTTAAGCAGAGGCTTGACAACCATATGTCAGGAGTGCTCTGATGGTGTTTCCTGCTTGGCAGGGGGTTGAACTCGATGGCCCATGTGGTCTATTCCAACTCTATGATTCTATGTGTCACACAAGGTTTCTGAGGGAGCAAAAACATATATATAGCACTGTGGGATGCATACCCTCCACTTCCACAGCTCTTCGAAGTAGCATTTCAGTCCTTAGGGAGATATGAACCCTAAGGACAAATGTTGGGAAAGAGCTGAGATCTTTGGATGAAGGGCAGTATACAATTTTAATCAAATAATAAAAAATAAATAACAATGCTGGGAGGAACACGGTCATACAAACATTGTTTACTTATTTTATTGCATAAAATTTATACAGCACTTAATTGTCAAAAAACAAACCGCAAAGTGGTCAAACCTGAAAGCATGCCAGAGATCCATGAAGGAGAGTTAACTGACCCTTCCTGCCATCAGCTTCACCTGGAATAAACCCTGAGCCACAACACAGCTTCTGGTCTGCAAGAATGAAGCTTTGGGTGAACACCTTAAACTTTCACAATACAGGGGGGGGGCAGTTTCCACATCTTTTCTAGGATACTTCATTGATACTTCATTGTTAGCAGGATTCTGATAGTTTTGGTCTTGTCCAACTCCAAGATCTTAGAATAGTCTAAGATTTACTTATTATTTTCCCAAGAGATGTTGCTCTTTTATGCACGGCCTGCCTAACAAGCTAAAGAACCACCAAGACCAGTACAAAACATTTTTCTGCTTAAGGTGCAGTACAAGATCAGGGGTAGGCAACCTAAGGCCCACGGGCCACAAGCGGCCCAGAGGGGTAATTTAACCGGCCCATGAGCCACCCCTGAACCAAACTGCCTGCTCGGCGTGGGGGACTCGCTTCCGCAGTGCCGGAAATCGTGGTGCCGGAAATCACATCTGTGCATGCTCAGGTGCCAAAAATCGTGTCTGCGCAGACACAGACGCAGGAAATTGTGGCTGTGCACACTCATGCACGTGCGTGATCCAGCCCACAGAGGGATCTCCGCTGGAGTGAACCAGCCCAGGTGAGGTAAACCTTGCCAACCCCTGCACAAGATGATGCTCCCCCACCCCAGTTTCAAGTACAAAAGCCCGTTGAATTTTATTTTAACTCTAGCAGTGAGGTGGCATCCTCCACTGTACTTGGGGTTACATGGCTAGCTTAGGGAGTGTGGAACTGCGTGGTATGCACATCTCTGCCTCCACTAGCACCCCGTCACTCAGTTACTGACACCCAATGATAGGACTGGCCCTGAGAACCACAGTGCAAGGGCATTCTGGGAAAGCATAGTTTTGTGGAATAGAGCTAAACCTTGACAAACCTACGTACATACTGTCAGGAAATACTGCATGGCAGAGTCTGGGTATGGGGCCTAAGGAGCTTTTGCCATAGTTTCTATGATGCCCTTCAGGCCCTCCAGTTTCCATGACAATTTAGGAATCACACTGAACCTCGCTCCTCGCCCCACAACTTTGACAGTATTTCCATCTGTTTTCTGGTGATGGCATGCCAGAGCAGAAGCCTCTCTTCAGGAATGAATTAGGTATAGCTTCAAACAATAGGGAAGTGTGTGTACACAACGAAGTAGCCTCAGATTTCTGGTTTGAACCCTGACATCTTCCAGACCTGTTCTGATAATACTTTGCCAAAAACATATAATATATAGAATAAAGCCACAATGCTTGAAAGTTGGAGAAATAAATGCTGTATCTAGGCTGATTTTCCCACCATATATGTGCATGGCTGCAGTGGTTAAGACAATGATCAGATAAATATAGTCCTTTTAAAAGACAAAGCAATGATAGAAACTGTTGCTACTGCTAATTTTTATTGCCAGATTCCTCAGTCTACTCTGGAGTTTGAGCTGAGGGAAGTGAATTTATTTCACACTCAGTATGTTTCTATGAGCAAAAACAAGCTGTTCTGCTCATCCCTCATTATTGGCCATAAATATATATATATCAACAAATATGATCCAAAGAAGCATCTATCTGACAGCTTAGTGAACCCACTGAAACAAAGACATACTACAGGTTCCACTGCCATCGCACACACATAAATTTACAAACCACAAAATACCAGTCAGAGTTCAGGAAGCTGTCATCATTCTAATACAAATGCTCTAACATATGATCTGTGAGAAAACGGTTATGTCTCTCCAGAGGATCGGCATGTGTTGCAATAAATAACCCAGTTTTATCCAAGCAGCATCACAGCACACACTTGATTTGGCGCTAGATCAAGAACGCACATTCCCTCAGCAGCCCCCCATCCCACATTCTTGACTGCTTTCCCAAGTTAGATTCAATAATGCACTATGCTTAGCAGGGCCCAAAGCAGTTTTTCTCCAGCAAACAGCAATGCATACAGGTAAGAACTTTTCTGCACAAAATACAAACTAAGATCTAGTTCTCAATGAGAACTAGGCTGGACTCTACTGCTTCTCACTGGGCTGTACTGCTTGAGAGTGTAGGTTGGGTCTCACATGAACAGATGCTCTTCCATTAACAACAAAACAAAACACTGCCCCAAGGTGTAACAGGGTCCCCTTCAGGAACACCCTCAGACAGAAGCCTCTGAGCACATGGATAGAGAAGGTAACCTCTAAGTGTTTGCACAGGGGCTCCTTTCCAGAGTTGCACCCTGTGCTGGGTGCAAAAGATCCCCTTCAGAGGGGACCCTCTGGCTCCAAGGGTCATCTGTAGGGAGAGGGCTTTTACACCCTGTTTCAGCATCAGTTTTTGCAGGTATTGTCTCAGAAAGCAGCCTACTAGAAACCAGATAATTTTAGTGATCATTGGTACAGAGGCTGTTTTCTATTGCTGTACCTGAGGGGGGGGGGGGACTGTAGCAGAAGCCACCCCCAGAGATTCTTGGACTGATACAGACCCCTGAGGAGGGAGAGAGGGTGCTATTCAACCACAGTTTCCCCATGTGTAGAGATAAAGCAAAAGTCTTCTCCAGCTCAGATTTTAACCTATCCAGGGGCTTCTAATACTCTTGTCTCCTCTGTGATGAACATTACCAAGTCTCTGAAACATTTTTCCATGCCTGATCCTGGCAATCTCTATCCCATGCATTGCGATATGAGCCCAGGCCCAATATTTGAGCGGTCTTACCGAGTCATATATTTTGATGAGGCACAGTGAGCTGTGGGAGTTCGCAGTTTATTCTCCCTTCCACCCTCCACCCCCCGTTCAAATCCCTCCATCCTTAGTCAGAAGCCCAGATGCAGATGAGAACTTGGCCTTGGAGGCTTTGCTGTCTACTTTTCCCAACATTTCACCCTAAAGCAGCATGTCCAGTTCTTCTCTTTAACATTTTGGACAGACTTCTACACGTTGAGTGGGCGTTTACAGGCAGTTAACCACGGTTAACTCACCTGAGTGCTATAACCATTAATGTGGTTCCCAGAACTATGCATAAAAAGCTGGCAAATTTTTCTAGTGTCCATTACTATTGTATTGCACATTACTGAATTTCACCAGCTACTTCTACAATAATTGTTTGCAAAACCAAACAACTGCAAGGGAACGAAATGCCGCCAAATGCAGTCACCCTCTGAAATAAAATGAGACTGTTCACCTACCAACCACCATATAGAGAGAAACTGCCTTCTGACAGATTAAATTAATTAATCTAGCCCAGTATTGACTAGTTTCACTGGCAACAGTTCTCCAGGATCTAGGCAGAAAGAGGTATTTCCCAACACTGGCCACCTGATCCCTTTTAACTGGCGGTGCCAGAGATTCAACCTGGGACTTTTGACATGCAAAGCATGAGCCCAGGTGCCACAAGCAAAGAACAAATACAGAAAGTGGTGGCTCCACCTCTCCTTAGCCCTTCCCTGAGAACAACTAGCAAAACAAAATTCCTCATGCACTCTGTTTCTCCACTTACTTTGCTTTTTTGTAGGGGCAGGGAAAGTCAAGCCATGGTTGGGTCACATGCTCCTCATTTTTTGTTTTACTAGGATGGTGAGTCCTGGGCGGTTGCATTTTCCATGGCAGCCACATGTTTCCCATAATGTCCAGCACCAGCCTTATGCAAGCAAACAGGCATGTTTGTGTGTTGCTGTTGTTTCTAGAGACCGCACTTGTTTCCTAATCGTGTTGGCTTCCCCTTACCTCCCACGAATTTGTGGGTAGGTTGGGTCATGCTGACCCATCCAAATTAAGGAGCTTCTAGTCTACACCAAGCTAGGCTCTTTTGCACACAGTGGGCCCCCTTCTTTCTTTCTTTCTTTCTTTCTTTCTTTCTTTCTTTCTTTCTTTCCCTAAACCCCATGCCAAGGGGGCCCCTTTCACAAGCATCAGGTAGTTGTCATGATCTGGAACACGGGTGGTGCTGTGGTCTAAATCACTGAGCCTCTTGGGCTTGCCGTTCAGAAGGCTGGCGGTTCAAATCTTTGCAACGGGGTGAGCTCCCATTGCTCTGTCCCAGCTCCTGCCAACCTACAGTTTGAAAGCATGCCAGTGCACACTTGTGCTCCAGGGAGGTCACTTTGGTGCTGCTAACACAGCAAAAACATGGGAAGGAGCAGTTATGAGTTACCAGTCTCTGCAGCCCCAGCAAGTGCTGTGATTCTTCAGTAGTTTGATTTCACCTCCATAGCTGCACTCCATTGTCGAGAGAGAGAGAGAGAGAGAGAGAGAGAGAGAGAGAGAGAGATGGATGGCAACCATTCTTTTTAAAAAGCTATGAATGTATTCAAGCATTAAAAACAAGCCAACATACATTTTAATCCAAATACAGATAAAAATCAGTAGTTTTAAAACAATTATATGTAATAAAATTAGATTTTAAGAATCACATGTTGGGGTTATATGTAAAAATTACTTGTTTGAGATAATAACCCATTTAATGCAGGAAACTTCCCTTGATCGTTTTATTTATTTAGCAACATGTATATACTTTTGTGGTGGTGACAACCCTAAAGTGATTTACATAGAACAATCTAAAATATCCTTTTAAAAAATATTAGTGAATGTAATGTTAAAAACAAGTCAATATAACTTTTTATCCAAATACAAATAAAAATAAGCAGTTTCAAAACTATAACCTATAGTAAAACTACATGTTGAAAATTGCATGTTAAAATCACATGTCTGGAAAGGCTTGACAAAACAAAAAAGTTTTTAGCAGGGACTGAAAACAATAGAGTGAAGGTGCCGACCTAATATTAATGAGGAGGGATTCCCAAATTGCTAGTTCTGGATACAATAGAGACTGTATACATGGAAATGCAATTTGTAGGTGTCATAATCTCTAGGCAATGTCAGATCACAGTCACATGGAGTTTTCGGAGCAGCATTTATAACTTCAGGAGATTTGTATTTCAGAAATCAACAAGACGGAAACCTGCTTCTAACATTTACATTGTAGCTATGCTTGTAAAACTGGTGCAAAGTCCCAGCAAGACTTTACTAGGCTGATAATGCCACAATTTCTCACCTTGGGGTGGTGGAACATACAGAATTGAACTGGTGATGAACTAAGGCTTTTGGAGAACAAACTTGCACTTTTAAGAACTTCTGGGCTGATTTCAAGCTGAGCTGAAACCTCTCCGAACGTCAGACCCAATTTATGATTAGGCTACCTGGAAAACTAGCACCACTCCTCCACATTGCCCCCATTGCCCCCTTCTGTTTCTCATGGAAAGTAGACTTCAGTAGGTCACAGCATCACTGTGAGCCTCTTCCTGATATTTACTGGGAGTCCCAGGAAACTATTGTTTCAAGAAATTGTGGTACCCACTGTGCTGCTGACTAAGGAAGGCAGTCGCTACTACTGATGCCACATACATTTTGGGGGAAAGGATGGGACAATGTGGGGGGGGGGAGACCCACAGGCTTCATGGTGTTTCCCTGTTGGGGCTGGGCTTGCAGTGGGGGTGTAGTAGGGAGCACATGGCCTCCAAACAACTCTCTATGTTCCAACTGGGATTATTACCAGACCTGGAGCTCGGATCTTAAAATAGAGCTTTGATTTGAATTAAACCAAAATTCATTCATTTTAAATGCAACTATTCTGAAGTCTTACTATCAATTCACACATTATCTTTCAAGGGAATATAATCACCAGATGTGGTTTTAATAATAGAGAATTTAAAAGAATAAAAGCTTTACTGAGTTAAAATAAACTTCTTCATAAACAACATGGTTCCAAACAGTTTGACTGAGATTACATACTGACTCTGCTTACAACCGAAGCAGACAGACTCTCACTGAAATCTTACAGAGAACACAAAGTGAAACTGGCTGCTCAGTCACATGTCAGAGTGACTCAACAGTTAGCAGTTAGGCCTGAATAACTTTAGTAGGTCCAAATGATTGTCCAGTCCCAGCACTTCCCAGCCTGCTTGGCTGCTTCTGCTCTCATGTGTCTTTGTCACATGACAGGTTTTGCCACCTCAGGTTTATTCACTGCAGGCACATTCATTCAGAGTGAGCCCACTGAAGTCTAAGCCTGCCTTTGTCATTGGCGTGGTTCTCGCATCACAGTAAGCCAGAGTATGGCTTCCCATGAGTGTGCTCTCACACACTTTGCTCTTCCTGTGGCTTTTTAAGTCTGTGCAGGATGGCAGCTGAGCTGAAGTTTGGCTTAGTGCATTGTCCAAACCTACGCCCATTGTGCAGGTCTATCATCATAGACTCTTAGAGCTGGAAGGGACCCAAGTGTCATCTAGGCCCCTGCAATGCATCCTTAACCACAACCTGTAACCACAGGCCAAATTTTGGCTACAGATCATGGAAGAGCAACCTTAAGCATGACCCCATGTTTGGATGACATGCTAAGTCAACTTTTTTCTGAGCTACCGTGCAGACAGAAAAAGTCCAGGGAGGAGCAAAGAGTTTCTCCATGGGAAACAGGACTTCAGCTTAGTGTAATGTGTAAACACAGCCACTCTCAATACTTATTCTTGCCACATGAGCATGTAGCATACAGCTGAGCAACATACATACATATGCATGTCGAATTCTTATGCTAAAAACATTTCAGGATGACTTTACCATATCCACAAGTGTGAAACAGGCCAAAGGACTGAATCATAAAGCTGTCTCAGGTGAGCAAGTGAAAATAGATTTCTTGCAAGGTGATGCAAAATTCTGTCTTCCAGATCTGACAAAGTGGGGGGAAATCCAATTTCCACGGAGGAGCTCTGCTTAATCCATTTGTCTAATCAAAGATGTTTTGCAAGGACCGGAAACTTTGCCACTCCGGGAGCACAACCTGTTTGGCAGAAAGGAGAGACAGCAATGGAAGCAAATCATCATCAGGAATGATGGCTGTGCTTAACGGTTGTTCTTAAAGTGCATAACAGATGCACAGTTAATCCTTCAGTGAAGGGTTAACCTGCTGGCCTGTTTCTAAGCCTTGAGAAATGATTCAACCGGGAGTTTCCTCACTCATCATTCAGACTGACAACTTACCCTAATGAGTTCATATTAAAAGTCCAGCCAGAATCTCTAACGGATCTCTCCCCTCACTGTACCACTATTGGTTTTCCTCCCCCCTTTTCAGTTTACAGTGCTTCAGAAGGTTTTAAATATATACTGAATATATTTTTAAGAGCATATTTTTACAAAAGTAGTTTACAAAGCTATTTGTGTGGTTCTTCAGATCAAGGCGCTTTTGTAAATCAAAAAATCATAGCTGCAAAATCTTGAGGAGCCAACACAATCTCTCCCTTACGGCAGTCAGTCCAAGGCAATGCTGTGTCAAAATAAGGGAATGTGAAAACTGAATAAGATCCTGGAAATAGAGGCAGCGTTAAGCAAGCCTCACCTTCCATTCTGTTCCCAGCTACTATGAATCTCCTGCTTAAACTCCTGGGGAGGGGCAGACTCCATGTAAGATTAAGCATTTTAGTGTTTGGCTTATGGGCCTTTCAAGGGCGTTTTCTTCAGACAGTAATGCCCATTATTTCAAGATGTGATGAGTCAGCCTTGCTTCATTTGGGGCCCCTCCTACTTATTTCCCCTGCTCTATAAATAATTACTGTATTTTTCCGTGTACAGTGGTACCTCTGGTTACGTACTTAATTTGTTCCGGAGGTCCGTTCTTAACCTGAAACTGTTCTTAACCTGAGGTACCACTTTAGCTAATGGGGCTTCCCGTTGCCGCTGCCGTGCAGTTTCTGTTCTCATCCTGAGGTAAAGTTCTTAACCTGAGGTACTACTTCCGGGTTAGCTGATTCTGTAACCCATGCGCAGCAGCATGGGGGAAGGTGCCCTCCGGCCAACTGGCCAGCTGGCTGGAGCGCAACTTCCTTCAATGCTGCTGTGCAAGGGAAACACTCACTACCTGCATGCGGGAAATGATCTAGGGAGTGTTTCCTGCTTACAGCTGTGTGGGGGTAGAGGTTCAACAACTTTGGGCCATCTCCCCTCATTTTCTTAAAATTGAGTCCCCCAAAATAAGGGGGGTCTTATATGGGGGGGGGGCGTCTAACAGACGGAAAAGTATGGTACATTTGTTGTTAAATATCCTTACATGTTGTTTGTTTGTTTTTTTATTAATCATTTTAATATTACTTCTAAACTGCTGAGAGGTTTTACTACAACCAAGCAATATAGAAAGGTTGCTAAACAAATAGTTCAATTTAATAATTTCTGCTGAGGGGCTTCTATACCCCTGTCCCAAAGTCCTGCCCTGATGGTACCGTTGCAAGATTGTGATTGCATGATGCTTTCAGCTAAGGTTGCCATTTCAGTGATTTCAGGGTTAAGTTGCTCATCAAGGTTTAATGACCCACTCTTAAATATAGTCAAGATGCAACTGCATGAAACCCCATTAAATGTTCAGAACCATTTTTGTGGTTACTTTTTTGTGCCTCTTAATAAGTATAACAGTGTTATCAGCACAGCACAATCACACACACACACTTTTATATGCAAAGAGATGTTTTCCTTTGGAATGCATGCATAGCGCAAAGCCTGCATTTCATTGTAGACAACAATAGCCGCTCAACATGAGTTGGCAAGAAGAAGCAATGGAATATATTAAATATATTTTCCTGACCAAAGAAAAATGAAACGTTTGGGAAAGTGGGTTTTTAGAATATTGCTTGAGACTGAAAATTTGCCATTTTCAAGTGATTGCACTAGCCGAAAAGAACAGCAGGCCAATATAAATGCCATAGTGGATGAAAAAGATTGCACAGAATCACTGGAGCTCCTAGCAAGAAAACTTGTTTTTTTCTGGCGGGGGAGGGGGGAATTGATGGCAAGGTAGGCTTTCTATTCTCCCACTTTTAATCTACATCGTACCATAAATCTTACAGCATATTGACAACCAAATGTTTTCTGACCTATGCCAAACAGAGCCATATAAATTATTAACTCCTTTGATGCAAAAAAGAGTACCCAAATGAAAGCAGATGTTAACACAGGTGACCCGAAAGAATACCACTATTTCCCAACGGCCATAAATAAAATGCAAAGCTGTCATGAGGATTGAACAAAGGTACGGCCTTCCAGGATTCTTAAACACTTAACCCTTTCTATGCCATCCTGTAGTAAACATCTGAAACGCTTACTTTATTTTTTATTAGGTTTAAGGAGGATTACAGAGCACCAAGTGAATCTAATGCAATTTACCATGCTTTTTCAGGACACATGTCTCTAAATGCATCTGAAACTTACTTTTACATCTTCCAGAAATAAGTCCCTGCAGAAATTTAATGACTCCAGAGGATGGAATTTCACTCCTATGGTATGGGAAATCTGTCCCCTTGTGGCCCTAGCTTTCTTCAAGCAGGCTGCTGTTGGTCTGGGGCAGCTGGCCCAGAAACCAGTACCTTTACCAAATACATACTCAGGAATGCAGTGGGTTCCATCAAATGTTAGCCATTGCCATGGACTGGCTGGATGCAGAGGGGGTAATGGAAGGTACCAGCTGGGGAAACCCCTAGGGAACTGCCAGGGGAAGAAGATGCAGAACCAGGGGATTGGTGGTGGGACGACAATGAGTGGTCAGAAGGAGACAGAGCAGACTGGGAGAAGGAAGTGTCAAAACCAGAAAGGATAACAGGGTTTAGTGAGTGGGAAGAGGCTGCAGCCCCAAGAGAGAGGCAGGGACTAGAGAGGAGTGGGGCCAGGAGACAGAGAGGCAGGCCACTGAAGAAGTCAGGGAGTCTCCCCCTCTTGCTGCAACCAGCTCCTCTCCCCCTTGGTTTCCTAGAACACAGAGAGAAATGAGACAGGCAGAGCAGAGGGTGGTTGCGTGCAGACGTAGCCTTAGACTACATCAATGTGCAAATTTTTCTTTTGAAAAGTCCGTCTGAAAATCTGCATGCATTTCCATGCACATTTTAAGCAGCTCCCATGAATATATTGGGCATCGTGCACAACAGAAAGCTTCAAGTGCAAGGAAAGAAGGGACAGACAAATTTGCAATCATGTAAAAAGGTTAGCAATAATTGGTTCCTTAAAAAAAACCAGCACACCCAATATCACCAGTGTGTTCTCTCAAGCTGCAATCCCATACAGATTTACCAGGGACATGTATGGTTTTTAATGGTCATCCTTCCTAGATTGACAGCTTGGTAGCTATAAAGCCAAAGAAAGTAACATTCAAGATTTTAGAATCAAAGCACTGTTTTATCAATGTGGCTTACTCCCAAATAAGTGAGTATGGGATTGCCTTAGTCTACTTTCACATCCTTATATTGTAAACAAGTAGAAGATATATGTGGGGACAAAGTGATGATTCTGCACACCTAAAAGTAGACCCAGACTCTGGGTTACTTAACAATATAATTTGATTGGCCTGTAAAATCCCACTATAGTGTCTGGCAGTGGGATAATTGGAGTCAGCTAAGAAGAACACTTGGGCCAAGTCATGGAAATCAAACACATCCTCTGATTTCTGAGGGATGGTTTTTATGACTCAATTGTGCAAAGACTGTCTCTTGTATGTCTGGGAAAGGACTAGCCCACAGCAAATGTTATTGTATGCTGCCCAAGTGATGAAAGAAGCAAACAATGAAAAATGACAGCATTAGCATACAGGGAGCACTTAGATGTGGAGGTCCACTGGCCATGTGTAGACATATAATCTCAGAGGCTACCAATAAAGTATTGGGTCCAATTCACATTTGAATTCATGACATTAGTACACAGAGGAACTGTGTACGCAGGAACAGCTGTGTATGACAAGCAAAGTGCTATCAGGAATGGTTCCATGATAGCCAACAGTGACGGTGGGCATATTTCATGGAAGTTAATCCCATAAATTTACAATCCCCAGTGGAGCCCAATGACTTCCTAAATACACCAGCTGGAAGCAATTGTAATGCAAAACATGAGCGAACATATTTTTTGCATTAATTTTTAAGTTGTCAAAAGGAGGGGCGGGAAAGAAATAACCTCAGCTTCTTCTGGAGTCAATGCCAAAGTCAGAAACATTCCCCTGAAGGGAAAGCAAATACAATGTTGCAATTATTTGAAAGAAGGGGAAAGTAATAGAATAGTAAAATTGGATTTGTTTGGTAAACGGAACAACCTTCTTCTTGGATATGGTTTAGTGGGAGAAAGAAAGAAAGAGAGGTGAATACCAAAACATAAATGAAGGGGAAATTCGCCAAGTGGGCACGGCTCAGTTTAATTATTAATTTGTCATGTTCCATTTTGTAACAAATTCATGAGCTGACCACAGGGAGACACAATGGCTGTGAGCTAAGCCACACACATGTGACATCCAGGACGGAATCCAGGAACACGGAGTCTCAAAAGTGCAGATTTTGACAGCTAAGACAAGACACCAGAGAGGAATGGCATGGTTATGATCCTGCTAGAATGCTTCTTTCTGTGCTGATGCATCTGTGAAATAAGCAAGCAAGGAAACAAAAGCCGTTCAGCCAAAACGGTATGATAGCCATGCAAAAGAGGTGATAGTGAAGACGTAGATCACTTATAAGTCAGAAGAGGGAGGGGAGCATATACTGTATAGCCAAATCTTGATTTACTGCAGGAATGGGGAACCGTTTTAGAATCCCAGGGCGCATTCCATAGAAGGCAGCCTTTTGTGGGAAGCATGCCGGAGGTGGCTGGGGGGCAGAGGGAAAAGCAGGCAGGGCCAGAGGCAAAAAAAAGTGGTGGAGCGAGGAATGTGGCTGTTGCCCTTCTACAGGAAGCTACATTCCAGCATATTGAAGAATCAGCTGAAATCAGCCTAGACAGAATGTAGGTCCATAGCCAAATCCAGTTATCAATACTAATTCCTTAGCCAGTGTCTCTCATTTGCTCATAAAAGAACTAGCTGTTCTTTTCCCAAAATGAAACCAAAACATTCACCCAAAACCCCTTTACCTTCATTACAGGTAAATATAATTTCTAGTTTCTTTTCTTTTCTTAATGTTCGTTATCAAATAAGTAATTGTTCCTCTATTTTGAGGGGTGGGGAATGAAACAAAGGAGGCCTCATTCTCCCCATAAGCTTTGCAGCTTCTTCAAAAGTTAACATGTTCTGTACGTGGAACGGGGATGAGGGCACTTTCTTGTTCTTCACCTCAAGCAGCAAAATGTTTTGTGCCCTGGTAGTTGGGCCATTTTCCCCAGTAGTGATGTATGGAAGTGAGAGCTGGACCATAACGAAGGCTGATCACTGAAGAATTGATGCTTTTGAATTATGGTGCTGGAGGAGACTCTTGAGAGTCCCATGGACTGCAAGAAGATCAAACTTATCCATTCTGAAGGAAATCAGCCCTGAGTGCTCACTGGAAGGACAGATCGTGAAGCTGAGGCTCCAATACTTTGGCCACCTCATGAGAAGAGAAGTCCCATGGAAAAGACCCTGATGTTGGGAAAGATTGAGGGCACAAGGAGAAGGAGACGACAAAGGATGAGATGGTTGAGCAGTGTTCTCGAAGCTACCAGCATGAGTTTGACCAAACTGCGGGAGGCAGCGGAAGACAGGAGTGCCTGGCGTACTCTGGTCCAGGGGGTCACGAAGAGTCGGACATGACTAAACAACTAAACAACAGTTGGGCCATGTACATTGCAACCTGGGATGTTGAACTATCCAGACTGCCTTGGCCTCTGTAGCAGGATTAGGACCGCATCTGCACTATATCTAAAGCAGTATTATACCACTTTAAGCACTGAGAGCTTCCCACAAAGAATCCTGAGAATGGTGGTAACTTGATTGTTCCTGGTCCCCTCACATAGGTTCAAGTCCTGGAGAAGAGGTATTGATTATTAAACCTCTACAATTCTTGGGATTCTTGGAGGAAACCATAACTGTTAACAAGGTGTAAGTGCAGGTGGGGCCTTAGTGTCTGTGATTTTTTTTCATGTTCTCTGTATAGAGGGACTCCAAAACTCTGCTTTCTTAAGTTTTTTGGAAAATGGTTGTTGAAACCAATGAGGGTCTTGAAAAGGAAAGCAACCTTTCTGCTATATATAGACTGCATAGGTTCAAGTCAATGGGAGATTCTGCTGAAGTAAAGAATGAACTCTGTTGGATGCTTGACCAGAAATCTGTAGCAAATAAAAGATGGGGAAAATAATAATTCCATAACTGATAGTTCCCAAAATATTAGAATTTGTTTCTAGCTGTAAGGCATTAGAAAAGGCAAGTGAAGTGACTCCAACAATTGTTCGGAAAATAGACAAATACCAGTGTTTTCTAAAGTAAAATAAACAATTTCATACTTAAAAGGGCTTGTGGGTCAAGTAATGATTGTTTTTGTTTGTTTTTAAATTCCACCTGATTTTACTTATAACAAAATCAGGAAATAAAGAAACTTTGCTCAAGACACACTTCCGCTACATTATTTTTTAAAACAGTTGGTGTTTAAAGGTGCGTGTGACATTTTAATTAGTTTTTCTCCAAAAAACAATTGTACCCATATACAGAATAGTCTATTCACTCAGACTGTGTTTTGGCACTGAAGATTCCAGCCAAACATTAGACAATGTGGCGCAGAGAAATCTCATATTGATATTACACCTAGGGTGGTGCAGATTGTGGTACTTGCAGTAACCTTGCGGTGTTGAAGGGAAGAGGGGAGAAGGACCACGGGCTGCAACACTTGCGTTGTGTGATTTGTGGGGATTGAGTGCACTGAAAATGCAAATACACCAAAAAAGCATGCAGATTTGTCATATGAATGCTAATGATCAGCCACTTTCTCAGCTTCATGTACATCACAGGGTTGTTGTGAGTATAAAATGAGATAATCTCACCTTGCTGAGTCCCTTGGAGGATGGGTGAGATATAAATGTGATCATGAATTAACAACAATAGTGGTGGCCTCCAGACTATCACTATTTCATGGGAGGGATTCATGTGCATATCAGAAATTTAGGTTTGTGCAATTAAAGTAGGTTTGGGTACTGGTTTTGGCCAAATCCCGAACTGAATCAAACCGATGTATGTTGATATTCCTGTATTGCAGGGAGTTGGACTAGAGCAGTGTTTCCCAACCGGTGTGCCGCGGCACACTACTGTGCCGTGAGACACCGGCTGGTGTGCCGTGGGAGGGAGGCGGGCGAGTCGGGCGGCGAGAGGCGGCGGCGGCGGCGAGGATCCGCGTCGAGCCGGGGGCGGCTCCGCGGTGGTGGTGCCGGGCGGCGGGGCAGCTCGCGCAAAAGGGAGGAGCGCGAGACAGCGGAGGAGGAGGAGGCCGGCATGTCCGGGCAGCAGCAGCAACAGCAACTCCCGGCGACGGCTCCTCCTCCGCCCGCTATCGCCACCGCCGCCTCAGCTGCCCTCGCTCTGCTGCCTCCTCCCACCCCGGCAAGGGGAAGGGAAAAAACGTTCACTTTTGTGCGTCCCCCCCCCCCGCGTGACGCTGCGCGCTGACGTCACGGGGCGGGGCTTTAATGGTGGTGTGCCGCGAGATTTTTTTCCGGTAAGCAGGTGTGCCGTTGCCCAAAAACGTTTGGGAAACACTGGACTAGAGGACCCTAAGGTCCCTTCCTTTTCTAAGATTCTATGATTTGTGCCCTGTCCAGATTAGGCCGAAGCAGCTACAGATCACTACAGAATGGATCAGGTTGCCTTGAATTCATTTGCATCTATTTGTGCTGATCTGTAGCTCACAGTGTTCTCTCAGAAAGCCAGACAGACTGTATCCAAACTGCTGCAATTTTTAATTACAATGCCATACAAGGAGAACACTGGGGTGGAGGGAGCTGGAGGAGGGCTAGAATGTTCTCACCCCACCCAGTATTCTGCAGTCACAATGCTTGGCAGAAGAATAAGTCTTAAATTGCAGAACTCTTTTGTAAGTTCTATTTCTTAGAAAGTGATTGTTGGGGTTGGGTGGCATTTGCTCAGCTTGTGTTTCTTTTCTGTCCTTTCTTAAACAACCCCAGTCCCATCTTTATTTCATTTTTTAATAAAATGTTTGTCCTCTGTGTCTTATAACCCCCCACCCATTTTGGCTCTAGTTTTTAGGTAAGGTTTATTTACAGCTGTGTTAAGTTTTCTGCATATGTCTTTATTAGTGCATTATCTTGTGAGTACAATGGTGCCCCGCAAGACGAATGCCTCGCAAGACGGAAAACTCGCTAGACGAAAGAGTTTTCCGTTTTGGAGGTGCTTCGCAAAGCGAATTTCCTATGGGCTTGCTTCGCAAGAAGACAATGTCTTGCGAGTTCCTACTGGTTTTTTTTCCTCCCCCCCCCCTTTTTCTAAGCCGCTAAGCCGCTTATCAGCTGATCCGATCAGCAGATAAGCCGCTAATAGCGCTAATAGCGCTAATCCGCTAATCCTTCAATGGGCTTGCTTCGCAAGACGAAAAAACCGCTAGACGAAGAGAATCACAGAACGGATTCTTTTCGTCTTGCGAGGCACCACTGTACATTGTACACACCTCAGTACATTATAATAGCAGTTTTCTGATTATTATTATTATTTCCAATTCTTAACCACAGTGAATATTATTAATATTTGTATTTTTCCTCTCAGTCACTGCTGTTGCTTGGAATTTGCAGCAGAATTTCTTCTATGATTCCAGCAAATATGTTACTTTTTCTCATTTCTGACAAGCCGCCCCTCAAAAACTCCTGTAACTGTATAATCCAACCCTCATATATCTTCAAGTTGCTGCCTGCCAGTCGCTGCCTTCCACTGCCTTCTCATGCCTAGCATCTCAAACCTAATTTAAAATATCCCTCAAATGTTTTCAAAATATTGATGGAAGGAACACAGCAAACACAGGAATTTGACAATAAGCATGACTAAGCACTCGGTCTTTTAAAAAGAAAGAAAGAAAGAAAGAAAGAAAGAAAGAAAGAAAGAAAGAAAGAAAGAAAGAAAGAAAGAAAGAAATGGTGGAAGAAGTATAATTTAAAGGTAGCTAGCATGAAGAGCCCTGGAGCTTCTCATCTGAAACTTGGCATGGTTAATCCACTCTGTAGAGGCTACCAGGTCTCTAAATATCATCCCCCTATGTGAAAAAACCAAAAGCTTATGTTCATTTTAAAAACATTTCTTATTGGTTCCACAGAATGTTGTTGCATTGTGCAGAACTCATTGGACAACGTTCTAGATTTCAGAGCCCACTTTAGTTCAACCTACAGTGGTTTTCCTCTGTGAAAAAATACAAAGCAAACAAAGAAGGAGAGAGATCTATTACACAAACTCATTTTGACCACAACCTTAGGATCTACAGCTAACTCTTCTCAGCTGTAAACAGCAAAGTGACAATATGCCGCTTTCAGCTGCACCACTGTTTGGTTAAACCCAAATCTAAAAATATGATTTAAATCTGGCTTCTATTCAACAATTTGCTATGGTATGTAAAGCTCCACTACCATGGTTTGAATCACAAATTATTTATCTACTTTGAGGTTTTTGCTATGTTGTCAAACATTTCCCCCTCTTCAATTATTTTAGAACCATTTAGTAAAGGCATGTTCAAAGTGGAGTTGTGGGTAGCTCACTCATGCAACCTAAAACCACACTTAAACACGATCCCTGATAAATAAGCTGTGGATCTCAAAACTCTTCAGTGAGTTTCAAAGAGGCTGCAGGAGTTTGGTAAAAGGTCACTCAATGTAAATGGGATGGAAAAAAGAAAATTGAAAGAGTTTCAGGATCTGCAAACTCTGATCACACACAAAGTGTTGCTGAACTACAACTCCCATCATCCTTGGGGCTGAAGGGATTTCTAGTTTAGTAACATCTGGAGGGCCACAGGTTTCCCACACCTGCCCTAGTAGGAAGGGGAAAGAAATTTGATTCTGTTTTCATTTAATGGTGAGCCCATCACCAGTGCTGGATTTACGTATAAGGTAAACAAGCTGTAGCTTAGGGCCCCACTCTCTTGGGGAGCCCAAAAATATTAAAGGGGGAAAACCCGGATGTACATTTCCAAAATATGAGATAAAAACAAATAAAATAAAACCTACATAACAGCAACAGTGTTTTGTTTTGTGTGTGCTCTTATGATGTAAGTAATGGGCCCCGCCTGCTAGCCTGCTCCCTAAAATACCACAGTTCAACAATTACTTTGATAAAATACATATTTTGTTATGTGCAAATGGCTTTAGATACCTATTAGGTCTAGAAATTACCATATAGCATATATTCAACACAAAGAAACAGCGACAATTTGTTGTTGACAAAGGACAGCTGGACATATAAAGGGCCCCATTACCTTCAGTAGCTTAGGGCCTCATCTAAACCTAAATCCAGCCCTGCCCATCACGCTTTGCAAAACAAAGCATGAATGAAAACATAACCTTCCTTTGAAAGCCACACTTCTCTGAATTCTGCTGTCCAGTTCTCCAGCCAAGTAATGTGTACCAAAGTTCAGATACTAGTGTGCATAAAATGCATGTGTTAGTGAAAATGACACAGAAAAATGTGTCATATTAGAGGAAAGTGCTCTGCAAAAATGCATACATTATGATAAATTCACATTTTAAAGCTGATGAAATTTTTGTAAAGACTTTTTTAAAAATGCAAATTGATGTGGAAAACTGAACTTAACGTTGGAGAAATGAGAGATCGAAGGCTCACAAACATTTACACTTGTCCTGCAGCTTTCCCCCAGGAAAACTCACTGTTTGCCACTGTATCGGAACAAACAAACATCAGATTTTCTGCATTTTGACATTCTGATTCAGTGGTAAACAGTGGATTTTCCTGGGGAAAGCAGCACAGCAGATGAAAAAGTGGTTGAACCTGTGCCTAGAAGGCATGGGACAAGCAGTAAACCTCTTGGACTCATGCTTTCTATGCATGGGATAAGCAGAAGTGTGGACAAGTCCTGAGAGAAACAAAATCGACAGATTTCTCTATCCCTACCTAGTAATACTGGCAAAAAGAGGGTGGAACCAAAGGATACAGAAGAAGAAGAGTTTGGATTTGATATCCTGCTTTATCACTACCCTAAGGAGTCTCAAAGCGGCTAACATTCTCCTTTCCCTTCCTCCCTCACAACAAACAGTCTGTGAGGTGAGTGGGGCTGAGAGACTTCAAAGAAGTGTAACTGGCCCAAGGTCACCCAGCAGCTGCATGTGGAGGAGCGGAGACGCAAACCCGGTTCCCCAGATTACGAGACTACCGCTCTTAACCACTACACCACACTTAAGCCATGAGATGTGTTGAGCAAATGGAGGCCATATTGAAAAGGTAGCAAGGCAGCTGGTGGGCCACTAATGTTGTTGTTGTTGTTTAGTCGTTTAGCCGTGTCCGACTCTTCGTGACCCCATGGACCAGAGCACGCCAGGCACTCCTGTCTTCCACCACCTCCCGCAGTTTGGTCAGGCTCATGTTCGTAGCTTCGAGAACACTGTCCAACCATCTCGTCCTCTGTCGTCCCCTTCTCCTTGTGCCCTCAATCTTTCCCAACATCAGGGTCTTTTCCAGGGAGTCTTCTCTTCTCATAAGGTGGCCAAAGTATTGGAGCCTCAGCTTCAGGATCTGTCCTTCCAGTGAGCACTCAGGGCTGATTTCCTTAAGAATGGAGAGGTTTCTTCTTCTTGCAGTCCATGGGACTCTCAAGGGTCTCCTCCAACACCATAATTCAAAAGCATCAATTCTTTGGCGATCAGCCTTCTTGATGGTCCAGCTCTCACTTCCACACATCACTACTGGGAAAACCATGGCTTTAACTATACAGATCTTTGTCGGCAAGGTGATGTCTCTGCTTTTTAAGATGCTGTCTAGGTTTGCCATCGCCTTTCTCCCAAGGAGCAGGCGTCTTTTAATTTCGTGACTGCTGTCACCATCTGCACTGATCATGGAGTCCAAAAAAGTAAAATCTCTCACTGCCTCCATTTCTTGCCCTTCTATTTGCCAAGAGGTGACGGGACCAGTGGCTATGATCTTTGTTTTTTTGATGTTGAATTTCAGACCATATTT
The DNA here is from genome assembly GCF_965112155.1 of Podarcis liolepis. NCBI lineage: Eukaryota > Metazoa > Chordata > Lepidosauria > Squamata > Lacertidae > Podarcis > Podarcis liolepis. The sequence continues at coordinate 74,975,385 of NC_139557.1, forward strand.
TACACTCTCCTCTTTCACCCTCATTAAAAGGTTCTTTAATTCCTCCTCACTTTCTGCCATCAAGGTTGTGTCATCTGCATATCTGAGGTTGTTGATATTTCTTCCGGCAATCTTAATTCCGGTTTGGGATTCATCCAGTCCAGCCTTTCGCATGATGAATTCTGCATATAAGTTAAATAACCAGGGAGACAATATACAGCCTTGTCGTACTCCTTTCCCAATTTTTGGACCAATCAGTTGTTCCATATCCAGTTCTAACTGTAGCTTCTTGTCCCACAGAGAGATTTCTCAGGAGATAGATGAGGTGATCAGGCACTTCCATTTCTTTAAGAACTTGCCATAGTTTGCTGTGGTTGACACAGTCAAAGGCTTTTGCATAGTCAATGAAGCAGAAGTAGATGTCTTTCTGGAACTCTCTAGCTTTCTCCATAATCCAGCGCATGTTTGCAATTTGGTCTCGGGTTCCTCTGCCCCTTCGAAATCCAGCTTGCACTTCTGGGAGTTCTCGGTCCACATATTGCTTAAGCCTGCCTTGTAGAATTTTAAGCATAATCTTGCTAGCGTGTGAAATGAGTGCAATTGTGCGGCAGTTGGAGCATTCTTTGGCACTGCCCTTCTTTGGGATTCGGATGTAGACTGATCTTCTCCAATCCTCTGGCCACTGCTGAGTTTTCCAAATTTGCTGGCATATTGAGTGTAGCACCTTGACAGCATCATCGTTTAAAATTTTAAATAGTTCAGCTGGAATGTCATCACTTCCACTGGCCTTGTTATTAGCAGTGCTTTCTAAGGCCCATTTGACTTCACTCTCCAGGATGTCTGGCTCAAGGTCAGCAACCACACTACCTGGGGTGTACAAGACATCCATTTCTTTCTGGTATAATTCCTCTGTGTATTTTTGCCACCTCTTCTTGATGTCTTCTGCTTCTGTTAGGTCCTTTCCACTTTTGTCTTTTATTATTGTAATCTTTGTACGAAATGTTCCTTTCATATCTCCAATTTTCTAGAACAGATCTCTGGTTTTTCCCAATCTATTGTTTTCCTCTATTTCTTTGCATTGCTCGTTTAAGAAGGCCTTCTTGTCTCTCCTTGCTATTCTTTGGAAATCTGCATTCAATTTCCTGTATCTTTCACTATCTCCCTCACATTTTGCTTGCCTTCTCTCTCCCGCTATTTGTAAGGCCTCATTGGACAGCCACTTTGCTTTCTTGCATTTCCTTTTCATTGGGATGGTTTTAGTTGCTGCCTCCTGTATAATGTTACGAGCCTCCATCCATAGTTCTTCAGGCACTCTGTCCACCAAATCTAAATCCTTAAACCTGTTCCTCACTTCCACTGTGTATTCATAAGGGATTTGACTTACATTGTATCTTACCGGCCGAGTGGTTTTTCCTACTTTCTTCAGTTTAAGCTTGAATTTTGCTATAAGAAGTTGATCTGAGCCACAGTCAGCTCCAGGTCTTGCTTTTGCTGACTGTATAGAGCTTCTCCATCTTTGGCTGCAGAGAATATAATCAATCTGATTTCGATGCTGCCCAACTGGTGATGCCATGTGTAGAGTCATCTCTTGTGTTATTGGAAAAGAGTGTTTGTGATGACCAGCTTGTTCTCTTGGCAGAACTCTATTAGCCTTTGCCCTGCTTCGTTTTGAATTCCAAGTCCAAACTTGCCAGTTGGCCACTAATGGACAACCTCTTTAATCCTAACTATTCAGAAAGGTGTACGATATTTCCATTTCTCAGAGAGATCCTTTCCCCTAAAAGACCCATCAAAAAGTATCCTAATAAATACTAATAAATCTGCTGAAATCCTAATAAATCCTAATAAATAAATAAACCCATCGAAAAGTATCCTAATAAATACTAATAAATCTGTTGAAATCCTAATAAATCCCAATAAATAAATAAACCCATCAAAAAGTATCCTAATAAATCCTAATAAATCTGCTGAAAGGCAGATCGGGGGGAAATTGGATCTGAAGGTTCCAAAGCTTTCTCCTTCCCCCAGCACACACTCACAATGAGAGGAAGTTGAACAAAGTAAAGTAAAAAACTACCCAGATAACAGATATTGCTGCACACACCTTCCTCCACAGCACCTGGAAAGAAAAACAAAAATACTATTCCCCCCTTCTGATCTGAGCCCATGAACCTCACATTTAGTCCTTCTCAGATGCACCAATAGGATTGCTCTGACCATATTCCATTTCAGATCCACAATCCACTCCAGCATTTGGGTGGAACAGAATGGATTCATTCCACACACCACATAGCTTGAATGGCCAGACCCTCCAACAAAATGGATGCCACCTAGCAGTGAGAGCCTCAAGATATGGCACAGACATGCCCAGGCATAACATTGTTCAGAAATATGTACATTCACCTATTGAACACACATTAGAGTCAAACAAACGTGCCAACAAGAGATGTTAAGATTAAAGTCTCTTTCTTACATCTTGAAACAATTTCTCTTTTGCTTCCAAGTGAACTGTGGGCAACTTTTCTTAATATAACTTGATTAAAATCTGGAAGGACTTCCAGGAGCCAGATAAAAATTGCTTCAGGGACTCAGGCCAGTTGGCCATCCTTGGCATAAGGCAACTAGGCTGCTGGAAAAGGCTCTTGAGAGGCTAGCTAATGAACGGAACATGCCATGACTAAGGGTGCGTTCAGACGTGGATAGTATTGTGTGTGTTAGCTAGCACTTCTGTCCCAGATTCTGATGTTCCTTTTACACTGCACCACCTGTTGTGTTATGGAACTGGGGCTATATCTCCCACCATGTCATGCTACATTTTAATTGTCAGGAAAGAACAGTATGTCAGAATACCACCCCAAATTTCAACACATGAAATTTCCACAGGTTCCCAGGTTTACCAGGGTAATGAGGTTGCAAACTAATTACTTTAAAAAACAAATAAGATGGAAATGAGTGCTAAACATTTACTAGAGTTCACTAGTTGTTGTTTTAATAATCTAGTTTGCTTATAATTCTGGATCAATATTCTCCCTGCATCAGGGTCAAAGGAGCTGTGATTTTAACCAAGCACATTTTTTAAATCAGGTGCTTCTTGCAACTGGCAACAGATCTCATCCTGGCTCGAAGCACCAGCCTCCCTAAACTGGGTAAATGGATGCTTATGCTCATTGGAGAAGATTGGGCAGGTAGGCATTTGAAATAGGGGCTTTTCAGCAGTGCCTCCAATATCTGGTGTTTGATTCCTGTCAGAGATTTGGCAAGGCCCATCCATTGCAGCCTTTAATGGCACTACATCAGAGTATTGTGCATTGTTGTGAATTAAAAGGGCAAGCAATTCACAGCCACTCACCCCAGAACACAGCATCGCTGGTAAGCCATCAAAAAGTAAGCATTGCAAAAGTGAGCGCTTTGTGGGGGACAAGCAGGTGCCTCTCACCAGTTGTGATGCCTGTCTTGTTTGCAGCAACAGATGGTCCTGGTCAACCAACTGCAGGAATATAGGAATGGAGGAAGGGGGTGCAGTGAGGGTGGTCTGCCTTGGGTGTCATTACTGAGGGGGGTGACATTCAGCGCATCACCCACCCGCAACTCCCAAGCCTACCACGAGCCGTCGGGGGAAGGGGTGGGGCTGCACCACCTTGCTGGCGGCCTTCCCCCTTTCCCCCTTCATTTTGACAGCTGGCTTGGGAGTCACAGGTGAGTGGCATGCCAATGCCCCCTGCTCCCGGGCTGCTTCCTGGGGAGAGAACCTCCCCTGAGCTGTCAAAAGGAAGAGGGAAGGGAGGAAGGCTGCTGGCAAAGTGGTACGGCTCCTCCCCCCCCCTGCCCAGAAAGCATCCCACCATGGCTGGCTCGCTCCACCCCCATGGACGTCCCACCCCCTGGGACTCTTGCCCCACCCCCTGGGATGCTCACCCTGCCCCCGTGGCTCCACCCCCAGGTGCACAGCATGTTCGCCACTCTGAGTGCCAGAGCAGCTAGCTCCGCCTCTGCAGGAATACCACAGCATGTACCTGGAATTTATTATCTAGATCAATCTAGGTCATAACGGTAACAGGTACAGGACAGAATCAGCTGTTACATAGCAACAGAGGTATGTTTACCTGAACGAAATTATTCCGAGTGCTAATTCTGCAGGTGAAGCACAATTGTCAGATATCGGGATTCTTGGTGTGCCATTTTAAAGAAAGTCTTACCTTAACTGGATAAACCATCCACCAGTGAGTGTTTATTTTAATACTTCTTGTTGCTGGTGCTGTTGAAACTGCACACAGAGAGTATGCTAAAAATGTCCATTGGTATTTTAATCACTTTAAGCTAGAGGGTAAAAAACTCCCCCTCTGGACATGTAAATGACTTAGCAGCCTGGGGCTGGAATTAGTCCTCCATCCTTTGGCATCAGGACTGCAATCTGAGTCCTGCCACTGACAGGAATGTTTAGATTGGGGGTGAGGGGAAGAGACTTAGTCATGCTTAATTTCCAGGTCTTGATTATGCCAAACAGGAGAGCCACGCTGGTGCCAAGAAACAGTGGTTGTTGCCAGCCACTCCCCACACCCTCTCCCCCGAGGGGAGGAAAATGCATAGGCTGCTCCCGGCCCACACACATTCTGTTTTTCCCATGGCCTTATGAGACTGGATGGATGGCTACAAAAAGTATAAGGTGCACATCTGTGTAGAAGTCCTCAGCTTCCACTCTTCCTGTGTGACTAGAGGAAGAGTGGGACATGGAGAGCTCTTGCGCAGAGAAAGAGAAGGCAGTCCAGTGACATTATATGACCTGAGAGCAGAATGGTGGCTGGTGTAGAGGGGCAGAGTTGCCCTCCTGATGCTGGCATTGCTTCAGCTCACCTGGATGGTGCCAGGGCGGGGCAGGTAGCAGCAAGGGCAAAGTTGTGCAGATGCACCAGTAGAGCCAATGTTGTTGTTGTTTAGTCGTTTAGTCGTGTCCGACTCTTCGTGACCCCATGGACCAGAGCACGCCAGGCCCTCCTGTCTTCCACTGCCTCCCGCAGTTTGGTCAAACTCATGCTGGTAGCTTCAAGAACACTGTCCAACCATCTCTTCCTCTGTCGTCCCCTTCTCCTTTGTGCCCTCAATCTTTCCCAACATCAGGGTCTTTTCCAGGGAGTCTTCTCTTCTCATGAAGTGGCCAAAGTACTGGAGCCTCAGCTTCAGGATCTGTCCTTCCAGTGAGCACTCAGGGCTGATTTCCTTCAGAATGGATAGGTTTGATCTTCTTGCAGTCCATGGGACTCTCAAGAGTCTCCTCCAGCTCTATTAGCTCCTCCAGCACCGAGGAGAGCCAATGTGGCATTCTGCTAATAGAGCCACACAGCTCCTACCCCAACCCAGCACCCTCAAGGTAAGGTTTGGTGACACTGGTGTCCATAGGACATCTCCACAGCTCTGCCCCACCACCTGCTAGCGGGTGGGTCATAGGAGTTGTAAGTAAGGGTGAGGGAGGAACAAGATATGATGCCAAGCATAATCTCTTGCTAAAACCAGCAGCACCCATGTTAAGTGTGCCATTGTTCACCAATATGGGAATGTGCAATGTGACATCATCACACTGTGCCTTTCCTTATCCCCTGCAGTGGCAGCCATGAATCGGAAACAGGGAAATGCACAATATGTTGGTGGCACATTGCATCTTTCCAGTAATGGAACATCATTAAAAGAAGAGGGGAAATTCAACACAGAATAAATTAAAACCACATACAGCTTGGAACCCTGTGACGGGAACCCTGGGGGGGGGAGGGCCAATGCACAGCCCCCAAACTGAGAAACCTCTCTGGGCATCTTGCCTCTGGACGCAGCACAGGACGTTCCATAACTCTTCAGTCCCAGTGCGCAGCAGTGACACATATCCGAAGACATGTGCACACTCAAACAGCAGAGTAAAGCTGGAAGCTGAGGTTGTGAGGTGTGGCATATGAGTTTATTAAGTAATATATACAGGACAGAGCAATCATGGCGTCCCTCTCATGTCTTCTCCGAGAGAGAGAGAGAGAGAGAGAGAGAGAGAGAGAGAGAGAGAGAGACAGAGAGTACAAAAGTACAATACAACGGAAGAGATAGGACTGGCTTCCATTTCCAACACTTTCCAAGCATGGAATGTGTAATGGGTTTAGGGGTTGCTCGTGCGTAAGTTGCCGCCACTCCTGGCTAGGTTACCTGGTTGAACCCTTTCTGAACAGCCTCTAGCATCGTGACTGTCTCAGTCGCTGGCAGAATCCGTCAGTGGGCGTTTCTTGAACTTCTTCCAGCACAAAAATTATTTGACGCCTAGTCTCCGCCTAGTCTCCCTGCGTGGAAGCCTTCCGCGCAGGGAGGGTGTGGGCAGCGGAGGACCCGTACTCTCTCCGCTGGTCTCTCTCTTGGAGCCTCCTCTCCGATTTCCCCATCTGCCCCTCTTCTCCACTGGTGTTACGCTGATTTCCTTCCCCAGCAAATGGGCTGCCCCTCTCCCTACTGGGACCCTCTCCGGCATCCCTCTGGAGCCTTCCCTCCGCCTCTAGCTCCGATGGCAGTTACCTGACAGAATGTAAACATAGACCTGTGATTTAACAATCACACATCCAGCAATGGGAAAGAATGAAAATACTGACACCCTGGAGAGCTGCTGCCACTCAGTGGGGACAATGCTGAGCTGGGTGGACCCAATATAGGGCAGCTTCCCACGTGTGCAGCTTGGATCTGCTTGCTGAGTTGTGAGAGGTGGGAGAGAGTCAATGTGCATCGCCAGTGATCAACCAGCACAAGCAAGGCTGCAGAGTATGCTACAGATAGTTGGATTTTCCTTAGCTTTCCATGCAGCACTTCCCTGTGGATGTGCGAGGAGTTCAAATTGCGAATGGAAACTATTTTCTAAGTAGTTTCATGGTCCCTTCCTAGATTAAGGCCACAGTGCGCACACAGCTCCAAGGGAGCAGCCTATTGTGTTTTCACGAAAAGAAAAACCAACTTGCATTTGAAAATTTCCCCACCACACACACAAACTTGCTCACCACTTTTGACAATGAAAAGCAAATCATTTCCAAGTATCCAAAATAAATAAATATATCATCAGTCCAGGAATGTTGCGGACGTTCAAACTGTTTGTATTACAAACCACGACAAATCAGACTCAGCCACTAAAAGAAAACATTCTTCCCATCACCTGAATGGAAACTTTCATTTATCTAGTTTCTAAGCTACTCATATTTCTGCCTTGCATAGCATATAATTACCGCAATGGTGGCGGCGGAGGAGGAGGAGGAGACATCCTACTGTAGCTTTATCATAGCCTTTGTCATGATATGACTATAGTGCCTATCTTGGTCATTAGGACATGTTAACTTTGAAGCAGAAGAAATGAGAGAAAGCCCAGGGCATGCCAAATTCTCTACTGAATAAATAACCACAACACTCTTGACTTCAGCAGAGAATTATGGACTGATATAATACCACAAGTCCTAGATCGAGTGTTTGGGGGCGAAAGCTGGGTATTATTATTAGGATGTATATTCACCATACAATTTTGTTCTGTAGCATTTTATGATCCTGGAACATAATTTATTGGATGATAAAACCGTGCAGTATAAGGGAACACTTACACTATGGTATTCAGCTGATGAAGACATGGAGGGAAATGCTGTTCTACAAGAGGCCAAAGAGAGTGGCGAAAGGCCAAGGAAACCTATCCAACAAGATTTCCATAATCAATGAGCTCTGGAAAGGGCTTGTTTGACAAGGATGTATTTGAGACTCCATGAAGAGTGAGGAAATAGTTTAAGAAGTGATTTAACATGAGAAGTGTGGGGTCAAGGACCTGTCTCCTCCCTTTGCCATACTCTTTTCCACATTAAGGTTGTTCACACGCTACGTTCAATGAGTGTATATTTTGTGTGCACAAATAGTTGAGCTGTATACTTATGTCCTTATCCATATGTAACAGTCAACAGGTGTACTGTCTATGTACTGGTATAGGTAAAGGTAAAGGACCCCTGGACGGTTAAGTCCAGTCAAAGGGGACTATGGGGTTGCGGCGCTCATCTCACTTTCAGGCCGAGGGACCCAACGTTTGTCATGGGACCAGCATGATGGGTCATGGGACCAGCATGACTAAACCGCTTTTGGCACAACGGAACACCATGACAGAAACCAGAGCACATGGAAACACCGTTTACCTTCCCACCGCAGCAGTACCTATTTATCTACTTGCACTGGTATGCTTTTGAACTGCTAGGCTGGCAGGAACTGGGACAGAGCAACAGGAGTTCACCCCGTCACAGGGATTAGAACCACCAATCTTCTAATTGCCAAGCCCAAGAGGCTTAGTTTAGTTTAGTTTAGTTGTTTAGACCACAGCGCCACCTGGATCCCTGTGTGCTGGTATACACAAAACTAAACAGATCAACAAGTGTATAAACTTTGCATAGAATGCTTGTTCATGGGAAGAGAATAAGCCCTGTGTGAATAAACCTATTGTCACTTCTCAACAGTGAATTGGAGAGAATGATCTATACATTGTTTCTTTGTCCTGTCTCATTTGACCTAAATCTGTAAGGCCCCACAGAACTATGTGGTGTAGTGGTTAGAGTGTCAGACAATGTCCTGGTAGACAAGGTTTCAAATCTCCACTTGACCATGTAGCTGTCTGGGTGACCTTGCACCAGTCATTGCCTCTTAGCTTAACTTACCTCAGAGGGTTGCTGTAGGGATTAAATGAGGGGGAAGAACCATGTATGCCACCTTGAGATCTGTGGAGAAAATGGAGGGGTATAAATGCAGCCAGCCAACCAATCAAGATTTTCTTCACCTGGTCAGTTTCAAGGGAAGAGGGAGATAGCTCTACTTCCTAGCTCAGACCACAAGAAAGGAGCTGTGATAATGCAAACATTATGGTGGCCCCTGCAGAACTCACAGTAAGAGTCCCACTAGGGGGAAGGGGAGGCGAAGAGGTGAAGGAAGTTGTAGGGACCCATCCATGTTGCCAATCCCAGGGCTGAGAATACCATTCATGGGGCTTGGCTTTTCAACGCTGGACCAAGAACTTAGACCACGTATGTAGGAATTGTTGTGTGAGAGATGGAGAGACTCTTTAATACTCTGTGTGTTTTAATTTGCTGCTCGAACAGCTTAGAAGCACAAGGATGGCTGAAGTTGTAATGTTAACCCTAATCCTTAGGAATGTATAAACCAACATTTCAGCAAAAGGATTTATTTGAGTGGGAGAATACTGGATTTGTTAGGTGCAGACAGATGTAGATGACACCTGTAGAGCTTTAATACTCCGATGATGGTAACTGTAAACCGACGTGTAGTCAGGAAATATGCAAACCACAACACCAGTGAGTCTTGCTGCAGCTCTTGAGCTCAGCAGGCAACAGTGCCACCGTTATCCCATTGGTTTTTGGAGCACAATTTCCCCCTTGTATCCCCTGGCAGCTTAGTCATGCTTGAGACCAATTGCTAAACCAGTTGCTGACAGCCATGCTGAGTAGGAGTGTAAATTTTATAGTATGTGTATAGGGCCTATGAAGCTGGGAAGGGTAAAAGCAGGTTTTGTCCAAAGGAGTTCAGCCTTAACCCACGCCACTCACACAGCCATGCAGATGGTGGGGGAAAGCCACTTGGGACCCCCTGTGTTCACCCCATATACCTGACACTGATCATGAATTAATATACAGTGCCCTCCCATAAAATCCCCACACACCACTGATTTTTCTAGAGCTGGAGACTGCAATTGCCACTGACAGCCTTCCCTGAGATGGCCACTCCATTGTAGTCTTTGTGGTACCTGCCACCGCATACCGAAGAATCATTGACCCTATATGCTAATAGGCTCAGTTTTCCAAATATGGCTCCCTGCTGTAGGAAAAGTGGCATCTCATAAGAGAGACATAAGCTGGGGAGGAAATAGAATATCCTGGAAGAGGACATGGCACTCAGAACAGGAGAACTCTGGTGGGAGCCAGTGTGGTGTAGTGGTTAAGAGTGGTGGACTCGTAATCTGGTGAACTGGGTTCGCTTCCCCCCTCCTCCACATGCAGCTGCTGGGTGACCTTGGGCTAGTCACGCTTCTCTGAAGTCTCTCAGCCTCACTCACCTCACAGAGTGTTTGTTGTGGGGGAAGAAAGGAAAGGAGAATGTTAGCCGCTTTGAGACTCCTTCGGGTAGTGATAAAGTGGGATATCAAATCCAAACTCTTCTTCTTATGCTGCAACATTTTGTGGCAGGTCCCACTTTGTATGTGCTAGTTTGCCAAGTGAACATTAAGGGACTGGTGTCTGTGATGGGACTCACAGGGTGAATCAGGGTGCATGACATTGACCACATAGAAACGGCCACAATGAGGAAGGATTGAAAGTGATCTTTGTGTGGCAAGCCTTTTGTGGGCAAGGACCCTTTTGCCCTCCTAATCTTTTGGACTATGGTTTCTAGCCATTGGCCCCGCTGTCTGGGGCTAGTGGTAGTTATAGCCCACCACCTCTGGAAGGTGCCATGTTGGTTAACCTTGAACAAAGTGATGGAGCAAGGATTTACCATACTCTCCAATGGTCCCATTGGATCTATCAGTTTCAGTTTCTCTCCATTTCCAGTCTTAAATTCAGTTTAGCACATTCCTGCATCAGTTTAGCAAAGAGACTCCTATTAAACACATTGTTGCAAGCAATTTCCCTAACACAATACTATGTTCTTTTCACTAATCTGTTACTTTCTTTGTACATACAGTGGTATCTCGGTTTACGAACTTAATCTGTTCCTAAAGTCTGTTCTTAAACCAAATCTGTTCTTAAACCGAGGTGCGCTTTCCCTAATGAGGCCTCCCACTGCCAGTGCCCTTCCACTGTTCTGCTTCCATTCATAGACCGAGGTAAAGTTTGCAAACCAGAACACTACTTATGGTTTTGCAGAGTTCATAAACCGAATAGTTCACCAACAGGACTGTTCATAAACCAAGGTAAAGGACCCCTGACCATTAAGTCCAGTCACGGACGACTCTGGGGTTGCGACGCTCATCTTGCTTTACTGGCCGAGGGAGCTGGCATTTTGTCTGCAGACAGCTTCTGGGTCATGTGGCCAGCATGACTAAGCTGCTTCTGGCGAACCAGAGCAGCGCACAGAAACGCCGTTTACCTTCCTACTTGCACTTTTTGGCGTGCTTTTGATCTGCTAGGTTGGCAGGAGCAGGGACCGAGCAACTGGAGCTCACCCCGTTGCAGGGATTCGAACCGCCGACCTTCTGATCGGCAAGTCCTAGGCTCTGTGGTTTAGACCACAGCGCCACCTGCGAGATACCACTGTATTTTTGTGTTGGAGAGCACAAAATTTCAAAATTTGGAGAAGTGCAAATCTCAAAGAATAACTTCATTTCAAATAGCGTATTGTTGTAGTAAGTGGGAACTAGACACATTTTAATATGAACCAAATGGAAATTCTCTCCCAGCTACTAACATCTAATTAATACTTACCTTGACCCAGGCTGTCACAGCCTCTTCTCCTAGGAGGAAACTGCACAGATGCCAATGACTGGCTGGATGCAGAGGAGTGGTGGAAGGCACTAGCTGGGGAACCCCCAAGGGAACCCCCAGGGGAAGAAAGCTGAGAGCCAGGAGATTGGTAATTGGATGGCGATGAGCGATCAGAGGGAGAAGAGGAAGCAGACTGGGAGGAAGAGGTGTCAGAAGCTGAAGAGGCAACAAGGCTTAGTGAGCAGGAAGAGGATGGGGCAGAGCACAGTCTAGACTGTAAGGCAGGAGAGGAGATGGGCTAAGAGACGGAGATGAGGCAGACTGCTGAAGAAGCCAGGGAGTCTCCTTCTGCTTTTGTGACCAACTCCCCTTTCCCTGGTCTCCCAGAACACACAGAGAAAAGAAGGGGGTGGGGTAATGAGAGCCAAGACGATGAAGCCTTAGGCTGCTGGAGGAGGAACTTTAGAGAGTGGTGGGAAAGCAGAGACCTTCAGACCTCCTCACAACTGCTTCATTGGAAGAAGACCTACTGGGTAGAGTTGCTTTGATCACTAGGCCTGCGCTGTTTTAGTTTCTATGAATAAAGAGTTCACTGATACCAGGTGTTTTATTACTGACCTATTCCTGACTCTGACTTCTGACACACAACTGGTTGTTTTCAAACATTTAAGTTTTATTTATACACTCTGTTAATAGGCAGGATATTTTAGAAGCATAGCAAGACTAACATAGGAGAGTAAGAATACAAGACACACTATTTCAGCGTTGATTGACGCAAGGACGTAAAGCTCCGCATGCCAGGTGGAGATGTGTGGGTAAAATAGCTGCTTTCCAGATTTACTTCCTAACCAAGCAGTGGGACACAGCTGGCTTAAGTGCACATGCTCCTCTTTCTATGCAGTATACAAATCATGCTGCATCTTATACAGTTTCTAAGTATGATAAACTTCTCATATTTCTTGCTTATGAATTGCATGGGTCTAGCATCACTTGGTAAGGCAAAAATGTTAACCTTGAATCATCTGTTGGCACAATATCACAGTATCCAAATGGACCCAAACTTAAAAAAAAAAGTCGTGCCATTTTCAGTTATGAATGTAGATTCTGATCAGTGTTTCTTTTCATCTTCTGATCTGCAGCATATAAATATGAACTTCTTACCCCCAACTTCAAAGGAAACCCTTATTGTTATCATATCTGGAAGTCATTTTTATCTCTAACACATTTGGTATCTTCATCAGGACTAGTGTAGAAATTCATTGATCAGTGTAACATTCAGACCCACCCCCTCTCTTTTAGAATACATTTGTTGCAGTTGTGAAAACAGGAAGACGACTAACCAGAAAGGGGACAAAGAAATCCAGTGCTTTGTTTAAATGGATATTATTTGGCTAAATGAGAAAGTATACTGTGTGATGTGCAATTTAAGCTAAGCTACTAAGGAATTGGAAATCCAGATGTGGCCGCAGAAACCGCTTCTGCATATAGAAAAGCTCCCCTTGGGGCAACAGCAGGTCTCTGATCTACTCTGAAGTCATAGATCTCAAGTAGGTACTTGATTTTTGATTTGGATCAGAAAACGGACACCACTGCAGATGGTAATGCTACTGACATACAGAACTGTGGTTGTTCAAAGGATAATTTCTTCTGCTTTGTAGTGCTCAAAGCAATAAAGGAGTACCAAGAGTGATTGATGGCTGAAGTGAACTGGGGGTATTTAATCAAGTTCCCAGACAATTTGCTGGAGCTCGGCAATAGGAATTGTTTCTCATAGAACGAATCTCAGAGGATGAAAGTTATACCTGGGCAGATGGTCAAGAGAAGGATCCATGCATCACTTATGACCACCATGTTTAGGCAGCACTTGAGAGGTACATTAGCCTCGAGCTGGGATTCTCTAGAGGGCTGAATTTCATTATGTCTGATGCTCCTTTGTGGGGGTCTAGTGAATGGCAAAAGGGATGAATTATACTGTGTGTACCCTTTAATCTGACTAGATGAATCCAGTCCAAATTTCCAGGCAGTGAGATTTGTTATTATTTGATGGCCTTTGAGACGCTGGCTTGAAAAGATGATTCTATGCGGCCAGAATGAAAAACCAGACCAAAAAAATGTAATTAGACACTTTTTTCTTTTGCTGAGCATTTAGTAAGATAGAGTGTGCTTGCAGACTGCCTCCCAGAAGTCATGGGAAGTAAAGGATATGGTGTCACCTTTAAAATCCTTAGCACCATCCCTAAAGCAGTATAATATCTGTGATGGGTATTAAATAATGTTCAGAGGGTAATTGAGACTCAAGGAGATGAACATGGATGACTCAAAGTGGCAAACAGTATGGGCATGGACAGGGTTGTGCAAGGAAGTCCCTCCCGCAGTGTCCTTGTATCTGTTAATAGCTGTGAATGTCCTAAATGGGTGCCAGAATTCACTCATAGTCTGATAAAATACTTAGAAATTGATGTTTAATCCAGATATGGCAGGGGCGCTGCACATAAGTGTTTATGGTGTTCATCTCGTTCTGGATGGGGCTTATACTACCCCTTAGATCGAAGTTCATGGCTTGGGAGTGTTTCTAGATCCAGTTTTCCTGATCACCATTCCCATCTTTTATTTTTATGCTGCTTTTCCACAGTAAGTCATGCTCAAAGAAAGTCACAACATCGGAGGACATCAGAGGGGGAAACCTAACAGATCTAACCTAACATTGCAAGATAATGCAGCAACATTGTAGCAAAATTTAAACAGGTACACAAATAACAAGCTAATCAAAGCATTATCTTTAAGCTACCTTATCTCGAGTCTTCAAAATTCATAAAAAGGCCCAACAACAGAAATGAAGGAACAGAATTCAAAATATCAGCCAAAATAACCCCCACCTTCCCCAACACCAAATGTCTCCTAAATAATACCTCATCCTGATAACCTCTAGGCACTTTGCCCAGCAGGAACTGGTTTTGTCACTGTGGCACATCCACAACTGCACCAAGCAATGTGATGTGGATGCAGTAGGTACATCATTTGCACCAGTCCATAGCACACATATGGAAATATGTGGATCTTCCTTGTTCAGTCAGGGCATATTTTCCCCCCAGAATTCTTTCTCAGATACTTTCACCAGCAGCCACAGTCCCACTAGTAGAGAGATTGCCATATCTGATTTAGAAATACAAAGGAACCTGGCCATTTCCCCAGCTTCACACACAAAAAGTGAATGCAGCACTACTGGAAATTAATGGAAACAAAGGCCCATTAAGCAGTTTTGTGCACCTTTCCCTCATGTGCACTCTATCACTCACCCCATCTTGCAATTCTCATATGGACCACTGGGGATCTGCACGAGATCTGCACATGTCTCACATGCTCCACATCAGAGGTGAACAACCAACTCTGCCATACTATGCTTCTAACCTTTTCCAGACTGAGGGCTGGATCATGGGCATGATTTGGGAGGGGCACATGGCTGTGGTGGTTAGGGACAGAGATAATGAGTGGGCAGAGCAGATGTGACTCTTAACCTTTGCTCAGTAGGCTATATTCCAGGCCCCCACCTCCCAGATTTCTCTACACATTCATGCTCAACTTCTCTCCACCCTTCCCATAGGTGATCAAAAGGAATTATCAGAGTTCAAGAACACTTTCCAGCCAGGCAAAAGCACTTGAGGAGGGTGCAGAGAAGGGCCATTGAAGGATGTTCAGGAAGAGTTCAGGGAACCAGATACAGAGACCCAGGGGCCTCATTCAGCCCCTAGATCTGAGGTTTCCCCATCCCTGGCTTACAGTAGCTCACAGGAACAGCTAACAGACTCAGTCAGTGTGGCTTGAGGGAAATCAAAGCCCACAGAACAGCACATCCAGGACCCTGTTGAGGAAGAGAGATGCGGGTGACGGAGGGAAAATGTCCTTTGTCTTGTTTTTATGTCTTAGACCAACAAGAAAGCTTTTGAAGAACAGTCCCATTAAAACAGGGGCTGAGACAAAGGGTTGACTTGTCCACTGGGTAAAGCTCTACCAGGAAATTCGTTCACTTCATTACTGGCTTTTCTTGTGGGAAATAATGTTTGGCTTTTTTGGGTTCTGGTTGACTCAAAGTCTCCTTATATGTAAGCCATTACTCTTCAGTTACAACATTTGTTACTTCCTGTTAGTCAGAATAAACTGCCCAAGACTAAACAGCATGGACGGATTATGTAGTCCATGAATTTATTACAGACACCTACAAACAAGCAGAACATTATTCTGAACTGCCAAAGAATCCTTGTTTTTTCAGCAAGGGATACAAATATCTCTTCTGCTCTCAGCTAGCTTTCCTTCTTGCTGGAACAGTACATTCTCTCTCTCTCCATGCAATGACTACCAGCATGTAAACATGAAAATGCGAGGTGCAGCATAATGCTCTGGATTCTTGGCTGCGTTTGATTTGCTGAGCTTATTGATTTGTGAGGCAAATGTGACTCTGTGTTGCTGATGTGATTACTAAAAGCCACAGTCCAGTGAAGAGAAAAATAGGGATTGAAGCCCATTTACAGCCCATTCCTGTGAGTCATTGTGCTGTGTGGCAGGAATGTCCACGTATTGCCAGGATTAGCCCTGAGTGCTGCTGCGCTGACACTTCCCATTCTCTCCTGCGCAGCCCAGGTGAACTTCACAACAAGCTAACACATTTATCCCACAGGAGAGCATTTGGACCAGTGAAGGCTTCCTGTGTGCTGCCAAATCCTGTGTACTCTTTAGTGGCCCAGGGGCTGAGAATCTTTTCCTTGGCTGAACATTCGGGAGATGAGACAAAACTACAGTAGTTTCTGCCTATCACTCCCCAGAGAAGGGCAGGAAGTTTGTGTGACCTGCCTGGAAGGATCGCTACAACGATGACATATGTGCTTGAGAGCTAACCTAATGGCTTGGCATTCATCACTATTTATCCGAGATGATGACCCGATTTGAACTTTGTCCATTTCAGGTTGGGGACATCTTGAATAGATTTACTATGTTTCTGCAGGCCCAGACTATATGCTTCTTTAGAGGTCCATGTATATAGTAGGGCCTTGGGTTCCAAGTAAAAGAGAAAAGGAGTGCACATGTGGGGGTGCTAAACCTTCCCCCCCATGATCTATAGCACAGGTTAGCAAACTTTTTCAGCAGGGGACTGGTCCACTGTCCTTCAGACCTTGTGGGGGGCCGGACTATTTTTTTGGGGGGGGCCCCACAAATAACCCAGAGATGCATTTTAAATAAAAGCACACATTCTACTCATGTAAAAACACCAGCCACACCCCACAAATAACTCAGAATGCATTTAAATAAAAGGACACATTCTACTCATGTAAAAACACGCTGATTACCAGACTGTCCACGTGCTGGATTTAGAAGGTGATTAGGCCAGATCTGGCCCCCGGGCCTTAGTTTGCCCACCCATGATCTATAGCATGTTAATTGGCCCCAAGACTCTGATACAAGAAGTTGTTATCATAACCATCACTGTTTATTTGTGTGCCGTTTTCCCACAGTGATCCACGTTCAAAATGGCTCCCATCAAAATGTTTACAGACCAGAAGGTTCTGCAGCCGTCTGGTGGACAAATGTCAACAATCACCCACACCTTGCTAAGCATGAGTTTATCTGGAAATACCTCTGGCTTTTACCATACTTACCTTTTCTCTGTGTAGCTTGGGAAATGCTTTCATTCTCTACCAGGTTTGTTAAAAACATGGTTTATGTTCCTGTCGATTATTGCAAACCCTGTACACATTGCTCTATTGCCTTCATAGGTCCTTCATGCTCATGGCGTTCTTTTCTTTGGTTGCAGCAATTTGGCCACCAGGCCATCAGCTGTGCTGTGGCATCTCTCCTCACTAGTTGTTCCTGCTGTGTGTGTCTAAAAATAGACTGAGGGTATGGATTCAATGAGGTCCATGGCAAAACTCTACTGGTCAGAGTTGTGCATCTTTGAGGTGGGACAAGGCTTTGATGGAGAATGCCTCAGCTCAGACTATTACAGCTATGGCGGCACCCCACTTCACCACCACCCATGGCACAACAGTTCTACATTTTGTAAACCGCTTAGATGATTTATTATAATCAAGCGATGTAAAAGTTTTGTAAAATGAATAAATAATAATGATCTAGGCAGTAACATTATCTTACTCCTCAACGTATGTTGACTCACTGTGCAGGAGGCAGATGTGAAGTTTGCACGGTTCATATTTTAATCAGAAACTGTCTAATTCACACTTCCTGACACAATTCAAAAAGTGAAGCACAGCTATCCTTGAAAATTTGCACTTCTCCAGATTTTCGGGATGGAGCCGTCCCACCAAAATTTTGCATATTGTACATAGGAATTGAAAATTTACTATACGGTAGGGGAAACTGCTGGCACAAATTAGTGTACTAGGAGAAATGTGCCCTCAAACGAGGATTTATTTTCATTAGAACTCTGTACAACAAATGTGGCAAACTGAACTTGGAAAAGTGAGAAACTGAGAGAAACCTAAACTGATAGATATGTCAGACGTCTTCCTCTTTTGGTCCCTCCCTCTTAAAATTTGAAGGATGCCATTATCTCAGTTTCCCAGATTCTTTGAATCCACTCCACTTTGGATCCCATTCACAACTGAGGGAAAACAGCCCACCCAACGCTACTTCTTGTGACTTACAGCCCACTCCCCAGAAGTAACTCTTCTGAGTGTAGTGGGGCTTACTCTCAAGTAAGTGTGCTGCCTACAGTATACTGTCTGCAGTCCTACTCATAACTGGCTCAGAAGGAAGTTCCTATGAATCCAGCAGGACTTCTGAGTAAATAAGCTTACGACTGCATTGCTCATGTCATTTGAGAACCCCTGAAGAGCAAGATACATAATGATTTACTCTGTTCTACTGTGAACTCTGAGCAAGAACATCTCTTCCAATATATTTAATAGCGCCAAACAAGAAAAAATAATAATGTGGTGACTCTTGGATGACAGCATTTTCAAAACATACCAAAATCATCTAACTCTTGTGATGTTTAGGGAACAGGTTGTTATAACCTTCAGGGGAGAAAAAATATTTCGCATCCTAAATATAGCTAAATTTAAAACCTTAGTTGCCATGTAGTCGCATTCCATTTAATAGAAGTAAGACAACACAGTGTAACTTTAAAAGGGTGAATACATGCACAGTTTAGCTTGTTTTAATCTTCTACAGTTTTGTTGCTTTTCAGCATTTATATATTTATACAAAATAGAAAGTTTTGGGCGCTTTTAAAACAAAACATTTCACAACTTGATGGTGCCCTCTGGTGTTTTAATGGAGTAAAAAATAGGGATGGAGAAATCTGTCAATTTTTGGCTTCTCTCGGTTTCTAATTTTTCTAATCTTAAATAGGGTTCAACCCATTTCCACATACATTTGAGTGGTTTTTTTAAAGTCTGCATGAAAATTCATATACATCAGATATGCACTTTTGTCCTAATGCATGCAATTTTGTATGCATTTTTTTCCTAGCATATGCATTTTTGCAAGTAATTTCCCCCTAATAAAATGTGTTTTTGTACATTGTTTTCACTAATAAACACCTTTTTGCACACAATTTATGCCAATGCATACAATATTGTACATATGCTTTAGTTGGAGATCTGCATCAGAAGGTTTCTGTTCTCAAAGAGCTCTTCTCAAAGAGAACTGTTTTGGTATGTGAATTGTTTTAAGAAGTGCAAATTAGTTAGGTTTGCACTTAAGAAATTTTGCCTCCAACTTTAGGGGTTTTATTTTAGAAATGCTGTGTTTGTACCCTTCTTCCAGGGAAAGTGAAAAATTGGGCAACTCACAGGTTTATCCCGATCCCCTAGCATACATCATTCAGCTTTCTCTCAATATTTTACATTTTTTTTCTGTAATAGAATAGCAATTGTCAACACACAGAGTTAGCAGTCATTTTGCTCTTACTTGTACAGACTTGTACAGAGGTACCTTGGGTTACAGACGCTTCAGGTTACAGACTCCACTAACCCAGAAATAGTACCTCGGGTAAAGAACTTTGCTTCAGGATGAGAACAGAAATGGCGTTGTGGCGGCAGTGGGAGGCCCCATTAGCTAAAGTGGTGCTTCAGGTTAAGAACAGTTTCAGGTTAAGAACAGACCTCCAGAACGAATTAAGTTCTTAGCCTTAGGTACCACTGTAATGTGGAAGTGTACTATAAACTAGCTTGGAATTTTGTCTTTCTTTTAATTCCTATCTTCTTTTAAGAACTTTTAAAATTATTTTAATACCTGTCTTTCATTTCCTTCATTTGAAGACAAAGTCATTGTGCACCTCTTTATCTGGGTGATGTTCTTGCTGATGAACCATTGGACAACCCACCTTTCAAAATGACAACACTACTTGACATTCTTGGTGCGGCAAACAACAACTTTTCAGTTAAGAAAAGCCTCACTGATGTCGCTGAAGAGGTATTTTTCAGCCATTTGGTCTGCTGAAGCCCTGTTTTTATATGTGATTAATAGCATTATATTTAGGGTCATTTATTACATTGCTTTACATGACGACGCTGACTTCATCCTGAACTTGGGTCGCTGAGTAACAAAGATGCTGTTGACTGGAACGGCTGGATTTATCATTTTGCGGGGGGAAATATCATTGACTGTAAATAGCAAAGCACATTTATGGTGACCATTATTTATACGTTGCTCTGTAATTGACCTATGTGGCTGTCGAATTTCCAGGATGTGTTTGCTGGGGATACAGGCAAAGTCATATTCACAAGGTGTTTGCTGGCACCTCATCAATTAGTGGTTAAAACAGGGTAACCCCATTGCTAGTGAATCATGACTGCTGACATTTGTTTGTGGCAACAGCTCAGCTTCTCCATACATTGCGCCACCTCGGTCAATCTACCTGTTCTTTTTCGAGATTTACTGTTAGGGCCATTCCTGTGGAATATAAATGGAGCCAGTTCTGCATTCCCCCTCCCCCGCCTCACAGACTTTACCACATGGCATTACAGTAGATCCATAAATAACCTGAATACATTATGATTCAAGATTGGTTTTCCAGCAACTAATGACAGGTTAGTTTAGTCACACTGTCAACATTTCCTTTTTTGCGCCTTCAAAAATGTAAATGCCAGGGAAAAACACACACACGTGGTGTTACACACATATCCCTCATCCCTTGATATTTCCTTTAAAAATGGGGACGGGAAGCATGGTACAGCACATTGCTAGGTTTATAGTAGGGGTACGAACAGACCCCAAGTTCCACCTTATATCTGTGTGCCTTCTAAAATTCTGATCTGCTTCTGAGTTCCTCTATGCATATGACACTTCAATCTGCAATTTAGTCGCTGAACTGCTGCGTATGAAACAAAGCTTCGTGTTCACTATAATGGGGAATCCAAAAATGGCCGTAACTTTTTCCCTTTTGGCCAAAGTGGATGAAATTTACAGGCACTCTAGCCCCTCCCAAGTGGGTTAGGTCAGCCAAATTGCAGAAAAATAGGTACAGGAACCTTTTATGGGGGAAGTATAAGGATATGTGTGTGCAGGTTTGTCTCTTTCATCTCTTAAAGCTTCACACTGGTATTTCTTCCTAATGGTTGCTTATATCCTCTGATGAGCTTTAGAGGATATTACAGGTCTCCAATAGGCCTGACAACATGAGACTATCTAGGACATGAGACTAACTTCACTGCCTGTGAAGTTTTGAAGAGCTCTAGGTTTTGTTTTTCTTAAGGCAGATCAATATGGTTTTTTAAATAGCTTAAATGAAACTTTACTTTTTTAATATATATAAAATCCCCTGCTGTGCTTTAACAAACAAACAAACAAACAAACAAACAAACAAACAAACACAAACTCTTCCATGCTTCACTGGCAACATTTGTGACATTCCCACTTCTTGCAAATAACCTATAGACTCATAGAGATATTATATGGGGAAAACAGAGCTGTATCAGCACACACACTCACACAACACTCTCTGGCTTTGTGGTGGCCCTGACCAAAATGGGGAATTTATTGACATCACACTTTAACTTGGGAGGACCTCCCCCGCTACTCCTAGTTTTCAGTTAGATTTTATGGGGTTAAAAAACCAGAAAAGCTTAGATATTTCAAGCTTTTCTGGGTTTTTCATCCCATAAAATCTAACTGAAAACTATCTAGTTAATTGATCTGTTTTCAGAGATTTCAGTATCCCCCAGTTAGAAGTGTTCACATTACAATGGATCGTAGATTCATAGCACAGGTGAAGAAGCCATTCAGTGTCTCCAAACAGGTTTAATTGGATGGTCCAGATCAATCAAGATTCCCCCATACATGTCACAGAGCACACTATGTAGCTGGTTGTTTTTGCTTACATATGAGCTGCTACAGTGATGATCTCCCCAGGCATGCTTACCTAAACTGCTCATTCTGCCTGACTGTTGTCCTTTGACCCTTTTTTGGCGGAAGATAGCGCTGTGAATATTGCCTTGCCTCAGTAAGTCATAGCTATTGTTTTGGTGTAACTGCATTCTCTTCTTGGCAAACTGAACTCTGAATTACAATCTGGACATAAATCAGAGGTGGACAGCCTAGGGAGTGAGGTCTGTGTTGGAACTGGGGTCTGATCTATATGGATACTTTATTTCTCTTTGATGCTAAATAGATATGGATTAAAAAAATCAAAAAAATCTTTAAAAGCAGAGACATCACCTTGCCGACAAAGGTCCGTATAGTTAAAGCCATGGTTTTCCCAGTAGTGATGTATGGAAGTGAGAGCTGGACCATAAAGAAGGCTGACCGCTGAAGAATTGATGCTTTTAAATTATGGTGCTGGAGGAGACTCTTGAGAGTCCCATGGACTGCAAGAAGATCAAACCTATCCATTCTGAAGGAAATCAGCCCTGAGTGCTCACTGGAAGGACAGATTGTGAAGCTGAGGTTCCAATCCTTTGGCCACCTCATGAGAAGAGAAGACTCCCTGGAAAAGACCCTGATGTTGGGAAAGATTGAGGGCACAAGGAGAAGGGGACGACAGAGGACGAGATGGTTGGACAGTGTTCTCGAAGCTACAAACATGAGTCTGACCAAACTGCGGGAGGCTATGGAAGACAGGAGTGCCGGGTGTGCTCTGGTCCATGGGGTCATGAAGAGTCGGACACGACTAAATGACTAAACAACAACAAATATATGGATTTATAATCAGTGTTCCTTTAAATTGTGTTATCATGCAGTTGAGACCTACTGAGTACAGTACAGCAACAAGGACAAAAGACATATTCAGGAGAGAATTCTTTACACAACCACATCTTCCTCTCTGTGTGCACATGCACGCACACACACTTTTTGACACCCCTCAAAAAATGTCATCCCATTTTGAAAATTTGCTTCTGTTGGCATTTCCTATTATTACCTCTGCTTTTTCTGTTCTCTGGTTCTGTGAACATAATACTGGCATGGATCCCTATGGCACTTATAGAACTGAGAGAGACATCTTTCCCCTGCCAGCCCTGCAGGGAAGCCAACGCTTTTTGACAATGCAGACCTCAAGCAACAGGCTTCTTGGGAGTTTTTCACAGGAATTCGGGAGCAGCCAATGGACACATGAGAAGTCTGGCTGGTTTATAGAATCTGCTAAAGAGCTTCTTCTCTTTCTGGCTGTCATGGGAATCTTCCTTCAGCATCCAACACTCTTTTTTTTTTTTTTTTACTTCACCAGGATTTCTACTATTGCTAGGTGGCCTGTGGCCAAATCTCAGCACTGATTTGGATATTCCTGTACTCAGCTTAAAAGGGGAGAAGAGCAATTCCTAAACACATGTGCCTTCATAACATCTGAACATGCATTGAAATACATATCCTCTGCCTAAATATTGATTGATCATTTAATTTCTAGACCGCTTGATATATTAAAAACATCGCTAAACAGTTTTACAGAAAATTGAAGCAACACACAACTTAAAGAAATTATTACAAAAATATACAGTTATGTATAATGTTATAAGAATTTTAAGGTCTTATATATATAAAATAGATGTTCATAAATGTACCAAGCAAACACATACAAATATGTAAACCTCATGTCTGAAACCCACAGAAAAGTCCTGAAACCATTTTCTCTCTCCCAAAATGACCTCAAATATTTCTCTGCAAGGTCAAAGGAAATGGGAAATCTCAACATTGTCTCTTTCACAAATCCTGTCATAAGGGCACATTTAAGATATGAATAGGGCGAGCCTGTGACCTGGACTCAGGAACTGAGTATTTACCATTACAAAGGAATCGCCAGACTGCCCAAATAATGTAATCAGTTATCATTCTCAGGTAACCTGGCAGACAGGTTTTCTGCTGTAGACCGCCTCTTCTGTGATGTATCTATGATGTATGGGGGGGGGAGTCTTGGGCTCCAGGGTGGGCCATTCAAAATGTCTATATAAGAGCTTGCGTGCCATTGTTCTGGGTCCCTCTCCGCCCCTCCTGTGTCGGTGGGGGGGGGGAGCACCCTGTTCCAACAGCTTTAATAAAGATCAGGCTTACTAGCTGCTTTGCTTCTCAATATTCTCTGGTTGGTCTCTGTTATTTTCTCCTACCGATAGAGAACCTACAAAAGGACTCTATATGGGCTCTTGGGAACCCCACAAGGGAAAAGGAGCAGGGTTTTTTTCTCATAACATATAAACTCATTATATTAATACAAAGTTACTAATATATATATAAATTAATATAAATTCATTTTCCTTCTGACACACCCTCCCTCTCAGCCTCCAGAGCCCAACTAAACACTCAGCACACCCACAAAAGTCTCGCAACAAGAAGAATCCCAGCAAACAGCTGACATTACCTTCATCTCTCACTCTAGACTTGCTTTTTATGGGCAAGCCCAAGGTGGATGGTACTTCTTTAGGCTGCCCACGACTGAGTCCCATCCAGCTGCCCTCTCCACACTTAGTTCCAGGAGCACCAGGTTTGTTGAGTTCCCCAAGGGGTCCGGAGGATGGGGAAAGAACCCCCTCCCCCCACAGCTATTTCTTTACTTTCTGTCTTTTCCTCCCCATAGATATGCACTGCACATTTTTCACTTCATAGGTGTTTGAGCGTGGCTTGGGCAAATTTCACCAGCATCCTTGGTGGGGGTTGGAGATGTTTCAAAGTGACTGGCAAAGGGTAAGGTTCACTCACAGATACCAGTTATCACCCGGCATTGCCATCCAAGGTATGTTCCACTTTGCAGAATTTTGGTGGAGCTCATGATAAAATATTTCTTTAAAGTAAACATTTACCTTAAAAAAAAATATATGCTGTGAATAGCTGTCAGGAAAAGACCTGGCGGTCCTTAGATTTGTAGAATGAAAGAAAGGTGCCCTTTGATCACCCACAAAAATACTCCATACATCACCCATGGGAATTTCACTGATTTCTTTCACTTTTGATAATTTTCAAATGCAGTTTCTCTTCTCATTAACTGGTGGGGGATGGTTAAAAAAAAAATCAGAGAAAATTTCAGCACAGACAGAAAAGTCTTCAATCTGGTGAGGGATAGGCAAAACAAAAAACTAAAACCTTCCCCTAACTGGAACAGAGGCTTTCAGATACAGGTGGTGGGGGTGCATTGCAAAGTGGGGCTGTGCCATACCTTAGGGAAGCTGAGCATACCTTAAGTGCCCTGCAGCAAAGAGGGGGAAAGGCAAACATCTGACACCTCCTTTTATTTCCAGAGCACGCCTTGTACATGCTGGAAAGCAGCAGATGCTAAGTCCCCTCCAGAAATTCTTGCATCCTGTTGGAAGCCCTAGTTCCATCCCTGATTCCAGCAAGCCCCATCTCTTGAAGCAAGTAGTGCCGGATTTACGTATAAGCTAAACAAGCTGTAGCTTAGGGCCCCCCTCTCTTGGGGGGCACCCAAAAATGTAAAGGGGAAACAAACCTGGATGTACATTTCCAAAATATAAGATTAAAATAAAATAAAATAAAACCTACATACAGCAACAGTGTTTTATGTTGTGTAGGCTCCTATGATGTAAGTAATGGGGCCCGCCTGCTAGCCTGCTCCCTAAAATATCACTGGTTTGCTCATTTCTATATATAGGGTGCCTACATTCTGCATGGACTGGTCGCATGGCAACGATGAGCAAATGGCTTTAGATACCTATTAGCTCCATAAATTACCATATAGCATATATTCAACACAAAAACAGCGACAATTTGTTGTTGACAAAGGACAGCTGGACATATCAATGACCCTGTTACCTTCAGTAGCTTAGGGCCACATCAAACCTAAATCTGGCCCTGGAAGCAAGTGATGTAATGAATTGGTTCCAAGTGTACAGTAATGAGGTTTAGAGAAATCTTATGCATCTCTGTGTCATATGCATTTCATCTCTCTCACTCTTTCTCTCTCTCTCTTTTGATCTCTAGAAAGATAGTTTATATGCACACCTGAGTCAGTCCTTTGCTTTCTTGTGGTGTGTCCTGACACCTACTGGCCATTCTGAACACCCAAATTGGCTTGTTTTCTGCTTCTTCCTGCTTTCCTGACTGCCAAAGGAGATGATTCTAATGGTGTTTTAAACGATAAGTGCATTTACAGCAAACCCATTGCAACCTGCTTGCTGATTTAAGATCTGGCACACCCGGACCTTTCAGTTTATGGTTTGAGAAGGAAGGTTACGTTTTCCATGTGCTGCTGACAGCTAGTGAATTCTTTCCCCAAATCTTCGCCCCAATTTTTATTTTCCTTTCAGGGATAAGAATTATAATATATAAAAAACCTGTTTTGTAGATCTGCATGTTATTTGCTCCTGAGACTTATGAGCTCTTAAGAATGAACAAAAGTCGTATCTGCTTGTGCCAGGAAAAATAACTTTTAGTACAAAAAGCGGCGGGGGGGGGGAGTGGGGAGTGGGCAGGTAGGGAAGACTTTGCCAATAAGAAGTCAGCATTTTAGTCAGTTCAAAACCACAAAGGTTCTGCTGGTGGTCTAAGGTTGGAACAGTTCTGCCCCACCCCTGTGTCTTTGCAGTCTATTTTTCTTCATTTTAACGGACCTTCAAAATTGGCCTTTGGAGTAGTACTGGCTGGACAGAATAGGATTTTTCCTGCCTTGAGCACACAAAGGGAATGGCAGAATTCCATGACACTTTTGGGCCCCATAATAATTTATATTGGTCAACACAAATAACTGATGGGTTTAAAGCTTTGTGCTTTGAACAAATAATGTTTGCTGCTCTGCTGCACATGTATTGTAGCTGGAAGTGCAGTCTAAAATTAAGCAACCTCCATGTGTGACCATTATCAAAAGTCTTGGGAGCAGCTCGCAGTGTCTCGGGATTCAGAGGGGCAGTCCCAGTGCTTATTTCAAGCCTTCAGAACAACTTTAAAATATAAAATCATTTTAATTTAGAAACTCAAGCTACCAGTTTTGTTTTTTACAAGCAGCAGGATTGTTATATACTGAGTTGAATAGGATCCAAAATGCAGCAGTCTGATTGGTCCTAGAACAATAGGATAAAAAATGCAGCAGTCTGATTGGTCCTAGAACAATAGGATTCAGAATGCAGCAGCCTGATTGGTCCTATAATAATAATAATAATAATAATAATAATAATAATAATAATAATAATTTATTATTTATACCCCGCCCATCTGGCTGGGCCTCCCCAGCCACTCTGGGTGGCTTCCATAAAAACCGAAAATACAGTAAAATATCACACGTTAAAAACTTCCCTGAACAGGGCTGCCTTAAGATGTCTTCTGAATGTCAGGTAGTTGTTTATCGCTTTGACATCTGCTGGAAGGGCTTTCCACAGGGCGGGTGCCACTACCGAGAAGGCCCTCTGCCTGGTTCCCTGTAGCTTTGCTTCTCGCAATGAGGGAACCGCCAGAAGGCCCTCGGCGCTGGACCTCAGCGTCCGGGCAGAATGATGGGGGTGGAGACGCTCCTTCAGGTATACTGGACCGAGGCCGTTTAGGGCTTTAAAGGCCAGCACCAACACTTTGAATTGTGCTCGGAAACGTACTGGGAGCCAATGTAGGTCTTTCAAGACCGGTGTTATATGGTCCCGGCGGCCGCCCCCAGTCACCAGTCTAGCTGCCGCATTCTGGATTAGTTGTAGTTTCCGAGTCACCTTCAAAGGTAGCCCCACGTAGAGCGCATTGCAGTAGTCCAAGCAGGAGATAACCAGAGCATGCACCACTCTGGCGAGACAGTCCGCAGGCAGATAGGGTCTCAGCCTGTGTACCAGATGGAGCTGGTAAACAGCTGCCCTGGACACAGATTTGACCTGTGCCTCCATGGACAGCTGTGAGTCCAAAATGACTCCCAGGCTGTGCACCTGGTCCTTCAGGGGCACAGTTACCCCATTCAGGACCAGGGAATCCTCCACACCTGCCCGCCTCCTGTCCCCCAGAAACAGTACTTCTGTCAATGCAGCAGTATGATTGGTCGGCAGGAGCCACCCAATCCAGCTCCAGATGGAAGTGAATCCACAACCTGATTGGCCTACAGGAGAATTCCGGAATTAGCCAATCACGTGCAGCCAATTGTGTAAATAATGTATATAAAGCAGATACTTTGGGGGAACTTTCATTCCTCCTCACTACTATGAGCTGAATAAAGAGTATATTTCAAGGATATGACTCCGAGTATATTTCAAGGATAATACATATAACCAGATGCACATTTATGATATGTACAATTACATAATTAGAACATCTGATTATTCAGTTCATAGTTACTATTAATTTGTTGGCCCAGTTCTCATGATATAAAGAGAATATATGTCACCTTATCAAGGGTCATAGATAAGTGGTGGGGTATCTCCCTTGCATGCAGATAGTCCCAAGTTCAATCTCTGACACCTCCAGCTGTATGGCTGGGAGACAACTCAGCCTGAACCCCCAGATGTGTCGCCACAGGACAGTGTAGGCAATACTGAGTTAGATGGACCAATGGTCTGACTCAGAACAAGGCAGTTTCCTAAATTCCTATGAGGAAACCGAAACACCTCCCTTTTTCCAGAAGGCTGGGCTAGACTCCATTTTCTGATCTCCCATCCATTCTCGAGGCTTCTGTGACATCACTGCAGCATGACCAATAGCTTGCACACAAACCTGTTGCCCAGGAAGTTGTCAATATTTTTCTGCTTTTTAAATTTCCTGTGACTTTTTTCAAATCTTAAAACAACTTAATACCAAACATCCTATACAGTTTTGTCATACCTGGGTGTGTGTGGGTGTAATTTATTTCTAGATGCTGGCTTGTACCATCTTACTCATGCCTCTATAGCCATGGCATGTGGCCTAAAAAGCCTTTTGATATTTAGCTTGTAGTATTTTAATAAATCACTGAAGACTTGTTCACATGCACACGAGGCTTTTAAAGACACGTTTTGGCTTTATGTAATGTTAGTCGGGCAGGTTAGTGATTAGTGGAACATGCACATGCAAACACCCACAAATATTAAAAAGGGGGGGAAAACCAGAATTGCCACCCAAATGTTAATAATCTACACCAAAATATGCTGAAAATGGAAAACAACAACATTGAATCAATCCATTTTTTAAAATAAAAAATCAGAATCTTCTTTAATGCTTACATCATTCCACCAGAGGGTGGTAGTCACCAACTTTATGACATTAGAATGCAATGGCACGTTTTCCAGGTATTAGTGTATGTTATAATTCTCATGTTCACCAGTTAGAAATTTCATCTCTGTGGCCTAGCGTACCTTCCAGGAGCTTAGACAGAGATGGTCTGGCCACAGCTATCCGTGTGCTGACAACCTCCAGGTTGGACTAAAGTTGTGTGCTATATGTCATCTGCTGTTTTGCCTGTCCTGCCTGTCCTGTGGGGAGGAAACCACCTTAGAAAATAGTTAACACTGCAAACCTGTATATGTCTACTCAGAAGGAAGTCTACTCAGAAGAAAGTCCTATTAAGTTCAGTGGGGCTTTCTCCCAGGAAAGTGGGTTGTGGCTGTAGTCCTCTTTTAGTGAGGGAAAGGTCAGAATTTTTAGGATTGTGTCGATAAAGGCCAATGGTGGCTGACGTTCACTAAACCGACACGGCTAATAATAATAATAATAATAATAATAATAATAATAATAATAATAATTTATTTATACCCTGACCATCTGGCTGGGTTTCCCCAGCCACTCTGGGCGGCTCCCAACAGAATAATAAAAACACGATAAAACATCAAACATTAAAAATTTCCCTAAAAAGATGTCTTCTAAAAGTCAGCTAGTTGTTTATTTCCTTGACATCTGATGGGAGGGTTTCCACAGGGTGGGTGCCACTACCGAGAAGGCCCTCTGTTTGGTTCCCTGCAACCTTATTTCTTGCAGTGAGGGAACCGCCAGAACACCCCCATAGGGCCATGCTAGGAAGCCATGGGGGCACTGCCAGTTGTCCTGGGTTTTTCTTCCTCCTCTCCCCCCCTTATAAAGACACCATGGATGCTTCAGCACTGCACTTGTAGAGATACATAGCACCCAACAAAACTGAAAAGTGTTGCGCTTTGATTCAGAAGGGGTCTGTACTGTCACAGTTGCTCCAGTGCTGAGGGCAGTAGGAAGCTTAGCAAAGAGGTTGACCTACAGAAATTCCAAACTGCACGCCTAAGCCTCTCAGTGCTTATATTTCCATTTTCTCCCGTTGGTCATGCTAAGGAAGCGGGATGGGGAAATGGTTTGAGGTTGTTCCAAAATGTAAGACACATTAATCATATCCCTAAATAGAAACGCAGGCTGTTATTACACCTGTTAAGATGCTAATGTCTTTTCAAGTCAGCCTTATTTTCATAAAAAAAGAAGCCCAACAATCCCACTCATTATATTCCTCAAGCAAGAAGCCAAAGGAAAGTTAATTTTGTCTTTGCAAGATATGGTATTGCAATATTTTATATTCGCCTATTCCACAGTAAACTAATTCCCACTTATTTGGTCATCTGTGTGCACCTCATAATGCTGGTGGTTTGCTGGTGGTGTTGCTTCCTTTGGAAAATGCCTGCAGAGTATCTCCTTCTCATATTCCTAGTTGCAATTTTTTTCTTAATACCATAGGGGTAATATCAGGGTCAGAATGTGGATATTCCCTGTATGAATAAATATATTCCCTGTATGTTAAAGCAACAGAAAGAATGACTGCCATGGAACAACAAGACAAGATGCCACAGCATTTCCCCCCCTATAAATGAAAAGAAGAGGGGAAGATAGTCACAGTTTCTTGGCATAAACCAATTCAAGAGGATGAAGGCAAGTACTTCTTCAAACAGTGCATAGTTAAACTGGAAACCAAGGTGGTGCTACAGAAACCTGCTAAAGACAGGAAACTACAAGAAGAAAGCAGCTGGAGGGAATGACTTGCAGTTTCATTTGTCTCTATCCTAATACACAGAGTATGGGGAACAAGCAAGATGAAATTGAGCTCTTAATACTGGCAAATACTGGCAAATAACAGGCTTTACTGAAAACTAGTGGGTTGAGACTCATGACTGGAATGCAGAAACTGAGGGGTATAACCTGTTCAAAAGGTCTATCAAACAAGAAGGGAGGAGTAGCAGCATTGTATGTAAAGGATGTGTACACTTGTGAAGAGATCCATGGCCTGGAGCAAGGAGGGCAAAGTGAGAGTATATGCGTAATAGTTGTAGAAGAGGGAAACAACAGTCCAATAAATTCCTCAGTTGCCTCACTGACAATTTCATTTCCCAGAAGGTGGAAGAAACAACAAGGAGATCATTACTTTGGACTTGATCCTCACCAAGAGGGAATAACTGATCAATGAAGTGGAAGTACTGGGAACCCTGGGAAGAAGTGATATCTCATTTATTAATGCAGTGTCTAACATCTTAACAACTGAGGGTTAAAATTCCTATTTTTTGTTGTTCTTTCTATCTGGAAATTAAACTGTCTTTGTTTCTTTGCCTTTTCCGAACTTATTTTTTTTGCCCTAGACACAACCTTTTTGAACTTTTTCTTTGCCCTAACACAACCTTTCCATGACAAAGTGTCTGTCAGAATATACTTATTTTATTTCACCACATTTTTCTCCAAGAAGCTCAAGGTGGTATGCATGGTTCTTCACCTTCTCGTGTAATCCCCACAAGAACCCTGTGAGGTAGGTTAGGCTGAGAGGCATTCAGCTTCATGGCTGAATGGAGATTTGAACCCTGGTCTCCCAGTCCCTAGTCAGGCACTCTAACCACCACACCACACTGGCTGCAACAGAAAGCAGTCACAGAATTAGAGTGACAAGAGCAGAATGCACAAAAAATAGAAATGAGGTGGCATTTTAGACCCTCCATGACCTGCCACTCTTTCTCTTGTATACAGTTAATTTTACAGAGCAGTATCTCCAATAAGGACATCAGTGTATTTTTAGGAGAAAATCTAATGAAATCTAATGAAAAATAAAATGGGAGCAGAATTTCCAGTGTTCATTTATTCCTTCTATGTCTAGAGTGCAAATCAATCTCACAGATATGATTGGTATTTACTGTTGTTATTGCTCTCAATTGCAAACAATATGGATTGGCTGACCAGCATTGCTGGCAGCCTCCCTTTCTGATCTAAGCTCCACCCCTAGGGCTGCAGCCAATTGGCTGATGGTATCGGTCACCTGGGTGACCTACAGCCTATGGGGATGGCCCAGGGGTTGAAGCAACCGGTGGCGTGACCCTGTGAGTCAGGGAAGCTGCTCTGGGTCACAAAAGCCGCCCACGTCATGACTGGTGAGCGGTCATTCCCCCCCCCCCCATTTCCTGTTTGTAGAAATTAATGTAATAAAGTGTAATTTATTACATAAATTGCCCAAGTTATGTAATTTCACCACCGAGGACAGTGAAACGAACAACATAACTTTTGCCAAGAACAGGAACTGCAGCAGAATGGAAACAGTTCTGCATGCAACAAATGCAGAGTGCCTTCTTACATCTCTCATATCTGGTTTCCCACCCTTCCTCTTAAACTCTGCTTCTGCCATGCTACAGTTCATCAGCTGACTTCTCACTGCAACAAGGCAACAGAAAAGCCCCATGCTTCATTCTGAAAACAAGAAGTAAAACTCCTTGATGGGTAATGGACGCTTCATCCTGGCAGGCA
This sequence comes from Podarcis liolepis, assembly GCF_965112155.1. Taxonomy (NCBI): domain Eukaryota; kingdom Metazoa; phylum Chordata; class Lepidosauria; order Squamata; family Lacertidae; genus Podarcis; species Podarcis liolepis. The sequence continues at coordinate 75,007,883 of NC_139557.1, forward strand.
AATGTGTTGCTTTATAGTGACAGGCAAAAAGGAGTATGTGCCAAAGTCTACTTTAAAAGCCTGATTTGCAGACAGCTGCTTGGTCACCATGGTGGGGCTTGAACCAGTAATTCTCGATCACTTGCAAAAAATATTATCACATGAGCTCAAGGAAATTGGCTCTTCAAGCTAGACAAGTAGCCTAGGCAGGAGCCTATTTGAAGCCCACCAAGGACAACGGAAGGAGTCACTGAAGGGCCCCCACCTGCCCCCATGTGGAGAGATCAATGTCTTTCTATTTTTAAACTTAGGTAACAGATAAAGATTCTTTTTTTTAAAAAAAGGTGCAGCTTTTGTGTTTCATTGCATCTTATTTCAGAGTTAAATTATTGTGGCTAAGCCATGAATTTCGTAACACACATGGAAAAGTCATCAGTTTCTCTTTACTCTGAGATCATCAGGTCTCTGTTGTTTCAAGCCCATATAAATTACTCTGGCAGCAGGACACAGCCTAATGGAATAAACCCGAAAGTGACACAGAATTATATATACTAGAGATGACTAAATCAGGAAAAGACAAATCTTAGGCAACTGTGGTTATTACTTGACAAATGAGGTTTGAGGTAGCTGCAAACGTAATGCCAATATTGCTACCTAGATTTTCTTTCTTTCTTTCTTTCTTTCTTTCTTTCTTTCTTTCTTTCTTTCTTTCACAGAGTAATTGGACTACCACCCAATATCTGAGCAAGACTATGAACATGCAGCAGACTGATGCTGGATGGGATCTGGAACCTTGTGTTTAGTGCTCGGATGGGGACAAGATTTGTGCAGTTCAGATTTCGATGGGTACCTACCAAATCAGTGTTTCCCAAACCAAAGAGGAACCAAAATGCAGCTCTCCTTTGAAATTTATACTTCACTGAATTTTGCAGTGCTGTTGTCCAATCAAAGAACACAGAGATCCGCGACAAATATGTACAAAACGAAGTCTTTTAGCGAAAAATTACTTGGGGAAAATACATATTTATACTAGGCAAACATGCAACAATGTGTGCATGCAAATGCATAGAAATTTTTCATACGAAAAAGGTTTGCAAAATGGAATGGAATGCCTAAAGAGGAAGTCTTCACAAGTTTGCCACAGACTATCTTCTTTCCAAATATGATTTGATCTGGATAAGAGGGCAACCTTATTTGGTTGTTTTCTGGAAAGGCTCTCAAGATGACTAACCAGCTATATCCTCAAGTGCACTTTCTCAATAAAAATGAACCCCATCTTGATCCTTGCTTGTGTACAATATGTTTATTTATTTCAACTTGCTGGAATAAATGTGTGTGCTTAGTCAACTCCCCCCCCCCCCCCATGATCTATTTTGTTTGAATCAAATAAGTATGTCTGGGCTGCTGGTGTTTTCCAAGCATCATCTGGTAATTTATTGCTGTTAAATATTAAAGAAAATGCACCCGGTATATATTAGTGATCTTCTGAGCCTAAGTGGGGGGGGGGGGAGGGAATTAAAAGAACATCTTGTTGGTTTAAAGCAAGAATGTCTCTTAAGCAACACATGGAGAGGAAGTTGCAGTGTGCAAAAGATTTCATTAGATTTCCCCCCTAAAAATATGTAACAGGAACAAACCAAACCAGATCTACATTATATCATTATCCATAATCCACAAGACCAGAACCATTAATTAAAGTACCATAAATTCACAATCTTTTTGCGTGATCACACTTTGACCATGTATGACAAAACTCTCCTATCTCCTTGTTAACATTTCCAGCAGATCATTGATTAGCTTTTATTAATTCTGTGTATTTAAACTGGTGCCATATACCACCTGCTCATTAATTTGCAACCATTTCCCCTCATAGGCATATTTAGTGGGAATCTATGTCATGTTGGCACCAACATTCCCATATATACATTCCTATACTCTGGGTTCTCTTCAAATTATATAAATATTTCATCGTTTATTGTATAAAGATTTTGTATTTTAGTTCATTAGCTGTAATATGATATCTAGATTATTTCTTGTTACTGTTAGGATGGTCCCATGGCTTGAGGAGATTTCACCCCTCCCATACCCAAGAATCTCCTGACCATCTCCTGATGATCTCTGCTGACTCTCCACAGAGAAGGAGGTCTCTGGCGGTGCTACCCAGCTCGCCCAACCCAGTCGGGGTTGAGGTATATGAGTCCAGTTGGCGCACTGGCTCTAGGGCGATGCTGACATCGGTTATGGGCCCAGTCGTTGTTCCAGTTGTCTGACCTGGCGTTGTTCCAGTCATCCAAGGCGTCCCAGTCGTCCCAGTCGCCAGAGGTTTCTGTTGCTGATTGCCGGACGGTGGAACGGACGCTGCATGCTGGACTGATTTGTGGTGCCCAGAAGCAGAGCTGTTTGGAGCAGAGTATTCAAGCTGCCGCTGTTGCTGTTGCTGCTGCTTGATTTATGGAGGTATGTTGCTGACTGCCAAAGGAAGAAGATAGCATCCCTGTTTGCCTGTTAATTGCGCCCTGAGTGGGAGAGAGAGTGGCTGAAGGAGTCAAGGCTTTATCTGTGTTGCACGAGGGAAGTGTCTTGCTCTAAGTAATAGCAGACATGGCCTGTGCACATTCTGGCCAGATGGCTCTGTCCTTTCCCCTCCTTAAGCCTGAAAACTATGCAGTTTGGCAAGTAAAGATGAAAGCGCTTTTACAGAGGGAAAAGCTATTTCACACGATAGAAGATGACCCTCCCGATGAGGATGCAGATGATTGGGCTGAGTGGCATGCTGCAGATATGAAAGCCCGAGGGACAATTGTTTTGAGTGTTTCAGACCACTTGCTGGTGAACTTAGAGGGTCAAGAGACTGCACAAGCTGTTTGGCATAAGTTGAGAGATATGCATCTGAGACAGAATGCTGGTTCCAGTGTGATTTTCTTTAAGAAGCTGTGCAGGCTGCAGTTGAAGAAAGGTGGTGATTTGCCTAGCCATCTATCTCAATTAAAGCGTCTCAGACAGGACCTTGTTCAGCGAGACCTGGCTATTTCAGAGGCTGTATTTGCAATGCTAATGATCAATAGCCTAGATGAGTCTTATGATGGAGTGGCTGCCCAGATTTCTACAATGCCTTCTGACCGGCTAACAGAAGATTATGTGTCTAGTGTGCTTCTGAATGAGTGGGATCGCAGACAGGCTGTTAGAGAAAGCCGGGAAAACTGTGCTGTTAAAAATGTGCTTGAAAATGTACCTGAGTCTTCAGCAGGGGAAAGTGAAAGTGAAACTGCTGCTGTTAAAGCTTTGAAATTGAAACGGTGCTTTTCGTGTGGAGCACAAGGCCATTTGAGTTTCCAGTGCAAGAAGTCTTCAAAGAAGAAGGGAAACTTCAGAGGCAGAAGGGGAGGAGGAAGAAATCCCCAAGCACCTGCTACTTCAAAGGCCTTGATCTCTCACTGTTCCAGTCAGCGTGGGCGGAGTTTCTTCGTGGTCGACTCTGGCTGTTCAAACCACGTGGCCAAAGATAAGAATCTCTTTGTTCAGCTTGAGAAGCAAGAGAAAGAAATTCATCAAGCAGATGGGACAGTTCTCACAAGTGTGGCTCAGGGAACTGTGTTCTTAAAGAGCCTGAATGCAACTATTAAGAATGTCCTGTATGCACCTGATATTCAGGACAATTTGTTGAGTGTTTCCCAGCTTGATCGTCAAGGGTTTAAGGTGGTGTTTGCTAAATCTCGCTGTGAAATTCTTAGAGATGGCAAGCTCATTTTGTATGCAAAATGTGTAAATGGATTGTACCAATTGCCTTTTGTTTCAGGTACAGGCACTGCAGAAGCAACTGAGAAAGAGTGTTGCAATTTGTCTGTGGATAAGAATGAGAAGTTGCATGACCAATGTATTCATTATTACCATCGCATTTATGGTCATTTGGGTTTCCAGGCTGTGGCAAAAATGCCTGATATGGTTCAGGGTATGAGGTTGAAAGAATGTCCCTACCACATGAAATGTGTTTCTTGTGCTGAGAATAAGGCAAGGCAAGCTCCCAAAGGTACAGAGTCTGGGAGAGAGGCCAAGAAACCATATGAAGTCATTCATGCAGACTTAGTGGGGCCTCTAGCGCTCTCTAGAGGCAATTCAAGGTTTTTCATGGTTCTGATAGACTCCTATTCAAAATATGTTTGGGTCTATGTGCTGCAGAAAAGGTCTGAAGCCTTTACCAAGTTTCGCCAGTTTTGTAAATGGCTCAGAAATGTACATAATGAGAATGCACATGTTCTTTTCACAGACAGGGGTGGAGAGTTTTGTTCAGAAGAGTTTGAGAGTTTTCTTTCTGAACAGGGCATTGAGCATAGGACCGCCACGCCCAGATCACCCTGGCAGAATGGTTTATGTGAGAGAGTAAACCAAACCCTGCAGCAAGGAATCAGAACACTGTTACATGATTCGGGGCTGCCCAATCCCTTTTGGGCCGAAGCTCTTTCGTTTTTCTGTCACGTATATAACAGGAGGTACCAGTCTAGTGTAAATTGCACCCCATATGAGATGCTTCACGGAAGAAAGCCATGTGTAAAGCATTTTAAAATTTTTGGTTCGGAGGTTTGGGTGCACACCTCGCAAGGTGACAAACTGAGCAAGCGTGGAGAACATGGTATTTTCCTAGGATATGAGAAAGGGTCTTATCGTGTTCTGATCACAGACACGAAAACCATAAGGCTGACCAGGAGTATTGATGACAATCCACAATGGGACAAAGTTGGTGTTTTTCAGTGCCATCCCATTTGTGATGATGGTGCAAAAGGGGCAAAGAAAGTTAAGAGGGAGGCAAGTGTTGTTATTGGTGATAATCCTGATGCCAATGTAGTTCCAGATGATGGCACAGATAATCAGAGCCCAAAAGCCTCAGGTGAGTCTGACACTGACTCAGACTTAGCAGCTTCATATACTTTAGCTCCCTATTCTCCCAAAGAGGAGGAAGCACCAGAACAAGAGGATCAGAGAGTTTTGCGCAGATCCGAGAGAACAACCAAGGGTGTACCACCGAAAAGGTTTTCTGAAGAGTTTGCAAAGACTGCGGTCACAAGCAACTCTGGTGGGGTTTTCAAACCTAGCATGAAGTGTGCTGAGAGTAATAGCACAAAACGCTTTATTTATTTCCTTACCTGATATTTGAAGGAAAGCGTGTATTTCAGTTCTGAAAATGGTTTGTTCAAATCTGCCTAATTAGAAATGTCAATTTGCATCTGAGAGAAAGAGAAATGTGTATGAAGATTTTTGCAGAAGCTGCTTATTCAATGGTATTGTAAAAATGTGTTATATGCTGGGAAGAGAGATACCTGCAGATATGTTAACCAAGGTTGTAAGCAGAGAACAACTTTTGGAGTGTATGTGTAAATTGCAGTTATGTTAAAGATTCTTGAAATGGTCGAATGAAATGGGGGAGGATGAGGAGATTTCACCCCTCCCATACCCAAGAATCTCCTGACCATCTCCTGATGATCTCTGCTGACTCTCCACAGAGAAGAGGAGGCGTGTCCTGCCTATTTACTTATTCTGCCCAGCAACATATCTGTGTGTGTGAGAGAGAGTCAGTCAGTCAGTGTATCGGAGAGAGTGAGAGTGTTAGAGATCCTAGAGATTAGATTGCTGCTAAGAGCAGCTGCAGACTCTCAGTGTAGCATTGCTTTATGCTCAGAATATTTAGCTCTGTATATAGTTTTGTACCATAGTTGTAGTTATAGAATAAAAGGAAGATATTTTACAGAGCTGCTCTCCGAGTGGTTTATACTCTGCAAGACTCTGCAAAACTCTGCTGCGCAACGACTGAATTATTGAGACAGTGAATCCGGTGCTCTCAGCTCTAAGCTGTGAGTCCACAGCACTGTGACCGTTTCCTGTGGGAAGGAGGTCTCTGGCGGTGCTACCCAGCTCGCCCAACCCAGTCGGGGTTGAGGTATATGAGTCCAGTTGGCGCACTGGCTCTAGGGCGATGCTGACATGGCTGATGTAGAGCTCTAAGAGTTGGGATGCATGGAGTGGCTGTCATGTGGGAAAAGGTTTAAAATTCTCACCTGTCATGGCTGGCTCCATGAAGTTCCATGTGTAGAAATGCTTGTAATGGGGATCAAGGGATATTCTTCTCACCACTGCAACATTTTGTTTCAGGAGGTCTTGAGTGTTGTGGAGGTGCCACCACAAACCATGGAGAATTGTCACAAGGAGCATCGTATCATGTGAAAACAGAAACAGCCACCGTAGGGACAAGTGTCAAGGCCCCCATCATAGATGTGCTCTCTCGCACCCTCAAAACCATGCGTGCCAGATTACAAGCCATTCCATTCTGCCTCAGATTTCTTATATGACCTAGAACAAACACCAAGAGCCAGTTTGAGCTCTGGATTTAATCCATAAATCACGGATTAATTTAGCCTTTTAGTAAACGTCTGTCATTATCACTTACAGTGGTGCCCTGCAAGACGAATGCCTCGCAAGATGAAAAACTCGCTAGACGAAAGAGTTTTCTGTTTTTTGAGTCGTTCCGCAAGATGAATTTCCCTATGGAAACGTCTTGCGAGTTCTTGTGAGTTTGTTTCCTTTTTCTTAAAGCCGCTAAGCCGTTAATAGCCGCTAAGCCGCTAATAGCCGTGCTTCGCAAGACGAAAAAACCGCAAGACGAAGAGACTCGCGGAACGGATTAATTTCGTCTTGCGAGGCACCACTGTACTTCCTAAGTGTGGGGGGAGGGAATCTTAAGAATATGTGAGCTGACATACTAATATTTGCAAAACACTCAGGAGTTCTGTGGGAAAAGAACCATGAGAGGAATAAAAAAATGGTTGTGTTTATTGTACATGGACCGGGATGGACCAGTGGGATTACTCAGAGATGGCCCATCCCCCAAACTCTGCACCTGCTCCTTCAGGTAACCCCTGAAGAACAACTAACCTCCCAATCATTATAGGGAACCACCCACTAACAATGCCTCCATCTTATCTGGACTGAGTTTCAATTTGTTGGCTCTCATCCAGGCCTTTGCTGAGACAAGACAACAGTCAAGCACCCCCACTGCCACATCTGCGGGTGTGAAGGAAAAGTAGAGCTGTGTGTCATCAGCATGTCGCTGACAACATACTCCAAACCGCCAGATAACTCCATTCATCTGTTTCACGTAGATGTTAAATGGCATAGGGGATAAAATTAAACCCCGGGGAACCCCACATGAAGGCGCCCTGGGGTAGAAGAACACTTTCCAAGCATCGCCCTCTGGACTGGAACCACTGCAAAGCAGTGTCACCTACCCCCAACTCAGACAGCTACTCCAGAAGGATGCCATTGTCAATGGTATCAAACACTGCTGAGACATCGAGGAGAATTAACAGGGGCACATTTCCCCTGTCTCTCCTGACAAAGAAAGGTCATCATACAGGACAACCAAAGCAGTTTCTGTGCCAAAACCGGGCCTAACTCCCGACTGAAGTGAATATAGAAAATTAGTTTCCTCCAAGAACACTTGGATCTGATCTGTGACCACCCACTCAAGAACCATGCCCAAGGAGGGGAGAGTGGTAGCTGGCCAGGAATTACTTAGATCTTCTGAATACAGTGGTACATCGGGTAACATACGCTTCAGGTTACAGACTCGGCTAACCCAGAAATAGTGCTTCAGGTTAAGAACTTTGCTTCAGGATGAGAACATAAATCCTGCAGCAGCGGCAGCGGGAGGGCCCCATTAGCTAAAGTGGTGCTTCAGGTTAAGAACAGTTTCAGGTTAAGTACGGACCTCCGGAACGAATTAAGTACTTAACCCGAGGTACCACTGTACAGAGTTTCTTGAGGACTGGTTTCACCACTGCCTCCTTCAAGCAGGCAGTGACCGCTCCCTCTCGTAGAGAGACATTTCAGGACGTACTTCTTCTGATTTATTTATTTATAAAACTGGTTGCTGGCCCTTTGTAAAAAGGCCTCAGGACAGACAGAATTTTCAAAATGCAATTTCAATTGGAATTTTGCCTAATATACACTGTTTTGCACAGCTATTTCCCCCAACGCAATGCATTTTTTATGCTGTTTTCACTTATGCATTCGGTGTAACCAGTATGTACATGCTCATACACATCTTTCAGGTTGAAAAACTGCACCGCAAGATTTCAAGAAGTGCAAATTTCAAACCATATCTGCATTTTGGTTCGTGCATTGTTTTGTGAAGTGCGAATTAGGCAGGTTCTCATTAAAATGGGAAGCATACAAAATTTCTCTCCTATTCCTGCCACCCCTTATATGCAAACATGCAGAACTAAGTTGAGCTGGATTGGGGCTCTTGCTTGTGACCTAGTGCATGCGAAGGGCACCAGTGGCAGACCGTATAGCTAAGACTATAGGGAGCTACCTTATACTGAGTGAGATCAGTGGTCTATCTAGATCAGTTGTCTACTCTGACTGGCAATGGCTCTCCAGGGTTACAGTTAGGGTTTTCCACCAGATCTACTTGGAGACACCTGGGACCAAGCATGAGACCTTTCATCTGTGAGGCTGCAAGGCAGCTGCTATTCCATTGGGCTATGGTCCTTCCCCTATGCTGAGATGACAAAGGGATGGAAGGACGATCCATTCTGAGTTAAATGACCCTGCTGCATGCATCTTGCTGCTCTGTGCCTGCACAGAGCAAGCAGGATTGTGTCCAAAGAACTGTGATGTATGGTCTAGGCAGTGCCAGGCACTGAAAGAAAAGATATTACTAAATCATTTACGAAGCTGTGGGAGGAAAAAAACCCCCGAATGAAAGTATTAGTTTCTAGGAGTTGTTCTTTGAAGGAGGAAAATTATGAAGCCGCAGTGTCATATGGATTTTGTTTACCATCCAGTCAAAATAATAATTATAATAATTCACATCTACATGCTACAGTCTGTGCGCTAAAACCTGAAGAAGTCTTTCTTGAAATCCTGATATATACTTTTCCCTAGAAAAATCTTAATGTTTACTTAGTGGTGTAACAAATGCAGTGGTATATTTTTTTTAAAAAAAATCAATTCCACCCCCCTCCCCAAGTGCTTTACTTCCTCCTTGTTTTTCTTGGCTCCAGAAAGAAGAACAAAAAAAACTGAGCTGGGGGCAGGACGGGAGGCGTTGAATGAAAACAAAGAGCACTGGTGCCAAATGGAGGACGGGACCTGTCAAACTATGGATCTCTGGAGGGAGCTGCAAGAATCTCAGCCCAGTTGGCAGCTACTGTTTGCAAGCTTACTCCACCCGTGTTAAAAAGCAAATTGGAGATGTGAGAAAGAGCCTGGGATCCTTTTTGTTGGAAGCGAAATGAATGGCCTTCGCCGGGATTCTTTTCCAAGGGGTGCCTTTTTCAACCCTTTCCAGGCAACCCCCCACCTCCTTTATTCCGTGGCATAGCACCATGAAGTCTGCGTTGCAATTTAGCTTCTTCGTAATTTAGCTTATACGTAAATCCAGCACTGGATAGGATGAGTCAGTAGCAAATATGGGGGAAGTCTGGACAGGGGGGAGCTCACAGGTGCAAACAGTGCTTTTTTCTGGGGGTACACAGGGGTACGCATACCCCTAAACATTTTGTGAATCTTTGTACTTTTGTCCAAATGGTGATTTTCTTGAGTCAAAATGAGAGTATCCCTAAACATTATGAATTTTTTTGAAAAAATGCACTGGGTGCGAACACACTTGCAGGCTCCTGCAGCCACCAATCCAGGGGCTGGACTGAGGAGGAATGGTGGGAGCTTCCTGCCCCCTCTCTGCACCTTCCCTGAAAAAGGAGGACAATGTAGAATTAGAACAGTGGTTTGCAGAAGGGCATAGTTCAGAGGCTGAAGAGGGGGAAAGCTGGGTTATATTGGGGGAGCAGCAGGAAGGAGAAGCACCAGGGAAGAGACAGTTAACAGATTCAGTTTCTCTTGAAAGCATTCCTGATCCCCCCTCTCCCAAAACCAGACAGGCCGTGAGAGTAGCGGAACAGAGATATCAGAGACCGAAAGCACTGACCAGCCGGCACAGGGGTGACATAGATTAGGAGGGACTGAAGAGGTGGGACTTGGAGCAACACCATTATTTAATAGAGACAGCGTTCCTTTGCCTCTCTCTATGAATACGTGGTAAAAACTCTTTTCGGTTATCTGCCTTTTAACTGCCACATGGATCATAATTCCCTGAAGTCTTCTTCTGTACCACTCCCCTCTTTCTGACTTAATAGGAGTCTGGATTCTGAATCCTGGTGGCCCGTCCGTCTTTAAATATTGAGCATCATTTGGAAGTCCAGTAGCAGCTTATTGTGTCAGGGCCTTAGAGACAGGGAACCTGTAAAACCACTAAGTCTAGAGTCTAAAATTACCAAAGCATCGGTGGAACACAGGAAAGTGCTTTACATAGCTCAGTATTGCACACACAATATTGGACTATGCAGAACTGGCAAAACTGACATATAAGCTACAGGACAAGGATAACTGTGACTTTAAGGATGAATGGGAACCCTTCACAAAGTATCTGAAGACGCAACAAAGCGAACTGGACTCCTTGGCAGGTTTTGAATAAACATTCACCAACTTTTTATTGATAATAATCAGCTAAATAGTTTGAGGATCTATACAACTTTGTAACATGCAGAAAACAGCATACTTAGAGAAACCAAAGACTGGAACTGAGGGAAGTCGGGGGTGGGGGTGGGTGGGTTTTGTGTGGGAAGGGGAGAGGGAGGAAAAATGGGGGGGCAAGGATGATATGTTTTTGGATAATATGTCTTGTTATAATTTTGAATAAAAAAATATTAAAAAATATTGCACACACAGACTGGCAGAGGCTCTCTAGGGTTGAGGACAGGTATCTCTCCCAGAGATGCTGGGAACGGGACCTGGCCTGATCCAGCAGACTCTTCTTATGTTCCTCTGCATGCCAAGCAGATGCTCTAGTACTGAGCTTGTGGCCCTCCCGCAAATGTTATTTGCTGCCTCACAACCATCCAGATTGTTAGGGGTGATGTTTGAAGAACACCAAGCACTGAAAGCTGTTATTCGATAACTTTTTCCAGCCTCATGCTCTAGGCAGGGCCAATTTATTAAGTTGCTAGTACTGTAGCACTCGAATTAGGTACAAGGCATATATATATATATATTCAGGTAGCTGCCTCTGTTTCATTTTGGTTTTGGCAAAGCTTTTCCATGAAAGCAAAGCATTTGAAGTTCATAACCTTTGATGATGCCCAAGAGGCCAATAACTATATTAAGACCAAAACGACGGAGTCGCCAATTTTCAGTTAAATGATGTTGAATGTTTTCCAGTGCAGCAAATATAAAATGGAAACAGTAAAAAAATATTTAATAGTCGGCGCGTTTTCGTTGAACATTCGTGGAATAAAAGGAAAGCCTTTTAAATAAATAAATAAAAGTAATGAAAAAGATCCAGACTCCATAAACGTAAGTTGTAATCAAAAAGACTTTATGTAAGCCTAATGTAAAAGCAACCCTGACAATATCTATATATAGGTAGAAGTGGTTTTATGTATGGAAACATAGCAAAAGGCTGCTTATATAAATAGGCTTGAATCCCTTCATTAAGGTGAATGGCACCTTTTCCTGCTAAATACAAGACGGTGAGCCACTGAGCTACAGTCACATGGGGAGGCTGGGGCAGCCACAAGACTCTCCAAGAGGAGGTGCTGCCTCTGACCAGAGCTGGGCTGGGATAGGATCAGGGCCAGATTTAAGTTTGATGAGGCCCTAAGCTACCGATGGTAATGGGGCCCTTTATATGTCCAGCTGTTGTTTGTCACTATTTTTTGTGTTGAATAAAGGGCCTTCTAGGTAGTGGCACCTGCCCTGTGGAATGCCCTTCCAGCAGATGCCAAGGCCTTAAACAACTACTTTACTTTTAAAAGAAAACTGAAGGCAGCCCTGTTTAGGGAAGTTTTTAATGTCTGATGCTGTATTGTTTTTAATATTTGGTTGGAGGCCACCCAGAATGGCTGGGGAAACAATACATTATTATTATTATTATTATTATTATTATTATTATTATTATTATTATTATTATTATATGCTATATGCTATATGCTAATTTATGGACCTAATAGGTATTTGCACATAACAAAATATGTATTTTATCAAAGTACAGGAGAAACTTGGCTTGCATTACCCTCAGGTAACGTAAACTTAGGGTTGCGAAAGTGGCAAACCCAGAAGTATTTTTCCTGGTTTCACTTCCTTAGCATGAGCAGAAGTGTTCTACGTGCTGCACGCATGTGCAGAAGTGCTCTATCACACCACGCGCATGTGCAAAACAGGCACCTCCGGTTGCAGAAACCTCGGGATCCAACTGGAGCTCCAGAATGGATCCCATCCGCAACCGGAGGTACCACTGTAATTGTTGAAAAGTCCATGCGAAATGCGAAGTCCATGAAGAATGTAGGCACCCTATATATAGAAATGAGCAAACCAGTGATATTTTAGGGAGCAGGCTAGCAGGCGGGGACCATGACTTACATCATAGCAGCCTACACAACATAAAACAATGTTGCTGTATGCAGATTTTATTTTATTTGCTTTTTATCGTATATTCTGGAAATGTGCATTCAGGGTTTTTTTTTCCTTTACATTTTTTGGGGCCTCCAAGAGAGTGGGCCCCTAAGCTATAGCTTGTTTAGCTTATACGTAAATCCGTCACTGGATAGGATGAGGCAGTAGCAAATATGGGGGGAGTCTGGAAGGGGGGAGCTCACAGGTGCAAACAGTGCTTTTTTCTGGGGGTACACAGGGGTACGCATACCCCTAAACATTTTGTGAATCTTTGTACTTTTGTCCAAATGGTGATTTTCTTGAGTCAAAATGAGAGTATCCCTAAACATTATGAATTTTTTTGAAAAAATGCACTGGGTGCGAACACACTTGCAGGCTGCTGCAGCCACCAATCCAGAGTGTCAGGGGCTGGACTGAGGAGGAATGGTGGGAGCCGCCCGCCCCCTCTCTGCACCTTGCTGGGAAGAGGAGGACAGTTTAGAATTAGAACAGTGGTTTGCAGAAGGGCATAGTTCAGAGGCTAAAGAGGGGGAAAGCTGGGTTATATTGGGGGAGCAGCAGGAAGGAGAAGCACCAGGGGAGAGACAGTTAACAGATTCAGTGTCTCTTGAAAGCATTCCTCATCCCCCCTCCCAAAACCAGACGGGCTGTGAGAGTAGTAGAACAGAAATATCAGAGACAGAAAACACTGACCAGCTGGCTCAGAGGTGACATAAATTAGGAGGGACTGACGATGTGGGACTTTACTTGGAGCAACACCATTATTTAATAGAGATAGCGTTCCTTTCTCTCTCTCTCTGTGAGTACTGAATAAATTATGTGGTAAAAACTCTTTTTGGTTATCTGCCTTTTGACTGCTACCGGGATCATAATTCCCTGAAGTCTTGACAGAACTTCCAAGACCTTGCTGCTGTCTCACTCCAGCTTTGTCCTGGTGAGCAACAACTCCGAGCCTGAGGAGAGCCAGGGTGAAGGACTTAGTTGGCATAGGCCCGACTCTATGATGAAAATAGGGACGCCCTCTTCTTCTTCTGCTGCTGCTGCTACTACTATTATTATTTAATTACTTCTACTACTGTTTTACTATATATACCCTGCCCATCTGACTGGGTTGCCCCAGCCACTCTGGGCAGCTTCCAACATATATAAAAGTATAATAAAACATTAAAAAGCTTCCCTATACAGGGCTGCCTTCAGATGGTGGGGGGGTCGCATAGCTCCATGCCCTTCAACATTTCTCCAATGGAAATGGAGACATCCTAAGGAAAAGGAGGATATTCCAGGATCAAATCAGAAACTGGGACGGCTTCTGTAAATCCAGGACTGTCCCTGGAAAATAGGGACACTTGGAGGGTCTACAACTGTGAAAGCCCAAGATCGGCTGAATTCAAACCCTCCCATCCCAGCCACACTAGGGACTCAGATTGCGCTGTAAATCTCTGATGCTACCAATTTTAAAAAGCACCAGACAGCTGCTGATGTAAAAACCCTTCCTCTGGGGAGCCACTGCCAGTCACAACTGGCAAAACTTAATTAAAGGGCAAAACCTATCCAAGTAAAAGGCAGCTTCCTATGTCCCTCTGCCACGAATGCTTTAGTTGAGATTCCTGCACTGAGGGGTTGGACTAGATGACCCTTGGGTTCCTTCCAACTCTGCAATTCTATGATTCTATGTCCCTATATCCTTGTAATATATTCATCACCTTCCCCCTGGCCTGGCTCACAAGATCTCTTTGTTTCATCTTCTTAGACTAAGTAGGCAGATTATAATCTGCACTGACGTCAAAAAAATGTTTGTTCCATCCAATTAATTCCAACAAAGTAAAAGTAAGCAGTCCCTCAGTTTTAACGGGTCTGATAGTGACTGGCCACAAGGTGGCAGAACAGTAGCACCCTGACGCAGTCTATTTGCATTGCCTCCAGCTATAGATTTGACTGGTTTCTTCAGAGAGAGAACATACACAGCACAAAGTATTAGCTTAATGATATCTTATCTGACTCTTTTGGCTTGGCAAGTATATTTTTGTATGACACAGTCACCTCCCCAAGCCTTACTTGAGTTTGTCACCATGCTTTTTGTAAAGTAAGGATGAACAGTTTGGGTGAGCTGTAAGTGAGGGTGCCGGTTTTCCCCCCAGTTATTTTTTGATACACCTGGGTGAGCTTAGAACCTGAGGCCTGCCCCACAGTACACATCATGGCAGCAGAACACACCCATCTCCTTTAATTCATATGTGCTCCAACCACGTACAAAGCAGGAGTTCGAAAGACCAGCTTTAAGGTGCAAAAAGTGTCCTGAGGACTGGGGATTTCTTGGTGGCTGCATCATGGCATTGATACAATAACAGTACATTAGTGGTGGATTTGTACTGGACCGTCTTTGTTAGTTGTTCTGTGATGCTTCCCAAATGAAACCACCTTATTGCTGTCTGGAGGGGCATTCTTGTGCTATAGTTCAAGGCGGGCCTCTTGGGCTTGCCAATCAGAAGTTCAACGGTTCGAATCCCCGCTATGGAATGAGCTCCATTGCTCTGTCTCAGCTCCCGTCAACCTAGCAGTTCAAAAGCACGCCAATGCAAGTAGATAAATAGGTACCTCTGTGGCAGGAAGTTAAACAGCATTTCTGTGCATTCTGGCTTCAGTCACAGTGTTCTGTTGCACCAGTAGCGGTTTAGTCATGCTGACCCAGAAAGCTGTCTGTGGACAAACACCGGTTCCCTCGGCCTGAAAGCAAGATGAGCACTGCAACTGCATAGTCGCCTTTCACTGGACATTCGGTAACTGTCTATGGGTTCTTTACCTTTACCTTTTATAGTTTAACTAAGGGATACGGAGGGGGAAAAACATTTGCGGTATGAGCAGGAAGGGAAGGAACATGCACCATGTAAGTGGAAGAGTATATCTGACCCAAAACCACCCCAATACCATCATAAGCAAAATTTACCATGAGTTCACAAAAGGAAATCTGAGAGGCCCTGAGTAGGTGCTAAGTCTGGCATTGTTCATGGCTTTCCCCTGTGGAATTTGCCCTCCCAGCCTTCTTACTGGGTAACCTTGAGCATGCCACTGTCTCCAAGTGCAACTGACCTCTGCAATTCAGTAGGTGGAGAAGTTGACATTTTTAGCATTCTTCCACATTGCTTTTGCAACCTGGAATTTTATTTATTAAAACTTAACACAATCTACAAATGGGCAGATTATTTTTTTTAATGCTAGATTTGACTGCACTGTGAGTTTTTTCAGTTGGGTCGATAACTCATATGTAGTAGGTACATTAATGCTCCATTATCATTACTGTTGTGGTTGTATGGTGAGAAAAAGGCAGCCGGACTCAGCACACACACTGCGCAGCACTTTTTCTTCATTCAGTCTCTTCTGGGGCTGAACCTTGGTACTGACCTTGGTTTGCACAGCTGAGGCCTCGCTCATGGATTCAGCCCTTTCAGAGTTTTCTTCCAGCTCCATCTGCTGAGATTGTGGAACTCGGCAAGTGAATCCAACTGCTCCCCAGAGGCCACTGAACACACAAAAAGCAAAAATGCAAGCAGAAAGGTTTGCATTACGGTGACACTAGGTTCTTAACACTAGGAAGAACTGTGTAAGCCACTTTTAATGTGAGTGTATGAACATGATATGACTGCCTTTCAAGGTCCTTTCTTTCTCGGGAAGAGCTTCATGCATGGAACACTTCGGTTCTCCATACTTGTAATTATACAATAGCAAAGGCTCATAATTCAATTTATGTTCAGCAAAGTAGCTGACTGCAAAAAAAAAAGACATACAAAAAGGCAGATAGATATATAATATTTCGTTTCATCCTGTGTTTCCATATAATCATTTCAACTTATTTTAAGAAACTAAACGTATTTATGCTCTTGGTAATGCATTCCATATGTTCAGAACTATGTAGTTTGAAGTCTTGCATGAACTGCATCCTTGCCTTCAGTGATTAAAAAAGAATCATCTGTCCATGTGTAAACTTTTGCTCCAGTTCTATAAGATGCTGCACGAGCAAAGAGGGATAAAGTGAAATAACTACTGCATCCCAAGCAGCTTTTAAGATTAGCAAAATTGAGAAGCATTCTGAGTTAACCCAAGACCTTGTGCTAGTGGTGCAGTGTGACAATGGCATTCCCCAGTATGCAGAACTGCCGTTGAACAGAGAAACAATCAGTAGGTAAGGGCTAAGGGTCCCACAAATTAGTGTTGAGCTTTATTTGTATTTAATATGCAGGTAGTTGTACTTCCTGGTGGAACTGGAGAACTTTCAGTAAGCTCAGAAAGAATGGGATCATATGGATTTAATTCTCAATTTTGAATGCTAGAAAAGTTGGATGTTTTCTTAAACTTGTATCCTACTATAGAAGATTTCATCCAGATTACACAGCGATTGCCAGGGCTTTATAATTTATTATCTGGAGAAGTAATGGCTCAGAAAGAAGACACTAGCATTCCTAAAGTAAGTCCCCCAAAGATTTAAATTTTGGATACAGAAACTGAGATTTGTCTTGCCTTATGACAAAATAGGTCTGAAACGGGTTGATACAGATAAATCATGAGAACAGAAGCACTGGAGAGGAGCAGGGTGAGGAAGACAGTCGAAAAGACCTTAGCAAAATATGTAAACATTGCAGGCGGCCATGTTTCCCCTGCATACAATTCCCCCCAAGAGCTATGGAACACAATCAGGTCCCATTGCTCCTTCTGCACATCCAAGGCACAGTGGCAAGGTGCCCACAAAATTAAGGTTTTCAGGCTGCAGGCAGCTGGATGCAGTATTTTTAAGTTTTACAATGGGGATGGGGTTGCCGTCCATCCCTAGAACAATGTGGTCGTCCTTTTTGGGGGAGAAAAGTGTCTCCTGCCCTGCCCTGCCTTTTTTCACATATTTGAGCCCATCCTCCTCCTCTTCCTGAAATCTGTGCGTACACAGGGTGGATCCAATGGGAGGAGGAGGGAAGCAAGAGCCTGAGTGGGAGTTTGTGCAGGCAGAGGGTGGGTCCACGAGGAGGGGAGCTGAGAGTGAAACTTATTGTGGGACATGGGGTGGGGCCAAGAAGAGGAGTTTGAGAGAGAGAGCTTTTGTGCGGGCCGAAGGTGGGTCGTGGTGAGCCAGAGAGGGGGTCTGCAGTGCCCGGGCCTGCTATGATGGAGTCTCAGGTTTGACGAGGGCAGATGCATATCTAACCAAGTTTAAATGTGCTTGGAGCAATCTCCATTGTGCTTACTCTGCTACTGGAGGGCACGAATCTCTCTTCCATAGCTCTCTAACAGACTCCTCCTTCACCCCTGCTTTGAAAAGAGTCGGGGGGGGGGGGAGAGTGATGGTTCTACAATGTAATCCAGTCATATTGAAAGCCATCCTACTCTTTGCTACTTGCCACTGAGGAAGCTGTGAACCCATTTCTTTCTACAAGGTTTAGGACTGTGCGCCATCAGAAGGCACTCAGAAAGCCAGAGAAGATGAGACAATTGACTTCAACAAGGCTGAAAACCATGGTTCTTAACAGAGCAGCAGAGAAACAGTGAGTGTAGAGTTATGGTAACCATGAAAGCTATATGCACAACATATATCTCAATTTACCAAAGGTATATATCTATCTTTGCAAACCCTACCTAGTTAAAATGCTGCATTTTTCAGATGCCTTGGCCTTCTCAGTCATGTGCAATTGATTCCTAAATGAGGAAAACTACCAATATGAAATTTCCAAAAGTTCAAATATCAAAGGCAGAGATGATCAACATGGAAAATGGAGTTGGCTTTAATTCTTCACCTTAAAAATTAAATAAATCTGTTTCTTAGCTCAATGTGTGAATTAGCTGGGGGCCGCTGCTGAATATTTGTATTGGATTAGAATTGGAATAGAGAGCTGCAGATTCCAATGTAAATATTTTATACAGAGCTTCTTCAGAATTGATCTCCTTGTTGAGGCCTCTCTTCTGGCAGCTATGGTTTTCTCAAAAACCCCTGCCATCTTACCCAGTCTCCGTAAATAGTTGTATCAGCATATTTGGAGGGGGAAGTCTCGTGCCAGGCCCAACAAGACTCTGGGATGGACTTAGCAGGGGAGGCTTCAATGTTGGCTCTAGATTTGGGGAGGCTCTTGTGCGAGTGCTTTCCTCTCCTTCCCACTGCCCATCACTGCCTATTCACTTGTCCTCTCCCTCTGGGTCCACTTGCCCAGCAGATCAAGTCAAGAGATTGCTGGTCCTCCATCTCTATGATCTTGTCCCTTGCCACATTCTTGGAGAGGGCCAGTGGCGTAGCGTGGGTTGTCAGCACCCGGGGCAAGGCAAGTAATTTGCGCCCCCTAAACCCGTGGATTTGCGCCCCCTAACCCTAACCCCCAGATGTTGTGCCCGGTGCGGCCGGCCCCCCTGCACCCCCCATGCTACGCCACTGGAGAGGGCAGGTGGACAGGTGGCAGGGGAAAGGAGGGTTTTGTGCTCTGGAGATGAATGGTGGGTCCTTGTGTGGATTCAGCAGGTTCACTCCCAATAGGAGTCCTAAAAAGGCTACCCAGAGACAGTGTCTCTTGTAACACAAACACTCCTTGGCCTGCTACAGAGTGAAGAAGCATGGAAGCAGAAAGAGCCTTTCCTCTTACAATGTGGAAGAGTAGGGAATCAATTACCACATCATCCCCACTGATCCCGGGTACCACCAGTTACTACCAGTACATTAAAGCAGGATTGGGGGACTGGTGGCTCTCCAAATATTAGAGAACTACAACTGTTGGCATACAACCAAGGAAACGGGGGCAGTTGGCAGGCCCCCAGCTGGCTCCAGCCCACTTGCCGGTGTGCCAGGCGATCTCCAGTCCTTGTTGCAGCATCTGCGACTCACAGCTTCAAAAGCTGGAGCACGCAACTCAGCAGAGATAATGCGCAAACAGAAGTGGCCGGAGAGGTTGTGTCAGCATATTTACAAGCAGTTTATTCAGCATACATCAGGTCTACAGGAAAACATGTCTGATCCCTTTCGTGTCCAAAGCAAGCAGTGAAAAGCGAAAGGTATACACAAACGGAAGTTCCCAGCAAGCTGTGCTGGAGTGTAAACAGACATGTGACACACAACAGTCTCATGCCTATCCCTTAAGGCGGAACCAGTTACTACCAATACATTAAAACAGGATCGGGGCATTGGTGGCTCTTTAAATATTAGAGGACTACAACAACCACCATCTTTTACCATTGGCCATGCTGATTGGGGTTGATGGGCGTTGAAGTCCAACGAGATCTGGAGGGCCACAGATTCCCCCAGCCTTGTGTGAAATGAATGAGCTCACAATGAGCCTTCCTTCCAGCAGTTGAATAGGTACCAGATTCCTTTTAAAGAGTCAAAAAATAACACACATCCTACTTTGGGAGTAGGGAGGAGAAAGGCCCAATATGGATATTTGAATTGATTTTAGAATGTTGTGTTATTTTTATTGTTGTTAGCCGATCTGAGCCCGTCTTCGGCTGGGGAGGGTGGGATATAAAAACATCATCATCATCATTATTATTACATTGTTCACAGCAAAAGAACAGGGGAAAAGAAATGAACAATGAAGTGGGAAACCATTTTTGGTTCTGCAAATGAAATTGGAAAGCAGGACCTCTAAAGGAAGGTGGAGATGAAAAAGAAGCATTCAAAATAATAAGAGAATGGCTTATTTCTTGACCATATCACATCTTAACCTGGCATTTTGCCATTCAGGATTATGCAATTGGATGGGAACAATTCAGGAGTTAAAATTAATACATTTTCAGTTATGTGTGAAAATGACGGCTTAAGCAGCATGGATAAGAAAAGTAAAAGAAAGGATTTACTGTATATATAGTTTGCATGTGCATATAAAATTCTCAAAATCTGGAATGAAGAGTTCATCCAAAATTGACTTGCTTAAATAAATAAATGACTTGAATAATTTTCATATTTTTGGTCTGGCGATAAAAGGTGCTACTGAAGTAGCTTAAAGTATAATAAAAAAATATGAGTCGGTCTACAGCTGTAGAAACAAATGTACCTTTGACAGCATGATTATTACTATCATTTGCTAACTTGAATTTATTATTTTAATGGTCTCATTTTTCATTCAATGAAATTCAAAGGCTCCCTGAAAAATCTAAGCTTTAAGTAAAAGCACATTAAATTCCCCACTACCTTCAACCTCTGGAGTCTTGTACCCTTAGGCCCAACAGAGAACTGAAAGACCACCCCGTAGTGATTTGATATTCAGTTGTTTTGTTTTTGAAACTGCTTTATGGTACCTTCTTTAATGCAGATGTTGTTATTAGTGTTTCAATGTGCTGGCCATTTCTGACATGGCCTTTGCGACTGCCATATACTCAAATTACAGAACCTACATTCTGATGACAACAAGCACATATGCTTGAATTTCTGTCTTGCACGCCATGGCTGTTCAGCTAGTATCTAAATCTGTTACGGCCTCAGTTTCAGAGACATATACTCCAGGATACGAACAGAGGTTCCTCTGCACATGTGAAGTTCTGGAACGTGTAGAGGTTTCCTCATATCCCCCACGGTCAATGAATGTGCCATGCTTGTTGAATTCCATTTGCTGAGCATTGTCCAGCAACAATAAGGTAAACTCAAAAACCCGCTCCTTCCGAAATTCTAAAGAAATGCTAAAGTGCCTTGAGAATAAGGCTGAAAAATGGAATCCACTTCCACAGAGGAAGGAAAAAAACCTGAAGAAACCGAATGAAAAGTGTTTCAGTAAAACACCAGCACTAAGGAAACTTTAATAACTCTTAGTAGCCATAAGGCATAGTTAGAAATGTTATCCAAACTAGGTTCTTTAAAGATCCAAACGCTTAAAAGTCTGCCATTGAATGGTTTCGAGCAGAGCGGCTGTTTTTATTGGGTTGTGTTCTCCCACCCCCAGTCTTTTCACCTTTGTGGGTGGCTGAAAAGTGAAACTTCACTTCAGGTGTTATAATCCGCTCTGGTGAGCCACCGGTGTCTGGAAAGGGCCGCATGGTTAAGGTAATTGCAGGAGCATTTGGAAAGGCTTTAAAGAAAGCTAGATTAAAACAAAGCCTATACCATCTCGTGTTTCCATCACGAGATGGAAGGGTCATTTGCACACCCCACACCCCCAAATATGACATAAAAACTCAGGCATGCCACAAAAAGAGTTGCCAGTTAGTCGAAGTGAGAAGGAGACTGGAGGGCGGGGGTGCTGCTCTTTGCTGCCTGTGGTCATTCACCTAAGATGTGATTCCACTGAAGCTGAGCTAACCATGAGTGAATTATACTTCAGTGGTGTTATTTCTGATCCCCGCTGTAAAATCCAACAGAAAACTCGCATGGGAGAGATGTATGAACCATATGTACCCTGAGTCCACACATTAACCCCCACACAAGTCCCTGCTCCCACAATTGAGCAGACACTGAGCTAGACCCAGCTGATACCATGGGGCACTGCTCACGATCACCCCAAAGCTAAGGTATTATTTCATACTTGCCTCCCTTCCTCTAGCTCCACTCCAGAATTCTGACCTCTGGAGGGCAAATTGGACATGATGCCAATTCATAAAACTAGCAAATGTATGAATGGATTTTTTAAAAGTGAAGAGCAGGTGTGGGGACCCCCCAATCTAAATTAGGACTGCAGTGGTAGGCAAAGGGTTAAAGCCTCACTTCCCCTCCCCTCCCCTCCCCCTGCCAAACTGAATTGGAAACCTAACTGCTGTTTATTTTTTTAAAGCTATTCATGTAATTGCTAATTTAGTGGATGGCATCATGTTTTCTTTGGACCCTAAAACAAAGAACAAAGTGGACAAAGGCTTTCATACGATGAAGGATTTTGCAATCTGTAGCTCCTGTTTTTGTAGCCTTTTCACTATATTTTCATATAATTTTTATTAATCCTGGTTTTGTGGCTCTGTTACTTACGTAGCTCTCTTTCATGTGCATGTAAACAAACCAGTCATTCTGGAAGCTCAGCGAAGTTCCGTGTCGATGAATCTTATCAAGAGGCTCATCTTAGCTCTTTGAAGAGAAGATGAAGGACTGGTAAGCTCCAATATTATTTTTGTGTCCTATGGACTATGAAGGGCAAGATTAACCAGATAACACTGAAGATTCAGGACAGACTAAAGGAAGAACTTCGTCATGAAGCACATAGTCAAACTCTGAAATTCACTACCAGTGGCGTAGCGTGGGGGTGCAGGGGGGGCCGGCCACACTGGGCGCAACATCTGGGGGTTAGGGTTAGGGGGCGCAAATCCACGGGTTAGGGGGCGCAAATCCACGGGTTAGGGGGCACAAATTACTTGCTGACAACCCACGCTACGCCACTGTTCACTACCGCCAACCTGGATGGCTTTAAAGGGGGCTTAGGAAAGTTCATGGAGGTTAAGGCTATCAGTGACTGCCAGCCATGATGGCTACATTCTGCTTCCAGTGTAAGAAAGCAGTATGTTGGGTTTGATTTATGTATATACTACTTGGTATATAAGGTCCTCCAACAGTGAACAACATTGATGCATATTGATACAAAAATAATAATAATACAAGAAAAGTACATTACAATACAAAATAACAATAGAAACCTAGGGGGCTGCCTTATCCTGAGTCAGACCTTTGTCCCTACCTGGACACCCCAGGGGCTGAATCTGGGAGGGACCTTCTGCACACAGATGCTCTACAACTGAGCTATGGCCTCTTCCCCATTGATTGATGCTTGCATTTTCCACCAATCAGATCCACATTTATCAAGGAAGGCAATATAAAAGAGTGGTAGGCTTGTCAATGGCCAACATCATGAAGAAAAAATAATAGCACGCCTCTGAAACCCAGTTGCTGGGGAACATATATGGGAAGGACACTATTGCACTCAGGTTCTGCTTGCAGGCTTCCAGCAGGCCTCTGGTTGGCCCGTGGGGGCAGGATATGGAACTAAATGGGTTTTAGATCTGATTCATCAGGACTCTCCTGACATTCCTATGTTCTGTCCTAGCCATACCAGCATCGCCACTACATCTGCAGATATTTTCCACTGTTTTATTGGGCTGTTCTTTGGGTTGTTGTTCCATTTGCCAGACTGCTCTTTCTAGCAAAGCAGCAACTGTGGCCAATAAAAGGGAAAATGCATCATTGTCTGTCAGTGATGCTCAGTTTATTTCCAGGCCTTTTGAATTACATTTGGGAGGATGCTGCTGGCAGGGGTTCTTGGCCTGGCAGAGGTGTAAATCCTTGGTCGGAGCATTTCAGGCCTGCTCTGTGGGCGCTGGAGCCCCCTTTCAATTTATTTGAGTGGGGACACCTTGGGTTGGGCAGGGAGCAGGGGAAGGGGAATCCTAATACTGCGGGGTGTCCCCAAGTTACAAAAGCTGCAGCATTGCAAGCGCCACCTGCCTGACAATGCTCAAAGGGCTCTCTGTGGACAACACAGAAGATGACTTCATCTCGTCTGCGATGGCTCTGCGCACTCCATGCTAACACAATGTGAGTGACCTGCCCAGGCATGCAAAATCACATGCCAAGAAAAGCAGCCTTCTGCAAATCGGTGGAAATTAGGCAAGCTGAGAAGACTTGCGTCATCTCCCTTGTTTTGCATCATGTAGTCTACGCTTCAGGTTGTTGTTCTTTTGCATGCTTCTTTTTGGTTTTGTACAGAGTAGGGAGGGAAGAGGAGCCGTGCCATGCAGGGAAGCTCTGAGACCCAGCTACTACAGAAAATCTTATTCAGCCGCTTCTCAGGGAGAGGCCTCAGCTCAGCAGTAGAATGCTTGCTTTGCGATTGCTATTGCTAGTCAGTAGGCATGGGTATTATTAGCCCAGGGGTGGGCAATGTACAACTGTTGGCCTAATTTCACATGGCTTACAAGAAGTAGGGGAATGGCGTGGAGTCATGACAGAAAGAGAGAGAAAAAGGAACTGGCCCTTTGGGTTTGGGTCCTGCCCAATTTTGGCACCAGCTGTCAGGGAAAAGGCAGAGGAGGAACAGTGGAGACCGCCTTCGCATCCTGACCCTTCCAGGGAGGAGGAAGAAGACAGTATAGATTTACAACAGGGGTTTGAGGGAGGCAGCAGCTCAGAGGCAGATGAGGGGGGAAACTGGGAAATCATGGGAGAGCCAGAACAATACCCAGGTGACAAGTTGTCATTAGAAAGCATTCCAGATCCTCCATCTTACAGAACCTGGTGAGCCTTAAAAGTAGGAGATCAAAGAGCTCAAAGACAGAAGGCACTTAGCAGCATCCATAGTGGAGGTGACAATGATGGTGAATGAGGAAGTGAGAGAGATGGGGGGGAGAGATTCATTTGGGACAATGCCATTATCCAAGAGGCTGGGTTCTATAGCCTCTCTCTGTAAAGATTGAAATAAAAATGGGTGGTGAGAAACTTTCCTTGTCTTTATACTTTCCTGGGCAACCAACCAGGAACAGCTAACAGCATCCTGACACTAGCTAGGGATGGGGAAGAAATTCCGTTTGGCTTGCATTATTATTATTATTATTATTATTATTATTATTATTATTTCAGAAAAATTTAATATGACTCTACCAAGTTTGCATTTTCTGAAACAATATGTGAATCAAAACACAAGTCTTCAAAATTTGCAGTTCCCCAAATTATGTGAGACAGTTCTCTAACCAAAGAATTGTGCAATTGAGTGAGAGGCAAAGAAGGGGAGAGGCTAGAAGAAGAAAGGAAGGCTCTCAGGTTGAGACCTGGGAGGGTCCACCAATTTCTGTGTGAGACAAGGGTTAAGAGCTACCTTTGAGAGAGGACTCTCGTCTTCTTTTCTTTCTTTCGATGTGCTTGGTTTTTTTTTTTATTTAGATTAGTTTCTTTTATCTTGTTGTATTATGAAAAAGCTTTAATAAAATATTTATTTTTGAAAATGTGCAACACACTGCATATATTCAGGGAAGATACTTTCAAAATTGTGTATCTTAAGCAAAATTGCATACAAAAGTAAGTATATTAAGAGAAATTGGCGCTAAAAAGCTGACAAATTTTCATGAAGACTGGTGTAGTTTGAGAATTTAAGCTTTTAAAAATAAAAAAAACCAGGTCTACTGCTCTTAAGTGAAGCATCAATTATGCCACTAAAAGGATGCATGCAAACATAACTTACATACACTTACTACATAAAGAACTTATATTCTTTTTTAATATAGCCTCTGAACAATATGGTCTACATCAAATGCAGTCTAGAAATACTATCATGTGTGTGGATTTGTCCTTGATTTTAAGTTCACAGGTGTGTTTGAGAGCTTTTCCAGATGAAATTAAGGGAAATCCATTTTCTTCAATAACATCAATACTTTGAAAAAGACAATTGCCATGAAAGCTAGTATGTGATTGTTCACCTGACAGTTGAAATGTTCTTTTAATGAATGGTTTCCTCTTGCCCTGGTGAAATGCATGTGCTTGCTTGCATAGAGATTGAAATACCCAACGAAACAGTTTATAAAATATGTTTCCCCCAATATGAGGTCTCTGCAGGTGGCCAGCTATTGGAGCCAGGAGCAAAGTTTGCTCACACAGATAGAAGTTTGCAAAGGTTCATGGCTTGCTGAGTCTTCAACCTGCAGTAACTAGTTTCCCTCTGCTTGGCTTCTCAGGCGATACATAGTCCTCATTCTGCCCCCGTCAATAACTCAGTGGCCAAGAAGCAAATAATCTGTTGAGCAGTGGGAATTGCTGTATTTTATTTTTAAATAACCCATAAAGCTGCAGCTGCAGCTGTACTCCCCTTGTCAGATGCATATATAACTTCTGGCCAAAAAATCTATAGGATTGCTCCGTCGTTAAAATTATTTGCTTGTTCTCACTGCCTTCTTTGCATCCCTGCAGCATTAAGTTGTTTTTAAATAGCAAACTAGGAAAACAAAAGTGTCCTTCTGTTCATTCCATGGATCTACTGCTCCATTGCAGTAGGGCTCAATGTGAGAACTCTCTTGCCCATAGAAACTCTGCACCCTGAGTAATATCTGACTCTGTCCATCTGCTCATGGAATGGAAGGGTCTTTGTGCCACTGGAGGCTTCCTGGAAAGAGAGAGAAAGGTGAGGTGCTGTCAGCCTTCAGGGAATCAGCTTCCTCCCCCCTTGGGCAGTAGATAAGCAGAACAAAGGAAAATGAGTCTTCTTACCAATTAGAATCTTTAATGATCACAACAAAAGAACAAAAAATCCAAAAGGAGCGTCTCCACCCCCATCGTTCAGCCCGGACACTGAGATCCAGCACCGAGGGCCTTCTGGCGGTTCCCTCATTGCGAGAAGTGAGGTTACAGGGAACCAGACAGAGGGCCTCCTCGGTAGTGGCGCCCACCCTGTGGAACGCCCTCCCTTCAGATGTGAAGGAAATAAGCAGCTATCCTATCTTTAAAAGACATCTGAAGGCAGCCCTGTTTAGGGAAGTTTTTAATATTTAACGATTGTTTTTAACACTAGTATTGTTTTTAACACTTGATTGGGAGCCGTCCAGAGTGGCTGGGGAAACTCAGCCAGATGGGCAGGGTATAAATAAATTAGTAGTAGTAGTAGTAGTAGTAGTAGTAGTAGTAGTATTCCTAGAAATGGCAGGGCTCCCAATTAAGGGTTCCACCCACTTCCTTCCTAGTCACCCATGTCACTACCGCATTTTGTAACCTGATCTCTAAACCACCATGCTTTCTGTGCTGCCACCTTACCAGCTCTTCTTGACTTTGGGCTGAGCAGATGGATGCTTTCCAGAGACAGTGAATCTGTTAACTCTCTCTCTCCCAGTGCATCTTCTCCTAGCTGTTCCCCATCCAGTACTTCCCAGCTCCTGCCTTCTGAACTATGTCCCTCTGCAAACCACTGTCCCAAATCTATACTGTCCTCCTGATCAGGAGCAGGGGGAAGCTCCCACCATTCCTGCTCAGTGCAGTCCTCCTCAGTGTGGTCCGTGACAAGTGGTTTGTTTGTTGCTCTTGTTGCAAAGTCCCCCTTTTCTCCTGCAGCAGATCTCCTGCTGCTTCTTTCCATTCACAATTCCCCCGGCCCTTCCACGAATGGATGGAGACAGCTGGATACAATTGCCTGCCCCTTTGACTAAAATCCATCCCAAAGTGGAGGATGACATCTTCCAAAGTCTCCATTTAAGTGATGACATCATTTCAATGATGCTTTCAGTTTTAGGAAAAGAATCTCAAAGGGATTTGCAGACTCATCAAACCAATTTTCAGCATCAAGTAGAAGATCCTAGACAAGATGTACATTTAAGGCAGCAAGATTAACTGGGAGGAGGGGCGTATTATCTTCGACATAACAATATTACAGATGAAAGTCAAATACAAAAATACAGTAATTCCCAACAAAACAGCATCACTAGCAACCAAAGTATCTGAAATAGTGACTGCACTGCCACCCCACCCCCAGTAACCTCTCTCATAGAAGGAAGGGGACCTGCAACAAAATTTTGCAGGGTGGAGAGCAACTGTTCAGTGTTCCAGTCATTCAGCCATGCCCCCATGTGCTATTTCATCCTTCCTCTCCCCCAGTTTCCCACCATCATTCAGTATCAGTCTTCTCTGGCCCCTGTGCATACACGGTCCTGATCAGGTTGTTTTGTGGTTCTCCCACTTTAAAGTGTCCCTCCCCCAAGATTGTTTGTACTATGTACTGCAAGCTCTGAGATTCTCCAAAGTCTCTCATGCATGGATAGTACTACTTTAGCTACATAAGGATCCACACTCAGCTCCAATCTTTGGAAACACAGGGAATTATTAACATCCAAGTCGTTTCTTTTTCAGTGCTTGCATGAAACATGACAAAGAATATGTTTTATTTATCTCTGGATGGTTCCTGAAAACCATAAAACATGATATGGAGCATGACAAAATCTAGTTTAATGGCCTTAACATACCTGTGGTAAAACTACCGTAATAGGAAGTGAGATGTTTGAGACAAATATTTTACATATATAGAAAGGTTTTTTAACAGAAGACATCTGACAATGGTCAGATGACACTTATCACTTAATCTCTAATTGTGTTATTTTATGTTGACATTCTTCTCCATGTACAGAACACAGAGTACAACACAAATCTTGTCTGAAGGACTTTATCACCCAGAAAACCATCATGTCAGAAAGTGGCATGTGAAAAGAAAAATATCTATTAAACAATCCTATTCCTGAGGTTATTTGAAATATTTTCCACTTTTCTTGTTTATAAATCCATTATATCTTGTTCTTTAAACAGGGTATAAGTTAGAACACAGTGTGCTCCTGGAAATAAATGAGACATTGATACTTTTCTCTCTTTTTTTAGTTTTGCTATATAGTCACAGCTTCCTTGTGCTACCATAAACTGTATATTGAAGGGCATCTTGGGAGACTTAGAAAGAAGGAAGATTAGTAGAAGAGTTCCTTAGAAAACAGTGACACTTAACCTCCCCAAAAAAAAACCATGCGTAGAGTCAGGCAGTAGGTGGTAAGAGAAGCAGTGGATTGGCAGTATTCTTCCCAGGATGTTTCAACATTCTTAATGAAGGCATGTTGTTGCTGTTATATTTATTTATACCCTGCCTTTTCCCCTGACAGCGACTCAAAGCAGATTACAGATAAAATAAGAACAACAATCAAACATTAATAGAATCATAGCATTGTAGAGTTCAAAGGGACCCCAAGGGTCATCTGGTCCAACCCCTGTGATGCAGGAATCTCACCTAAAGCATCCATGACAGATGACCTTCCATCCTCTGCTTACAAGCCTCCAATGAAGGAGAGTTCACCACCTTCCAAGGCAGTTGGTTCCACTGTTGAGCAGCTCTCACTGTCAGAAAGTTCTTCCTGATGTTTAGTCGGAAACTCCTTTCCTGTAACTTGAACTCATTGGTACAGATGTTACTCTTCAGAGCAGGAGAAAACAAGCATGCTCTCTCCTCCATGTGACAGCCCCTTAGATATCTGAAGATGGCTATCATATCTCCTCTCAGTCGCCTCTTTACCAGGCTAAACCTCCAGAAGGGAGTTGGTGCCATGGGTATTATGTCTGTCTGTGTTGCATTGTTAGCCGTGTTGTATAAATTGTAATCGTTTCACTGATGATTTGTTAATTATGTTATAGGATTTATGCTGTATTTGTGATGTTCTATCATGTCACCATTTATTTATTTATTTATTTATTTATTTATTTATTTATTTATTTATGTATTAATTATTGTTTGCAAACCACTATGGGATTCCTTTGAAAAGTGGCATAGAGATATAATGATTGTTTAGTCGTTTAGTCGTCTCCGACTCTTCGTGACCCCATGGACCAGAGCACGCCAGGCACTCCTGTCTTCCACTGCCTCCCGCAGTTTGGTCAAACTCATGCTGGTAGCTTTGAGAACACTGTCCAACCATCTCGTCCTCTGTCGTCCCCTTCTCCTTGTGCCCTCAATCTTTCCCAACATCAGGATCTTTTCCAGGGAGTCTTCTCTTCTCATGAGGTGGCCAAAGGATTGGAGCCTCAGCTTCAGGATCTGTCCTTCCAGTGAGTACTCAGGGCTGATTTCCTTCAGAATGGATAGGCTTGATCTTCTTGCAGTCCGTGGGACCCTCAATCAATCCCCAGTGAGCCTTTAACAAACCTCTGAGCAGTTCAGGGCCAACAGTGGAAATGAAGGCAATGAAAAATCCAGGGAACCACCACTCCTGATGAGAGGGGCATGAAAACTGCCCCTTCTTTCCTAGCCAATCAGTTCAGCAACAATGACAGAAGGAGAATACTGTAGGTAAAAGAACCAAATCCTATTTTCAGCCATGTCAAACTCCAATTATCCTGCTTCTTTCCATTTCAACTTTGGTATGCTTTGATAGATTTAGCAAGCTCACTCTGTCATAACCACAGTACCTTGGACTACTACCATCTCCGCATTTATTGACCTTCTGAATCCTCTGTGTGTGTGTCATCAGAGAAAATGTAGGCACATCTTTCTCTTGTTCCCTTCCTCCAATATAAAGAACTGTGGCTTCCCATAGCTTTGGAACATGTTGTATTTGTTTATTGCTTTAAAATATATTGACATGGAGGGAAAGTGTCTAGGAACATACATTTAATCAACTGCAGATGTTGCAGAAAATTATCCAGAGTTGTCTTCATCCAAAAATGCTGGCAGTTGAAGTCTCAAGTATAATTGGCAATCACACTGTAGTCCCCCCACCCCTCATTTACCCTGTTTAATGGATTAAGCTTTCTAAATTCAAAAAAATAGGAGGAATTGCCTTGGGTGCACACCTGGACTCCAGTAAATTAAAATTTAGCTCCAGTTTAGAGAGGAGGGTCATCATTACCTGCTTTAGAATATGAATTTTGATTCACACTGCTTGGCTGTGTTACAAACGGAGTCATTTTTAAAGCTGAACAGACTGTTTTCTGCACCACTGTTCTCTCTGTTAGGGTTAATGCTCTCAATCAGCCTTCTCCAGCCTTGTGCCATTTATAGGTTGTGTTTTTTTTGGGGGGGGGGCTACATTTCCCATCAGCCTCAAGCAGCATGGCCAATGGCCAGGGATTATGGAACTTGTAGCCCAAAAAATCTGGAGGGCACCATGTTGGAGAAAGGCTGTGCTCAATAATTATTTGCAAACACCTTCTGTCGTTTCTGTTCCTAGATCTCAAATATTGTTTTCCCTGGGTTGCATTTGTCTAGATGATACATGTATGATTGAATTTGCAAGCAGCTGAGGTGGAGACTACAATTACCATGAGCCAATATGATAAGGCACATGTGCACTACACTATTTGCATGCGTGCATCAACATAACAAGTCATGTAAGATCTCCTCAAATCAGCTGCCTGCCCTGGCACATCCTGACCTAAATATTTCTCAACTGAGCTATTTAGTTTGTGGAGAAAAGGTGGGGAGGGCATTATCAGAGGTGTATACAGGTATGCATTGTGTAGAAAAAGCAGATCTTATAATACTACAGACCAGGGTCATCCAATAGAGATAAGGGGTGGGAGATCCAAGAATGGAAGTACTTCTTAGCAAAACACTTAGTTAAACAATCAAATCTACTGTCAAAGGATGCAGTGATGACCACCAATGTGAATCATTTCAAAAAGGGGTTGGTTACACACATTTATATATTAGGCAAGTAGCCACCACAAATTCATGGAGGATGCAGCTATCAGTGCCTGCTAGTCATGATGGCTGTGTACTACCTCCCTGAACAATTCTGGGAATAATTGGTTATACAACACTCTTCTATTAATTCCTTGGCTGAAGAGGAGTCACACTGAAAGCGCTGCCCTTCCATCATCTCCCTATACTATCTCATATTCACTACCATGCCATATCCCTATCTGGCAACAATGACCATGATTGACTTTGGAGCAGAACAACACCCCATTACACTGAGAGCAAATATTTCCCAGGGCAGTGAGGCTTGAACATCCCAACAGTGCTCTTCCTTCAAGGTGTTTCAGACAGTCCCTGACTAGCGCAACCTGAAAAAGGCTACCTGTTTGCTGGTCAGAGCCTGGCATGTAGCCCCTGTGCTCTGTCCATGGTCCTGACATCTCTACTGCCATCTCAGAGTCCTGACTGGAACTTTACTCGCTTTCTGCTTGTTGATAGCTGAAGTTGCTTCCTTCCAAAACTGAAGGTTCTTCTCAAAAGCCTGTTTCACCACTAGTCCATGGTTCCTTCATGCACCTTGAACAGTGATGTCATAAACTAGTGGGAAGTTCTCCGGTGCAAGCCCCACTGAAATGGGGCTCTGTCTTTGTCCATAGAAGAAGAAGAGTTTGGATTTGATATCCTGCTTTATCACTACCCGAAGGAGTCTCAAAGTGGCTAACATTCTCCTTTCCCTTCCTCC
The DNA here is from genome assembly GCF_965112155.1 of Podarcis liolepis. Classification (NCBI taxonomy): domain Eukaryota; kingdom Metazoa; phylum Chordata; class Lepidosauria; order Squamata; family Lacertidae; genus Podarcis; species Podarcis liolepis. The sequence continues at coordinate 75,040,169 of NC_139557.1, forward strand.
CCCACAACAAACACTCTATGAGGTGAGTGAGGCTGAGAGACTTCAAAGAAGTGTGACTAGCCCAAGGTCACCCAGCAGCTGCATGTGGAGGAGTGGAGAAGCGAACCCAGTTCCCCAGATTATGAGTCTATCGCTCTTAACCACTACACCACACTGGCTCATAACTTCATTCATTTTGCAACAAGAGTTCCCAGAAGACTAGGCCTTTGGGACAGATGCACCTGGAGGACTTGTTCATGCCTACTGTGCTGATTCCCCACAAGTTGAAAAAAGTAGCCAGAGGGATCAGTTGTGCATAGTACAGTGAAGGGATCGACATGCAGATGGAACAATCCGTAGCACATGGTGCAGGATCCATGAAGTGAAACACCGCAAAATCTGATGCCTCAAAAATGTCCTAGAAACCAAATGTTCTCCAGGATGTGATGAGTCTCTGACCTGATCACTTGTGGCTAGCTTTGGAAGGAACATAAACCATAGGAAAATGCTGATGAGGTGCCATACCTGGTGTTATACCAGCTAGTGTGAGAATAAAGCCTAAGCTCACTCTTCCATGGACATGGAACTCTCATTATATTCTCTCTTATTTTCATCCTGTCTGGTACTTAAACAAAAAAAGAAGAAGAAGAATACAGAAAACTTCTGCATTATGATTTTATTTAGCAGCTGGCAGCTATGGACATTTCTTTGCAAGAAAATGGCCAAGTTTGTAACGATTTCCAAAAGCTCCAATATTCTATACATTGCGTTTTAATTTGCTAGTCCCAGGGAGCGTTCTGGACCTTTTGCAGTTTGCACCTGCTATTTCAAACGACCCTTGCCCTGAAAAATCCCAGCATACTCTGGCCCTCACCAACGGTTTGAGCCTCAAATCCACATTGCTCTTGTCAGAATTGAGTATAGAATGGATGCTATGAAGTGGAAGTGGAAGACTTCTGAAGCTGCTGTATGACTCCCTCAACACACACACACATGCAACCCCCTGCTCCATAAACTTAAGTTTCATTCAATGTTTTTGACATGAGAGGCCCTTCCAAAACACTAGATGTTAGGCCAGAAATCCGGTTTAATTTCTACAGCCCTCATTTTGAACAAAATATATACACTATTGCTCAACTGCCTGAGACACATTAAATTAGTCTCAGAACAACTTAAACAATCTGAGGCTTGGCAACTGAACAACTATCACTTTTTAAAAATTGGAACAAAATGACAGATGATTAGGGAAATCTAATTTAAGATTCCTTAGCCCACATCTATTTGCCAACTGGCTCTATTTACCAAGGGCAGAATCCTCCTAGATGTTTTCCTGTGCGTTGAAAATGAATGGGCACAAAAGCACTTCTGTGCCAAAACTTTCCAGAAGGCTGTGCCTCCAAACAGAAGAGAAGAAAAATTCCCATTATTCAACTCATTTCAGAATAAATGTAAATGCAGGATAAGTGCCCAAGGTCAAAATGGAAGAAAGGCACAGACAATCCAAATTTAAACCACTTTTGTTGTGGGTTTCACCACCAGGCTGTTGACCCTGTGATTTAATGAGGCTGTGGTGAGAGGTCACTGTTAGATGTACCTAATCTCCTCAAATACACATTTCTGGGTTCCTTGAGGAGATAAGAGGGAGACATCAGGGTGTGGGTGTGATTCTATAGTCACTGGGAGGTTGTCCCAGAAACCTTAGGACAGGCATAGGCAAACTCGGCCCTCCAGATGTTTTGGGACTACAATTCCCATCATCCCCAAATCACTGGTCCTGTTAGCTAGGGATGATGGGAGTTGTAGTCCCAAAACATCTGGAGGGCCAAGTTTGCCTATGCCTGCCTTAGGATGTATCAGGGCTAAGAGAGAAGTCCGCTTCTGGGGGAGGATGTCTGCCTTCATCTCCTTCTCTTTTGCCCCTGATAAGAGAGAAACCTACCATAGTCACTGTTGCCTTTACTGACAGCCTTTACTGGACAGCCATGGTCTTGCGGTTTTCCATGGGAAGAAGGTTAAGTGGCTGCAGATAATAATGACTGAAAACACTTGCTCTAATTGCTTCAAAATGATATTTAGAACATCCCAAATAGTCTGCACATGTAAGCTTTAGGGACATCCAAGCTGGAGATGGTCAGAAAGATATTGTTTTCAAAAGCAGAGTTTCTAAACCACAAAATAAAGAGAACATAATTCTTATTTCCGAGCAACACAGCCGTACCAGAGGCAAATAATGTAATAAATATACACTCAAACGTATACCATGAAAAAACTGCACATACCAAGATCTTTCAGGTGATACTGCTACATTAGCTAATTTCCTATTAGGATGTGAGCTTTTGGTGGTCCCAGTAAGGTGGCCCCAATGAGGACAAAATGAAAGTAATAATTGTGTTTCAAAGATACAGTTTATGCATCTTTATAGTAAGGATCATTTGGGAAATTATATTTTGTATTCGAGTGCCGGTGCCACAGTATAAAACATGACTCTGCTTTGGCTCTTCAAATTAGACCCCTATTTGCTTTGGATTGCATTGGGGGAGAGGATTGCCATGACTTGAACCCCAATTCTGAAGCAATACTCAGAAACCCAAAGCTTGGGTCCTCCCATTAACCTGCATTGGGAAATAAAAATGGCCATTACCTTTTTTTTGCATGTGTTTGTGTGTGTGTCATACAGGTGCATGAAGCCTGCAGACACAGCAGCTGTCCAGGAGGGATTAACCCCTCAAAACTTCAGATAAATTTCAGATCCTAGTTCTCAAAAGTACTTTCAATACAGCAAGGGATTTTTGGCAGACTTGCCCAATGCACGCTTTCACTATTCTGCTGGGCAGATATTGGTGCATCAGACCCTCCAAGTGTCCCTATTTTCTAGGGACATCCCAGATTTAGAGAAGCCATCCCTGTTTCTGAATTGATCCTGGTGTTCTTTGAGATGCCCCTATTTCATTGGACAAATGTTGGAGGGCATGGAGTTATCCAACCCCCGAGCCATCTGAAGGCAGCCTTCTATAGGAAAGTGTTGGTTTTTTATGTTTAATGTTCTATTATGTTATTATAAATGGGGGAAGCCACCCAGAGTGGCTGGGGCAAACCAGTAAGATGTGTGGGGTTATAAATAGTAAAATTATCATTTTGCAATGGGACGTCCCCATTTTCATCGAATAAATGTTGGAGGGTATGCAGATCCCCTCTAGTCCTCCTCCTCAGACTTCTGATCTTCAGAAATACTTGTGAGAAGAAAGGAAGGAACACACCACCTGCACATCTTCCACCCTTAGACAGCTGCATTAGTGATCTGTTATCCTGGCCTACACTGCAGCTGCTGAAATATTCTCCACAGGCCACCAGGGACTTCTTGGAAAAAGAGAGAGCCTCTGGAGAGCAAAGCATCAAGAGCAACTTTCCAAAGACTTCAATCACTTACCAACTTCTTCACCAGGGAAACCCTAATATTATATTACATACGAATGTGAATTGTTAATGGCTGTTACAGCATTTCTATTGTTGCTGAATGATTTCTTGTTCATCGTCATTCTGTAACCAAGTAGACATTTTGGTTTTTGCCACAAACAAGAATGCACATTAATTGGATTTGCGGATGATGCAAGCTTGAAAAACCTCTGGTTTTTCTTCTTTTGCAATAATCATAAATCCAAATTCCTCTTAGCATTCCCAGACAACCACTCAGGTTACACCATGTCTGAATCACTCCATTTTTAAAATAATTGAAATATGGTCATTTCACTAAAGAATTGTTTGTGTAAATAGTCTGGCTCAGCGGAGTTCCTGCGGAAAGCAGGAAGGCGACTTCTCATAAAACCTTGCTCTGCCATCTTTAAAAGTCTCTCATTTTCACAAGAGTTACCAAAGTGCACCCTGTAATATTCTCACAGACTTTTCTCTCCTTTCAATAATGAACCCATATGGATTTACCAACAAAAATCCACTCTAGACCCTGTATAATTATTTGCCAACATTGCAGATACCTTCAAATTATTTTATATAACCTATAAAATGAAAGCACTTAAAAAAAATACTCTCTTGGATTTAGAAATCTATGTAAAATTAGATGCAAATTAGAAGGGTTTTTCTCAGTCTCATCTGATCTGAAAAGCAGCACAGAGGATTGGCTAGTTGAAGCACATGGGGTGGGCTGGATCCCACTGATTGGCTAGAGTGGGAATTTGCCACAATGACTGCAGTCTTCTATTCCCCATAAACATCAAGCTACAAGAAGGAGCTGCTGGTAAACACACACACACACCCCATTTAACTAGAAGCAGAATGGAATTAGATACAAAGAAGAAGCTGGCAAAGGAATCTATAAACTATAATCAGTACCAGGAAAATCAATACACTGGGCAGATTAGTGCTAGTAAATCTTCATATCTCCCCTTCATCCCACAGCACAAAAATGCACAGCATGTGTAAAAATGAAAATATAATTAAAACAGAACAAAGGAAATATTTGGTGGTGGAAGCCAGCAATGGGAAGGGGAACAGCCCCTACTCCCTTTCCTATCTGGCAACAGTCACCATAAGAAAAGAGAACAGTTATCGGCCAATTCAATGTTTCCAGCCTGGTAGTGACACTACTTTTGCAAAAGCACAGGCTTGTCACAAGTCATTCAGTCTCAATATGCATGCCAAAACATAATGCACTGACCTAGAATGCAAATGAAAAACAAGGAAGGATTATAACTTTGTGACTCAGTGTTTTGATCCAGGGTGAAGGACTGAATTTCCCAGCTCTCTTTGGGTAGGAATTTTGGGTTGTCGGTTGAGTCCATATGGTTCTAGTAATAAATGTGGGTCACACTGTCTGAGAAAGAAACCTAGTCTGACTTCAATAGATGTGCTACTATTATGACACCTGGGGGGTGGGGGACTAGTAAAGAGGAGGTAAACAAACAAGCCATGCAGCAAAATTCCAAACTTCTGGTCCACAAATATTTACTAATACAAAGCTGACAGACCTGCTGCTTAAGTTCTGAAGTCGCCAAAAAGCTCAGTCCAACTGCCTTGACATCATTTCCCAAAATATTAAGTACAAAGGCCAGATTCAGGTATGTCACTCATGCTTTCCTCTATATATGCTTCATTGACCTTTCTTGCACTATTCATAAAATTCTGACCCATCCAGACACGAGAATGGCAGCAGCATTTTGAAAGCTCTGGGCGGTATCCAATGAATGCATCCCGCCAGTGCAAGAATTTCCACTTGCACAATGGAACTTCCTCCTCTTCCCACTGTCTAGCCCACCAATCTGTTTTGGGAATTATTTATTAATATTTTTATTGTTTTGCAATAAATTCTAATATGATCCTATTAAGGAACACATTCTGGAAAACTTTTTAAAAAGCAAACCAACAAATCTGATTGTCTTTTCATCCTGGTGTAGGGTGTGTGTGTGTACACACCATTATGAGTATATGTATATGTATTCATCATGGTGTATATATGCCCCCCACAAATTGTTCCTAGATGTACTGATAAGAAATATAATCAGAGAACAATGATCCTTGAACAGAAAGCTTCCCTTTAGAATCCTTAGAATAGTGTAGGGATGGGGAATCTGTAGCCCTGGACTACAACTCCCAGCAGGCCCAGCAAGAATGGACAGTGGCCAGGGATCATGGGAGTTAAAGTCCAGCAATGTCTAGAGAGCCACAGGTTCCTCATTGCTAAAAAAGAGTATCCAGACTTCTCTTAATACAGCAGGATAGTGAATGAATATTGACTTTTGGTGAAGATTGGGCATCTCGCTGTAATGTTCTTGAATGTCAATTTTCAGATTTTTAAGTCCATTTCAAATAACACTTTAAAGGCTTCTTTTTACAAATTACTTCACTATAAAAGGCATAAAAGGATGTGAGAAGAATGCTCAGATCACAATTGTACAATGTTCTCTCCCCCTCCCAACATAACTGAACTCAGTCACAGTGACATAATAAAGTGCAATTATCCATTTGATTGGCCATTAGACTACTTTCCATCTTGACTAATGCCATCATAACTTTGTAAAAAGAAAACATAGTCAAAGCGATAAAAGAAGCCATTTCTTCCTTAAAAACCAACGTTGAAAAAAACAACTGAAAAGTGGAAATTGAAAATCAGGTGTCACATTTAAGAGACTCTGAAATGTTTTCTTCTCCAAGCATCATGGGAACAATAAAAGCCCAGTCCACAGCTAATTGGAATGAGCTTCCAAAACTCGTCAAGAAAACAGGTGTTTTCCTGTTTTCCTGTCAAGATATTCCTCTTGCTTAGAGATATTCTAGTCAACATTGTGCATATGTGGGAATTAGGGCTGTCATGACATTGCTTTTGTTTTTAACTCATTCCAAAGTAGCTTGAACAGGCGAGAGCACATTTCTGTGAGTGTGAGTCCTGGGGGAGAGGGGTTAACTTTTTAATCCTCACTCTGCTTTCCTGATAAAAATTGTAATATAGAAATTGTGAACAGCTGCTGTTTGTTCCATTAAGAGAAAACTTCCAAGCATCAGTCAGTTCATCCAGCATCAGTAAAGGTTTAGGGTTTTTTAAAAAAATATTTCCCAGTACCAGAACCCCAATCCAGATTGCTCCAACCCTGCAGTTGCCTTTTTTAAAACGTTTAAAAAGACACAACAACCAAAGATCTAAAGCATCTCATCTAGATTGGACATGAGTGAGAATTTTCGAGTGGCCACATTTCTATCAGGTCCAGGAAGATCTTTACAATATATCTTCAGCTGAGTTCTTTTCCAAATCAAAATACCACTATGGATAAGAGGAAGAGCAAAAGTTGCTTTTCAAAAATAGCTCGTGGTGCTTTTTCTCAAGGTCAAAATGCTCCCCATTCTGCACAGAGGAAAGGCATTCTTGTTAAAGAAAATTATTGCGTGTCAATGGGATTTAGGACCTCGAGAGACAATTGGCTGTTGTTTAACCTCCTGAGCATGCTAACACCTTCACCGTCTTTCTTGGTGGTCCCAAGAAGTGTTCTGGACTACATTCGGTGGTCCCAAGAAAGCCTGTCAGCACTCGCCACTTGAGATTGGCATCAGGGTGGTGGGATGTTTCTCTGAGTGTTGACTCCCACCATCTGTGCTAATATGGGCTCCAACATTGGTGTAGGTCAGGGATGGTGGAACTTTTTCAGGGTGGGGCCAAATGCCAGTGATGGGTGGAAGCGGAGGTAAAAGCAGGCAGAGAAAATGATGTAAATTCCACCTTTGCAAGGATAGTTTCTTCACACACTTGGGTCCCATCTGCACTATACATTGAAAGCCACATCTTACCACTTTGAACAGCCATGGCTTTCCACGAAGAATCCTTGGAATTGTCGTTTGTTAGGGATGCTGAATAGTTATGTTCTCCTCAGAGAGCTACAATTCCCAGAGTGGTTTAACAATCAATCCCTCTTCCCTCTGGAAACTGTAGGTGTCTGAGCAGAACAGGGGGTCTCCTAACAACTTTCAGCATCTCCCTGCATCAAGTCTACCCATCACTGGTTATGTGTGGACAAAGTATCACAGTGATGGTATTTGGCTTGCCCATGCATTCTGTTAAGAGTAAAATCTTTTTGTTTAAGCTTTTTGGACGGGCCTTAAATTGGCACATCCTCAGAATGGAAGCCTGTTTCTTATTTTGATTCTGTGCAGCATGGTGGACATTGGGGCTGTTTTTATACACAGTTTCGAAAGCAATCCTATTTGTTATGCCTCGACTTCTATATCTTGCACTTTGTGGGTGGGCTTTGCTATGCCCGAACATGAGTCCCTCACAATTTACAATTGCCTGTCAGAAGAATATTATCTGTTTGGTTCAGAAGTGTTCTGGACTACATTTGACAGGGGGATTATCAATAACATCATTGGAATGCTATGCAAATGAGGCCTAAGCAGATTTAAAGAAGAGCGTATTCACTGATGGCTTTTTTATATTTTTTTGAAGAACAGTCTGCTTTTGTAAATTAATGTTGGATGGCTGGAAGACTGACAAGCCAGAGAAGGTTTTAATAAAGATTTATTGTGAATTTTGGAAATATTTGGGTAAGCTGCTTTAGTTCAGCTTGAGGAACATAGACTGACCAGATTTTCCAGGCATCAGTCTGGAATTCTTCTAGAACTTTCTGCCTTCATCACTTCCTCCCAACTCTCTTGCTGAAACTAGTAGGAAGTACCTGGGCATGTCCCCAGAACATAAAAGGTTCGTGGAGGGCAGGGAAGGAGGCACCAAGTTCATTCTGTGAAGCTCCACCCACTGCTGTGGACAGCAAGTGGTGGAACAGCAACAAATATTCACGGCTAAAAAACCCAACAAGTGTGGTAGCTAACATGCCAATCATGTACTGTATACAAGAAAAATCAGATCTGAGTGTCCTGTTTGCAAGATAAAGCCTGGGTCCAGAGACAAACAAATTGGCCTGGTGATTTGGGAGCAAACTGTGCCCCCCTTGGTAATATCTACTGGGAATTATGAAGTCCAGTTTAGCCGTAATCCAATTGCTGCTTGTGAGATTTTCCAGTGCACACTTGGATCACTCACACTTGCAAATACTCTCCCTTTCATTTTAAATATGAGTCAGTTCCAGCAGTGGGTTGTGGGGTAGGATGGGGGGCAGTGCTCTCCTATCCTCTCGACAGCTGAGTTGTTGCTGCTTACTGGGAAGGAGAAGGGGGAGGCGTGGCAGGGAGGTCAGCGCAGTGCAGGCGCACCAGAGGAGTGCCAGATTGGCTCCGCCATTGTGTTTGCACCACACCCATGTCTCCATCACTTCTCAAGTAGTGATATCAAAAGGCGTTTCCTTATATGATGTGCCTGTGACACCGACATATAAAACAGTTGCTGAGGAGAAAAAGTAAAATACTATTGTCCGACGTCCATATCTGCTGGTCTGACTGCTTGGAAGTGGATTTCCTAGGAGCACAAGCATATCCCAGGGCTGGTTCAGTCACAGATGTGATGTCACCCCAGGAAAACCACAGCATCTGGAAAGATCCTTTCAGTAATCAGTAAAGCATGCTGATTTGGGTCTGGCTGAACAAAGGGATCTTTTTACATACAGCCAGTTTTGCTATCTCCCCACCCCATGGGAAGTAGCAGTATGAAGACAGTGTAACGTCATCGTTTTCCTGATGTTTGTAAGTTTAGACATATCCTCAAGCTGATGAAGAAAGCTGAAGAGAAAGGTGCACTGCGGAGCTTTGTAAAGTGATGGTCAAACTGCCAATATCTCAGCCAAAATAGGTTCCTAACTTTTATGGAACAAAAAACGTGGTTTGCCATATGTGGCTTACATTTCATCAAAGACATATTTTTTATTAAGGTGATTGACACAAAGTATTCCTCACTCTCAAACACAACAATAGTTTAGGGGGACAATGGGATACTTATTGCAATCTTCAGAGTGCTTTTCTGCCCTTTGAATGTCAGTGAAAAACCTAACTTAAATGGTTTGAGGAAGTTAGCCTCATATAATCTATCCTCAAGGATTCCAGATAGTGCTGAATCAAACTATTCAATCCAACAATTTTAATAAGTTTCAGTGAGGGTGTGCGGGTAAAAATACTCTTTGAAGATTGTTTGGTCTTCAGTTGGTGGGCAAATATTTATTATGATGTGTTTTTATCATCTTCATCCAAATAAGGCCCATGAAATGGCTTTCTAATATCAATGAGAATATCAGTGTGGAAACAGTGCCTGCTCTCAGGCTCACCACCTGAGACACAACACAAAAGGTAAAGTGACTGGGGGGGGAGGAGGAGGAGGAGAAAAGCAAGCTCCAGCACTAATTCTTAATCACAGGTACCTTGTGATGAGCAGCAAGAATGAAAAAAATGTAGAAAGCAGCCAGAAGTTAAATCTTTTCTTTTTACAAGGTGTTTCTTTCTTTTCTTTTTGCTGTAACTTGAAGAGGGAGCTTGACTGCCCTTAGCAGTCCTGATATGTTCCTGGGACAGAATGCCTTATGGGAATGGCACTACATACTTTGTAGGGTCATTCCAATGGGGCATTCCGCCCCAGGAATGTGGTCAGACAAGGCTTTGATGACCTCATACTTAAATCCTTTACATTTTCCCCACCATGGGTCAGTAGTCCCGTGAAATGTGTATGGAGAATTAAGTCCAGCTTTAATCTGAGGTGCAACATTGTACATTCTAGTTTAAAACATTTTCGTCTGAAATTGAATAATGCCAGACATTTTGAATTAAAAACAGTAAAAAAAAAGAAGTACTGTGGTGCCTTAAACCCTAAAGGTTAAGGCACTTAAAAGACTCTTTGCTGCTTTTGCTGCAAGTGACTAATACATCTGTCCTTGAATTAATTACCTCAAATGCCCTTTAGTTTATTCTACAAGCTGCTAAGAATGTTCCCTGTTTCTGATTTGTCTAAGCTAGTAACCAAGTTTTATTGTGTTCCGTAATAGTGATTAATTTATGAAAGACAGGGAGAGGAAAATCAGAAAGGGAGAGTTCAATTTTTTAAAAAATATACAATTAATTAAGACTGGAACTTCCTGGCTCTTTCAGTGAACATTACATTGTTTTCCTTTTCTTCTGTTCCATAGATCAGTATCAAGGAACATCACCACAAGTTTTTGTCTTGCAAGTGACTGGTTTCATTAGTTAAGGCCGGTTTGTAAATTGTCATAGCATCCTCTCTTCCCTTCCAGCAATTCACAAAACCATGAATATTTCCCTTTTCTTGTCATCTTGTCACCGGTGCTGAATGTCAGGATACAAGAAAGCTTTGGGATAATGGTGACGGCTAAATCAGATTTTGAAGAGCTACTTGCAAAGGAAATCTGGGATGGAAAAATTAATTTCAAGCGTTGTCAAATATTGTAGCTTACAAAAAACAGCAAGCCACCATTCCTATTGGAAACAGGTTATTTTAATTACAGCAAGATTTGCCTTTGTGAAGTTCAAGGGATTTCCAGTGTAAGACTGTAAGAACAGCACTGCTGGGTTAGATCAAGGCCCAAGTAATCTGGCATTCTTTTGTCACTAGCAGCCAAGCCCATCCTTCCAGAAGCTCAGCAGCAGGCTCCCAAATGTGATGGCCCTTCTCCTGTTCTTTCAGACCCTCCAAATGTCCATATTTTCCCTGATTTAGAGAAGCCATCCCAGTTTCTGATCTGATCCCAGAATGTCCCACTTTTCCTTAGGATGTCCCTAATTTCATTGGAGAAATGTTGGAGGGCATGGAGTTATCTGACCCCGAACCATCTCAAGGCAATCCTGATTTTTAAAAAATGTTTAATGTTTTATTATGTTTTCATATATGTTGGAAGCTGCCCAGAGTGGCTGGGGCAACCCAGTAAGATGTGTGAGGTATAAATAGTAAAATTATTGCTATGGAATGGCGATATCGTCATCAGAGAAATGTTGGAGGTTATGTTGCTTATCTTAACAACTGTAAATTTTATTGTTTTACATTAAGCTGTTTTCTACACACACATGCAGCTGTCTTATGCTTCACCCAGGCAAGAATGAGGCATTAGCAGAATTAAAGGGCACATTCTAGCCTAATAAAAACACTAGAGACAGACAGGTAAGGGCTGTGGCCTGGGAAGACAGGGATGGCTAAAGAGAGGCTCCAGCCTTGGGGGAGTCCCAAAGACCAGATAGAGAGGGCTTTAAGGCCACATGTGTCCCCCAGCCTGCGGTTCCCTACTCCTGTCCTAGCTAGATTTTGTTACCACAGAATCAGCAGTCTGGAACTCAATTGTGCATCCATGGTGGAATTCCTCTCTCACCCTATGAACTGATCGGGATCCTGTAATCATCATTTGGGGCCCTTTCTTTTCCAGCTGTGCTGCTAAGAATTTCTGGTGTGGAAGTAGAAGGGAGTTTTTGTTTTGTTTGTTGCTTTTGATCCCTCAGATTTGGAGAAAACTGCACAAGCAAATTCACAGTTTGCAAATTGTGTGCTGTTGCACATTTCTTGTGTGGGGAAACATTTTTCCTTTTTTAAAAAAAACTATCTACATGAATGCCCTGCCTGTACTTAATTAGCACAATAAAACCATCAAATTGGAAGGCAGGGATAAATACAAAATGGTACACCTTCTGGTATGAATGACAAAGGCCATACAGTGGTACCTCTGGTTACGAACCTAATTCGTTCCGGAGGTTCGTTCTTAACCTGAAACCGTTCTTAAGCTGAGGTACCACTTTAGCTAATGGGGCCTCCAGCGCTGCCGCGCCACTGCCACACGATTTCTCATCCTGGGGCAAAGTTCTTAACTCGAGGTACTACGGTACTTCCGAGTTAGCAGAGTCTGTAACCCAAAGTGTTTGTAACCCGAGGTGTTTGTAACCCAAGGTACCACTGTAGTTTCTCCCCATATACAAATTCAAATACATGCAAGTGTGGACTACTCTAGTCTAATTTGAACAGGAAAAAGTGGATTAGCAAATAAATGATGCTCAAATGCGGACAATTTCTATATCAGGGGTCTTTCTTCTGCCGCATCTCACAGGGCAACCTCAATCCTCCTGTCCCTTGGTCTGGGTCCCACAGATACAGGAAACATCTTTTAGAAAAAGGACACAAAAAAAGAATTTGTGACTCTTAAATGATTCTGGGAACCTCACTTCACTTTTTAAAAAAATGAAAAACTAAGTGGGGAAAATTAAATCAGTTACATAGCTGCATTCTTTGGCAAAAAAATTCTTCTCCTTCGCTAGTTCCTCCATGTGTGGAAAGAGAAGTGTTTATTTAATGTCTAATAATAATTTAAGAACATTTTCTTTCAGAAAGCTTCTGCCATCCTTAAATGTTCCACAGTGCCAATTTCAGCTGAAACGTGTAGGAGAGCAGTTTATTGCCATATTGCCTTCTGCATCTCTAGGATTATTAGGAAATGAGAGGTTGGTTATAACCCTGCAGGCTCACCTGCTTGCTCTCCTTATCCCTTGACTAGAATTTTTTTTTCAATATATATTTATTAAGGTTTTTCAATACAAAAAGGCATATTCAGTAAAACAACATTAATTATTTAACATCTTTTCATCATAACTTTGGACTCCCTCACACCTCCCCCACACACTTGCATCGTTGTAAAATTATTTCCAAGCAAATTATCATTTTGTTCGTAGTCTTTAGATTCAGTCATTAAAATATGGTTAAACTTAAATCTAGTTTAGTGATAGACAATTATTTCTGTTCTGGCATCCCTATCAACATTCAGCCAAATTACAATATTTTTTTAAGTAAGTCTTAAATTTCTTCCAGTCTTCTTCAACTCTCTCTTCTCCCAGATCTCGGATTCTGCCGGTCATCTCAGCTAGTTGCATATAGTCCATCAGCTGCATCTGCCATTCTTCCAGGGTGGGTAGCTCTTGAGTCTTCCAATTCTTAGCGATCAGTATCCTTGCTGCCGTTGTTGCATACATAAAAAATGTTCTGTCCTTCTTTAACACATTCTGGCCAACAATGCCCAAGAGGAAGGCCTCTGGTTTTTTGGTAAAGGTATACTTAAACACCTTTTTTAATTCATTATATATCATCTCCCAGAAGGCCTTCACTCTAGGGCACGTCCACCAGAGGTGAAAGAATGTTCCTTCATTTTCCTTACATTTCCAACATTTATTATCAGACGAATGGTATATCTTAGCCAATTTAACTGGGGTCATGTACCATCTGTATATCATTTTCATTACATTTTCCTTCAGAGCATTACATGCAGTGAAGTTCAGCCCAGTGGTCCACAACCTTTCCCAATCTTCAAACATAATATTATGCCCAATATCCTGTGCCCACTTTATCATTGCCGATTTAACCATTTCGTCTTGTGTGTTCCATTTCAGCAGCAAATTATACATTTTTGAAAGTACTTTAGTCTTAGGTTCTAACAGTTCTGTTTCCAACTTCGATTTCTCCACCTGGAATCCTAACTTTTTATCATTCTTGAATACTTCTTTAATCTGAGCTATCCCTTGACTAGAATTGCCAGACGTGTTTGAAAAGGAAATGTTTGGGGATATCCAGGACACATTAGAGGGCTATGAAGTTAACGCAGCAGGTGACATGGGACTTCAAAGCCAACAAGGCAACAACGACAGAAGTGAGAGTAGCTCAGTTGGTAGAGCATGAGACTCATGGGTTTGAGCCCCACATTGGCCAAAATATGCTTGCATTGCAGCAAGTTGGAATTCTATGATTCTATGAAAGGCCATAAACCTTAGTAAGCACACATGGAAGTAAACCTCATGGAAACCCTGGAAGTTATTTCCAAGTAAGAATGGTTAGGAGTTGCTGTGTGTACATGACAAACGGAAAGCTGAGAGAACCGCAAATTAAATATCATTCCACAATATGCAAATTTATTTATTTATTTATTTATTTATTTATTTATTTATTATTCCCTGCCTTTTCCCCAGATGGGCATCTTACAGATAAAGTAAAAGCAACTCTTGGCACCAGTGGGCTTTCTTTGGTCACCTGCAGCCCACTGCCATTCTCCATCTCTCAGTCTGACCAACCTCACAAGTTCGTCGTGAGAAATGGAGGGAGAGGACACAAAGTATGCCACCCTGAGCTCCTTGAAGGAAGGGTAGGCTAAAAATAATAATGAACAGATGATGCTTTATTTTGGCTCTGTTTTTCTCTGGTAGCTACAAGGGACTTAAGCAGATTAAGGTACAGGGAAGGCATTCTACGTCATCAGGTCCCAACATGAATTTTGCCAGGCAGCTCAGGAGTGATGTGGCTCCATAACTGGCACCGCACAGCAGTTATGCTGACTACAGCATAGGCATGATTGAGAATAGTGATGCTGCACTACATGTGAGCTTAAGCTGAGGTAATAATAGCAGCCAATGTCTTTTGCACCCAAGCTGCAAGAAGAGTACAGTGGTACCTCGGGTTACAAACGCTTTGTGTTACAAACTCCACTAACCCAGAAATAGTACCTCGGGTTGAGAACTTTGCCTCAGGATGCGAACGGAAATCGTGCACCGGCGGTGTCAGTGGGAGGTCCCATTAGTGAAAGCACGCCTCAGGTTAAGAACTGTTTCGGGTTAAGAACAAACCTCTGGAACAAATTAAGTTCTTAACCTGAGGTACCACTGTACCCTCAATCTGGGATGGAGGTAGATCTGGTGACATGACTACAATTAAGGATTATCAGTATACAACCTGAATAAGGGGGCCCTAACATTGTAAGAAGGTTCTGCTAGTAACACGAAGCAGCAGCTCCAAAAGACACTATAATTACTTTCAGTTCAATGTTGGGATGTGTGTGTGTGGGGGGGTGATCAGTGAAATGTATATTGTGTTATTTCTTTTCCTCCTTTTTTGTGTTGGATGCGTATAACACCCAAGAAGGGGTCTGGCTTGTTCTCTCTGGCATTAGAAGGCAGAGGAAATGAGAATGAAATCCATTTCCAAGCTGACATGAATTACAGATCCTGGAAGAGCATTAGAGAGTGGCAGAAAGCACACAACAACAATGAGGAGATCCTCAGGGGATAGTGGAATGATATAATTCCATTACTTTGACTTTTTATGGTGCTTCGTCACCATCAAGGGCCTGGAGGCAGCACTGTAACAAGAACCTAAAACAAGTGCAGAAAAAAAATATCCCGTTTCAGCATATCCAAGTAAATAAGATGATCGGCAAAGCCAAAATACCCCACACACTGCACCCTCTAATACACAATAAATAACAGTCAACTGCACGTTCAGAGTACCACACATCCATGGCCCAGTCTGAAATTGGCAACACACCTCGTCTCACCATTACTATAAAATATTTCACACTGAGTCCTGGATTTAAATTTTCAAAGCCTGATATGTTTTCCTGGCTTCTCAGCCCAGCCAAACTAATGGATTTAATCGAAAGATACAGCTGGGAGGAAAATCATCTTTCAGTGAGAAAGAAGGATTTCTGACAGTGCCACAGAATGTTCCGGAGAGGGTGCCATTTGCCTTCTTCCACAGTCTTCACCTTTGTGTGCCATGAAGAAAAATGAGCCCCTGCTCCAGTCCAGAACAGGCGGTATTCGTCCTGACTTTTTGCATCAGGCATAGCAAGGTTTGGAGGTGTTTACAGAAAGCTCAGATGACGCTCTGTGTGTGTCCATATGCCAAATTATATCCTGCTGTTTGACAACCAGTTCCCCAAGGAATCATAGTTCTGTGAGGCATAAAGCATGGTTCTTTGAGGGAAGCAATGCACTTTGAATGTGCTTTACATGTATGGTGAATATGCAGCCAGAGAAACAAGGGGATAGAAGGTGTATTCCTTATTGTCATGGTAAATGCAAGAAGAGGCAGAATGGGCCTTTTCCCAGCCATGGCAAGGCTTTGCCAGGCAAGGATTGCTGGAGAAATGGGTTGGAGGGTAGTGACAGGCACATAAGCTGAGAACTCCAAAGGCTAGTCAGAACAAAATGGAGGCAAGCTGGTGCCTTCTGGCAACTGTTTTGAGAGGAAAGACTCCAAATGATAGTTTGTCCTACCTGAGCCAATAGGGTGTGTGTGTGTGTGTGTGTGTGTGTGTGTGTGTGTGTTTGCAGTGGCGTAGCGTGGGTTGTCAGCAAGTAATTTGCGCCCCCTAACCCATGGATTTGCGCCCCCTAACCCTAACCCCCAGATGTTGCGCCCGGTGCGGTCGGCCCCCCCCCCTGCACCCCCCACGCTACGCCACTGTGTGTTTGCCATAATCTCTTTATACATGCGCAGGGAGACTGATGATGCACACTTTTCTGGTCCTACCCCTACAATCCAGCTGTTCAGCACAGCATCTGTAAAGGGGAGCCTGTGACTGGACTACAAAATGAGCATGACTTCTAATTTTCAGATATTGTCATTTGTGGTGGGGCCAGCAGAGCCCATTGGCATGATCCCACATTCACTGCATGTGGACAATGGGCAGTCCGCTCTGGTCTCATCCCTTCTTCTGAATCTACAAGGTGGAATTGATTTTTCTCATTGGATAGAAGAGGGGGGACACAGATAACTCACCTTCATTGTGGACTCACGTTGTTGCTTTACATATATTCTAAGGATTAAAAAAAACCCAAAAGCCCCTTGATATGGCAGACCTGCCTCAGCACAGGCCATAACCCTGAAGAGCCATTTTGGTGTAACTGTGGTTGAAGACTTTCCATATCGTTCATTCTGTGGTTATGCAAAGTGTTTGGCTGCGCTGCCTCGAGGGCTCAGAATGTGAATCTGGATCATCTGTTAATTAATTCACAGCTAATTCACTGCAGAAATTGTTGACTCCAACAGTTTTGGGGTGAGGTTTCTGCCTGGTGAGCACAATCTTGCCGGCTGGAACTCTGCACAATGAAGAGCTTTTAATAATGTCTATTTTTCCATTCTCCGTATTTAGAAATGTGCCCATGGCCAATTCTTTAACAATCTCCTTTAAACATATTGGATTAGAACCTTATCCACTCCAAATACTGACAAAGTGGATTGTTTATTCTTTTTTCTGGTTCTCATTATTTGCCTTCTATTTTGCCTTGGGTGAGAACGAAACGGTCTTTTGTCGTCTTCTTGGAGCTGTTTTCAATCGCACACGTTTCCATAACGGCCAGAGGATTCTGAAGCACCTGATCTCTTTTTAAACCTCAGCTAAAAGGCTAACATTTTACAAGAAGTTTCAGGGAAAATCTATTGTCTTTCAGCAGAATTCACATTAGGTATTTGGCTATTGATATTCAGCTGTGTCCAACTCCAAGAGAAGGGCTCAGGTCCTATGGGGAGAACAATGCCCCTTTGAGGGGGAAGGACTCTTAGGGAAGAAGCCATAGATCAAGCAGTAGTGTTCATGTTATGAAGTCTCAGGCATAGCTGACAGCTGCATCTCCAGGTAACAGGGCTATAAGAGGCTGGTGAGTTACGTCCTTTAGATAGCCTGCCTTAGTATGTGACAGTTCCATAAATCGTGTCCTCCAAATCATGGAGAGCCACGTGTTGCGATGAGATCACCAAACTGCCTTCTTGTTGCTAGGGTGGGCTCATTTGGATGACCTCCTTGCCTCATTGTTCGCCCCTGTGTTGCTGGGGCAGATTTCTGTCGGTTGGGGTTTGATTGACACATAAGGGGCTATTTAAGGGGCTGTACGTGGCGAAGTACTTCCTCTTTCGCATCGGGCAGCAGATCTCCCGCCTTCCCTCCCTTTAATTTTAGGTTGTGTTTTTGACCTTGCTATTCCTGTCTAGGTATCATCTGTTTTTGGAGCAGGGGCCCAGTAGGAATTTTGCCACTTGGCTGATTGGCTGGTACCATTTGGTTTCTGCCTACAGTGTAGCAAATCGTCACAACTTTGTAAGGTTGGCGGTTAGGCATTGGTTCATTCTTTGGTGGAGGGGATTATGGATTGGCTGTGCCTGCCCCTGAATTTGGTTGCTGCTGCTAGGGAATTCCATTAAAGGAATCCAGGGGCTCAATTTGCTCTGTCCGATCCCCTGTCAGGGATAGGGCCATGCCAGATTTCCTGGGAACATCTGGGGTGAACTAAGAGGCAGAAATCCGCCTCTGTGCTCCCCCAGTATGTTTTCCCTTACTGACCTCTGGAGGTTCCAGTTGTCAGTCCTGTTCCTGCCGGCGCAGGTTCAGGTAGTCTGAACCAATGCCTAAGCAACCACTCACATGCTGTAAACAATAAAGTTGTGGCCAAATTAATGCCAAAAATCCTAAACAAATCTTCTGTTTCCTGTGTGATTTATTTTGGAGGGGGTTTGGGGGTCTTCACACGCAAGTTCAGCAACTTCTTCAGGTTACTACATTTTAAATCACAATTATAAGTGGTCTGTGCTTTAGAAACTGCCAAAAAGGGTGAATGCATACGTGCTGACATTTGCAAGCAACAAGAGCACCTTTTTGATTTTCAGCCTGAGAATCTCTCATATATGTTCCATTTTAAAATTAAGGCACATGTGAAATCTCTCCCACTCCCTCCTTCCCCCAAGATTCTTCTTTCGCATATTAATATTGTCAGTGTGGGAGATAATGCAGAAGAAAAACTGAATCTGCATTCCAAGCAAGGAAGATTCTGATCTGTCTCGGAATGTAAACATCGCTAAAGTTGCATCGCTCCACTATTCTGCCGAGTTTCCTTCAAGCACACAGACACAAAAATGATGGTGAATAGCATTTGTGCCAAATGCTTTAATTGGAAACATAGTTGTGGTACTTTTAATTAGTGCTGTTCTCCATCTGAAACAGTCTCCATTTCTTTCCTTTTTTTAAAAGGAAAGTGTTTCTATGTAAACACTGAGTGCCAAACCAAAAACTTCTATTTTGCTTCTTTGCTTCCAAATACAATTAAATCAAGTATGCTATATAGTCTAGTTAATTTGCATGCATATGCTGGCCTTCTCATTAGAATAGCTTTACCTTTCTCTTACATAACATACTTTCCTTTTTGCTCTTTTCCTTGTATTGCGGAGGCTTTCTGTGCATATGTATCTATCCATCTGCCCAACCACATCCTAAGGGACCCAGGGAGAGAGACAGAGACAGAGGGAGAGAATCTGTTTTATGTCTGTGCAAGTTGTTCCACATCTTCTCTTCCCAGTCCCGCAGTGTAACTGAAAACCTATTAATTTATGTTCTGCAGCATGTATTCCGATCCACACTAATTAAGAATGCCCTTCTCCTCATCCTTGACCACATGCCTGCAGGGCTCTAGAAGCGGAAGCAATGAGGTTCCCTTTTTTGGCACATCCCTCCCTTTCTCTGAGGTTCTCTGCACATTTAGGACCCTCTGTGGTTATCTCAACAATTTTGACAAGGATGTTTGTGGCCGGAGTTTCATAGCTTGAAAGTGACAAAATGAGTAAAAAATAAATCTGTTCACAAATTTTTAAGCAAGCTGTGAAACGATCCATTTTATAATTACGTTTTCCTTCACAGAAGAATTTTCCAGTAACAGCTAAATTTATCGTTAGCAACCTTTTCCTCCCTTTCCCCCTTTTTCAGGCGGTCAAGGGTTTTCATGTGGCTGAATTATACATGTAAGCTAGCTCGAAGGCCCTTTTAAAACTGGAAACGTCATATGGGGAGGGACCACTGAGATCACAGAAACAGCAGTGGAGAGAAGAAGCAGATAATAGATGAAATTCTAGTGAAGAAGGTCTGCCAGTGAGATGGGGAGCCAAGGCAACAAGAATTATCTAAATCCTCTAAGGAGCCATCCTAGATCTCATAGTCATTTATTGCCCTTACTTGAGATGGCACATTCTTTCCATTTGTATATTTATTTGAAAGCTTATAGAATGGGCTAGCAGTGAGGCTCTTTAGAACTTTAGTAAGATTGCATATGCACAGACTGGGGAGAGGCAGAATGTCTTTGTTCAATCCCCAGTACAGTGGAACCTTGGGTTACGTACCATCCTCCTTACGAATGCTTCAGGTAATGAGCTCCTCTAACCCAGAAGTAGATGCTCCTGGTAGCAAACTTTGCCCCGGGATGCGAGTGGAAGTTGCACGTCGGTGGCGCCGTGGCAGCAGGAGGCTACATTAGCGAAAGCGTGTCTCATGTTAAGAATGGTTTCGGCTTAAGAATGGACCTCCGGAATGAATTACGTTTGTAACCGGAGGTACCACTGTATCTTGAATTTTTAAGAAGGAAGGAAGGAAGGAAGGAAGGAAGGAAGGAAGGAAGGAAGGAAGGAAGGAGGTGATTTGAAATACCTCTGATAGAGACTCCAGAAACCTGCCTCCAGTTGGAGTAGACAACACTGGAGTAGATGGAGTCTGACCTAGTACAAAGCAACTTCCTACCTGCACAAATAGCTAAATTTGTAGAGCATGATCCTCTTAATCTTAAGATTGTGAGTGCAAGCCCCATATTGGACAAAAGATTCCTGCCTTGCAGGTGGTTGGACTAGATGACCCTCAAGGTCCCTTCCAACTCTTCAAGTCTATGATTCTATGATTAAAAGGAAGCAACCCACATTTGCCTCTTTGCACCAGACCAGACTAAGGCACTGGTTGGAATATTTTCCTATGAATGCATCTTGGAATGTAGGGCACTAGGGAGCGGCAGCCACTGTTAAAAACCATGACTGGCAGTAAGAAGCAGCAGCTGCTGGGTTCATCCATAACCTCCAACATTTCTCCAATGAAAATAGGGACAACCTAAGGAATTAATCTGATTTGAATTAATTTTATAATGAAATGATTTTAGAATGCTGTATTTATTTTACTGTTGTTAGCCGCTCTGAGCCCGGCTTTGGCTGGGGAGGGAGGAATATAAATAAAATTTGATGATGATGATAATGATTAATATTAATGGAGGGAGTGGGACATTTCAGGTTCAAATCAGAAACCGGGACAGTTTCTGTAAATCCAGGACTGTCCCTGGAAAATAGGGACATTTTGTGCCTATATATATCTGTCCCTAATCAGAACATACTTTTCTTCTGACAAGGGATGGTGAGTTGGGATCCTGTGATGCTTACTAGATGTAAGAGTGGCCCGATTGCATATTTTAGTTGGGTTTAATAGTTTATAACATACAAAAAAGACAAAGGTGCTTCGTACAAAACAGCAGCATCAAAACAGTAATATTTTCAGCAGGCCGAAGAAGCTACATGACTACAGTACTCAAAGCAAGCTTAGACCACAAAAAGAAACAGACTCGGGCAGAAAAAGCTGGAATCTAAAACCTGAAAAATGATCTGGAAAAAAAGGCACTGCAAGAAGACATTTTTCATTTTCAGAGAAGCACACTTTGGGAATAAACATTCTTCATACCTTCCCAGAATCACTACAGAGAGAAGGGATGAGGGAAAGGATGAAAAAGAACAGGAGCTGTTATATGTAAATACCTCAGATGTTCTCTGAGCAAGTTTGTCTAAATTTGCAGAATTAAATGATTGCGGGTTTTGTGTTCTGCTTACTAGTCCCTTCTTTCTTCATTGGCCTCAGTAAATTCTCACTTCAAATTAATCCTAGTGCTTCCGCAAGTCCCCCCCCCCCCTTAAGCAAAATAAATGTTTTCCCCCATTCCAACCTATATCAACATTTCAGTAGACATGCTTCCATTTAAAAAACACCTTTTGGCTTTCAACAAAATGAGCACAGAATTCGTCCCCCAAAGTGTCGCCATTTTGTGTGCATAGTTTGTGTTCCCAGATCTTGTCATGACCATGGTGAGCCCTTGGAGAAGCTGGGCTTGAACTAAATGCCTTTTACTTCAAAAGGGAGCACACTTGCTACTGGACCACACAAGTGTCCATTTGGCATAGAAATCCATTCTATAGAGATCAAATGTCAGATATACACACTCAGCACATCTTAAATAACTTGTACGGAGTTCCACACAGGAGTCCAACTGACTCTAATAAAGTGTTTGACGTGTGGAAGACTTGCAAGATCAAGTCTATGATATCTGATATTGGAAATTTTGTTTTATAAGCCCATAGCAGACTTTTCCCCCCATGGCTTGGCTTTGAGAATAATTGAAAAAGTGCTCAACAATTATTTTAAAAAGCTCTCACAAAAGGAAAAAGCACAGCTGTTCAATAAAAAAATATTTTTGATTGGCAATTTTGAAGTGTTCTATAATTTACATTTTAGCAGAATTTCCAAAGGCAAACAAACAACATTTTCTATTATTATTATTATTATTATTATTATTATTATTATTATTATTATTAAAATCTGTGCCAAGCATGTGTTTCCATCATCTCAATTCAAGCACAACATGCTTTTGGGGTGAGGATGCAGATGGAAAAATCCAAAACAAAACCCAAAGCAAGTTCAGTCCTTGATAGAATGACCGCTCCCCGCTTAAAACGGGGGGCACCCTTTGCGTGGACGCGCGCAGCCCCTAGATCTGGAGCGGCTCCAACGGCATAGGCTTGGTTTGCCTTCCCTCAGGTGGGATACCTGGAGGTCTCCGCCTACCTCAGTCAGTTGTCCAATCCCACCTGGGGGAAGCGTTGCCAAGGAGACCAGGCCAGGTAGGGGAGGGATTACCTGCCCACACAATAGAGGGAGGATCTTACCTGGGAATCCTCACTTGGCTCCAGAGCTTCTCCCACCCTACCCACCCTCAGTTAATGTCTTATTTTGCAGGTTAACTTGTCTTCACAGGTTTTGCAGGTTAACTTTTATTCACAGGTACGCGGGCGCTGCTACGTTAAGGTCGCTGTTAAAGGGCCGGAAAGAAATTTCCCTGCATTGGCAGGTTTCGCCTTTCCCGTAGCAAAACGTCACAACTTTGGCGGTATCAGGCCTTGGGCGGAATCCTTTAGTCCATCTTCCTCTTTGCAGCGGCGATACCAGGGTTCCCCGTTAAAGGGGTTTCTGAAGGGAGGCTTTGACCGTATGCCGAAAGGTCGTCATTGCTCTCCCCTGCGGCGGCGGCATAACGGGGGCGGCTATCTCTGCTTGAACATATGTTCTCCAGAGCCGGCCCATCCCCCCCACACACATTGGATAACCCTGATGCTCCCTAGGCTGGGGACTGGGGAGGGAGAACGCCCAATGCCTGAGCCAAGGTCTACCCACATTTGAAATTTAATAAAGTTGTGGCCAATTTAATCCCATAGCACGTTGTCATGAGTCATTATTTCACATGACGGGGGGGACCGCGCGGGATCTGGGGACTCCGCCTGTCCACACAATGGAACTGAAAAGTTAACCTACATTTGACTTGTTATTTTATCAACTTTGGGGCACCTGAAATGGATGCAAAAAGCCAGTGGCAGAGCAGAGTTTAAGATACAAGAATGAACAGTATCAGAGTCCATGGAAGGCATTTGTGTGCCAGGCCCTGGAATGGGCGAATGCCGCCAACAGTAACAATAATTTTTACATTA
The DNA here is from genome assembly GCF_965112155.1 of Podarcis liolepis. Lineage (NCBI taxonomy): Eukaryota > Metazoa > Chordata > Lepidosauria > Squamata > Lacertidae > Podarcis > Podarcis liolepis. The sequence goes on from NC_139557.1 coordinate 75,063,936, forward strand.
ATTTGTTGTATTTCTATTCCATTAAGGGGGAAAATATGTATAAACCATTAAAGCAGCCAATGCTTTAAATTTAATAGCTGGAGCTAATCTTCAGCCCAGGTATAGCATGTTATTTCAAGCACTGACTGAATACCACTCCTGAAATATTGGTTCACTATTTTCAGCTTATGGGCTTATATCATAATAATGCTGGACAGTCCTTTCGCATGCCTAAGAAGAACCTGTAGTCCATCTCTGTGTGAAATAATACAGTTAGTAACAGGACACACATTGTTTGCAGCCTTCTGTTGGCTGTTTTAAAAGTTCCCCTTTGGAAATTGGAAATAGTATTTATTGGGATACAGGCTCCGGTGTGTATGTGCACATACAATTCATCTGTGGAAGGTATGCATGTGCTCATTCCTCCTGGTGGCTTCACATCTCTGCTCTTATAAAACCGTCAGTTTTTCTATTGAAGACCTGCCTGTTTTCCTAGAATTTCTCAGGAATGTTCCTCAGTGGTTGCGTTTATTGTTGAGATGGAATATGTGCTACATTTGGTTATATGCTGCAATCGGGTTCTTTTCCTGTGGGTTTGCTTTTGAATTACAGTGTGCTTTTAAAGTATTAAAGGGAGCTCCGGTTTGCAGCTACTTCTGAAATAAGGCCACCATGTGTGAGGGGCCCATATGGCAGCTTGCAGGACTCCTGTCTTGACAAGATGGAGTGGAAGCCAAAGCAAGCAGGAATTTGATGGGCTATTGTACTTCTCCTGGCAACAGAGCCTTTGTTGCTTCCTGCGGGTGAGTCCATGAAGAACTTCAGCATTTCTGTCCTTTTCCACTGAAGACAAGGGACACCTGCAAAGTGGTCACTCAGAAATAGGAAACAAGGACATTTATATGCTTGCATTGAATGCTAATGTACTGTTGCCAGATCTTTCCCACCATTTGGTGCTACCAGTTGCTATGGACTGAAGCTACTCTTCTACCAAACTAGTTTGCAAAGTACCGTATATGCCCGCTAATATCCTCCCTGCTTCATCAGTACAGTGGTACCTCAGTTGTCGAACGTAATCCATTCTGGAAGATAGTTCAACTTCTGAAACGTTCAACAACCGAGGCACAAAGGGTTGGCTGCAAAGTCAGTGGAGAAAATTGGGGGGAAACGCAGAGGAAGCTGTTCGACTTCCAAGGCATGTTTGAAAACAGAAGCAATTACTTTTGAGTTTTCGGCATTTGAAAACCAAAACGTTCAGCTTCCGAGACACTCAAAAACCGAGGTACCACTTTATTAACTTCTGTGTTTTAGGAGGTGAGGGTAGAATCTGGAAAATTCCCAGTTCAATCACTCTGTTTCATCTGAATTGGGCAAAGTGGTTCAGGTGCTAGCCTAGTGCTTGAAAGTGGTGGCAGGCTAGATGTGAAACAATAGTTTTTATTTAAATTTATATACTGCCCTTCACCCAAAAATCACAGGGTGATTTATAGCATAAAAATACAAAATGAAAACACAAGATACATAATATCAGTGGGGGGTTTTCTGGAGGGACACAGGGGTATGCATAACCCTAAACATTTTGTGAATCTAAGTTTAGCCTCATTGAGGAGCAGTATTTCAATATGAGTAGGGAAATGAGAGTACCTCTAAACATTTTTTTAGGGGGAAAAGCACTGCATAATATAATAATGAAACCACAAACAATACCCCCAAAAAAGAAACACATTTGCAAGCTACATTTTCACCTGGCATGTCCTTACATATCTTTAGGTGCCAGGAGAGAGTATTCCACAAACAAGGAGCCACCGCAGAAAAGGCCATTCTCATGTTGCCACCCTCAAGACCTCTCATGAGTGCAGGGTCCGGGTTGGTTCGTATGAAGAGAGACGGTCTTGAAGTTTTACATTCCTGAGCTGTTAAAGACTTTATAGGTCAAAACCAGCACTTTGAATTTGGCCCAGAAACTCATTGGCAGCTAGTGCAGCTGGGTAGTTGGGCCAGGATTGGTTTAATATGCTCAAACCATCTTGCCCCTGTGGGCATCCTGGCTACTGAATTTTGCATCAACAGATGTTTGTGAACCATTTTCAGAGTCAGCTCCCATGTATAACATGTTGCAGTAATCTATCATAGATAGGCTTGCCACATGTCTGGAAAATTCTGGACATGCCAGGAAATTGGATGCCTAAAATGGCATCCTGGGGAAAATTTTGAATTTTAAGAGATGTCCAGAATTTCCCATATTTTCTGCTGAGCAGCGGAAGGAAAGTACCCCGTTATATGGGAGACCCAAAGCGTGCTTGCTTTTTGATAGACTCTGTGGAGATATACACTGAAAGTACAGTGGTACCTCTAGTTACCAACTTAATTCATTTGGAGGTCTGTTCTTAACCTGGAACTGTTCTTAACTAGAGGGGTGCTTTCACTAATGGGGCCTCTTGCTGCTGCTGTGCCGCCAGCACACGATTTCCGTTCTCATCCTGGGGCAAAGTTCTTTTTTAAAAAAATGATATTTATTACTTTTCGAACAGTTTCAACACAACACTACAAACAGGAAAAGAAAAAAAAGAACAATACAAATACAATACAAAAACACTACATACAAAACAAACAAAAAAACAAACAAAAACAACTTAAAAACACCTCAAACATTTTCAATATCTTATCTTTCATTCGCTTATTTCCAACGACCTCCTCACACCTCCCTTTTTGTAATCCACTTTTATTAATTGTTTCAGCAATTCCTTTCCATCTTCCTCTGTTTTCTATCCTATAATTATCTTAACACATTCTTGCCTTATTTTTTCCTTTAATTTTCTATTAATCTAGTTATACTTAATTCCTTATAACATTTCTACTAAAGCCATATAACTTCATTCCAACATTCTTCTAACATTCATTAATTTTACAATATTTCTATAAATAATCTTTAAACTTTTTCCAATCTTCTTCCCCCGGCTCTTCTCCCTGGTCTCGGATCTTGCCAGTCATTTCCGCCAATTCCATATAGTCCATCAACTTCATCTGCCATTATCCAACACTTCAGTGCTTTCAAGAAGCAGCCATTTTCTCAGCCAGCAAAAAGCAGATGGTTCACAACAAAGTTTAGGGGTCTGGCAGGGCAAGTCCACCTCCTTCTTTGGCATCCGTCAATATCTTAAATTTTACTCAAGGCTTCCTGCCCTGCCAAACAAATCTAGAGACGTCCCTCTGCCACCTCCTGAAACAAGCCATCCCATCCAAAGCTTGCAATGTTTGAAACAAAAGCAACATCCCCGACGACACAGCAACCCTCATCCCCACCACAGCAACTCGGCCCAACAATAACGACTTCAGATTTGTCCATATTTCCAAATCCCCCTTCTCTTCAATCCAACGTCCTTCACAGTTATCCTTGAATAAATTCACATTTCTGGCGGTCATACTAACCCCCAAATACCTCTCTTTCTCAACCGATGTTAGTCCTGTCTCCTCCTGAAACTCTGTCAAGCTTTCCTTTTCCTCAGGTAGGTCTCTGATCCTCAAATTCATCTGTTTCTCTTTAAGTTCAATCATAACAAATGTCAGCTTATGTTCATCAAGTTGTCCTTGTATGGATGGGAATCTCTCTCTCTCCAGTTGTATTGCTTTACATTCAGCAGCAAGGGTTTTCTCCTTGACTTCATCCACAGTTTGCCGTATCAGAGTAGATTCCTGTATCAATTTCTGGATGGTTTCTGTATTGGTATTCACCTTTTGTCCCAGAATATTTAAACTTTCTACAATTAAGTCTATTTTAATATTTGCAGCATCCACTTTCACATTTATCACGTCTGTTTTCTTGTGAAGCTGTTCCAGCAAATCATTTATTTTCACTAATACGACCGCTAAGGCCTCTTCTGTCAACATTCCGTCTGTTTTTTCCTTTCCATTTCCCATAACACTTAAGAGATTCAAGGTCAATCCCAGAGTCTCACAGTTTTTTTATCTTGCAGCTGGAAATTCCCCTAGCCCAGCTCCTGTAAAGCAACCAATTTCAAAAGCTTCCACTAGGGGAAAACAGTTTCTATTTGTATCAGTAAAATCCTCTTTTAAACACAGTTCCAATAATCCAAAGTTAGTTTCAGTTTTCAGTTACTTTTACTCCCTTTTTTTTTCATTAAGAACAGCCGAAGACAGTAGAAACAATGTATTCTCTTGTTTAGCTACCTGTCAATGAACGTTCTAATCGCTGTCAATGAACATTCCAAAAGACATCGATCCTGCTAGCAGCCCGTTTCCAGGGTCAGAGCGGCAGTATTTTAACTCTCTTGACTCTCTCCTACAGGCATATTCAGTCCACCACTCCCCCCCCCTTCTCCTGTCTCCAAAGGGAGGGGTTTAGTTCTTTGCCGATGGAGATTTAGTCTTTTACAAAAGGCTTTCCAAGACTTCAGCTTGCAGGCTCATTGCTTTAGTTTATTTACAAAAGGGGAGGCGGACTTCCTGTATTGAACCTCCCCGTTTCGATGCCAAATTAAATGTTTAAAAATCCAATTCTCCCACTTCAGCTCTACTCACGGGTAATTATTTTAGGGTCAAATTGTCCACAGGAAAAAGTCAGTGCTCTCCAGCAACAGCTATGTGGCTTCGCTCCGTGGAAGAAGCAGACTATTTGAAGCACCGTGCCGCTCACCCCACGTCGCTCCGGATCCCCGAAACTGGGTTTCCCCGCGAGTAGGGGAGGCACAAAAGGTGTCCGCCGAATCCCATGTTCACAGGCTTCTCCCGCCTGTGATTTTTTGCGGGTCTCCGCCTTTGCCGTGGCGGCCAGACTTAAATTCCCACGGGGCAAATTCCTCCCGATCAGAGGAATTCAGCCATTACCGGAGGTACCTCCCCGGAAGTCTCCCCATCCTGGGGCAAAGTTCTCATCTTGAGGTAACTCTTCCAGGTTAGCAGAGTTTGTAACCTGAGGCATTTGTAACTTGAGGTACCACTGTAAATCTTTTCTTCCTGACATGTAGCCTGCCTATGTACAAACCAAATAGAAAAAGGTGCATGGGAGGGGTTGAAGTTTATCCCTTCCTGAATGTAGCTAACAGTAACTCATACATCAAGAATCCATGAGGCAAAACTGTAATGTTTGCATGTTTATTGCCCAGTCCAGATTCAGGTAGTGGAGCAACATATGTGACTCAAATTGATGCAACCTCAGCTTCCCATGAATATAAAATGAAAATGGTATTAGCAACCTACATCAAAGGTTTCTTGTGATACTTGAAACTGATAATAATGGTTAACTCAACCTTTCTCTTTTTGTGTGATATATTGACAATGTCTCAGAGACAAACTATGAGTTGACAAGCCTCTATATACACAGTACGCCAATTTGGCTAGCTCCTCTGCATTTGTTTCATAATGTAAACTTTCATACAGTGAAATGAAAACAGATGTGGGGGGGGGGGAGAATTCCATCACTCAAGTTTCTGAACAGTGACCTTCAAAAATATATATGTAATGATTGTGTATTGGCAAAAGGGGGGGAAAGGTGCTCTGAGAAAGTTGTTTCTTCTATAATTCTGTGTTAGCGCTCTCCAAAGTTTCATATTTTTAAACAAGGATTACACTACACTGAATTTGTTGTCCCCAATGACCATTAAGAATGATGGAGGTTAGTACTCTACAATCTGACAGTATGTGATAATGACTAATACTTGTCATATATCCAAAATTATGCGGGCCAAACATTTGTACACTAACCAATTTGGCAAGCATTTCCAATAGTAATAACTTTTACAGTGCCAAGAAACAGCATTACTGTATTCAGTATGTTGTACTTTAAGAATAGTATGCTTGCATTATCAGTTCCTATCCGTATTGTCATAAACTATGCATTTGGATTTCTCTAATGTCATGAGGTACAATTAAGAGCACAGCAAAGAAAAGCATATTAATGATTTCCAATGATGATAGGTCTACACATTTTTTTCAGGCTGCCTCTCTGTGTGCCAAGATTTTTAACATTATAATATATTTTAACAAATATATTCTCAAACACAACATACTTAATTATTGTTTGTTTAGGTTTTAGGTAACAGTGCTGCTTCAGCTGTTGAACATGTAAGTTATTCTTGGTCACATCTGGAACATCTGCAGAGCGAGTTCCAATGGTTAGAAGAAGATTGCTCATAGTAGAATACTCATTCATTTTAAAAAAGCAGATAGCTGGATATGTGACCACTTCTAGCTCTTTTCAGGTGATCAGTCTAGAGTAACAGGGTTTTCATTTTTATTGTTGAAGCTGAACAAGACTGGCTATAGAACAGGATGGATGGGAGACTACCTGTTAGCCATTTGTGCTCTCCTAGAATTGAAGTTATAAGTGTGACTGTGCAGGCAGAAGTAGCTGTGAGATTGGCTGCTGAGTCTTTTCAGGACCAGGTCTATGGCAGTATTGGTTCTACGGTAGAGCCAGAAACGAAGTTTCTGAAATAAAACAACTTGCTATGTGGTACAAGGAATCCTGTGGACAAGTCTACCTTCCAGCTCTTTCCACACCCATGTGCAGAGATTGCTGGGAGGCCAAGCCCATTGAGGCCCAGGCAACTGCTTTAGTCTTTGGTATAACTCAACTGAGCTTAGTGGGGCAAGAATCATGCATTTCCCTATCCTACGCGGGTGGCGCTGTGGGTAAACCTCAGCGCCTAAGACTTTCGCCTGGTCGGCGGTTCGAATCCCCGCGGTGGGGTAAGCTCCCGTCGTTCGGTCCCAGCTCCTGCCCATCTAGCAGTTCGAAAGCACCCTTAAGTGCAAGTAGATAAATAGGTACCGCTTTATAGCGGGAAGGTAAACGGCGTTTCTGTGTGCTGCTCTGGTGCCGGTTCACCAGAGCAGCTTCGTCACGCTGGCCACGTGACCCGGAAGTGTCTGCGGACAGTGCTGGCTCCCGGCCTCTAGAGTGAGATGAGCGCACAACCCTAGAATCTGTCAAGACTGGCCCGTACGGGCAGGGGTACCTTTACCTTTACCTTTATCCTATGCTAATGGAGAAATTGTTTTGCGTTATGTGGATTTGTGGGTTTTTGCAGGGTGGCAGCCAGCTCCTGGCTACCTAATACAGTGGTACCTTGGGTTACATACGCTTCAGGTTACATATGCTTCAGGTTACAGACTCCGCTAACCCAGAAATAGTGCTTCAGGTTAAGAACATTGCTTCAGGATGAGAACAGAAAATGTGCTCCGGCGGCACGGCAGCAGCAGGAGGCCCCATTAGCTAAAGTGGTGCTTCAGGTTAAGAACAGTTTCAGGTTAAGAATGGACTTCCGGAACAAATTAAGTACTTAACCCGAGGTACCACTGTATATGTTTTGAAAGCGTAAGGTTTTTCTGTGTCGGGCTGAATTAGTTTCTGATAGTGCATCGACTATAGTGTAGTGCAGGCATCCCCAAACTCGGCCCTCCAGTTGTTTTGGGACTACAGTTCCCATCATCCCTGACCACTGGTCCTGTTAGCTAGGGATGATGGGAGTTGTAGTCCCAAAACAGCTGGAGGGCTGAGTTTGGGGATGCCTGCTGCAGTGATTGTGAGGTTAGCACAGTTGGTTGGAGCATGGTGCTGAAAATCACAAGGTCGCAGGTTCGATCCCCATTTATGGACAGCTGCCTATTCCTGCCTGGCAGGGGGTTGGATCAGATGAAACTCAGGATCCCTTCCAACTCTACAATTCTTTGATTCTAGGTCTGGCTAAATGGATTCTGATAAACGTGCACAAATGAGAGTAGTTTTCATACTGTGAACAACAAACCTTAGTCATAGAGAGGAGAGGGTGGTGGGGTGGGGTGGAGCTGCCATTCTGACGCCAGTATCAGTGCTGCTTACCAGGGTCAGACTATGTGAATATACCAGCAGAAGTGCTATCCTGGTTCTGCCAGTATACCCATGCAGCCTGAACCTTACTACAAACCCAGCTAGCGGCAGCAAGGCCTGTGTCAGAAGGGCAGCTCTATGGCACCATGCCAGCTTCTGTGTATCTGTTCAGAAAAGATGAGCCTAGGGAAGAAATGTATGCATTGTGCAGATGCTGATAAAAACAACTAAAGCTCTTAATCTTCTGAGCACTGAAAAATAAAGGAAATACCGTCCACCACAAATGTCTCCAGCACAAGTTGCTTCCAAATGGCTGGGGTTCCACGGGAGGATAATTGTGACATTGGTCCATCCTCACTGGATATATAATAGGATCAAACTGAATTCCATTGCTACCAATTCTGGCAGCTTAAGATCATGTGTTTGGTTTCAACAATGAATTCCAAAAGAGGGGGTTCTTGGGTTTGGTTGGTTGTGGTATATATATTAAGCTATGTAAAAGTAAAGAGAACACTTTGAATAAAACCTTTTTACAGTTTATTGTCTATTATTAAAATGTATAAAAATGAAGATTTGAATAACTGAGGGACATTAAATGGTGAAATTCTATCCGTGCAAACAAATAAATAGTTATTTACAGTCTTTGGCAAAACAGAATGTTAAGTCTTGTTGGCATCTTGTGCTTATCCACATATATTCTTTCTCCCCTCCCCACCATCTCTCTCTAACTCTCTCTCTCTCTCTCTCTCTCTCTCTCTCTCTCTCTCTCTCTCTCTCACACACACACACACACACACACACATACAAAGGAAAAAGGAAACAGTCATAAATAATTTACATAGTATAGGCAAATATGGTACAATCGAAATATTAACATCTTAGTCCCATCGCTGATGTCTTCTTTTTATTTGAAGGATACAATAAGCATTATTACATGAATGAAATTTCCCTCACTTCTCTCTGGGACTTGGGGCTACACTTTTAGAAATACTAAAAATATGAGTTGCAAAAAAAAAAAAAACCCCACTCTGAACAAGCTTTTTTTTAAAAAAAAAAAAAACTCTCATTAAGAGGCCTTTTAAAAAGGTTGTTAATATGGCAAAACTAAGAATGTGCAATAAAGCCAGAAGCACTGGATTCTTGATAAAGGTATATAACATCAAAATCTACTCAGAAATTGGTTTGAAAACAGCTGACATTTGCTCACTGTATTCTCAAACAAGGCAGGAGATTGTTATCCCAAGCCCAAACCTGGCTGTGAATGCAGCAGCTGAGATGCTAATGTAGAAGCCTCAGCTACAGAAGCTGTCGCATTCATTCTGATGCAGCGGTAGGGACAGCCCTGAGCTTGAATTGCATCCTTTTGCATCCATGAAGATGCTTTGACAATTGTGCGACTGGAAGTACTCACCTGTGGCTGAATTCTTTTGCCACAGTCCTTCTTGAGACATCCACATGCATATCCCTGGCTGGCTGCAAAAGCTTCCACGCAATTCCCCAGCCTCACCAAGCAGCCAGGGCTTTAATACATATCTTAATGTGGATTCCCACATGGCAGCTGTTTGTGACAGAGAATGGATTCTGCCCCCTCCTGACTCCAGCCCAACAGCGGATTGGCAGGTTTCTAGATTCTTTTACACAGCTGCGCATGCACAACCCTCTTTTGCAATCCAGAGAGACGCATGCAGCAGAGTGCACAGAGGAGTCAGCAACAAGGCCATTGTTCTCTTCTCTTAGTAATGCTCACCCACGAACAAAACCACACCAGCAAGTTTACCTCATGGGCAAAGTTCATTCAGTTTAAAATAACAAAAAAGAGTGTTAAATATGTGCATACTATTGTATAATGGAATAACTGTTGTATCTGGTTAGGATAAAGGCTGACATACCTTCAGCATTCTTTTCTTTAAAAGTCCTATATACAGCAGACATACGTAAAAAATAATAATACAAAAATGGTGGGCAATAGTAAATATCAAGGTTCCACTTAGAAGGTCTCGAGGGCTACTTAATTATTTGGCAATTTTCAGAGCAATTTAAAATTATTGTGACGTATAATTACATATATAACATGTATTCACCGGTTGGACCATTAAAGGCATTATGTAGTCATCTCTTCTGTGAGTTCTTCCGTGGCTAAGGTGCTCTATGCTTTCAAATAAATTACTGGAGAACATAGCTGCGCATCGCAATAAATAAATAGCACCGACGTCCTTATAACTGGAACCGTAATATGTTACCAGATTTTGTTAATGGTAGCATTGCCACCTTATCAGAAACCCGGATCAAAGTTTGGGGTTTCAAAGTGCTTGCTGTGACAGCGTCAGGAAAAAGGTTTCACCTGGCCAGGAACCATTTTCATGAGACACCTTAAGCACGCTGCTGTTCATCAGGTCAATTAGTGCACATTTAAGTTCTCACCACTGCTTATCTTCCTAGACAAAATTCAAAGGGCTGATTATACGCTTTACATGACAGCCACATTTTCTACTTTCCCACCCTCTGGGTTATAAGCAACCAAGTTTTACTCAGAGTAGACCCACTACAATGAATTAGTCGTGCCCGTCTATTAATTTCAGAATGTCTGCTCTGACTGTGACTACTAGCATGCATCTCCATGGCTCCCAATGCGCACTCACGGATAAAATGTCTCTAAATGCAATGGCCAAGCACCAGGAATCCCCCCATACAACCTTTCATAGTACACTGCATGGTATACAGTGATATGCTGAGTGTGTCTTTGAGGCAAAGGGTGAATTCATATGGGAAAGGGGTCATCAAGTAGTTGAACCCATTTTATAAAAAGGAGCATCTACAAGCTTTGGCTGACATTCACAACCCCCCTCCCCAATTTATTGCAGGGCAGTCCTAAAGTCACAAGAACAGCTCCAGAGTATAGGATGCTGAGCTTCATATAATGCCAGTTTCCTCCAGAGTGTAGCATATGAAGATGCCTCGTACTAAATCAGACCATTGGTCCATCTACATCCGTATTGTCTACACTGGCGGGTTGCTCACCAGTGACTCAGATGTCCTACCCAAAGATTCTGGGGCACGAACCTGGGATCTTTTGCATGTAACACACATGCTTTACCTCTGAGCTGCAGCACTTCCACTAGAAGTATTACTTTGGAGACATGCAAAATAAACATTTAATAATGTTGGGCTGTTGATGCAGCTTCCCTGCTCCACTCCCCACAAAATTATATGTGAGTAGGATACTAGATGCCTGCCAGCTCCTGCTCATGAGGTATCAAGATTCCCTGATATCCACATACTTTGAATGAACAACCCTGAAATAACTGGCATTTTAATTTGTATGCCCCCAGGAGAATAATTCCAAATTCACTTCTTTAAAACAGAATTGGATACAAGATCTAAAGAGCCCCATTGGATGTTAAGCTGTCGTCGTTCTCTCTGCAGCCTGCTCACGCGCTAGTATTTGTCATTAGAAGAGAAGCATTATTTTAAACTTCAAGCATGTGGCTTACCTAAAAAGCTGTTAGAGGATTAGTAACATTTGAAGTTTGTGGAGCCATCTTCTTGGGTGGCTGTTGCCTTAGTTTTCCATGGCTTCTTAAATGAGTAGGATATTTAGGGTTTGGTCCTTCTCAGTTTTGATGAACTATATCTCCCAGATTTTGTGTCACCAAGGCCCAGCCCTGATCTGAGCAAGTAATGTGGCCTGAAGAAGTGGTCTTACTTACAACCACTTCCTCCCTCTTGATGTAATAATACCCCCCCTCACATTCTTCCATATCTATATCCATATAAATACATTAAGTAATTACACTTTTACACTTTATATGTAAACGTCATTTTAAAAACAACAACAACAACCCTAAACAAATGACTGAATAAATGTGTCTGCCAAGTTTTCACTCTATACGTCAATCAGTTTTTGCTTCCGTGGTGGGTTTGATGGTCACATTCAGGCCCTGTCAGTCCAAGCTCTTAGAAGGCACTGGGGTGTAGAATCAGAGGGATTTCTCCTGGCTGCAGGGAGGCACAAGGTCTGGGGAACATGCCAGAGTTGAAAAATAAGTGAGGGATTTGGAGTACCAGGATGAACAGAGGTGTCTAGTTTAACGGCATCTACAGTACTTTGCTGGTTTTGCAGCAGCTTTACCTCAGACATCTGCAACAGAAAGAAGCAATTGCTAAGTACAATTCCCACATTTGGATTGCATTGCAGTAAACATGGGGGGGGGGGAGTTACTTGTGTTTGGACATTTAAAGCTTTTATCCCATCTTTCAAAAAGCAAACTATTATAATGCAATAAATATGCACAGTAAAAATCAGGTAAAAACCAATGGGTTCCAATGGGCTGTTACTTCTCCCATTTGCATCTTGCCCTTCTGTCAAGGAATGCAGAGCGGCCTGCACAGCATTGTCTCGTTATTCTTACAACAATACTGTGATGTAAGTTGAGCTAAGAGATAGTGACTTGCCCCAGGGTCACCCAAATTAATGACTGTACTGAAATTTGGACCCAGGTCTCCCAAGTCTGAGACTCTACTCTCACCACTACATTGTCTCTTGCTACTTGTGTAACTCCAGTCCTTCGGACCATACTGCTAGCTACAGATTATATGGTTGATTCTCTGGTCTCGGACCCAAGGTGATCACAACAAGAGCACAACAAGAGCACCACCACCATGCAAATATATGGTAAACGATTCAGAAATTGGTCCCCAAATGCATATTTGGGTTAAAGGTGGGTCCTGGGTCTGAAAAGGCTGAGGATGCCTAAGTTAATGATGGTCAGGGAAAATGCTTAGCCTTATGTCATAGGTCATATTTGCTTGGGGGGGGGGACCTCACATATGAGGAGTGGCACATGCAAGTCAGGTTGCCTAATGCATGGAATCTGGCTCTGATTATGACAATTAATTATGCTCAATGCTTTCTTCGGGGGGGGCGCAGGGGTACGCATACCCCTAAACATTTTGTAAATCTAAGTTTGGCCTCATTGAGGTGCAGTATTTCAATATGAGTAGGAAAATGATAGTACCCCTAAACATATTTTTTTTGGGGGGGAGCACTGATTATACTTGCTCTAGCCTCAAGCTGGATACACACAATTGCTATTAATTGCTATACACATTTGCTATTAAGAAAGCTGTCTCACTGAATCCATTTTCATTCATAATGTAGATACATATATAAAAGATTGTTTAATAAAAGGAATCAAAGGCACTCAGAAGGTTGCTTCACAAATACATGGCCAACACTTGATACTGCAAAATCGGATGACCTGCAAGTTTGAATGAGCCATAAAAACATAAGACCCTGCTGGATCAGGTCCATGGTCCCTCCCATTGAAAAAGTCTGCAACCCCCCTGCAAACACTAAAGTAGTTATTGCCATTATGGTGATGGATGCATTAACTTACCTTTGCATTCATACTTGAGGTCAGAGAAGTAAACCATCTCTTGTGAAAAGACAAAAAGACCTAATCGCCCACCAGCATAGGTTTTGTCATAGATTGGTCCAGAGTCTGCCATGACCTGCTTTCCTTCGTACACTAAAACCCTTTGAAAGGGGAACAAAGTCTAGATTAGACACCGTTCTTGAAATGATACACTTTCTTTCTAGTGGCAGTAAAAGCTCTAATAAGAAAAACAAAGTGACATCAGATTCACACCCAGGTTTTTACAGTATACAACTTCTACCTATCTACCACACAGTCTGCTCAAACACTCCTCACAGAAGTAGTTTTATGGACACATCTGAAAAAGATTTCCCAGTTCTGATTTAGGCCAGCCAAGTTCAATGAAGTGAATCTATTCTGAGGAGAGGTAAGATGCATATTCTGTTGGAAGCTGCTCAGAGTGGCTTCCAACATTGTTGTTGTTGTTGTTGTTGTTGTTGTTGTTGTTGTTGTTGTTGTTGTTGTTGTTGTTGTCATGCACGCAAGTTGAAGAAACAACTCCATAGTCTTGAGGTCATGTTGTGCACTGTGTGATCTCTGACAGCTGATGTTATTGTGCATTTCAGCTGAAATTGCTAAATATTCCATAATACATTAGCCTGTTTTCAGAAAGAAACATTCCCACTAACCTCAGACAGTTAATGGTTGGGCTTATGCAATGAAATAAGTGGTATACGTGTTCTATTTCAAAGCCCTAGGTTTTGCTGAGAACATAATTATTAGGATTTGTTTGTGGCACTGCTTTCTAGATGTGAGAGCATGGGAAAATATAGCTGTCAAAGAAGGGCTAATTGAATGTGAGAGAAACTCACAGAAATATATATATATATATATATATATATATATATATATATATATATATATATATATATATATATATTCCTGCCAGAGAATGGTTACACCACGACAGACTTTAACACCAACCCAGAGAATGTTACCATGCTTGAGCCACATTAAAAGTCAGCCATGATTAACTTAAGTTTCACTAACTCCAAAAGGTCATAGGGATGACAAATTTTCCTGGGAACTGGTTGTCCATACTTGTGTATTCTGGGTGCTGTGTGACTCATGGAGATTGGATGCACATCAGAACGCATCTGGTGTGCATCTGACTTCTGAAAAATGCTCAATTATTCTTAAGAGTCAAATTAGAGTGCAAAAACCTACTTGAATTAACAAATGTTACAAGTTTAAAGGTTCTGGATAAGCAACTGTTCAGCAGTGCCAAGAACAGATGGAAGCCTTGCATCTGGCTGTGTGTGAATGATGATCCAGCTATAACCTGGAGAAGTTGAGTTTCTGCTGTATCCTTATGCGGTTATATGCCCAATAAGTTATATCTTACAACCAGTTGAGAAATCTTCTCTTATATCCTCAAACAATATAGCTAAATCCAGGAAGTAGGCTGGTGTGCTGTATGGCTACATATTCATCCAGAACGACAACAGCTATATTGGGCTAGACCAATCTAACTAGGTTCCCATCTTCAACCGCAGACCACAATAGCTAACAGCCACTCATATGTGCCCTACAGGTTCTTTTAAGGTGCCAAGATATTTAACCAGAGCCATAATTATATTTTATGTGGTTGCCCAGGCGGGCACATTTTGTGACCCATGACAGCGGCAAAACAAGAGGACTATACAATGGCAATGGGATAAAATCAGGCCAAATCTTTAATTGACAACAGCAGGCAGGGCAAAGGGTTGGCTTGGCATTGGGTCCCACGATCCCTTCATCATTCCACATGCCCCATGTTGATGGAATGGATGCACTGGGTTTGGATCTCTCCAAACCTGTACCATGGGAGTTGGCCAGGGTTAAACCTTGCCATGGTGCAAGTCAAGCAAGCAAGTTCTCACTGGGGGACCAGGATGCAGATTCCAACCAGGCAGATACCAAACCCACGATTAGGTTTGCTGCGGTCAATCCTCCCCACAGGCCCCTTATGGCCCCCCCCATATACTATGTTGATCCTGACCAATGCCATTTCCTCACTCAAACAAAGTTCTTCCACCTAACAAGGAAACCATAATTTCACTGAGCGAAAGGAGGGGGAAAACCCAACCAAGTGCCAATCAGGTTGAGAAGGGTGGGAGGAATTCATTTCCAGCTCTGTCAACCAGCAACCCAAAATTGCTCAGTGAAGGCTCTAACACGAGGGTGTGCGGGCAGGAAGCTCTCAAAGCAAAGTGGCTCTGTGCTCCAGGGGAAGCAGCCTTATATAGGCTTCCCCTCCTCTCTGCAGCAAGAGCTCATGGGGCAGCTTTTTCCTATGATGAGACCATTGCAGAGAGAAGATTTGCCTAGTATTTTGCTGCAATCTATGGGCTACAGCGCTGCCGGGCAAATGTGCTTATTGGGCACAGAACGGGGTATATAGCATAAGAAGAAGAGTTTGGATTTGATATCCCACTTTATCACTACCCTAAGGAGTTTCAAAGCAGCTAACATTCTCCTTTCCCTTCCTCCCCCACAACAAACACTCTGTGAGGTGAGTGGGGCTGAGAGACTTCAAAGAAGTGTGACTGGCCCAAGGTCACCCAGCAGCTTCATGTGGAGGAGCAGAGACGCGAACCTGGTTCCCCAGATTACGAGACTACCGCTCTTAACCACTACACCATACTGGCTCTCAAGGGCTCTCTAGTGGGAAATGAGAAAATTACCTGTTTAAATGCCCCCCCATGTAAAAAGCTCCTGACATGTACAGATGCCAGGCAAAACATTCCTCTTCTCCCAGTCCTTTGGCTAATTAAACAATACATGGCCTTTTAAACAATACATGGCCTTTTAAACTATAGTGGTTGTTTGTTACTATGTTATATATTTTTGTGCTTTTATATTGTAAACCTTAAAGGCCCAAACTATATACTATTTCTTAAAAACTTGAATTTGCCTAAAGGACCCATGCGACTAAGTTTACCAATGACAAGAACGTCTGTTTTATTTACTGAATAGGCATATTGCCTGCACCATTCTCACACAATGTCACATTTGCATGGGAGTCCTGACACTGCAGGTATTTTATCATGAAAAAACATGTGAGAATGGGGGTATTTCACTGAAATAATTTGTGTGAATAAATGGCTGCATGTCTGCATTTAAGTTAAGACTGGCTTCAGATGGACAAATCTGAGCTAACATCACAAGCCTACAAAAATATTTAGAGTTGCCTTAATCTCAGTTCCATTTAGTTCTAAGAAGGTGGGAATCAGTTCTTCCAATCTTCATTTTAGCTTTGTTTTGACATTTTTCTTTTTTTCCCTTCAAAATTCAGATTAGTACAAAAAAGTCCAAAAATTTGGAGGTATCATTTTTTTATCTAATAATGGCTGTGTTTATATGAGCCATTTGAAGGAAATTGAACACATCTGATGGCGTGGAAAGCTGGGGAACACTCCCAAATCTTCCAGTGCCGAAAGTCTGCCATAAAAGAAGTGACAGTGCTGGAATTTGGTTACAAACCACTAAATAAAACCTCATTTATGATCAGATGGAAAAGCAATACAGTGTATTACAAGAAATGTCATACTTTATTAATCCCGTCTTAGGCCTGTGGACCAAATGCCACCTGTAAGCAGTGTAATCTTTCCAGCCAATATTCTTGGGGTCGTGCCACAAGGTACGCACCTGTGGAAGAAGTTAAAAAACAACAACACTTCAGTGAGTGATTTGCATTAACAAGTGGGGCAAATCCAATTCCTATAAACTCTGTCTTTTAGACAGAAACCACAACCCACATTTTAAATGCGCTGCCATAGTTTCTATGCCCCCCTCCAGTTTGGTCAGTTAATATGAGATGTTCATTCTGTAGCTTTCCCAGCTAAATGCTGTTGTGATTAGACAGGGAGCAGAGGGAGTGTTGCATATTTTGAGTACCTGTAAAGGGTGCACTGTCTTTCTGTACAAAGGGATCCCTGGGCTGCTCAGGGTTGGATGTGAAAAACCCATTTGGCAAAAGTATTCCCAAGCACAGAAGTCGAACGGAATCCATTCTGGTAGTCCGTTCGGCTTCCAAAACGTTCGGAAACCAAAGCACAGCTTCCGATTGGCTGCAGGAAACTCCTGCAGCCAATAAGAAGCCGTGGAAGCCACCCGGGACGTTTGGGTTCCAAAAAACGTTCATAAACCGGAACACTCATTTCCAGGTTTGCGGTGTTTGGGACCCAAAACATTAGACTTGCAAGGCGTTCGTGATCCAAGGTACCAAACTGTACTTTCTCCTGCAAAGAGCAAGGGACAACAATTCACTAATACAGGAGAAAATAATTGGACACAGGGTCACTATTGAAGTCCAACCTGGAAGTGGAGGCTTCTTGGGTGGGGCAGTTTAATCCCGGCCAAAAGTTTCCAAGACAATATCCAATTAAAAAGAAATAGAATGAAATAAAAACTTGGCCATTGGTTGATCATTATAATGAAAGATAGGACCAAAACAATGGTTGCCAATGCTATGTCATGATGGTATATGAGAAAGGGACAATTCGAAGAACACTTAGCTGAATGTGACTCATACATCTCTTACCTGTCCAGGTGTGTTTCCTGTATGCCAAAGGGCATTTCTCAAATGTTCGCCAGTGCCAGTTGTAGAGTTCACTACTTTAAGTGATACCCCTGAGTAACCATAAGCTCTGGTGGGCTTGTCCTCCCAATATGTCTGAGAAATTTGTTTCCACATCAGGACATAGAAGCGACTGCTGGACTGGTAGCCAAAGACAAACCCAGCATAGTCATCATCCCGGTCTGTGTTGACATAGAACGTACCACTGAAGTCAACAGAACTGAACTCATCATAACCTGGAGGAGGGTAGAAAATGTAAGTGTTTAGTTCCCAAAGGGATTGCAGCTTGCTGAGAATTTGGGCAGAAAGAAGCTAGATTATCCATTTAGTCTCAGGCACTTGCCATTACTTTCTATTATGATGCTATTTGATTTGGTTCATCCCTTCTTTCTCCAGTCATATTATCAGTTCTTTGGTTTCTAGACTTCATCAGTCACTACCCTTTCTGTTACTTCATACTTGCTTTATAATGAAATCATTTTTAAATAGGCATATTTATTGATGCACACATGGACCTTGATATAGGAAGGAGCTTCACATTTTTCAGTTCAGTTCTACAGCCATGAAAAACAAAACTTCAAAATATTTAAAAAGAAAAAAGTGACAATTACAGAATGCTTTTGAAATGCTTGTATACCACATGCAAGAGCAATATTATGGGTTATGTCCCACAGCCTGATGCAGAAAGATTAATACATTCCATCCAGTCTCATATATATATATATATATATATATATATATATATATATATATATATATTCCAATCTAAATCATCTATGAATGCTGACTTGTTATTATGCAGCTCTTTATTATTGCCAAACATTCCTCAGAAGTTATGTGTGCTTCCAACTTTTCCAAATCCATTTCAGAATGTTAAGTTTAGAAAGAGGTTCTTAAATTGAACATATAAACTGCCTCAAATATTTCAGCTTCTTCTGATCAGTAGCCCGGACAATCTAATTTCTAGCTAATAGTTGTGCACAATTCGGAGAAGCATGTGGCTAATTCCATGCATTCTGTCAGGTTCTGAATTTGCAGTGTTTAACCTACGGCCCCAACATCACACAAGGCAGATGTGTTTCAAAAGCAGTTTATAATATGTCATGGGGGGTCTGTTTCAAGAAAACAAAGTCCAAAAAGCTACTGGGTTCATGGAAGCCCTTGTGAAACACTAAACTCTGTCCTCTTGGTGTAATTCTGTTCATATCATCAATTAATCAATTGATTAATTTGAATCATACTCACCTACAGCTATGCCAGGATCTGAGTTAGCCGTCTGTACCAGTTCTTTGCCCTGATGTCGAATAACCCAATTTGGGTCAATCTGAGCTGTTCCTTTAGGATCCAATGGGACCATCTGGAACTTTCTGAAATCAGTTTCACTAATGGCATCATTTTCAGGACAAACATCAAAAATATCTGGGACTTTGTCATTGTCAAAGTCATCTTTGCAGATGTCACCTCGGCCATCACCTAAAATGCACACAAAACATTGAACGGTTTTCACGTTATATTCACACATCTCTCTTTCTGTAGGAAGAAGCCATGTTCAACAGGAAGGAAGGAAGCAGCCAAGCCACCTTCTCTAGACAACAGAATTAAATTTAAGAGAAGAGGGGCTACCATCTTGCACTCCAGGGGAATGGAATGGATAGCGCAGTGGGTGAGTTGCAATGGATCTTGGTGGGCAACTACTCCAACCTTCTGTGCAAGATGGGATCTGCAGTGCAGACAGGACTGTGCAAATCTGGGGATGGGCCCAGGCCATCTGGGAAATCAGTTGCTGACAAAAACTCCCTTATAACCTAACAAGCCAGGAGAACCACAATATTAAAAAGGAGCTTTGGAATTTTAAAACTCCATATTATCTCCATGTCATCAGATGCCTTCAGCATTGTTCTGTCATGAATACTTAAGACTGTGACCATGTACTTTTGTCACATCTGTAGCAAACGAGTGAAGAAGGCATTACAGTAAATCATATTAAAACAGCTCTTGGCTACTCTTTATTTATGAGAGACTGTGTGAGAGAGGGAGGGAGAGCAGTGATAAGCTATGGGATAAATAATCATTTTCCCCCCTAAAACTTGGAATGTGGCTATAATGAAATCTTGAGTGATTAATGTGGTATTTAAGACAGAGCCATTCAAGTGAACAGAGACTGCAACCACCAGATCTGTTATAAGGAAGCCCTGCTGTTGGCAATGTGGTAAATACTTTGCAAGCTGTGTGTCTTAGAATGTAATATTTATACTGGTTTGGGTTAAAAAGTTATTTGGGTTGAAGAACAGTAGACATTCAAATAAATGTCAAAACAACAAAACTGAAATGTCACAAATATGTTTTCTGTTCCACAAGTCCTTTTTAAAGGCACACACACACATTCTACAACATTTTCCCCAAACTTTTTTCTTTGATAAGGAAATACAATTCTTGTGTTTCTCTCGAATCATGAGGACACTAAACTTGGTTGGGGGGGGTTGGTGGTGGGGAGAATGATGAGAATCTCAGCCAATTATGTTTTTGCAGATTCACTTATTGTTTTCTGCATTCATTTCTCTTATCAGTAG
The DNA here is from genome assembly GCF_965112155.1 of Podarcis liolepis. Lineage (NCBI taxonomy): Eukaryota > Metazoa > Chordata > Lepidosauria > Squamata > Lacertidae > Podarcis > Podarcis liolepis. The sequence goes on from NC_139557.1 coordinate 75,084,309, forward strand.
AGACTCCTACCACATGTTTCGCAGGCATGTTTCATTAGAACACTGTCTCTCTACTCCAATCTTCTATTCTAATCCTCAAGGACAGACTTTGTTATGGAACTGCCAAAAAAGTTCTTAAAAAAAAAATACGGAGTCAAGCATCTCAGATGCTTTTTGTAGTTCATCTCTGTGAGAAAATGGCTCCACATTCCACGGACTGACTGGCTGGCTGGTTGCCAAGTTGAACTCCAAATTCTGACCAGCTGTATGCTCCTGAACGTGTTTATCTTTACACTTAAGGGGGAAAGTGTGTGTTCCCAGTTTTATCCTCTTGCCAACATCAAAGAAGCAATTTCTTTGTCCAAATGAGGTTTTAATTTTTCACCACATATGTTTCTTACGTTCCCTGTGGTGCTGATTGCTGACAAGGCTGTTTTTTCATCAAAAAGTTTAAAAAGCATCTGCCCCACCAGCCATGACCACAGGCTCCTTGGAGGTCTGCTTTCTGGAAGATGGTTGTTCAGGACACAGTAAAATTCTGCCTTATTTCTTGACCCTAGATTCAAATGACACTGTGGAGTATCCGTCACAGAACAGCTAACTGGTGAGAAATCTAAGCTCCTCCTGCTCTGTGTGATTAGAGACATAACTGGGCAGAATACGTAAGTGGGCAGGATCTGCTGTGGTGTTAACCCGAGAGCCAGTGTTGTGTACTGTCTGCTAAGGAGCAGGAAGAGCCAGATTCAAATTCCCCACTCAGCTATGAGGTCACTGGATGACCTTGAGGCAGCTGGTTTATGGATTGGCTCACTCGTTTTCAAAGCACTACTTTCAAATATATTAAAACTATTTAGTAAGATTACTCCAGGCAGAAAACCCTCATAAAGATTTCAGCAAAAGGATGTGTTTGGGTGTGCCTTTGATGAGCTAAGGGATGCTAAACATATTCTTGCATAACTATTTGACTTTTAGGAGACATCTGAAGGCTGTCTGAACATCTGAACATGCTGGCATGTTCAGGGAAGTTTGTAATGGTTGTTGTTTTATTGTGATTTTAATATTTTGTTGGGAGCCACCCAGTCAGGATGGGTGGCTAAAAACAATAACAACAACAACAACAACAACAACAACAACAACAATGCTACTTTTATTAGTCATCTCACTTCAGTACTCTGTTCAATCTATAATTCTTTGCAGAAGTTATTAATCCCAGTTTTCTTTCTTAGCTTCTCAAAGAATATTTTATGAAGATGTCTCATTAACAACCTGTACGGATGTTTTTCATCACAGTATTGTCAGATTCTACTACAAAGGGATGCTCTGAGCATCACAAAGCAGTCGTGGCCCTCCTGCTTGATCACCTACAAAACCAACTTGCTAATGCCATTGCACTTAAAAGAAGTACACCATTAAAAGGAGACCACCTGTGAATTCTCCAGACCTAGGAATACTTTCAGAACTGCATGCAACACTACAGGCATGCCAGCAGCTGGGTGCGAACACACCTGAACAGACTCATCTGTGATAGAAACAAGTCAAACTTTGATCAGCTTTCCAACACATATGAGCCAGTAGCAGATGCTATGGTAGGGCTGCCCTGCTGACCTCCACTCCCTGTGGATGAGTCCCTGCTGCAAACCAAGATGGATGGAGAACACTGGCTGAGCCAACCTGGCATTTCTGCTGGCATGTTTTCACTAGGCCAACCTCGCTGCCACCTCCCCTGTCCTGCTTTCAGTCCCAGTACACAGCAACGATTCAGCTGGAGAGAGATCAAGGGCACCACACCATCTACTGCTGGTGGGCTCAGCTTGGATTGAGAGGACCATCTTTAGTCTTCACTGAAGAAACACCTAAGTCTATGGTACTAACAAATCTACTATGGCATAAGCGTTCGTGGACTGCAGCAGGGAAGGTGGGCTTCTGGCCCTCTAGATGTTGTCAGCTTCCAATTCCCAACAATCTCAGCCATCATGGTAGAGATGATGTGAGTTGTAGTCTAGCAACACCTGGAGGGGAATAGGTTCTCCATCCCTGGAACACACCATCGTATGCCTGAAGGTGACTGTAGTCCACAAAATGATATGCCACCGTATATGTCTTTAAAGTTCCCATAGTCTTACCATCAGAATCCTTCTGGTCAGGGTTGTATGTGAGTCGGCAGTTGTCCCGGTCGTCTGGGATGCCATCGTTGTCATCATCAGAATCACAAGCATCCCCTTTACCATCTTTGTCATGGTCAGCCTGATTGGCATTGGAAATGTACGGACAATTGTCTTTGTTATTCTGGTGGCCATCTTCATCTATGTCTTGATTGTTGTCACACTGATCACCAACCAGGTCATTGTCCACATCAGTCTAAAGGCGGGGACAGGAAACAAGATTTGAATTTTTGCAACGGTGAACCAAAAAAGGCAGGGGAACCACATGATCACACTGTTAATGGTTCCCTTCAGAAATGTTAATGTATAATGAAGGCAGTCTGAAAAGTAATATTCTATAAACATACTGAGATATCCCAACCTTGCAAAATAGATTCTTATTTCAAATTCCTCATTTAAATCTACTGACTCTTAAGCCGATACCCTTAAGTACTTACTTACTTTTATTTATCTGTTGTATTTATATCCCACTGCAGGAAGCAGTGGAAGACAGGAGAGCCTGGCGTGCTCTGGTCCACGGGGTCACGAAGAGTCAGACACTACTAAACAACAAATTTATATCCCACCTATAGCCCTAAAAGCAAACAGATGCAAGCCCATAGCATCTCCAATTTTAATGGAAGGAAGAAATGTGTCATTTATCAGAAGTTTGGGAAGCATGGTTTCTACGTGATTTCTTGCATAGAACAGAGGCTGGCTAAGTTGAAGAAGTGGATTATCAGGGTAGGTGGTGGTATGCTTGAAGGGATGTTTTCTAACTGATCTTTAACTCATACAGTTTTTCCAACATAACATTAATTCTTCCAGAATCGTGGTCTTTTCTCTCTTTTTTGCATCTGTTTTCATACTGTAAGCATTTGGCATCTGCCCCCAAAGTATCTGTTAAGAAGAGTGCAAGATGAAAATGCAATGCAGGCATTTTAATGAATGAAATTGGTGCCAACACACTGGAAGACCTTTGACGTCCTCAACAGATCTCAGTTCTAGCCTTAGGCCCCTTTGTAAGATTTTGCAGATGAGAAAAGTGGCGCTGCTCTCGTGAGAAACTTCTCTTGCCTAGGCAGCATTCTTATGTTATGAGTGACTGCTATTGACCTCAGCTGCTTTCAGGGTTTTTATGTATATATATATGCCCCGAGAAGCCAACGGCAATAACTTTGCGCAATTAGAAATTCCAGACCATTCATCCAAATCAAAGGCAAAGCTGTTGTGTCAGAGCTTTGAAAACTTGAAAAGCTGCACTCTTTCTTTTTTAAAATAACCTGGGCATTCAATTTACCTCAAACCATGCCGTTTGCCACCAACATTTGCCTTTAATATAAACATGTGCCCTGTGACTGAACAGAACCATATTAATTCTACGTAAACTGGGTGGTTTCCCCTCCCACTTCCCGAATAGAATTACAAGTAAGTCTAGGAAGTAGCATTTCTGAAATGCAGAGCTGGAAAGCCCATTGTGGTCTGGGAGTTGTGTTACCCATTTTAAAGTGCCTGGTGGGCCAAATAAAAAAGCACATACATATACATAATCTCTCTCAGAGGCACACAGTTTGTTTCACACATAAATCTCATGTGCTCCCCACCTTCTCCTTCATCAGAACCAACCTGGCGAGAAACTAGTGACAATCAGAAAGGGGCGATCTCTTGTATATATTGGGGCTTAATTGAGAAAGGGAAACGGGTGACACTGTGGTCTAAACCACTGAACCTCTTGGGCTTGCTGATTAGAAGGTTGACAGTTTGAATCCCCATGACAGGGTGAGCTCCTGTTGCTCTGTCTCAGCTCCTGCCAACCTAGCACTTCGAAAGCACACTACTTCAAGTACATAAATCGGTACCACTGTGGCAGGAAAGTAAACGGCGTTTCTGTGTGCTCTGGTTTCCGTCGCAGTGTTCCATTGCACCCGAAGTGGTTTAGTCATGCTGGCCACATGACCCTGAAAGCTGTCTGTGGACAAATGCTGGCTCCCTCAGCCTGAAGCAAGATGAGCACCATACCCCATAGTCAAGTTTGACTGGACTTAACCGTCCAGGGGTCCTTTACCTTTTTTTTAACCTTTAATTGAGAAAATAGCAGGAGATGTTCCTGGGGTGAAACTGGGAGTCAGATTTTCTGAGTTGACATGCACAGGATTATGGTGGTGGATGACTTGGAACTGAATGTGTGAGCTGCCTCCATTGAAAATATTGCAGGCTGGGAGTGGAATCTCCACATGTGGTGTTGGATGTCTGGTGTCACACATACAAGCCATCACCACACAGGGTTGTTGCTGGATGCCTGTATGAACCTGCACTCAAACTAGAAGACTCCCTGTTAGGAAGAGGGATGAAAGACTATTCATGAACAAAAGCTCTCCTTTATTCTTGCTTTCCTGCATCTTGAAACAATCTACCCCCAAAAGCATATAATTGGAACACTGAGTATCTCTGCAATAACAAAAACCTTCTTTACCCCTAAATCCAACCAGGTATGAATTTAGATCTTGAAAAGGGGAGAAAGGAACAACCAGCCTTGCTGAAATATCCTTCAAAGCAGGCAAAAGGCAGCCTGTGTTAATAGTACACAGTACAGTGTAGTGGTACCTCTACAAGGGTGAAGACAGAGGTTCTTCACATCCATACAGTCCCCCCCCCCATGTATATACTACTTACCTGATCAGGATTGTGCACCAGTGGGCAGTTATCGCAGTGATCACCAACTCCGTCTCCATCTGTATCTCTCTGGTCTGTGTTGTAGACATATGGGCAGTTATCGCGTTCATTGAAAACATCTGCCGGGATGGGGGAAAAGCAATTCAAAAGCATTATGTTCAGATTCCACTTGCATAAAGCAACATGCACTGGTTTCCAAGAAACTAGCACAACCATGAATGAGAATTCCCACCATTTTATTCTCATTGGAAACTAAGTGCATCCAAGAGACAATGATGGGACCATGGTAACCCAGTGAGTTTTTGTATTTAAGCCTGGTCTCTCCATGCTAGGTGGCACACATTATATCTTGAACTGATAGCACTACTGCTTGTTAACTAGGGTGCGCTTGTCTTGCTGTGCCTTCCCTAAATTACAAGGCTACAAATACTATAAAGTCTGTAGGGTTGTACTAGCTGGTCCCTCTCCCTAATTCAGCTCTGTGGTGACCCCTCTCTGCCCAACTCTTGGTCACATAAAAGCTTTGCCTGACACATTTTCTGGTGACGGTGAGAAGGTAAGAACAAAACCACCCTGTTTTGTGACAAATCAGTTGATGACCTATCACCTTCCACTCTCAATTGAAGGTAGTCGATTCATGCAGACCTTTCAAGATAGGGCAGTCCAACTTTTCCGATTTTATCCAATAGTGAATGGGAGAGAGCAGTACTCTGATGGGCAGCTTATGAAACAACTTGGACCAAGGCAAACAGTTTCCTGAAGCAGCAAAATGAGGTCTGATCCAAATCTTGTGGTTTGTGCAGTCCCCTAGTATATTTTTATTGTTTGAACTCTGTGTAAACAGTCCAGAGGAATCTGTTGATTAGGTGGTCAACAAATGTCCTAAATCAATACTATAAAATTTACTATGAAATGTATCCCCTGAGCTGACCTGAGGTTTATGCAGTTTTGTTTTAGATTTCAGATTTCATTTATTTTTTAGTAATAAATTTTTTTGCTGATTCTTACAATATTTGCAGGAAACAAGAAGAAAACCCTTTCCAGGAATACTGGTTTATATATTTTTATTTTTATTTTTGCAATGATATATATTTTGATTGTAAGCTGCCTTGTATATTTAGATATGTCTAAATAAATAACCACGAGTGTTAATGGAAACTCCATACTATGGAAAACCTTCAAGGGTTTTAGATATCTGCTGATACACACATCCAACACTTTACACATTTATTGAATCAAATCTGAGGCTTAACAGGGGTTTTTTCTCCAGTGCTGAAAACTGGGATTCATCTGCCAGGAAATGCAGCAGCAACGTCCCTCTAAGGACACTGAAGCTTCTGCTTCCAAGTCATGCCAAAAACCACAAGCCTAGAGGCATTCCAAAAACACCAAATATATTTAGGTTGGTAGGTTTTTTCAGTACTGGGCTACTGTTCAGGTCAGGTTTGCCAGTTTAATAACCTGAAATGTCACTGTTGGGTTTTTCCTCCTTCCTGAGCCAAAAATGTAACTTGGGATCCTTATTATTCTAGCATCCAAAAGAAATTTCCTTTTTTCTCCCAAGGCGTTTTGGCAAACACATTGGGTGAAGACATTTGATTTGGCTGGCACTTCAAGTGTGGCTCTTCATGCGAGCATATTTGACAGCACAAATAATTAGAAAGAATATGGGTATTGCTGGCCATAATTTTCATTACTTCTGAAATTATTATATCAAGTGAATGTTATAGTCTTAAAAATGGGACGTGGGTTCTTAAAGAGTACCTTTCCCATTATAAGATCATTAAAGACTTGTCAGAGAGACTATGCAAATAGTCCATTCTGTTCCAGAACTGGTTTGAAGAAATGGCAAAACCTTTACCATGAAATTATTTGCCCAGTAAACCCCACCAAACCATAAGTTTTAGGTACACCACTAAGATTTCTTTGATTAAGAAATCCTTCATAGACATAACTGGTGGTTGAAAATGCTTGATTTCCTCTTCTCTTCTCCTGCCCCCCTCAGCAATATATCACAGCTTTTATAGCCTACATATAGGAGGGGTGTTTAAAATGAGAGTCGTCATAGCGTCCTCTTTTTTGCAAATGAGGCAACCCTATCCTTTGCCTTCAATGCATGGATTGATTTGATAGAGTTGTTCACAAGGGTGAGGGCAATAGCTTATTTTGAACCAGTTTCTCCCACGTTGAACAGAAACAAAATATATGAGAATGAATAAGAATTTACCATCGCCATCAATATCCACCGCACATGCATCACCCTCTCCATTATTATCGGTGTCAATCTGAGCAGGATTGTGCACATAGGGGCAATTATCGCAGCGGTCACCAACTTCATCCTTGTCATAATCAAATTGACGAGGATTAAAAATAAGGGGGCAGTTGTCCTAAAAAAGGAAAAAGATTAAAGAAAAGAGGTGTAAGCATAGCTCAGAGACCATTATATTTCCAATCAACCTTTTCCCTTTCTGTAAATCAAATAGCATACACCTACTGGGGTTCCCAAGGGTTTCATGTAAATACTGCTAATAATAGTAAATTAGCATCAAATGAGGCATATGTAAGACTATCACTCTCTCATACACTCTGCTTGAGTCAATGTCTTTCAACCTTTCCCCATATGAATACGACAAGCCAACAAAACAGCTGTAAAAATCCCATAGAGTGCGACATTCTTTGAGAATTTCTGTTGGTCTGAAATGTGGAACAAGTAATGATCAGCGACATCTGTAAGCAATAGTGGTATCCCAAATGGTACAGTTTAAATTCTGATATCTGACAACAGATGTAGAGAAATGAGAATGCAGCAAATATACCAACAACTTCTTAATGGTGTCCATATTTATTTCTTCTGAAAGGAGAAGATGGGTTAATGAAAACAAGCTTACTTTATCATCCTCAACACCATCGTTATCATCATCCTCATCACAGGCATCTCCCTTTCCATCTTTATCGAAGTCTTCTTGTCCAGAATTAGGCAGAAGAGGACAGTTATCCTGTAAAAACAGACAACCCCAGATTGGCACATGCTTCTATTTCACAAATTGATAATAATGCCAAACTCTGACTAAATGTTTGTATGCCCCTCCAGAGACCAAAATACGGCACTGGGCGACTTCAAAATGGGAATTCTGAAGTCTTTTCTAAAGTCAACATGCATATGTATTCAATTAATTTTCACACACTTTTAGGCAGCCTTTGGTTTGTGTTGGATTATATTGCTAAAGTGGAATGATATCCGATGATGGTTGCCACCTTATATTTTTGCTAGACTGCTTTAAAGGAAAGCATTTAACCTTTATTAAATCAACATATGTACTACAAAAATAATGGGTTTGGCTTTTGGGAAGAACCTCCCCTAAATGAATTCCGCATGTTTGAGTTTTGTTTTTTTGTCTTTTAATGAAAGTAGTTCCTGATTCTTCTTGAATCAAATGAAGTACGTCCTGGTGACAGGAACCAAAAAGAAAGAAAGAAAGAAAGAACCATATATGCTGAGCTGGTCACATTAACAAATGAGCAGACATTAGCCAGGGCTGAAAGAATTTGACATCTCAATTGTATGCCCAAGGAACATTTAATACTCCCTCCCTGATCATGGAAAAGCAGGAAAAGAGAAATCCATTCCTAGATCCATCCCCCAGTCTTATAAAGTCACATTCAGCTTCAAGTTACAAGCATTTCTCGCAGTTTAAAGTAAGTTTAAAGTAATGCACAAAATTCTGGTTTGTTTCAATTCACTTGCTGTTGGGGGGGGGTGTGATATACTTTGGTGCTGTATTGTTTTTGACTGTATTGGTTTGATAAAGGGTGTCTTCAGCACTTACTCATCTGCTTTTCACTGGTTTATTTGGTTAACCTGTTGAGAAGGTATGTTATCAGTAACCTGACTAAGCCATATTTTGTGATGAAAGGATGGTGTAGCAAGGTGACAGAAGCACTGCCCTTGCATGAAGCAATGAGCTGCCCCGAGACCTCCGGGTATTGGGCAGTATATAAATTCTAATTATAATAATAATAATAGTAACAACAATAACAACAATACATTGTGCATTCAACTATTTCAGTGGAATGATCCCGATTCTGACATGTCTATCCAGTCATATCTTTATGGTGGATCATAAGAGGAATATAATTTTGGTAGACTAGGAGCCCAAAATGGACAGATTCTCTAAACTGAGAGCCCTACCAACCTTGGAAAAATATTTATTTCAACAGTGGCCTAACAAATGGTTCAGAAAATGATGGTCACTGGAGGCTATCACTAGACTTGCCCTTCATTCACTGCCCTTCAGTGAGACATTTATGGCATTTCCATTGCTTCTTACTTACTTTTATGCAGTGATAAGTTGCATTGGCAGCACAGACCAAGTTATGATTGGGCCATCCATCCAGATCAGAATCTTCACCACAAATGAATCCATCACCAGCATAGCCTGTCCTACATTCACACTTGTACATAGGGTCACTGAAATGCCCAAGGTAGATGCACTCGGCTGACCTGTGACAGTTGTGTGTCTTGTCTTTGCAAGGATTGGCAGGTTCACATACCTGAAAAAGCAAATCATAATCATTCAGACCATGCTTCTGTACGGGCATAAGGGTACTTCAGGTCTGGGGCTAAATTAAGCTAAGTCAACTGCAGCACCAGACCCCAGCTAAATTGGAAGAGGAGACAGTGATGCTTTGATGCAAGCTATCCCATTTTATTTTCTCTAAATAAATGTATTATGAGCTACAGGGGCATGAGCTTGTTTATTATATATTTGCTTTTATGTCATTCTCATCATAGCAAGTTACAATACTTGAAAAGAATTCGCAGGGTGCTTTCTGCAGTACAGGTGACTTTAGGAACAGGACAATATATGGTGGCTGGGACCAGGAAAACCTTCCTGGAATGGCTGGGACCACAACAGTATCTGTGGGTAAGAATTGTGATAACAACACAAGAGAAGAGATGCTTTGGATGGCAAGACCTACTCAGTTCCACATAGTGCTGGAAAAGCCATTCAAAGCCAAATTTGAATTCAACTAAGTTGGCCAAAAATGTCTGTTTTTCAAATGCCTCATTTTAAACAGTTTTTAGTACCGATAGTCAAGCAGGCAACACACATTTTAGTACCGATAGTCAAGCAGGCAACACACCCTCAAATGACACATGAAGCATCCAAAATATCTGATTATTCAGAAGAGTAGATAAACAGCAGTTTTAGTTTCCCATAATATTGTTGAGCTTTGAGCCACACATCCTTTAGCTGGGCCCAGATTTAACAACCTTTTATTAAAATCCTGGGCAGAGCCTCAAGGAACATTTCCTTTCTGACTGAGCTAATTAGCTGCACACGTTTGTCAATGCAGTAATTATGAATAATGCTTTATTTAACTAAAGGGTCGCCTTAAGCAGAATTTTACATTACTTCACAAAATTCTCTTACATCTGCTGATTCTGGATGTCATTAACTAACGTAAATCAACCCCACCCATTTCCTTTGCAGCAGTTTCAGGATGTAGCACCAAACCAGCTATTTAGCTGCCTTTAGGTTTTTGTTTTTGTTTTCACATAGAGAGACAGCCTAATGGACTGTGATTTCTTTTCCACAAGTCCTGACTGGTACTTCTGTATTGCTATTGTTTTGATTGACAGCTTTGCTAGAGTAGTTTAACATTAACGGATGTTTCACATTTAGACTTCACAAACCGTGTCAGCCAGAACACGGAGAACTATGAAGGGAGTGAGTAAAACCCAATGAAACTATTTTAAAATGAGGGTGGGGAATGTCTTTTTATCAAATCTAATTTAGTTGCATTGTCTCATGTTCACTGAATAAAGATCTCCCCAAAGTGACCTATTTCATACAGAGTGCGTCAAACAATCCCTTATATTAATTGTGCTGGTTCTCAAGTGCAATGCATTAAGAATATGTTAGTGAAGAACCTGTGGCTGAAGGGCTAACATAAGAACAGGCTTTCTGGATCAGACCCATCTGCTCCAGCATTTTGTTCTCACAAGATGAGCATGGGAAGCCCAGAAACAGAACATGAGTGCGAGAGCACTCTCCCTGTTTGTGTTCAGTCAGAGAGGCATAGTGCCTTTGTTACTGGGGGTAATGTATAGCTATCACAACTAGTAGCCTTTCCATAGATTTCTCTAATCCCATTTTAAAGTAATCCAAGTTAGCGGCCATCATTACATCCTGTGCTATATGAAGAATTAATCCCTCTCCTCCTATGCACTGTTATACCTTCTTGACCCTTTTCAATTGGCCCTAATCTTTTTTCTTTTTTTAATATAAAGAAATGACTTTTGAGATCAGTTTATTAAAGAGTTTGGAGTGGTTTTGAATGCCAGGTTTCCAATCTAAGGGGTACATTATAAACATGCAAGCTGCACTCTTGCTCATTTCGAGATGCTCCAAGACAATGAAGTCTTTAGGACTGATACTTCATCACCCTCTTTGTGCCATAGTTTTATAGCAGATGTATCACATTTTCCATCCCGTTACTGGCCTTCTTTCAACAGCACTTACTTGTTTTTCTTTCTTGGCAGCCTCTAGGCCCACCCCATAAGGCTGACTTCCTTTGTAGCGAGGAGGGCATGGCAAGCAATGGAATCCAGGATTGGTGTTTACACAACGGTGGTTCTGATTTAACTTAAAGCAAACGTCTGGCACTACTGCACACTGCAAAAAACAAAGACACACACACACAACCAGAAAGAAGTATTGAGTTATATCACAGAGGAACCTCCAACGAAGTTGGCTAAGTGTTTCCATTGGGTGGGGTCAAAGCGGCATTTCTGTATGAACCAAAACTGTGTCTACCTCATCAAGGTCTTCACAGACTGTTCCGTTTCCAAGGTAACCAGCAGGGCATGCACCACAGGACCAAGAACCATCCGGGAAGCTGTTGCATTCTGCTCCAGGAAAGCAAGGGTTTGACAAACATCCATCTGCCAAAGCAAGGGGAAAGAGCATTAATTGTGTCAGTACGAAGCCAATCTCCTTATCTGAATACAGAGGAAGAAAAACAGCTTTACATCATTTCTATATTAAATCTCCCCACCCACTTCGAAGCAACTGTATTAAAATTTACTACGAATATATTTTATACCAGTCCCAGATAGACGATGCCAAAAGGACAAGTTGTATACAAAGGCACAGCAGTAAGGATATAGTATGTCTGAAACTGCCTAGCTCAAAATGTCTACTCCAGACCGGAAGCTACTCTCCAGTTTCAGGCAGGTGCCTTTCTTAGCACTCTCAGCCAAGATCCTTTTAACTGGAGATGGCAGTGACTGAATCTCATCGAAGGAATTCAATATAGGATTAAGGAAATTGTTCTGTCAGGCTTGTGCTAGAGGTGCAATCTCTCCTCTCCTTCCCCCGTGCACTGTTCTTGGTGTTCTTCTGACACACACATCCCAAGTGGAGGGAGTGGGGAGAAAGCCCCATTGTGCTGGCATAAGTCCTTGTGTGAGCTTCCACAAGCAGGACCCATTAGTTGAACCCAGCCCAAAGTCTGCTGCATACAAATCCCATGTTCTGCCACTGTGCAGTTGCTGCTCCAACAATCGTAGGCTGGTCTAGCAGAATGGTTTGGAGTACTAGATCCCATGTGAGGCATGAAGTATACTTGGGTATCTTTGTTTAAAACACAGCTAACTATCCAGCACATTCCACACTCACCTATTGGACAATCCTGTTTGTTGCACATATCATGCTGTATGACATCTCCCATACATGCCTTTCCACCATACTGAGGCTCTGGGCTGTTGCAGAGACGAGATCTTTCCCGAATGCCTCCGCCACAGGTAACAGTGCATGCAGACCAAGGAGACCAAGGGCTCCATCGACCATTGACTGGAGTAGGACAGACAACAGAAAAAATTAGCATGGGCAGACACAGTACAGTCAAGAAAACAAAACAAAACACTGACCACACAGAGTGGTGTCATTCAGTGATTCAAGACGTTATTTCACCTGGCCACTTCACTAGTACAATGAATACAAATTGTCTTTCTGGTCTAGTCAAAGAACCTGAAAAGAATCTGCTCAAATTGCAAACTCTGTTTTGGCCATAATCCACAATCCTCCTACTCAGAAGTACCCCATTCACTTCAATGGGGTAACTAAAAAAAAGGGTTATAGATGGCAGCCTCTTCAGTCCCCTGAATCCAATAAGACAACTGGCAGTCCGGAAGGATAATGCAGTGCAAGAAAGAATGCATATTTTTGCTCACATAGTAATCTATCCCAGCTTTCTCTCCACATGACTTTGCCCATGCATATATACAAATACATGCAACAAATCTGAATTATGTTATTTTCATAGAAAAGACTCTGGGTGTGATTTTGCAAGTGGGATTCAGATGCACCCTGGCAAATTCAGATTGCACAATCAAAGTAGATTTGATGCTCTTGCACAACAAATCTGCTTTACCCTCACATCCACCCACCCCCCCCCATAAAAACCCAATACATTTTGCAGTACAGAAATTGATGGAGGAAAGATCTGGAAGATGTTGTTATATAGCCTCCTAATCAGAATGAATGCTCACTATAAAGCTGACATTGTCTAACCTCCCTGCAAACTGTAGGTGAACAAATCAGGAAGAATGATCAACAAATAGGTTGTGAAGAAGCAATTAGTAGTTCAAAGGTAGATATCAGTTTTTGAAAACATTGCACATCCTCAGGCTATAGCAGTTTCAGCCCATTGTCACTGAAGTAAAGATAATAGGAAGATGCAAATTTCATGACAGACTGAGGTTCTTCTATTTGAATTTCATTACTGGTTAAATATGGAACTGTAGACTTCACTCTCCTGCTAGAACATGCTTTTCATGTAGATGTTATTAAACTCAAATAATGAGAATAATGTTAGGTTTCCATTATAGAACATCTATTATAGAACATCTATACTATCCAATATACTGTAAACCTATGAAACCTCTGAGCAAATAGTAGACCCCTACATAGGTGAGTTCCATTGATTTCAGTGTGACTTACTGCCTCATAAATGTGCACAGAAATGCAGCCTAAGTCTAGTAGAATGTTATGATATTCTATTCAGTAGTGGACCATGTGGTGGGGCACCATCAGTCACCTGACTTCTGCATCACTACCTCTTACCAGGAATGGGAGGCAGTAGAGTGAGTTGATCTGGTGTTCTCACTGCTGCATTTCCACCATGCCAACTGATGCTTTCCCTCTCTACCTCCTGATAGACCAGAGGTCAGATGAGTGATGCCACCACACCACCTGTTACATAATCTATTTATTGCCTTGCACAGCAACCAGCTTTCGAGAAGGGGTACTTTGAAAAGTGAGTAAAAAGTTTCCCGTTCAAGGCAGACCCTCTAAAATAGTGTGCCATAGATTCCTTTATGGCATGCATACTTTTTATCACTTTATCTGAAGGGCCAAGTAGATGTGGATTCAGTCTAACAGAGCCCCAGTTGCTGATCTCAAATGTAAAGGATAGGTTCTTTCAGCTTGAGTAATGTTGACATCTAGACTGCAGCCTTATCAGAGGCTGAGAATTCAAACCAAAACACTTACTTGGACATGGGACTCCTTCACATTCTTTTGTTTCCCTTCCGCTTCCTTTGCAGCCTTTCCCACCCATCTGTGGGATGGGGGAATTGCAGAGACGTATGCGAGTTATGTTGCCTACCCCACAGGTGACAGAACAGGAAGACCAAGGGGACCAGTGGCTCCAGCCGCCATCTTGCCGTACTGATCAAGGAGAGAAAAAGAATCACAGTTCAAGGCCCTAAAGTCCCTAAATCCTCAAAGGTTCTAATAAAAATTCCCCTTTAATGTCTAGCAATGTAAGGAAAACTGTAACTGCAGTACAAATACCAATGGCAGCTGTGATTATCTGACAGTCCACGCCAACTTTCAGCCATGTCTATCAGTGTCAAAGTGGCCATATGTTTACTGCCCCCACGTGCTAATCATAGCTGGATATGTGGGCCACAAAGAGCAGTGTCCTCACCTGTCAATTATCTATTATCTACCTCTTTGCCTTGTGGGTAAGGGGAGTAGTTCAGGTCACATCTTAACATCTGATGAATCTAAAAAAAAGTCACACAAGCTCTTTCATGAGTGGATGTGTTTCTTTTGCATACAGGATTGATTCCAGGTGAGTAGCATTTGCTTGTTTGAGAAGCAAAGGAGAAGTTACAAAGATAAAAGCTTGACATTACAAACACTCACTGCGATTGTCGCATTTCCCGAGGGAACATGTTCTTGTTTGAATGGAGGGCCCTCGGCAAGTATTGCTGGTGACATCGCATGACCTTCCTCGTTGCTGGGTTCCAGATCCACAAGTGACAGAGCATTCTGTCCATTCAGACCAGGGTGACCAGCCTTCTTCACTGTCGTCAGCTGCAAATCAGAAGAATCATAGAGGTGCCCTGAACTGTCTTGTTCACATGTAAAAGCCTGCTGGAATTTGCAGATACATTAGGGAGCCAAAAATAAGCCGAAAGAAACAGGTGAACCAATGCATCTGTTGGGTTAGCTCTTCAAAGCTTAAGCCCATATACAGCCTGAAGCACTGAATAGACACAGCCCAACCAGCTACACATTATTATTGTTGGCATTGTTTGTCTTACACATCACTCTCAAAGCATATTGTCCATTTGGTCTGTAAAGCTATGTGCTCCAATAGTGTTCTGTGCTGGGGCTGCTCACAAGTATTCAAATTCTGGACAATTGTCAAGAAATGACCAAAATACTCAAACATCACATTCCAACCTCGCTGCCACTTTGTTTACAAAATCTATGAGGCAAACAATTTGAAAGGTTTCAGCTCTCAGGACCTCTTGACGTGGCTACTAGTGGCTGCCAAAACCTCAGTTGCCCCCAAATGGAAAACCTTACAGGACTTGTAATATGTGGATTTTAACTGAAAAAAAGAACTCATAAATTACATGTTGCCAAAGCTTGATGGACCCTGGAAAAATTCTATGCGGTTTGGTGGGAATTTATCTTATATACAGCTAAGGTAGACACAAAGGACTCCCTCTGCACAGTGCAATGTGATATGTAGATTTCCTAATGGTCTTAAGTACTGTACCAACTTAATATTAAGTCTCTCTCTCCCAGATATACTGTGTTGCTTTTTTGTTCCTCTGTTATTTTTGTTTGATTTACTTCAATAACATCTTCTTTTTAAGTGTCCCATTTGAAAATTTGCTCTCCACATGCAAATCTCTCTCCTCTCTCAGAGAAAGGTTGTTTCTCAAGGCTTCTCACTGATATACTTGGTTTGTTCACATGGAACGTGAGCATCACACAGGAGTAAACCGGCAACCTCTTCCCCTTGTAAAAACTGAAGTGGGAAATCCCTGTATGAAGATGATCACTTCAATATGGACTACAGCTCCCATCAGCCCTGACTCCTGGCCATGCTGGCTGAGGCTGATGGGAGTTACAGTTCAGCAATAACTAGAGGGTCACAGGTTCCCTATCCCTGCCTAAGCATAATGGCAATCATCCCAGAAGTCAGAAACCTTGCACCTCTCCTGCTCCTCCTTCTGTCATATGTTATTCCCTGCGGTACTTTCATCAAATGAAGAAAATTATGCAGGTGGCAAGACATTCAGGGATCAGCCAAGCAGTAACAGCACATAGTGTATAGCTAGTTAAGTGTGCAAGACTGACATAGGAAGTCTAGCTGGAATCATCTGCAGCCTTGCTCTTTGAAGACCCAGCAAGAGGTATTCAAGCTGAGACTTCTCTGCTAGGCAAGCTTTTAACAATAAGCTATCCTTGCATGCCATACTTACAGTGATAGCAGACAGGGCAGCACTCGCCATCAATAAAAGTGGGGCTGACACAGTGAACAGCTGGGCATGTGATTTTATTGCATATCGTTTTAGAGTTCTGTATGTGCAAAGGGGGGAAAAAACACATGGAACCATTACTCCAATATCAGTCAATCTAAATACCCTATCTTTTGGCAGGACATTCTTCAAATGAAGGAAAAAGTAATATAATCATAGAATTGCAGAGTTGGGCAGGATCCAAGGGTCCTCCAGGCCAACCCTCTGAAATGCAAAATGTTCATTGCAGGGATTATGCTTGAGTACCTAAGTTTGCCTTATTGACAAAAGATGCACATCAAAAAGTGCAACTGGCACCATGCTATTTTCCATCAGAGACTTATGCAACTGACAATATGAGATACCACACAGAAGAACGGGCTATAACACCCTCTAGTCGATCAGTAATAAAGCTTGTAGTTTTGCATCAGTGACAGCAGGTGGGCCAAACTGTACAGCTGCATCCCCATTAGGGTTGATGACGCCAGATTTAGTTAGTGGTGAGGGAGGGAGGAGGGTTCTGGCTACTAAAGGCCAAGGAATTCAACATGGGGTGAGGTGAGCAGATTGCCCTTCTTCGCCACTCTGCAGCTCCTTACATTCCTCCAAAATCTGCTCTGGAGGGTTATGGAAGAGGAAGGGGAAATCCCATTGCATGAGTGGCAGTCTGCTCCACTGATGTATTGATTCAACCCCAAGAATATGTGGCCATCCATCATAACAGTTTATCAAAGGCACCCTGCCAAATAAATAATAATAATAATAAATTGAAATTACAGAGCAGTGCAAAGCCCAGCAGAAAGAGATTGATGCCTATTAAAATAGCTCATTACAGTGGTACCTTGGTTCCCGAATGGCTTGGCTCCTGAACAAATTGGCTCCCGAATGTCACAAACCCAGAAGTAAGTGTTCCAGTTTTTGGGAAGCCAAATGTCCATTTCAGCTGTCAACATTGTTTCCGGGGCCAATCAGCCAATCAGAAGCCGTGCCTTGGTTTGCGAAAGTTTTGGAAGTCAAACAGACTTCCAGAATGGATTGATTTTGGGAACCAAGGTACCAATGTACTCCTGATTGGATGCAGAGCTGAAAAAACCCCTCTGTGTGATTGGGTGGGGAAGAGTAAATGATTCATTGATGCCTTACCTGGCAGTGACATTTCGTGCAGCTGTCCACAACCCAATGCGAATTATTCATAAACTCACGGCCATCTTGCCAACAAGCCGACTGGTTCTTGAGTGTTTTGTTGGGGCCAAGCAGTTCCGACACAATTTTCTCATTCACCTCAGACTGTACAATGAAACAGGTAGCATCAGTAGCGATGAATTGGCCGTTTTGCAATGCACCATAGTCAGAGAAGAGTGAAACTGTCACTAACCCTCAGCATAGAAAGCTAGGCTGCTCAGAACAGATTCCTTCTTTCACCCAGCTAAACTGAGCCAGAAAAGAAGCAAACAATTCAGTGAGTGCACTATTCCTCTGGGCGCAAACGTCCCAGCTAATGTTACAATCTGGGATTGCAGCGCTTACACAGATCTCCATAAATTCTACTGAAGAGATTGTCTTCCAGTATCACTCATCTTCCTTAAAAGGGAAGATGATTTCACTCTTGAGACATGTGCTAGACCACTTCAGGTCTATTTCAAATATGTGAAGTTGATTCATAACACAGACTGAAGCAGACAATGGAACAAAAGCCAGGCAATGACAAACAAGGCACATTCGTGTATTTTCTATATGATTTATCAAGGTGCCCACATATGCATTAACACTGTGCAATGATCAGGGCTGGCCTGATGACTTCATGAGGTGGGGTGAAGCAGCCACCTCAGAAGGTGGGAGCCAAAATCTTGCGAGATCTCACAGAGTACAAGAGATTTGGTGATTTTCAGTGAACTCTCATAAGATCTCGCTGGATATTGATGCTGATGTCAGTGCTGCTTCTCTGCCAGTGGCAGTGGCGCAGTGCAGCAGGCATGTTCCATGTCGCCTCAAGCGGCAAAATGGGACATGCCACCCCTGGCAGTGGTAGTATGTGCAGCACACAAATACTTTAAGGATTAGCCACCAAGAGCCTTTCGAGGAACTACGGTTTTCCAGGAGATGGGTAAGCATGGAACTGGGTAGGGGGTCACTTATCCTTCCCTCATCTCCCTCTGTGACGTTGTCCCAGAAGGCACAGCTACCTACCGACAAGTCCCTGTGTCCCAGTAATCAGACTCCTAAATGCAGTTGCTGGAATGCAATATTTGCACCAGCAAGTGCAACAGTACCCCACATGTGGTAGAGAGGGCAGTTTTGCCAGTGTCACACAGTTATCTAGATGGTGCCAAATCACCTGGCACTAACCTAACCACACCATTTGAGCACGGGGGCAAATCTAGTCCTCTCAATTGTCACCCTCTCTCTTCACCCTTTCTGTCCCGTCCCCGTCCCCCGCGCAAACCCTGGGGCCTGTGTGTTCATCCTTTCTCTGGCAACTGAAAAAAGAATATCATCCAGCTGTCTCCCACGACAAAGTATTGTCTTAGCAGCATCAAGGCTGTCCTTAATGTGGTTCACACGAATCATTCCATGTGCTGAAAAAACATATGGAAGCCGGGTGCAGAGCCCAGCAGTCTAGCCCATCATTGCCATGCTCTACGGATGTCTTCTTGTTCAACAGATGACAGGAGTTCTCCCCACCTACAGATGTAAGCTGGTATAGCTCTTTTTCGTGAGCAGGGACCCTGCCCAATGAAGGTCCCCCTCCTTGCATGGCTGAGATCTACTCATGTGCACACATATAGCACCTTGCAATGTCTTTCAACTTGTGTGTTGGGCAGCACACAAACACACTCAAAGCCCCAGCAGGCTAACTGGCTGAAGATTGCTAACTGATTGTTGGGTGGGGTGGGGAGAATGGAAAGCTGAGGGAGAGAGAATGGAATGGAACATCCTCAAGAAGGGCATGGCTGGATGGCTGGAACCTAGAACAGAAGCCACTCCACCCTTTCACAGCACTCAGAATTTTCTACCTAGTGTGTCCTCCCCATAACATGGGAAGCTCCTGAGGTGACATCAGAACTAATACACCACCCCACTATTCTCAGACAATTTTCATACAATACTTTGGCATGTTTCCAACATGTATAAGTGTTCTCCGTATCAATGTCTGGTAGATACCCAAACAAAGGATTTATTGTAGTGCCAGTGACTTGACCGTTCATTTGTTGTTGCTAATCTTGAGGAGCAATCGCTGCAAATGAATGACCAGACATCTAGAGCAGAACACACTGGTGATACCTACCACTTTTTCTAACTTTTCTGTTAAGCTGTTGACAACAATACGCAGTCCAGTGAGTTCTGTAAACATAGACCCTAGCTCTTCACAAGAGCGATCACAGAATTCTGCCTTTTTCTCTGTGTTTTCACCAACATACTCTGTCATGACAGAAGGAAGGTGAAGGATCTCAGTGCTCTCGTTGATTGTGTTCACTTCAGCTGGAAGAGAGAAAGTAAAATAAAACCCATTACGTATATGCAACAGCTTTTCCCTGATTACAACTTTTGGCTCAAATTATACATTGGTACTAAAGGTGGATTATAACTGTATCTCTCTTGGAACAAGTTTGATGCCAAATTATACTCAAGGGTATAACAGAAGGATTGGATGTCGGCCCCTTCCAATTATAGTCATTCCTTTTCACAGTTTAGATTCCAGCTCTCAAAGAGGTCTGCAGGTTTAGAGGCAATGGAAAAGTCTTTTGGGAACACAGGACAGGGCAATTGAACATATGCAATGTTAAATACTATCCACTTAAAAGCTTAAGTATGGCTGATTGACATCTGATGCCCTTTTAAATGTGTTGTGGGAAGGGGGATTATTGGTTTGCTTTTGTTCTGATTTTTATTACGTATTTTGTGGTTTTTATATTGTAATTTTATGTTGTGAACCACCCTGAGATCTACGGATAAAGGGTGGTATACAAATATGATGATGATGATGATGATGATGATGATGTAGTATCACATGTTCCCAAGGTTTCATGATCACCCTGGCAGGGGAGCAAGAATGGGTTGAATGCTTGTTGACATTTTAGTCCCAAAGAATTATAAGAACACAGTGCTGATAAGATGACCGTTTTGGCTTGATTAATTGAAAGCAATAGCCATAGATATAAGCAGTGGTAAGAAGCCACGAAAAAGGATGAATTAAGACTGCAACCCTATGCACCTTTAGTTGGGAGTAAGGCCCATTAAACAAAGGGCAACTTAATTCTGAGTAAATGTGCATAGGCTTTTCCTTGCAAGGTTCTTTTTTCAGGGAATGTTATTCTCTCCGGGCACTACTTTCTGGCCTCCAAAATTAAGGAAGTAAAGGTTCGGCGTAGCCCTACCCAGCACAATTTATTTTAAATGTGTGTCTGAAGGGAATGAAGAAGCACAAGCAGCATAGCTTTTTCAAAGCATTTGCAGCAGATGCTTTTGCAGGCAGCATACTTGCTGCTGGCACAGTGCTTATGCCAAAAGAGCATGTACTGACAACATAACCAGACTGTAAACTCAGGGATGCTTCCTCCCCTAGTTGTTATGTTTCTTGGCCAAAACCAGATCACTGAATGGGGAAAGAGTAGCAAGCATTTCCTTTGCACGCACGGAGCTGTCTTACTGTCATCCTCTTGGAGTCTCAGCCATGTATTTAAAAATAGTGCAAATTCAGATGACATGCATCTCATTGTAGACATGCAAGAGGATACTCTGATACCTTTACATCATTATGATTTTGGGCAACTTTCAGTATGACTTATAGGATCTCATCCTTTATTGTTGAGGTGGTCACTTCCCACATTCTTGGGAGCCTCTGCATTATTCAGAGAGCAGTTGGGGGGCTAAAAGTTTATTTTGCTGCACAAACTACCCCCCTCATGAGTGGAGAGACCCTACAATAAAACTGGCACAATTTGGCTGTAAATGGAGTGCACATCATCAGGTACAGCATACTATATACTAAATCACAAGCAGAAATAAATGCTGTATTCCTGTACATCAGGGATCGGAAACTTGTGGGCCTCCATATGTTGCTGGACTTCCAGGTGTTGCTGGACTCCAACTTCCATCAGCTCCAGGCAACATGACCAATGATCAGAGATTATGGGACCTGGAGTCCAACCACATCTGGCAAGCCACCCCTGCTATGCTATTGGAGCAAGCTGCGCTCCTACCACTCATCAGGTTGAGGCCATTGAACACTTCATAGGCCACAGGCAAGCATGGCCATCCCCATTCTATGATGTCAGGTAGATGCTATGCCAGGGAGGACATCCTACTGAAATTGGTGTGTGGTATATAACTGCTGTGTCCCAGCAGTGCAAGAATCTCCATTTGTGTAACAGGACTTTCCCCATTCTCTCCCCAGTGCTTCCCATGCTTTCCCCAAATCTGCTCCAGAGGGGAACCCCTAGAACAGATTTAGGGGGAAACAGGGGAGGAAAGCAGGAAACATCCCACTTTTCAAGGAGAAATCTTTGCACTGACAGAAAGAGAGACTTAGCACTACATTGGCTTCCACCCACTGGGACCTACTTCTGAGTAAGCATGTAGGCTTGATCTGCACATCATACCTCACATATTTTCACTAAAACTGATGTTCCTTAGGTACCCTCAAGAAACACTAAAGCAGCCACATGTTTAGTGGTGGTGAACAGAATATAAACTTATTTACCAAACGCCATTGAATTATAAAGGCCTCGTTCGCAGTAAGGATTACCAGGACCACACAAACATGTGGTCTCCCAGAGAAAAGCTCATAGCTACCTTGCTGATCCCTGGTCTTTTTTACTCCTGTACTTTGCTGAGCTAAAACAAGGTTTGGCTTAGCATGTTGGGCAAACCCAGGCTCATAGTTTAGCTCTCTCCTTGCGACCCATGAGCTGCAGCTAAGAATAAACCTTGACGGTACCTTAGGCTTAGTGAGGAGAGAGCTTAACCACAAGTCCTGGTTCAGACAACACAGGATGCCATACCACGGCTTAGTTCATCACAGTGTGGGATGAGGAACAAAAAAGACCAGGAAGGAGCAAAGCAGCCGAGAGCTCGTCTTGAGGAGCCTACACATTCATGTGGCCTCAATAAGATGCAAACCATTCATGCAAACCATTCTGTTTTTCAGTATGACAACAAAGGAAGGAGCCCACTCGAGGATGGCCCTTAAAACTTGCTCATAAATCTGTCACTCTATTCCTTTACTTGTACTATCAATGGCACGGTAACAAAAATAATCGAAGAAGGTCATGATCTGACTTAGATGTATTAATGTAAATCAGGAATGATTCCAGGACAGCAAATAATATTACTGTATAAAGCATTCTAAGGGCAGAACTGCATATTAGGTCTGAAAATAAACAAAGACATAGATATACAGCTAAAGAATCAACAAAAAACTTTGGGCAGGGAAATGATTAATTGCTGCTAATGGAGCTAATCAATCTAAACATGGTGACAACAGTTAAGTAAACATTTTCCAAAAGTTTATAATGAATTGTTTCCAGAGCTAAGAACTTTAAATATCTTGGCTGTAGACCGGAAACCCTAAAAATGCAACACAGCACAATAAAGTAATTTATCATGAAATGTCACTTGTTTGAGTGTCATCTTGACTCAATGAAAAGATGTATTCTTGCCATGAAAATTTATGTAAGTCCCACATGTGACACTTTTGAGATCATTAATTTCAGGTTTTGAACTGCGTGTTTTTAAGATTGCTAAAGTCAGTGCAGTAGCTTTGTTGGCACAAGCTATGGCAGAAACAATAAGGGTAGACAGCCTATGGAAGTGAAAGGCAACATCTGGGACCAGCCTATGATGGGAGTCTTGCATCTTTCCACTTTCTGTTTTTTTTCCCCTGGTAGTAAACACGATTTATTCTGAAAGTCAAAATGGTTTCAAGTGGAAAAGCTACTACTAATGGGCAATTTTATTTATTCATCTTGAAAAGTAGAACCCGGCCTTTCAATGCAGCTCACCACATACTTCACATTTGATCACAAATGTTGGCATTCACTTGTCTCAGCCTTTGTGTCTTAAGAGAGAGGCAAAAAAGGGGGGGTAGCTTTAGCCTTTTAAAATAAGTAATAAATAACATGTCTGGGGAGATGTTTGGACCTAAAATCCTCTCTTGTATATGTGTGTCAAGGATAAATGATGCTTCTTTAAAGATCACCATTCATACAAAAGAGTCACCTGGCAATATCATTCTTTATAGTACCAAGGAGATACAAAGCCCTGAACAATTTAGGTCCAGGGTACCTTAGGGACAGCCTAAACCAGACACCCTCAAACCCGGCCCTCCAGATGTTTGGGGACTACAACTCCCATCATTCCTAGCTAACAGGACAGTGGTCAGGGATGATGGGAACTGTAGTCCCAAAACATCTGGAGGGCCACGTTTGGGGGTGCCTGGCCTAAACCCATCATGGAGGTCATCTGTAGACGTGACTGGTTGTCCCCCCAGTTGGTGAAGCTCATCTGACAGCAGCATGAAACTGACCCTTTGCAGAACTCTCTGTCAATACAGATTTTAATTGGTTTCTTCATTCCGCCTAATATTGGAAGGAGCCAATAAAAACTGATGGTATGTGTGGCCACTCCCTCAAATTACTGTGAGCAATAAGAACGAGACTTTTTTTTTTCCTTCTTACCTGACTGGCTCCTCTGGCATCCTTTACTGCGCAAGACATCCTCTATTGATGTTCCAAAAACTAGATGAATATTTTGGAGGAGACCCTGCAAAGAAGACACACACACAAAATGTTTGTATCATTTAAGATAACAGCAAATCATTAGTCTACTTCCTGCCTCCTTCAGAACTTCTTCAACCTTGACTGAATTGAATCCTGCATAAATTGTTTGTTTATTTTATTCATTTAAATACCATATATTCCACCTTTCTTCAACAGACCTCAGGGCTTATCACCACATAATTAAACAGAGAAATGAAGAAGAAGAAAAAGTCCTGCACAACAACCAATCAAATGCTGTCATCAAAACAGGTCAGATATCATATTACCCACAGGCCTGGCAGAAGAAAAAGGATTCTAGCTGGCAATGAAAACCATGGTGCCAGCCACACGTTCCATAGTCAGGATGCCTTTGCTGAAAAGACCATCTTTGCTGAAAAGACTATGAACCTCCCTTAAATATAATTCTACTAACAGGGCTGCCACAGACAACCTTAAACCTTGCATTTTTTTTTCAGGTAGATGTGTCCAAAGTCAGTTAGGGATTTTTACATCAAGTCTAAAACCATGAATTTGTCCCAGTGTCTAATCAGCAACCAGTGCAAGTGTTTAAGAACAACTGTAACATGAACTCACACAGACACCTCAACAATCTGGCTGCAGCGTTTTCAACTAGTTTCAGTATTTGTGACATCTTCAAGGGCAGCCCCACATACAGTGAATTACAGGAATCCAAACAGGAGGTTACTAGAGCATGGGTCCCTATGGCCAGGAAATCCCTGTCCAGGAAGAGCCATAGCTGGTGAAGTAGTCGTAGCTGGAAAAAAGCATTCCTTGTCACTGTGATCACCTGGAACTCAAGTTTCAGAGTTGAATCCAATAGTTCCCTCAGACTTTGCACCTGGTCCTTCAGAGTGAATGCAACCCCCTACAGAACAGGCCACCTTCCTAATTGCTGAACCTGGGAGCTTTCTGTCTTGTCAGAATTCAGCTTTAGTTTGTTGGCCCTCATCCAACCTAGTGCTGTCTTCAGACACTGGTCAAGCATCTTCACAGCTTCTTCTGAGACCAATGCCAAGGAGAAACCTGTCATCTGCATAGTGATGACACTTTCCTTCAAATCTTCTGACTGCTTTGAAAAGTTTTGTATAGATCCCTAATGCTAATAGTAATATCTGAAACCAGAGAAACCACTAAAAAACCCTACCTCCTACTCCCAACTCACAGAGTCAGTTCAGGAGGATACTATGGTCACAAGCCATTGTGAGATTTGAGGAGCATCAATATGGTTGTACTCCCCTTGTCCTGACATTCCATAATGGAATTGGGTCAAGATAAGCGGCTTCCTCCAAGCACACCTGCAGTTGCTAAGCCTCCACCCTCTCCAGCAACTTGTCCAAAATCAGGATAGTTGCTATTAGGTGACAGTTGTGTCTTTAGGGTCCGGGGGGGGGGGTCTTTTGCAAAGGGGATGTATTGGCCAAACACTCAAATTCCTTATCCATATTCCCATGTCTCAATAACTGAACCTGATCCCAAACCAGCCAAGGCAGTGCTCTAGATGCCTCCACCAGATTGCATTAACCGTGGTGTCAAGGTCAGACCAAATATGTGTGACTTTGCCCTCAAAGTGCTTTGCAACTTTTCAAGGTAGGTTTACAAGGGCTCCAAAAGCTCCACCACCCAGAAAAGCTCTGCTGGACAGTACTCGAGGGCACAATCCCCCAGAGCATTCCGGATTCCATCAGATTCCTCCAGTCTTCAAGCACAGACAATCCAAATAGGTCCTCCATCTCTCCATAGGGGCACAGTGACCACATATACGAATTGCAAGAATAAATACTATTGTTTGTGGCTAATATGTTGGTTCAGGGCAGAAATTTCTCAGCATGGGAGAAAATATTCCACCAGCTCTCTTGCTAATGCACTGCCAGAAGTTCTAATTGTCAGTTTCCACAGCCACTCTGGGCAGCTTACAACACATAAAAAATTGAAAAACACCAGACATGGGCCTCCTCAATCCTCTTAAGAAGATGACACCTTTGCTCCAGTCAAACCAAAGGCAATAAATGAAGAACAAACCTTGTTTACAACTCATGATTTGCCTGAAGTGAGACAAACCATGAGCCCAGATTTGAATGCAATGCAGTCCTGAGTAACACAGCAGCAGTAGAACTGGAGGAGTGCAACAGTCATGACTTTTGCTGTGGGAACCCATATGGATTGGCTTAGTGTCACATGCAAACCAAATCCCAGCGTTCAGCAGCCAATGAGCCACCACAGAGCTTTCAGTAAAAGCACTCCAAACCATCCAGCTGAACTCTGGTTAATTCAGGTGAGCAGTGGAGGTTGGCATGTTAGGACAAAGTAGCCACTGCCCCATCAACTTCAGCCAGCCCTCACCTGTTTGTTTGCTTCCTTCCTTACATCCAGGCCATGGGATGGCACTGCCTGTCAGCCTCCTCCCACTGCCCCTCAGTGTTGGCCTTGGAAAATTTCTTCAGGGAAAAAGCAAAGGAGAGGAACACAACCAGAATTTGCTGGCTCCATCTGTCATTGGTTCCACCTTGCCATCCCAACGAACACTAGCCTCTACTGCATGTGGTTAAGTTAATTCTTTAGCCATCAGAAAGTGGAGCTCTTGGCTCATGCTCTGAGGAATCATCCAGTTGAAGGAAAAGCAAAGGTAGCATTCTAATAGCCAAGAGATAGAGTGCCCATGGTCAGGTTTATTTTTACCTGACCATGACATTTGCCATTGAGGCCAGAACAAGATGCAGTGCAGAACAATGGTTTCCTACCAAAAACAGCAACCCCATGTCTCCCTCCTCTCCTCATGAGTGTAGCAAACAAAATGTGTGGCTGATATTATTGAGTCATTCCCCCATCCTACCCCAGACATGACAGCCAGTGTGGTGTAGATGTTAGAGCAGCAAATCTTAACAGAAGCTGCCAGTGAAATTCTATACGTTTCTCCTCAGGAGCAAGCCCCACTGACTTTAATGGAGCTTACTCCCTGGTAACTGTGTAGAGGACTGAAGCCTATATGGCTCCATGCTGCCAATCTACAACTCTTGGTAGACATTCAGAGGTTTGGATATAGCAAGTGGGCCAAAAAGTGTCAGGGTTTTAGACAGCTCCTTCTCCCATCTTGGAGTGGCTCCTGGACAAACAGCTGAAGAGACTTGTTGCATAGTGCTCACCCACCTTTATGGAAAACATCTCCATTTTCACTTCTGTGACCTTGCCACAGAGCGAAGATGAATCAAACAGAGATACCCCTTCCTCACTTGGGGCAAATATTCCTGAATCCATTTACAATTAGACTAAGTATGTGTGAAGAGTTGTCAGAAAGAGAACAGAACTGTCATTGCACCAAAGTCAAGGGAGAAGCTGGTTCTCCAAAAGTGCCAATTGAATCCCCTCTAATTCTGGCCTAAGAGTTTACATTGTTAAGCATACATAAGGCAAACTAAACAGGATCCAGGACCAGCACAAGACATTCTGCTGTCTGAGGCAGAGCAGCCACCATTTCACCACCTTCTTCCCGTGCCCACAGATTTATCCCTCTGCTGCGCAAATTTGCCACCCTTCCCATTGCACAGTCCAAGACAAAAGTCTCAGTGGGGCTACTATGTGGGCTGCCTTCTGTCAGGATCTCATTATAAGGCTGCAGTCTTATTCACACCAACCTCGGAGGAAGCCTCACTAACTTCATTACAACCCCTGGGTAGATATGCATAGGGATTGAACTGCACGTCATTGACCTCACGGGTGTTGTAGGTTACCTACCCGAAAGTGAGTTTCTCTGGCAGATCCTTTTGTCACATACATTCTACTTTTCTCTGCTTTCAGGTTTTCATAGAAAGGCTCCTCCAGGCTCACACTGTCAATGAGGTCGCAACCAACATAGAGACTGTAGTTTTCCCCGGCTACTTGTACTGTGATGTTCTTCCATAGTGAATCGGCTAGGTCCACGTCTTCCAAAAGATACTTCTTCCGAAAGCCATCTACCCAATAGGAAAGTTCGAGCGAATTTTCTCGGCCATTGGAAACAATCTCAAACTGGCGCTGAGTGGTGCCAGGGCCTTCCAGTGCCAAGAGGGTGCCCCTGGCCAGCCTATCCTGCCTGAAGGTGGCTACAAGAAGGAAGCCCTCATTTCGCTGGATCAGTTTAATAATCTGCTTTAATTTCTCCGAGTTAACCGGAGGTATGTGATCAAACCGGATGAAGCGGTATGCTGGGAGACTGGAATGGTTGCCCCGAAATACTTTTGCTCCAATTGTCTTCCTGTTTATGTTGCTTATTTGCAGCAAGTCAAAAGTGGACTCATCTTCTTGGCCGTCATCTGCAAAGGCAACAACATGAAGGAGCATGATTAACAAAGAAATGTAAGGCATGGGGTTATCTCATTCACCCTCACTTTATGAGGCACGCCACAGATACTCCAGTTTTCACAGATGGAGTAAAGTTAAGTTAATTTGTTCAAGGCCAGCCAGCTAAATGGAAATGGACACTCGAGTCTCCCTGATCAAAATCCAACACACTTCCAATGAGCCACACTGACTTAAATGATGAATAAAATGATCTGACGCTTAGGGTGGGTACATTCTCAGGGAACCATCAAACATTGTAGAGAAACAGTAGTAGCAGTCCATGCAATTGAGTGATCAGTCAAACTTGGCAGTCCACCTAGCCTGACAGTCCTCTTAAGGGACTTGTAGAAGATTCTCTCCTAGGAGATTGAACCATGGACCACATATAGGCAATCTTACGAGTCCTACCATTGAAGCCCCCATCCAATTGGGATGCTGGCAATCTGAAAATGGTGGCTCTTATGTGTCTTTGCCTATTACTTCTTCTAATGGGATGTGAATAATGGCTGTTCATTTGGCACAAAACACCAAATTCAGTGACTCCATCTACTTGGTACTGCTTCTTGGAAAATGTGTGGAAAATATCCTTCATGAAACTGAATGGCTTAGATCCAGAGATGCCTTGCTCAAGTTGAAATATACATTTCTACTTGTGCATGACTGCCCCAACAAATTCTCCTAATTTCGATGTGTTGTTGCAGACTCCCAGACCCCATCATGTGCCTCAACTCTCAGGATTGATTATGGGGGGCAGAGGTGATACAATAGAGTGGGCAAGAGGGGTGCAGGAAACCCTACTGTAGGTGGAAGGGAGCCAGGAAACCCCACTGGCTGGATCCAGTCCAACAAAATTTCAAATCAAACTGTCTGCAAATATCCAAAGTGAGAACCTGGATGCCATATATAAGCTGCTCTGAATTTTCTTAGGGAATAGTAGGGTATCAATGCAACAAACAATAATAACAAAGCATTTTTTTTGTAGTTTTTCAGCTTGCTAGCTGAATCCTAATTTCCAACAAGGAGAACCAAAATATACATACATTTCAGCCAACTGAGTAGTTGGTGCTCTAAAAGGGGGAGGTCTTTACACCACAAATTAATTTGACCAATTGCTGCCAACCCTCAATTTGATCTACATACATATCCCTCCAATTTCCTTGATGCATTTATAGTAAGGTATATTATCTATGCAGGCTAGTTTCATATTTCAGGCATGCCATGGAAAGAAATAATTGAGCAATTATTCTCAAGACCAAGCCAAGTGAGCGAGCAGAAGCCAAGCTCCTTTTAAGCATCAGGCTACGGTTGCCAGAGCTTTAGTCCACTCTGGAAATACTTGGCCTCAATGCTACAGATATTTAAAGACCTACCTTGAGCCTCTGAGGAAATCCATAAAGCTAGCAAGATCGTCAGCCACAACAGCCAGCTCCTGTCCTGCATAATGCCTATGAACAAAGCAAGATGTGCACATTGTTGATACTTTTGTCTGTTTTTAAATTTCCCCATGTTTCCCACAAGCTTACAACAGAAACAACTAATTTGAAAGCAAATGTTGGTTCTGTCAGGTGCTATTTTATTGTTTATGTCACCTATTTCTAAATCGTCCTTCATCAATTAATTGCCATTCTATATTTATGTTTCGCTGTTGTATTTTTTTACTTGCAAACCACTCAGAAAGCTTTCACTGTTGTGTGGTAGACAAAGATTAAAAATCAACCCATCATTGGGGCATTTTTTTATGAATCCTGGTATACCCTGCAAACAGGACATTTATTACTTCTGACAATGCCTCTATATGTGTGAGAACCCAGATGCTTGATCCTGACTTGATTATGATAACATTAGTGAAAGCACACGCTTTAAATGCACGGGGAGGGGAAGGGGGGAGGCTCAAGTGTTTAATATCCTTCCTAATAAATTCAAGGAAATATATATGATACAACCAGAATTGTCTTCAAAAGTTTTCCATGAGACGTCTGGGCTCTCAGATAGTCTACTAGTTATTGCATCTCTTAAATCCACTTTTGGCAAGCCGTAGAGCTACATTCTTGAAAGATAATGGTATTTCCAGGAGCATTTCACATGTAATTTAACTTATATATTAAGCTACAATAGCAAATTCCAGTCTCTCCCTGTCTCAGTCACACTCATTCACACATACATACTCTCTTACTGCTGGAAAGACAGAGACAGCCTGCTTCTCTATCCCAATTGTGTTACATCAGGATGAAATGATGGTGCATCTCCAATCCAATCTGCACTCCAAACTCCAGTTACCTGGGAGTAAACCTCATTGCATTTGGCAGCATTTACTTCTGAGTAGACACTATTAGAACTGCAGCCCAGATCTTAGAAAAGTCAGTGGGATTTACTTCTGAGTAAACAAGCACAGGAATGGGCTACACATCTGTCCTGTGTCTGAATGGACTCAGGAGAGTAGACCTAGCCCTCTGCCAGATACTTTTCTTGATGATTTCTATAACCCAAACTTCTTGAAGAGATGCAAATTTAAATCTCACGACCTGCCCTAGCCAAAATGATAGGTTTGCAGCTGCAATCCAGAATAGATTCACTAGGTGTCCCATTGAACTAGGTGGAATTTGTTTCTGGGTAAATCTCCCCCATCCACAGCTTGCATCATTATTTGCTGCACTTTCCCAAAGAAGACACCAAAACTGGGTATTTTTGTGCAAGGTGAATATTTCCAGAAGTGGGGTTGTGCACATAATTAATTCCTCTGCTTAATTATGGTTGGATTGTATGGGCTACGGGCTACAAGGATCACACTGTACTTTGAAGTCACCTTATCAACCCATGCCCTTATCATAAGAAAATCAGTGCCATCCCTAGACACAGAAAGTCTACAATGATGCTATATAGAGTGACAAAGGCCAGTTTCCCCTTAGGAAGCTCTGCTGTCCTGCTTGAACTCCAGTGAAAAGAAAGAGTTCCCATCACTCTCACAGGGGTTTGTACATGAGAACTGCCCCAAAGGAGTTGCTGCATCTTAGCCTTGAACATTTTTTCTGGAAGCTATCTAGGGTTGCACCATACAACGCACTAGATATTGATCAGACTATGCATTGAACCCTGCCCTGTCAACAGTGGCGTAGCGTGGGGGGTGCAGGGGGGGCCGGGCACACCGGGCGCAACATCTGGGGGTTAGGGTTAGGGGGCGCAAATCCACGGGTTAGGGGGCGCAAATTACTTGCCTTGCCCCGGGTGCTGACAACCCACGCTACGCCACTGCCTGTCAAGCTGCTGTGAGCATTTACTTTTGTGTGTGTGTTCCCAGCTGCCATTCCTGACAACGGGGCTTGCACAGGAAAACTTCCCAGTGGTGGATGGTGCCCTTTCTTCATCCTAAAGATCTAGTCCCTTTTTGAGCCCAGTCAAAAAAAAAGCTTTCTTTACGAGGAAGAATTAGGGAATGAATGGGGGGAAAATCGGAGAAACTGCCCAAGGAAAGGGGTTGAAAAGACAGGAATTGGGTCCAGTGCAATCTTAAGCGTCCCATTCTATTGAATGGCATTCCCATACGATTTACTCAGAACAGACGCACTGAAATTCACATGTTTGAGTTAGGTCCATTCATTCCAACGAGCCTACGCTGAGTAAAATTTAGTTGCATACCACCCGCTGAATTCAATGGCCCTTAGTCCCAGGTAAACGGAGTTAGGATTGCAGCCTTAGGCTCCGGTCCTAGGCACCCTTCTAGGTTGGAAAACTGCATACATAGGATGCTTGCACTTAATCTCCTTTGAAATCAACGGGACTTAGATCCTGCGATCGCGCCCCCTTGATTTGGCTCCAGCCCCTTTACTTAATTATTAAGATGACCCTAGGGAGCAAGTCTCCTTTCACTCCTTGGAGGTGGTGCTGCCGGGGTCTTTCGGGGGCGTCCTTGTGTTGACCCCCCACTCATCCACCCACAATCCGGCTCCAACCTGTCCCCACTGGTCCGTGGGTCGTTACCTGGCATGCAAGTCCCCCGCGATGCTCTTGAGAGCTGCCGCTTCCCAATGCAACTCCAAGCAGGCGGCGAGTTCCCAAAGTCCCGTGGCGAGAGCGCGAAGCCAACTCAGCTCCCTGCAAGGGCAAGTCCTCGGCCGGGGAGGGGCGCGCAAAAAAACCCGCTTCGCCTCTTAGCCGGGCTGCCTTTCAAAGCGGCGCTCGGCTCGCCTGCTTTATATAGGCTCCTCTCGCATGCGAGGCCTGTCAATCAGCCAGCGGAGGAAACGCTCTTGGAAGGCGTCCCTCCGCGGCAATGACATAATTCCCCATACCGAGCGGACAATTTGCTCGCTCGCCTACCTGGAAGGCGATCCCACATCCAGCCACATCCTGAACCACAATAATTCCCCCTCCCCCCCCCCCAATTTGGCAGCTCTTCGTCTGGAGAAGGGGAGGAGCGAGAGGGAGAAAGGAATGAGGCATGGTCACACCTCCTCCCCATTCCTAAACACTTGGGAGGAATTTGGGTGTTTGGGGGGTTTTTTGCCTTTGTTTTCACCCAGCGATTTGATGATCCCGTTGGATTTCCTGGTGGGACAAAACGGGTCCAGATTCTGGATGGCCGCTTGGAGAAGAAGCAAAGGATGAATGCTGAGGAACAGAGCGTTACAAAGTAATAATAATAATAATTTTATTATTTATACTCCGCCCATTTGGCTGGGTTTCACCAGCTACTCTTCACCCAAAGCTGAAGAAGTGCATTGCAGGCCAACTCCCCATCCCTACTTCTTGGTGTAGAAAATTTTGTGCATTTATTGCATTTTTAATCCCACCTTTTTCCCCTTCACGTTGCTCCAGGTGGCATACGTGGTTCTCCTCAGTTAAACCTGTGAGATAGGTCAGGCTGAGAAGCAGCAAGTTTCATGGCTGGGTGGGGATTTGAACCCTAGTCTTCCAGGTCTCATTCCAGCACACTAACCACTGCAATTTACTGGCTCTCCACACAGAAGCTACAGCAGCTTGTGCCAACGTAGTGCCCTCAAGATGGGGCTAGTGGGAGTTGTAGTCTAAAAACTCTGGAGGGCACCAGGCTGGCACAGATGGATTGAGCATTCCCAAATCCTTACAGATGGCTGCCCAGCCTTTGCTGGAAGATCTCCAGCGAGGAAGAGCTTTACATTCTTCTGCCACACAGCTGCACACAGGAAGTGGGAAGAAATCCTCTAAGGGCACATGACCAAGCACAGCTTCCTTACCTCCACTCCCACCCCAGGAGGAGAGAGAGTCAGTCTCAGGATATTATTATTATTATTATTATTATTATTATTATTATTATTATTATTATTATATTTTTGGCCCGCACATCTGGCTGGGTTTCCCCAGTCACTCTGGGCAGCTTATAGCATATTTTTAAAACATAATAAAAATATCAGACAATAACCTCCCAATACAGGGCTGTCTTCAGATGTCTTCTAAAAGTTGTGTAATTCTTTATCTCCTTAACATCTGAAGGGAGGGTGCTCCACAGGGCAGGTGCCACTACCAAGAAGGCCCTCTGCCTGATTCCCTGTAACCTCACTTCTCACAGTGAGGGGGGAGGACCTCAGTGTCTGGGTTGAACGATGGAGGTGGAGATGCTCCTTGAGGTATACTGGGCCAAAGCCGTATAGGCTTAAAACAGGCATAGGCAAACTCGGCCCTCCAGATGTTTTGGGACTACAGCTCCCATCATCCCTAGCTAACAGGACCAGTGGTCAGGGATGATGGGAGCTATAGTCCCAAAACATCTGGAGGACCGAGTTTGCCTATGCCTGGTTTAAAAGGTCAGCACCAATACTTTGAATTGTGCTCGGAAATGTACTGGGAACCAGTGAAGATCCTTGAGGACCGGTGTTATATGGTCCCGGTGTCTGCTCCCAGTCTCCAGTCTAGCTGCCACATTCTGGATTAGTTGTAGTTTCCAAGTCACCTTCAAAGGTAGCCCCACATGGAGCGCATTGCAGTTGTCCAAGCGGGAGAAAACCAATGCATGTACCATTCTGGCAAGACAGAGTGGTCATCTTTCTAAGTCCTTTCTTTGCATATAGGAAAGACTAAGTTAGGTCAGTATTGTTCTTGAAGAACAGCTGTCTACCTGAGTCCTACACTCATCAACTGTACAAAGGTGATGCTGGTGGGTGCAGGATGGGGGAGTGCAGGATGGGGGAAGAACATCAGATTGATGCTAGACATTACTGTAGGATTCAGTGAGTTCATCCTGTTCACACAAGGACCTTCCACTTGTACTGGCTGCCCATCTACTCCTGAACCAAGTTTAAGGTCCAGGACCATTTTGCTGGATACAGCCCAGTGACTTCTACCTCTCTGTTCTCTGCTTTTGATGCTCATTTTATGTAGTATTTGTTAATAATAAAAATGTTTTTTAAAATAATAATAATAATAAAGTTCCCAGGATGGACAGGCATTTCCACACGCCATTTACAAAATTGTCCACACTGACTGGCAGCAGCTCTCCAATGTTTCAGACACAATAGACATTCCCAGCATTGCCTGGAGATGCCAGGGATTGAACCTGTGACCTCCATGCAAATGTTCCATCACTGAGCTACGGTCCTTCCCCAGTCACCCATACAAGTACGAAGGAGCCTTTGGACAGGATGATGCAGCCAGCCACCTTTTTATTTACAACTGAACATGAGGAGGAGAGATTCAGAAGCAAGTGCAGAGGTAGGTATTATATATCCACTGCAGGGAGAGGGAGAGAGAGAGAGAGAGAGAGAGAGAGAGAGAGAAGGGGCTGGACTAGATGGCCCTTGTGGTCCCTTCCAACTCTGCAATTCTATGATTCCCGATCAATATCAGTCTTCTCCCTCCAGAAAGCTCTTAGCAACACACACTAGTCCGGCAAAGCTACTGTTCCAGCAGAGAGAGAGACGTGCAGAGACCTCCATGCTGGCAGGTGGATGTGATTGACGGGACATTCCATACGCTTGGAACAAGGACCTTCTTGTTAAGACCTAAGAGTGCTACTTGTCTCTAACTCTGAAGAACAGGACGGCTCTCGGTGGTATGCATGGTCCGATGTAAGATAAAAAGGAAGACTCTCTTTTGAGAACCTTCAGAGGATGCTTCTTTTCCAACCAGCTTGCACGTATTATCAGTAATATGGGAAGGCTTCTAGGCAAGTGTCCTGATAAACTTGTACTGTAGTATCCCTCTTTTTAGACATTAAACACTGGGTGCATTGTGCCTATAGAGCAGGATTTCGGTTATTGACAGTGCAATCTTTTTATGCATGCCTACTCAGAAGTCAGCCTCATATGCTTCGATGGGACTTCCTCCCAAGCAATTGCATATAGCAGTGTTTCCCAATTGGTGGTCCACAGACCCCAGGGGTTCCATGTAACCCACCCAGGGTCTTCATGGCACATACCCGTCAACTTCAGGGACATCCTGTTTTGGGGGGGGGGCTGTGCTTTTGTGTGAGAGCACAGTGGCCAAAAACATGTGAGCCAAGTGCACATCTTGCGCCAGTTCGTGGCGTCCCAAAATGGTGCCGTACTCTCTTGTGTAGGTCACCTGACTCATGCAGGAATGTGACCTGGAAGATGTGCACCCCAGTTTTGTGCTGGGACACCGCGAAGGGTGTGGTGGCACTATTCACATATCAAAAACTTCCACAGAGACATCAACATTTTCAAAAATAGGGGGGGAGTCCATGGCTCGGCTTTTGAAAAACAGGGGGTTATCAGTGCTTAGCTATTGGGAGCCACTGGTGTACAGGATTGCAGCCTAAAAGTATATTTTGCTACAAACCAAGATGAAAGCACAGGATTCATTTTCTCTCAAGGAGAAGCCTGTCAAAAAAGAGATGGGTGCAATGCAATTGTGCGTGATTCAGAAACATGTCTACCACACTTACTGACTGTTCCAATTGCTGAACTTCAAAAGTTGTGGGAAGCCGTGCCTGACGTGGATTCCTTCTCCCCTTTTCTAGCAACACTGTCTCCTTGGCAGGCGCACTAGCGTGTGGAATAAACCTGGCCCTCATTAGCTGGGTTGGTGCAAGGCTTGAGGCCAGATAGCAGCAGCAGCAGCAGCAGTCGCCGCCCCTGCCTCCCCAGCTCCAGTGTCAGGATAGAGCTGGGGGAAAGGCATGGAGAGGGAATGGAAGAGCTGCATATTTCACTTCTGGAGATGCTGGCATGCTGGGGAGGGGGAGAAGCTGCAGAGCAGCAGGAGTCCAGAGGGAGGGAGACTGACAGAGCGCTCAGGCAGGATCCAGCTGTAAGGCAAGAGCCAGAGGGGAAATCTCTTCAGCGCATAACGCTACGCTACACAGGCAGCCTCCGAGCTCCAGACAGGAAATTCTCCACCTTGCTCTGCCTCACCTCTAGATGTGTAGACTGGTTTTATGAAGTGGGGTCACGCTTAAAAAGTGGCTGGAGAATTCAAGGTTCCTTTTTTGCCGTTTCCTAGTTCAGGTCTTCGGCTCCTAATTCTCACGGATAGCAGATGGTGGTAACACTATTCCTGAACTTGCAGCCTAGGAAGAGTCCTGCTGCATCAGACAAAGCAGTCTCTCCTCACAGAGGTCAAAACACATGCATAGCATGAACATAATAGCGCTCTCCTGCCCGTGATGTGATTCCCAGCCACTGGCATTCAGAGGCACACTGACCCTGATCTGATGCTGGAGGTACTATATTCTTGGACTGGTTGCACAGACTGGTTGCGTGGCAACAGTGGAATTTGCTGCCAAGGAGTGTGGTGGAGTCTCCTTCTTTGGAGGTCTTTAAGCAGAGGCTTGACAACCATATGTCAGGAGTGCTCTGATGGTGTTTCCTGCTTGGCAGGGGGTTGGACTCGATGGTCCTTCTGGTCTCTTCCAACTCTATGATTCTATGATATTGCAGGGGTTCCCAGCACCGTTTTGGTGTGACAACCCACAAGTCCAGTTTACTTGGTTTGGTGACCCATCAATTAATCGTCACATGAATTCTGGACTGAAGGCCTTCTTTGCCACCAGCGAGCAATTCCTAAGTATTAAAATGTAAGACCCCGGGCTTTTGGGTTTTGGTTACAAGCAACAACACTGCACTATAACATGCCAACAGAACAAAAAGTTGTTAAGAGGCATTCATCATACCACTTAAAGATTGCAGGCAATAATTATTTGGGGTTTACTTATAAAAGCTATGACCATCACAGATGAATCGTGACCCACAGTTTAAGAAATCCTGCTCTATAGTCACTGTGACTAGTAGCTTTTGCTAGCCTAATGCTCCTTGAATAGGAAGCCCCCAAGAAAATATATATTAAAAAGGTAAAGGACCCAATCAAGGGCAACTATGGGGTTGCGGTGCTCATCTTGCT
Organism: Podarcis liolepis; assembly: GCF_965112155.1. Lineage (NCBI taxonomy): Eukaryota > Metazoa > Chordata > Lepidosauria > Squamata > Lacertidae > Podarcis > Podarcis liolepis. The sequence goes on from NC_139557.1 coordinate 75,122,357, forward strand.
TTCAGACCAAGGGAGATGGCGTTTGTCCACAGACAGCTTTCCGGGTTGTGGCCAGCATGACTAAACTGCTTCTGGCGCAATGGAACACCGTGACGGAAACTAGAGCGCACAGAATCACTGTTTACCTTCCCGCTGGAGCGGTATCTATTTACCTACTTGCACTGGCATGCTTTTGAACTGCTAGGTTGGCAGGAACTGAGACAGAGCAATGGGTGCTCACCCCGTTGCGGGGATTCGAACCGCCAACCTTCTGATGGGCAAGTCCAAGAGGCTCATTGGTTTAGACCACGGCACCAGCAGCTTCTTGAGTGCACCGGCACAGTCTCCACTTGCATTTTCCAGCAACTGGTAGTCAGAGAACAGTAGCCATTGCTAGTCTTATCCTCTGTGCATGATAAAACTTGTTTAAAAGCATACCAGTTGGTGACCATTACTGCAAGTGTGAGCTCACCCCTCCGGTAGAAAGCCTCATTTTGAATCCTAAATAGAATTCGGTGAGAGAACTGGATTTGCCTCAGGAGTAAACACGAAAGACGCTTTGCATTATAAATCCTAGAACATTTTCTTCAGCACCTGTTCAGTGTATTTGGGGATTTGTCATATTTTATCCCCATATATGCTCTGCTGAAGAGGTCAACAATTCCAAAACATTTAGAAAATCGTGAAGAACGGCCTCCTGCTAAGAGAGCTCGCTTTGCATTTGAGCATGGAGAATCCTGGATGGAACCTATATTGTTTTCTTGCTGTAGGTTCCAAGCTGTATTTTAAGTTTCATCTGGAGGCCCTTTCATCATCCAAAGCCGTACACTTATGGTGCCTTTGCCGCATGATTCTTCCCCCTGCTAAGAAGACAACAGGCTGTGTTCAATTAGAATAATTGATAACTGCTCCCATTTCGTGGAAAGCTGCATCAGATTTTTTAAAGCACCATCATTTTCAAACCTGAGGGGGGTTCAAATTTTGTCCTATCCATCATGTATATAAAAATAAGGGCCCAAGCTGTGGATTTTGGGATGTTCTGTCTCTGGCTTTATTTTGGAAATCCAAATCTCCAGTGCTTTCCTTCACTGTTGTTGATCTATTGATGTAACGCTCTGAGCTTGTGTGCTTTGAGCAGGACATACAAGGCCTTCATGAGGTGCTGGAACTCTTATCATGATAAAATTGCCATAGGTGCCTACTTCAGCCTTCAGCCAATGAGAATTGTAACCCAAAACATATGAAAGGAACTGGGTTGCCAAAAAGCCCCCCTGCTTGCTGCTTTTCCTCACTCACCAAGGACCTTACAAAAAAGCAAAAAGTTTCACTCACACGTCACAGGTCCAGCTTCCATGCTGCCACTCACGGTTGCCATGATCAAACAGCAGCCTTTTCCTGCTAAATTTTAGTACCTTCAGGTATGCGATCTCTGTTTTGTAGGGTCTTTACTATGCTTTGAGCAGGACATACATGGCAGCTCTAGCAAATTGCTGTCTATTCTTGGTTTCTTAATATTGACTTCACATGGTATCCCCACTCACTCACTTACTGGCTTCAGATCAATCAAGAGACTATCAAATGTTTCTTTCTTCCAAAAAATAAAAATAAATCTTTTAGCAAATTTATTGCTTCTGTTACTACCCACATACTATATGCCAAGGAAATTAAGCTTATGATGTGTGACATAATTCCACCCACCCATTTTGGTGATACTACAGTGCTTGTCCATTTATTCAATATTCTACTGTGACTATACATTTGAGAGAAACCAATGATACACTCCCTTGATGACATTACCTCTGTCCCAGCCTCTTTCTTTTTAAGACAAGAGCCAACACTGATATGCTAAAATGTGTGTGCGCGCACACACACTTACTTTACTAGCTGGCAGGGCAAAATATATGAAACAACCAGATCAGTAGTGACATGTGCCAGGTTGTAATCTGTAAATTCAGTCCAATAAATGATAATAAAGTTACAAAAAAATGAAAAGAAAGTAACACAGAGGTTTGATGATGCCATGGAATAAGGGCTGGAGACTCCGGCAGGCAAGAAGTTCACCTCTGTTCAATTTCTGCAAATATTCATATTGTGACCATCCCTTAGGGAACCAGAAACTCCAATAAACTTTCCTATATTGGATTCATTCCCTGTCCCAAGAAAGCGACTGATAACATGCAAATGTGTTTTAAACAGGCTGTGAAATTACAGTAATAAAGTTGTGCATGAACACAAGAGAGAGAGAGAGAGAGAGAGAGAGAGAGAGAGAGAGAGAGATGATAGATAGACAGACAGGCAGATAGATATGAAGTCCAGCAAGTTAGAACCATAAATCAACAATTACCATATTTTTCTATGTATAAGACTAAGGTTTTTCCCTAAAAAATAATGTCAAAAATTAGGGGGCGTCTTATACACGTGTAGTGCCTTCCCCCATTTTCTTAAATCTGAGTCCCCAGAAATAGGGAGCCTCTTATACATGGGGGCATCTTATAGATGGAAAAATATGGTATCTATAGCATAGATTCCGCTGTTATGGCAGAAGCAAGACCCTCTTGGGGTGTTAATGCTGTAAACCCCTCCATTGTAGGCTCAGGTTGTATATATGTGTAAATAAACTATATCTTATAAACTGATAAGAACAGATACTACACTTGATCTTAGCCAAAAGGCCATCACCACAGTCTCTACCGTACCTCATTCCAAAGGCAACACAAACCCTTGATAAGTACATCGAATCCCTGGAACCACATTGCTATGAGATTAGAGTGGCATGCCACAATAAATTCTGGCTAGATCCAGTAATCACATATAACAAAGGGGAGCAAGACAGCAGTTATCCTTTACAGAAATTGTGTTTCCCTTTCCTTGCTTATATGTGTGGAGTTCTTTATCCTGGCATCCCCAGTTGTTAGGACTGGAGCTGGGTTGGCTGTTTGTATAACGAAGCTTATATTTCCATTTGGGCAGAAATAAAGTCAAATCTGGGAGTGAAATAAACAGATGCACAGCAAATCAAAAGACATGCACAGAACCCAGGAACATTCATTCCTCAGTAATGGTGCTACCCAATCTGTTATGGATTAGCACCTCCCGCCCGCCCGCCCCTGTCCACAATCTATCAACTGTGGCAGACAAATCCTGCCAATGAATATAGCAACCAAAATGCCATCTGAAGCCATTGTTTTGATGAAAAAGTGTTTGGCGTGTAGAAATCCCTGTCATGGAATGATGTGTGAGTCACAAGGCCGGGAATATATCTCAGCTGATGATTTGTGGCATTAATGGGAGAAGGTCAACCCTCTGGTCTGCTTGGAAGACCAGTTTGCTGAGGAATTTGATTTCGGTGTCTCATCCAGCTTCTGCATTACGGAAGTTTGTGTAAGTGTGCAGTGACAGCCAAAAACGCTTTCCAGAATTTCCACAACACAAAGGCCTGCCAGAGGTTTCTGTTGCGTTTTCATCTGTCTGCAGGGCCGGCTCCTGCAGTGGGCTAGCCAGGGCGCTGGACAAGGGCCCAAGAGCTCAGAAAGGTCCCTCACTGGCCCTGGCCCCAGCTCCACCCTGCAGGCAGCCCTCGGGGGTGGGAGAATCAGTGCAACAACCTCTGCCCTGGGCTTTAGGAGGCTCCATGTTGGTAACAGCCACAGGTGGCTCCTTGCAGATAATGTTACCTAGGAGCAGGCACTCTCTGAGCACTGACTGCATGGCACATACTGAAGGTGCAAGAACTTACATCTCAGGAACTTCATTCTGGGATATAACAGTAGGCAACCTTTATTTGGGATATAAGTGTGTAGCTAACATTCATTCATTCATTCATTCATTTATATTACAACCTGACCACTTCCTGACTAAAAATATTAGGAATTGGGACACGACCGGTGGCAAGGTTACAAGCTTGTTTGTTTATTAAATTTCCATACTGCTCTTCATCCAAGGATCACAATGCGGTTTACAACACACACAAGTTCAATACATACTATATTTCACTAGATCTGCCCTGCTTATAACGTTAAGCAGGCATTTATGCAGCAAAGTATAAACATTGCAATAATATCTACACTGTAAGGCTTGCATTGCACATTGTTTATTTTCCTAGTTTCGACTGAAATCATCCTCCCATTTACCTGGGAGTAAGCTTCACTGAATTCAAAAGGACTTACTTCTGATAAGGTATGGTTAGGACTGGACTGCTATGTGCTTTCTTCAAGGAGAAACAAAACATTTTAGTTTGGCTTATGCTCTAGTGGAGCAGAAGCTTTGGGCTCCTCTGCCAGCACTAGCCCACCAGTCTAGTTCTTAGTTTTTAAACAAACTTTCCAAGGCAGAGAATAATGTAAAATGAGCAGAAGTTGTATAGATATATTATAGAGATAATATTTTCCCTACTTTCCTACATAACTGTATGTATGTATGTATACATACACCCACACCACTTTGGGGGCAAAGCCCTATTTCAGAGAGTACAGAATTCTGTTTCTTGATATTTATACTAATTTAAATTAATTCTTTATGTTCATGGTTCATTGCTTTTCTTTTCTGATTCAGAAGACTCACCATCTGACATGCCATCCACGTTACAAAATCTTCTGGAAGTTCTAGCCTTTAAGTAGCTTGAAAATTAAGTCCAAACCAGCAATTCTTAATGGAGACCAAGGCACTGGGCAGATTATAAATTGAATCTGTTACAAGAAAGAGAAGCATGGAAAGCAGAAAGAATAAATAGCTCGTTCTAAGAACAGAAATGCCGTTGGCCAGGTTTTCTTTTGTGATGCACTATTCATGGAAGATAATTCTCTGGCTCATGGAAAAAGCAACATCATTTTTGGATGGATCTGCTATTCTACCTCAGCCCAATCGGTATGTAGTATAATCCCAACAAATACCTCTCAAAGTTTTGGAGCAATATTGTGCAATATATCAGGGCTGTCTATTTCACTTGTGCAGACTTGGAAACCCTCTGTTCTGTTCTTTCCATTGACATTCATACCAATACTGACTGCGGCAAAAAGCATCTTTTCAGTGTTAGTGTATATAAACTGCATCACTGAGATTTTCTCGTTGTCCGGACCACTTCCTCAGCAGACACTCTACCTTCCCCTGCCTAATTTGTTTTAAAAGACTTGGTTATCTCATTCCACAACCCTGTTGAAGCGCACATCACACACTACAGTGAGGACGGGGGAGAAACCACTGAGAGATACAGCAAAACAGTAATGCTTCACCCTGAGCCCAGCCAATCCCAGTGCTGCTTGTTCTAGCTAACAGTGACTTGCCAAGGCACCAGGTGGGGTTTTTACTGCTATTCTCCCTGCCTAAAAAAAGGAAAAGATTCCAGAAGTCCTTCCCCTGCTTGTGCATAATGTAATGAAGAAAGTTTTAGGTCCATAGTTGACAGACTGGCTTAATAAAGATCTTTCTGGGATGCTGGTAGAAATTTTCCTGAAAGTCTGAGTCAAGCTTCTAGGGGGTCAGACTTAGGACCTCGACTTTTAGATCTTGAAAGATGCTTTCACAATGGCCTTTAGTTATTATGGTTCACAGGTAGGTAGAGCTGAGGGAGCAAGGAAAAATATTCCTCCAAAGTCCACTTTTTGACATCTGAGTTCAGCTCTGGCCTGCCAGACCCAATGGGTCATTATAAGGAAAAAGCTTCCCTAGACTGGCTGTGTGAACAAGACGACAGAGCCAGGAAGAGGGCAGGGGGGAGATGGCAGGAGGAAATAGTACTAGGTTCCCTCTCAGAAGGTTTTTCTTCACTTTAGGAGGCCCACTGGGAAGAACCGTTCTAGATTATCTGTCCATTTCCATCATGCCCTATTCACAGGAATCTCATTTGGGGGGGGCTGCAGAACCCCTAGAACAGAATGTATGGAGGGAGATATTTCCATCGGGCAAGCTGCAGTGCTTGTGCAAACAACTAGAAGAGCACAATGGCTACCCAATATCTCTTAAATGTACTAATCTGAGCAACTGAGTCAGGATGATCCAGAATTGACCTCCACAGTCACTTACGGACTCATTGTTAAAACTGTGTTTATGGAAGACAATCTTACTCGGCTACATGTGATCACCAAAGGAGAAAGAAGAAGAAAGAAGAAAGAAGAAGAAGGTCAGACAGAAGGGATCCCTTACTCTTGATGGTTTTCAAAATGTACTGCTATTTTTTTTCCCCTTGGGGGAAATTTTACGGTTTTGTATTGCATTCTATTGTTGTTTTTTCTGTTTTATTGTTCCATATATAGAGCTGGCAGCAACTATCAGGTCCCACTTGCAAGGACTTTCACTAGTGCAACAGGGCATTCCCTCCTCCCTCCATGTGCTCCCCATGACACCCCCCCCCCATTTCTCTGTGAAGATGGGAGAACCCTCCGATGGCAGCAGGGAGGAGATGAGAGATCATTCCATCAGGCAAGCAGAACTGCTTGTACTTACAGACTGATCTCCTTAGTGAGACACTGAATTCCTCCCATAGTATTTGTTTCTTTTGTAAACCACCTAGGGACTATTTTAGCACAAAGTGGTATATAAGTATGTGGAATAAATAAGTAAAAGCCACAAGAGAAGTGCGTTATCTATTTCATTTATTTCCTTTCATGTCCGTGAAGTAAAGCCACAACCTGAGTTGGGGAAAAGTGAACATTAAGGAAGTGAACATTAAGGATTTATTTATTTTTTTGCTGATTTACAGTTTAGTTATTTATTATTATTATTATACAGACAGACTTCATAGGCTTCCAGGAAATACATAAACAGCTCTCTGCAGCAGGCAGATAAGAAATGCAAAAAATGCAGGCAAATGGAGCAGAAGATGTTATCTTAGGATAGAGTGATGTGTCACATTTCCCCGGCCTGTTCAATTTTAACTGTTCCCTTGCAGTGGGCAGAAAGTCAGATTGTACAATGAAAACTGCTTAACCAGCAAGTACAAGTAGCATTTGAGGTGAGCAATAAAAAGAAAATATGGAAAAGCGTGATCCTGAAACAAATATTTTTGGCTCAGTATGAAAATTTTCAAGAGCCAAAATAGGCATTATTTTTTTTATTCGGCAGATTCTGGAGAAAATGTTCTCAAAACCACACTTTCCCACTCAGGCGTTTATTGCTTAGCATTCCTAAGTCTGGAAAAAAGTGTGCAGCTTTTCTGAGTGTAAATCATCATTTCCATTCCTTTTCTCCGCTCTTCTAATTCACAGCACCTGATCTTGCTTTGGCCAGTGCAGACTCCGCTATAGATTTTTCCCCAAAGTGAAAAAAAAGAAGTTCTGTTTTGCCGTCAGTTGGAAAGTAACTCTTGAGACTCCCCAAGGAGGTAAAAATATGTCTATAAGAATTGCAGAAGGGATGGGGGTGGGGGCAGAGACCCATTGATATCCTAAATGTGAAATGTTATGGGGGAATCCACCCCACTCTCAAATTGCTAGAAAGTAATACGAATGGTTGCTCCACTGAAGAACAGCACACAACATAGCTCCTTCCAACACTCGCAGCAGCTGTGAGGAGAGCTGCCAACTTCTCATTTGGTCTGAGCTTCTGTACCTTTAATAGCTGCGAGGCATGGATGTGTTTGGCTGCTTTGACTTTCCTCCATTCCTGATGACTTCTGAATATCCACAAGGGAGATTTAAGCCTCCTCTCCTCCCATTTGTGAAGTCCCCACCCGTCGCAGCTTATGTGGTTAGTAGAGCCAAGGAAACCAGGTGCCGAAGGCCAAGTTGTATCACTGAAGTGGGGGACCTGTCTCTCAGCAATACCATTTCAGACTGCAAACGGGGGGTATCCTTGATGGAATGCCCCCTCCCCTTTATGGAGGAGATTATATATATATATTACAAACTCGGTGAGAAACAGGCCAGCTCTTCCCAGGCTTGAAATGGAAACCTCAAAGTCTGAGGCTAGGTCCTAGCCAAGTAAGCTACTGGAGACAGTTTGTGCTCAATCTTCAGAGTCCTCTTGCATTTTAAATTGGGTAGGAATAGGTAATGTCAGCTCCTATGACTGAGAAGCTGCGAGGGCCTTCTGGCGGTTCCCTCACTGTGAGAAGTGAGGTTACAGGGAACCAGGCAGAGGGCCTTCTCGGTAGTGGCGCCCACCCTGTGGAACGTGCTCCCATCAGATGTCAAGGAAATAAACTTTTAGAGGACATCTGAAGGGGAGTTTTTAATGTTTGATGTTTTACTGTGTTTCTAATCTTCTGTTGGGGAGCTGCTCAGAGTGGCTCAGGAAACCCAGCCAGATGGGTGGGGTATAATTAATATTATTATTATTATTATTATTATTATTATTATTATTATTATTATTATTTAGGACTGATGTACTCTCCAGGTCTGGCATCTGGTTTGGCTTCCCACAACCCCATGGTATATGTTTTAATGGTTGCTCCACTGCAGGTCATTTGTTGCACCCAGCAAAAGCTTTCCTTGCATTGCCGATACCTGATAAAACAATGCTAAAAAATCCTCACCATTACAGTGGTACCTTGGGTTAAGAACTTAATTCATTCTGGAGGTCCGTTCTTAACCTGAAACTGTTCTTAACCTGAGACACCACTTTAGCTAATGGGGCCTCCCACTGCCACATGATTTCTGTTCTCATCCTGAAGCAAAGTTCTTAACCCAAGGTATATTTCTGGGTTAGCGGAGTCTGTAACCTGAAGCGTCTGTAACCTGAGGTACCACTGTAGAAATCAGGGGTGCACTGACAGCACAGTCATCAATCCATGCTTATTTGCCCTGCAACTTATGAGATGGGACTGCAAGGCATATTTACTTCCTATTACTGCATTACAGCCCTTATTAATTTTAAACATACATTTTTTCACTTCTCCAAAGGGAGAACTATATTTGGGGGGTGTGCGTGTTTGTGTATGTAATCTCCTATCTATCCACTAGCAAGAAATAAACCTTTAATGAGAGGCATTTTAATGAGAAGGTTTTTCTTCTTTAGTTCCCTTATTTCAGCCCTTGGAGAGATCTGATATTTCCCTGCATTCATTACTCCAGTCTTGGATGGACAGTTGCTTCCCAACAGTGCCATTTAAGTCCCAGTTTATGTACACCTGCAGTGGAAATTGGGGCGGAATCACTGCATGAATCAGACTTTTATCTGACAGAGGGGAGTTTTAATTCTTCAGGTTTGACAAAACAATGAATACAAAAAGTCAGAGTCTACTCCTATGTGAAAAGCCTCAACTGTAAAGTTTAAGATTGCAGCACCGGGTTTCCAAAACATTCACTTCTAAGAAATAACTACTCCACAAAACATCGATGCATGTAGCATCATATGTTATGCTTTGCAATTTCAGGAATTTCTCAGTGTAAGGAACTGACCAGATCTGGCAGTAGCATTCTTTCTGAGAGTGGAGGAAGAAAAGGGCACCGATCAACAGAACAAAGACTTATAAAAAAAATGAGTCAACCCTCAAAATGTGCTAAGGGTTTATTTATTTTCAGAAGAATCCCAAGAGCTTGCATAGTGCATTCTGGGTATAGCATGCCTTTTCTCATCAGAGGCAATCATCACTTATTGCCTTCAGAATAATGAGTTCATATTTTTCAGAAAGATCTAGCACAAAAGGGAGTTAGAGTGTCGGATTGTAAAATGATATCTGTCTTTGATGTGGCGCACACACGCAAATCAGAATGAGAGAGCATTTGTCCTCCCTACCCACTCAGAACCATCCTTGCCTTCTGCATTCCATACAGGATCATAATGTTCAATGCAGCTTATGTGCATAAAATCCAATACATGTATACCCAATCACATGTATTATGATTTTATCTGGGAAATCTATTGAATGAAATTAGCTTGTGCTGGTTAAATTTTACTCACATCAGCCATGTTTGAATGTTATGCCCTTGTGTGGATATTGTGGTGTGTCAGCAGCAGGGCAGTCACTCTGGTGGGCAGATATATTATTGTTTCCTCTCCACATATATGAGCCAAATCATACTTTATTGCGGTCCAAAGACCCACAAAACAATTTCAAAACTAGATACAGTTAAAACAACCAGACAGACAGATGGAAGAAACCAAGGCAGTCATTTTGTTTTATCTAGGGCATAATGATCTTTGTTTATTATAACCTCTGAAAGAACCCTTGCCACGGCCAGTGTAATATCATTTGACCTGTCTTCAAAAAGATATTTAATATGGAAGGCAAGTCAAATCAAGAATAAGTGGAATCTGATACAGCCCAAAGAAACTCCTCTTTCAGGTGAGAAGAAATAACTTCTACTTCTGCTTTGTCATCGTTTCCAAGGTGACTTCCCTTCAGGATCCTTTCAGCCAAAGACTGGTGACCTGCAGCACTCCAGATGTTCTTGGACTACAACTCCCATCATCCCTGGCCAAAGGACATGCTGGCTGAGGCCAATGGAAGCTGAAGTCTAAGAAGATCTTCCAGTTCTATGATTCTATGACAACAAATTGCCCCTCACTGGTCTAGATGAACCAACAATTTGGCTCAGGTTAAGGTACCATTCTGTACATCAGATGAGCACATGCTTCCTAGATACTTCCCCGAAAGGAACATTTTGTCTGGTTTATCCTTCCACAAGAACATTTTGTTGAAAAATAACAAGAGCTTTCAACATGATGCGTGTCAAGGGTTTGGTGGCAACTCCAAAATGAGTCTAAACCACTGAGCCTAGGGCTTGCCAATTGGAAGGTCGACGGTTCAAATCCCCACGATGGGGTGAGCTCCCATTGCTTGGTCCCTGCTCCTGCCAACCTAGCAGTTCAAAAGCACTTCAAAGTGCAAGTAGATAAATAGGTACTGCTCTGGCAGGACGGTAAACAGTGTTTCCATGCACTGCTCTGGTTTCACCAGAAGTGGCTTAGTCATGCTGGCCACATGACCTGGAAAAACTGTCTGTGGACAAACGCCGGCTCCCTCAGCCTATAAAGCGAGATGAGCGCCGCAACCCCAGAGTCGCTCACGACTAGACTTAACTGTCAGGGGTCCTTTACCTTTTTTATCAAAATGGGTCTCAAATGAATTGTATCCACAGTGTGTCCCAAAAGAGTGAACGAGGCGAGAGAAAAGTCGGTATTTAGTTGCAATTTGAGTTTTGTAGGGGAAATGTTTTCGACTTGTGCAAAACAGGGGGGAAATAGTTCGAAATTATTTATGAGCTGTCACGTAGTCAAAACTATAATTTTAAAGGAAGAAAAGGCTGTTGGGGATTCTACACTAGAGAAGTAATATATTTAGCCAATGCTGACATTGCTAAAGATAAACAAATGGAATTTTCAAGGCTCAGCAGTAAATCACTGCCTGTATTGCTCACTACTCTTGTCAGCGCCTTATCATCCCTCATAAAGAAATGTTTTATTTATTAAACATGGTATTTTACTTTTACATGCCATCCGGGACACAAACAGTCCTCGTAAGAGGATCTGAATTTCCATGAGAAAGTAACAATGAAGTCATCATTACGCCCATTCTTTACTGCCACATTGCAAACCAGCTACAAAAAAACCCTGTGGGTGTTGCTAATTTGATCTGTTTCGTAAGTTGACATTATTATCTTACTCCAAAGACTTATGATATAGGCTGAATAGCTGAGCTTAAATTCTGAGTTCTTTTGAGCCTTAGAAGCAGAAAAAGCCCACATCTGATCTTTCCCCCGAAGATACAATTTCAACTTTTCAACTACAGCCAATGTGCTTTATAGCCACTTGGTCAATACATTATCTAACTTTTACAGATATTTTATGTCATTATGTAAGCATTTGGTTTAAGTGATTGTGCACCAGGGAGGGGGGGAGGGGGAATGTCCATAGTCTTTCAGGATAGCTGTCTGCAAAATGCCAGGCATTTCCAAGGCATGGTTGACCTTTCATTGTGGGGTAGGAAGTAGGCTGACTGAAAACAGTACAAATATTCCAGGAGAGTTCATCCAACCACAGCTGGTCTAAGGTATTGGGATCTCTTTTATCAACTGCCTCTTGAGGCAGGAGCACTTTACAGAAATCACATAATGTTCTTTATTTTTAATGTATGGCTGTTTGATTGCTATGGAAGCTTCCAGAAACATCCAAGCAAAACACACCTGCTCTGTTTCATATGCCAGGTACTTCCGAACATTGGCGGATCCCACCAGTTCTCAGAAGTGACATAAAGAGCCAGCAATAAATTAAAGTGCTGATGGAATGGCTGGTGGTAGATCGTAATCTGGACTTATCACTTAACTGCATTAACTGATAGCTCATTGCAGAAAAGCTGTAAATCATCCTCATGGGATTACTGAACTGACCGTTTAGTTCACAATTTTTATGCAATTTGGTATGGTTGTTGCAGCTTCGAAACCATCTTCAAAATATTACTATAATCCAGGTGTGAGAAACCTTTGTTATTCCCCATGTGCTGCTGAGTCCTATCACCCCTGACCAGTGACTATGCTTGCTAAGACTGATGGGAGTTGTAGTTCAGCAATATCCGGAGGGCCAAAGGTTCACCCCTCCTGCCATAGTCAGTTTGCTGGGTTAACAGGGCATGGATGATGGTGTCCTTATTCCTATCCTCCAGGAAGGGGTACAGGCAGTAAACTGATAAAAATATATTCTTGGCTACCATTGCTACCTGTACTTCAAGAAACAAAGCTGGATTCAATATTAACCCAGATTATGAATGCACTCTCCCAAGAAAGTGTGACTATATCAAGGACAGGTAAACTGCATTCCCCAAGAACAAGTGTTGGATGATTATCTGTCATGGATGTTTTAGCTGTGATTCCTGCATTGCCAGGGATTGAACTAGATGCCTTGGGGACTCTTCCAACTCTACAGTTCTATGAGTCTATGAAATGGGCCATCAGACTGCTGTTCCTTTGGATTCCATTTCCATTTGTTAGCCCACTATTGGTGTATAAGCTCATGGTTAGAATTACTGTGACTGTATTTGTTGGGTGGGTTGGGAGAAATAGATCTGGGTGTCATAGGCATGCACAGCAAACCTAAGGACAATATTTCTCAGCTGCTTCATATACATGTTGAGCAGAATCATGTTAGAGAAGGGTTTCCCAAACTTGGGTTTCCGGTTGTTTTTGGACTACAATTCCCATCATTCTTGACCACTGATCCTGCTAGCTAGGGATGATGGAAGTTGTAGTCCAAAACTAGCTGGAGACCCAAGTTTGGGAAACCCTGTGTTAGAGGAAGGACCACAGCTCAGGGACTGAGCATGTGCTTGGAGTACTGAAGTTCCTGGGTCCAGTTTGTAGCATTTCCTGTTAAAGGGGTCAGGTAATGAGAGAGATTTCTGCTGGAGACTTGGAAAGCTTCTGCCAATCAGAGAAGACAGAACCAGTCTTGATGGACAAACAGCCTGATGTTGTAAAGCAGCTTCCCGATATTCCTATGCAGTGCTGGAATAAAATGCAGAGGTTTACCATATGATAATTTTCAGGGGATAGAACAGATTCACCTAACACCACTTTCTGAGAATGCCCAGTTATGTAAGACCAGAACAAACACCGAAGCACAAGCTCCAGGACTCCAAAGTCTTTGCAGTGGCTCAAGAAGGACAGTCACCAAGACTGGACAGACATACTCCTGGGGAAGACCATCAGACAAAGCACAGCCTGCAACACAGCTTGAAAGGTCCTAGAAAATCTTCTCAGGAATGCAAAGAGACAAAAAGAAATTGGTTGAGGTAATGCAATTTTTCTGATCAGGGACACATTGTCTTGCCCAGACTTAGAAAGAAGGAAATGTTGACTGCCGGCAAAGTCCAGTTCATAATTGTGAAACATTGCATTGCATCATTTTGTCAAGGATGGCACAACAAGATGATTAGACAGATGCTTTTTATTCCCGTTTTAATAAGTTTAATTGTGTTGCAGGAAAATCAGCCACAGGGCCTTTGGAATCACCTTTCATTCCGTCATCTCTTTCCTCCTCCTACGTCTCAGTGGTGGGACATCAGAGTCAGCCCCCAACATCTCCAGTGAAGGTGGGAGGGACTCCTGTCTGAAACCCTGGAAAGCTGCTGCCAAACATGGACAGTAATGAGGCAGAGACATCAATGACCTGACTCAGTATAATGCAGCTTTATATTTCCCCCTTGTAATTTAGCTTTTGCAAGGCTCCGTGCGCCCCTCCCACACCAAAATGCACATCTCCCATGTTATAAACACACACAACCCTCTCCTATCTGTGTTTGTAGAAAGCACTTCACTGCGTTACATACGCCCCAATAAAGTAATAATTTTGAAGAAACGAAGATGGTTTTGGTGAACGCTCCAAATTAATGAAAAACTATATGAAACAAAATTGTCCTATATAATACAGTAGCGCATATGCACTGAGGTCTCTAAGGACCCTCATATTAATTTCTTGCACAGTCCTGATAATCATGAACTCATGCCTTCAGCTCAAAACCTCCTGAGGGTACGAATATAAAAATAATACTATATGGTTAACACCTCCTTACTTTAACTACTGTAGCAACATAATGGTGTTGTTAAATATGAGTTTTCGCCGTGACTGGGCCACTTAGATCCAAAATACATTGTGGATCTATAGTGTTTCATCCCTCCTGCACTTTAATTGGGATCACACTGGCCCTAAAAAAAACACAGTGGGAGGGAGTTTGAAATGCCACAATACAATCTGTACCTTTATTTGAAAGTTAGTACAGTGGTACCTCGGGTTAAGAACTTAATTTGTTTTGGAGTTCCGTTCTTAACCTGAAACTGTGCTTAACCTGAGGTACCACTTTAGCTAATGGGGCCTCCCACTGCCGCCACACTGCTGCCGTGTGATTTCTGTTCTCATCCTGAAGCAAAGTTCTTAACCCGAGGTACTATTTCTGGGTTAGTGGAGTCTGTAACCTGAAGCATCTGTAGCCTGAAGTGTCTGTAACCCGAGGTACCACTGTAATGAACATTTTACATTTTCAATCCACTTTTGGTACCAGTTAGGATGGTCTCAGATGTGTCAGACAGGAGAGCTGTGAATAGTCACTCATTGTCTCCTTTTTCTTCACTCCACCCCCAGAATCAATGGATTCATTATTTGCATTATATGAGGATGAGCAATATCATGCCAGCAGCACCTGATATGGCCTACATTAGAAAGGTGCTAAAATAAAATTGGGGTGATATCTGGAAAAACCACACATTTCCATTAAGCTTTTCTTGCCTTTGAAACCCCCTAACTCAAGGCTGATCTTACAATGTAAGGAGTATATTGAATGATGGTTTAAGATTGCCAAACATCAATGATGCCAGACATAATTGTCGGTGCTTCATAGTTTTGGAATGCTACTGATTTACCGAGAACTGAGTGACAAAACACACTGATTACAAACACCCAAAACTGTTTCTTACATATGAACCTTCCACAAATTAATATTCCAATGCTCCAGATCAAATGCTTCCATGTGTTAATTTAAAAGCCATGTAGCGCCTTCTCAATGTCATGGAGCCAAAACTGAGTCCAGCGCCGTAAGCTGATACAATCTTTTCCAGAAGGCGGCCAAAAAAACCCCTAAAATTTATGTAATAGACCAGTCTGTCAATGGAAACTAGAATGAAGATGATCCCACACAGGTCTGCAGTTAACCTAAGTGATGACACAGAGAGAAAATATTTGATTGGACTTTTGCAAATGATTAATACATTTTGCAATGCATTGCTGACCTGGAGTCAATTTTCCTGGCTATAGCTTAGCCCAAGAGTATCAGACAGCATATAATCCATTTGCCTTACATCTCTGGAACTGCATGGTAAGATTATGTCATGTTGTGGCAGAGCTCCATTCTGCTGCGCTCTCTTTGTAAGGGGAACTGTTGTGTTACAAGTGCCCTTTGAAGGAGCTGTTTCATGCTATGCCACACTTTGTATACCTGCAAACAATTCCAATATAGGAACATTGGAAGAAGCAGGTACCAATACGCAAATGTGCAGTAAAGCACATGACTAAGAACTACTGCTAGGGATTGTGCAACGCTGGAGATAGACTCTGCAGGAGTCGGTCCTGATGTTGTTTCATAGGAATATGGTCTCAACATTCTGGAAATAGATGCTGTTGAGAAGCCAGGGGTGAACAGTGTGCAAGTCTCAGTGGCCACTGTATAAAAAATACGGGAGAGTCAAGCAGTGTGGGGGGTGGGCAGTGAAAAATGGAAGTTGGGAGTCTGTTCCCTGGAGTGAAACAGATCCAAGAAAGCTTTGTATCTTAGGGAAAGGAGAGGTTACAGAGCTACAGGGTAGATCTATTGAGCTGGGGAGTGAGAGGTCATAGTGAGAGCTTGGACCTTTGTGACAAGTCAGTTCTCTTTAACCCAGGGAGATATTTAGTTCTCTCAGGGATTGGCAGCCTCAGGTAAAAAAGGAGAAGAAGGGGAATGAATTTGAAAGCTGGCACCCAGGGATGGAAGTCCCCCCCCCCCTTGTACCTGCAGGAGGCAGAGAGGTATACAAATTTAATAAATTATAATAACATAATGAAAGCATATCTTATGTAAGCTACAAAATTTCACCACAATTGGTTGGCTGTCATCTCTCTTCTTAACTCCAGGCTAAACATATCCAACTCCCTCAACCTTTCCTCCCACAATTTGGTCTGCAGGCCCCTCATCAGCCTTCCATTCTCCTCTGGATATGTCCCTGTTGGTTGGTAACCTTCTTAAACTGTGTTCCAGTTTCTAGATATCCTCCTCAATGCTGTGAATAATTTAATGCTCTTCAATTATTCCTAGAGCAATCATTTTATATTATTTTATTAGTTCTAATCATCAGATGGCATGCAGTCTGATCTCAATGTTCTCACAGATGTCTATTAACCAAAATCCCTTAAGTCCTCCTTAGGTTTTCAGTGGAATAGATGTAAGTTTTTATTGTTATCTGTTGACAGGTTGATGCTTTTAGCACTTGGGTTAAGAGACAGATGAGACCCAGATAAAATGTTAGCACTCAACGCCCTTAAATTTGACTGACCAGAGTTTGGATGTGGATCATACTGATCCCTCAAACACAGAGGCGTGTGACCCTCTCTATATGCAATTAAAGCGATTTACTGTTCTCAAGGTTAGGATGTATTGTAGTTTCCTTTCTCTGCCATAAATCACAGTTGTGTATAATCCAGGGAGTAGCAAATTAAGTATGAAGGGGTTTCATTCTTGCTTACATTCACAGCTGCCTTACAAGTGGTCAGACTACTGGTCATCTAGCTCAGTATGGTCTACACTGATTGGTTGTGGCTCCAAGGAATCTCTAGCCCTACCTGGAGATGCTAGTGGTTGAAGCTGGAATAGATATGGCCCTTCTCTCAAGACTAGAGTTCTGCAACCAAAGATTTGGTTGGTTCAAACTTCAGCTTCCTAATCCCCCAACACTCATGGTCATGTGACTACTTCACCACTACTTCTGTAGGCCCATCTATCTGCCTTGCCTTTCCATAGGATCAAACCAGTTTAGGAAATGACAGTCAGAAACCTGCTACGTGGCCAGAACAACTGTGACCCATAGGTGCTGACTCTAGGGGGCCAGGGCACCCACAATGCAGGGCTCCAGCGTGACTTCTGGTTTCTACCAGACGTCATGGCGGAGCCCTAACGTGACCTCCCAGACGAAGCCAGAGACCCTGCCAGGCCTCCAAACACGACTTGCAGTAGAAACCAGAACTTATGTTGGAGGTCTTGCAAGGCTTCAGATGTGAGCTCCAAAACCCTGTGAGGTCTCAGAAGCGATGTTCAATGCCCTGCCAGACCTCCGAATGTAACCTGATAGAAACTGGAAGTTACATTGGAGGTCTTGCGAGGCCTCAGACATAACCTCCAAGACCCCTCGAGGCCTTGGAAGTGCTGCTGCTCTGCCGACGCAAGTTGATGTCATACTACATCACGGGCACCATTGGGCACCCATAACCTGGGGCCCAAGTCAGCGCCTCTGCTGTGACCTCAGGGAAATCCAGCCAATCACTGCCAGAGACCTGATCACTACCATCACCTTCACACTCAATCAGTTATGCATTCTAGTGCCAATAATACTATGGGATTGGTGTTGGACTAAATGTCTCTTCAGCATCCCCCACCAACCCTGTGATTCTATGCCTGCAAGACTGGGATCTGGATAAGAAGACAACTTCTAAAATGGTCAGACTAGTTTCTTTTCTTAGGTAAATAGCTTTGCTGGATATGTTAAGGGTCCCCTTTGTTATGTAAGCCAGGGGCAGTATGTTGCCATAGAACTAAGTAGCTGGAGATGCTTCAGGAAGGCAACACCAGTATGGCAAAAGAGGGCATCTCTTTCTTTGTGTCCCCCTGCCTCAGTTGGAAGTGATGCCACTGAGGTGTCTTTTCATGTCAAAGAGAATAATAGACTGGCAATTTTGCAGTCACACAGAGTCAGAGAAGAGGGCTGAGATTTAGTCACTGAAAGCTAACAGCATTTGGAGGGCTGTTTGTGGAATCTGATGGGAAGGTGTGAACTTTAAGAAACCTGTTGAAGTTAAGCTTTGTCTCCACCTATGCTCACCTGCCTATGTGGGTAAATAAAACCATTTTCCACAAAAAAAAGCCCTAAATGGCCTCGGTCCAGTATACCTGAAGGAGCGTCTCCACCTCCATCGTTCTACCCGGACACTGAGGTCCAGCACCGAGGGCCTTCTGGCGGTTCCCTCATTGCGAGAAGCCAAGTTACAGGGAACCAGGCAGAGGGCCTTCTCGGTAGTGGCACCCTCCCTGTGGAATGCCCTCCCACCAGATGTCAAAGAGAACAACAACTACCAGACTTTTAGAAGACATCTGAAGGCAGCCCTGTTTAGGGAAGCTTTCAATGTTTGATGTATCATAGTATTTTAATATTCTTTTGGAAGCCGCCCAGAGTGGCTGGGGAAACCCAGCCAGATGGGCGGGGTATAAATAAATTATTATTATTATTATTATTATTATTATTATTATTATTATTATTATTATTATTAAACAGAACCTGGGTATGCACTATGCCCCTGGTATTATCACCGCTCAGAGAATAGGAGTGAGCATTGCAGTACGGATATTTGATGCTAGCTTGTATTTTTTAACGCAAGATTGTTTTCAAGTCTCATTTCATTTTTGCTTTCACGAGCAACTTTGATCACAGTGAAGACTGTAAGAAAACGAAATGTGCCAAAAATGCTGAAAAGAAACAGTCCAATAGATTTTCTTTGGACACTATCTCATGATGACTTTGGACTGTTGTACTGAATTCTAATGCCAACCAATCTCTCTAGAAAGAAGCATCAGATTTCTCTAGTTAGGCAAAGATAAGAACATGCTTGTAACAAAATATTTTTGAATAATATATTTTTCAAGAGTCACTTGAGGTTTTTGTGAAATGTATTTAAGTGCAGAGTGTATCATGGAATGGAAGCTGTTTTCCCACTGGAGAAAAAACATGGTAACTTGGGAAGATTATCTAATCTACCCTCCACAGTTCAAATACATCAATTATGTGTTCAGAGAATTGTGGAGTTGGAAGAGACCATTCATCTAGTCCAACCCTCTGCAATGCAGGAATCTCAACTAAAGCATCCATGACAGAGGGCAATCCAACCTCTGCTTAAAATCCTCCAGTGAAGGAAAGTCCACCATCCTCCAAGAGAGACAATTCCATCACTGAACAGTTCTCACCACCACAAAGCCCTTCCTGATGTTTAGTCAGAATCTCCTTTCTTGTAACATGAAGCCATTGGTTCAGAACCTACCCTCCAGAGCAGGAGAAAACAAGCTTGCTCATCTTCCACGTGACGGTCCTTTAGCTATTTGAAGATGGCTATCATATCTCCCCTCAGTCTCCTCTTTTCCAGGCTAAGCATACCCAACTCCCTCCTCATAAGGCTTGACTTCCACACTCTTGATCATCTTGGTTTCCCTTCTCTGCACACGTTCCAGCTTGTGAATCCTTTTTAAATTGTTGTAATTGTTTTGAGGGACTTCAACATCCACACCAAGGCAAGCAGCTCTTGGGTGGCTGAGGACTTCATAGCTGCCATGGAAACCATGGGGCTGTCCCAACATGTCACTGACCCATTGCATGTGGCAGGACACACTCTGGACATTTTCTCCTCAACTGGGCAGGAAGAGGGTGAACCGAAAGTGGGGAATATTGACATCAGTACCCTTGTCATGGTCAGAACACTCCCTGTTGTTTTTCCTAGCCGGCATACAATATTTTACAATATCTTTCCTTTAAAAGATTGGTTTTTATTTTAAATTACAAACAACAAAAACTTTGTTTATGCAGGGACAAATTATTGCACAGAAATATTCTGCCTCCTCTGAGTATGTGTCGTTTGAGTATTGTATAGAACACTTTATTTGGCACCACAGACATAAATATTACCTGGGGCTTGCATTATAAGCCACCTGCCCACCCCAAACATAGGAAATCTGATTGAAATAGAAACACTCCCCAATTTTTTTGTGATTTTATTTTCCTCAACACTGGGTGAAAAATAAATAGGTTGTTACTTGGGTGTGTCTGTGCCTGTGATTGTGAAAATATCTGCTATTTTCTGCTATGTTGCTCCTCTTGTAGACACTTGGCCAAGACAGCAGCTCCCAGTGTTAAGCTTTTCTCCACAGCTTCTGAGCAGTTTAAAATCTTTTGTTACCATGTAGTGCCGGTTAAAGCTGCTTTCAGATCTCTGGCTCCTGGGACGCTGCCAACAACATTCGAGGGGAGGGAGGGGGAGAGGGAGGACTGAAACAGAAGCACCTCCAGCCACATTTCCTCAACACCCCTGCCACCACTTAGTAAATTCAAGCCAGAGAAAAATTGGTTGGTGGTGGTGAATAATGCTTGATTCATAATGCAGCTGAGCATTATGAACTGAAGAAGTTTGTATTCCGAGTTCATATTCCTGCTCAGTTTTCCGAATACGAACCAGTGACATCAGTAAAAATAGAATAAAAATGTGCACTGCAGATGGGTCGTGAAGGTCTTGCCCAGTCACTATTTAGTCACTCAATTTCTACCCCACCCTTCCTCCCCAAGGGAGTTCAGGGCAGCAAACATTTCTGTGATAAAGATAACATGCAAGTGTATTTGTTGTGAGGATAAGAATGTAAGATGGGCCTTGCTGGTTCAGGCCAATGGCCCGTCTAGTCCAGCATCCTGTTCTCACAGTGGCCAACCAGATGCCCGTAGGAACTCTGCAAGCAGGATCTCAGCATAACAGCACTCTCCCCTCCCCTGGTTTCCAGAAAATGGTACTCAAAAGCATTGCTGCCTCCAGCTAGGGAGGCAAAGCATAGCCACTATGGCTAGTAGCCATTGACAACCCACTATGAATTTTAGAACCCTCTGAGCTCTCTGTTGGAACGGCAGGATTTCAATGTGATAGATCAAGCCGTCAATTATAGAGGAATGTATATACAGGCTATCAAAAGCGCGCTCAGCAGTATAGACCAGTTGTTCCTCGTGAGCATGGGAGTTCCCATGCCTACACACACCTCTCTTTTCAAGGGAATAGGAAAGTCCCCTGAAACAGGAGTTCTGTGCATTGATGAGGGTACATATGAAGCTCCTCAGTGGGTCTTGTAAAACAATCGAAAGAGCACGACTCATTTCAGCATTGCTGTGCTGTTGTTCCTTAATGTGACAAACCTTGTCAAATGTAGGAATGAGGAAATCCATATACTTAGCACCAGAGATTTGGTTCCCCTCAGAGCTTTTGATTCAGTAAAAACTGAAAAGAGAAGGTTAGACGGCAGCTGACTTAAGGGTAGATAGCATTATCGCAAGCGACATAAATCTAAAGATGAGGAGCAAGGGATCTCTACAGCTGGAAAAATATAGCTGGAAGTTTCCCAACCCAGACAGTCTAGGGCTGTAAAGCATATTGAAGAAGAAAAAAGTTCTTAAACAGCTGCAAGATGAAACGGCCTATGATGTATCACTCTCTAATTTGGCTTCTAGGAATTCAGAATGGATTTTATCTCTGAAACACAGTGGCAGGACTTAAAGGAAATGGACATAGGTAGTTAGGGAGCATTCCAAGATAAAATGTCTTGATTTAGAGCCTTTTTCTTCATCTTGAAATGGTGACTAATTATTAAAACACATGTTTAAAGCTCAGCATTCCTTTTCAGAGACTTTTGCCTATTAAATGGGACCTGCATATCCAAATAAAATAAGACCCATTCACCCCAATATAGAAACTGCTCAAGGGTCATAGATCATAGAACTGTAGAGTTGGAAGGGACCATGAGGGTCATGTAGTCCAATTCCCAGCAATGCAGAAACATTTTGTCCAATGTGAGGCTCCAACCTATGACCCTGAGATTAAGAGTCTCATGCTTTGCCAACTGAGCAATTCAAGAAGATGATACATAAGCTGTGCTGCACATATGAAAATCCTACCACCCCCAATGGCTTTATCATGCCTCTAAGCAGTGGTTGCTGGTTAAGGCCAAAGGCCCATTTAGCTCAGCATCCTTGTTCCACAGTGGCCAACCCATGAGAAGCTCACAAGCAAGATCTGAGTGCAACAGCACTTCCCTGACTTGTCAATGCCAGCAACTGGTGTTCAGGGTGACACTGGCTCTGACTAGCAGAGGAAGGTCAAAGCCAACTCAGTGGGATGCGGAGAGAGAAATCTCATCCACATGTACAAAGGAAAGTAAACACATAATAAACACATTCAGCAGTGAATGGGAGTGAAAGGTCAGACAGCCATTGCTAGTCAAGACTAGTAGACAAGACTACTCAGGTTAGATGGGCAGGAATTTATCTGGTAACAGCCGCGTGAAACAACTATATGCTTACCTAGCTAGACACAAGGATAGCTGCAGATGGAAAAAAACATAGCAAGACTGCAAACTTGCACACGGTTATCTGGGAGTAAGTCCTACTGAACTCAGTGGGGCTTACTTCTAAGTATTCATGTATGAAAGGGGTGAGGGACCATTTTGGCACTACAGGCCAGAACCTTATCAGGATCAGCCACATGGGCCAAATTTGAAAGTGGGTGGGGCTACATACCTGCCAATCACATTCTGTCATTATGATGCCGCATGATTGGCAGGTGGGAGGGCCCCCTTACAAAATCATGGAGTTACCGCTTGGGAACCACACTGCACAGGACATTGGCAGTCCCACATTCAGTTTTGAAGCGCTGCTCACTTCCTCCATCCCTGCCCTTGAAAGGGAGGGCAGAAAAAAGGCTGAGTGTGAAGAAACAGAACTTCTCTATTTTGCTGCTCTTGTTTGCAAAACATAGCTTTGTGTACAATGTATGGGATTGTACCATAATCCTATACAGTACACACCTACTTGGACATTTTATTCTTGTCTTTTATAAGGACAAAAGATTCAGACTAACTGATATTCAGGAGGTGAAGAAGTTTTCAAGAAGATATGAGAAGGAGCTAGGAAAGCTGGAGGGAAGCAGAATTGACCACAGACCCGCCGGAGCGGAATATCATTTAGAAGTAGAGAGAAAAAAGAAAAAGGAAAAAAACAAAAAAGAGGAGGAAGAAAAGGAGGAAGGGGGAGGGGAAGAAATAGAAGATGAGGAAGAAGAAGTAGCAGAAGAGGAGGCGATCTTAGAGGACAAAAACCACCCGAATCAAATCTAAAGTTTAAAGGTAGCTTTGTATAGACTTTATAGGATTGCACTATAAGGAAGCAAGGCCCATTGAACCCAAGTAGACACACATATGAAAGCACCATAAGGAAGTGTATTGACACCAGCATTACAGGAATGTCTTTATATGGTATTGTCTCAAAAGTGGCTATAAAATATCCCAGGATAGACATACTGCTTGATTTTGCCACTTATTACAAAACTAGCATACTTTCCTTCATACGAAAAGCTGCATTGCATCATACAACCTAAGTTAGAACACCTAATCCTCTGCGGTGAGATGGTATCTTGCAATGTATGATGCAGTTCTTCCAAAAATATAACCATGTCAAGACATTCTTCTTTAAAGAGTCACGCTACTCACCTTTCCATTTGTCTTGTACTCCAGGCTTTTTGAGATATATAGACGTCCAAATGCATTAATTTATTATTATTATTATTATTGTTGTTATTATTATTATTAAGACTTCTCTAGCATTTCTGCTACACAGCAGGGACGGGGAATCTGTGACCCTCCAGCTGTTGTTGGACTAAAATTACCAGCACTCTTGACCACTGGCCATCCTCATTGAAACTGATGGGCCTTGATTGGCTTCCAGGTGGAAAAATCAAAATTAGAAACAGAACTGATAGAACCCAATACTAAGAACTTGTCAAGAATGTATAACTTGCTGTTGAAATGGAATACACAAGATGAAACAGTGAAATCAGCTATGATAAAGTGGGCACAAGATTTTGGTCATAACATTATGTACGCTGACTGGGAACAGTTGTGGACCACCAGTATGAAATTTACGGCATGTAATGCCTTAAAAGAAAACATTATGAAAATGATTTATAGGTGGTACATGACCCCAGTCAAGCTTGCAAAAATTTACCACTTGCCTGATAATAAATGTTGGAAATGTAAAGAAACTGACGGTACTTTTTTTCACCTTTGGTGGACATGCCCAAAGATTAAGGCATTCTGGGAGATGATATACAATGAAATGAAAAAGGTATTTAAATGTACTTTCCTTAAGAAACCAGAGGCCTTTCTCTTGGGCATTGTCGGCCAATTGGTGCCAAAGAAAGACAGAACTTTTTTATGTATGCTACAACAGCAGCAAGAATAGTTATCGCAAAGTATTGGAAGACACAAGATCTACCCACCTTGGAAGAATGGCAGATGAAGGTGATTGACTACATGGGACTGGCTGAAATGACTGGCAGAATCCGAGACCAGGGAAAAGAGACAGCGGAAGAAGATTGGAAGAAATTTAAGAACTATCTTAAGAAATATTGTAAAATTTATGAGTCCTAGAATGATGTGGTTCTAAAATTAATTGAAGTACAGCTGTAAAGACTAAGTTGAAAGAAAAGAAAGGGTGACAATTAGATAAAATTAAGGGTGAGGATTTGCTGAACTAAATTTTTGAAATGGGAATGCAGAAAGGGGAGGTATGAGGAGGTCGGCGAAATAAGTTTTTAGAAAATAAGGTCTTGAAATTATATTTGTTGTTTGTTGTTGTTGTTGTTGTTTTCGTTTGTGTCTGTGTGTATTGTTATGTTTGTTATAATTTGTAAAACCTTAATAAATATTTATATATAAAAAAAAGAAACTGATGGGCCTTGGAGTTCCAACAACAACTAGAAGCCCACAGGTACAGTGTCTGATCTGTTGTGAGAAGCATTAGCAGGTATGCTAGCATTCATTAATTCATACTACTAAAAAAAATGGCCAGAGAATTCTGCTTCCATTTAACTTATTTACCAATGAGAGTACAAATTATGTAAGTGGAAGATAAGCCAAGTAGTCCTACTACATCTCTGAGCCATCTTTTAGTTTGCTGTGGCCGAAAAGGCCTCAGATTACCTTAGCTGTCTGGATGCTCAGTGACACCGCATACACCTGGAAGCAGACTCTGAACCTGATTGGCTCGGTCTGAGGCAGGAGGAGTGAAAAAGGACCAACTGAGTTTGGAGATGCTCATCAGAGTCACTAAGCAGTTCAGAACATAGATGATGAGGAACTGCTTTGAGCTTCCAGGGTGCTAATGTTGGGGTGAAGAAATAGAGCAGCCTAATACAAAGTCACATCTATTTCAAGAAGCAGGAAGATCACAAATGTTTTCTGTGCATTTGGTGATTCTGTTGTTTTCCATTGTTTTGACTGATTTTACTTTTATTGTATCTTTGTATTCATTTTCTATGTGTTGTTACGGTTTGTATTTTGATGTTTCTTAGTAATTGGTTTAAAAGGTTAAAAGAAGAATCCACTGGATGCCAAGATTCAGGTTTGTGGCAAGTGCACTCCTGGTGAGAAAGCCCCAGCAGAGCCTTAAAATCACAAAACATGCAGCTAAGTAAAGCATGGAAATATAGGCTGTTAAACATTTAAAATATCCCCTTCTAAGTTTCTTCCCAAAGTTCACATTTCTTCCTATAGCATTGAAAGAAACCACATGTCTGGTATGATAAAAATGGTTTACTTACAAGTTTTTTAAAAGTCAAATGAATGTGCCTTTCAATACAGCAGCAAGACAGGCAGTAACACTTGGTTTCAAAAAGTCGTAAAATGTTTCTAAATTATTTGTATAGAAACACAAAGATTGCTGGCTAAAGCATGTGGTCTAAGAATGGATTATCTAGCACAGACATACTTTCTGATCAGATTCACATGGTGGAAGAGAATGAACGAACATATCCTATCCTCCCAAGGTGAAGGGGCGTGACCTAGTTAGGTCTGGCAGCACTTCTTACTCTGTGGTCTTAACCCCTTCATGCATTAACTAGAGCTAAGCATGCTGGTTATATGAGGCTGATATTTATCCCACAGTTGCTGTTGCAGTAGCTGGAAAACTGAAACTAGTGTGATAAATGCACAATAATATTACAAGAAGGTGAAAAGTGCAGCAAAGGCAACTTGCCATTGTGTCAATGAAAGCAGCAGAATTCAGTTAAGTGGTGAAGATTTTTTGTCCCATTCTTCTCTGGGTGCATTTACATAAAATGTGGTGCTGGGGGAAGTGGGATAGGTCTTTGATTACCTCTGGGAGATGCAAATCTGCCCCAAGACATGGTCTCCACATCTATTTTCATTGCCAGAACTCAACCACAAAACCTGTGAAGTGAGAATACACGGAAATATCCCTGAGCAGAGCCCGTTCCATTCCCTGCTAAGTAATAATGAAATGTTTCTACTCAGATAAGACGGAAGTTTTCTAGAGGGGGTAGTAGAGTAGGGGGGGTTTCCCCCAAAAGGACATATTTTTCTCAGAGTTGAAGAGTGGGTTGCTCGTTAACAGAAGCTACAGGAGTCAGCAGCAACATCTTTCTGAAAGAAGAATACCAAAAAAACAAAACAAATCAAGGGAAGTTTGCCAAAGTCTGAGAGTTTGGCTTTTCCTCCTGTATTCTGTTAGGAGAAGGGATTGAACACTACCAGCAGCAGCTGCTGCTGCTGCTGCAGGGGCCGCAGACCAGACTGTTGTACTGAGACCTTGGCTTAATAACTTGGCAAGTGAATCCAGGAAAACATGAGAAGGAAAGTGCAAGGAAAGGAATCAGGGACAAGGAAGGTGCTATGTTCCTCCGTTGGAGTCTGACACAAACTGTCATCTACTGATGGTACAGACGCCTTATTCTCTTCCCCTGATACACATGCACACAGAGGGTGGATTTGCGGGGGGGGGGCTTCTCCTCCAGCTGCTGGGGATTCCACAGAACAGAGTATTGTAGGCCAGGAGAGAGTGTGGTGGTGGCTGAGGGAAAGTGGCTTATTTTCCCTCAGTCTCTCTCTCTCTCTCTCTCTCTCTCTCTCTCTCTCTCTCTCACACACACACACACACACACAGAGAGAGAGAGAGAGAGAGAGAGAGAGAGAGAGAGAGAGAGAGAGCTCCTCCAGGTAGCAATGGGGGAGAAATTTGACTCAGCTGCCATTGAATGATGAACTTCTCTAATTCACACCTTCTAAAACAGTATGCCAACCAAAACACAGCCATCCTTTGAAATTTGCACTTCTCTGAAATTTGCAATGTAGTTCTGCAAACAATGAATGTGTACCAAAATGTACATGCCAGTGTGATGCGTGCATGTGAATGTCTGTATTTGTGAAAAATAACACACACAAAATGCCCTATATTAAGAGAAACGGCTTTGAAAAAATGTATATATTACACAAAATATATACGGAGGCTTTTGCAGATTTGTTTTCTGTGCATTGCATACCAAGCAAGGAGAGTGCAAGGAAATAGATGGCTTTGAGAGGAAGGGGAGAATGCATCCACAGAAGGTGACAGAAAAAGGGGGGGAGACAGTAAGAGAGGAAGAGGAGACTCAGTTGGCCAGAAAAGGAGAACCTTAGCTAATGGTAATTAAATTAATAAGCAACTCATATGTATGTCTACTCAGAAATAAGGTCTATTTGTTTGAATAAAACTTACTCTCATGTAAGTGTGCACAGGACTGCAACTTCAATATGTCAATGTTTATTTGGAGTGGAAATGGCTTAATAGCTTTAAAAAGAAAGAAGTAAAATGCTAGAACCTCACAAACTAATTTTTTAAAAACTTTTTTAATGGAACCACAACTACACATTACTTCAGTGTGGGAGAATCTGGGAAATTAACTCAAACTACACGCCACAGAGGGTCAACCGGGAACTGCCAGCTACATTAGGTTCTGAGGCTGATGAATCTTCCCCAGACTTCTTGTTCATTTTTATTTCTGGAAAGTTGACAATAGAAGGGGGCAAGTGATACCAAGGGGCAAAATAAAATGGCAGGGAAGGTGACACAAGGCAGAAGAAAGTGAGTAAAAGGAGAAGGAAGGTGAGCAGGAGACAAAAAAAAGACAACACCATTTGGGGAAAGGAAGCAAAGGAAGGTGAGGGGAAGAAAAGAAAGAAAAGGAATATGTGAGAATGTAAAGAAGCAAAGAGGAAAAGCTAAGGGGTGGGACAAAGAGTAGAGAAATAATGTGGTTTGAGGGGTCAAGGGGGTGGGATCCTGCGCCCAAGGGCCCCCAGAAACCTGGAAGGTAAAAAAACAAACCCACTTACCCTACTCAACTCAGAGGCTGTGGCCTCTGAACCATTTTATTTTTTCTATATTAGAAGTAGTTCTTTTAAAAAGACATATTCTGTTGAATATATTCCAATTAATATACTGATTTCATTGTAAAAAAATAATCTGTCTTGAAATGAACACCAAGGCATATCTAATTTGTTGCATACTCCAGCAAACTGCTGACACTTCACTCTGTTTCTGTATATAATCTTTTCTCTGTTCCTGAAGATGATACCATTATGTTGCTATTAAATTTCAAAAATAGTTCCTCCTATCATGAAATTCTGTCATTCCCACTGTTTCTTGGCAGAAAGAAATGGTTTCTACTGGCACTCCAGCTACTAAACAGGTTTTCTTGGAAGTCGTCTTGTCTGGTTGTCACATGTGGGCATGTACACGATAAAGCTTAATAGCATTCCCTTAAAAATATAAATTCCACATTCAGAAGTATCACATGATGGATCCTTCATTGGATTGTGTCACTTCAGAATGCAGTTGTGGGGTTGAATGCTTGACTTGAACACTTGAACCACACACAGAAAGCTAGCACATCAGATAGAAAGTAAGACTTGACTATTTCTGCCTAACAATCCAGCTATTCAAAGTCAGTTATGCAATCCCCATCTGCATTCTGACATGCTAAGAAGCTTGTCTTCTTCTTCTTTGGTGATCACTCGTAGCAGAGTAAGATTGCCTTCCATAACCACAGTTTTAACAGTGAGTCCATAAGTGACTGTGGAGGCCAATGCTGGATCTACACATCCTTCCACAGTGGCGACATTGGTTTCCGGGCAGGAGTTGATCATGGTGTGGATTTGCCAAGCATGCCTTCCTCTTAGCACATTTCTCCCTTGCGTCCTGAGTTCGAGTGTTTTCAAAGCCCATGACACCTTTAGTAAAGGCTGTTCTCCAACTGGAGCGCTCTCAGGCCAGTGTTTCCCAGTTGTCAGTTTTTATACTACATTTTTTAAGATTTGCCTTAAGACAGTCTTTAACCCTCTTTTGTTGACCACCAGCATTAAGCTTTCCATTTTTAAGTTTGGAATAGAGCAGTTGCTTTGGAAGACGATCATCAGGCATCCGCACAACATGACCAGTCTAACGAAGTTGATGTTGAAGAATCATTGCTTTGTACCCTCATGTGATGTTACTGATGAGAAATTTGGTTCTGAGAAATGCAAATAATTGTGATGCAACGTCCAGCGGCAGAGCATATGTCCAAGGTGGGTGCATGGGACATGCCCCCAAGGAGGGTGGGGCGCAAAGGGTCCCCTCCCATGCGCCACAGTTTAGGGTAGGAGAGGGGCAGGGAAGCTGCTGTTCACTCTCCCCCTGCTCTCTGCTACTGGGTCAGACATGACCTGGCGACGGAGCTACTACAGCTGGGCACAAGGTACCAACGCCAAGGAAGGTGGGTGGCAGTATTGCCGCTGACCCTCATGCTCTTTGCCACCTGGTCAAACCTGACCCAGCAATGGAGCTGCTGCGGCCGGATGCACCTCGCCATGGCTGAGGAGGGCTGGTCTCTACTGCCAGGTCAGAAGAGCTGCTGCTGCCGGGCGTGCTGCAGCCAAGGAAGGTGGGCAGCAGCACTGCCATCCACATGCCTGCTCTTCTCCCCTGGTTCAGGGCACAACTGTGCCAGGCACAAGCACTACAGCCAAGGCACAGCACCTTCTGGTGCAGAGCCAGGCTCTGATGAAGGAATCTGCCACACATATTTTTGCCATTTTGTCACCCCCTCCCCACGGCACCCCCCCTTCCTACGCCACTGGCAACCTCTGCTCCCAATGAAGGCAACACTGGGTGATTTACACCACTTTGCTGGAACTGAGAAAAGGGCTGTAACCGTTGCCACCATCACCCGGGAGTAAGTCCCATTGCAGTAAATGGGGTTAACTTTTAATTACATGCACTTAGGTTTGCGAGTGGTGCTGTGGTCTAAACCACAGAGCCTAGGGCTTGCCGATCAGAAGGTCAGCGGTTCGAAGCCCTGTGATGGGGTGAGCTCCTGTTGTTCGGCCCCTGCTCCTGCCAACCTAGCAGTTGGAAAGCACAGCAGTGCAAGTAGATAAATAGGTACCGCTCCAGCAGGAAGGTAAATGGCGTTTCCGTGCGCTGCTCTGAGTTGCCAGAAGCAGCACAGTCATGCTGGCCACATGACCCGGAAGCAGTACGCCGGCTCCCTCAGCCAGTAAAGCGAGATGAACACTGCAACCCCAGAGTCATCCACGACTGGACCTAATGGTCAGAGGTCCCTTTACGTTTAGAATTGCACCACCTTGAGTTTGCTATCCCTCTTGACCAATGCTGCCTTCTAAGGTTGAAATTTGGGATGTTCAGTATGAAATTAGATTCTGGGATTCTAAATTGCCTCAGCTGTAACCTAGTGCTCAGATGTGAATTAATGGAACACATGGCAAAGAAACTGAATTCTATATTTTTAAATTCATAGGGCAAGTCTGGTGTTAGGTCATAAGCTGTGCATGAAATGCCATTTGTGTGGGTGGCAGAGCTGGTTAAGGAATTAAGCACTTTAGAATGAATCCTGTAACATTACAGTTGTTGCCCTTGAAAGATGAAAATTACAGTCCCTTCCAGGCTGTTGCCATTTTGCGGGTGAGAGTCAATCATGCGCTGGCCAATTAGGGTTGCGTGATGAAAGTGAGTTTGGCACTCTTGCAATCTTGCGCAACACACCTGCTCTCCCTGCCAAAAAATAAAAAATAAAAAACTAGCCTTTTGCCATCAGGAAAATGCACTAGAAATTGTGGGAGAACCATAACTTGACAAGTAATTCTTGCACAATTGAATCAGAAGGAGTGTTCAATAACCAGTGGACATTGTGAAAACAAATCAGGATAAATGTTCAGTTGGTCTAGAAGAGCCCTACATGAACTGGGTTTCTGCTTCACAATTCCATAGACCAATAAACCTTGTCCACTTTTTTTTCTCCTCTTGAAAAGATGTGCATTTTGTCCTCTGGATACATTGGACTTTCACCAATAGATTTGGCACAAACCCCAGCTAGAGACTCAGAAACCTAGACCGCAGTAACAGTGCTGTGTAAGACAACTCCCACCACCCACTTGCAATATAATGGGGAACAATTTCAATGCCAAGAGTACATATTCTGGAGTAAGGTAAGGTTTTATTCTGAAGCATGGTGCAGTGACAGAACCATGGCAATGTGACGTCAGGTGATTGACACATGGGCAGTCCCACCAACCTTGAACTGTGAGGCATAGGGGAGATTGTTATCTGCTCCCCCAGGCAGGTCAGTTTTCCCCCAGCCCTCATCTACACATACCCTTGGCCAATTTTCTCATCTGTTTCTTCCACCATTTTCCTGTGTGACATTTTCTTCTGAAGAACTGGATGAAAGAGCGGGAGAATGCCATCCTCAAAATGGTCATGTAGAATGCAGCAGCATAAATGGGAAGAGTGGGATTGTGTGACCACTTTATAAATGGAATTCAACTGCACACTGACAAATTCAGGTTGTGTAGTTAAAGTGGATTTGGAACTCTTGCACAACAAACCTTTCATTCCTCACCACCACACCATCAAAGCCATTGACTTTTTGCAAATTATTGGGCAAATGCACTGGAAAGTGTGGGATGACAACCGTTTGACATGATGTCATATTGACACCCCGTAAAGCAATGCTCTTCGTGAATGCTCAATAAACAACAGAGGTCATATAGCCTCCCCACAAACTTTTTGCAAACAAATCAGGACGAATGAGCAATAAACAGGTTGTCTGGAAATGACCTACAAAGAGAGCCAACTTCATCATTGGTATTTCAAAGGTTCTATTTATCAACCACAGTGGGTAGTAAAAAAAGTACTGTTGTCTACTCCAAATTCAAGACAAATTCATTCTGCAAAATCCTTGAGCAGCTCTCTTTTACATATAATAGAACTCAGATGAAATGCCTGTCTTATTCTTCCCAAGCATGTGAATCAGTCAAAACTATTTGCTCCTGATTTGTACAGCATTCCTGGTAATGTGATTGTTAGCTTCTTCCCTTTTCTTAA
This sequence comes from Podarcis liolepis, assembly GCF_965112155.1. Taxonomy (NCBI): domain Eukaryota; kingdom Metazoa; phylum Chordata; class Lepidosauria; order Squamata; family Lacertidae; genus Podarcis; species Podarcis liolepis. The sequence goes on from NC_139557.1 coordinate 75,155,011, forward strand.
AACAACTGAGCCAACTTGGTTGTAGAAAACCACTGAAGAAAACCATTATTATTATTATTATTATTATTATTATTATTATTATTATTAAAAACTTGATTGTTGTTGTTGTTTAGTCGTTTAGTCGTGTCCGACTCTTCGTGACCCCATGGACCAGAGCACGCCAGGCACTCCTGCCTTCTACTGCCTCCCGCAGTTTGGTCAAACTCATGCTGGTTGCTTCGAGAACACTATCCAACCCTCTCGTCCTCTGTCGTCCCCTTCTCCTTGTGCCCTCAATCTCTCCCAACATCAGGTTCTTTTCCAGGGAGTCTTCTCTTCTCATGAGGTGGCCAAAGTATTGGAGCCTCAGCTTCACGTTCTGTCCTTCCATTGAGCACTCAGGGCTGATTTCCTTAAGAATGGAGAGGTCTGATCTTCTTGCAGTCCATGGGACTCTCAAGAGTCTCCTCCAACACCATAATTCAAAAGCATCAATTATTTGGCGATCAGCCTTCTTTATGGTCCAGCTCTCACTTCCATACTATTCTCAATAAATTAGTGAAGAGTTATCAAAAAGTTGCTTTTTAATGGATGCACTGTTTCATTATTGATAAATCATGGTATAAACTAGTGGTCCTGAACCCCTGGCCTACCTGACAGGAAGTCAGTATGTCGAGTCCCCGGTCCAGGGTCAATCCACATGTCCGAAGTACAGTCCCACAGAGATCCTGGAGCATCCAAGTAAGGTCTATCAACGGGGGCAGTTGAACAGACACAGCCCCTCAGCTCTTCTTCCCTTTTATACTTTGCATGTTGATTGCAGCATCTGGGCTTGATGAGGCATGCGACCCTCACCTGTCCCAAGGCTACTTCAGCTGAGGAATCACACACCTCCTCCCAGAGCTAGCAAGCCCCACCTGGCCAGCTAGGGAGCTGGGCCCTTGCTTGCCTCAGCCTCATGGAGCGCCCCGTCCACTGCTCCCTATGTCTCAGAGCCCATTGTGTTCATGGAGATAGGGGCCCCTCTGGCTATGGTGATGGGCCACCCTGTGAGTGCTTACTACACCTGCCTCTCCTTCCCCATTCCCAGCTTGCCCCAGTGTGTCCCAGTCCTGGCTACACATCTCCCCGGGCTCCACCTCCTTATCCTCATTGTCCTGCCAGTTCATGACACTACTATAGACCAGACCAGATGAAGCAAAACAATGAGCATTTTTATAGGTTTCTGCCTGAGGTTGTTTGTAAACTCCAATCATTTCCCCCTGCTTTAAAATTGTGAATCAAACTTCCTATCAAACAGGAACGTCTTTCTTCTTTAGCAACCTAATTTTCATTCCCTGTGCAAAATATATTTGTAGACATAAAGTCAAAATTACATGGAGAAACGGCAGGCTGCATATACAAAAAAGGCTGTTATCAAAACCTTTACTGCAAAATATTAGGGAAAGGAGACAGCCTTTGAAGACATTTTCTGTTTTAAAACCCAGATTGCCTATCAGTTTAAGGCATATATTAGGTTGGGCTGTGTATTGGATTTAGCCAAATCCCAAACCAAATTGATCCAATTTGTGCTGATTTGTGCCCTGTCCTGGTTGAGTTGAAGCAGCTACAAATCACTACAGAGTAGATTGGGTTGTCCTGAATTCATTGGTAATGATTGGTGCTAATCTGTAGCTCAAGCAGTCTCTCAGAAAGCCGCTCTCCAAACTGTTGCAATTAGTAACCGCAACAGCATATAAGGAGAACAGCAGAGTGAGGACAGGCAAGAGGTCTAGAATGATCACACCCCAATCAGCACTCTCCAATCACAGTGCTTGCGGGGAGGAGCTGGACTTTGCTGACTTGGAGTTGCAGGGCTAGCCTAGAACACTGCCACCCCACCCAACATTCTCTGAGTTTCATTTCTTAGATCTTCTGGCTGATGGGCACAATCATTTTCCTGAAGCTCCGTCCCTTTTAAATTTCTGTACTAATGATGCATAAAACATTCCTTTTTACAATACAGTGTGCTCACATCTCGCTTGCAGGACATTCCCATGGGCATCTGGTTGGTCAATGTGAGTAGAGGATGCTGGACACATTTGGGTCTTTGTCTAAACTCTGTGGGCCCTTCATATTCTATGTTCTACGTTGATGGTGTGCTTTAACTTATAGTTTCTAACAGGACACACTCTCTTGCTTGGTGCTGAATAGTGAACACTGAGCAAAACAAGTGCTAGCTATGAGAAAAATAATCAGTGAGCAAAATCAGCGGAGGATTCAGTGTCAATTCACTAGGAAGCTTTTCAGATTTCTGTCTTCTTCCAAGCAAGCCCTCAAATTGAAGTGATACAAATAGGTGGAACAGATTGGGGGAAGCTAAGACAACTTCCCCATTGAGGGCTACCCAATGGTTTCATGGAAAATGGTAGGAAGGATTGCTTAAGAAGCAACAGGTATGGGAGGAAGCACTTTGGGAGCTCTGGCTATCAATAACGGGCATTCTTAGGTTATGCTTTGAAGTTTTGGTCTCAGAAATTTGCAAGCCCCCCCCTCCAACCCATACAATGGAGGATTACTTTTAAAAAGAAATGTGTATCTTTTCATACATATGCACGTGGGTGTTATGCTTCAGAAATCTTAAATCTCCCAGTCCATTCCACCTCTCAAATGCATTCTGTGCAGATTCCATTATAACTTTACAAGGTGCTTACAACTATTCTGGGTGCCATATAACCAGTGAATAACAAAGGCTGACCTTTCCACTTCCCACTATCATAGCCACTTCCTTTATGAATCTACTAATAAGTACTGCCTCTCGAAAGTGATCGGGCTTGAATGTCTTGTGGAATAACATTTGGAAAAGGAGGTTTTCCTCCAATTCAATTCATGACTTTTAGTAATGTGGAACAACACGTTTTGGTGCATACTACATTAGACCTTTTGCTTTTTATGATATTCTTAAGCAAAATATGAAACAGCTGTCGTCTAATGCCAGCTGGCAAGTGTGCAAGCCGTGTGAATGGAAGAAGGGGGCTCTTTTTCCTCACACGAACCAGACAATTATGGAAACTGTGAGGCTACGGGAAAGCATTAGCAGGTGACATAAAACATTTATTTGATTTACTTGGTTCTTTGTGGTGCAGCTCCAAAGTCATTCTGTCCAGTTCCAGTTATAGCATTTTTAAACTACAAAGGTTTGAGAACCACAATAGCAATTAATGATATAAAGAGCTGGTATTCACTGCTCTTCCTACGGGAATATTGCTGGCAAACACTTAATAGATTTCAACACTTGTGACTCTGACCTTTGGAACAGCAGCACAAAGTCAGTAGGTCCATTCCTATATCCTTCTCCCCACCCTTTTGTAATTAGGATGTCTTACTTCTTCATTTTTATCCTTACTTGTTGTAAAGTGACATCCTTGCTTTGTTTAGTGCCGATATAACACCCAAAAGGCATATTCAGGCTTTCTTGTAAAACTGCACAGAGCCAGAATTAGGTGACCAGGCTCTGGGATAAAGGACAACTGAGCCTTCATAATTCAAGGAAGAAACTTGGCAGAAGGGGGGGAAAGAGAGATTCTAGTGCACTGGCTGAGAGCTGTCTAGCTGCAGACCAAATCAGATCAGCAGATGTCTTCTCCAGTTGAAATTACCATCAGCAAATGCAGAAGCACATTCACCAACATAAACATAACCACATAAGGCATGGGCATATTCATGTTCATACATCGCAGTCATATGCACATATATGCACATGTTCACATTAATATATGTGCACGTATGTCGGCACATTCACACACACCTGTACATTCACTCACATATGCAGGATGCCATGAAGCGGAAGATACAGTCACACACATTAAAGCATGCAGACATTTGAACCATATTGTCAGGAAAGCATTGTTTAATGTCTGGACAAGGTATAAAGACTTCTTGGAGAGTAAAACCCCAAGGTGGCTATCACCTATGGAGGCAAAAGCTTTGAAAAAACTCAACATGGAGGCTAAATGGCCAAAATATTGGGAAATTTTAGAACAGGAAGGTGACAAATTGAAATTGCAGAGTTATGACAAACTTAAAGAGAAGGTGTGAGACTGGTTACACTATTTTCAAATAAGAGAGGTTTACAATCTGGATAAAAAAAATGGTTTTCAGGTCGAAAAATCAAAGTTAGAAACAGAACTGTTAGAACCCAATGCTAAGATACTTTCAAGAATGTATAATCTGCTGTTGAAATGGAACACTGAGGAAGAAACGGTAAAATCTGCAATGATAAAATGGACACAAGATATAGGACATAATATTATGTTTGCTGACTGGGAGAAGTTGTGGACCACCGGGATTAAATTCACGGCATGTAATGCCCTAAGAGAGAATATTATGAAAATGATGTACAGGTGGTGCATGACTCCAGTCAAGCTTGCAAAAATATACCATTTGCCCGATAATAAATGTTGGAAATGTAAAGAAGTTGAAGGTACTTTTTTCACCTTTGGTGGACGTGCCCAAGGATCAAGGCTTTCTGGGAAATGATATATAATGAATTGAAAAAGGTATTTAAATATACTTTCCCAAAGAAACCAGAGGCCTTCCTCCTGGGCATAGTTGGCCAATCGGTGTTAAAGAAGGATAGAACTTTTTTCATGTATGCTACAGCAGCAGCAAGAATTCTCATCGCAAAGCATTGGAAGACACAAGACCTACCCACCTTGGAAGAATGGCAGATGCAACTAATAGACTATATGGAGATGGCGGGAATGACTGGCAGAATCCGAGATCAGGGAGAAGAGTTGGTGGAAGAAGACTGGAGGAAATTTAAAATGTATTTGCAGAAATATTGTAAAATTTTTGAATGTTGAGGACATTGAAATGAATTGCAGGGGTTTTAGCAACAAGGTAAAATGCAAGATTGGATTAATAAATAGATAGACTAACAGGACATGAATTTGCTGAACTAACTTTTAAAAGGGATACAAAAATGGGAGACGTGAGGGAGTCAGGAAAATAAGTTAATCAAAGAGGAGAAATTAAGAAAGAAGGAATTTTTGTCTTTTTATATGTGTTTTTTTTTCTTTTCTTTTTTTGTGTTTAATGTCTGTATTTCTGTATTTTGTAATTTTGTATCTTTTTCGTTTTTTGAATTTTTCTAAACTTTTTTATGGATAAAACCTAATAAAATATTATTTAAAAAAGCATGCAGACATTTGTATCCACATGAACATACATAGCAGAGTGCACTTGCACACATACACAGAGAGAGCAAGGGAAGGGGAGAGAAGCTAAAAGCCCACAGAGAATAAAGATGTGTATGATTTGGGTACAGTGTATGTGTATGTGTTGAGATTCCTGCATTACGGGGGTTGGACTAGATGACTGAGGGTCATCTACTATTATGAGATTCTACGACTTCATACACACTTTCTCTAGCTCTCCAAATAATGTATTAAACAGTCTATTCAAATGTCTAGTCAGTTCTGTTCTCAACTGAACAGCTTATGGCCTCTGGGAGCCTTTTATGCAGCCTGCAAATTCTGGATCTCATCCTGAAAAATCTCAACTTTCATCATTATACACACACACACACACACACACACACACACACACACACACACACACACATATATATATATATATATATATATATATATATATATATATATAGTATCCCTGACTGTTAGGTCCAGTCGTGGACAACTCTGGGGTTGCACACTCATCTGTTATTTTGCAATCACTCGTAGCCGAGAAAGATTGTATTCCATGGACACAGTCTTAACAATGAGTCCATAAGTGACTGTGGAGGCATATATATATATGTCCTTGTGGTTTTAAATGTAAGCTTGAAAATATCTGCAATGATGAATAAAAAATGTAAAGGATTGGAAATGAAGAAGCAAGTACAGTGGTGCCTCTGGTTATGTACTAAATTCGTTCCGGAGGTCCATTCTTAACCTGAAACTGTTCTTAACCTGAAGCACCACTTTAGCTAATGGGGCCTCCCGCTGCTGCCACACCGCCAGAGCACGATTTCTGTTCTCATCCTGAAGCAAAATTCTTAACCCGAGGTACTATTTCTGGGTTAGCAGAGTCTGTAACCTGAAGCATATGTAACCTGAAGCGTATGTAACCCGAGGTACCACTGTACTGTATAAAGAAATCTATATCCATGGTTTCTCTCCCCTTCTCAAGAGTGCTAAATCCAGAGAGAGAGAGAGAGAGAGAGAGAGAGAGAGAGAGAGAGAGTTGTCATGATAAAGAGTTAAGTTATTCACATTATAATGTGACAGTTTGATAGTTGCAAAGTTGTAGAACAACAAGTTCAGCTTGTCCACAGACAGTGTTTGACACTGGCTTGTAGAAATTGTGGCCGGGATTCCCCTAACATTGTGCAATGGGCTTTCCCCCTCTCCTCCCCCTGAGCCACCCAACCCCCACTACCTTTCCCCATTCCAGGCATGCATGCAAATACATCTGTACCAGGGCAATGGCACCTTAATAATCCCTGGCAGTGCACTAGAGCAAGTATTACCAACCCTTATTTATCATGTTTCACAATAGGGGAAATGGAGGTTTGTACTTGGTTGTGTCTGCATGGGTGGTGATGTCCATTTCCATTTGTTGCTTTACAAAATAAAAATAATAGTGTGATCTTGCACAAGGGCAATAAAGAGTCCTGTATTTTATTTTGGTGTTGGGGTTACCATAGCCAAAATGGCCGGGCTATGGAGGGGAGGAGAAAACCAAAGTAATCATGTGGCCATAGAAATTAGCCACTAAAATGTCACACACAAGGAATTGCTCACTCCTGAAATGTGCTGATATATAATGGGTTGTTTTTCTACTTACGTTTTCTACCGGAAGGGGGAATCTGAATTGAGGGGAAATCCAGATTAAATGTAAAACAAAATAAAAATAGTCTGGCATTTGATAACTGTGTTATGTGGACACTGTGAAACATCTCAGCACCAATTCCACAATAAACTGCCCTCTGAACACCCCCTAAAACAACCCAGTAGACCAGATAGTTGGAGATGAGATTTGGGGACACTCCCATGTGTGGGAAAACAAGACTCTCAAAAAAGGAACTTTCCTTTGTTGTTGTTGTTGTTGTTTAGTTGTTTAGTCATGTCCGACTCTTCGTGACCCCATGGACCAGAGCACGCCAGGCACTTCTGTCTTCCACTGCCTCCCACAGTTTGGTCATACTCATGCTGGTAGCTTCGAGAACACTGTCCAACCATCTCGTCCTCTGTCGTCCCCTTCTCCTTGTGCCCTCCATCTTTCCCAACATCAGGTTCTTTTCCAGGGAGTCTTCTCTTCTCATGAGGTGGCCAGAGTACTGGAGCCTCAGCTTCACAATCTGTCTTTCCAGTGAGCACTCAGAGCTGATTTCCTTAAGAATGGATAGGTTTGATCTTCTTGCAGTCCATGGGACTCTCAAGAGTCTCCTCCAGAACCATAATTCAAAAGCATCAATTCTTTGGCGATCAGCCTTCTTTATGGTCCAGCTCTCACTTCCATACATCACTACTGGGAAAACCATGGCTTTAACTATACGGACCTTTGTTGGCAAGGTGATGTCTCTGCTTTTTAAGATGCTATCTAGGAGTTCCTGATTACCAAGAGAACTGAGAGCAAGAAAACAGATTTCTGAATTATTTTCTATGAACAGATTAAAGTTTTATACAGTCCCCACTCCCCGGTTCTTATAATGAACACAAAGATACAGCAAAGTAATCCTTTCAACTGTGAATAGGTTTGCCATTTTTCAATGGCAGGGTTTCTGGGCCTTTAACAGCAACACATCAGGTAGAATTTCAATAGGTATGGCTCTATGTCGGGCAGGGAGGATCTTCCAAATATATGCTTTTTGTGTAGCTAGCAAAAGCATGCAGCCCTGCAAAAAAGGGGGGCACTTAATAACCTACTTATGTTTACAATTTGATGTCACAACCCCACCTCACCCCAGCCACAAAAAGCTGCCATATACCCCATTTAGTTGGCTCATGCATATATATATATATCCAGAAATTGGCTCATTCATATTCTCTCTTTCTCTCTCTCTCTCACCTGGGATGGGACACTCCAATGCCAAGTTTTGAGTCTGGAGGAAAGAAAGAAAGAAAGAAAGAAAGAAAGAAAGAAAGAAAGAAAGAAAGAAAGATGGATGCAGCCAAGCTTGCGACCCCTTGAAAACGAGCAGACAGGGTGGTTGTTATAATGGAAAGGTTGGCATGCCTTCAACAACTGCATGACTGCCCAAAAGTTGGTGTGGCTGTGCGTTGAAAGAATGCCTGCCAATTTGCGCTCGTTTCAAATAAGGTAAACTCATGGTAAATCGTTTGACTGGGGTCCGTTTTATATTCTTAAAGCACCACACACACACACACACACACACACCCTCTGACACCCTCTACTTTCATAAAAATTCAGAACAAATAATATGAAAAAAGTTTCATTTTTTCAGATTTTTTTTTAAGCAGAAGTGGGGGGAAGCGGCTGGAAGTCATGGTTTAATGCGACTTCTGAAATTACTTTTCCTGATCCTCAGACATTACCTTTTCCAGAAGAAAGGAAGTGCTGTTCCCTCAAGATAGTGAAACAGAGGTCTAAATATAACCAGACCTACAGACTTGGGATTGGCTTCTCAAGACCAGAGACTTACAACAGTATTGGGGCTGCTGCTGATGCTGATGCAACATTAGCAGCCTGAACAGGAGGAGGGAAGTGGTTGGGGGAGAGGTTTGTCTCCCAAGAGGACTCCCATTCTTTGCTTAGCTATTTGCTATTAAAAGCCCAAGCAAGAGCACTGAGGTTGAGGGGTCATTCATTTCATTTCATTCATTCGTTCGTTCGTTGAATTTATATACCGCCCTATATACCACAGACTTTGAGGTATTGCAGTTCTGAGCCATTTAAGGCTTTATAGGTCAAAACCAGCACTTTGAATTGTTGCCTGGTCTCTGGCCATCTTGGTTGTGAGTCCTTTTTCCACCTGGCCTGGGAGGGTAGGGCCATGACTGACTCCAACTACAAAACCTGAGGCTGCTGAATAGGCCAGAGACCATCTTGACTTGAGTCCTGTAAGACCTGCTCCATCCTTTTTCCACCTGGCCTGGGAGGGTGGGGTTCTGACTGACTCCAGCTATAAAAGCTGAAGCTGCTGAACAGACTCTTGGACTACATGTTGCTTGGGTGGAGGTTGTTTGCAGGGAGATGTTGCTGTTATTGGTATTATTGTTTATCGGGTTTTAAAAAATCTTTGTATTGATTTATATGGAAATTGTTCGCTTTGCTTTTTGTTCAGTTGTACTTTTTGATGTTTCATTTACTGACAAGACAAAATAAGGGGATCTGTTTGCAGTGAGGGGACTGTTGGGATGGGGCTAACTAAAGCTGCATCTTTCTCCTGTAGTAAAATTCTGCATGCATTTCTGTCCAATTTTTGAAATGTTCTCCAGACTTCACAATTCTTTCTGACAGTTTCAGCTTTATTGGTAAGCAATACAGTGGTACCTCGGGTTAAGTACTTAATTCGTTCCGGAGGTCCTTCTTAACCTGAAACTGTTCTTAACCAGAAGTACCGTATTTTTCGCCCTATAAGACGCACTTTTTCCCCTCCAAAAATGAAGGGGAAATGTGTGTGCGTCTTATGGGGCGAATGCAGGCTTTCGCTGAAGCCTGGAGAGCGAGGGGGGTCGGTACGCACCGACCCCTCTCGCTCTCCAGGCTTCAGGAAGCTATCCGCTAGCTGTGGGAGACCCAGCTCTCCCACGGCTAGCGGAGAGCTTGCCTGCACCCAGAAGCTTGGGGCGCGCTGAGCTCCGCACGCCCCAAGCTTCAGGATTAGCGCAGCTGTCTGCTAGCCCTGGGAGAGGCGCCCGGCTCTCCTACGGCTAGCGGAGACCTTGCCGGCACCCAGAAGCTTGGGGCATGCTGAGCTCCGCACGCCCCAAGCTTTGGGATTAGCGCAGCGCACCTGGGGGGGAAATAAAAAAAAATTTCCTTTATTTCCCCCCCAAAAAAACTAGGTGCGTCTTATGGGCCGGTGCGTCTTATGGGGCGAAAAATACGGTAGTTTTAGTCATGCTGGCCACGACCCAGAAAGCTGTCTGTGGACAAACACTGGCTCCCTCAGTCTGAAAGCGAGATGAGCACCGCAACCCCATAGCTGCCCTTGACTGGGTCCTTTACCTTTTTTATATACAGTGGTACCTCGGGTTAAGTACTTAATTCGTTCTGGAGGTCCATTCTTAACCTGAAACTGTTCTTAACCTGAAGCACCACTTTAGCTAATGGGGCCTCCTGCTGCTGCCGCGCTGCCGGAGAACAATTTCTGTTCTCATCCTGAAGCAAAGTTCTTAACCTGAAGCACTATTTCTGGGTTAGCGGAGTCTGTAACCTGAAGCGTATGTAACCCGAGGTACCACTGTATTTTAAATATAAGTAAAAATTGCAGCACCTAGCTGTGCTTGCTTGGTCAAAGCACCAACAATGCAGCAAGAGCTCACCTGCAAACTTTGCAGTTTGTTGCCAGTTGGCCAAAATAACTTGAGTTGTGCTCATTTGTAAAAAAGACTTTACAATTGCTTGTTCATTATATCTGAGTAACACTGTTTCTCAGGTTAACCAATAATTCCAATTTGACAACACCTTTTGCCAGAAAAGTCCCATTCACACCCACACACCCATTCCCTGCACTCAATAACATTCCAATATTCATTAACTGAACAGTTGCTGTACACTTATGAGGGGTGCATGTTCTCTGTGTTGAATACAGCATCAAGAGATGTCCAGCATCACGTATGAAGACATCACAAAGCTTAAATCACCACTTTTACATTGCCCAATGTCACCTCAAATGCACTCATTTTCAGTGGAGGATTTTATATGGCTGTGAGTTATACTATTGGATTCCGGGGGCAAGGACATGTTTGTCCATTGCAGCAAAAGTGACACAATTTGAATCCTAACAGATTCTCCAAGGAATGTTGATGAGTCAACTTATCAAGTAATGCACAATTCTCAGAATTTTGAATCAAACCAGAGCCTCAGGAATGATTCACCTCTTCTGGTGGAGTGGCCAGCTAGGTAGTTTTAAACTACCTATACTGGATTTTCTACCACCCCCATCTCCTTATTCCCCTGGTAAGTGGGTCAAAATTTACATGCTCCCTTTATGGGACAGTTGATGCTTAAAAAAAATAAATAAACCCAGTTTCCTCATGGTTGGCTTCTGTTCCATGTCTCTTCAGTACAAGAAGAGAAGCAAGACTCCTGTTGGCTGCGTTGCCTTGCACCACTGATGCAAAGAAATGTCCAATTATTTTTCCCTATCACAATCTGTAATAAACTGTCTCAGAAATGTGCTTTGGGGAAGGTAGTAATCACCTGGCATGGGGGCTTCCCAGGTTCCCAGGTCAGCAATGTACAGCCAATGCAAGCTTCACACAGATATCAGGGAATAGGACACTGGACTAGATGGGCTAGTGACCTGATCTAGCAAGCTCTTCTCATGTTCTTATGTTTATCTGCAAAAGATGTAAGGCCTGATGCATCCTCACTGCCAGCCGTGCAGAGTGGCTGCTATGTATAGCAAGCCATTTGTGTAATTTGAACCTTGATATTGCCAACAACAACAAAAGAGCTGGTTTGTGCTCCTGTGATTAAAAATGGCTGGGTTGCATTTGGGAGTACTTAAACAAACAGTTTGCCACTTGGCTCTTCCTCCTCATAGAGCTCAGACAGATGCAGCACAGGCTAGGGGTATGTAAACATTCCAAACACTTTCAGTTATGTTTAAACGTGTCCTAACCACATGCATCGGGTCGATTCATATGTAGTGTCAGAATGATAGCAATCAGTGGTCTGGGGTGGTGTACTCAGAGGGCAGAGTTCAGGGGCAGAGTACATGTTTGCATGCAAAATGCTCAGTCTCTGACACCTGCAGGTTAAAATAAATAGATAGAAAAATGATAGAGAGATATATAGATAGATATAGAGATAGAGATAGAGATGATAGAGATAGAGATGATAGAGATAGAGATAGAGATAGAGATAGAGATAGAGATAGAGATAGAGATAGAGATAGAGATAGAGATAGAGATAGATAGAGATAGAGATAGAGATAGAGATAGAGATAGAGATAGAGATAGAGATAGAGAGATAGAGAGATAGAGAGATAGAGAGATAGAGAGATAGATAGATAGATAGATAGATAGATAGATAGATAGATAGATAGATAGATGTCCAGTGGCACCTTAGAGACCATCTAAGTTTGTTCTGGGTATAAGCTTTCATGTGCATGCACACTTCTTCAGATACCATGAGGGAGCCTTCCCAGACCCGCGGAAAGAGGCAGTTATCAAACGACTTCTTAAAAAACCATATTTAGATGCTGCCAATATGGCCAACTATATCGCCCAGTCTCAAATCTTCCATTCTTGGGCAAGATGACTGAGTGAATGGTTGCTGAACAACTCCAGGCACGCCTGGAAGAAGCGGACCATTTGGATCCCTTCTAGTCGGGATTCAGGCCTCATCATGGGACTGAAACTGCCTTGGTCGCACTGGTCAATGATCTCTGGCAGGCTAGGGACAAAGGTGAGAGCTGTTTCCTAGTTCTGCTGGATCTTTCAGCGGCTTTTGACAACATTGACCATAATATCCTTCTGGACCGTCTAGAGGGGCTGGGAGCTGGGGGCACTGTTATACAGTGGTTCCGCTCCTTCCTCCTGGGCTGTGTTCAGAAAGTGGGGGGTGAGTGTTCAGACCCCTGGGCTCTCACTTGTGGGGTGCCTCAGGGTTCCGCCCTCTCCCCCATGCTTTTCAACATCTACATGCAGCCACTGGGAGAGATCATCAGGGGGTTTGGGCTGGGTGTTGATCAGTATGCGGATGATACCCAGCCCTACCTCTCTTTCAAATCAGAACCAGTGAAGGCAGTGAAGGTCCTGTGTGAGACTCTGGAGGCAGTTGGAGGATGGATGGCAGCTAACAGATTGAGATTGAATCCTGACAAGACAGAAGTACTGTTTTCAGGAGACAGGAGGCAGGCAGGTGTAGGTCCTGAATGGGATAACTGTGCCCCTGTAGGACCAGGTGCGCAGCCTGGGAGTCATTTTGGACTCACAGCTGTCCATGGAGGCGCAGGTCAATTCTGTGTCCAGGGCAGCTGTTTATCAGCTCCATCTGGTACACAGGCTGAGACCCTACCTGCCCGCAGACCCCGCAGACTGTCTCGCCAGAGTGGTGCATTCTCTGGTTATCTCTCGCTTGGACTACTGCAATGCACTCTATGTCGGGCTACCTTTGAAGGTGACCCGGAAACTACAACTAATCCAGAATGCGGCAGCTATACTGGTGACTAGGATTGGCCACTGAGACCACATAACACCGGTCTTGAAAGACCTACATTGGCTCCCAGTACGTTTCCGAGCACAATTCAAAGTGTTGGTTAAAGCCCTAAACGGCCTTGGTCCAGTATACCTGAAGGAGCGTCTCCACCACCATCATTCTGCTCAGACACTGAGGTTCAGCTCTGAGGGCCTTCTGGCGGTTCCCTCCCTGCGAGAAGCCAAGTTACAGGGAACCAGGCAGAGGGCCTTCTTGGTAGTGGCACCTGCCCTGTGGAACACTCTCCCACCAGATGTCAAAGAGAAAAACAACTACCAGACTCTTAGAAGACATCTGAAGGCAGCCCTGTTTAGGGAAGCTTTTAATGTTTAATAAACTATTGTATTTTAATATTTTGTTGGAAGCCACCCAGAGTGGCTGGGGAAACCCAGCCAGATGGGTGAGGTATAAATAATAAATTGTTGTTGTTGTTGTTGTTATAAATTAAAACAAAAACAAACTAAAGCTGGAAGGAAAGATCCTGCTTTTTCATTTGCAGCTGCAATTCAGGCCTCAGCTGCAAACAAAGGAGCTGGGGCTTGAATTATTTTTGTAGTCAACTAATGGATGCAGAGGAAGAATCTTTGCAGCCCTGGGTTTAAGACTGAATCACATGACAGCAGTTGACTGACAGGTGGGCATCTGTACCCACCAGTCAGCATGTCCTGTGGAGGGCAGGCCAATTCTGGATCCAGCCCTCTGACTGAACCCACTTCTCCATCCCTGCCAGAGACCCATTGCCAATGTAGACAATAGTGAACTAAACATATCTATATAAGCAATGCAGTGCAATCCAGAACTTCAGAGCATGGGAAGTCAACCAAAGATATAATAACTGGCATAAAATCTGGTCTTTTTGATTGTATTATAATTAGGAATATTTTAAATGTGGATTTTATTGGATTGTTAAAATGGAAAACTTAATAAATATTTTTTTTTAAAAAAAACACATAAATGCAAATGAAATTCTGTACTGGATCAGACTAAAGACCCATTTTGTCTGGCATCCTGTTTCCACTGGTGCATTTGGGAAAGCCCACAAACAGGACACGAAAGCAAGAGACCTCTACTTACCGTGTTCCCCAGCTGCTGGTATTCACATGCTGTCTCTGATACTAGAGGCAATATACAGCCATCGTTTCTAGGAGCCAAGGGGAATGGCCTTTTCCTCTATGAATTTGTCTAAGCCCATTTTATAGCTGTTCAAGTTGGTGGCTTTCACCAGTCACTACATATTGTGGCAACAAATCCCCCTATAGAAGTCCTTCCTTTTCTCAGTCCCAAATCTCCCAATGACCATTCTGCTGCATTGGATGATCTCGGGTATTAGTATTATGAGAGAAGCGGGAGAAAGTCGCTTTCTCCACACCAGGGGTCTGACTCAGTGTAGGCATATGGAATGAGCGCATTGAAACATCGCAGGAAGTGCATGGGACATTTGCACAGAAGTGCGTCCCCTCTGTTTCAGTCCACGGTTACATCTCGAAATGCACTCGTCAGATTGGAAAGAGATGAGCATCTTTTTTTGTAAGTCCCTCCCTGCTTTGGGTTGCACCATTTTTTTATTTTGGCAACGGTGGGGAAACGACTCTTTGGGGCTTGTCATTTCAAGAGCATGAAGCCACAGAGCTTTAAGTCGCTCTCACCCTTTCTGGAGAGCTTCCTCACGGCTGCGTCTTCAAACCAGGCAGGCCAGCGAGCGAGTTTTCAGTTCCTGGTTTAGCATAGCTGTGGAGGAGGAGGAGGAGCCCTGGCTTGGGGTCCCTGGGTACAAAGGGTGATTTTCTGCTAGCACTCTTCTTCGTGAGTCTTACAGCTCAACAGCGGATGCTGCATGCAGATCCCCTTCTCCTTTGGTGGGGGTGGGGGCTCAGAAGCCGGGAGCTGCAGCACAATTGCATCAGATTCCCTTTTCCCGCTGCAGCTTTTGCATTTGAAAGCGAAGACAGTGTCTGAGAGAACACAGGCGCTTGTTCTGCTAAGACAGCTACAGTCCCTGGAGTGAGGAAGTTGTAGCAGGGACTCCGTTCTGTCTGTGAGCTACAGGATAAGATTCCCATGGTAAAGATTTTTACTGGCCTTTACTTGCCTCTCTGCCCTGCAAACACAGCAGTCTCACAGGGACAGTATAAAGCAGTCTTCAGCTCACCCCCCTCCTCCCTCCACTCCAAGAGAAAGAAACAGGGGAGCTACTCAACACATAAGGAGACTGGTCCATTTCCTTCCATGGTAAATAGTGTGTGTGTGTGTTCATCTCAGAAATACTCTATAGAATTGTAAGGTTGAAAGGGACCTCAGAAATTATCTTTTCCAACCTCAGTGCCAGATCTGGAATGCAGGATGCCACTGCACATAACTCACAGGTAAATGTAAGGTAAGGTAAAAGACCCCTGTACGGTTAAGTCCAGTCAAAGGCAACTATGGGGTGTGGTGCTCATCTCACTTTCAGGCCCAGGGAGCTGGCGTTGTCCACAGATATCGGTAACTTTCCAGGTCACGTCGCCTGCATGACTAAACCACTTCTGGCACAATGGAACATCGTGACAGAAGCCAGAGTGCACGGAAACACTGTTTACCTTCCCACCACAGTGGTACCTATTTATCTACTTGCACTGGCGTGCTTTTGAACTGCTAGGTTGGCAGGAGCTGGGAGAGAGCAACGGGAGCTCACTCCGTCGTGGGGATTTGAACTGCCGACCTTCTGATCGGCAAGCCCAAGAGGCTCAGTGGTTTAGACCACAGCAACACCTGCGTCCCTACATCCCTCACAAGATGGCCCCATCCAACCTCTGCTTAAACACTTCCCGCCCTTCCTGAAGCTGTCTACTCCACCGTAAAAACAGCTTCTACTGTTAGACCAACAGTGGGTCCAAAAGTCAAGAAGACAGTTTCTGCACGTGCTGTAGAAGAAGAAGAAGAAGAAGAAGAAGAAGAAGAAGAAGAAGAAGAGGAGGAGGAGGAGTTTGGATTTGATATCCCGCTTTATCACTACCCAAAGGAGTCTCAAAGCGGCTAACATTCTCCTTTCCCTTCCTCCCCCACAACAAACACTCTGTGAGGTGAGTGGGGCTGAGAGACTTCAAAGAAGTGTGACTAGCCCAAGGTCACCCAGCAGCTGCATGTGGAGGAGCGGAGACGCGAACCCGGTTCACCAAATTACGAGTCTACCGTTCTTAACCACTACACCACACTTGCTCTCAAGGGAAGTGAGGGAGATGGGGCTCATCAACTTGCGAAGGTAGCCCAGAAGGAAACCTCTGATCCTAAACTCCTGCTGCCTTGCATGAGAAGAAAGGGCTAAGGGGGAAACCCTACACAAATCCAGAGTGGAGTCCCAAAGGAGGTTGGATGACGCCTTATACACTGTCTCCTGAAAGCCCATAACTTTGTACTCTGAATAAAATATTCACAAAGGGTAACTCTGCTGCTTTATTCCAGAGGAAAGAGCTTGTTTGTTGTGGGAATTGGGGTGGGCAGAACTGGAAGAAGGGAAATTAGAAAGGAAGGTTCATATCTGGCAATGGGGAGCAAATGGGTGCCATGGTATGAAAGCCAAAGGAAGAAGACTTCTCTCTTACTTAATACGAACCTCAGGTGGAACAAGCCTGAGCCTTTACAGAGGCTGCATCTGCACCATACATTTAAAGCACATGGCTTTCTCCAAAGGATTCTGGGAAATGTAGTTTGTCACGGGTGCCAAGAATTGTAGCTCTGTGGAGAGTAAATTACAGTTTCCAGGGCTCACTGGGGAAAGCCATGTGCAGACCCTCCAAGTGTCCCTATTTTCCAGGGACATCCCTGATTTAAAGAAGCCGTCCCGGTTTCTGATTTGATCCCC
Organism: Podarcis liolepis; assembly: GCF_965112155.1. Taxonomy (NCBI): domain Eukaryota; kingdom Metazoa; phylum Chordata; class Lepidosauria; order Squamata; family Lacertidae; genus Podarcis; species Podarcis liolepis. The sequence continues at coordinate 75,172,205 of NC_139557.1, forward strand.
CTTTTCCTTAGGATGTCCCTATTTTCATTGGAGAAATGTTGGAGGGTATGGAGTTATCTGACCCCCAAGCCGTCTGAAGGCAATCCTGTATAGGGAAGGTTTTTTTCAATGTTTAATTGTGTTTTTCTATTTGTTGTAAGCTGCCCAGAGTGGCTGGGGCAACCCAGTAAGATGTGTGGGGTATAAATAGTAAAAATACTATTGTGAATGGGACGTCCCTAATTTCATCAGAGAAATGTTGGAAGGTTTGTAAATGCAGGGGGGAAGCAGAGCTCCTTGGGATTCTGTGCTCATCACCAAAAAGGTCAGTTGCAGTATAATTTTGAAAAACATGGTGCGGCTGCTGTGAAAGAAGCTGGTTTGGCTGACTGAAAGACCTCGCGCAAGGCCTAATGGAAGAAAGTTCCAAGTGCAAGAAAACTGAGGATACAGAGGGTTATGTGCTTCCTATGTAGGGAAACAGAGGAGTCTGAAGCAACCTTGAGACACTGTTTTCTAAAGAGCAGCTGAGCCTGAGAAGGAACGATAAGGCATCCTGAAAAATAGAAATGAGTGGTGATAGCTTAGAGGAGATTTTCTTGAAGTAGTATTGTACAGAGAAACCACTTCCTCTAGGAGGGGAAATCATTTGATTCATTTAGAGTCTGGCTCTAAGAGCACGTTTACTCTGATTGCTTCATGCTGTCAGACCATAAAATAATAAAACAAGAAAATAAATCCCTAGTAAAATATATGTTACTGTATATAGCACAGTATGCAACCGATTACGTACTGCTAAATGTATACAATGTATACATTTGTATAGAGAGATATTTTGCAGTCTGGCAGACTCCAAGGGCAAGGAAACCACCATAGAGAAAGAAGTGGGTATAAAGTTATATCTCCACCAGCTATATTGACTGTGCCCCACTGAAAGGGGACAACAATCTGAATTTCAGACAGTTGGACTCCTAAATGGCTCTGCTAGGCTCACCAGATATCCCTTATTGAAGAGTACATAACTCTTGTTTATGCCAGGATGAAAGAAAACGATTGAAATGTCCTCTCGCTGAACATCTCGCAAACTGTGGTTTTATGATGGGCCACATGATACAAAGTCCTCTACATAAAGGAAATGAATTTTCCCCGAGTGCTGGGAACATTTCCACTCTTCTCTGCTCATAGTAGAACTTAAGAACTCCTTGGCACATGCAGAGCTTCACGAAAGGGGTGGCATAAGGGGTTGGCCTCTTTGGGCAGATTCCAAGGTCCAAGTGCTATGAAAGGGCCCACCATCGCCCACAGTCCCTTGCAGCCACTTGCTATTGTTTGCCTGCTCGCCCATACAATGGCTGCCACCACTCACTCCCCTCTCCTCTCTTTCCCAGGTCAAGTGGTGACTTTTGCACAACTACCACCACCTCTTGTCTTGCTCACCTACCCAATTAGCTCTCTCTGAAAGGGAGTGGAATAGCACAATGGGTACCTGTGATGGCTTGTGTATGCTCTTCACAATAAGCACCTCTGCTCACTCAGAGATACTTACAGTTATTTATTTTACATATGTACAAGCAGCACATTACAATCATGCGTCCGAATCGTTCCGGTTCAGATTCAGAGAGTGGTCTTCTCCGGCTTCTCCTCCAACAGAAAAGGCGGGGAAGTTTCATGGGACATCTCTCCTCCCTGCGTTTTAATCCCCTCCTCTCCTGTGCAGACAGCACAGGCACAGGCTCTCTGTCTGTTCCTGAACTTCCTATGCGGTGCTGGGGCTCTGCTTCAGCACTGGAGAGCCTTTCCGCCTCCTGGCTCTCTCCCTCTTCCCCATCCACCACTTCCTCTCTGTCTCCCTCTGATTGTTCCCGCTCCTCAAAAGCATTCCCTGGCAGTCCCATGACAGTACCCACTGAGAGCCTTGCGCCCAAATCTGAAGCCCGCACTGATTTCACATGTGCAACAGAATCACTGGGTTGTCCATGGTTGACAACTCTTCAGAATGATCCAATAATTAAGAATCAGAAGGCCACAACATTTCTTTAAAGAAGGACAAAACACTTGCTCTAGAAAGCAACTCTTTAAAAAAAATTTAAAATTGATTTTCTTTTTTCTCATCACAAATATACTTATATCCATAATATACAATTTGCATAACATCTCCACCTCCCTCCCTTTGGACTTCCCTCAACTTCCATTTCTGATTTATTATCCACATTATAACATTCTGCTGTTTTTTTTACAATATATCATTTTTGTTTTGTTACACTATTTGTTCCCTGTCCATAAAATTGTGAATGTTTATTTAAATCCTGCCATCATCGATAGTCTTTCTTTGTTTTTGCAAATATAATATAAAAGGTTCCCACTCTTTTTCAAAATCACTACTGTCCCAGAAAGCTACTCTTTGATCATAACTTGCCTCCTTCAATGTAAGGCTCAGCAATACTGTAAATGTGTGGACGAGGGAGACTCTCCTTTTCTTGTCCCCTTAGCAGTCAAACAACAATATGTTATTTGGTGCACTGTGCTTACGTATATAGCTATGGTTAGTTAGCCAGGGAAGAGAAGTGACAAGGAGGCAGTCTGTCACAGTCGCCAGCTGTCTCACATTGTAGTTCCAACATCTCTTGTTCAGTTTCTTTTATGTTGTACTCCTTTGCTATTTGTACTGCACTGAAACAGCTGTATTTGCCAATAAGTACTTGCAGGCCTACTAAGTCCACATCATGAGCAGAGAAACTATGACCCTACAGATGTTTCTAAACTGCAATTCCTCTCATCCCTGACCATGAGCCATGGGGATTGGACTAGATGGTCCTCATAGTCCCTTCCAACTCTATAATTCTATGATTCTGTGTCAGCTGGAGATGATGGGATTTGGAGTCCAACAACTTCTGGAGGGTCACAGGTTCCCTATCCCTAGTCTATGAAATGACTTGAGGTCACTCAGGGTAAGTAAGAGAGCAATTTATCAAGCGGTAAAGCAGAGGGCATCTAAACTAGAATGGTCTTGAATCTCACAGATTTGACTTTATGTGATTGTGTGCTCTGTTCTCAAACCAAGTGCTCCCCCCACCTCCATTTCCTCTTCAGGATATGCTTGTTGATGCTCCTCTGCTCAATTTTAAGTTAAATTTGAACTACGTTGCATGTAAAACCATGTGAAATGGTTATCTCAGAAAGAGAATAACCAAACGCTGTTTTAGCAATGTGACCCATGTCAAAATATGATGCAGCGCCATCTAGTGCAAACTGGGGTGCATATTTCAACAGATCATCCCAGTAACGTAAGATCAGCAAGAAAAGAAACTGTGTATCTGAAGAAGTGTGCATGCACACAAAAGCTCATACCAAGAACTAACTTAGTTGGTCTTTAAGGTGCTACTGGAAGGAATTTTTTAATTTTGTGTTGGATAAAAGTATTTTATTCTAATTATAGAAGATACATCCTTAGAGACTTGTTTTAAAGTGTGATACAAGCTTTCGGCAGTGGAGCAGATGGTCTCTTTAGACATTTTTAAGCAAACGTTGAATGGCCACCTATCAGGGATGCAGTAGCAGTGGATTTCCTGCATCAGCAGGAGTGGACTAGAATACCTTTTAGTTGCCTTCCATCTCTTCTGAGCTTCGTTGCCCATTGCAGTAACATCAAATGCTGCTGGTATAATTCTTGAGAAGGAATGTAGAAATAAAAATTGCAGTTAATTTGTCCCATTTACTTCAGTGAAACCTAATCATGACCAACTTTCTCCAGATTCACACCGTTGCTCTGCTTGATGATGCTGTTGAGCCAGAAATTGAACCCTCGGTTTCATTTATCAGCTGTTTGCCCCCTTGAGTTTCATGAACAGTGAAGCCCTTTGCAGATCCAGATGGTTCCTTCCCTCCTTCTGGCCTGAGCTGTTACCAGCTGAATCGACTGGAGAGGACTTAAAAGATTATCTACCGTGAACTCTCCAAAAATAGTCTCGGTGTACTTTCCAACTTGCTCATCTCTGTTAACACTGCTCTTAAAAATGATAAAATCTACTGAGAAGGACGTAAGCCAACATAAGCACAAATAAAGAAAAGAAACTATTTAAAGAAATGAGTGTTGCATAAATCAAAGAGAAAAAGGAAATGCTTAGGAATTTTCCTAAATAAATTATTTACCATAGTCTGAGGAGACATTTTATTTTTTTACTTCATACCAATTGATCTACAGTCACTTAAGGTCAACTGTTGAAAGCATATACTCCCCCACCCTCAGTTGATAGTTAATGAACTATTTTTGTGTTTGGTTTTTTTAAAAAGATTTTTTTTATTAAAAAAAAAGGTCTTGTTACAATGCGTAGTGTTTTATCTTAAAATTATTTCAAATGTTGTCAAATTATGTCTACTGCTGGGGTATGTTCTTTCCTGTTTCATTTCCCTATGGCTCTGGGGTATTAAGATCTGCCTTAACTATTGATGGTATAATGGGTGAGAGAGAGTTGAGAGCCAGGGACGGAGGAAGAGGGTGCGGTGGGGGCAGGTTGCCCTGGGTGTCACCACTGAGGGGGGGGGGCAAAATGCCAGGCGGCACTCGCCACAAGGCCTGCAGCGTGCCTGAGCCAAGTGTCTCTCCTGGGAGTGACACGGTGGCTTGGGCACGCACAGGCTCTGTGCTGCCCCAAACGGTTTGCCCACCGCCCCCCCCCTCAGCTGTAGGGCGGCTGAGTGAGAGGAGGCAGGCAAACTCCTCGGAGGCCCCACAGAGCATCCTGCCCCAGCTCGCCCTGCCCCACAGGCGACTGGCCCTGCCCCTGGCACAGGGCATGCGCGCCACCCCAGGTGCCCAATCGGCTTGCTCCACCACTGTTGACAGCCAAACCATTTAAAGATTTTCTTTTGGGAGAGCCAGTAGGTTGGTTTTCTCAAATTTAGATTACTTCTTGGTGTCTTCCAATGCTCTGGGGGGACAATAAGCTCTAAGAAGCTTCCATGAATGGTTATAGAGTGAAAATTGAAGACCTAGTAAGTGCAGTTGCACCCAACTGACCTTGAAGAACAGTAGCAGCAAGCAGCAATGATGTAGGTGGCAGCCACAGCTACACCACAACATTCTAGGTTGTCCTTGGGACTGCAATGTGAAACAGAGATTGGACACAGAGTCAAATCAGGCAAGCCTGCCTGCATCATAGAAGTTTAAACTATTTTTGCCAGCAAAAGAAAGAACAGCACATTCCCTCTACGGATAGGAATTGCGTACGCATACAAGCACTAAAGGAAAATAACGCAGATGAAGAAAAACCACAATACACTCATGGGGTATTTTCCATCCTGCACGGCTGTCTGTTCAATATTCATCCTCCATAATATATGGTTACTAGAATTACCGTGTTTTACTGAAGACCAACTTCAAGTGGTCTGAAGTGGATGCTGGCCCAGTCATTTGAAATAATAACACAGAAGTCTACCAACCAAGGGCACGTGCGTCCCATCATAGTTGCAGTGAGTGTTTTGCTGGATTCCCCTTTGATGGGTATGGTTAAGCCAGCTTGTGTGCTAAGGTAATATGATAATTTTGGTTTGAGGGTGATGGTGACATCTGAAATGATAAATTGCTTGAAGGAAATGGTTGTTCTGAGCCAACATCTGGGGAAGGCACATCATTGGTCCAAAATAGCTGAAGTACTCAAGTCCGGTACAATTTGCCGTTATGCTAAGTAAGCTATAGCATGAGGCCCCCGACAAATTGGAACGCTCATGATAATGTAGCTATCTGAGAGGTTCCAGGGGGGCTGATTGTGCTTCCTGTACAAAGAGGCTATAGTATGCCATTATTATGATATGATATTATATGATATGATATGGTCAGAACATAGCGCTTTAAAGCAGTAATGACTAACCTGCTGCCCAGCAGTTGTTGGTAGACTACAATTCCCATCATCCCAGGCCATTGGCCATGCTGGCTGGGGCTGATGGGATGTGCCATTGAATCATCTGAGGCCTTCTTTCAACCTCAAGTGTTCATTTGTGATTTGAAAAAACAAACAAATAGTAATATGCTACTTCACAGGGCTGTTGTGGGTACAGACATCATCTGCATTTTGTGATGGTAACAGGATGCCAAATAATCTTTAAAGGCGTGCAAATATGTATTAAGAGCCCTTGTTCTTTATTACACTCTGCCATGAATAAGGATTCAGGTATGACAGGAAATCATGGATACAATCTTGTCCTAGCTATTGTCTTGTGAGGTTTTTAGAGAGTGGCTCTCTTTAGGTGACACAAACATGATGGTGCCTGTTCTAAAGAACCCCTTCTCATGTGATCAGCAGATCCAACTGCACTTTGAAGGATGGCTATCATACAGGAGGCTGTCAGAGCTGCTTCCTCCCTGTGCAGCTCATATGGGATGCACATGTCAGGCCACATGTACTGGCCCACAGTAATAGCCCTCCTATTATTATCCTACTGACAAATCTTTATTAAATCTGTAGTTGCAAGAAAATGTTTGCCACAAACATGTGAGTTCAGCAGTCTTTACTGCAGCTGCAGATTCCGTTATGCATTTGTTTAAGTTAGCCTTATCAATTTCATCCTTGAGTGTACAAACCTATCTTTTCATTTAGTTTCAGAAGACTTTACATTCCGGTTTTCCAATTTTCTTAAGTTCTGCTTACCCATCCCGATCAACACTTTACCAATGTGGGATGACAGCTAAGGCGATTAAAGCACAAAATCAACTGCATTAAACCAATACCCTCTCAGATTAAAATTATGAGTCCTTAAAGCTGGAGCTTAAAAACCAATTCCTCCACTGATGTGGTAGAAGAGTTTGGATTTGATATCCCACTTTATCACTACCCGAAGGAGTCTCAAAGCAGCTAACAATCTCCTTTCCCTTCCTCCCCCACAACAAACACTCTGCGAGGTGAGTGGGGCTGAGAGACTTCAGAGAAGTGTGACTAGTCCAAGGTCACCCAGCAGCAGCATGTGGAGGAGCGGAGACACGAACCCGGTTCCCCAGATTACGAATCTACCGCTCTTAACCACTACACCACACTGGTGTAATTTGTTGTTGTTATATCAGGGCATGCGTGCAGTGTGTCAGGATTACAACACAGTTATTATAACTGTGTCTTTGGCTGTGTATATACTATGCCTTTAAAGACCATTTCAAGCACATTCTTTCCCTCAAATAATTCTGGGTACTCTAGTTTGTTGCTGGGAATTGTAGGTCTGAAGGGCAAACTATAGTGTCCAGAATTATTTGAGGGAAAGAATGTGTTTTGAATGAACTCCAAAGGTATAGTGTATACATAGCCTTACAAATATAACCCTCTTTGCTTCCATTTGGGGGGGTCTAATACTGAAAAGGACCATTCAAATATCACAAATGGTTTTCAGCAACAAACTTTTTTAAACTTGCCAGATTTTCTGCAGAAAAGGTAAAGGTAAAGGGACCCCTGAGCATTGGGTCCAGTCACAGACAACTCTGGGGTTGTGGCGCTCATCTCGCTTTACTGGCCAAGGGAGCCAGCGTACAGCTTCCGGGTCATGTGGCCAGCATGACTAAGCCACTTCTGGTGAACCAGAGCAGCGCATGGAAACGGCGCTTACCTTCCCGCCAGAGCAGTACCTACTTATCTACTTGCACTCTGGTGTGCTTTCGAACTGCTAGGTTGGCAGTAGCTGGGACCAAGCAACAGGAGTTCACCCCGTCACAGGGCTTTGAATCACCGACCTTCTGATCGGCAAGCCCTAGGCTCATGGTTTAGACCACAGCGCCACCAGTGTCCCTGCAGAAAAGGTAGATTTTGATTAAATAGGGGCGGTTGAATATAGGCTGGCATTCTGATGGGAATGGCATTCTGGTGATGCTACAGGAACAAGCAGCACTGATCCCACAACAAATACATATCTGGAAGCTCCCACAGTATCAAACTGCCATATCCCCCTACTAAGCAACTCTGGAATTTGTAGTTTTGCGAAGGCATTAGGAATGACTAAGGATATTCCTAACAATAATTCTCAACTACACTACACTAACTTTCCCAGCATTCTTTGTGGGGGGACGTCATGGCAAACTGTTTTGAAAATTAGCTTAAAAGTGGTTTATATTTGATGTTACCAAACTGGATACAGAGTTAATGGGATTCATTATATGCACATGTCTTCAATAGCCAAGGAAATTCCTCCTAGGCTTCACACAGTATGGGACTTAGTGATGGTTGCCTTGCAAATGTGGTGCCTTTTCCACTTCCCTCTCCTTGCATTTAATATAATACATGGGGTTAGAAATGAGTGAAAAGCCCTATTATGTCCTGATTTGTATATTCCCAATCTCTTTGGGAGGGTAACCAATAAATGAAATATTTACTTAGCCGAACAGTCCGAAGTTGGGAATAATTATGAACATAGCTGTCAACCTTTCCCTTTTCTTGCAAGGAATTCTATTCTGAATAAGGTAATTTCCCTTAAAAAGGGGAAAACATTGACAGCTATGATTATGAATAATATGAAGGTTATTTCAAAACATCAAGCATACTATCTCTTCATGTTTTCAGAGAAGACAATGTTACTGTTCACCACCACTGAAAGACAGGCAAAAAGTGCACATACATTGCTTTTATTAATTTATTAATTAACAACTTTCCCAAAGGCTTTGTGCAAAAGTTGGCCTCAGTAGAATTAATCTGAGACTTGAAGAGCACATACCTGTAGGAGCTGAAAGAGGAAGTTGAAAATTATGTCACTCTTCCAACTTCCTCCTTCAGCACTATGTCTTTTTTTTTTAAAGGTAGCCACCCTCAAATCTTCATACCAAGGGGGCAGTGAAGGGGGGGCTCAGTCATTTTGTAGGCACCAAGGGAAGACCAAGGCTGCCACATCGTCAACCCCAGAGTGCTTTGGTTGGGGAGGGAAAATTCAGATACAAGAAACATTGGGTTTTAAAAGTCACTACAAAGCCAAAAATAAGGATTGGGCCATAGTAGAAAACCAAAGATCCCAGTATTAAAACAAGAAGAATTTATTGCCTTCTGTATAAATACTGGAAGAATTGTTGCATCAGAGGAAGACAAATACAAATAAGAAACGTTTATAGAAGCGTAAAATATTATGATAAAAGATGAATCAAAATCTAATTACATAGTAACAGGTCTTTTTTTCAGCTGGAACTCACCGGATCTCAGTTCCTGCACCTCTCAGGTGAGTGCCATTGCCATTATAAGAGAACAAGGGAGGTGTTCATGTGAAGTTCTGACATCTCTTTTTCTAGAAAAATAGTAATGAATAATAGTAAAGCACTAGGGACATCACTAACAGTTAACGCTATCCTAAAATATGTTGTCTATGATTCTGGACCCTCCAAGTGTCCCTGTTCCCCAGGGACAGTTCCAGATTTACAGAAGCCATCTCAGTTTCTGATTTGAACCTGGAATGTCCTGCTCTTCCTTAGAAAGTCCTTATTTTCAGCAGAGAAATGTTGGTTGAGTATGGAGTTATGCGACCCCTGAGCCAAGGAGAAAAGTAACTACATAGCCTTTAGGAGGCATCTGAAGGCAGTCCTGTATAGGGATGCGTTTTTAAGTTGAGGTGGACCCTGGACTTCTGCAAAGTTCTGTCCTGAGCGAACCAATACCCAGTAGGTCTTTTAATAACATGGCATTAAATGATGTCATGGAGATCAAAGTGCCTCCCATGAGTGAGAGAATGTAAGAAGAGCCTGTTAATTAATTTTTATAATGAATGATTTTAGAATGTTGTTTATGTTGTACTTTTGTACCGTTTTATTGTTGTTAGCCGCCCTGAGCCCGGCTTCGGCTGGGGAGGGCGGGATATAAATAAAATTTATTATTATTATTATTATTGGATCAGTCTGGTGGCCCATCTTGTCTCACATCCTGTTCTCACCATGGCCAACCAGATGCCTGTGGGAAGCCCAAAATGGTAGTGGAGTCCCCCCACCCCTCCCGCTCGCCTTGTTGAAGAAATAGGTTTCCAACTACAGGGAAGTCAGTGCTGGAGCCCCTGCCAGTTTAACAACAATTACTTGTCATAGCTGGAATGTCAGGGAGTTTGGTGGTTTATATCCATTTGGAATATAACACCCTTGTTTATGCCAGGATGAAAGAAAACGATTGAAATGTCCTCTCGCCGAACATCTCACAAACTGTGGTTTTATGATGGGCCACATAAATCACAGAATAAAATGTTTTTGTTTCCTTTAGCATACTCTGTGAACATTTATTCATTTTAGGAGTCTCGGTAAACTGCTCCATACCTGACGCTAACATGTATTTTCAGCGCCTCGTTTGTGGCCAGATTTTGAGTCCCAAACATTAAGAAAAATGTTCACCAACAATATAAGGAGCACAGCCACAAATTGCAGTTGAAAAGCAGCAGCCTTTTAGATCATGAGGAGAAATGGAGCTTTATGTTTGGGGAACCAACATGGCATTCGGCTAGATCTGCCCTTTATCATCACAGTGTAATATAGTGGCTGAGGAGGAGTGTTGATGATATGGAGTACAGTAGTACAGGGCTGGACTAGGACCAGGGTGGCTAGATTTCAAATTTCTGCTCAGCGATGAAGCTTGCTGGCTGACCTTGGGCCAGCCACAATCTCTCAGCCTACCTCACAAGGTTCTTGTGAGGATAAAATTTGGAGGAAGATAACTATGCATGCCACCTGGAGCTCCACGAAAGAAAGGTGGAATATAAATGTGATAAGGAGAAACCCCTGGCTGAAATCCGAGAGAGCTGTTGCCACTCAGTGTAAGCAGTATTATGTTCTTAAACTTTCTGAGTGCAAGGACTAAAGTACTCAAAAGGAGATACCCCAGCAAACTCCCGAATCTGTATGCTATGCTCGGCCCAGCATTACCTCAGCCTTGAACATGCAGACCCTCCAAGTGTTCCTATTTTCCAAGGACAGTCCTGGATTTACAGAAGCCATCTTGATTTCTGATTTGATCCTGAAATGTCCCATTTTTCCTTAGGACATCACATCCCTATTTTCATCAGAGAAATGTTGGAAGGTATGTAATTATGTGACCCCCAAGCCAAGGAGATAAGTAAATTACAACCTTTAGAAGCCATATGAAGGCAGCCCTGTATAGGGTTTTTTTAATGTTTATTTTTTATTATGTTTCTATATATGTTAGAAGCCACCCACAATGGCTGGGGCAACCCAGTCAGATGGGCAGGGTATAAATAAAATTATCATCATCATCATCATGGAATAGGACGTCCGTATTTTCATCAGAGAAATGTTAGAGGGTATGCAACATGCTGCCAGCTATGTTGCCTAATGAGGTGATTGTGGTATGCCAGCATGGGGACTGCTTTCTGTTAATGAGAAAGATCAAGAAAAAATATGCCCCAAACAACCTCTGACAGAAAGGAATGGGTGTGTTTTTTCCCTGCCAAAGACCCCACCTCCCTTACACTGTTATTACTGTACACCAGCTAGTGGGTCTGGTTGTCAATTGGTGGGATGCAGGCCCCAAAATACAGTTCCAAAGCATCGTTTTTGTCCTGCATTATTATCTATCTTATTAAAGAATGATAGCTAACTTGAAGCTGTCATTCAACGGGGGGGGGGGGAGGCGTCGAAGCCCTCCTCCCCTCCCCCTCCTGCCAAGCATCTGATTTCATTGCAGATTGTTAGTGGGAGAAAAGATAAACATGTTCTCCTCCAGTTATGACATACAGCTGGGTCTTGGCTTGGAATTCAGCAGTTGGAAGCCTGTACTCATTCAATGTTTCTGGAGCATGACTGTCTTAGCCAGTGTAGATGGTTACAGAAACAAAACAAAATGGAAGTGGGGGTGCTAAAGGTAACAAAGGGAATGAAAATAATTCAGTTAGCCGCCTTACAAGTTTAAAAAGAAGAGTAAGCATTAAGAAGTCATGTATGATGTCTGTCAATTATAAACTATGTGAGCTGCTGAGTGTGTAAAGCATTACTGATGCTTGTAAATATACTTCTATTTAACATTTTCTTTTTAGAATAATTTACCTTCCTTAAGCCTCCTCTCAAGATTTAATAATTTACAAAAAAAATTAAAGAAGTAATTAAGCACCATCTTAAAAGACATATTCCTTTCCCTCCTCATAAACCTAAGAGGAACTTCTTCTAAGATGGGTGCTTGCTACAACATACACACAGAGGATTACGGGAAGCTGTTTTATACCAAGGGCTCAATCACACTTCTGTTTGTCTGGCCGCTTTCCCCTGGGAAAACCCGCTGTTTAGCGCTGAATCAGAACAAACATCAGTCAGGTTTTCTGTGGATCAATGTTTGCTCTGATTCAGTGGTAAACAGCGGGTTTTCCTGGGCAAATGCAAAACCTCTCAGACAAGCGGAAGTGTGGACAGGCCCTAAGTCAGACCATTAGTCTATCTAGTTCAGAACTGAACAAAACTGAAAGACTGGCAGGTTTTCAGAAAGGGGTCTTTCCCAGCCCCACATGGAGAGTTAAGCTGGAACCTTCTACATGCAAAGGATGTGTGTGGTACCACTGATCTACACATACATACACACACACACACACACACACAGAGAGAGAGAGAGAGAGAGAGAGAGAGAGAGAGAGAGAGAGAGAGATGTTGTGAATATCACCAGTTTGACCACCTTTAAAATACAATTTGATAAATTCATGGAGGAGAAGGCTGTCAATGGCTACTTGTCATGATGGCTATGTATTACCTCCATCTGAATACCAGTAGATGGAGCTCGTGTGTGAGGGACTGCTGTTTTGCTCATGCCCTGTAGGATCCAGTTGGCCATTGCAGGAGGGAAATGTTGAACTAGGCAGGTCTCTGGTCTGATCCTATGTGTCTTACGTTCTTATACATACATACCTAAAAGTGAAGGAGGTATGCTTTTCAGTTCAGAATAATTATTTTACTCATGCAGAAATTACATTTATTATTTAATTAATCAACCAACTAGAGTTTCTTTAATCAAGGGTTAGTCCAACAAGCTTCTCGAGACAGTGTTCTCCTTCTCTGCTATCCTTAGGAAATCAAGAAGATTAAGAATTAAACCAATGAAGCCGAACAACAATTTATAGGCTTCTACATGGCTCACTAAATCTCTGTAGTATTTTTCCATAGAGGCTTTATGGAGAACAAATCTCCAGCAACTAGCCTCAGATGTTTATGCTACGAGGAGAAACCAAATGTTGGCACCTTTCTCCATCCACCTAGTGTCACCTTATTGTTGTTATCAAGAGAAGTCTTGGAGCCAAGAGAATTTGGAAAGCGCTCTCTGCCTTTCCTTCCAATGGGATCCAGATAGACATGGAAGAGCTCCTCAACACCCTGGGATCTTGGAAATGAGACCCCTCTTGTTCTGAATTAATGCCTGGAAAATCTTTCCCCCTTTGCTTCTTCTTCTTTTTTTAAAGAGAGATTTGCTGGAATTCACTGCATCTTCATTGCTGAGAAGGCTAGGACATTCCCCTTGACAGTTTTAAAAATGTTCATAACCTGGAAAGTATTTTGCTGGCTTGGATGATGCTTTCCTAGACTGTGCAAAAGATGCTGCTGTTCTTTGTGATCGACCTGCAGCCTAGTTCTAAAAATATTTTGCTATTATAGTGCCATTTTGCTATTATAGTGCCATTCTATACAAGTGCTATTATACTGCCATTTAGTTTTAACACTTTTTCATGTGGACCCCCATTTGTCCAGGCTCTCAGGTGGTGAAACAGGATGAGCTGCCCCTAATCCATAATCTTATTTACTCAGAAGTAAGTCCAGTGGGACTTACATGTGCTTAGAAATGCAGCCATTGATTAGTAATGCCAGGTGGTTTCTTTCACCTATTATCTACCCTAATACTGAATATGAAGCGAGAATAAGGAAGATAAGAAGTAACAAATCATATTACTTGAATGTGCCATAAGCAAGAGGGATGGGAAGAGTGTAGACACAGAAATACATGACCCTGCCTTAAACTGAATTAGACCATTGAGCCATCTTGCTCCATATCGTCCACACTGATTGGCAATGGATCTCCAGAATTGCAGAACAGAGACATTCCCAGGTCGATCTGGGAATGTTTGGGATTGAACCTGCGGCCTTCACAGTCAAAACACATGCTCTACCACCGAGCTACAACCAAACTAGATGATTGGGTTTTATTTTTTAAAATGGGGCAAAAATGAAGATATTCTATGTGGCAGGGTATGTGAATGACAGAGGTCAGCTATGTTGCTTTACGTGTACTTAGTAAATTATTTTGCTTGCAGAGATTTGCATAGGTTCACCTTATTGTAATCTGAGGGTGGTTCATTATCTCCCTTCATAATCTGAATGTTTTAGCATGCTAGGGCAGAGATGTGAATATGTCTCTCTTAGAAATTGGATTTAATCAGATTGTTCTTCTCATAATATATACATTTGACAGCTGACAATTTGATGTTGTCTTTGGTCCCAAGTATTTAACTGTTGATCGGTACAGTGGTACCTCAGGTTAAGTACTTAATCGTTCCGGAGGTCTGTTCTTAACCTGAAACTGTTCTTAACCTGAAGCACCACTTTAGCTAATGGGGCCTCCTGCTGCTGCCGTGCCACCGGAGCACAATTTCTGTTCTCATCCTGAAGCAAAGTGCTTAACCTGAAGCACTATTTCTGGGTTAGCGGACTCTGTAACCTGAAGCGTATGTAACCCGAGGTACCACTGTACTAGTTTTGAATCAAATGGACTAATATAGAAAAAACAAATTGGCATCTCATCCTTGGAGCCAAGCATTTCCGCCCAAAAGACACTCATTCCTCTTTGTTGATTTATTGTGCTGCACTGTGTTCCATATGCTACATGCCGTCACATGATATCTAATCAGCAGCAGCCGCCGCCTGGGAATGACACATTGATAGAGAACTTTTGAAAAAGGTCATTCAGTTCCAACTATGTCTGACATTTGCAAAAATCTTGAATCCTAATTTGATTACTCAGACCTTTGTACTCAATGAAAGAAAGAAAGAAAGAAAGAAAGAAAGAAAGAAAGAAAGAAAGAAAGAAAGAAGGAAAGAATCGTGTGAAAATACTAGGAAATATATTTCTGGAGCTGTTTGAAAACATCCAGCCACGTACAGAAATCTCTTTGGGGAAGATCACTTCAATGTGTAATTCATGGGCAACACGTACATAGAATAAGCAAGTGGGGGTACAGCTTTTTGGCAAAAGGGTAAAGAGAGATAGGACTCTGTGAGTAAAGTGTTCCATGCCTAAACATCAATAGGTATGTAATACCCAATCGAAGCATAATTCAGACGCTGAGAGACAAAGCCATGCCCTGTTGGGATCCATGGTGTCAGGAATGAGCCAGCTCCAAGTGAAGGTTTGCAGTCAATGGCAGAAAGCAGCCAGGAACAGAGAGGCTTTGAAGTTAGCCAGACAAAGGAGAGCCGGCAGCTGCAGACTGACCTTGATGGGCCGGCTGATAAGACAGTAGCTGAGAGCAGACTGGAACACAGCCAAAGCTCTCAGGGTGCTCAAACAGGAGCGACTGGACACAGAGAGCCTCTTGGTAAAGAAAGAGACTGGAGATGATCCAATGAGTCCTCGGAGTTGGCAAATGGGTGAGCTGTTGGACAGGAAGCAAAACAAGAGACGTGAGGTGTGAAAGTTCAATATCTTCTGTAGACACCGGAAGCAGTCTTCAGAAGGGTCATCTTGAGTAATGATGCTGGAGGCTTTGTTAGAGCCATCCGGAGTTATCTGTTTGTTTTTGCAATAAATCCTCCTTATTAATTATCCACGCTTACTGTGTTACCCAGCTAGGAACCTGGACTCTTGACACTATGGCTATGGGAGAAGCAAGACCTTTTGGGGGTGTTAGTGCTGTGAGCCCCTCCATCATAGGCTTGGGTTGTATATACAGTATGTATAAATCAACCATATATCCTAAAGACACCAGAGTTTCTGCTGTCCCTCATTCCAAGGAAACCAAACCCTGGACAAGCGTCAGGATCCCCTGGAATCTCACACCGCTCAGAGACAGGGGTGACGTGCAACAATATACTTACAGATAACTCATTATCTGAGTGCCAGTCCTTATGTAGCCAAGACAGCATTGTTACACCCACACCAATTTCCAAGTGGTGAGAGATTTCAGGGGTACCAGCACACAACTCAGTTTAGGTTTCCATGGAATGAAGTTCATGGAAGACACTAGTGTCTTTGTGGTACTTGGTTTTATTTACTGGATTTATATACTGCCTTTTTGCCTAGACACCCATGGAAATGTACTGTTTTAAAACAAACATATTATATAAAATGTAAGTGACAGAGTTCTCTCAGGCCAAATGGGAACCGATGGTAAATATGCTCCCTGGCCTGGACTTCTTGGCTTCTTTATCTCCTCAGGACACACAGTGAAGCTGCACGAGGAGCTGCCCCAACGTCTCTCCATTTCTGCAGTTTAGAAAGTGATGGGAAATTGTACTGAAAAGTGTGAGGTGGCTGAATAACGGGGAAACAAATATATAACCCACAAACAAATCAGAACGAATGCAAAATAAAAAACTGAACATAGTCTGCATAAAATATGTGCAAGCAATCAGGATAAATGCTGTATAAAAATGTCATCTGTAGCAGAGTTTACATATTACCCCAATTAAAAAAATACAAACTGCTGAAAAGATTGCTATTCTGGCCATTCTGTTGGCCATGCCATGCAAGTTAAAAACATACAAATACAGATGTCAGGCTATGTAGAGAAATAGCTACTTCTCTCTTGTTTTCCTGGGAGATTATATTAAACAGAGTTTAATTCAGTTAGAATTTACTGTTTTCCTGGGAGATTATATTAAAAAGAGTTTAATTCAGTTAGACTGAACTTCTATGGTTCAGGCAACGTCACACAAAGCTGCAGATGCCATCCATAGCCCAGAAAATCAGCATGCGGCTTAAATCATGATAGCAGAACAATAAAAAATATGTTTCCTTTAAGGCAAACATGGATGCACAACCAAGCAGCAATGTGTCAAGAAAGAAGATTTCAGTGAAAGGCAATGCAGAATGAAAAGGGGAATTCCAGAGTTACGAAAGGCAGGGTTTTATGTGTGCATGATTGAGAAACCCACTAAGTGCTCCCAACTGTATGCTGCTATCAGAATCACTAACTGAATCATGGATGGGGAGGGATATGATCAGTTGGAAGCTTGTGTCGAATCAATGACATGACCGGGAACCACTTTCCAAGTAACCAATGAAACTAAAACAAACTTATATTTTATCTGCATATTATACATAAGGGAGAGACAGATTCCTCAGTGTAATGTTCTCCTGCCACAATCTATAACAAATGAAACTATGCACAGCAAGGGAAAGCATTCTTTTTTTAAAAAAAAGAAAGCAATCGCTAAGATTTGCTCCAATTTTCCAGTTGGGTCATACTTAACAGATGGAGGAGATGCAGGGCTGAATTATGCAGGCATACCCATCACCTGATTATTCTCCATCTGAAGATATCTATTGGAAAGTTTTGTGCCTACAGAGAGTAGAGCAAGGGAGAGTACATGAAAAACACAGGATTTGAATAGTGCCATTTCACAGAGGCAAGACATGCTGCTCTGACAAGGATTTTGTTTCTGACAACCCAGCTGCTTTCATACATGCTTGGCTCCGAGCCACATTTAGAACATTTTAGTCTAGCAAAACAGTAAATGAGGGGGAACGTGATAGAAGACACAAGAAGATAATAGCTTGTCTCCCAAGGAGCTGCTCTACTCAGACCAGTTGTTCTTTTGGATCCAGAGGCAATTAGCATGCTTTGGGGTGAGGCTTACAGGTTTTATTTGCTAAACGAGTAGTATTTAAACATTCGCATATATAGTCAGTAAGGCGCACTACTTAACATTCAAGCACTAACATAGCATAAACCTTCCCAGACCACTTCATTCATTCAGAGATTACACCGCAAATGATCGCTCCTGGGGTTGGGGCCTCTCTAACTCTCTCCAACTCAAATCTGGGACCTCCATCCATGTTGGGATCTCTGTCTGCCTATAACAGTGCACCAGGCTCTCATATTTATACTTTGGTGCCTGGGAACATGGCAGACAGCCATGTACCAATGGTCAAAGGGTTGGCAAGCTGCCTTCCTCACTATCTGTACTAGCCACTGTCATTCCCGTGGCTTTGAAGCTGCTGATCCACGAGTTCACCATCTAGCTTGGCAATCAGTCAGGACTGATATTGCTCACATACAATGCAAGTCTTATCTTTGACATGTCAGCTCACACAGTCCATTATAAGACATAATAAATACTGTGCTGTAATCATTTAATACAATAAAGCTAACCCCTTAAAGCAGTGATGGCCAAGCATGGCCCTCCAGCTGTTATGGGACTGCAATTCCCATCATCCCTGACCACTGGTCCTGTTAGCTAGGGATGATGGGAGTTGTAGTCTCAAAACAGCTGGAAGGTTAAGTTTGGCCATCACTGCCTTAAAGGATGCAGCCTAAAAGGTATAATGTAAGCAGATTCAAGTCCCTACACAGGCCCCAAATAAGGCATCAAGGAGATCATTATTGGATGTTACCTATCTCGTGATCACAATACACTTCTGCATATTTCCAGCAGATGAACCCTCTGCTCTCATGTTAAATGTTGCACTGAAAATAAAGAAGTAAAATTAAATTGATATGACAGGGAGCCGAAGCCAGTGCAATGAGAAATGAAGGGGAGAAACATGGCCTTATTGTTTTTTATTTGATTAATGGGCAAAGAAGAGGAGGTGCGCTATGGACACTAGCAGTTCAAAGGGCTGTAGTACTTACCTGACCTCTGCAAGTTACTGGGATGCAGACAGGGAGGGGCATTTCCTTCTTCTTCTCAGTAAGCTGTAGTGATGCTGGCAATGGGAGGTTAGGTACGTGCCCCTGCACTGCCCACCATGTTTGGATGCAGATATTATAAACCAAAAGACGCCAGCGGTTTTAGAAGTAAAGGAAGACTAGAAAAAGAAAGAACAGTACAATAAGCAAGTGTAGAGCAATATTTTTGAGAGAAGGAATGTATTTTCAAAGAAGAACTTGCTAACAATCAGATTTTGAAAAGAAATGAGTTCATGAGAAGGAAGGGTTGATTGTCTGAGGGCTGGAACATTATGCAGAATGCAGAGGGGAGCAAACCTTCTGGTGGAGGTTAAAGTAGTCGTTATCATTTATTTCCCTGTGGAAACCACACTAAATTCAGAAAG
Source organism: Podarcis liolepis (assembly GCF_965112155.1). Classification (NCBI taxonomy): domain Eukaryota; kingdom Metazoa; phylum Chordata; class Lepidosauria; order Squamata; family Lacertidae; genus Podarcis; species Podarcis liolepis. The sequence continues at coordinate 75,191,374 of NC_139557.1, forward strand.
CAAGCTACCAATATTTCAGATAAATAAATGTAATCCAATAATGAAAACCTCTGCTAAGCACACAATTATAGCGTAAGGTTAAGAATGTAAAGCGCGCACACCCAAAACGGGACAATTGCTGTCCTTGGTGCCAAGCAGTTAGCAGAGGAGGCTCCAACGTGCTGCCTTTCAGAGTGAGGAAAGACAAATGTGTGGTGGTAAAAGGTCAGAATCATGAGCACTGGTCCCAGTCCTGACATCCATGTGTACCTCCAGGTTCCTGAACAGACTTTCTAGTGCACAAGCTGTACCCTGCAAAACAAAACAAAAAACCCACAAGGTACAGATGGGTCTCAAGGAGCAACCAAATGGATGAATCACCCATGAAACTACCATTAAAGCAAAGACTGCAGCGAGGAACCTCATTTGTTTCAGCTTAGTCTACTTATAAGGCCTAAGGAGTTCCTCTTCTCTCTCTTCTTAATACTGTAAAGATTCCAACAGACAAAAGCTGTTGATTTCAAAAAGCTGCTCACCTTCAGGGATGGGTGTGAACAAATCACAGTTAACTCTTAAAGCAGAACTGGGGGACAGGGTTGAGGGTCTCTCCAGATGTTGCTCCTCCACCCCTCCCCTAGCTATTATGGGTGGGCCTGATGGGAGTCAGAGTCCCACAACATCTGGAGGGCCATCCAGTTCCTCATCTCGGTCTTAATGTGCCTCTTACTGCAGATGCAGTTGTGGAGACATTGCCAGAGGGACATGAGGAGGGACTCATGACTAGCTGATGCATTTGTGGGGGGGGGGGATAAAGCAGGATGTGCAGGAAGGCAAACCAGATGCTTGAGGAAAGTTTCCTGCATGTTATGAGATGTAGGATATTCACCCCTCATTCCTGAGATGTGTGTTTGCAGTTTCATTTTGATGAATAAAGTGGGTGTTGTTTGCATATGGTACATTTCTGAATTTATATTTTCAATTTCCATTCCAGGGTGAGTGTGGCTAACAAGCACTTCCATCTATCAGACTCTAAGTGAAAGTCACTATTGTGCTTAATATAATTTTAAAATGGGTGGGAATCATTTCTTTGCATGTTTTATGGCCAAGAAGTTTTGTTGAGCCCAGCTCTTTAAAAACCCATCTGTCTAAATAAGGGTTCCTATGAGAGGTGCTTGTCAGCAAATGGTTTTCTTATGGTGAATACGTTGCCTTTTTCATGAGCGCATCCTTGACAAATTCACTTTCAGATTCCTGTTTATATTGGCGGAAGTATTAACTCTGCTCCCTAGATTTACAGCAAGTATTTCTCACATAAATGTTACAGCAATCTTAATAATACTTAGCTGTTTCAAAGCATTTTAGGGTAAAACCCTATGTTCACTTACCTTGGAGTAAGACCCATTTCTAAGTGAAGTACATAAAAATTACAGAAAGCATACACTGGATAAGATCAATTTAAATTGATCATAAAAAAGAGAACTTCCTTAAAATGCCTGCTGGGTTAGAAAGGGCGGGTGCTGTGCACAGAGGTCCCATCTAATCTTATTTGGAGGAATTCCACAGAATCAGGCCCACAATGCTGAATTCACAGACTATTTCAGACACCATTCCTCTCCTGCCTCTCCCAGATCCACAAAGAGGAGAACATTTCACTTTATCAGGCCACAATTAGTATAGGAGCTCAGCAATGAGTCAAAGCAATGAATCGTCAACATCAACATCGTTAAACTGGTCACTGCGCCAGAAACGGTTTAGTCATGCTGGCCACGTGACCTGGAAAGTTGTCTGTGGACAAACACCGGCTCCCTCGGCCTAAAGGGAAATGAGCGCCGCACCCCATAGTTGCCTATGACTGGACTCAACTGTCCAGGAGTCATTTACCTTTATTGTCTTCCAAAGCAACAACTCTATTCCCAACTTAAGAATGGAAAGTGAAATGCCGGTGGACAACAAAAGAGGTTTACATTCAAGTTGGAGAATTGTCTCTACCAAAGGCATCATGGACTTTGAAGCACAAACTCAAGATGAGAGGGAGAAACAAGCTAAGAGGAAGATACATTTGCAAATTCTGAGCATCAAGTCCCACCTAGAAACCTATGTCCCCACAGTGGAAGGACATGTGGATCCAGAATTGGCCTCCACAGTCACTTATGGACACACCATTAAGACCATATTCATGGAAGAATCTTACTTAGCTATGAGTGATTGCCAAAGAGAGAAGAAGAGGAGCTCAGCACTCCCTCTCACGATAGATTTTATTAAATCTCTTCAGTTTGATTTTCTTCAGTTGCCCATGCAAGAAACATAACATGGAAGAGTGGAGTAGAAGGAAACAAATGACAAATTGGATCCATTTCACAGTGTGGCCAAGGATATGCTACTTTTATGTCTGATTGCTCTAATGACTAATACATTTGGCTTTGTGTCCCAGAAGCAAAAGAAAAAAAGAAGAAAAGTTTGACTCCAAAGCAAAACATTGATAATCAAACCCATCTTAATTCTCTTTTTCTGGGATTCCAGGCTATTGTTTTCAGCCACCCACGAAGCTGTGTCCACTGGAAAAACTGCTCTGGTTCCTTCATTAAGGCATGAAAGAATTATGGGGTGCTGTTATGCTTTGATAAACCTCCAGTTTATGGTGGATGCACCTTTACTTAATTACTTCTGCATATTTTGTTTATTTATCAAGGAAAGAAAACACCAAGCCTAGTAAAGATGAATTAATATGATCACAAGTTTATTTTTAGTTCCATAAAATCTTTAATGCCAGGTACATCTGGGATTATTTGTAGCTTCTGGGCTGTTTCTGTCTGTCCATGGAACTGCCTCCAGGGCTGTCCTTTGGCTTGCTTTCTACTTCGTTTGTTTTCCAATAGCTGGAGAGAGCCAGTAATGAACCTGGGAAACACAGCAAAGGCTCCATTTCACTGCTTTTTCAATTCCAGAGATAAAGCTGAGCCGAAAATAAAAAGGCAAGTCTTAATTTTGCAGCTATGTTTGCCACCACAACAATGGAAATCAAATACAGAAGCAGTATTACATGCCCCTTCCACTTTCTCGATAGTGCTATGGGTTTTGCAGCACAATATTAACTACATCTACTCAGAAGTAAATCCTACTGAATTCAATGCGGTTTACTCCCAGGTAAGTGGGATTAGGATTGCAACCTTAGTCTGTTTTTGGATGATAGAGCCAACCCATCACATTGCAGCTTCTTTTTGGTTCTCTCTCTGCCCCCCCCCCATTGTTCTCAGCCTCTTCCTGGCTGGTAGGTGTGTTGTAGCACACAATACCGCTCAACCATTGTCATAGCTTTTTTTAGTACAAAGATTACTTGATCACCAAGTACCAAACATGGTCCTTGACAACTGTTGCACCATTCTTCATTTACTGAACAGTAACTAGAGATTATGAAGAAATTTGCCACCCTGGGTTCCTTTGGAAGGTAGGGTGGGGTGTAAATTTAATAAATAATAGCATTTGAGTCCCTCCCCCTTTTTTGTTCTCATAAAAGGAATGGGAAGGATTGAGGCCAAATGGGCCCTGGGAACAATGCTTCCATACTAGGAAAAAAACTGGAAAGGATTTTTTAAAATAGTTTTTATTGAAAGATTTTCATGGGTAACAAAGGTACGTATGATGCATCTGTTTTCTGTTCATGAGTCCTATCTACAGGTCGGTTACATTTGGTCTGTGACGTTACTATCTAAGGCATTGTAAGGTTGGGGTGAGGACAGAAAAGATTTGACACAGTGCATCTCCCAGCTCCATTTCCATCCTGCAAATGCTTGTATACATTCAGTAAAATGAGATGGATGAAAATCTATATATATGCTACTCCTATGGCAGAGACATCACCTTGCCAACAAAGGTCCATATAGTTAAAGCCATGGTTTTCCCAGTAGTGATGTATGGAAGTGAGAGCTGGACCATAAAGAAGGCTGATCGCCGAAGAATTAATGCTTTTGAATTATGGTGCTGGAGGAGACTCTTGAGGGTCCCATGGACTGCAAGAAGATCAAACCTATCCATTCTTAAGGAAATCAGCCCTGCGTGCTCACTGGAAGGACAGATTGTGAAGCTGAGGCTCCAATACTTTGGCCACCTCATGAGAAGAGAAGACTCCCTGGAAAGGACCCTGATGTTGGGAAAGATGGAGGGCACAAGGAGAAGGGGGCGACAGAGGACAAGATGGTTGGACAGTGTTCTCGAAGCTACAAACATGAGTCTGACCAAACTGTGGGAGTTTGCTCTGGTCCATGGGGTCACGAAGAGTCGGACATGACTAAACGATTAAACAACAACATGGCAGAGAAGCCTCATTTGCTGCAGCATTGTCCCATGCCACTCCACTAACCAATGGCAACTGGACCACACATATGAGGCAACCAATCAAATGGGTCTCTTTTACATGGCTGCCACCCACTTGGCCTGCAGGGTCCCACTCACTTGGTTGCAAAGTTAACACATCAGTGTGGGCCAATGCCACTGACAAGCAGCCTCCATTGTGGTGATGTTTTAAGATGCTCCAGCACCACTGAAGCGAGTAAGTGGGGACTTGAGTGTGTGATAATGGGTTTCAGTGCAGTGCCTGACTTTCTGAGAATTGTGTCTGATGTATTTATTAATCACACTCCCTTTAAAGTTTGACTGCCAGTCCACTTGCTTTTCCTGTAATTTATTGCCTTTTAAATATTGTCCAGGTTGAAGCTAGGTGGGTGTAATGCATGGCAGTGGCCTGTGTGTAAATGTCCAAAAATGTATAGAGCTTGCAGGTTTTCATCTGGTTTATTCCCTTTTGGTTTCTTCTCATTACACAGATTTTTCACTCCACATAGCTGCCTCCACCCAAAATACATGTTCTCATGACACATCATTGGAATGCATATAATCTTCTGTCCTGTTCCTAATTACAGTGCTCAGAGCTCTGCAAAGGGCTGGAGACAGTCAATAATTTTTAAGAGAGTGGAAGGTGGTTAGAGGAGATTTTCTTCCCAAGTTGCACAGAAATGATTGGGAAATAATTCTGTTTGCTACAAAAGAAACGAGCAGCAAGTTTATCATGAATCAGGCCTGTTCAGCTGGTCATGAAGGCATTCTTAAGGGGTGGCCAAAGGAGCCCCAAACATTTTTGATTCTCTCTCTCTCTCTCTATATATATATATGCTTACAGGGTGAATGGGCATGCTGCAAAGTGCAATTCTAGCCACCTACCATCTGAATTTGCCCAGAGGCGCTCCATAAATGTATCTAAGCTGCCTCAAGGACCTGTTCCTAATGTATTTAGCAACACCCCTACTGGTTACCCAAGTCAATGTCATTCAGTTATAAGAGCTCTCCTGTTTTTCTTCCTGCTTGGGAAAGCCTTTCCTACTCCCAGGAGGGAAGGGATTGTGAGCGGGAGACAATTCCTGCGTCATGCAGGGGGCACTCTGCCCCCTGCTTCAACTCCAGGGCTGGCGCCACGCCCCTCCCCAGTTGGGCACCCAATAGGGAAGCTCGGCGGGGGCATGGCTTGCTGCTCAAACGCAGCCGCGCCAGCCTTCCCCACCATTGCACACACATTTTCTTCGAGTCACTATACTACAACGCTACACTACAACACTACAACGGAGTCTCCCTATGGCAAGAAATCCTTAATTTGGCCTCTGATTTCCAGGTCCACTCCAATGCGGCAGGGTCCCTGGGCTTTGGCCTGTTCTTTAAGTGACACTGGTGCGCGCAACAATGGCCAGCAGAGTGGCAAGGGGGGGCCATCATGCGGGATCTCACTTTTCTAGAGTTTTTTCTCATAGTTGTGGCGGTTCACATATGGACCGAGGAGTTCTGGAATCGCCAGGTGTGCTTCAGAACTGATAACCAGGCTGAGGTTAACATACTGGCTAGCAGTCATTGCGTTCTGAGAGGACTCTCGCCTACTTCGAGCATTTGTGCGCCTTGCTTCCGGTCGTTAGCACCTTGGGCTCAGCTGCCGCCAGAACCCTTTCCGGATCACCTACGGAACCTTGGAGACGCAGAGTGATTAAGGGAGTATTAGCGTCTGTTGCACCCTCTACCCTCAGGTCTTATAAGAAAGTATGGTGTGACTTCACAGGTTTCAGGTCCAAAGTATCGTCCCTTTCCCCTATCGTATGAAACTTAGGTCAATTTGCTGGTCCAAGTTTGAGGCCCGGCTGTTCTCTGTGGCATACGCTATAGCCTTTTGGGTTGGCGAGGTGGTAGCAGAAGCTACCTCAAGTGGAACAACGTGCAGCTTCCTCCTGGAGGACGTGCAGGTGTCCAGTTCAGGCGTGATGGTGTGGGTGCATCAGTCTAAGACGGACCAGGGCGGTAAGGGCACCGTAGTCCAACTCATGGCCTCCAGCCAGAAGGGCCCATGCCCAGTAAAGGACACCAGGCGATACCTTTACCTCAGACCTCCCGGCCTTGGCCCGCTCTTTATTCATGAGGACGGATCCCGATTGATGAGGCACCAGGGTACTTTGCAAAGCGATAGATGCCTGCGGTTTTCCTTCCAAAGAGTACGCGCACATTCATTTAGGATTGGTGTGGCCACAACGGCCGCACACATGGGCCTTCCGGCAGACAGGATCAAGGAGATGGGCCGCTGGAAATCTAATGCCTACAAAAGTATTCTGAGAATGCTCCGCTTACCTGTCTTTTCTTTCTTTATTCTTAGCTGTCTTCGGTAGTCCAGTATGGACTTGCGGCCACAGTATCGTGCACTGGGCCCACCTGCAGTCAGCAAGTTCCGGCTTCATGCCTAATCTGGGGCTACCATCGTGGGCGCGAGTTTCCTGGTTGTCAAGAAGGGGCATGCGCTGGCAAGAACTCATGCCACTGCTGAAGGCAAAAGCTGTGCTGTTGGGCCCCCCTAACATTCTAATCATTCAGCTGGGTGAGAACGACCTGGCTAGCAGGAAGAGTGTGGACTTGTTGTGGAACATGAGAAAAGTCTTGGACATGAGAAAGGTCTTGGATGAGTTGGCTGCCATATTTCCCAGAACAACCCTGCTCTGGTTCTCTCTCTTGAAGAGAAAGGTTTGGCACGGTGCGCATAACATTATGGCCATTGAAAAATCCAGGAAACTATTGAATCGCGTGGTAGCGCGCAAAGTGCATTTTATGAATGGCTGAGTTATATCTCATGATGATATTCAGATTGGCGACCAGACCCTATTCTGGGATGATGGTGTTCATCTTTCAGATCGTGGAAACAACATATGGCTGGCTAACATATCCAATAGTCTTAGGGATTGGTTGCAGCTGTGAAGGTATTGGCGGCGAGCCTTTTGGCTGGGGTGGCGGTTAGGCATTGAAATGTGTTGTTGGTGTTTCGGGGGGCAAGGTGTGGCCATCGCCTTCCCCGACAATTTTGGGTATTCCGCTAAAGGAATCCGGCGGTCGTGGATCCTGTCCGATGCCTGTGTGGCGGGGGGCCATGGCACGACCCTCGGTGACATCAGGAAGAGAGCCTATAGTTGGATTAGCATCAACAGGCTTCCCCTACTGGTGGTTAACCCCTCCTCAGACTCATCCCTCTACGAGTGGGTGGAGTCTAATGTTCCGTGGTCCAATGCCTAAGCCAATACCTTCTCACATGCTGTAATCAATAAAGTTGTGGCCTTTACCTTACCCATTAACCTTACATTCTGTGTCCACGTGTCTTTAATCCCCAAGCGGGGATCGGGTCCTCGAATCACAATGTAAGGCTATGTTCACATTCCCTTTTACTGGGCACCCACTGTATTTCCAGTGCTGGGTTTTTCCATCCCTGTTCATACAATGTTATTCCAAATGCATATGTATTCTGTGCTTTGTTATAAAATGCTACCGCATTGTTCCTCCAACCAGCTTCACACCTGTTGGAGTCCCTTTAGGCAGGTCCTAATTGGTTTCTAGTCAAAATGTAAATACCTTTGCAAAAGGTTAAAAATATCCAGTGCTGGATTACCCTTAAGGCAGACCAAACAAATGCTTAGGACACCAGCAAAGCAGCTGACAGAAGAACTCACCAGTGGGTAGAAAATCCACCATAAAGAGCTTAATGCACATTTATTGCATCCTAGAGATGCTTCTCATTGTACGCTTGCAAAACAAACATTGTGTCTGGTAAAGTTGGCTCCCTTTTCTCTTCTAGTTCCTTTTTCCAAGGATTCCTTTTTTATCTTTGAAGAGGAACAATGTGTTTAGTGTTAATTCTCCAACCTGCATTTCACCCCACTGGTGTCAAGGATGCTTTGCTAGGATGTATTTTTCTCCCTTGTGTCTCTTTCTAAGAGCCACCTCTATCTCCTTTGAGGAGCTGAAAATGGTCCAAGGCATTTTGCAACCCAAGGGAAAGGATAAGCTGGTGCCGTCTCCATTCCAAATGCAGAAGACGATTGCACCAGCAGCTGGTCCTTGGTCCTTATTTCAATACAGTGGTACCTCGGGTTACAGACGCTTCAGGTTACAGACTTTGCTAACCCAGAAATAGTACCTCGGATTAAGAACTTTGCTTCAGGACGAGAACAGAAATTGCGTGGTGGCAGCGGGAGGCCCCATTAGCTAAAGTGGTACCTCAGGTTAAGAACAGTTTCAGGTTAAGAATGGACCTCCAGAACGAATTACCCAAGGTACCACTGTACTGGCAACAGGCTAGTATCTAAAAGCAGAAATCTAGCTAGGCGGGCAGAGGAAACGGCATGTGGCCCACAAAGTTCTATACCCTCATAGAAGAACGGAAGCTGTCCATCACTGTCCCCGCTCCCTTCATCTGCTGTGTATGAGGCAGTTGTCTCACTCTACCAAATGGTGGGGCCCAGCCTGCTTGAAAGCAGGTCTCAAGACCACCACCATTTCAAGAGTGGCACTTTTTTTTCTATCAAGGGGACAGCTAACATGAACTATGAAATACTGTGAGAATTCAACCTACCACTTACTGTACTGCCATCTGTCACGAGGTGAAACTATTCCATGGATGGGCCTTTTTCTGGGCCCTGAAGCATCCAGGGCTGACTTGGCTCTAGCATCACACTTGACCTCACACAAACTTTAAAGATCAACTCAGCAACTGGAACTGTGGGGACTCTGTGGTCTTCCCAGCTAGCTGTAAAATTGTTTTTGTTTTGTTTCCCGCTATACATTTATGAGATCAGGCTACCAGTGTTTGCTTGCCTTGTAAAAGGCTGACTGGCAAAGAAAAAGAATTAACCAGAACTGGAATTCAAGCAATGTTCAGAACATGGAGGTTCTGTGCCATTTCAAAATTAAAACAAGGCTAATTCTCCCACACTTCTCCACTGTTTTTATTAAGTGTCTTAGAAACAACTTGAAACAATTTATCCTTCATTAGTAGAAGCACACAGGAATTAAGCATTCCTTTCTTTAAAAGGCGACGGTCTTTCCTCTGCTAATTTAATTGTTCTGAGAATCATTGTGCAAGAATAACTCGCCTGGTAATTAATTTGGTTTATCTTTGAAAATAATTGGGGGAAATTCAGGTCTTTCGGAGTTTTCTCTCAGACACCTTGGAGGAACCAAGTCACAGTGAGTTTGCCTCCACCCTTTCTGCCAACCCCAGCCTGCTATCTTACCAGGCAAGCTTTCTCATGCAAGAGGAGAGGGCTGCCTAGTGACAGATACGGCATATAAGCTTCACTTTTGAGGCTAGGATGCATGCTCAAGAGCATCTTTTCCTCTTGGGATGCAATGGGTCTTTCACTGTGCAGCAGCAGTGGAAAAAAGTGAATCCCATACTAGGAATAATTAGGAAAGGAATTGAAAAGAAAACTGCCAGTATCATCATATTATTATACAAATCTATGGTGTGGTTACATTTGGAATACTGTGCACAGTTCTGGTTGCTTCACATAAAAAATAATATAGTTGACTCACAACTCATATGCATGTATCTTGTGCAAATTCAGCTTTTAAGTGCTTAACCAATCTTTTATTTTAAGGGGGGGAGAAGAGGGAAGTCAGAGGGGGTGGGAGAGCAGGGAAACACCTCCCCCCCTTTGCAAAATTAAGTTTGCTTGGAAATAGAGTGGATAATTTATAGGAGGGCTGGATTACCCCTGTATTAATACAAGTCTGGGTTACACTTGTATTGGGGGTACATTTTCTGAAGTGAAGAAGTTTGATTTCTGAGTTATTCCAATTCAGTCTGAGTATTTGCCTTTATAGAATTCTATGTGGGAACAAAACCAGAATTAGTTAGCTCTGCCTGTCATTGGCTTAGGCTCTGCCAGTCATTTGTTCTGGCTCCACTTACAGTTGGTATCCTTGCTTTCCATGCTAATGGTCCCAAAGAGCAGCAACTTCCACTGAATGATGCGAAAAATGCCAATCCATAGGTGAAAAGCTACTATTGTCCTTAAGTAACTTTCAACATGGTGTATTTTTTATTTAAAAAAAGAACTTTGCCCTGTTTTTTGTCCTTAGAACTGGGCCTCCACTACTTATTTGATGTCTGACTTGGGCAGGCTCTCTTTGAAAGAGACAGGTCTGCCACTGTCACATATATCTCGGTCATAATTTGAAATGATGATTTTCAATCAGGATCAGACCTTAGCAAAGGAAAATTCCAGTGCTGGAAGTCAAATGTTTGAACACTGAAGCTAAAGCCATACCACCAGTGGCCCTGAATAAGTATAGGAAAGGAAGGGGACATGAAACAAACTATTAGTGCAACATGCAAATCAACTCAAGCTTTCCTCAGAAAACATTTCATTACAGAACCACAGTGACAACTGCAAAGCTATCATATTTAAGAAACAAGCCTTCCCAGGAGCCAGAAAAATAAGTTGCTGTCAGTTAATTGCCAGTTATTCAATAAATTGTTGATTCATGATGGCAGAGTACTTTCCTTGAGTTTTATTTGTCCTTATTATCAAATAGATACACAAGGTTAGGCAATGCACAATATCTGTGGAAAAGGCAATTGTGCATCATCCAGTATTTCTAGTAGTGTCCAGTATGGTGGAGGAGCAGAGCTGCAGTTGGTAGGAGTGCTGAAATGGGTTGTCTCCTGGCTGATGCTCAGCCCCATCTCAGCCCCATCCAGGCAAGTATAGCAACACTGGTGTCAGAAGTGCAGCCCACCACATTGGATACTACTGAATATTTCACAGGCAGACATAGGCACTTGCTTCTAACACCGTTATATTCAAAGGAAGAAACAGGGCTTAAGCTGCACTCAGGATGGGTGAACCTATCAATTATTTTTTCTTCAGCTTTCACTTTTCCAATCTTAAATCCAGTTTACCAAATTTCTGCATCAGTTTGTGATTTTTTTGTATTAAAATGTCACCACAAAAAATTGTCAGCATTTTAGAGCATATGGCTCCTAATATATAATTTTATTAGACAAAATAATCTAATATACACATTTTACAAGCGATTGCCCCTAATGTATTTTGTATGTTGCTTTCATTTATATATTTGTTTCTGTACATGCTATCCCTAATATGCACTTTTTTCTACATTTTCTTTTTGCTGGAGGAGTACATCATAAAATTTGAAGAAATGAGTTCTGAAGGATAGTTGTGCTTTGATTTGTGTTTCAATTTGGAAAGTGTAAATTGGCTAAACCAAATTTCTTCTCCATTGATAATCTCCCTCCCCTCCCTCACCAGTATCAACCATTGCTGAAAACTCCATCTACCTTTTGCTTTATTAATTTACTTTGAAACAGCATGACCTGAACTGTTCTAAAACCATGTAGTTTGTGCTTTTGGTTGTGGTTATAATGAAAAAAGGGATGCGGGTGGCGCTGTGGGTAAAACCTCAGTGCCTAGGACTTGCCGATCGTATGGTCGACGGTTCGAATCCCGCGGCGGGGTGAGCTCCTGTCTTTCGGTCCCAGCTCCTGCCCACTGAGCAGTTCGAAAGCACCCCTAAGTGCAAGTAGATAAATAGGTACCGCTTTCTAGCGGGAAGGTAAACGGCGTTTCCGTGTGCTGCGCTGGTGCTGGCTCGCCAGAGCAGCTTCGTCACGCTGGCCATGTGACCCGGAAGTGTCTCCGGACAGTCTGGCCCTCGGCCTCTTAAGTGAGATGGGCGCACAACCCTAGAGACGGACACGACTGGCCCATATGGGCAGGGGTATCTTTACCTTTACCTTTATAATGACAAAAGTTAAATGTGTACTTAAAGTAAATTTCAATTTTCTGTGTTCTAGGGCATGCCAATGTTCAGCATTGGGAAACAGAAAGTCATTCATCTTCAGCAATACTAGCAGGAAAAGCTCCCTTTCTTTTTCCAGGACCTGATCTGTATAGATACAGCAGCAAATGGCTGGATGGTTGCTTGATTTTACTTGAGCTTAGCAGCATTTCCACACACTCTCAAAAAAGGAAAGCCACCAGCGGAGCAGGATTGTCTCTTTGCTTCCCCCATTTTAGCCAGAAACTGGGTATGGGAATTCCTTGCCATTTCCTGAAGCTAGGGAACACCTCCCCACTTTAGACAATGCACCAATCTCTCTCCCATCTTACAGGGACCAGAGCAGCTATATTGCATGAAAAAGATTCACTGATGAACTTCAAGGTGGCATTAAAAGTAACAATTTACAGCTGGTTCACTGTCAGCAGCAATCGCATACAGTGGTACCTCGGGTTACATACGCTTCAGGTTACATACGCTTCAGGTTACAGACTCTGCTAACCCAGAAATAGTGCTTCAGGTTAAGAACTTTGCTTCAGGATGAGAACAGAAATCAGGCTTAGGCGACACAGCAGCAGCGGGAGACCCCATTAGCTAAAGTGGTGCTTCAGGTTAAGAACAGTTTCAGGTTAAGAACAGACCTCCGGAACGAATTAAGTACTTAACCCGAGGTACCACTGTATAGTGTAGTGGCACACAAACTAAATTCTCCTTCTTATTATATTTTATATATTCATACATTTATATCCCAACATTCCTATTAATTATCCAAGAAAGCATTAAAAACGTAAATCAATAAGTCATCAAGTCATAAAACATTTCTTTATAAAAACAACCATCATACAGCAAAAAAGGAAAACAATCAATGGGTATAAAACTCAACTAAAGAAAAGGCAGCCAGGAAATTTATTATTTGGCATCTGGTGGAAAGTAGCATAGGAACAACACCTCTTTCCACAATTACAGTGCCACAACCAAAAAAGGTCTTGTCTTTGGTCACCACCTGCCTAAATCTCTGATGGCAGGGGCATGTGGAGCAGGGTCTCTCATGAAGAGCACCAAAATGAGTGGGTTCACATTTTTATTTGTATCCCACACTGAGATCTTCAGGGTAATCTGCAATTAAATATCAGAAAATTTAACAATTGAAAAGGAACAAAATCAACAGCAACAGATGAATTATGGGTAGACCAAAACCTGTCAACAACCCTCCCTATAAGAGATGATAATTTTTTTCAGACACCCTGGCTCTACTCATAGCTATTGTGAATCTGTAGAAAATGTGGAGAAAAGACTCTCTGGGATGAGTCAATGGTTCATGCAATCAAAATGGGTTGGATCCAAGGTTTGGTTTCTCCAGAACAGCACAGGAAGTAGCAGTTGGCAGAGGAAAAAAGAAATTAGCAAAAATCACCTCTCCTATCCTTTCCACTGACAGAAGCATCCTAAGTGGAACTCTTCTCAGAGGATACTGTCATCTGCGAAAACAAACTCTAGATCCAACCTGTGTATTAAACCAGTGTAGTCTATATCCACAATTGCTATTCCACTTTAAAGGGGAAAGGCCCACAATAGTGCATTTGGTTGAATGTCAGTTCACACCAGATTGCCCTTATGTGATCAGCAAGCATAAGAAAGGTTTATATTGTCCACAGAGGAAGTTCCAAAGCCAAAAATTCACCTTTAAGCGAACTAAAACTTCCCTTCTCGGCAGAATTCAAAGACATGTGGGCATTTTTAATGTAACACTGAATAAGCCTAGTATAGCAGACCAATAATATGACTGGAAACTGCTCTTTCAACAAAGATAGGCTTATGAAATGCCACAAATTATCTGAAGCACAGAACCAGATGTTTGACTTTGATCGGTGTACATAAAGGATCAGAATCATTAGATTGTGTGATTCAGAATGAGTCACTATTACACAGCTCCTCAGAGCTTCAGCTACTTGTTTTACATTATCAGTAATATGCTTTTATAACTCTCTTGAGAAAAACCAGCTCTGTCTACCCTGTATCTGCATTGCTCTGCTGAGCTACTATAGGCTATTGATTTGTCTCAAAACAGTGAAGCCTGCCACCTGACAAGTGTTCCCAGCTGTAAGAGCAACAGCTGACGGATACCAATCCTAGAGTGAACATCCAATGATAAGAACTTCATTACAAATCATTCTGACAGTTTCCTGGATGTAAAAAATGTAGCAACCAAATGTTCCTTTGGTTATTATGCAATGGTTCAAACACTGGTATGCAATAACTGTCTTGTTATTTTGTCAGAATGTGTTTATCTGCCCCATAGTCGCTGATATCAATAGAAACTTTAGGAACCAAGTTTAATACCCTTGCTTTCCAGAACTATCAGCATGATTAGTACTGCCAAAATGCCAGCTACCCAGAGCGGCTGGGGCAACCCAGTCAGATGGGCGGGGTATAATAATGCCATCTAGTTACCCCACTGTTGTCACTGGGATCTTCAGTTTTGCTACACATTTGAGCTCTTGAACCTTCCCCAAACTAGCTGCACAACTTTCAGCATTTAACCACTATTTTCATTTTCTGACAATGAAGAATTCTTCTGAAGAATTTGTGCACACACCTACCCATTTGCCCCACAACTAGAAGGCAAATAATATAGAATAATATAGAATTAAGCATAATTTTAAAATGGTTTGCACCAATGGAATTATAACATCTAGATAAAAATCAATCCTTTCGGATTACATATACCCATAGTAAACTGCTCTGGGTAAGTGGGGCCTGAAGTGGGGTCAAAGTAATTGGAAAGAATGCAGAAACCATGGATTCAATTCTAGCAAAAAGAAATACTTTTCAAAGTTACGTTCATTTCAGTGGGATAGTTAAGCACATTCCTAGTATTGTCCCAGTGAAATAAAGATGGATTGAACAAGATGACTTTTGGATGGGTTGGACTTCTTACTGGTATTGACTTTCTTATTAGAATTGGGTTTTCTTTTGGGAAATAGTTCTAAGAATGACATTTATTTCATTGGATCTACTCTGAGTATGACTTAGTCAGACCCAACTCAGTGTGCACAGCTTTTTAAAGATTATCCTCAAAATGCTCTTCAAAATTAGATTAAAGAATTCATGCAAAAGTTGAATATACCACAGTGACATATTTAGCAACCTGTTGCGAAATAGTGCAAACCACATTTTCCGTACTGGTTCTTGAGGAGCCAGAAATCCAGTGTGATTTGTCTTCCAGAGTCTTTACACATGACAAGGAGAAAAGGACCGCATAACATTTAGTCTTGAAAGATGTTTGGTATCATATCCACTGGTGTCTGAACTATAGTAAACCTTTGCTTGTATGTCTCAGTAATGCTCAGAACCTCATATTTCCCCTCACGTTGAATCAACAGGCAAGGACACAAATGACTAGAATATCACTTTATTATTGGGCATAAGGGTTTAGCCAAGGATGGTACAAAGGTTTATTTCTTAAACGTCTGGTTGTGGAGATAACTACTGAAATCCCAACAAACTACAACAAAAAGTGTATATATGCTGCTAGACACCAGCTTTCTTAAATCTTACTTCATATTTCCAGACAAATTGCACTAGGATGGCTAGAGCTATTAATAATGGGAAACAACCCAACATAATATTATACATCTACCTATTCTGTAGCACTTCCAAAGTTGCAGTCCAAGGTAACCTGAATGTGATAATGCTCTGCAAGGACAGTGGCAGGAAGGACTCGCTACCCTTATACAAAATGTTTTTCCAGCAGAGTAGACCTTGGAGCAAATCCCAGGGCAGACATAATCTGGAAGCCTATATTTAAAACAGAAAAGTGCTGTAACTTGCCCAGTAACCAAATATCTCCTTTCTGTCGGGGAGCCTTATTCTTAAAGTAGCAGAGCCAAGGAAGTCAAGGCTGACAATCTGGTAGGAACAATTGCAGTTTGCCATCCAGGGTGGCTGTGGTGAGCTGTAATTCAAAACAGAAAACACATGATTGGCATAGAATGCTTTGTGTTGAATAATGGTTGACCAAAGGCCTAGCTACCTTATTAAATCTCATTATAAAAATTTAAAAGGCGTCTGGAATTTACTTTTCATGTATTATGTCCATGTTTGCTTGGGAAGTCTACTTTTATTTAGAATTCATTTTAGTTGGTTCCTGTGGTGTAAATGCCAATTATTACTACCAAGATAAAGAACTGTGATGAATTAGAAATCCAGTGCTGCCCTTCTGCTTGCAGAACAGCTTTTGATCCAACAGAGTGAACACTACTATAAGAGAGCAGGAGGTTATTTTCTCCTATTTCTGCTTCCCCTGCAGCCCTCCACTCCATCTCCCCATGGTATTTAGGTGGTTTCTGACATATAAATAAACCAAATGTTATGCTATATGTGAAGATTGGTTGGGGGTTGTTGATGTTGCTGCTGTTTGCCATATAAGTACTTATAAGCTGAGAACCTTCAAAATGGAAATAACAGAAAATCAATTTTAAAAGCCTGAAGAATTTTTTTTATTGCTAGCAATTATAAAAGAATAAGAAAAACAGTACAATGAAGCAAATTCCAAATATGTCTTTGGAACAATTAATTGGCTTGCACTTGCATGGATCATGAAAGTCACTGAAAAGCCAATTCTAATTCTTTGGTATTTTTTACTCCATACACTGGCAGCTGTTATACAAAGGGTTGAGAAAATGAGTCTGAGTACATTTTGAATTAATTCACATTTCAGTTCAAATATTCTGGTAAAAAGAAGGAAGGAAAAGGATAACACTTACTTCTACATGTCTGTGACTGTTTTCTAGAATTAACGGCGGTAGCAACATCAAGTGGGGGAAAATTAAGTATTTTTCATTGTCCCATGAGGCTAATGAAAAGCAGAACACAAGGAGCAATGGGAGTATTGACCCCATGGGGTGATGGGTAAATAAAGAGTTGTGATGCAATCTGCTTGTGCTGATGTAGCCCTCCCCGCCCCCAACACACCTGCAGGTGATTTTAAGCAGCCAAGCTTGGACAAGCCCCAGGGTTATCTGGGATTCCACATGGCACTGTATTACGCAATATTTGTAAAGGCTTATGGTGTTGAGCAGAGCAGTTGTGCAAGCTCCTAGCCCGGAAATGCAACTTATTCTGTCTCATTGTTGAACATAAGCCTGGCCAGAAGTTGGAATCCTGTGCCAGTGGCATCCTGTTCTTTTTCAAATCAGCACAGGCTCAGGAGCTGATGAAGCTGCTCCAACCATCACAACAGTTGTTGCACAGATGTTGAGTTCTCAGTTGTTTCTGATTTTATCTGTTCACAGTCAATGGGTGCATATCTTGCAATGAGTTTTTCTTATTAACGCTTTTCATAAAACAATAAAATAGCTGCAGCAAAAAGTCACCGGGTGCATATTAATGACATGGGGCTTGTGGACCACAACTGAAAACGCCTGCTTCTATTGCAGCACCTGAGACCCGACAAAGAAAGCATGAGTCCGATTTGCGGCTGTTAGACAGTGGTGAACCTTTTACAAAGTCTCATGGTCTGAACTATGCATCTTAAATTACAGAATGTGCAGTATCACTTTTAATACTTTCATTTTAAACTCCATCTTTGCACAGGGTACATAATGACAAAGTTTTGAAATTCACTTCAGGAAAAAGTACATTGTTTCTCATATTTCTGGGGGGGGGGTGTTTGTTATTTTAAAAACAAAACTTATGAAGGCTTGTATCTCACCCGTCACTTATAGTAATGGCCATTATAGCTTCATGATATTCATTATGGTATAGTGCCCTCTGCTGAAAATCCAAACGTAAAGGAAATGCATACAAACAAAAGGGAGTGGCAGAGTGGTGCATAAAGGTTTTTATTTAACTCACTTTCTCTCCTTTCTACCCTACAACTATTGAAGAATACTACTGTTTTGTTCAGCTACTCTCTGCCCAAACAAGTAGCCTGAGAATGGACTTTTAATATATACCGTATTTTTCGCCCTATAGGACGCACTTTTCCCCCTCCAAAAATGAAGGGGAAATGTGTGTGCGTCCTATGGGCCGGTGCGTCCTATGGGGCGAAAAATACGGTATCTGTATTATTGCTTCTTGCATCACAATGTTCACCCCTGCTAGTGTTGATAACACTACAATGGTACCTCGGGTTAAGTACTTAATTCGTTCCAGAGGTCCGTTCTTAACCTGAAACTGTTCCTAACCTGAAGCACCACTTTAGCTAATGGGGCCTCCTGCTGCTGCTGCGCCGCCGGAGCACGATTTCTGTTCTCATCCTGAAGCAAAGTTCTTAACCCGAGGTACTATTTCTGGGTTAGCAGAGTCTGTAACCTGAAGCATATGTAATCTGAAGCGTATGTAACCGGAGGTACCACTGTATTTCCAACTCACCAATCCAGAAAGTCTCATGCTAGCTTCCTGTCAGCTTTGAGTTACCTCATTTTACTACTGCTGTTTACACCACATGAAGCAGCAGCAAACTGCAGAATTGCTGTTTGGGTGGAAGTGACTTCCTCCTGCAGAACCACTTAGGCCCTTCTCTACCTTCCTCCCCTGCTCCATCTTAAGATGTTACAGTGGATCTGTGGGAAGGAAGGTTACGCTCAACTTTCTATCCACTAAATGGGAATATTAACAATGCTCTTATTTGTTTTGGAGCAGGGATGCTTCGTTTCAATGTGCACCTGCACTGATCCAGATGTAATCAATACTGTTATCTGCATTCCTTTGAAGGGATGAGGGCTGAACAGCTTGCCCTACTGGAGATGGCAGAGGAAAGAGGGAACAAGGCATAAATAAGCAGAGGGAGGAGCAAGATGGTTGCCAGAGGGAGGAGCAAGATGGTTCCTGGTAAGTGGGCTGATTGTAGCCTAAGCCATTTCCTATCACAATATTGTTCTCATCACCATAACCAATCGCCATCTCCCAGCTAGCATAAATTAGGCTCCAGAGGACATTGTGGTTAATGCAGTCATCATAATTGGCTTGCTATGGTATCTTCTGTTACGATCAGTAAACTTCTTGTGTGGTATATGCATTCATATAAGTGTAGCCTAACAGACATCTTGAGGTATGTAAATTACTTCAGGTATTTTGCCCACTCTAATTTTTTCTCACCACAGAAATTTGCCTTCCTCTGTACTACGCAATAATTGTGATTCTCCCATTCTGACTTGTGGTGCAAAGAGTTTAAAAATATGTAATGGAAACAATGAAAATGTATAATGGTTTGCCACTCCCAATTGTAATAGCCATTTGTGAGTCTATAACATGTATTCAGAATTCACATGGCTGAAAGAGTATGGACTCAAATTAAGGTGTGTTTTTTTTAAAAAAGGTGAGCTTAAAAGAACTCTAATATGTCTTCTCCTCTTTTGGTAAGAGAGCACTGTTTTCTCACACTGTTAATATGACATCATTCTCAACCTGATATTATCTCCCAAGTAATGGGAAAAACTGGGGGAAAATATTTCTAAGAAGGGGAGGCTACAGAGATGATATATAATTTCAAACTTTCACAAATACTGTCCCTTGATAGCCTTTGCCTGGATACCAGATGAAACCTAGATAAATGGTGAACTCCGTGAGATCCAACTTTTGTGTCATTCTAAAATTGTTATGACTTAATTGCTTAAACAGTAAGGACTTTTGTGATTATATGTAATTCCAGAAGTATGGCTATATTACTTAGGGCTACTACACAAATCACATTTTGAGGCAGTTTTCATTTAGAAAGAATGTGGCAAATCAGGATCAGACCTTAGCAAAACTTTGAGACAGTTCCATCAGACAGAGGTATTCTTGCTGAATAGAAACATTTTTATGATCAGACATCAGACTACTTCTCTGGACACTTTTTGCAAATCCTAGTGATACTTAGCGGTTGCCTTTTAGCGGCATCTATTAAAGCTGAAACTTTCTTCAATGTATGATGACAGACATTTGGATTTTGAAACTGCCACTTGGTGAAAATATAGATTGAAAAGTGCATATTGAGATAGAGTAAGATTGGTACAGCAAACCACAATAATCTGCACTAATGTGAAGAAAATAAGTTTCTATGCTTTTGCTCAAGACTTACATAAGCTCGAGAAAATGCTGTCATTCTAGGAAAGCATAATTCTGCTGAAAAGCAGGGTGAAATGGTGGTTAGACCAAAATACTCTTGCTCCTGAAGCTTGATCTGACCTGGATTTTCAAATGAATTTGCTAATTTATGCCCTTATCTGCATATCTGTAAAATGGGAATAGAACCTTGAAAGGATGGAGAAATAGGCACCAAATGGATGTACTCTATGTGTGCACACTGTTGGAAATAAATGTGCTGGACCAGCATAAAGACTGAAATTATAACTGCTTACTTCTCAAAAATGCCAGCTCAACTATTTTTGTTATGATAATATTGAAGAAAAATATTAAAGATGGCATTTCCATCTAAGAATGAGTGATAGCTATTGTTAGTATATGGTAAACTATATTTCTTTCAGCATGAAAAATACAGCAAATATTGTAATTTGAGTAAAACGCAAATATATTTTGAGTGATTACTCATTTCAAAGTAAGAATTATTAATCAACTAAAATCCTTTGAGCCATTTGACAACAAGCTAAGATTCACATATGAGTAAAATCTTACAGAGCACTTGACAGCTTGAGGATGGATAATGTTAGAACAGCACCCCTAAATTGTCAAGCAAAATGTGCTCCTGTAAAACCACTAAGAATGACTTCATATATTAGCCAAGGAAGACACAGAGCCTGTTATAAGCAGCACTAGCATTTCTGCTGCCTTACAAAAATAAATGAACACTGTCAATGAAAGCAGTGTCATCTCTAGCAGTCAAGCAACAACAACGGAATTTTGCTATGCTTCCAAAGTAATCAAAACGATTCAGTCCCATGTTAAGCAAACAACTAAAAAAATGCATAATCTCCTTAATATAGCTTGCTGTATGTTTTCAGACTTTAAGGTCTCAAATAACTTATACCCAACAGCAGATGGGGACAAATATATATGGTTTTATATGGCTAAACTTTGTCATATAAAAATAGGTGGGTATCCTAAATACATAGTTGTTTAACAGGCATTCAAGGAGCCATAGGATACAGTGGATCTTCCCCTCTGTCCATAGAGGGGGAGGTCCACCACTGGAGGCCTCCGTGTTGTGCCCACAGAAACCTCTACAGCCATCCCTCTTCTAATGTCAGATGTATAGCGGAGGAAAAAGAGGCATGCCAGGGGATTGAGGGAGGCCTTAGATCTGCAAGATCCAAAGCCCCCTTGTGCCATTGGCACACCCGCAAAACAGCAAAAATCTATGTACCAGTCATGGATATGGAGTAGTGAATTTCCCTCTCATATGACCCAATGGCAGGAAAATTTGAAAATCAAAAGAGAGATTACTGTAAATATCCAGCAGGTAAGATCTGCCCCCATCCATGATTTTGCTTTGGCCCATGTAAGCCTGGCAGAGTTTGGATATGGTTATTCCTCTGCCTTGGGCTCTCCCCTTCCCTTACAGTAGGGTTGATCTATCCTGAAATTTGCCTTCCCATAAAAATATTTGTGTGGTAATTACCTAGTATGGTAAAGTAAGGTAAAGGACTACCTAGATGGTTAAATCCAGTCAAATTTGACTGTGGGGTGTGCCGCGCCTCTTTGCTTTCAGGCCAAGGGAGCCGGTGTTTGTCCACAGACACGTTTCTGGGTCATGTGGCTAGCAGGACTAAACTGCTTCTGGCTCAATGGGACAACCTGATGGAAGCCAGAGCACAAGGAAACACCATTCACCTTTCTGTCTCAGTGGTAACTATTTATCTACTCGCGTTGGTATGCTTTTAGTGCTGAAGTGTGAAGGCAATGAAAATTCAAGGAAAGTGTTTTTGCCATAAAGTCCCCTGAAAACAACCGAACTAGTGGAGGTGGATAGAGAAGCATGTTAGTAACTGCTTCTCCCATCCCAAACCAACCTAGATGGCTTTAAAAGAGGATTAGAGAAATTCATGGAGGAGGAGAGGGCTATAGATGGCTACTAGCCAGGAGGGCTGTTTTCCACTGTCAGAGACAGGAGGCAGGCTCTGAATGCCAGCTGCTAGGAATCACAGATCAGGAGAATGCTGTTGTACCCAAGCAGATTAATCTGGACAAGATGAGAAGCTGATGGTAGGTGGTACAATTTCTCTAGGGCATGGTGGTTCCACTCTTCTGGATGGAGTCATTAAGTTGTCTTAAAATAATTTATTTTTGTTTCACTGGATTTGCTACACTCACCTGGGGTTCTTACTGGAAAAAAATGGCTTAGAGATTAAGTGAATGAACAAAGAACTATGCTACATATGTTTCTGCAGTTTATATTTCTAATGTGTGAGTTCACATAGATGTTACTGCTGCTGGACATATATTCTTAGATGTTTCTGTCTGCCTCATTGTGCCCACATCATAAAAAATCATGTTATTACTGAGCCATCCACCTTCCTTAAAGGAAAATATTTTGCAAATCATGGCAGAGTCAGCAGCCAAACTATCATCATATACAGCCCACAAAAATATTGAATTTATGAGGAAAGGGTACTGTTCCAGGAAGAAAAAACAAACTATGTTTAGCAGCACTGAGCTATAATTATTCCAAACTGCCTTTTGTATAATAGATGCCTTGGAACTGTATATACAACTCTTAGCATCGATCAACTGCAGTTGTGTGAAAAAGTCTCAATTAGTACAGCTTGAGGTTGTGAAGAAGACTTAAAACTTTTCAGCCAACCAATGAAATCCTGGCTCCTTCTCTTTCCTAAGTGACAAGCTTGCTGGGAGACACAGAATGAACCTATTAGAACAGTCAGCATCTCTGTGTGTGGCCCCAGTTCTGTTAATGAGGAGACCATGTCCCGTAGGGTTTCAGGATTAATTTGGCTACTGAAACTCCCTTGGTCCTACTAATGAACAATCTTAGCCAACAAGTAATTTGGAGAAAGTGTCATGACATAACAGTTTTGCAACCTCAAGAAGCTTATCTTTTAGGAAACTACACAGCTGATACCTAGATATACAGTAGTACCTCGGGTTAAGAACTTAATTCGTTCTGGAGGTCTGTTCTTAATCTGAAACTGTTCTTAACCTGAAGCACCACTTTAGCTAATGGAGCCTCCTGCTGCTGCCGCACCGCTGCCACGCAATTTCTGTTCTTATCCTGAAGCAAAGTTCTTAACCCGAGGTACTATTTCTGGGTTAGCGGAGTCTGTAACCTGAAGCATCTGTAACCTGAAGTGTATGTAACCCGAGGTACCACTGTAGGTGCAAAGGGAACTCTTGGCTGTGACTGTCAAGGACTGGTATCCATAGAATCATAGAGTTGGAAGAGACCACAAGGGCCATCGAGTCCAACCCCCTGCCAAGCAGGGAACACCATCAGAGCACTCCTGACATATGGTTGTCAAGCCTCTGCTTAAAGACCTCCAAAGAAGGAGACTCCACCACACTCCTTGGCAGCAAATTCCACTGTCAAACAGCTCTTACTGTCAGGAAGTCCAGATATTCAGGGTCTGTCACCAGCCCTGCAAGGGACACTGCCACCACTCTTTCTGCCCAACCATCTTGGGTCAGGAGACTCCCAGACCTTTACTGGACACCCTCTGATTCTAAAGGAGCAGGATAGAGAAAACACAGCCCTCTGCTCCCTGAGCATCAGAGTCACCAAATTACTCAACAGCAAGTGACTAATACTGGACTTATTAGAAAAGAAGGCAGCATAAAATGAAACCAAAATACCCAACAGAAGTACAGCTAGAAAGTCTGATTAACTAAGTAACTGGGAATTATAAACTGGAACAGGGCTTTTCAAACTTGGATCTCCAGCCGTTTTTGGACAGCAATTCCCATCATCCCTGACCGCTGGTTCTGCTAGCTAGGGATGATGGGGGTTGTAGTCCAAAAACAGCGTAAGACCCAAGTTTGGGAAACCCTGAACTAGACTAAAAGAATAAAGCTAACATTCTAATTCTAGACATATGATATTTGTATAAGTCTACCAATTATAATCCATTGCACTTTAATTACAAAAGGATGCATGCTAAACAAGCCTACTGAAGTTTATGTAAGTCCTGGTAAGTCAGTGAGGAAAAGCCAAGCATGTCTGCCAGACCAGCAGTTTTCTTCACTGAAGAGAGTATCATATTCTGCAGTATAAACAAAAAGTTTTGATGTTGAGTCATTATTCACAAACGTTAGGCCAAATATTCATATATAAAACGAGCCTAGATCTAAGAGTTTCTGAGAGTTCACAATTAAATAGGAAAAAACCCAAGAAAGGCTGTAATCCTATATACACTTACTCAGAAGTATGTCCCATTTAACACAGTAGGGTTTACTAAGTAGAAGTAATTGCATACAATTGTGCTGCAAATTGCCTGAATTGCTGCAGTACACAGGCATGAGTGAATAACCCGTTAGCAACACAATGTGACCAACATAATCATTCATTGACAGATAAATACAAATAAAATGACTCCAAGGCAAGAATCTGTGCATACGACACATAACTAGACATAACTAGACATTCATAAATTGCAAGTCAGCACCAGGTCTTTGTAGGAAGTTGTAATATCTACTTGAATTCATACTTGCCTGTGGCAACACCAAAATGATTTGTTTTCTTTTCAACACAACATTTATCATTTTCCCTTCAACTTCCTTGTCTCAAATGCAACAATAACAAAGTTGCCAACTGAAGCCAGTACTTAAGCGACTGTTTCTGATTCTGTGCTTTCTTTCAGGATACTCACATTTCCCATTGGGGCATAATCTACTGCAGGCATAGGCAAACTTGGCCCTCCAGATGTTTTGGAACTGTAACTCCTACCATCTCTAGCTAACAGGACCAGTGGTCAGGGATGATGGGAGTTGTAGTCCCAAAACATCTGGAGGGCCGAGTTTGCCTAGGCCTGATCTACTGTGTTTTGATAAAGGCATACTCTAAATCACTCCATGTTGGCAACACATTCTGCTGATTGTGTGTCTTTCATTGGATTTACATTTCAAACATCTCACTGAGGTCTTTTTATATTCCTCTGTTTTCCTCAATGAGGAGCAAACATGCTTGAAGTTTTTCCAAGTTTAAGGGGGAGGATCAAATCCATTGTGCATCACTGCCTCTCCTCTCAAAACTCTGTCCCATACAATTCTTTCCATCATGTGGTCCTCTGCCATGGTAAGATTTACTTAAGTTCCAGGATTTGTAAATGATGAAGTCACTGTGGAATACCTGTTCTTAAAGTGGGCAGTAGCACCATCAGTCCATAGGATAATGGGTCCAATTTCAATGCCATGTTTTGCATTGAAATCTGGAAGAATTTCAATGAAAGAGAAATGCTCAGTTGCATCAAAGACAACATACACTTCGCCAGTGACTTGCCTATAATAAATCACAGCAGTGTAAATTATTACAGAAGTTCCTTGTTCTGTATTCCAATGAGTCTGCATTGCTTCATTCTGATACTCTATGTAATAATTCTCTGCAAAGTCAGTTCACTTTGCCACAAATTTTTTCTTTTGGCTCTGAAGCTCTTTAGCTTGTCTACATATATTGTATGCATGCTTCAATATTTTTCTCGTTTGACTAAACAGCATTTGTTCTATTTCACTCCAGGTAACAGACTGCAGTTCCAGTTTATCTTCATTCCACTGATTTACCAGAATCTTCTATTCAATATTGCGTAGCTTATCCAAGTTGCAACTTTGGAATCTCTGCATCCTACAGTCTGTTGAGTTTTTATCACACACAATCAATTCAATCATTTCTTTAATTTTCTTTGTTCTGTCTTCAATTTTGCATGCTGCCAAAAGAAGACTTAAGTTCTCAAATAAACACAGTAGAAAACTTGATGATCCTTACTAGAGATTAACCCAACTGCCTCTGGATGAAGTTCACAAACTTTTGAAATCCCAAAGGGGTTTTGGGATGCTCATTACTATATATGTCATGTACTTCTTTCAACCTGTATGTTGTTTATGTACTTTCTCCTTTCCCCCATTTTTCTGTTTTTCATAGTTTTGGTTTCTTTCTTTTTCCTGACAGCTGGCAAGATACATTATCCCTTCTACAGAAACACTGTACAGTGTCAGTAGTTTCCACAGCCCCCATCTTTCTGCTAGGAGCTCCAATATCACTCTTCTTTTCAGAAGCATTTTCTCTTCTAATTAGTTCTCTTACTACAAGTTGTTTTTTGTGGCCTGGGGGGATGAGCTAAACACGTTTTATGACTTTACAAAAGGTTTGGTGTGAAGCAAATGACACTTCACTAAGGTTTGTTTGTTTGTAAAAAAAATAAGTTGCACATTTTCGTGCCATGTTTGTCAAAAGAACTGTTACATGTAAAAAAAATCTTAGCCAACATCTCAACAATTTTTTTAAATGATAACAAATTTGAAAAAGAAAAAGTTAAAACGTTCAGATTTTTTCCCCCGTTTGTTGAAGGGGCAGGGAGCATGTGTTTTTTGTGACCTACGTAACACGCTGAACCAAAGTAGGTTTTGTTGTCCTAAGCATGTCAGATTTTGTTCCTAACATAACAAAAAAAATCTCTATATGCCAAAGGAAAAAGCAAAACTATCAACTCAATAAAAGATCATTAATCTATTGTCTATTTTCTTGAAGAGGTCTTAAACTAATCATGGTGGGGGGAGGGACCTAAATAAATTTTGAAACACCTTGTATGTCTGGTGTTTCTGGTTATTTTATTCACATGTAAAATGCCATTTTGAACAACGGTTGCCGTATCATGAAATTCTGGGGAATTATATATGAATATGAAAAATGAGTCTGTAGGTTGCCATTTTCATGGAATTATGCAGCATTGAAAATGATCCCAACAGAAAATGAAGGTTTTCAGCACAGAATGTCATATCAAAGCCAACAACTTGTTTTATATGTCCAGGACTTGAGGATCACTCAAATGCTAGATAAATCTCAATTCTGCAAGTTTATGCTTTTCTTTCTCTTTCTCCCTTTCTCTTTCTTTCTTTTGTTTGAAGGGAAGGTGGAAGGAATGACACGCAAGGCTATATCTACAACACTTTTTGAGGATTGGCCCAAGATTGGTTGCAATTTTTAAAGGCTTTTTTCACACTACATCTCTACTTCAAGTATCATAAGTATCATCACTGTAGCACAATGAACATTCACAATAATAAATTCAGTATGCTGTCTCAAACAAAAAATGCAAAATTGCAAAGAAGTCAGTTTTTTTGTACAGGCAGGAGCAGGTACAAAATATACTGATTTGCAAAAGGAAAATATAACTGTCATATACTTCCCACAAGTATATTCCTGGGTCAATAGCCACTAAGATAGGTGACATCTAAAATTACTTCAGAATTTCAAACTCAGCCCACTTCCAAATAATATCTAATCAAGGCCAGTGGTATTATAATGAACAAACACTTTCTTCAGGATCCTTCTGGTGGGTCCTTGGTTCCCCGGGGAGTCAGAAGTTGCAGCTTTCATTCAAATTCTCCTCCAGATCTTCTTTAACATGGGTTTTTGGTGCCCAGACTGTACCTCCCCTGCTCAGCAGGTCACCTGCTGCTTCTGACCTTCTTCACTGATCTCTCTCTTCCTTTCCTTCCTTTGTAGCACTTTAAGCCCCTCAGCTCTCAACAAAGCTGTCTCTCCATCTCCTGTAGTGGTCTAAGCCGCTCTGCTCCCCCACAACTGGTGGCCATTTGTTATACTGCCACAGTTCACATGGGACTGCGTTCCCTGAGCTGCTACCACTCCAGTGCTCTACATCTGGCCCAGCCATGTTTACATCTGATCAGGCTGGAAGTGCAACACAGTGCAGCCCAGAGACTGCCACCAACACACCACCACTCACATTCTTTAAACATGAAGCTAAGTTTATTTTACTGAATTTAATATCATAATGAATAGTAGAAAATGATCTAAACGAGTACGGATAGCTGGTGAGTCATTTGAAACACAGGCTTGAAAACTGCAGTTCTCACCATACCTACTTTCATATTTCAGCCACACCGACTTTGACCGCCAGCCACAGTGAGGGAACAGGAAGTAACTAATGAACTGCTTTAAAAAGAAAGTGACCGGGAAGGAGATACTAATAAAAAGAATAATAGTCCTAAAATCTGGGCAAGTGCTGTGCCAGTCCCTACCGGGAGGTGTGATGCTGAAATTGCATTTTAAGACATAAAAGTAGCCTGGCAAAAAGCCTGGACAGTAATCTCACAATGGAGTTTTTTCATAAAGACATGCAATCTAAAAACTCAATTCAAATTAATACTACAGTTACATGTCTACTCAGAAGCCCAATGAGCTTAATAAGACTTATTCCCAAATAAGTGTGCATAGAGTTACAGCCTCAGACTTTCATCCATTAGATCAGCAGGTTTGAAACTTTCCTATTTCCACTAACCTTTTCCTGATCCAGATGGCCATGTAATCTTTATATCTATCTTCCAGACAGCTGGCTAGCTTTTTTATACAGATTTTTCTATAAAATTTGATTCAGCTCTTCAGTGAAGGAATATTCCATTGACTACCTGTCATTTTGTATGAGTACCAAAAGGTGAGAGCATAATCTTGCAAGGATGGCTGGGAAAATGCTTAGCAGAAATGTTTATGACTATAAGAACACATGTTTTTATTGAGCATTTTATGATCTGTTGACATTGTTTTCAAAAAGACTTTTGGTGCCTGGAATAGTACCAAATATTCTAACAAATTCATCACAGTTTCAATTAAGTTTCTTTTATTTTTATATAACCACAAAAATGTATTTATTCAAAAGATTTTGTAACAGTGTTTACAAACAGGGTCAAGCTATTCATTTTAAAGAAAATGAGTAGGGGGGTAGAATTAGGCTTACATATTTATTTATTTCTTCTTCTTAAATGAAAGATAAGAGTCCAGGTACCCTGCTGGTGTTGCAAATGCCACCCCCTCAAATTTACCGCCCTGGGCTATTGTCCCATTTGCCCTCCCATAAATACATCTCTGGTGGTGCACGAAACTTAAATCTGCATTTGTTTATGAAGCTTACTTCATAGTTTTAGAAATCTCACTACCTAATCTACTTCACAGTGTTATGTGACAGAAAAAATGTTGTTTTCCCTTTGGAGGTATACAAATAACATTTTTAGACATGGAACTAGGACAGCTGATATGATGTAACATAACCAAAAGCTTCTATCCCTTTAAGAATCACCAAGAAGGGCAAAATTCAGCAGGTGTCATTATTTTGTTCCCTGAAACACTTTAACATAAGGTTCTTTCAAAGAATTTCTGCCATCTTTCAAACTCCTGGCAGAATCTTTGCATATATTGAAATACCTGATTTGAGGTCCCCATAAGGAAATTTTAGGGTACAACTAGATGGGCTATGGCAGATCAGTGATCCATCTCACTCCTGGGTCTGCTAATTTAATTGGGGGAAGTAGCACTAGAGGTGGGGTGTGTTTAGTCTTTTCCTCCTGTGCTATTTCCTAATCTAAACCACACACACAACTAGCTACCTGCTACTAGCTTTGTGGGGCTAAAAGAACATATACATCAACCATGGGAACACTCAGAGATGCTAGATGAAGAAATGCAACCTAAGAAGGTTGTAATGAATTTCCGCTGAAAGAATGTATTTATTAATTGTGGCTTAAAGTGACATTCTATCTGCATGAGCTGATCTTGGATACAGGGAACATGATGTACCCTAAATTTATCTCAAAATGTTTATGAATATGTAGAATTTTGTCCATTGTCACCAGTTTGGTCATAGTTGGTTTTAAAAGACTTCAATTTAAAATCTGTAAATCTGTACGCCTTTCTGGGAATAAATTTGATTGCACAAAGAGGAACATATTTCCAAATACACATACACAGGGTTACACTGCGCTTCCCCCTCTTATTTGCTATTATGTTATAAATGGCATATAAAGTTAGAACATCTGGCAGAAAAGAAAACACAACATTTCAAAACTGTTAAGAGCTGGTTCTCTCCAATAAAAGTATAATCTAGCTTGAGAGAAAAACAGCCAACCCAATTGTTTTTGGAAAGATGCAGCAGGGTTTGGCATCGATGCTTTTATGTTGAACGGTTTCATTTTTATAAGATTTGCAAGGAAAACTGCTTCCTGATGTTTATTTTCAAGGTAGGATATTACATGCAAAAAATTATATGTGTGCTGCCTCACAAGCTGCACATAAATAATATAGTCTAGAGATGAGAATTTGTTTCAAGACCCCTCTGTTTTCCTATCTACTACATTGTAACTTTGCCCAGTTGTTAGATCTTCAATTAAGTTTACATTATATGACATCTAGAGATGCTAGTAAAGTTCTTCCAAGCCAAGCTCAGGTATGAACTTTGGGATTCACAGAAGCCTGCATCAAACAAGAAGTAATTATTATTTTTTTGAAACCCTTGAATTCTTCCCCAGCTCAGATGAAATTCCAAGCTGGAGATTCATGTTAGCCCTTCAAACATCTGCCCTACTTCTCTTTGCTTCCTGTCAAGTGGTGATTGTGGGAGGGCAGATAATGGGGGTTTCCCTGTTTGTGATGCTCTGGGTAGCTCTTTGCCACAGAACAAATACCAAGGGAACATGGGAGCAGTAGTTCTCCTGAGAGCTACAGCAAGTTGCAGGAGATCTCAAGATAACTATATCTCCCATAATACCCAAGGCTTTGTGCCATAGTGCACTACCACCTAGTGGAACCCGGTAACAGAGGTAGAAGAGAGAAAGGAGAGAAAAGAAATCTTCCTTCTCTCACTTCTCCCATGTACTGACACAGGGAAATAAAGAGAAGTGAAGAAGAGGATTGGGATTGGGGGCAAAAAGGGTTTTCAGTAATAACAAGAGCTGTTAGGGACATTTTTCTGAAACCTCAGATTGGCTTGGACAAATTATTAGCGCCCATCCAATTTCCCCTTACAAGAGGTACATCTTTCTGAGGATCATACAGTGTGTCATAAAAATATTTTTAAAGTAGGAAAAATAGCAGTGAAAAAGAATAAAGTAGAAGTTAATTATCTGCAATGCAATCTCCTTCATTTGAAAAATACAGACAGTAATTGACTTTGGAGAACGTTCACAAATTGTTTGCTAATAAAAGTGAAAAGGAACAAACTCAATGTTCTAAATCGCAGTGTTACGTGACAGTACTGCAGAAACTAATAAATCCACCATGTACAAAGATTTACTCAGTACAAATATGGTTGAAAGACTCCAAATGGCACACACTATTGATGTCATATTGCCTTTGGTTTTGTCGCAGCTTAAATAAGTCTCATCCAGAAAGGTTGCAATCACAATGACAAAGGGAAAGATTTTGTGGTGACATAAATGATGCCATTATTAGTAAGCAGTTATTTCTGAAAGAAGTAAGTAGTAATTTCTGAAAGAAGCAGTATTCAATTTTTACATCATCTAGTCTTCTGATCATATTTCCTTTAATAAATAAGATGATTTAAATTATTCCATGCTGTCTAGTCAAAATAGAAATGTTTATTACACTTTAGTTATTGCTTCTGATGTCTTAGCATGCTTAAAGCCTCTGAGACAAAATGTCAAGCGTATACAACCAAGATAACAATATTAAAGATAACAAAAATCATTCCCCAAAGCGTTCTTATTTGAGAGTCCTGGTAAAATCATTAAAAGCTAGATCTGTCAGTTACACAGCTAAACACCCCATTCTCCCTCCTTCCTCTCCCCCCCCCCATGTCTTTTCTTATATGACAAGCTTGGGAAGAAACATTTCAGCACGGCATGCAGTTTTTTAAACACTGAAATCTCCAAACTGGCCTGAATTGCTTCAGATGTCCCTGATTCTATTTGTGGCAATTCAGAGGGCTCCTGCTTCAATCACGCAGCTCCTAAATACTGTCTTCTCAATCCAATTCAGCTCAAGATTCGGAATTTGTCTAAATGCAATGCACACCCCTAATTTATCTTTTTTAAAATGGGTGAATCTGTATGTCCCAAAATGTGTCTTGGCTACTACTCTTATATTAGGAGGACATTTCAATTAATGCTGTTTTCACCGCTGTCCTTCCCTCTGTTTTTTGTTATAAACAGCAATGCTTCCTTTTACTTCCGTCTCTCTACTTGCCACGTGCAAAACGGAACTCCATTTCTACTTGATAAATTCTACTTCTTGGAAACCATTATATCATAAAGGTGACTTAGAGATTCCATATCTCCAGTCTACCCAATTTAGGTCAGCTGTGAAGAGACCACATGTAAATCTCTCTCTTTAAGAGCTTTCTGACTCACAACTAATGCATTATTGCAATCACAATACAACTTTGAGAATCAGGATGCTAGTCTTCTAATAAAGAATCTTGCAATCTTTCACATGACGGAAAGCACACCGCAAGCCACAAAGGAATAACCTAATTGAATGCCAAGTCAAAGCCAAAATTTGGTGAATGATGAAAAGAAAAAGGATTTTCCCCTATCACTACAAAACATAGCTTACTTGTGGAAAATTACATGCTACTGATGATTAAGTGAACAGGTGGCAATGAACCAGAGAAGAACAATGTTTTCATATATGTCTTTCTTCTAAACTTGAGTTCTCCAGATGTTGTCACCAGGGAAAACAAGCTTTTCCTAGTAGCCAGTAAAAATTCAGTAACTCGTATTTTTAGACCCATCCAATACTACTTATATCCAATTATAAATAAATTCTGGTGATTTCAGCCCTGAAAATTCTGCTGTCTAGGAAGCTTGTATTGGATGTCAATTTCCCTATTGGCCAGTGGGTAGGTACTTCCACAGCAAAATTCAATATAAAACTTCCTCTGTCTGTAACTGAAGTGCAACTGTAACTGAAAGGGGGATTTCCAAAGTTACACTAGCTAAAATGGCCCACTTAAATGACAGCAAGATTCAAATATTCTTTCCCTAATGACAAATATTATCACATTTATTTACCAGTTAATTCTAAAATAGGCTTCTAAGCAGTTTACAAGCAAAAAAAATTACACAAGTTTATACAATATAAAGATTCTTAATAAATTAATTTAATTAATTAAAATACACAATGAAAAAGTCCCTTTAAAACATTCATACTACAATGCCTACTTGGTAATCAGTCAGGATATATTCAATTAAAGTACAGTCGTACCTTGGATTCCGAACACCCTGGAACTCGGACATTTTGGCTCTTGAACATTCCAAACCCGGAAATGATTGTTCCAGTTTGTGAACGTTCTTTTGGAACCCAAACCTCTGACAGGGTTCCATGGCTTCTGATTGGCTGCAGCCAATCAGAAGTCGCGATTTGGTTTTCAAATGTTTTGGAAGTCGAACGGACTTCCAGAACTGATTCTGTTCAACTTCCAAGGTACGACTATAACTTTATCTGAAATACAGTCACATTTCTTACAAATAATCAGTTATATTAAATTGTGAAATGACTGTATTTTCAGAAATGTTATACGTCACCAGAAGTGGCGTGCTGGGTGGAATGGAGCTGGTATGTTAGCTTCCTGGCAAGTAGTCATTGTTGCTTACTGGGAGGAATAGGGACAAGGTGGTGCAAAGCATTCAAAATAAATCCAGTTAAATATAGAAATAATGTAATTAGCTGCACCATGAAAATGACATAACTTAGCCTCTTAAAACCTGACAAAAGTGGGGTTTTTACCTGACAGCTAAATGAATATAAAATTGGAGAAAGATGCACTTCAGTGGGAAAGTCATTCCACAAACATTAATAAATAAGGCAAATATAATTGACCCCTTAATGATATTAATAACAGAAAATATGATGGCATAGGAAAAAGCAGTGGGGGAAAATCAGTATCTGATTAATGCTAAAAGCAATTAGAAATTAAAATTCATAAATGAGAAACAAAGAAAAATACCTGAGGAGATGAAGGGTTAAAAGCCACATTGATGACAGATTCTGTGTGTCCGGTCAATTTATGGGAATAAGTGCTTGAATGCATCTCATATATATATGCCTGAAAGAAATAACACACAATTAAAGCTGTCAGAAGCACCTAATGTAATTTGCATTTTTGAAAAAACAACAACAAGCAGGGTTCAGTAGTGTAAAAAAAAAAAAAACCCATTATATAAATTTCAATCACTGAATCAAATTTAAGTTTGGTCAGAATGAAAAGTATTTACAGACTCTTTTTCATCACACTTTAAGTTACAATATATTTACAATATATAAATATAACTGTAATGTTAGTAATATCTCAAGTAACTCCAAAAATATTAAACTGCTTTTCCACCTTTTTTCTTTTTTTTTACAATGACATGATTTTCACTAAGATAAGCTGAGAGAGCACTATTAGTAGCCTCTCATAGATAAGAAGCTCAACTAGTTAACAAGGAGTTGTACCTTCAGTGTAGGTGTTATGTATTCAGTGGTCTGTGTTTGCCTGAGCTTGAGTCTGGACTAAGGATCCTGAGCCCTTGTGTTCTGATTTGATACATGATATCTAATCACAGAACATTTCAGGATCTGAGTTGTGATTCGCAGCTTGGGAATTTAGACAGCCAATCACGTTGAGAGTAGGAGTGGCCCAGGCCTTCAGAGTATATAAGCAGTTGCTTTGCCCCCGTTGTTCAGTTCTGTTACTTCAATAAACTTTCTTGCTGTTATCACTGTGTCTCGCTTCATGGGAAGCCACATACACTTCAGTAGGTAACACAAAGGAGGATCCAGTCCTTCAGGGAATTATATAGGTAAAAAACTATCATATAGAATTCCATCTACAGGTAAACTGATGGTCAGTGCAGTTGCATAGTCTCGCTGATATGTCCATACTATAAAGGTGGACTTTCAATTGATGCTTTGGGCAGCTCGGTCTAAAACACATTACACATGTAATTCCTTGAGGCTAGAAATATGGTGCTAGCTTCTTTTCAGAAAGAACAAGTTACTGGCTTCACACGCTGCTGCCACACACACACACACAGTATTAGAGGAAGACATTCATCAAGTATTTTTATACTCTATCTTTTTATCCATCCAAATGCAGAAGACAGCTTATCATCAACTTGTGTCAGTGCTGAGAAGTGCAAAGCCTTTTCAAAGGCCTTGTGAGACCCAGTGCATTGAAGAAAATTCCACCTACGTGGGGTTGTTTGGGCCATACACAACAGATAACCACTAGTAAGATCATGAGGCTCTCCTTCATCCTGGTTTCCACTCAGTAGTAGCAGTCATTTACTGCTTTCTGCCCCCACCTCTTGATTAGTTTTATTAGATTTCAGTTGCATTCATACTACTTTAAGTTAGGTTTAGGTTTATGAAATTTATGTATCACTTCCTGCTAAAAAAAGACCACTCAAAGTGATTTACAACCAATGATACTAAATTTTCTGGAAAAATACTAAATGAATAGCAGTTACTCTGAAAATCCATCAGGTATGTGATTTAGTGGTAGAAGTTACACATTTCCTTAAAACTTCAAGTTATAAAGAGAGGAAAAGAGCCATGAAGGAAATGGACAAATAGTGAAAATTCACATGTGCATATAAATCTGGTTTACTAAAGCCAAAGTAAATTCACTTTTTCATATTTAACCCTATTCCTAATAATAAAAATGACTGATTCAGAAACTACTGATATTTCCTTTTCATCTTTGCCCCAGTTCAGCTAGAAGTAAAAATAGTTTACTTCTACTATTCACATCCATATGGCCTTCCTGAGTATGTAACCTCACACCTACTTCTGTTTCCTTTTATTGGAAATGTACAGATTGTTCTCAGCACATTTTCAAAATCAATTAGGTTCAAAGGAGAATTTGCTGGTGTTGTTATATTAGGGCTACAAAAAAGAAGCACCAAGATACAAATTCTTTCTAGATATATATATATTAAGTAGATAATGAAACATACAATCTCTGTGAGCTGAGCAGGGACACTATAATACCACATATGTTGAAGATGTGCCCAGTTACTATCCATTTTCTAGTTTAATTTTCTATAACATTGTAACAAGAGGCTGAAGATGGGGTAAACACACAGAATGACACTGTGTATCGCTGAATACAGGCTTGCAGCTCCTTTTTGCATGCGCAGTCAGAAACCTTAGAGCAGTGATGGCCAAACTTGGCCCTCTAGCTGTTTTGGGACTACAACTCCCATCATCCCTAGCTAACAGAACCAGTGGCTAGGGATGATGGGAATTGTAGTCCCAAAACAGCTGGAGGGCCAAGTTTGGCCATCACTGCCTTAGAGGATGATTGATGGGCATTTTAACTATGTTACTGAAGCACTTTCTTAAATGTTTCACTTGTGCAATACAAAAACATGGCACTTTAGAAGAAACTAAATGGCAACTTCAACCCAGTCAGCTGAATCTCAGACAACAAACATGGAATTTTGTTTAATAATTCTATTGGCCTACCAACAGAATGCAGCACCCCAATGCTTACATCATGGTTAAGGGATGAGAAGCAGGTTATGGAATCACATGCCACCTATCTCCATGAAATCAATTCTCATCCCTGGCCTTAACAATGGTTAAAGATTATGCCATCTCCAATCCTAACTGCATTACAGTGGCAGTTCTTCAAACAGTGGTTCCTGCCAAACTAATGTAAATCATGTGTATATGTGTGATTTCAATTGGAAAACAGAAGGTTGTCAAAGCAGCAGGGGAAACAGACTGCCTTTCCGAGTAGGGCAAGACTGCACAACAGAGTCCGCTGCAGACTCAGGTCCAAAACATGATAGCACCAAGCAGCATAAAGCAGAGGTCAAGCACAAGATCTAGAGGGTGGCAGCTAGAAGACAGTCAGAAGATTCCAGGAGCAAGAGCTGAAGGAATGTTACATAACCAACACCAGATGCAGATACTCGAGTCTGTTCTAAAAGCCCTTTCTACTGAGGTGAGGAATGCCATTACTCTCAAGAAATCCTTTTCTCAAGAGTCAAGCAGTGACACTAAACTCTCAGGTTTGCACTCTGTTGACCAACAACTGCCTGGGCTTGGACCTCCTAGCACCATTTCTACTGAGGATTGGAAGGGGATTACTCAACCTTCCCTTGACTTGACTGGGGACTCATCTGCCAGAGGTGGGTCAAGAACCCTACCCTGAAGGTCCTTCCAGGGCATCTCCTAGAAGCCAACCTGGGAGGGGATCATTCCCAAAGGCTTGCTCACCCAAATCTTGGGTCACTGGAAGGGCAGGGTCCTCACGGAATTCAGGGGTCACCATGACACTGCCAGAGGAAAAGCAGCAAGCAAAGAAAAGGTTCAGCACTCCTTCTTGGCCTGCCATTTTTCCACGTCACCCCTATGTCCCCTTTTTACAGGTGTTTGGTGACAACCAGTATTTGAAGCCATAGTTATCACATACTATTCTGGCCTAAACCTCCAATGAAACAATCAAGAAACAAGGCATACTTTTAGGAGTATACTTTCATATCCCAGTTTTCAGTGTTCATGATAAACATTTGCACTTCATGCTGGACATATTTATTCTTTTTGGCTTCTTCTATGCATTACTTTTATTCTCTGTAATGTTAATAATTCTCATTCCTCTGGCCAAAAAAATAGGATATTAACAGTCTGCATGAGGTGAGAATATTCTCAAGAATTTATCATCACTATGCATGTCATGAATGACCTTTCAGGTTCCAGGGCAAGGTGAAGGTCATCCAGAATACTCCTATCCATTATTTGAATGTGTGTAAATTTTGGAACCAGACATAAGCACCCCGCCAACTTAACTCCCATAGTATGGTCTAAAGGAACATGGTAAAGGTAAACGGACCCCTGACCATTAGGTATAGTCATGACCAACTCTGGGGTTGCGGCACTCATCTCGCTTTATTGGCCGAGGGAGCCAGTGTACAGCTTCCAGGTCATGTGGCCAGCATGACTAAGCCGCTTCTGGTGAACCAGAGCAGTGCACGGAAACGCCGTTTACCTTCCCGCCGGAGCGGTACCTATTTATCTACTTGCACTTTGACGTGCTTTTGAACTGCTAGGTTGGCAGGAGCAGGGACCGAGCAACGGGAGCTCACTCCGTCACAGGGATTCGAACTGCCGACCTTCTGATCGGCAAGTCCTAGGTTCTGTGGTTTAACCCACAGCGCCACCCGTATCAACATGAGACAACAGTAAATCATTTCAGGAAGCAATTTATAAATGAAATGAATAATAATAACAACTACCATGGTGAAGTTAAATAGGTCTGAGTTTGGTCAGTGCTCAGATGGGAGACCACCTGGGAATCCTTTGTATACTTTCACCTTAGAGAAAGGTGGCATATAATTAACTAAACAAACTAGCAACTGAGGTGGCAATTCTAACTACACTTATCTTGGGAGTCAGCACCACTGAATTCAGTAGGGCTTACTTCTGTGTAGGCATGGTTAGGATTCTGCTGTAATTTTATTCTCCAACACTCCTCCCCATGAAACACTTATTTTCCTGAATTCTTCTAAGGTACTTTTATAATTCACAACATTCAAAGAGCTAAGGCTACAACAGTAGAATTAAAATACTAGCTTGGATTCAGCAAACTGCAAATAGAACAGCACTTTTACACCCCTCTTCTTGGCTGCAGCCCCCTGTAGCCTCCCAAAGTGAATGGGTGGTAGAGCAGTGAGGCTTCCTCAGGAATGGTTTGGAGAATGGAGAACTCTTGGTTCATAGCTCCCCAACCTATTTTTAAGAGGAGGAAACAGGAGGCAAAGCACCTGAAACTCTTGTTTACAGTAACCTGTCCCTGAATCAAGAGGGAATGTGGTTTCCATTTTGTTTTTAAGAAGTGCAGCAAACACATATTCTTCCCCATCCAACACTTGTGGAAGGCAGTTTATGATTAATAATCCTACTTTCATTGCTTCTTTTGGCTTCTTATTCATTACACATTTCTTTAAGAGGAGGTGAAGCTCTAAACTCTCTAAACGGGACTGCGTATGTCACAAAAACAATCGTTGCAAACTTAACAGGAAAGAGGAAGCTTATATAACAGATTTGTTTCTGGATTCCACTATTTAGAGTCAAGAATAATATCACTGTTGGCCAACAGAATTGATGGGGAGATGGGAGCGAGACCCTTCTGTACAGAATCACATAATAAAATCCATATTGGGTGAACAGGAGGCTATTCCCACTTAATCTGGGTTGGCAAACCGTAATTACAAGAGGCAAAGCTCAGGATGTGGTGCATGTTCCAGCCTAAAAGAGGTAGAAGTGAATTATCAGCCATCACCACCTTGAGGAGCATCCTCAATTGCATTATTGTTCCCCAAATATACCAAGGAAAACCACAGAACATTCCTCCTAATTACATAAATACTAAAATAGATATCTTGCCAATTTGGGCCTGGCTCACTTTCCTCATAGGGGTATCCCAACCCCTTCCCATACTCCAGAGCACATGTAATTACTCTTCAGGAACATGTATAGCCTAAGCCATAGCATCTTATCTTTTAATGTGCTGTTTTCTATTTTATTTTTTACACTATAGTCTTGTATATATTATGAAAAAACTTTCAAAACTTGCTTTAAACTTCCTTTCCCATTCCCTGCACGGAAAGCTGAGATGGCAGCCTATGCTTTCACAATGTTCAAATTTCAATTTCCCTTAGTCCTGGTCTTCATCTGTCTACCTACTCCCCAGACTCACACCTGGATTTACCAGACATAGGTGTAGTTTCATATAAAAAGAAGCATCCTCGCCATGAAATAATAAAATAGCATAGCTAACTTATGAAATATGCAACAAGTTCCATAATCCAAATAAACACACAGATGTGATGGAATTCTTGAATTTAGTTCAGGTAAAAAAAAAAAAGAATCAATTAAAAGGCGAATTCCAAATTCCTGTAAGTTCAAAAAGCTATAAGAGGTCACAAAACTTTCTGTATTTACAATAGCATATACACACTAGAAATAAACTACTAATACATACACATTTATCTTCCGATCCACAGGCAATGAATTGTCCACAAGGAGAAACAGCGATTCCACAAGGGTGACAGCGGCTGCTATGACCTTTGTAATGACGTTCACACCTTCAGAAAGGGTTTAATTCAATAAATAAAGCACTACTTCTTTCAAAAGAATAAACAAATTGCTTCTATGTTTAATCATGCATTAGAAGAAGGTTCACAACCTCTGAATATTTCATTCAACAGTCCATGGGTTAGTGGAAATTAGTATTTTCACACTGAAGGCCCACAGAATTTATAGAATTATAATTCAGGGTCTAAAGTCTCTACAAGCCCTCTAAGCATACAGTGGATATTAAGCCCACTAAGTCAATGACCGCTGGGGATATAACCCACCAACTAACACAATCTCATTATGACATCACATCAAATCAACTAATGCCACTGAAAGAGACAGTGTGGAAACAGAAATAAGGGAGGAGAAAACAAAAAACAGGAGTGGAAAGAAAGACTCTTATACAAAAGACCTGACAACATTAATAACACATCATACAGCAAGGCCATTAGCTACAATACAGTTAAACTGCTTACCCAGATTTTACTTTTAACTATTTTACCATTCAACTGCTTTACTTAAATTAATGTTTGAAAAGGAGGCAGCAGATAAGTGACCTGTGAAAAACTTTCCAATTTTTCATTTTTCATGAGTTGTAGTTAGACCAGTTGATTGCAAAAACATAAGGATGTAACAGAGTCCAACCCCCAAAGTATCTCATTTTATTACTTTTTGACATTTGGTAGGGGTAATAAACCTTTATATTTTGGCACGTTCTTACAAACTCTCTAAAAAAAGATAAGATTAAATTATAAAACAATAACCAAAAGATCAACTGATATTAAGCTGGCCGCCACATTCTTCCAAAGCAATTTTTCAAACACACTTCACTTCTACATCCTCTACAATTCAATAATTAACACCATTTTCCCCATATATGTTTTTTCTGTTCTTCTGCTCTAATCTGCATATGAAATGCTTTTCAAGTCAGATAAAATGAAAAAGGGTTTTAAGATTAAAAGGGTTTGTTTCAATTACTTAATTCCAAAGTTCCGTTGCTTTAGAATAGGATTCACCACCACATGCGCTCTTAAATATATATAGATTTTAAAAGGTGACTTAAACCATCTCCCTGGTTAAGTGCACCTGTATTAAAAATGTTCCTGCATTTGGGCAGAGCAATCCTAATCTACCAAGATTTAAGTTATTTATATATCGCCCACTGTATAAACCACGGGGCTATTTGCAACAGGAAAACTGATATTCTAAAATTTTAAAAAATGTAACATATACACACCAACACACCAAATTAAGCTGGATCTTAACTGCTCCCGGCTGGGGAAGGAACTGGGGGGAGGAGGAGTGTAAATCTGCATTTTCTGCCCTTCCACTGACTCTCATGGCTTAAATGTTAGTTATACTTGCATTTTTGATGGTGTACACCAAACTCTGTGGTTGGGACCAATGAATGGAGTTAGGATGCAGTGTAACTCTTCCTGGCTGTGACACTCTCATTTCCCACTC
Organism: Podarcis liolepis; assembly: GCF_965112155.1. NCBI lineage: Eukaryota > Metazoa > Chordata > Lepidosauria > Squamata > Lacertidae > Podarcis > Podarcis liolepis. The sequence goes on from NC_139557.1 coordinate 75,232,949, forward strand.
TGTGTTTGCCCTTTACACTGGCATAACTTTTGCCTTCTTACCTTATGGCAAGAAGGTTTTCTCTCAGCCAGTGTAAGTAGATATACCAGGGTAAGCCACTTACACCAGCTGAAGGTCAATTCAACCAGGTGTGTGGGGTAGCAGGATATGCCACAACCTAATCTCTCCCAGATGGTGAGGAGCCATTAGGATGCAGTTTAAATTTTTTAAAGAACATATACTAGCACATCCGCCTTCTGGCATAATTGACTGGTTGGGATTGCTCTGCCCAGAAGCCTTCCTCAATCTGGCATCTTCTAGATGTTTTGGACTCCATTAGCTCCAACCAGCATGGTCAATGGTCAGGACAGAAGAAAACTGTTGTCCAAAACATCTGGAAGGCTTCAGGTTGGAATAGGATGGTTTAGAGTAAAAATAGAATCTGATTCTATATATTACAGAGTCTACTCGTGCTTTGGACTGTAACTGTTATTCTATACAAAACGTAAATTTGCAGAATCATCAGTACATATCTAGGCATATGCATACACATAAATGTTAAAAAGAATTCACATAAACGTGATAGAAAAAGAGACATATAAATTAAACATGAGGAGAAAAAAATGGGCTTTGCTGTTCACAAAAACAGAGAGTATCCTAGATTCGTAGTGCCTAGTGACAATCCAACCAGTTTTGTCACAGTTAGCATTTGTGCACAGGCTCAGACAAATAAACGGTGTTACCTCAGTGTTCTCAAATCCCAGAGCTTGATGCCATCACCAATGGCTGTTGTTAAGAAAAGATTGTAAGCTTCATATTGCTGACTGCTAAAAGCTGATCCCTGCAAAACATTAGTTTAAAATTGCTGAATCCTACGCAAGAGATAATACCCATCAAGGAAATTGCACTAAAAATTGTATAGGCATCTTAGCAAAGGCTGAACAATTTCACTTGTTTGCAACAGCTTTCAATTACCGTACTGCAGCAACAGCTTCTGAGAAGGCTAGTTGCTTGAATCACCAAATTAGAGGTATTATGTCACAAGCAAAATAAACAAATTCATTCACATTAACAGGAGCTAAAACACAGACAATGCTGAAGTAAAGTGTAGGTAGGAAAATCATTAGGAAGAAACTAAGAGGTTATTCCCAGTATACCAAATGTGGAAAGTATTGGCAATGAGAATTGAGACGTCTTCCAATAGTTGGCATTGACAAAGGGATATTTTCCTTCCTGGTAAAGGTCATATAAATATTAGAAGAAATAAGATCCGGTATTACCAATGTTGTGTTTTCTTACAAAGTAGTAACTGTGAGCCCTTGCCATTAATAGTTTATAGCCATTTCATACAAATATTCTATGAATTCCTATTGATCTCGTTTACAGTGCAATTCTATTTGTGTCCACTCAGAATTAAGTCTCATTGTGTACAATGAGGTTAAGTCCTAGTCATCACTTAAACATTAAAGTATCAGAATTCCAGGTGGCTCTTCCAGAAGGAGTTCTGCTGTGGGGTTGTTGTGAAAGAAAATGGTCCACAAAGTTTCCCTCTCCAATACTAGAAAAACAAAGATGTTCCTTAAGTGAAATTGGCCAGTTATTTATTTTTTTAAAAAATGTATACTGCTCCTCACAAAAACAAAGCAGTTTACAACAACAAAACATAAAACCATATAATAACAACCATATAAAAAAGTTAAAACTCACGACATCAGTAGCTGTCATGGAAAGGTCTACCAAAAGGCTGTTATTAAATGTTATTGCCCCAAATTAGCTCCAGATTTCAAAGAATCATAGAACTGCAGAGTTTGAAGGAACTCCAAGGGTCATCTAATGCGACTCCCTGCAATGCAGGGATCACAACTAAAACACAGATTTGCAAGGCTACGCCTCTCCATGAACCTTTTCTGTGTCAAAAACAATCATGAAAAGCAACCTCCAAGATTCTCTTCATAAAACAGAGATGGGAATATGTGTTTCAGATCCCTGCAGTGAAAGAAGCTGTCCTCATTCACCAGACATTGTTGCTCTGTTAACCATCTGAAAGGTATATTCAGCGCAATGGCAGCTGCATCTTCAACAGCTTTGGAATCAATGTTATTTCGAAGTAATTGTAAGGCTCTTTACTGGAAGATGTTTGGTTTCAGCAGCAGACAAAGTTATCTCTGCATAAATAATATCCTGCACTTTCATCATACATCAGTGGAAGGATAGAGAAGATAGCATATCTTACTCTGTGCATAATTATTCCAAGATGGCAAACTGGTGTCTCAATTCTTCGGCATACATTAGATCATGGGTTGTCAACCTGGTCCCTACCACCCACTAGTGGGCATTTCAGGATTCTAGGTGGGCAGTAGGGGGTTCTACGGCACAAGCTGAATCCTCCTTCCATCAAGCACTGGTGGGTGGTAAGGAAATTTTAACATCAAGAAAGATGCATTAGTGGGCGGTAGGTATAAAAAAGTTGACTAAATAAATAAATAAATTTTATTTATATCCCGCCCTCCCCAGCCGAAGCTGGGCTCAGGGCGGCTAACAACAATAAAACAAAATGCACTACCTGTGCATTAGATATTATCTGACACTCAAAGCTACTGCTGAATCCATATTCCAGCCATATGCATTTTAGTTAGTTTACTTAGTGTGAAAGTCACAGCTAGAACAATAAAAGCTCTTTGTTATTTTTCTGCAGAAGATTCCATGCTTAACACGGATAAGAGTCAAATGCATGTCCCTAACATAGTTAAAGGCATGTCTCTAACATAGTTACAATTGATGCAGCTTAGTCCTTAGTTTTAACATGAGAACTAAAACTATACTGCCATTTCTCGCTAAAGGTATATGCACATTTTTAGAATGAGGTTACAAATCAAATATGCATCAACAAGCACAACTTCAGACAGAGAACCTCAAATAGTTTGTGGCAATTGCTAATATTTAGTTACATTTTTTTACTTATTTATTTAGAGCATTTTTATCCTGTTGTTCAGCCAAAAAGGCTCTTAGAGTGGCTTACATAACTATTAAAAACAAGGCACTTCCCACTCTCATATTTCCAATCTAAAAGACACAATGCAAAAGAGAGAAGGGGACGAGTAGGGAAGAGGAAAAAAGTAAACTTAGGTACCAATTATTAATATAGATCCTATAATGAGCAACTGGGAAGTTAACAGTTCAGGTAGCCTGATGGAATGGTTGCTACTAAATGACAGTTAAGGTAGACTCAAAGGCAGCTGGTCTCAGCACAGACAGGAGGAGGGGCGTTCTTCCCTTCTCTCTGTCTGCTGTAGCATGATGAAATGACTACCTCTAAGTGACTGGTAAGGAAGAGACAGCAATTATATTTATGATAGTTACTTTAATTTATGAGACAGTGTGATTCCTTGGCTAATGTTGGGCTTTGAACTGGGAAACCTAGATTTATATTCCTCTTCAGCCTCAGAGACACTGAATAGTATTGTGCAAGCTGTTAGCTGTGAGCCATACATACATAAGCAGCATTGGAGGATTATAGAATCATAGAATAGCAGAGTTGGAAGGGACACCCTACAACACAGGAATCTCAGGTAAAACATCCATAACCGATGGCCATCCAAGTTCTACTTTAAAACCTCCAAGGAAGGAGAGTCCACAACCAGAGCAAGAGAAAACAAGCTTGCTCCATCCAACACCTTTAGACATTCTGTCTTCTGCAGCATTAGCGACCTCCTAGTTTTGGTGTCATCTGCAAAGTGGATGAGCACCCCTCAATTCTTTCCTCCAAGTTGTTGGCCCAGGACAAATCCCTGCAGCACCCCACTTGTCACTTTCTTCCAGGATGATAAGGAACCATTACTGAGCACTTTGGGTTTGGTCAGTCAACCAGCTACAAATCCATGTAACAGTTACCTCGTCCAGCCCATATTTTACCAGCTACCCCATAAGAAAATCATGGAGGACTTTGTCAAAAGCTAAACTGAAATCAAGGTATACTACGTCCACAGCATTCCCCTAATCCACCAAGCTTGTAATTCATTTTTTTTTTTAAAGGAGAGAGAGAGAGAGAGAGAATTGTCTGGTAGGACTTGTTTTTGAGAAATCCATGCTGGGTCTTAGTAATAAAAGCATCCTTTTCTAAGTTCTCACAGACTGCCTGTTTAATTATCTGTTCTAGGATGTTTCCTGGTGTCAACATCAAGCTGGCTGGTCAGTAGTTACCTGGGTCTACTCCCCCCCTTTTTTTTTTTAAGATGGGGAAAACATTTACTCACCTCCAGTCTGCAAGGACATCACCTGTTCTTCAATAAATCTCAAAAATGGTAGACAGACTATCTGGGATTACATCTGCAAGCTCCTTACGTACCCTTGGGTCTAGCTCATAAAGCCCTGGAAATTTTAATTAATTTAAAGTAGCTAGGTGTCCCCTCACCACCTATTTTCCTACCAAGGGATACTGAAACAAGGAAATTTTGTTGGTTGGTATCCGTAGTCCAACACAGACTGAAGTATGCTTAAGCCCACCAATAACAGCAAGCTTAAAAGTGCACTTTACAACTGTGCTGGATCATGGCCTTTGTGCCCAACAACAAAACAAGTATGGATTTTATACGTAATGATACCATACAAGGAAAATTGGGGTATCATGTTGCATTAAAAATGAATGATTTATTAACTACAGGCTGATTTGATAATTTAACATAAAAGAGATTGTCTGACTTATACTAATATGATGTAAAAGTCAGCATCTCATCTAGCTCATCAACATGTAGTTGTTATAGGCTATGATCCAGAGAAATATCACTTTTGCTTTCGGTGGGATTTCATCTTTTTTATTCCTCTAACAGCAGCTTTCCAAAGCTTTTCCATCTGAAGGGACTTGCTGGAGTGTGGCCATAGAGTTTTACCACTAAGCATTTTACTTAAAAGTTTTAATGTATGTTACAAAACGGCAAAAGTTGATTTAGGATTGTAATCTTCAATTTTCCATAAAAACAAGCTCCAATTTCTCTCCCCATATGAATGTGTGTCCACAGCTTCAAAATGTGCTCGACTTAAATAACTTGAAGTCACTTTGCTGACAGAGGAAAAAGAAAAGCCAGAAGAAGTCAAAGCATCGATGTATTACAAATAATACTGCAGAAGTTTAGTAAAGTTAAGTGTTATACCAGACCAGGCTCTCAGAAAACCACAAAACCTATGCTAAAGTCATTCTAAGGAACTGCTTTAAAACCACAAAAGAAAAGACATTCAGAACTGAGGACGGACTGCTGTCTGTAGCTTAACCAATGAGCTTAAGCACAGCAGGAAGACAAAACTGGGCATGAGGAACAACTACAATATCGCAACGTGTCTGCAATCCCCAAACTTCTTGTATATATTGCTGAAACAACTTGGCAAATTAGAAAATGCAGCGAATTCTGTGTCATCTGCCCAGGACTGAAGTGGAGAAGCAAACCTTTGTTTAGAAAAAGAATATCACCATGACTGTAAATTACTTCAAGCCCAAGGTTAAATCAGGGTCTATGGACATAGCAAGTCAATATAAAAAGTCAGTTTGCATCTTTGTGTATAATTGTTTCTGAATAAGTGTTAATAGGGAGGTTTTCTTTTCATTTCTTTCATTAAACACTTATATCAGAATCTTGCACATAATCAGCTCATCAAGCTGCTATAGCGTTTGCAATACCATTCTATTTCCTATGAAGCTTTCCCTACAGGGTTGTTTCTCTAGAAAAACCTTCCCCAACCTAGTGCTGTCCAGGTGTTTTAAAATACAACTTACACTATCACTGGCCATGCTGTCTGGGGCTGATGGGAGTTGTAGTCCAAAACATCCCAAGCAAATATATTAGGCAGTCATGTAAGACATTAACTTTACTCTCCAGTGATTGAACACCACAACTTATGTTCTACATATCGCAGAACCTGGCAACCATCATTAATGAGATGCCAAGAGCATTTTACACAGGATTACCAATAGCCCCATGCAAATTCCGTTGCATATTGCAAACTGAACTACAAGCATAAAAGTTCAATCAATCCTATATCTAGTATTAAGTAGGACCCGAAGTGCTGATTCAGAGAGTAAACAATGTCTATGGCTGTACTGGATTTATTCCATTATTTCCTAGAATTTTTTTTAGCTCTTACAGTGGTACCTCAGGTTAAGTACTTAATTCGTTCTGGAGGTCTGTTCTTAACCTGAAACTGTTCTTAGCCTGAAGCACCACTTTAGCTAATGGGGCCTCCTGCTGCCGCCGCGCCACCGGAGCACGATTTCTGTTCTCATCCTGAAGCAAGGTTCTTAACCTGAAGCACTATTTCTGGGTTAGCAGAGTCTGTAACCTGAAGCGTATGTAACCTGAAGTGTATGCAACCTGAGGTACCACTGTATTATGATTAAATATCTATCCTACCCTTCCAAAGGAGCCTAGGGAAGCAAGCACAAAAGGAAAAAAACAACAATTAAAATATCCAAAAACAATTCTAATGCAGATGCAGACTGGGAAAGATTGTAAAAAAAACACCATAAACCATAAAGGCAGACACATAAATATCAGTACACAAGTATCAAGTTGAAGAAATGTGCATCTTCCTTTCACACTTTCCTGCAGGAAATCTGGCATAGCCACAGTGAAGTGTGAAGTGACCCTCAGGGCAACTTCAAACACTTTCCCTACACCTCAATGGTATGTAATATTTGGAAACCTTGCAAAAATGAGTTCTCCCTCTCCTTTCCATGTGTCATCTTGCTGAACAGCTTCTGTGTTCATAACTTGAAAGGGGACATATATTAACAGAACTCCAAACATTAAAAAAGCTTGCAGTTCCTTAACTGTGGAGAAAGCATAACCAGTGAAGCAACCAAACATGGAAAAGCTAAGGACAACTAGCTCAAATTGATGAGGATAGACGCTTCCTACTAATACCACAGGTAAACCAGGATGTGGTTCCACGATATGTCCTTGCCAAGCCAAACTTTACCCACCATGTCAAACTGTTCTGAACCTGCGTACTCACATGCACACCACTAATGTGACAGGAGCAGGAGGCATGGGTGGCAACAGCCCCAGAAAGCTGCTGTTTGGACTTACTTTCCTCCATGTGACTGATTATGCAACTTTTTAATGGAGTTTGTTCTGTTAAAATTATCTCTGTAGCAGACATCTAAGAGAATGATCTAGTTTCATGTCATTGAAATAAAAAATAAAGTCTAGATTACAGAATACTTAGCTTTCAAAACTGAATTTAAAACCTTGATTTATAGATTAACATGAAATATCGGAAACCACAAGAACTGTTTTGCACTACTGAAACTTAGAAGGTGGAATCTATTTAGATTAAATTTGGGAACATTTCCCCCTTCTGACTACCAAGCTTTAGCCAAGAGTGAATTTTTATATTCGTTTTATAAATACAAGAAGAAAATTGGGATTAAAATGGAACTGCTGACAGACCATTTTTTATAATAGCAATGTTGTTTTAGCTCTAATGATGCCAATCCAGCTTTTAAAAAATATTTTAACTAAGATTGTGATCTAAGCATCAAATAGTTAGAAATCTGCTTAACTAAAATTTACTTCCAAGTAAATATAAATATCAGGGTACAAATCAATGCTTGCAAGTTACTTGTAAGAAGCATACTGAAGTAAAGCATGCTAACTGAGCATCATGTGGTATGAGTTACATCTCAAGGGACTGAAGATGGTGGCTGAAATCCAGTGAGCCATATGTGTGCCAGATGTGTGTAAACAGCAGAACACAACAGCCCCCACGGTGGCACATCTGAAAGGGATTTCCAAAATGGTTTACCCAAACAATCCTAACTAGGGCTGCGCAGTAGTGAAGTGAAATAGAGTAGAGCAGCAGATATATCACTGTATCCCAAGCCCTGCTATCTCACACCAACCATGGTTAATGGGGGGGCATTTGCCTCACTATGCCAACCCAAGGCTGGCATAGCTGGTGAGCTTTGGATCCAGCAGATCTAAAACTGATGGTGCCCTGCTTGATGAACCATGTTTTGAGGCCTCTCACTTCCTACCACTGGCTTTCAGCACTTGAACTGCACTCTTAATTTTTCAGCATAGTATCCCTCAACGTGCACACACAATCATATGAGCATTCATGAATGGGGTATCTGGACCACATTCAATAGGCACTCAAAACTATCCTTATTTAATTCTTAATGTTCTGGAACATATGTGTAAAACATGTTGCAACGTTGCTTATGCCTCTGGCTTTTGAGTGTCTGAGAGCACAACAGAACATTTGGCAAAGCAGATGCCAAATCATACAGCACAACACTGACTATGCCGCTATATGCCTGGCTACCAATATTCAAATAGAATATGCGAGTTAGCACTAGATCTCCAACTCACAAAACATTTCCCATGCTGAGTCATGGTGTTGCTTTCCTTTTTCATAATTATGGTCATCACAGTAGAGAGTAATTCAGATGAACTACTGTAGCAACCATAAAGAAGGCTGATCGCCGAAGAATTGATGCTTTTGAATTATGGTTGTAATGGGTTTAGGGGTTGCTCGTGCGTAAGTTGCCGCCACTCCTGGCTAGGTTACCTGGTTAACCCTTTCTGACTGAGCAGCCTCCAGCATCGTGACTGTCTCAGTCGCTGGCAGAATCCGTTAATGGACGTTTCTTAAACCTTTTCCAGCATAAAAGTTGTTTGACGCCAAGTCTCCTCCTACTCTCCCTGTGCGGAAGTCTTCTGCGCAGGGAGGGTGTGGGCAGCGGAGTACCCGTCTCCAGCGAAGAGTCTTGGAGCCTCCTCCCCGATTCCCCCACCTGCCCCCTCCTTCTCCACTGGTGTTACACTGATTTCCTTCCCCCGCAGATGGGCTGCCTCTCTCCCTACTGGGACCCTCTCCTGCATACCTTTGGAGCCTTCCCTCCGCCTCTAGCTCCGATGGCAGTTCCCTGACAATGGTGCTGGAGGAAACTCTTTGAGAGTCCCATGGACTGCAAGAAGATCAAACCTATCCATTCTGAAGGAAATCAGCCCTGAGTGCTCACTGGAAGGACAGATCCTGAAGCTGAGGCTCCAATACTTTGGCCACCTCATGAGAAGAGAAGACTCCCAGAAGTTGGGAAAGATGGAGGGCACAAGGAGAAGGGGACGATAGAGGACGAGATGGTTGGACAGTGTTCTTGAGGCTACTAATGTGAGTTTGACCAAACTGCAGGAGGCAGTGGAAGACAGGAGTGCCTGGCGTGCTCTGGTCCATGTGGTCACGGAGAGTCGGACACAACTAAACAATAACAACACTGTAGCAACAGGCTAGAGAACAGTGTGGGTTGAGAAGCAGAGCTTAATGCTTCCCTATCCAGTTTATCAGACACGTAAGATTCTAAATCTTTCCAAGAAAGGGAGTGTCATTATGAACAGGAGTCTTTTATGTTCATCGTCATTTAGAATATAAGTGTTAATTAAAATTACTAAGAGATCTTAAGCTTACCTTGTTTTGGCAAATCTGATGAACTGATCTAGAATGCACATCCGCTATCACTGCTGCACTACAACCCACATTGAGGTCAAAGACTTCTAGTGCTCGATTGCTACCAGCTGCCAGTACAATATCTGTTATCTCTGTAAGTTAAAGTTCTGTTAAGCTGTGTATATGTATGTACATCTTTCATATGCAAGCAAAATTCACACTACATTTAAATATATTAAGCAGTTTTGCCTGACTTCACTAGCCAGTGTTGTTCAACACACTAGTAGAAATAGCACCAATGACAAAGCTGCCTCGTCATAATGCATGTTTCCAAATTTATACCACTAATGATTTTACAGCATGATAATAGCAGCATAGTAAAGCTAATGGCTTCACTTTTTATGATATTAAAAGATAAAACTATCATATCATTATATTAAAGAACTGAAGTTAGCTAAGGATACAAACCTATGCATGCTTACTTGTGCATAAGTTCCACTGAACTAAGTGGGACTAATTTTATTTATTTATATTTAACAAAATTGATATACTGATTGATTGTAATAAAACCCCAAAGCAGTTTACAGAAAAAGATAAAACATTAAAATTTATCAATAAAAGACATATTTTTTTAAAAAAAACATTCAAAACTAATTAAAATCAACAATAAGCTACAGACTAAAACGCATGTAGCAGCTTAGTAATCGTGTTAAGAGGCTAATGCCAATTGTTCCAAATTAAGTGCTTCTGACTGAATGCTGAACATAGGTAATAATTGATAAGAGGATACAAGAATAGAATTCATTGACTGCTGAAAGGCTGGTAATTTCCACTGTAGATGCCATGGGGAATTTCTGTACTGATTTACAAGTGCTCTTATTTCGGTATCTACAGAAATATACAAATAACATCAAATAATAAAAACAATGAAATAAACAATGAATTTTTTCAACAGGTATCTTATAATCAGTTCATATACTTACAAACATAAAGTAAAAGATATCTGTGTAAAAATATTTTTCATAATTTTTTGTTATAAAATTTAAATCTAGTGTATATCTCAAAGCACTGCATCAGTTAATTTTCTTTTGCATTCCTGTCTATTCCTATTATTGGGAAAAGGAGGAAGAAATGCTTGAACTCTTGGTCCAAATGCAGCAAACTTGCATGTGTGGAGACTTCCGGGTTGACGCGATCTGGAAATGGCGGATTTCCTCCGAGCTCCGGAGGGAATCGGCTCCACTGAGGATGGGTCTTTGCCGCGCCGGCGACGCGGGGACCCTTAAAAACCGCAGGCGCGGAAGCCTGCGGACTGAAGACTCGGCGGGTGCCTTAAGCGCCCCCCCTGATTCGCAAAGAGCCTTTTTAAAGGCTGCGGAGGGGATACGGGGGTGGCGTGGCACTGAGAGTCGATCGCTACCTCGGTGGAGCGAAGCCGCGAGCCATAACCAGAGAGCGCCGACTTCCTTCCTTGAAAATCTGGACTGAAAGAACTACCCGTGAGTAAGACGGATTGGGACTTTAAAAATTTTTACCCTGAATTAGAGACGACCGGGGTGTGTGCTAAAAGGAAGTCCGCACCCCCCCCCCTTGCAGACGATCTAAGCAACGACACAAGAGCTAAGCTGGAGAGCCTACCCTTGGCGGGGTGAGTGAAAAAGGACATTAACTTCCAAGATTTAATTAAAGGAAATTTTGGGCTGGAGAGCGGAGTTTTGGAAACCTTCCTTTTGTTTTAAACAACCCCCCCTCCCGGGCTCGGGAACGTCCTGCTTTTCTGCCTGCGTAAGAGCTGCGGAGTTTGACAGCTGTCAAAGCTGCCAAACGGGCGGTTTAAAGTGAGAAATTGCCATTTAAGATCCCTCTGGACTAAGATGAGTTATAATTGAGACAAAACTGTTGGAAACAAAGTAACAATAATCAGTCAAAGGATTGTTGGTGAAAAGGCAAATAAGTAACCAGATTCCCCCTAGGGGGAATTCTGTGAAACTACAATGGATACAATGGCTGTGGAAGGAAAGTTACTAGTGGAAATCGAAAGGATGTTTCAACTGGTGGGAATCTTACAAGAGCAGAGCTTGGCCATGAATAAACAACTTGAGACTATGACCTTGGGAACAGGCAACTCTGCTCTTTGTATTGAGGACCTTAATGAGAAAGAATCCACAGCTGATTGGGAAACAATATCTACAGAGCTCGAAGAGACTAAACAACAAGAAAAAGAAGAAGTAATCCTGGGAAGCAACAACCAAAAGTTGACATCTGCGGAATACAAGCAAGGAGACGCTGGGAACATATCTACCACAAGTCTGCGAAAGACACAGAAGAAGAAGGAGGAGGTCCCAAGACAAAATGGAATACAGGAATTTAAAATAAAGAAATATGATTGGGGCCTCCGTTTGGACTTAGACTTTGAAGGGATAGACTTTGTGGAAATTCTTCAGCAGTCACTTTGGAATCTTCTTGTGGGAAGAGGATACACTTTGATGGTGAAAGAACTTTTCCCAGACTTGACGACTGACATAAAGGACTACCAACAGGACAGGCGAAGAGGGACTGAAAGAGATTTGAAAGCCTCGGACGTGAGGAACCCAGGCTGAGAATCTCGAATTTGGATTTTTATTGGGAAGGGACAAAAACCGGGGATGGGAGGGAGGGAAGAAGAGACTCTTATAAACTCTTAAGACTTCTAGGTTTGGTTAAGATGACTCTTAATTAAGATAAAATGAAAATCGATGGAAGAGAGCTTAAGTCCAACTTATGAAAATCAATTTTTATTATAAAAAAGGTAATAAGATGAATAAGATTGTTAAGAGGAGAAACACCAACTTGCTGATATAATCTTGAAATTGGGATGCACGAGGGGAGGTGGGGGGAAGTCAAGGAACAAGGTTATGAAATGGGGATTTGCTGATTTTATACATGTTTTTGTCTTTTGTCTTTGTGTATGTTTTGTCTTTATAAAAGCAGAAAACCAAATAAAAATTTTATAAAAAAAAAAAAACAAACTTGCATGTGTGACTATGGCATCAGAGATCAAACGCCACAGTTTTTAAGGAGGGAAGGAAGAAGTGAGTGGATAATTTAGACTGTGTTAACATGTTCTTCTAATTAAGAGATCTAACACATTCCTGATGTTTCTGTCTATAGCTGCACTGAATCTTTTCCATACAAGCATTTTTCCAAATCTGACTCATCAAAGAACTGAGTGAAGAATTAGGTGAAATGGGAGTAATAGCACAATGGTACATGCAAGCAAAACTAGCGGGAAATCGAAATAAAGAAAGCCACAAACAAAACATCAGGACAAATTAAACTTTTTCTTTTGTGTTTTTTTACTTATATCAAACTTGGCTGTCAGGATAATTTGTGGGTGTTTAAATTTTTCCCCCTCTCTCCTTCTGTGTGCTATTGTTTGTTTGGCATTCAGCACTGAATTAAATCCAGTAAAGGAACTAAGCACAGGCAATGAAATCAGTTGATTTGTTAAGTGAAAGAAAAAATGTGATCCTAGTAGTTATTAATAAGGGGCTTGCCGATCGAAAGGTCGGCGGTTCGAATCCCTGCGGCGGGGTGCGCTCCCGTTGTTCGGTCCCAGCGCCTGCCAACCTAGCAGTTCGAAAGCACCCCCGGGTGCAAGTAGATAAATAGGGACCGCTTACTAGCGGGAAGGTAAACGGTGTTTCCGTGTGCTGCGCTGGCTCGCCAGATGCAGCTTGTCACGCTGGCCACGTGACCCGGAAGTGTCTCCGGACAGCGCTGGCCCCCGGCCTCTTGAGTGAGATGGGTGCACAACCCTAGAGTCTGTCAAGACTGGCCCGTATGGGCAGGGGTACCTTTACGTTTACCTAGTAGTTATTAATAGCATAATCCCCCCAAATAAACATCTTAGACATCTGAAATCAATGAGATTTAAACTTGTGTAACTTTGGTTGATATATGTGTGTATTAACTTGTTTGTATATTTAAAATTCCTCACATCCAACTGCTAATGGATCTATACCCTGATGAAAAGTGTTTCATTACTGTCCACTGATTAAATAATTTTATCTGATTAAGCATCTGCCTGTAAACTGCTTGGAAGAAATCAATACATTAGGAGGGAACTGTGAAATAGCTTTTGGGGTTTTTTTACATTATAAGGTAATGTTCACTGATGAAAGGCAAGGCCATCTTTAATACCTTCTTTTTCATTCCTTGTTACATTAACACAGCAACACCAAATTAGCCTCAAAAACAGACAAGGGTTCCCGGAACTCTCAACCGCAATAATTAAAATTTGCTCTCATGATTACAATTGATCAATTCATTAACTAAAGCAGGGTGGGGAACCTCAGACCCAGCACTCAAATGCAGCCCCCCTCAAGGTCTCTTTTTCTGGCCCTAGGGATTCTCTCCAGGCCACGCCTCCTCCCAAGCCACTTGTTTCTGTAGAGCACATCTTTCACCAGCCTAGCTTCACAGCCTCAATCAACTGTTTCTGCATGGCTGGAATGTGCCCTTGCTTTCCTAGATGGAAGGCACAGGGGTGTGTGAGTCTGTGTATAGAAACTTGCCCACTGTGCAAAGGTAATGTTTATATTCATTGATGATCCACCCATTTTTGCCTATGGCCTCACTCATTACTGGCATGTAGCCCCCAGATGGGAATGTGACCCTAGAGTTGAAAAAGGTTCCCCCATCCTAAACGATAACTTTTGTTGATCAAACTGATCAAGGCTGCAACCCTATACACCTAGAAGTATGCCCCATTGAACACAGTGGGGTTTACTTTTGAGTAAACATGCATAGGCTTGTACTGCAGTTTACAGCCCTAGAAATAACATAGAATAATACTTTAGCAAAAGATGCCGAAAAGACAGTAATGATTCCAAGGTAGTGTTGGGCAGAATTAAATCTGAGGTACGATTAGATTAACTGCAATAGAATTGAATGTGACCAGAGGCAATTTTCACGCTAACAATATTCCTATTTTTATTTTCTGATGCAAGATGTAACAAATAGCAAAATCTGATGCATGTTTATTAAAAAGTCACACTCTATTCCATAGCACATTCTGCAAAGTAACTATCCATAGGACTGCAGTTTTATTTTTTCCTCTTTCATTACTTTGTTTAGGTGTCGTACAGGATCTAAAGAATACTTGATATTTCTAAGAATCGTAAGACTTTACCTACCGTTTCATCTCATCCTTGCTGGTATCAAGGTAGCATCTTAACATGTGAAACTCTGCTCCACAAGACAACAATATAAATGTATCTATATAATAAAACTGTGCTGATCGAATGGATTTATGAAACATGTCCTTTCCCTAAAAGTAAAATATATATAATTAACTATGCATACTGTATAATTTTCAGTCAGAAAAATACAGATGGTTTCTTTATGGCACACTGTCAGATTACTTCCTTTGCTAATTTTCTGACTAACAGGTGATTTCTCTAAATTACAAATCTTGATTCATTTTACACTGTTGTCCATTTCTTTATAATTACTATTAAATTAGACAAGGCCCAAGGCCCTAAGAAAATACAATGTCACTCTGAAAATCCAGTCATTTACAAAGAATCTAGTCTGACTTCAGTCCTCTTTCCCACAATAACATTACATCACAAAAAATACAATCCAAAGGCAATCACTCCTCAACCTCTTTGACACTCTTTGACACACACAATTTCTTATTCTTCTTTGCATTCCCTATATTAGAGGAGGAGAACCCTTTTTCAGCATGAGGACTACATTCACTTCTTGGCAACTTTTATGGAGACACAAGCGAGCATTGGGTGGGGTCAGAAGCAAACATGGACAAATCTTAACAAATCTAAAATTTACCTTTGTGTGTAGACTACGCACACACACACACACACACACACACACACACACACACCTACCTCTTTCTCCATTCCAGGCAATGGCCCATGATGGAAGTGGAGCATGTGTAACAATTTAGCAACCATTTTGAAATGCCAGAGAACTGCGAGGGGAGTGGCACTCAAGTCATAAAGTGCTCATGAATTACAGCACACACAGTTTTATGTGCTTGATAATTTCAGTGCCATCACTATTGATAACTAGAAGTGTTAAACTATCCTAGAATTTTTTTCACAATTACTAAGGTGGCAATTGGAAATACATTCCAAACAGATACAACTGATATGCTTTTGGGGTCATAGAGAACTGGCATCATAGAGAACAGTACCCCAAATCTATCTAACTTGCACGAGATGTTTATTACCAGACATAAAGCAGGTTCTGCACTGCTGACTGACCAGATCCTTAATGTTCTGTCTTCAGAAGATGAAACAAGCCAGTTGTTGTCATGGCTCCAACCAACTGAGTTAACGGCACCATCATGCCCTAACAAAAATAAAGAAAAAATGTTTTTGGGGAAACAGGTCTGTCATACATTCCTAATAAACCAGAAGACTTTGCCCCCCAGAAAGATCACGGTTCATCTAAGAGAATTCTTATATATAATAATGTATGAATGTATGTGGAGATACAAAGAGGGGTTTTAAATAATTAAATTAAAACTTCAATCCACAAAGGAAAATATAGTGGTACCTCAGGTTAAGTACTTAATTCGTTCCGGAGGGCCGTTCTTAACCTGAAACTGTTCTTAACCTGAAGCACCACTTTAGCTAATGGGGCCTTCTGCTGCTGCCGCGCCCCCGGAGCACGATTTCTGTTCTCATCCTGAAGCAAAGTTCTTAACCTGAGGTACTATTTCTGGGTTAGCGGAGTCTGTAACCTAAAGCGTATGTAAGATACCTATTCTTCTTCCTGCTGAGGTGGACTTAGGGAGAACTGGAATCAGTGTGGAGTTAGCCATCTCCCTTATTTGTCAAAATTCCCATCCTGGACAACTAAACTGCTTCAGAAGTGTCAGTTACACAGATTGTTCAGCAGAGCAGGAAGGGCAAAGTAGGGATTCATTGGCCTTACCAATAAATCCCTTTTCTTTTTGTTGCAGTGTACAATTTCACCCTCCAACTTGAATTCCTCCTTCTTATAGGCTTAGGTATCCTCAGGCCACATACAGGCTACATTTTCCCCTGTAAGCTAAATATTTTAGTGAGAAGAGATGACTTGCTCATTCTTCATGTTGTTAATTCTCATGTCCTGATACTGTCTTTCTTGTAGAACTTTATTTGGCCAAAACATGCTTGTCCAGAGGAGAGGCCATTAGCAAATCCGAGACTGATCACAACATGCCGTTAACCAAATATTTATATAAATTTCCCATTATCTAGGGAAATCAATTTCTAGTACTGGAATGCAATCAGTAAAATATGCAATGGCATAATGCTTCTTTCTGAATCCACTAGGACAGGCATGGAAACTGAAGTAAAATAGCTAGTATCTATGTATTTTTCCATTTATGCAATTGCAGTCTGAGCTGATTTATAATGAAACAAGTATTACTACACATAAACAATTTTTTTGGTTTGCCCTTCATGAAAATTTCTCAACGCAATTACACATCCCAGAATTTCCCAGTATTGCCAGACATTCTTATGGAAAATGTGACACCTGAGAAACCAAGAAAATGGAATTTCCCAACCCCACTTAGAGCATCTCTACAGCCTGGGATCTGGGGAAAGAAACAAGAATAGCCTGATTCTGCCCACCTGCAGCTCTGACTCTATTTAAAAACAATTTATTATTATAAAAAATTCTGAGGCAGAGATATAAATACACATAGCAAAAGTATGAATTTGTGACACACTTGTTCTTGGTTTTTTCAGAAGTCTAGGTTTAGAATCAGAGAAGTCTCTGAATGTTTTACTTTATACACGTCAGTAATATGTTTAACAGAATATACAGTGCAGTTGGAATTTTACCATGATGAACAGGAATATATTCCCTAAATTTTATTTCAAGTATAAAGATTGCTTCCGACTACAGTTTGTTTTAGCCAGGCATTCTGATATAAATATACTGTAAGTTGGTAGCAGTACAAAAGGATAGATAGCCTAAACCTTGTTACTACAGTGTTAAATGATGCCCCTTTATTGTGCTTCACATGCAAATCAGAGTTGTAACTGAACTGCAAGTTTCATCAACACTTATGATGAAGTAAACTTCTCTCTTTACAAAGGGAAGACTGGTATTGTAGAACATTAATTTAGCAACTTCAGTTCAGTGTGGCCACTTCATTTTTCAATCCTATAAACTGTAAACAAATTCAAAGTGTTAAAAGAGCCGATCTAACATCCCATTGTCATAACCCAGCACATATCATTTACCTAGATGAAAACTGCTAATGTTAAAGATATGGTATTTTAAAGTCCTAGACTGCCCCCTAGTGTACTGAATTTAAATTTGCAATATACATGTATGCATTTCATTTATAAATTTATACGCTATTTTTGTCACAACCAATCTCCATAAGCTATGAACGGCGGGTTTGAGTCTCGCTAGTGTAAAATAGAGCCAAGCTGAAATACTCCCCTTGTTTCAGTGAGTTTTCAAGGGGGGATTTTTGAGATGGGGTAAACCTACTGAAAGCAGTGGGAGACCTTCTTCAGGGCATTGCTAACCAACAGCCATTATCGTTCTTCCCAGGATCCCCTGGAAGTGGTGTCATTCCTGGCAGCCTTTTTGTTTTGTTTTGTTGGGTTTTTTGGCAGCCACAATTTCCCCATGGGATGCCTTAGACAAGGCACTGTTCCCGGGCTTTTGGAATGACAGGAGGCAGTGGCAGAGGGTATTGTAGTCACTGGTAGGCATGCACTGAGAGCAGCTCTGCTGCTGCTGAGACTAACAGGGAAAATTCAAAACCAGCAGAACCAGATTTTTCTAAAGGACTGGAATAAATTTATGTTGCATATGAAAGACAATTGTAATTACTTAACATCGCTTGTAGGGTTACAAGAAGTTTTGTAAGGAGGACTTTATAAATTATTGGGAAAAGCATTAAGATTAGCTGATGTAAGATTGGATTTATAGCAATAAGCATAGTAATAAAATGCAAAAGCAGAAAGAAATTTAGAAAACCATTAGAAGGGGTCTTAGGCTGTGATAGCCAAAGATTCGTTATGTTGCTTTGGAGTTGTCATGTTGGAAAATTTGTGCAAAAATAAAAAAGAGAGCAGCTCTGCTGCTACCACCAGCAGAGAAGCCCACACCTCCAAGGAAATTCTGCTTCCACAGCCCCTGTAAAAGCTCCCTTCAAACTTTTTCAGTGATTTAATCAACCCCTGAAAACAAGCAGAAGAAAATTTCACCTTCCAGTCAGGTTTAGCAATATAAGACAAAATAGGCAAATTAGCGGAAATGAAACTGAGCATGGTGGGCTTCAAGATTCTAAAATGAAAAAGAAATCACAGCAATAATATACAGTACTAGCACTAAAAACAGGTACCGGTAGCATAGTAAAAATGACATTTGCTTAAAATGCTGTATCTTGCACTAATAGGAAGTAAATTGAAGACCTAAGACTGAAAAAGGCTGGAATTAATTTACCTGAATAAACTGCTGGTGTTCCTGTAAGATCTGAATTGAATGCCAGCAAAGTTTTGTCTGCCAAGCCACAAGCCAACAACTCTCCATCCCCTGTAAGAATAAGGAGTATAGGAACTTAATCTGATAATTCTAAACCATGAATATACCAAATCATTTTTTTAAAAAAATTGTAGTTATCTATACGCTGCATTTAAAGAATTCCTCAGAAGTCAATGGGATGTATTTCTGTGTAGACATGCATAGGATTGTGTAGTCAATGCTGAAAATCAAGGCAGGCTTGCTGTCTGAATGAACCTTAATGAGCCCTATATATGTAAAAATGATGTTTAGCAGGTGAATGCTGCAGACATCTAACGTAATGCATGAACATTTTTCTATACCTGAATACTGAATACAGCATATAGAAGTTGGCTTATCAGCTACGATAATCTGTCTCTCAGATTTGTTTGGAGGAATGTTGACATGTGGATAGTCTTCCTTATTTCGTCTTCAATGGTAAAGAAACAGGAGAACATTTAAAAAGATAAAAGTACAAACTGTGATGTACATTTAAATGTATTACCATTAAATTTACAATATTTTCTCATTAACAAGTGTTGGTGTAATAGAAGTTACATACTGCTAAAATAATTTTAATTTCTCTTTTATTTGGAATCCCCCCCCCCACTGTGTAAATGCAGGATAATACTAGTTCTGCTTCAGTGTCATTAATGCATTTGTTCAGACATATCAGTTTTATTGCTTACCGTTTGCAACTTCTCTTGCACTTCAGTTCCAGATTGTTTTGCTTTGCATTGGTCTTTGGAGAGAACATGGTCATTCTGCAGTGGAAAACAGTGGGCAATAGTTCATAGGGCCAAAGAAGACCTGACAATAAATGTCTCTTTGCATTTAATCTATAGTTTTGTAAAAGTGCAAATACATCAGGTAGGGTACCATGTTTTCCTAGCTCAATAGAGACAAGTGAAAATAATGCAAACGTCCAGTAACTTCATTTTCTATGGATTACGAAATGATGGTAACATATTGGTGTTACTGTTACAACAGTGAGCTGAATCCAAAAGTTCTCTTCCTCCAGAGGAAGCTTCTTCTTTCAGAGGAAGGGAATTCAAACCCATTAAATAAGCAATCAGAAATAACTGCCTCAGTATAGGAATATCAAAATCTAAGTTACATAGACAAGCAGGCTAGCAATACACATATAGCCACTAACTCATATATAGCCATGCTGTGATTCTGAAGGGATGCAGAAAGAGCGCAGGAATCTCAGAAGATGGAGATTTCCAATAGCTGACAGAAAGGTTTCAGTGAACTACATCTTTCCTGGCCCCAGCCCATCACTAAGAAATCCAAATAAATTATGAAAAATAATGCTATTTGTAGACCAAGCTATGCAGATTTTGCTAAAATTGCATAATTTTTGACTTACAATTCTAATTTATTTGTGAATGTGCCAGTTTCCCAAACAAGCATTTCTTTAAACCTTAGTTTTAATAGTGTCAGACTAATATTTTTTACTCTTTAGCCCATTTTACATTACATTTTCCATATGTCAAATATGCTGTGACAGTCATGCAGCTTCTCTTTCTACAATAAAATTTAAAAATCAATCTTAAAACACTAAAAAGAATTACATAATATGTACTCACTGTGGCGCTGATGTGTAACCTGAGGACTTAATTTTATTATGGAAGACCAGCGGCTGATCTTTTATTGGGCTTTTTGTACCTGAGTTTAAAAATACATACAAAAATAAATAAATAAATAGTTATAATTACAGCTATATACTTGTAATTATAAAATAGTTAATAATTACAGCTAAGAAACAATAAATAAATACGTTTAACAAACACAGTTACAAATATGGATACCCAGGAAGTTCAGGTTACTTTGTTTCAGCTTTTAAGATGCTGAACTTCTGCTATGTAATTCTGTCTTTTAAAAGCATAATTATTTTTAAATTGAACAAACAGGATGCTCTGTGCAACAGGCCTGAGTTCCAGAGATGCAGTAATGCAAATCTACAGTCCCTGTTTGTGTAGCCTCTCTCACTGCTTCAATTGAGGGGAACATTTCCCATAAGTATTTATTTTGTCTCCAGTGCAGAGAGCATTAATATTATTTGATTTCTTATACACCACCCTTCCTGTAATGTCCACAGTGACTAATAATAAAAATAATACAAAAACAAAACTAAATATTATATCCTATAATGTCAGTATTACATTATACATAAGATGCCCTCCCCACAATGTTCCAGAAGCCTATAGTAACAAGTAGGTTTTAAGGTGTCAACTGAGCAAAAATAATGTGTGGGTCAGCCTGATCTCAAGACGGACGAGGTTTCAGAGCCAGGTACCATCAATGACTAGGAAAAATCTTGCATCCAGTAGAACTCCACATGTGCATGATCTTGCATCCAGAAATTAGTGCTGGATATAGTGGAATAATCTGATCTTACATCAACTTACCTGGGAGTATCTTCTACCAAAACATTTATTTATAAATTAATATTTAATCCAATTCTTCAGTCCAAAAACCTCAAACCAGCTAACAAAGTCAGCAATAAAAACAGAACAGAAAGAAGAACACAGCCCCAGAAAAACAGACAGACAGACAAAAGATGACTGGTTACCACCCCGGATACTAGTCTGATGCCAGCTGTGTTCCCAGGTGGTACTGGGTCTTAACCCATCCCTTTTGGATGCTTCTTCACCCCAAACAAAGAACAGATGTTTATAAATAAGCGCCAAACTAGTTGAAAGTTTACCAGACTTACCTTTTTTACTTACAAGTTGGCTTTTTTCTTTCTTCAGGCACAAAGGAGAGGTTGGCAGAAGAGAGCACCTAGGAAGAGACACACTTCCTTACCCGGGCTTTGGACGCGGGAGATGTGCATTTTTAGGACCCACCGTGATTTTGTAATCGTATGCTGTTTTAAATTGTTTTTAACACTGGGCATCAATTGTTGTAACCCACACTGGGATCATGTAAGGGTGGGTTAATAACAACAACAACAAATCAAACAAATCAGAAGACTCATATATATATAAACCATTTATGAAAGAGCAGTACTAGTGACATTTGGGGCACTGCTAGAAACACTGTTTTCCAAAAAAGATCAGCTCCTCTCATGAGCTTGAAGATACTTGAAGCTGATGATTACAACCCATCAACCCAGAATAATATTCACTTGATAAAATCTGGGGCAGTACAGTGGTGCCCCGCAAGACGGAAAACTCGCTAGACGAAAGAGTTTTCCGTTTTGGAGGTGCTTCGCAAGACGAATCTCCTATGGGCTTGCTTCGCAAGACGACAATGCCTTGCGAGTTCCTGTGGGGTTTTTTTCCTCCTCCCCCCCCTTTTTCTAAGCCGCTAAGCCGCTTATCAGCTGATCCGATCAGCAGATAAGCCGCTAAAAGCTGCTAATAGTGCTAATCCCTCAATGGGCTTGCTTCGCAAGATGAAAAAAACGCTAGATGAAGAGAATCACAGAACAGATCTTGCGAGGCACCACTGTATTCGGATATCTCGTCCTTTTCCACCATTTAAAATTAGAACAGCATGGTGGTATTTCCATCAAAAAGTCACATTTTCATTATGCAGCAGGTAATGCCATGTAAAAGGAACATTAGCATCTGGAAGAGAAGCACTAATGCTACAATCCCCACATCTGAAAGTACCCGATATCTAACAGTTTATCTTCTAACCTGTGACAAATGCTAGCTGGATGGTGGAACTGATAGAGATTCAAATAATCCAAATGACTTAATGATTCATTACCTGGCAACTACAGAAAGGCCTTTCTCACTTCCACTTAAATGGAGTTCACTCTGCTGGGATCTCAACAGGGCAGCAACATTAATCTCCAGTAAGGCAATTCTATTCTCAAACATTGAAGTTAGCAAACAGAACACCTGCAGAGACATGTCCATGAAGCATTTCTCCCTTCAAACCAAAATAATGCCAACATAGTAAACAGTAATCAGTGGTTTGTAACCTAATGTCTGTGGGCGGAGTTCGGCTGATGGAACAGGACTTTCCCATCTCCCCTTTCTGTGCATCCGCCTCAACACCTCTAAAATTCATTCCTTGGGGGTGGGAAACCCTTTGGGACAATGTGGGATGCAGTGCGCAGGGCTGCAGAAGGGTGGGGAAATTGGTGAAAATCAGGAATCCTCACACAGGAGACCTTTGGATCCAAGCCATTAGAATTAGTAAGACATGGGCTATTTCAGTGTCATGCATGTGTGTATGAAGCTCTGCATTCATTTTACAGTGGTACCTCGGGTTAAATACTTAATTCGTTGCGGAGGTCCGTTCTTAACCTGAAACTGTTCTTAACCTGAAGCACCACTTTAGCTAATGGGGCCTCCAGTTGCCGCCGTGCCGTCAGAGCCCAATTTCTGTTCTCATTCCTGAAGCAAAGTTCTTAACCTGAAGCACTATTTCTGGGTTAGCAAAGTCTGTAACCTGAAGCGTATGTAACCCGAGGTACCACTGTACGCCAGAGTTCACTGTGTGTTTGCAGCTGTTTGCCTTCCCATTTAATCTGCATAGTCCACATGACATTACTCTCCCACAGCACCAGTCTCGATGCTTCCCCCCTGTAAACTGAGGTTTACCTGATACGGGGATAATCTGATGAACTCGGGGAACTGAACAACAAATTTGAGGTCACATACTATTTGTTTCGATGTTTCAGGGTGGATGGCTCAATCTCCGTTGTCTACTACTCCCTTTTTCAAGCCTATCCAAGCCTACTACTTCCTCAATTCTTTCATTTCTTTTCCATTTGTACCCCTATTTCCAGGGCACTCCTGAACGGAAGACTGTAGCCTTATACATATATTAATTTTTATCTCTCGTATTTGCACAAAACTAGAAAACTGCACAAGCAAATTCACAATTGTCTGACTCTGTGCTTTTGCACATTTCTTGGTTGGGGAAGTGTTTTCTAAAGGATAAAAAATAAAGATCCATGCGCAACTATATACACGCATGCCCTGTTGGTACTTTATTAGCATAATAAAATCAGCAAATGAGAAGGCAGGGACAAACACAAAAGGGAATGCCTACTGGTATGAACAAGAAAGATCGAAGTTGCTCTGCATATACAAACTTGTGGTGTAGACTAATTCAAATAGGAAAAATGTGGATTGACAGCTAAATAATGCTCAAAGGCAGAGAATCCCAGATACTTTGGATAGCAAAATTGGGAAATATTTATGCCTTAGGTCTGGGAGAACTGTAGCTGATTAGCGCTAACACAACAGAGCTAGTGATATAAACCAACAGCATAATTCTTTTTTTATTAGTCGTGTGCCACAAATGTGAGGTTTGCTTTCCCCCCAAATTTAAGGTTCCTCTAAATTTTCAGTTTCAAGGAAGAATAAACTGTGCTATAAACAATAAAAAATTAATATTTAAAAATAATTTCAATACTGTACTCACCTTGCCATTGATTGCCTTCCTCATTAAAGCACATGATCCAGCAAACTGAATGCTGAGGGCACTGAAATCTTTACACACAAAAACCCCAATGTTATAAAACATTCTTTTTCTTTGCTAATATAGAAAAGTTCCACATTAAATTAAATACTGGCTACAAGGCTTTCATCATATGTATGGTAAGTTGATATAATTCCACTGATTTCATCAACCTAACGCCAGCGCATAAACTTCCAGTGCAATAACAAGTCAAACCTGCTAGCAGACAAGCACACCTCTGTAATTCTAACTAGCTAGTAGAAACAGAAACAAGACATGAACAATGAGCCTTGGGTTGATGTTTGTGCAACAGAACTTCTCCCTCCTTTCCTGTCCCCTGCAGCTCTCTGCCCACCAGCAAAATCTGCTCCAAAGGGGCAGACTTTGAGGAGAAGACAGAGGGAGCAGAGAAAGGAGAATATCTGTTGTGCAAATGGAACTCCGCTTATGCAGTGATGGACTTTCCATATGTAAATCACACCAAGCTGCAATAATAAATTATCATACCTCTGTAATGTAAAACAGCTTCCAACTCAAAATTTGCCATGTTAATTATGAATAAACCAGTAGAGCTTCCTATCCACAAGCATGGGGCATTCACAGTAGGCAAACTAATTGAAAATAAAAAGAGAAATAGAGTATTTTTTAAAATAAATAAATAAATCCGGCATTCTCTTCATTACAGATACAATGAGGTATTTTTAAGTTTCATAGCTTTTATGCAGATAATTAAGATAATTAATGATGTGAGCTGGATAAGAAGAACACATGAACATGTGTTCCTCCTTTCAATTAGGAACATTTAGGATTTCAGAAACGGTATCTCCCAATCCTATCTCAAGATATTGATGATTGAACCTAGGACCTTCTGCATGCAAAGCACATGTTCTACTACTACTAAGCTATAGCCTGCACTTTAAAGTATGTTTATATTTATGTTTAAAAAGAAAGGTGCAGTGTCAAGATGATGGAGGAGGGAGGTTAGGGGGAAACAGAATGGTTTTATGTGGCTCATCAGCTGCACAGATATAAATGAACACAGACACAAAGATAGAGGTTAGGCGTTATGGTGCTTTAAATGTGAAATTTTATTTGTAATTTGCTTATTCAAGGGTTTGACACTGCACGTTATTAAAATGGCATGCATGTCCTCCATACAATGTCTTCAGGTTATTACAGCAAGGCTGTAATACAGCGTTAAAAAGTCATCACCTGCTATAAAGTATTACCTACACAAAATACTTTTATATGATTTTCTAATTATTCTTCTTATTCTCTTTTTCATGACATACAATATCAAGCAGTGAATGAAAACTTAGTGCACTTACCTGTGTTCTTCATCACCTACATTTATCGACTTGTCACAGAGTTCAATTCTGAGAACTGGAAAGGTAGTTTCAACTGTTTCTTCTTCCCTTAAATTATTTGAAGTATATGCCTTAGAAGGATTCTGAATCTCATCTAGGGAAAACAGACAATGCCTATTAAACTAGAAACAAGTTGCTTAAGACATTTAATGAAAGCTAGAAGCAATAAGCTAAGTTCTTAGCTATGAACTGCTGCTATATAACTCATCTGGCAGAGCTGTCTAGCCTGGGAAACTTGTGCTAGCAAAACACAGCTCCAAATTAGCTTCGATAATACAATTCTCAACTAGTATAAGACAATTTCTGTGTAGTACTATCTATCACAGCACACAGCAGGAGACGGTATCATACTGTCAATTGAATGTGACTTCTTTGGAGCTGACAAAGTTCACACATATTCACATTATAAGTAAAGGCCTCCTTCAAGATCAGTCTTTCTGAGCTGTCTATTTTGGAGGCCTTCTTGATTTGTGTGCCTGTATTATCAATTCCTATGACATCTGGATATAAAGTTAATCCAGATTCGTAAAAAGTATCTATATGAAAAATACATTTTAGTTAGTCATTGGCTAACTAGTAATATTTTAAAATGTATTCCAGAAGCATCATGTTACCCAATTGTTCGGATTTCCTTATTTTGTTGTAAAACTTCTCTCTCTCTTTCTTTATATTTATATGTACCACACAGCGATACTGATGCCCGCTACTCAAGCTGAAGATCCAAAGCTGAAAGAGAGAATAAAACTATAAACTAGCTTTCTGCACTTCTCTTTTAATAAGTAAATGTTTCTGGTATTATCATCTTAATTCAGTGGTGTGGCCAAATACCAAAACCTATAAATATAATAAAGTTCATCTCAAACATAAATTTCCATATTCTCCAACTTGTTCATGAAATTGTATTTTGGCAACCAACTTTTTCTCAGGCAATCAAGTTGACTGTCTTTGATTTGGCTAGATTTCTTCATATATACCAGGCTTCCTCAACCTCGGCCCTCCAGATGTTTTTGGCCTACAAATCCAATGATCCCTAGGTAGCAGGACCAGTGGTCAGGGATGATGGGAACTGTAGTCTCAAAATATCTGGAGGGCTGAGGTTGAGGAAGACTGCTAAATACATTATGTAGATCTCATTGGAGGATTTGTAATGCCTCGTCACAATTTAGGATTTGCATAATGTCTAGGGAGGAGAACAGAGCAAAAAAGGGAGGGACAAACAGCAGAAGTTTAAGTAAAGCTGGGGTGTAGAGGAAGAGAGAAAAATGGCAGTTTTAAACAGCAGAGATTTGAGCAAAGCAGGGATCGAGGGACACAGAATAAAATGGCAGTTTTAAACACCAGAGGTTTGAATAAAGCAGGGATAGAGGGGCACACAGTAAAATGGCAGCTGTAAATAACAGCAAATGTTTGAGTAAAGCAGGGATGTAGAAGTTGGAAATGGTACTTAGTACTCAAAATGTGTGTGGGGAGGAAGAGGCAGAAACTTAACACGTGGATAATGTGTGTGCAAAGCAGGCTGCACAAAAGGAGGTGAGAGGAGGCATGAACATAAGGATATAGGTGAAAACAGGAGTATAAAACTCAAATTACAACATGTCAAATTCCCAGAATGCTTCTTACCTGTCCATCTGCACATCCAGTGATAATCTGTTTATTTTCTTCATCAATGAAGAGACTCAGAAGAGGAAATGCTGGAGAAAAGAGGCAGATAAGAAGCACAATATGGGAAAGAAAAAGAAATAAGGAACCACTGGGCCTAAACAGAAAATCCTCACTATCAAATCAATACAACAGTAAAACACAGAAATCTAAAATAATTAATACTCAATATAATTTTTCATCCCAATATGATGCTATTTTATGGATACAGGAACTCCATAGCACACATAGCTGCAACATCTGTCCCATTCATTTCTATGTAGGTAACAGATGCAATTGAGATCTGCTGCCTCCACTGAAATTAGCAAGATGGCACTTTGGAATGGAGAAATTCTACATATGCACGAAAATATACGTGAAGACTCTGGGTCATGGCAACTACGGTAAGTACAATTACTGCTGTCACTGGGAGTAGCATGGAGAATGGGAAAGCTCATACCAAGAACTAACTTAGTTGGTCTTTAAGGTGCTACTGGAAGGAATTTTTTTATGGAGAATGGGAGTAATGATATGGAACTGAATGTATATTGCATTGTGTTGTTCTAACAATTTATTTTGTTGTTTTCATCCTAAATTAATATTGGAATGGATTAAAATGCTCATCTCTTATGTCAAGTATTATTCTATATGAAAAAGAGGTTGGTTGATACTGATTCATTATTTTTAAAAGCATACCTGTTATTACTGCTGACTGATATATTAAGAGTCCAGTACAATAGTCCCATACCTTTTGGAGGGAAAAACATGGTAACGTATAAATGTCAGTTTATATAATAATGAATGTAACCAGTGTAATACTTTATAAAAGCCATTTGATTTTTCTGTTGATTCCATGGGATGGGAACAGAACCCCACAGACCAAGCAATACAGAAAATTTAATTATGACTGAATAGTAGCATTCAGTTTTAATAACTGATCATGGAAAGCAGATGTGAAGATTATATAGTATACCCAGTCTTTATTTTCCTTCTCCTAATTAGAATATTCTTTATAGTAAAACAAAGCACATTAGCACTATATGGTTTAATATTTGAGTGCTTCTCCTTTTGTCTTAACATTATACGAAACCTCATAGCCTGAGCCAAAATAAATTTTTTTTAAAAAAAAAAACCAAAAAGAGAATTTCCTTGCCTTAAAACTTCTATCTTCAGAAACTGATATAAGTCTATTTTTTTCCCAAGGGCAAAACTCAGCAGCAGTCACTGGAGCCAGGTGACCCTCCAATTCAGCAAGTATAACCTCATCCTGCAATTGATCCCAGAAGAAATACAGATAAAATGTCAAAATAAAATTGGTAGTGTTTGATCCCAATAAATGTGAGAAGTTCAAGTAATGTACTTGTCCATCACTTGTGAAAAATACAGCTGCTGGATGGACCAGAGCACAACTTGCTTTCAAATGATTTCTACTTCTTTGATGGCACAGATAGCTATATTTCAATATCACACTGTGGTATGTTTGACAACATAGGCTCTCACCTTTGCATTTAGCATGTATATCCGATTGCCAGCACATACTGCCACTGTCTCATCATCTGGACTAAATCGCACATAAAGCACCATTCCCAAAAGTGTTCCTATGACAATGCCTTCTGGCATTACCCCTGCAATATTTGAAACATAACACTAAATTATTATGACTATTTGACAAAACTAAAACTTCAATAGTTATGTGAAAGCTAGTTATTTTTAATAGCAAACAACTTCATATATATTTTTAAGCTGGCTAATTAACATACTGATTTCTGAAGCAACGTAGGCTGCAGTCCTAACCATGTCTGCATAGAAATAAGTCCCACCTAATTCAATAGAGTTTACTTCCAAGTAAGTGGGATTAGGATTGCAATCTATACAATTCTACTCAGAAGTAAACCCTACCTACTCTCAAGTAAATGGACAGAATTACAGCCAAAAACATACAAAAAAACCCTCTGTACCATTGTTATTTTTTTTCCCTTCTGCAATACAGCAAAAGACAAAACTAAGAGAAATTAGAAGTTTAAAACTCAACAAAACCTTCACTCAGCATCTCCCACAACCATGGAATCTTCCCTCTTGATAAGCTCCTTTTCACAAGCATAAATCGAGGCTGGTTAGGAGAATCCCACCCACTGAATTTGTATCACAAAGTGTTCACCTTGTAAAAACTTCTCCATGCATTCATCCAGATTCCACACTATTACGTAGTCACGTGAAGCGGAGCAAATGAGGAGTGGATTGTCTTTGCTCCCAAATGCCAATGCAGTAATTGAATGGTGATGACCTAGTAAGTGTAATGGCTGACAAAAGAGTATTTGGTAATTTGAAATAGATATAAAATATGCAGCTAATCAATCAGTTTCTTCCAAAATATTCATTTTAGTTGTACAAACTATCTCTTGATCTCAGAGTGATTTATAGAATTTAAATACAAACATTTCAAACATATATAAAAATATAAACATACAGCTAAAATACCTCCAGTCTAAGAACCAACTAGCAAATATCTGCCCGTTTTTAAAGGCGTAGCTTTTTCAGGGAAAGCTGCTCATTACTGAGGACCAATGTGGCTGCTAATTTTATTAGTATCAAATATGGCTATCAAATAAAGGCTGCCCTTGCTTTTTCACCCCAGACCGTAGTGACTACCCCTTCTGGCTCATATACTATATTGTCTCCTAAGCACTGTTTCCATTCATTTTCAAAGAATTTGCACAGGAGTACTGCACAGTGGGTTGCATTCTTTGGAACATTGTTCTTGTGAATATACATCTTACATGCCAATCTTATGGATTCTTGAACATAAACTAAATCCTCAGAAAGAACTAAGTTTTCAACCTGGTGGTCAGGATCATCAGTAGTATTCAAAATACAAAGCTCATTCCCATTCAAAGGAAAAGCACAGTAATGCATGCTACAAGCAAGCTGGACATGTGATTCTGGCACTTTGGATCTAAAAACTTGTTTTTCAAGAACAATGCTGCTGCTACATCCTTCTTCAGCAAAACAGAGGTCCACAGGGCTTTCCATTGGACAGCTGAAATAGACACCAAATTAGCATTTAATTAGAAATGTCTCATTCATTGGATAGCAGCTACATTTATAATATTTTAAAGTATTTATGATGTTGAAGTAAAATATTTATGATATTTAATAGAAGGACAACATGGCTAAATCATCACAAAATTATTGACCCCTTTATTAAAGGATAATAAATATGCAAGAGTAAGACAAGGACAAAGCCTCACAGAACGCATAGGCATAATAATAATAATAATAATAATAATAAAAATAAATTTTATTTATATCCCGCCCTCCCCAGCCGAAGCCGGGCTCAGGGCGGCTAACAACAATAAAACAGTACAAAAGTACGACATAAACAACATTCTAAAATCATTCATTATAAAAATTAATTGACTTTGGAGAGAAGAATTCAGACGCATCATCTGCCATGAGCCGGGAGGGGGGGTTAGCTTTGGGAGGATTTAGGTATCCTGTGCCCAGTTCTGCCAGCAGAGTTGCTCAATCATCAGAAAGGGAGACCCAGCAGCAAGGAGTGCGCCAATGCACCCACCTATTTCAACCTGGTCTGCAAAACCCCCTAAAAGAAATGAAATTTTGCCCAATTTGATTTCAAACCATGTAGGCAAGTGAAGTGTTTGTCTTCAGATCAGGGTTTGCAGGTGCTGCTGACCAGCTGATAATTTACAATGCAAATCTTTACATCAAACACTGCTGCTTACCAGTTCCAGTTAAAGTACTGCGATGGCACAAGACAGTCAAACTTTATCCATTTCCAAGAGTGTAATGTTTAGGACTGCCACATCACCATGACTGTTTGGTTTTCTGGTTTGTTTCCCTTTCTTGAAAGACCATAGTCATCCAATCATACACAACTGGATGAACACACAATGCTGGAACTTCAGTTGTGCATTCCATTTTTGCCCATTTTTTATTTTGAAACAAAACGTGGACAAGCTGAGCTTTGTTGCCAAAGATGGGTAACTGTGAAAAGAGAACTGCTGGTGATTAAACTTCTAAAAAGCAAAGAGGATTAGACCGTTTCAAGTCCCTTGTTGGCAACAACATAGCAAAAGCTGACAACAAAGGATTTCCATCAGTGTTGCCAGACAGGCAACAATTCTCTTATATGTAAAAGAATTCAGTCTTTTTAAAATTTTATCTTCAGTGCCAGCGTCCTACAAGAATTCAAGCTTGTTCAGTGTAATGCTGTACTAAATTATTTTGGCATCAGCTTTGTATGGGAGGACAGAACAGTATTTGATTCCCAGGGTGGCTGGTAAGTCTCAAGCAGACAAGTGTGTGAGCAGGGGCAGGATTTTCTCTGGAAGTGCTGGCAAGGGAGTCACGGATCACTGTGCTGTAAGGAATTTCAGCAGCAGAAACAGAGTGCGGGAGAGGGGCTTCCTTTTCTCTCCATCTGTCTAGTTTGCAGGTGCCAATGGCTCCAACTCCCATTAGCTCCAGTCAGCATGGCCAATGGTCTGGGATGACGGGAGTTAGAGAGCACCACCACAGCTGCACTCACCCCAGGTCAGTGTTTTTCAATCAGGGCTCCACAAGTATCTCCTCACACCCAGAGGTCCTAAATAAGAAAGACTCTGCATTTTATAATGGTGAAATAAATTATTACCAGTTTTTGCTTTGTTTTGTTTTTCTCCTTTATATATGGAAGGGGAAGCAAGAAGAATTGCCGGCTGCTTCCATTGGGCGGCACTGCTGTACAGCAAGAAACTTCCGCTGAGAGAGGCAAGGGCCTGGCAGACTTGAGTTCGAATTCTCCACTCAGCCATGAAGTTCACAGGCCTGGGTGACCTTGCGCCAGTCACAGTTTCTCAGCCTAACTTACCTCATGGGGTTGTTGTGGGGACACAATGGGATGGTGGGGAGAACTGTACACCCCACCCAGAGCTCCTTGAAGGAAAGGTCCAAGACTAAGTGCAGGGCTGGATTTAGGTTTGATGAGGCCCTAAATTACTGACAGTAATGGGGCCCTTTATATGTCCAGCTGTCCTTTGTCAACAACAAATGGTCACTGTTTTTTGTGTTGAATATATGCTATATGGTAATTTATGGACCAAATAGGTATCTAAAGCCATTTGCACATGTTGCCATGCAACCAGTCCATGAAGAATGTAGGCACCCTATTTACAGAAATGAGCAAACCAGTGATATTTTAGGGAGCAGGCTAGCAAGCAGCGCCCATGACTTACATCATCGGAGCCTACACAACACAAAACACTGTTGCTGTATGTAGGTTTTATTTTATTTCATCATCATCATCAAACCTTTTATTGGCATCACATACAAACATCGATAACATAACAGTACAGAGGTACCGCTTATTTTATTTGTTTTATATCTTCTATTTTGGAAATGTACATCCAGGGTTTTTTTTTCTTTAAATTTTTTTGGGAGCCCAAAAGAGTGAGCCCTAAGCTATAGCTTATTTAGCTTATACGTAAATCCGGCACTGTCTAAGTGTCAACAAATAATACAGAGCCGTAAAGGCTCGAGGAAATACTTGGGGAGTCTGGCGTCCTTTTAAACCTGGCCGCGGAGTCCTTCACCGTGGTGTGAGAACTGGGAGGGAGAAGCCCTCGGGGAAGTGGTCGCAGCGGCCCCCTTCCCTGAAGTGGAGCAATCCATGGGCCTCCTGCTGTGGAGGAAACAGGAGCGTCGACGCCCCTGCTAGGGGTCCGAACGCAAACTGCGCTCTGAGACTCTGACACTTGGCCATTGCTGGATTCCGCCGCGAAACCGTTGGGGGCGTGGCCTCCCGCAGGAATACTTACGTCAGCCAAGGCGCCGCGAGAGGGACGTTCGGTGATTTTCTTCTCGGAGAGCAAGGGGCGGGGCTTGCCCCTTCCTAGCCCTTGCGGACACAGGCGATTAGCGGAGAAGGGGAAACTCGCACTCGAGTCCACCTCCGCGTCTGCCTCACAACCAGCAGCCGGGTACAGCTTTGGTCCGCCTGTCTTCGCCGTCCGCGGCTGCCGTGGAGACACCCGTCTGCCCTCGGAAGTGAGGGGCCAGGGAGGAGGTGGTTCTAATCCTTCCCCAGCGAACGGTCGAGTGCGGGGAGCAGTCCGGTTTCCTAGGTTACAGTGACGCCTACGGAGAGGCCGCGAGGCCAATTCCAGCCGCCGCCTTCGCGTCGTCCTAGCTCTGCAGTTGTCAAATGAACGGAGATTAGTTGACCACACGTGCGCGCCTGCCCGCCCCTTGTAGCAAGGCTCCTGCAGATTTTGCATCTCCCGCGCCGGGGTGGAAGAGACATTAAGAGGCCGACTTTCGACCATGGCTGTAATCCTATTCACATTTATTTGGAGTATGCCCAGATGAACTCAGCACTGCATCAATTTATGTACACAGTGAGAACAAATTAGAAATACCCCTCGTACTGCTAAATTTCTTACCCACTCTTACGCCAAACTTTTTAAAATTAAGGAAAGTGCGTTCATTAGTTCCACTGCAAAGGGGGGGAAATGTACAGTTGCAGAGTTGCAACATGGAAAACCACTGTTTTAGATCCACTGCCAGCTGCCAGGCAAGAGCTGCATTTGTGCCTACCCATTTCTTCACTTGTATCAGTTTCACTCTCCATAGCCATCAGAGTGAACAGCTATAACTGCATGCAGATAGGAAAGTCAGACAAGCAACCAAGGCTGCAGGGAGCTGCAAAAGCAGCTATGCCTGACTTGTTTCTCACTTGAGATCAGATAAACATTTGTTCTTCAGGTTGCAGCCTAGCAGTGCTAGATAACAGGGTTGAGGGCATTATATGAATCGTTCCATTTAAAACTGTATTTCTGTGAAATTACCCCTGACCCAGAGCCACATGAGGCAACAGAAAGCTGTGCACTACATTTTAAGTGAAAGGATAAACAGTGCCAATTAATTCTTGGTGTATGGGTTTCTGTTGCCTCCTGTGGTTCTCTGTGTATAAATTGCCACAAAGAAATACAGACACTTTTATAATAATTAATGAGATTGTATTTGAGATGGCTGGAAGTGGAGTGCCCCCACTCCCAATAAGACATTTTAAATGTACTGGATGTAGCAGATCATATGTGCAACACCTGTTTATTTACATTGGATTCCATTGGTTGGCTCAGGACAACTATGTTTAGGACTACAGTATACATCCTATTAACTTGCATACTTTTAGTAACTGAGTGCAGCATTGCACGTTTAAGTCATGGAATCTAATATGAAGCAGCCCAAATGTTGTGTTTTTCATGTCTAAATTAATCTTCCAAATCTGATTACCTACAAAGACAAAGGACCAACCTTTTCTAACAGAAACCATATATGCCAAGGAAAGAATATCCAAGTCTAATATTGTGACCATTTATACACCATGAAATTGGAACAACATGTGGCTTCCATCTTCCAATAATATGTACTGATTTAAAATTTATGGAAAGAGCCCATTCTAAACCAGTTCACTTCTAGCAGTGCTTACATATTTGCAATTGCATGCACTTGCCCCCACTATAAGGGGGTGGAGTTGGGCACTGCAACTGCTGACATATTTACCAAGGAATGAAAAAATGAGAACCAGATGAGGAGCGAGCACCCAAAATGGCTGGCAGGTAAAATATTTTTATTGCTTTTCTCAGGTACAAAAATAAAGTCAGATATAATAAGAAGAAAGAAAAAGAAAAAAAGAAAGAAAAAAAATCCATCTTTTCAAGACATTTTTCCATCACCAACCGGACTTCCCCACGTCCCCCTCACCCTGCATTCTTTATAATAAAAATATCAACAAATTATTATCTTGTTTCATACATTGCTTTGTACTTTCAAATAGTTACGTTTTAGGTTTAAAATACTTATTAGCAATTTACTTTTATCTTGATATAAATATAATGTCATTTTAAACCTTAGTCCCTTCATACTTATAACCTAATTTCCCATAACGCCGAATCTTGTTGCTGAAGCTAGATTTTTCAAATCATGCAAATTCTTAACATTCATATAACTTATAATATTTTTGTAAATAGTCCTTGAACTTTTTCCAATCCTCCTCCATTGTTTCTTCTCCCAAATCTCGGATTCTGCCGGTCATTTCAGCCAGTTCCATGTAGTCCAACAACTGCGTCTGCCACTCTTCCAGTGTGGGCAAGTCTTGTGTCTTCCAGTATTTTGCAAGAGAGACAAATGTTTTGAAAGCAGAGCTGGACCCTGGAGCCTTTGTGGGCTCTTCCGCCATCTCATGATGGCTAGGAGCTGGCCTATGAACAGTCTTTCTTGCTCCCAAATACCCACTTAGCAGTCACAATCACTTAAGTGCTTTAATACTCTTATGTAGAAAGCAGATTGCACCATACTCCCTAGCAAAAGTTATCCCTAAGCCATGCTGGGTCTCTTGTGACTTGCAGTCATCTGCTATCAAGGGTGCTCCACAGATGGAGATGCAGTGCAAATAAAAATATACTTGACATGGGGACATACTGAATATGGGTCTCTGGGTTGTAGTTATTTTTCATATTAAGGTTTCATATTAAAGCTTTTAATAAAGTTTTTCTGTGCAACATTGTCAGTTTGAAGTCCCACTACTGAATCATGACATCCCTTAACGTGTTTGTTACTGCTTTTGGATAACTCCCAACTTTTTTTGCATTGATGGTAAAAAGTGGGAAGACTTTTGTTTTCGTCTAAAAGCTTTTTATGCTCTTGGACCTGACGTGATGTATTTCGCTGGTCTTTTTCATCCTGGCCCAGGCCTGCTATTAGTTCTTGCTTTCTTTGCAACAGCAATGCGATTTCTCCGTTTGAGAAAAAATAAAGTAGCCAGCTAATGGTGCCAAGCACATCGCAAACAAATCACATGTATCTAAACGGGTTGCATTTGTATAAGGTATTTATTATGTAGTTTTACGTATAATTGTGGCAAACCGCTCTGATTTTCATTGTTACTAATAGCGGCGTATGAATACTTTTATAGATAAATAAAACACACAGCGCACGGGCTATTCTCAAGGTTTCACATATTTTTGAAAGAGTCCCGCACAGCCGAATCCACCCACGTTGCGTCCCTTCGTGGCCCGGTTGCCATGACGACAGCAAGAGGCAACGTCGCTCCCCCTCCCCCGCCCCTCACTTGCCCCGCCCCACTTGCCCGCCTCGGCTGAACGAAAACCAGCAAGTCTAGAAACAGGCCCGGGTGTTTCCAGCCTCAAATCTCGCGGAGTTACAGCGCTGCGTGCGTCGTGCGCGCGGGCAGGCGGACGGAGCTGCGCTCGACTTTCTGTCAGAGGCTCCGGCGGCCTCTTCGATGGTGGGCGGTGGGCGAGCGGAGTGAGCTGGGGCGCGGCGCTAGGGTGAGCGCGGGCTCGGGTGAGGAGGTTGGCGGTGGGGCGGACGCTTCAGCAGTTGGTGGGCTTCCCCTTCCTCAGCTTGGCACTTTTTACAGCAGCGCCTGAGTGTAGGGGGCGGGGAAGCTTTTCGTTTTCTCTCCCCTCCCCCCGCCCCGCTGCTTCTGGGGCGAAGAAGGGGGGGCTCTTCCGACCCCCTGAAGGATATGTGGAGGAGGCAGGTTGCGAGGGAGGCGGGGGGGGGCAAAGCCTTCGCTCAAAAGTGAGCTCCACGTTCTCCCCGCCCCTTGAGATTCCCGCCCACAAAGCCTTCCTTCTCACTTTCTCTTTCTCCCCCCCCCCGCCCCGAATTCCTTCTCGGAATCGGAAAGTGCAGAGTTCCACAGGTGGGGTCGAAGCACCGCTGTCTCTGCTTCTCTTTCGAGACTGGGTGCAACTCTTTCCAGGGAAAGCGAGGCTGCTGGTGGGTGTCCCGGACTTCGCCCGTCTCGGGGAAGATTTATTTGCACAGGTTGTCGTGCCCAGTTGGAGGTGCCAAAACATGGGTGCGGTGGGGCAGAGTTGCGGAGCTGCCAGTGACAACCGGTGTTGCCGCTGCTTCTCTGGACAGGGTTGGGGGCGGTGACCTCGAGGGGCTCCTGTCCGGATAAGCGGCAGCAACACTGGTGTCAGAATGACAGCTCCTACCCACTGCATGTGCTGCTGTTGAAACGCCATAATTGACTTGGGGCCCCAAAGATCTGAAGGCGTGCTTGCTAGCTCCCACATCGAGCTGGCCAGGTGTAGCCTCCAGGTTGTGGAATAATTTCCTCACCAAGCTGTGTCTTGTGGCATCATTATATGCTTTTGGATTTTTGGTCAAGATGCACCGCTTTATCCAGGCTTTTTAGCCAAGTGGAGGACTTCCCACCAACTATGTTGCTGTCCTGTGCTGCTGTTTTGTTAACTGTGTTATTGGTTAGTTTTGTGGATTTATTGTATGACTTGGGGCATTTTCATAAACTGCTTGGCTGGGATTTCATGATGAAAGGCAATTTTGCCTCTTATTGAAGTTGTTGTATATTTGTAGTATTCTGGCCTGTGTCCTTATTTCCCAATTTTTATGCTTTTCATAACATTGGCATGTATTTTTGCTATTCAGAATTTAATGGGTTTTAGCCTTTATGTAGGACCAGCCTATGACACCAATGCAAAACCTGATCAATATCTTGTGTAGTATTCTCTGCACTCATGGTAGCTTCAGAGTTAATGCAGAGGCTGCAAAATGGGGCTCTGGGGCAGCAGGGGGGGGGGGGAGAGAGAGACTGAGCCAGCCTAGAATCCAATGAATTCTGAACCACACCCACTGCCATTACTTTACAGTATCAGACCTCATTGCTATGTGTACTTCTGGCTGGCATAGCAGTGTTTTTCCTACCACCACCTCTCCATGAGTGGCAGGGCTTTGGTTGAGGTGTTGATTGCACTGTGCTGGCTGGCTGCAGTTAAGATTGCTCACTGTGTTGTATTTAGTATATTTGCATTATGTGTGGCTTGGCTCTTTGTGCCATTTGGATTACCTTGTTAACTTTACCGACTGTCTTGCATTGGTGTACCTGTGCAAACTGTTATGTGAGAGTAGTAGTTATTGCTAAGAGAGCACAAATTATTACAGCTACTTAAAAGACAGTATGTTGACTGTCTACAAATATTCATAGCTACTCTTGGAGAAATGGAATCTTATTATTTGATAGTAAAATTTCAAGTGACAGAACAAGATTTTTCTATATCCAACACAGGTGTTATGGCAGTCTACTGCAAGAGGGTCCTAGTAATACTGCTTGCTTTTCAAGGACTTCTAATAGCGACTGCTTATAATGACGATGAAGACATACCTGAAGAATGGATTCTTCTTCATGTGGTTCAAGGTCAGATTGGTGCTGGAAACTACAGCTACTTAAGGTTAAATCACGAAGGGAAGATAGTGCTTCAGATGCAGAGTTTAAAAGGGGATGCAGACTTGTACGTATCTGATGTGACCCTTCACCCCAGTTTTGATGATTATGAATTGCAGTCAGTAACTTGCGGTCAAGATGTCGTTTATGTGCCAGCGCACTTCCGCCGTCCAGTGGGAATAGGGATTTATGGCCATCCCTCTCATCTGGAAAGTGAATTTGAAATGAAAGTGTACTATGATCAAACAGTTGTGGAATCTCCATTTGGTGGTGGCTCCTACAATCCAGAAGATACAGATTTGAACCAGAAGCAGTTTCATGCAAGAGAAGATGAGTCTCAGGATGAAGAATCAGTCTTCTGGACTATACTAATTGGAATATTAAAATTAATACTTGAAATTCTGTTTTAGATTCAGAGCTAGACAACAGGCTTCACATGTGAACAATATAGACAATTGAATGGATGCTATTATGTGAGCATTAGTACTAACTGATACTTTCTTTGCCAGGGAGGGGGAAATAAAGCCATAACAATTTTTGTATTGTAAACTTTTCCCACAGGTACACTGCAACAGGCACAGTATTTGTATAAGTTTTTTCTTAACTGATCAGGGTCAAATATGAATTTTACAGTTCACTGTGACTTTGAATAAAACTGATTTTCTATACAAAGATTTTAAGTATAGTAAAAAGACTAATTTCCATACAGTATTTCAGCACATTTCAATTATAAATACTTTAACCTCTTCTGTATGAATACACTAGGAGCAAATACCATTTTTAAATGCTAGCAGTTTTTGGAACATGAAAGCCATTTAACTAAGGCTGCTTTCATACAATATAACATCCTTAAAAAGAAAATATGAATTATCCTCCTTTTCTTGTGGTTTGAAGGGAGAAGCATTGATTTAAGAGACATAATTCGGCATGACCAATATAAGGTCTACATGATTTCTTGCTGTAAACCTAAATTCATTATATCATATGAGATTTGTACCACTTGATGGATTTTTTTTCTTGTCAGGCATTAGTACTCTGCTTAAAGGCAACTCCCATCAGAAAACAGTAATTGCCAACTAGTGATTCAGTCCTTTTCTTTGAGCTTGACAGAGAACACAAGTGATTGCTATGCAATAAATAAAGTCTGTTGTGCAACGACTGCTATGCAGCAGCACTGTATCCATGAAACAATTGATAGATTTACAGAATTTCAACTGGGCACTTTCCCTTTGCATGGGATTTTCAAGCAAAGCTACTGGAATAGAATGTATCCTTCCCTGTCCTCCTAATATTAAAAACTTTATTTGGTGAAAAACATTTTGAGTGGTATTTTTCCTTATACAGAGTGGTAGGTAAATAGCACCAAGCTTAGCACTTGTTTTTGTGCAGTTATATATAAAGAGTGTAAATATTGATTTTAGCCTTCTTTGCTGTTCTTCCCTCTTCTTCCTCTGCCTCTGGGTATTGGAGGTTGTCTTTCGCAACAGTCACAAATCCAGCGACCTACAAAATTAGAGTTGTCAGTTAACAGTAGAGCAAACATTTGCTACTATAAAATCGTCACTCACTTCAAGTGCTTTTGGGGAGCAGAGTACGGAAGGACACAAATGTTAATAAGATTGCAATCATATGCCCACTTTCTTGGGACTGTGTCCCAATGAATGATGTGGGGCTTGCTTTCAAGCAAACTTGCTTTTAATTTGGCTGTTATTTTTCAATTTCATGCAACTTAAATTTCAGAGACCTTGAAGATTTTTTCCTCCTTCCCC
Source organism: Podarcis liolepis (assembly GCF_965112155.1). Taxonomy (NCBI): domain Eukaryota; kingdom Metazoa; phylum Chordata; class Lepidosauria; order Squamata; family Lacertidae; genus Podarcis; species Podarcis liolepis. Next base: position 75,273,376 of record NC_139557.1, read on the forward strand.
ACAGGCAGGTAAACAGATGCAATGGTGGGAAGAAACTGTGCTTGCTTCTCAATTCTTTATATAATACGCTGAAAGCTATTCAAGGTTGGATATACCGTTGACACTCAAGTCATGGGAATTGTTCAAGAAGTATGTGCTGAGCCTCTTCAGTTTGTTTACTTAAATATCAGTGCATCACACAATATTCATGCACCAGCACTGAGAATGATTCCTTCTGAGATTGAAACAGCACACTATTGTTCATTTCCTTAAGTAAGCTTGAAAGTAGGGACAGCAGTACCTTACTTAATTATTTTCCCTAGGTAAATTTAGGTAGGTACTCATTGAATGTGCTATAGGAAAAGAGCAAAATGCTGAATGAGGCACAGTGGGATTGGGTTAGCTTTAATGTCCTTTGTCCAATGAAGAAAACAGTTTGTAAAGTATAATTACATGCCTGAATGGGTATAACATCTGCTGTTTGATAAAGAACCACCTACATTTTTCGCTAGCTTCAAAAACCTGTTTGATTTATGATGTGTTTCTGAAAAGCTTTCAGTGGCTTACAACACTGACCATTTCTACTTGATTAAAGTCACATAAACTTAAACTACACACTGGGTGTGGGATTGGAGGAGGGGGGAAGAGAAGGTGTCAGTTCAATGAAACAACTGCACTGCCAAACCCATTGAAAATAATTTTCATCAGATGTCAGCTTCTCTCTAGTTAAGTTTCTGACATCCGACTTCCCATCTCCAATCTTTTTACTTCTTTAAATGTTTATTATCATACTGTTAAATCCTGAATTGCAAACACTTTTTATGAACAAGAATTGAGAGAGTAAATGAAGCGTGTAAGAAATAGCTGCCTCCGAGATTTCACTAAAATAGATACAAGTGACATACAAAATGTTGAGATCTGAGCTTTCTGAAAAGAGTAAGCAAGATTGTGCTTCATTAATCTTGGATCTTGGTTCAATCTCTGAACAAGAGTAACTTATATAATTACCTGTTGGAATAGCACCAAGCCCCACACAAAACGTATGATAGCCACGGTCACACACATCACAGAACATCATTTCTTCCTCATGGTGAGGTTGCCCACATATAATGCATGTTTTACACTCCATACATTGCCAAGGGTAGGTCTTAATTATTGCAACAAGCTCTGCAGACATATCCAGACAGGATGGGTGGCCTAGATCAAAACCAGTATCGTTACTAGAATGGTCAAATGAAGCATCTTTAATGAGAATAATTAAAATGGTTTATTTCACAGAACATTTTGAGTTCGTTTCAACATTTCAGATATGCTAAATTAACTTTTAAAAAAAATTGCAAAAGTATTAGTTTGATTCTGCATTGCAGGTTGTTCTTTAAAATGGGTCATCACTTTAAATATTTAGAGATTTATTCAAAGCAGATTCTGTTACTTACCACTGTTTTCACACTGGGAGCAGTGTATAAGTGCTTCAGCCTTCCCTTTCTTGTTGGACTCCTTACCCTTCAGACAAATTCCACATATAGCATTTGGAATGGCCTTTGGCTGGAAGGGTAGAAGAGGGCTATAAATTCATTCCAGAAGAATTGAGAACAGGTTTTTGTTTTTGTTTTTTAATAAAATGTACTTATTTTAACCTTTATAAATTAATGAACCTTGTGAGTGGTGTGGATCAAAGGGAATGATTAAAAATTGGCAAGCATTGATTATACTGGATACAGAAATGAACAAACTATTCAAAACATGTACATGTATAGTTTACAAAATGTATCCCAGCCAGAGAAAGCATATGTAATTAAAACTTTCATTTAAAAATGTCAATCAAATGCTCAAATTACACGATGAATATGAATTTTACAAAGAAAAATGTTGATAATTTCTAATAATATTACGGTTTGTCTATAGCCTGCACATGATGCATGAAAATCACTAACGTGGGAACGTCTCTTGAATTGCAATTCATATTATTTGAACTATAAATATAAAATATATATGCTAAATCATATATTATGCTTTTTGCCTTCTACTAAGATATTTGGCAAAACATTCTGAACTGAATTAATTAGCAGTTCATAGTGTTGTGTGTTGCCTTAATACTAAAGTCTTGCAAAAAGCCACTGGCAACAATGTTATTAAGACCAGTGAGATGATTCACTATACAGTATAGAGTAATTCATAGTAGTATAAAGGTGCTGTCTTAACATCAACTCAAACAAATGACCCAGCCAGCCTAGTATTTTCGCTCCTGAAAGGCAGATCTTGAATCTAGAGACCTGAACTTCAGCAAAGCCATAGGCAGAAATGTTTCCCAGCACAGCTGAGTCTTGCTGATTGAAGCCTGCTACGTTATCTCGTGTTTATCAGTTGAAGCCAATGCCGAAATGAAGCAAGCTGCAATTGGACACTTAGCTGTGGGCATGTGAAACAAAATCTGACCCCGTCGCTAGCAAATGTAAGCTCAGAAATAGAGAGCAGGTTTTAAATATATAGCCAACTTAGTCCCACAGACTGCAGCCGGTTTGGTTCGTCCCGACAACTGTCTGCACTTTCAATGTGCAAAACACTGTCCCCTGTTATTCTTTGTCGTTATGTGACAGAGGGAACTCTAGCTCATACCACCCTTGAACAGGGTAGATACCAATTCTATCCCTTATGCCATTGAGTTTGCATACTGTATCATTGTCTACATACAAGGGCAGCTTCTGCTGGCATTAAGAGATACTGTATGTATCTGTACCTGAAACACCTTGTCATGTTACGTTAGCAGAATGGGAACCTCCTGGTGTGAACTTGCTTATTTGGTATAACTAGAAGTTTTTGCTTTGAAGAAGAACCGTATTTGCTTAGCAAAACAAGCACCAAAACGTCTGAACATATCCCCAGCTTTGAAAGAGTGAGAAGTGTGAGCAGGTAGAACTTTGCAAAGCCAATAAGGAAAGGAGGAGGAGCTTTAAACAAATTAATGTGGAATGGTCTCTTATGCTAGTTTTCTAAACATTCAGACAATGAAATGTTAACAGCTACCCTTGCTAAATACACATCCCTGTCAGTAATGTTTTGGTTCTGCTGAGAGAAGCAGCATAGATTTGAGATGTTCTGATTGCTGTTAAGTAATGAAAAGTACTGGTTTATAAAAACTTTGCTTATCAAATGCAGAAAACTACAGTGGTACCTCGGGTTACATACGCTTCAGGTTACAGACTCCGCTAACCCAGAAATACTACCTCGGGTTAAGAACTTTGCTTCAGGATGAGAACAGAAATCGTGCTCCGGTGGCGCAGGTACAGCGGGAGGCCCCATTAGCTAAAGTGGTGCTTCAGGTTAAGAACAGTTTCAGGTTAAGAATGGACCTCCAGAACGAATTAAGTACTTAACCCGAGGTACCACTGTAGGTTCTTTAGAACTTATTGTATAAGCAAAATAAAAGTGAAAAATCAAACCTTAACACTGATTTTTAAAAATTTTAACCCAGTATTTCCTAATAATTTCTAAACCGCAGAGAAGTACATACTAATAAGCCTTAGTCTGGTTTCCTAGAATATTTGAATATCTAAATTAAACTAGGGCTTCAGAGCACTTTAACTTGCCTGGCCTCCAGAGGTTTGTTTAAATACCCACAAGGCATTTATAAACAGCTTGTTTTCCAAAAGATGACAGAAGCATTCATGAATAATTTTTTGCTTATTTATTTTTTAAAAAAGCATAGTCCACCTGTTTTATACATAAATATAATTGAATGATAAAAGGAGACTAACATTCACAAATGTCTCTACAAAATAATAAATACCACGAAAGAGAAAACATACATATAAAAATTTTCTATTACCTATTCTACTCCTACTTTTATACCTTTTTATACCCTGCGCCTACCAACAAAATATTAAACCTCATTCCTGCAATGATCTCCCTCTTGTATTGCTACATTCTATGAGTAATGTTTGTGTTTTAAGTTATATCAATATAAAACAAAACAGCAAGTGCACTTCTCTAATTCTCTTTACCATATGTATATTCTACTGATGTAGTACACAGTAGCAACCTCTCTTTCAGTCACCCAAAGCAAAACAACCTTTGAGTCACTAGATCTGTGCTGTAGTATGTGCAGTTAATACTATGATACTTAAATGTGAAAACACTGGTGAAGGTGCAGTTATTAATAACATTTCCCCCTAGTCCTAGTTCCACAAAACTAGGAGTGAAATAGTCACAGCGTACTAGTTAAAGACCCTCCAAAGACATTGGAGTGTTCCTCTATCAAAATGAAATAGAAAGGAAAGCCGGTTCACATTTCAAAGCAATTTTAAGTGAAAACAGAAAAATAAAAATGGCTTTGCGGGAACGTTGGAAAACACTGTTTGACATATTGTTCTCCTAATCATATTCAACTCGACAAAAGAGGTGAGGGGGAAAAAGAGTTCCTGGCTTGCTGCTCCCAAAATTGGTTTTATGACAAAGGCTGCAATCCAGACACAAGCTGATTAAATCCCATTGAAAACACTGGCCTGGTTCATATGTAGCATCCCTGGTCCAGGGTTTAATCCAACTAAATCTTACTCAGAGTAGACTTCTTGAAATTAATGAACATGACAAGATTAGGTCCATTAATTTCAAAAGGTTGCTCTGAGTAAAACTTGGTTGACTATCACCCTTTGGGATTATATCTGACCTAGTCATTCTAGGAATGGATCCACAGAAATAAATTAAGTGCATTTATTTCAATGCTTTGCAGATTCCATGAAGATTTCCTGGTGCGTTAAACTACAGTTTCCAGGTTTGGCAAATGACGGATGGGGAAAATGGAGAGCTCAAACTCTTTGCTTGCTCCCACTCCCAAACCATGGTTTCTTGGACCAGAAATGTTACACTTGAACAAGGAGCAATGGAATTTCAGCAGCTAAACTGTAACTAAATCAAAAATAGTTTACAAGCACGCCATGTTTCCGAAAATTACTTTGCCAGAAAATAAGTTCTTCCCGTTTTCATAGCAACGGAATGTAAATTGAAAAATTCTGGGATGGGGGAAAGGGCAAGTCAGTCTCTTGCTACATGCTCAACTTAACATATGTGCAAATCTCCCTTATTCTGAGAAAAGAATACTGCATGTGCAATTATAACAGCCAGTCCTTCATCAATTGCAGTAAAAATTAATGGCTATATAGGAATGGTATATCATGAGGAGGAAAAAATGTTTCAATAGTTTAAAAATAGTAAAAGTTAAACAGAAGTTAAAAGAAGAAAAACTCTTAACATTTGCTTTCTGTGGCATAACAACAGTATGCCTGGATATTGTAAATCTTCTTAAGCTTGAATTTTAGTTTTAGAGTGAATATTGTAATTTAAAAATTGGTAAAGGATGATAAATGGATAGTGCATGTTGCATAATAAAATCATTATATATTCCTGGGACATTAGTTGAAGTCCCATTTTCAGCACATAATGTATAAAAGAAATACCTGTTATAGATAGTTATCTATCTATCTGTCATGTTTTAATCAGCTCCATAAAATCTATCATGTGTTTAAAATCATCCTGGCCTTACATTCAGGGAAGTGTAAGTTATAGTGAGAATATCCATAAATTGTGGAGGAGGGTGGGTGGGTTGTTGGCATCATTGTGTTTTCAAAGTAGTTTGTGCTGTCTTCTTGGGGCCCAATGCACCAAAGACTCCAACAGCAGCACCATTGAAATAAATGGCAGCAGCGAGAGCACAATAAGCATTCACGACAGGAGATCTTACATAGAGCTTTCCTGTGATTCATCTAGACTTACTAGAATATGCTTTTGAACCAGTGAGCAGCAATCACTGGGATCCATTTTTGAATCCAAGTACTGAAAAAAGATAGTTGTATCTTTAGCAGTCACAAGACTTGCCAATCACTTCTTTATGCTATCCCTTCACAATGAAAGACTAGCCAAACATTTGCTGAATCTTATGGACTTTGTTCACATAATACTTAAAGTTCAAAAATGCTTCTAAGCCTTTCAAGCTTCATCTTTGGATTTCATAAAATTACATTACTGGCATGAGTTTAAGTCTGCAATAAAGTAAACATTTTGCAATGCAAATATGTAAAAATAGACATGTTCTGCAAAACTTTAAATCTCTTATTTGCATCATGTAAAATTATTCCTGAAATGAGCTATAGATGACATATAACATTTCTGTAATATAGTCTAAAAGTATGCATTTATCCTGTTGAAACAGTATTCCTGCAAGTCTTTTCCAACAGAAGCTGTGCAATGCAAACTGGAAAGTGAACGGTTTGATTGGGAGGGGGGGGAATAAGCAATTAAAATAAATGATGCAGTTTGGTAACAGTTTGCAGAACTTTAAAATTAGGTTACTTGTGCTACACAACTTCTCAGGCTAGACATTGTTTAGCAATCATGCTGGCAACTCAGAATTACCATCCTTAACTTTCTTCCTGTACCCTTTCCAATCCACATGCCTTATCTTCTTCCAACTATAGTATAAAGCAAATATCCCCTTGGTTTCAATGGAAACCAAATAGCTTGCTTCTTATTTTCCTTAACACTATACATGTATTTCCACTGAAATATGAAAAATACTTTTCATCCTAGACTGAAATCCATCCGTTGATAATTACAAAACTGGATGTAATCATCACTGTTCAAACATGACAAGTTTAAGATAAGGTTCTGAGATTCTGGACCTGTTCAGATACTACCGCTTCCCCACTCACCTCTCTGTGCAATGATATCACAGGCAATCTCAGGATCACATACTTTCTCTCTACTACCCCCCCGCCCCATAATTGAACACACAATGTGACCGCAGCAGGAGATCCCATTTTTTAGTCCACAATCTCCCCTACCCTATGATACGGAACCATTTTCTAAATTACAGAGTTGGATATCTATATACTGGCAAGGTTAGGGAGATGCTCACATTCAAATGTGGAGACCTTCAAGTTTAGTCATTATTCACACAATTAGGAGAAGGGGCCTGGAGGAAGCATGTGAGTCCCAAGAGCAGCTCCTGACCCTCACTGCCCATAGAGGTAAGGGTGAAAACGTATTGTCTAAATGGTTTCTTACAAGATTAGCTGAATATTTCCCCTGCAAACAACAGTGCAGAGCTGCTCAAATCAAATCTAGGTTCCCAGCATCCTACATTCTAGGGAAATGTTAAGATTACTATTATCAAATCACTTTCTAAGCAGTTAAAATGCTTTTGACCTGTAAAGAGTTAAGAAAATATATGTGCAAAGTTTTTGCAACTTTTTTACAGTCCAGTCCACACATGAGCAAGGTATTTTAATTCAATCCCAACGGGATATTTGATATGTAACCATCTACCTTATAATGACAATAAAAGAACAGAACACCCCCCCACCCTGCAAAACGAGAGGGGAAACTTCCTTTATAATGGGGTTTCATGCTGCAGTTGCTTAGGAACCAATTTAAGTATAGAAAATAGAAGCCACTCCACAGCCAGGGTAACAAACAGTAAGGCCCCAAGTAAAATAAAGCAACAGGAAGTAAAGAAGCGAACAGGAATGCATAACAGGAGAGCAGCTAGCCAAGTATAGTAAGCAGAAGTTCCATATTTTTGAAAAAACAAAGTTAAATGTTTCAGGGAGAGAGGCTGGTCAGTAAAGAAGCTGAGTCAGGGGCTTTTTTCTTCTACCTTGTACCCAGGAACTGACTTGGATACAGATCGTTTGGAACCCTCTTTTCTTGGTGTAGAGTTTTTCTCTCTTGTTTTTTGTCTTCCCTGAATAGGTTCCTCCTGGTTTTCGGCGGGGCATTCACCTTCAGACACATTGCCAGATGAGTTGTCCTATAACAAAAGCACCATCATTTTGTTGGTTTGCTTGGAGTGGACAAAGGAAAAAATGATCTCTTTCTAAACTTCAAACTTCGCTTTCTTTACTCTGAAGAATAGGGCACTTATTCACCACAGAGGTACCCAATGAAATAACTAATAGCCTGGCCCTTCAGTCCAGCGCTCTGTTGATGGAGTGCTAGGAATCACATTTAACAAGTCTTAAGAATGGCACAAGGTTAATTGATAGGACCTCAACCAGAAACAACAATAGGTATATAGACAAGAATACAATTCAAAAATATCTCTAGTGCTTTATTCGTACAAAACACTTGGATAATAGGGTATTTATCCTCTGTATTTTCGAAGTTTCTGTTAATCTAGCTATATATAAAAGCATACATACATAGGCAAACACTACTTTAGCTCACCGAATTGCCTTTGATTTTCCTCTTTTCATCACCACGCTCTTCTGCATCATCAGAATCCCCATCACTATCCAGTGCAGGCAGCTCTGGATCTAAGGGAGGCTCATAAAGAGCTGTATTGAGCGGCAAATATCGAAGCTCATCTGGAGAGTATCTGAAGTGAAGAAGTAATTATTTTCAGTCCCATTTATATAGATCTTTTGATACACTATGCATACACTATGTGTGGCAATAAGGGATAATACAAACAGGTTGGACTTCAAAAACTACTTGTCAGTGATTCAACTAAGATGAATAAATTTGTATCTGAAAGGTCACAAACAATTTTATATACAGTTTGATTTCATGCATATGCAAAATTGCCACATAGTCAAAAGCTGCTGGCTGGAAGTGGGGGAGCCCCCACATGGAAGACCTCTCTGTGTCTCCACTGCCAGAGGATGAAGGATGTGAAATAAGCGAGGAAGCAGTGAAGGCACATGGGGGAAGAAGAAATCTGGCTCCCTTGGAGGCAAGATAAGCAGGGAAGCGGTAGAGGCAGAAAAAGGAAGAAGAAACCTGGTTTCCTCTGCTGCAGAAGGGAGAAGAAAGGTAGACAGGGTGAGAAGCAGTCAGAAGCTGCAGCTTCATCTCAGATCCACTCCAGCATTTTTATTCTGCCTACATCTCTCTCTGTCCACCTCTGCTCCATTCCACAACCAAGGGAACCAGGGTTTCTTCTTCCTCCATCTGCTTCCCTGCTAATCTTTCAGGTGTCTTCCACAGGACCTGTAAGATAGAGTTGTTCCGCCTGGCCTTTGGCTTAGAATCAGTTTGATTCCCTCCCCCTTTTTCTTTTTCCTTTCTCCTGTGAAGAGGCTGCATCCTAATGTTTTAATGTTGTATTTTAATCTTGTTTTTTAAATTGTATTTTAATCAACTTGTTTTTATTATTGGTTGTTAGCCGCCCTGAGCCCAGTCTTGGCTGGGGAGGGTGGGGTATAAATAAAAAAATAATAATAATAATCATAATTATTATTATTATTATTATTATTATTATTATTATTATTATTATGCCTCTGTGAGCCTCTGTCCCTTCTACCTTAGTCTCTCCCCCTCCTGCACTGCAACCATTCCCAGGATAGCCACCATGTGTATAACAGAATTCATGCAAGTAAAATTTGTGAAAGCATTGTATATAAAGGGATATGTTCTGTAGACCCTACGTACTGTACACCATTGCCATGCAATTTGGAGTGACACAGGAATCCAATCTAAAGTACATGCTGAACAAGGCAATTCTTATATTTTGTTATTCTATATTTATATAGAGGTAACTAAGCCAGGTTTGCCAAGCTTGCCCTTTAAAAGTATGTAATTCCCTTATATATATTTGGGGTTTTTTATTTCTACAAGCTACATTTTCCTAAAGCAATAAAGAATTAGTGCTTGTTTGCTTTCCCCACCACTTTCACAAGAACTTTTCCTTTTGTGTTGTGACTTTTAGATAACAAGCCTAAAGGCAGGGACTGTTTCATTACTGATATTTGCAAGCTGCTCTGACAGCCTTTCTTCCCCACTGGCTGAACAGCACAGTAAAATGCTTTCAAGAAATAAAACAATCAGCTACAGCAGAACAGATGTTATTTCATTATTTTTACAATTACCTTTTATAGTACTCCTGAAACTGGCCTGGTATGAGAGACACTGGATAAGGACTAACCTTTGTCCTTTCTGTAGGTAAAATTTTATATTTTCCTTGAGGCACCTGGATAACCTGGATTGTTAACAGAAAAAATAAGGAGCTCATTTCCTACATTTAACAAAGTGGATTCCAAATGATCATTTAGCTAGATTCATTGGAACTATGAAATTTCTGTTGCCAACTCGCCCTCAGGCATAATGCATCGTATAACCTGAGATTCAATTCCAATAGATTGGATAAAATTACCAGATCTTCCATACCCCAAGGAGTGGATCACATCCCAAGGAGTGGATCACGCAGCTACTGATTAAAAATTCTGTACAGACGGTGAGGCATTAGTATTGCGTGCACCCCCAGGTACATGTTAAATAATGTGACCTGGGCTGCATGTATGTACAGATATATTTATGTGTTTTCTGGATCACAATGGTATGGCATATGCATATCTTGTAGGAATATCTGTAGTGTGACCCTCCATTCCACATCCCAGAATTTTGCTGTGTAATTGCATCAATCAGCCTAAGAGGGGATTAGGGCAAGCAGATCCATACTCCTAATCGCTTTACACTGTGGCTGAGGGGCAGGGAGAGGGGAAAGAACATGGTCCAAGTTCCCCACTCTGTGTACAGAATTAAGGTTCAAGAAACACACCTGAAGTGGCAGTTTTCCTATGTGCTCCCATAAAATAAAATAAAATTCCTTATCTTTTCCATCAGAACAGAATACAAAATAAAACATAAAGAATGAATATTGCTAAAATGCATTCGTGATCTGAAACGCTGATTATTCCATTTTCATATTTCTTTTTATAAACAAAAAGGGAGCAATTGTACTGGAAGTGAAGCAATATAGGGATGGCAAAACCTTGTTGTGCATCTCAAAGCATCAAGAGTAAAAGAGGGTGAGTTCACAGAGATTTCAGTCTGGAGTAATCAAAATAATGTTTCACTGTTGTAAACCAGTGGTGACTACTGGGCTACTCCAGAGGGCAGTGGCAAGATCTGAGAAAGGCAGTTCCCTGGTCAACCAAGAAAAAAACTGGATAAATAACTTCCAACTGTATTCTCTCTCCTGAGAAATATCTACTGAGGTTTAAATAAAATGCTATATTTTCCAACACCTCCCCCCTCCCCCAATCTGGCATCTTTACTATAGGTAACAAGAAGCTACCTATAGTCATTTGAGCAAAAAAGTTAAGCCATCCTACATGTGTCTGTAAATCAAAATAGGCCCTTCTTTCTTCCATTCGTTCCCGGTTTAAGTTGCTGTTGAACTCGGCGGCTTTCTTGGCAGCTTTCTTAATGTATTCTGGAACTTTACTTGCTTCAACTTTCTGTGTGTTCTGCTGTTGCATTTGCTGAAACAGATTTTTTTTTTCCATTAGTTCACAAGCTGCAGAAGCTATCTATCCCAAAAGACATTTAATACGTTCCAAGATTGTAAACATCTTCACAAATAAATTTGGAGACAGAACTTACAGAATACTCTTTATAGTGATCGGTTATTCGCTGGCGTTCTTTTTCTTGAAGTATGACAGAGTACTCAGCATGTTTCGCCGGGTATTCTTTAATCATCAGATCAATTACTTCATCACTGCGTAAGGCTGTGAGACCTAGGTCACATCAAAAAGTCACTTGTGCAATTTCATTACAAAATAAGAGACAAAATTAAGGGCTTTGGGGGTTTTAGCTCTTTTTAAAGATTTGTAGCCATCTTAACTTAGAGCATCAGTGCAGTGCAAAGCGTGTGTGACAACTGCACAATGATTCACCCCCAAAGAACTTCAGAATCAAGTTGTGACATCTCCTGCTCCAACTGCTGTACTGTTTTATTGTCTATTTTAATTATGGATTTTTACATTTTATATTAGCGTAACTGATTTTTATATTTTGTAAACTGCTTTGAAGCCTATAGTGGTCTCAAGCAGTTACATAAATAAATAAATAATAATAATATAATCATAAGGCTTAGCTAAACATATTACATATTTTCACAGTTTATTCCCAATCCACTTTAAGGAGCAATGAAGTAAAGATCTTTTGAATAACAATTTCCACATCTTCGCAAGTTTATTGTTAAAAAGGTAAAAACTGAATAATCTCTCCTACATTTTACTCTCTTGGAAATGTTTACATACTTCATTTTTTTTAAAGGAAAAAATGCCCTTTTTGTCCTTACCTAAGGTACACTGTGTTTCTGTAATGACATTTAACTCTCTGAGGTAGAGTTTCTCTTTGTGAGATAGATCTCGTCTTTCTAAATCTCCAGGAAAAGGGAGGGAAAGTAGTAAAAAAGAAAGTGTAAAGGATTTTTGCAACCTCTCCAAAAGTACAAAATAAATATACCTGTGTTACAGTTAAATTTCACTCAAGTACTTGTAATAGAAAGTTACTGCTTCTGTCTCAGGAAACAATAATAAGATAACCCATGCAGGGAATATTATGCTTTTTGCCTTTACCAAACCTGAGAAGCATGTTGGGCCAGGGGAGGGAAGTCACTACTGCTTTCCCTAGCCCACCTTTTCACTAAGTCAAGAACAGGGGCAAGTCTACTTATACACAAAAATTGAGAATGTGCTGTAAAAGCCCCCCTGCTCAAATTAAAGGTAGTTACAGGCATTCAAACAAGTTGTAACGGAAGAGATCTGAATGACTTGCCCATTCATCTGTTGTGCTTTCTCTGCAACTATGAAGCATGGACTCATACATCATCTATGCAGCAAAATGCACAAGTTCCAAGAATACGTGGTGCTCCCACATCTGATCATAAAGTAGATGTGCGATTCCACAATTGCACAGGAAGTACAATAACTTTTGCTTCCTTTGTTGCTGCTTATCCTTCATGCTCACAGTCATGTTGTGAGGAATGTCCTCATTGTTCCCTTATTGACACAGAGGGAACCTGAGGTTGAATGACAGTAACTGGCTCAAGACTACCAGCAACAATCTGTGGAAACCAAACAACTGAAATGTTCATTACTGTGAAGAACAAATAAAATATTATCTCTATTCTTTTTTATTAAAGGGTTAAAAAAATGAACAGAATTGCTTAAAAGCCTCATCTTTTCAAAGTATACCAAGTCAGGCACTCAAGACAGCAGACAAACATCACAAAAATAACATTTTAAAATGTAAAATATGTTTTCATAGATTTCAATGAAAAAAGAGACAAAAACCAAACGTGCCATTCTCGTATAATACATTCCCAAAGGAAGCTGAGGAATTCTGTAGTCAAGAGCAAAATAATAGGAGCCTCAATAGTCCTAGATGAAAACACATTCATACATCCTCATGGATACACATTTGATTTGTAACACTTCACATAAGGGTTTCTAACATTAATACCTGGATATTTTCGCTTAAAGGAGGTCACACCCAAGTATTCACTGACTTGCTCTTGAAGCATATAGTATTCTCCAGTTTCATCAGGTGGCCATTTGTACTCTATCAGGTTTTCAGCTGGAAAGTAGCTAAAGCTAAACACATAAAGATCAAGCTTGAAACAACCAGTGTTTGATTAATTAATTAATTCTTAAATTTGTAATAATATAATTATATGTCCTTCACCAGTAGATCTCAGAGCAGTTCACAACATGAAACTACAAGATAAAAATGAAATACATAATAAAAACAAGAACAGAAAAAACAAGCAAACCAATAACCCTCCAATCCACAGTCCATCATTTTATCCCACATGCCATTTCACTTGCTCCATAGAAGAATTGTTTGTTTGTTTGTTTGTTTGTTTGTTTGTTTGTTTGTTTAAATTGTTAACCACCTGGACACACTTCAGGTGGAATTTTTATTTTTAGAATATAAATTTTAAAAACTGCCCTTTATTTCATGGACTGTGTTCCAACTGTTAGATGTTAAAATGCCCCATTTGCAGGTTAGGAATGGTGTCCTATAATATGCTGCTTCTTTTTATAAAAAAAGAAAACCCCAAATTTTGACTTTCTAGGTAGAGTGAGGCAACTAAATAATAAGAGGCACAGTTCCGGTGTACCTTTTTGAGAAAGAAAAGTACTTACAATCTACTTTCAAATTCCTATAGTAACCATCTCTGACTGCATGAGTACAAAATTTCAGATCTGGAACATATTGGGAAAGGTTTCATACCATATGCATCTAGAGAAGAAAAAAACAGAATGCATGATAATACCTAAGGTCCTGACTTGAAGTTTCACAACTTCGGGAGCTGTCCCCTGAGCCCATGCGTCGTCTTTTTGATGGTTGGCTGCCATCGTTTGAATTCTCTTCTGTATCATCCTATATAAAGAGCAAAGCGACAAATGTTGACTTACAACACATACACATCAGAGACCTTGAATATAATTATTCTGGATTTTAAGACCCTAAATCAAGATTGAGGAATGACCTGCCCATGGCATACATCCCCATCCAGTCTGCATCCTCTCCTCAGCCTCAACCCCTCCTCCCTGGCCCACAATCAGTGGGTGTCTCTTGATGCTTCCTCTCCCTTTTTCTGACAGAAATTTTCAGGAAGCAAGCTCAGCTGAGAACTGCCACTTCATGGCCCTGAGCAATTTGAAGCAGCAGCTCCTGAAGCTGGGGTGGTGGAGAGAGGCAGGGTGGCCCTACCCACCACCAGAAAGTGGTTTCCAGCAGATTACCACCACCACCACCACCACCCCACCTTTGAAACGAAGCCCTTGGCAAAAAGGGAAAAAGGTTTCCTGGCTTCTGCTTTAAATAGTTTAGGATCTGACTATTTGTTTTATTTATTTACTGCATTTGTAAAGCCATAACAGACGCTCTCTAGCTAGCTCACAAAGACGAAACCAAAGATTAAAGTACAGTACAAAACTTTTAAAAGAGTAATAAATTAAACAACTGAAACACAATTTTAAAAGTTCAGAATTCAGTTTTGAAATGCTCTCCAACTCCAACAATTTATATGTTATTTGTATTACAATTTGTATTCTATGGAATTACAATCACTGCAAGAAACAGAAAAATCATTATGTGGTCTGCCAATCCCACCAGCAATTTTCAAGTTGTCTGTAGGGAAATAAGTTTGGAAACCACTATTCAAGAATCTGTGATAATATAACAAGGTATGCTGGGGTAAGAGGGACTTCTTAGATTAAATCCATTTTATAGGATCAGACTACGGCAAATAGTGTGAGACAGTGTGAGATATAATTATTTGCAGAAGCTGAAAATATGCTGAAAGTATCATGCTGCCCCCAAAGGGAATGCTATATGATGTTTCAGTAAGACTAAAATCCTAAATATACAAGCTGGAAAAGAATCCCATCAGTGGGACTTACTTCCAGTAAACAGGCTTGCAGAGGTAGATAACCATATGGGAAAGACAGTAACAAGATAATCTACTATGTATATGAAAAGGAATTACCAACACTAGAGAAACCAAGAAACAAAACTCAGGATAGGGCTATGATGAACAGGCAGTTTGGGTTCTTAAAAGTGGGGAGGAGGGGTTACCACCAGAAGCAAATTTATCTGCCACCCCATGGTGTCCCCCAAAGACCCTTTACTTTCTCTGTGAACACGGCCATTCACTCCTGTAGTGAATGGCATTTGCGATACTGTTGCAGTGAAGGCAAAACCTATTTTGACACTGCCGCCGGGGAATCCTAACAGGAATCCCACAAAAGGGTCCTATGGTGGAGGGAGCGCTCTATGCCACTGCCGTAGATCCTTTGCAATATATGTCCACTTTTACACACACACACACACACACACACACACACACACACTTCTTGCGAGCGAAATGTAAATGTCGCGGAGGGGTTGTAATGTGGCTAGACCAAGGGTGGGCAGGGAACTTGTGGCCCTCCAGGTGTTGTTGGCACTCCGGCTTCCATTAGCCCCAGCCAGCTTGGCCAATGGTCAGGAATGATGGGAGCCCAACGCAGCGGCGTAGCGTGAGTTGTCAGCACCCGGGGCAACGCAAGTAATTTGCGCCCCCTAACCCGGGGCAAGGCAAGTAATCTGCGCCCCCCCCAACCCCTAACCTGCGAGTTGCCGCTGGCGCTGCCGCGCAAACAACGCTGCTTGCCCGGAGGAGGATGGAGGCAGAAGCAGCCGCCGCCTGTGGCTGGGCCGAGGGGATGGCGGCGGCGGCAGGGTGCAGAGGTTGCCCGTGCCCGGCCAGGCGTCGGTGGCGGCGTCGGCGCTGCTGCAGCGGCTGCTCCTCCTGCGAGCAGTGAGCGGAGCGCAGCCACAGCGACGGCGGGGGGCGCGCGCGCTAGGGCGCAAGGCTGGCGGTGGCGGCGGGGAGCCCGGCGGAGGAAGGAACTTGTCCCTTCCCTCTGGACTCGCGCCCCCCCAGATGTTGCGCCCGGTGCGGCCGGCACCCCTGGCACCCCCCACGCTACGCCACTGGCCCAACGCCATTCGGAGGATCGCAGGTTCCCCATCCCTAGTGATGTAGTCATACGCGCAGCATCAACTCTTAGTCCCAGCAGCAGTACAGCCTACAGGCTCACGATGAGGATGATGAAGGAACCTCGCCAGAAACCGAGCAGCTTCAGATCCAATGGGATCCTGGATACAAGAACCACTGGATTCCCCTCCGCGGGGGCGAAATAAACACAAAGCGAAGGAGACAGCGAAGCAGCAACTTCAAGGAAAGCGCTCCTGCCCATCAGCCTTGGAGGGGGAGGCTGGGGGCGCGGAGGCTTTTGGGAGACTCGTCTCCAAGGCAACGGAAGGGGCGGAGGCTCCTTTCGTTTCCTCAGGGATGAGCCCGGGGGCGGGGAGGCGGCCGAGGCCACAGGGCCGCTCGGTTGGTCCCTGCCGAGAGCCCTTCACAGCCTGCCGTTTCTCGCCGGAGGTCGCCCGTTATTTATTTGTTTATTCTCCCGCCCCGGCAGGCCGAGTCGCCTGAGAGAGGACGGCCGCCTCCTCCTGCTGCTGCTACTGCCCCGCTCACCTTGAGAGACTGGGCTCCAGGCGTGGCCGGGTCGCTGTCACACACCCGCGGGGACAGGACAGCCGCCATCACCAACACCGCCGCCGCCGCCGGCCACGGACGGACTGGCGCGGCTAGAGAGGCTCTTTGTCCCCGCCCCCCTCCGGTTTTTTTCCTGGAGTCCTTCCGCGCCGAAGGACAGCGCCACCTGCCCACCTGGAGGTGGTAGCGCAGCCGCCGTCGTGACATCAGCCCCCGTTCTCTTGGCTCTTGGGGGCGGAGCCTGTGAAGCAGATGCGCTCCCTTCGTCGCCTCTGCCGTTGGTTATTGGACCAGGGTCCAATCTTAGAATCACAGAATTGTAGAGTTGGACGGGACCCAGTCCAACCCCATAGTTAGGATCTTCCTCGTCCCAATGTTTGCATTGATTTTTATTTCATTGCTTCATTAGCACTTACAACCCTTTTCTCCAAACTGTTGTTGATGTTGTTAGTTTGGATCCAGAAATATATGTGTACATGCTTGGCTTGCTATGGCCCAATTCAGACTCCTTGTCTACTATAGTCAGTGGCGTAGCGTTGGGGGTGCAGGGGGGGCCGGCCGCACCGGGCGCAACATCTGGGGGTTAGGGTTAGGGGGCGCAAATCCACGGGTTAGGGGGCGCAAATTACTTGCCCCGGGTGCTGACAACCCACGCTACGCCACTGACTATAGTGGTTTGCACCGTATGGGTGCATGGGATAGTTACAGCCATTTCTCACGGTGAGGTGCACAATAAAGCAAATGAAGAACATAAATAGTTTTTTTTGTAATCGAAAAATGTATACAAACCATGCAAAAGAGGAGTCAGCATAAAAAGTGCACAACTAGAATCAAGTTTTGTAACTGTTTTCTGAAAGGGCTCGGCAAGCAGCAAAAAATTCTGTTGTGAGTTTGGGGTCTGCATTATGCTTGAGTTCCTTCTAATTCTTGGGGTCCCAGATCCAGCAAGGGGTAAAATCTTATGGAGGATTCCATGGTTGAACTAGGCAGGAAGTTCGTGAGAGAATGGCCATAGTTGCCACTTACAGACCACCATTAGTATAACAAAAGAAGTGATTGTGCCCTCTGGGCAAATCGGAGGGGGGGCTTTCCCCCTCTTTACTTGGCTTGTACTTAGGCTTAGAAGGACAGTAACCAGGGCAGTTGTTTGTGAGCTGAGAGCTAGGAGCAGGCAGAAGATAGAGAGACACAGCCATGCTTGATTTCTGCTGGAAGCCAAGGCTGTGACTGGGAGAAGCAAGACTTTTTGGGGTGTGAATGCTGTGAGCCCCTCCATCTTAGGCTTTATGTGTAAATAAACTATATATCATATTGCCTAGAATGTTATTTTTGTTTCAAACATTGCAAATTTTGGACAAAATGGACTGTTTCAAGAAGTGGCAGAGAGATATCTCTAGATTTGTCTGGCAGGGCAAGAAGCCTAGAATAAAATTTAAAATATTAACGGATGCAAAGGAAAGAGGCGGATTTGCCCTGCCAGACCTTAAACTTTACTATGAATCAGCAGCTTTTTGCTGGTTGAAAGAATGGCTACTTCTGGAAAACGCAGACATTTTGAATTTAGAAGGTTTTAATAATGTATTTGGATGGCATGCATACTTGTGGTATGATAAGGTCAAAGCACATAAAGCATTTAAAAACCATATTGTCAGGAAAGCATTGTTTAATGTGTGGATAAGATATAAGGACCTACTGGAAAACAAAACCCCAAGGTGGCTGTCACTGATGGAAGCGAAAGCTCAGAAAAAGCTCAATATGGAGGTCAAATGGCCGAAATATTGGGAAATTTTGGAACAAGATGGAGATAGACTGAAACTGCAGAGTTTTGAGAAATTAAAAAACAAAGTGCGAGACTGGCTTCATTATTATCAGATAATGGAGGCATATAATTTGGCCAAGAAAATTGGCTTCCAGGTGGAAAAATCAAAATTAGAAACAGAACTGTTAGAACCCAAAACTAAGATTTTGTCAAAGATGTATAACTTGCTGTTGAAATGGAATACTCAGGATGAAACGGTGAAATCTGCTATGATTAAATGGGCACAAGATGTTGGACATAACATTATGATGGCTGACTGGGAACAGTTATGGACCACAGGTATGAAGTTTACGGCATGTAATGCTTTAAGAGAGAATATTATGAAAATGATATACAGGTGGTACATGACAGCTGTCAAGCTTGCAAAAATCTATCATTTGCCCGACAATAAATGTTGGAAATGTAAAGAAACTGAAGGTACATTCCTTCACCTTTGGTGGACGTGCCCAAGGATTAAGGCTTTCTGGGAGATGATATATAATGAAATGAAAAAGGTATTTAAATATACCTTCCTGAAGAAACCAGAGGCCTTTCTCCTGGGCATAGTCGGCCAATTGGTGTTAAAGAAGGATAGAACTTTCTTTATGTACGCCACAACAGCAGCAAAAATACTTATTGCAAAGTACTGGAAGACACAAGATTTACCCACCCGGGAAGAATGGCAGATGAAGGTGATGGACTATATGGAATTGGCAGAAATGACTGGCAGAATCCGAGACCAGGGAGAAGAGTCGGTGGAAGAAGATTGGAAAAAGTTCAAAGACTATTTACAGAAATATTGTAAAATTAATGAATGTTAGAACGATGTTGGATAGAAATTAAGTGGGTTTTAGCTGTAATTTTATAAGGGAATATGAAAAATGGGTTACTAACAGGTAAAAATTTAATGTTACAATATTTTAAGATTAAAGACTAGGATAAACAAAGAGGGGAAGGATTTGCTGAACTAAGAAACTGAATTGGAATACAAAAAAGGGAGGCGTGAGGAGGTCCGGGAAACAAGCAAATGAAAGATAAGTAATGGAAAGATTGAATTGTTTTTAACTACTTTTATTTTGTTTTTTTGTTTTATCATTTTGTAATATTTTGAAAATCTTAATAAATATCTTTTTTAAAAAAACTATATATCATAAAGACACCACAGTGAACGCTGTCAGCTCTCATGCCAAGGAAACCAAACCCTGGGTAAGCGCCTGGAACTTCTGGAATCTTGTACCACTCAAGAGATTGGGGTGACATGCAACAATACTATTAGTATCCAGGTTGTTGTAACACCCTCCTGTAAATTAAAGTCACTCAAACAGCATGTCTGGGGGGGGGGGGGTAAGCAATATGACATTTATTTGAGCAAAATATAGCATATGATTGTATAGAGCCACAGGAGTGTTCTCTTATTACAGTGGTTGTTTGCGATAGGTCACTCATAATAGCAAGCAATGATCAGAGCTATTATAACAAAATCCTCAGTTTCATGTTGAGCTTGAACCCAGGTGTCCCTTGCAACATCCCAGACCCATCTGCTGGCAATCTAGAGTGGGGGAAAGAGAAAATAATTGACCTATTACCTCAACAAAAATTTGAAAACAATTACCTTTCTTGCAGCAGGAGATCTTGCACAAATGATCAACTCCTTTACGGACATTTTTTTTTTTTACAAAATTATCTGTGAATTACAAGCACCACCATTTCAGAAGGGATCTTGAATAATTTCACCCGCAGATGGGCGTTAATTTGCATTTCCAAAATCAAGCTAAATTACAGTGGTGCCTCGCAAGACGAAAAGAATCCGTTCTGTGATTCTCTTCGTCTAGCGGTTTTTTCGTCTTGCGAAGCAAGCCCATTGACGGATTAGCGCTATTAGCATCTTTTAGCGGCTTATCTGCTAATCGGATCAGCTGATAAGCGGCTTAGAAAAAGGGGGGGAGGAAAAAAAACCAGCAGGAACTCGCAAGACATTGTCGTCTTGCGAAGCAAGCCCATAGGAGATTCGTTTTGCGAAGCACCTCCAAAACGGAAAACTCTTTCGTCTAGCGAGTTTTCCGTCTTGCGAGGCATTCGTCTTGCGGGGCACCACTGTAGTTTTAATAGCCCAAACAATCTTAAATTCTGATCACAGACTCATGGAATTATTTTGCAACATGCAGTCAAAATACATGAATCTCTTGGCTTCCATATACAATCATTTGCTGTAATGGGCCTTACATTAACTGGAAGAACTGATCCAATGTGCATCTCTGGCTCATAGCTTCTGCTTTAACAAATTAGCTGAAGGAAAGGGCACATATCACAGTTACTTTAGGGTAATTTAGAAAAACGCAGGGGAAAGACACCTTGATAGTAGTTTATGGAAAGAGTAACAGTACAGAGAGTGAATGTGGGTCACAGCCACACCATGCATTTAGATCACATCGCTTCCCCCAAAGAATTCTGGGAACTGTGGTTTATCTCTGCAGGAAACCATGTGTATGGTATGGATATGACTATGGAGATGTTTTCCTCCTGCAATGTGGAAGTATTTTTTCCATATAGCATGTAATGAATGGAATTTATTTCTAAAATCACTACAAGATGTCAGGATGGCTTAAAAATATATACAATACAAATTCCTGGGGGCTACTAATGAGCAAGCAGCAGAGACTGGCCACCATCCGAATGCAAACTCCCAGGTGCATCTAGCTAGCTCTTACTGGAAACTAAATGCTGGACTAGATGGGCTTTACTAATCTAGTAAAGTAACTTAATATTTCTATATAACTAGAGCATATCAACAGGTGATCTGTTTTAAATGTTTTAGGTGGTTTTTGGTGTGTGTATGTGATGTAAACCACTTTGATTCTTTTGGTGAAATGGTGGCAATTTTATAAAAAACACTTATTTTATGTTTATTGTTTATTTCTTTACAAACCACACATTCATATAGAATATTACAAGGTGGTCTGCAAACCAAAAACCACAGTATTTCAATATAAATGCCAAGCACATCAGTAAGAGCTGGTTGGCAACGAGCCTTGGGTTTGAAAGGCCTGTCTGAATTATACAATTTTTAGAAGACATCTACAAACAAGCAAAAATGACTCCTGCTGAACCTCTATTGGCAAGAGCCCCACACGGCAGAGCCTGCTGCACTAAAGGCTCAGCACCTGGTAAAAGCCATCAGGGGGCATTGGGGGGGGGGGGAAATCACCAAAGGTGTCCCATCAGAAGACCTGTACAATTAAGTGGGGAGCATAAGGAGACAGGTGGTCCTGATGAGCTCTCGTCTGAGATGCATATTCGACACAGCTGCGGTGCAGAGGAATGAAGGATTTCTTAAGCAGTTAGGTTTTGGGAGGGGGTTGTAACAAGCAGGGGCGCCGACTTATAAAAAATATTGGGGGGGCCCATACCGGGGTCCATACTGGCGGCAGGATGGCAGTGGTGCTTTTGCATGCAAGAACCGGCCTGCCCTCCCCAGGCTTCGCGCTGGGAGGCGGCCACCCCCTCCTACCAACGTCACCTTAGCCGAACCCAGAAAAAAAGCCCCGCTCCGGCGGCGGGAACTCCCGTCCCCTCCATTCTCCCCTCACCCCGGTCCCTCGCCGGCGACGAATACGCCGTTCCTCGGCCCCACGGCTCCATTCCTTTCTAAAGTCCCGCCGCTGGGGGTCTTCCTCTGACTGACCGACCTGCCCGCCCCTTCTCAGGAGCTCCCGGTCACTTTGGGAGGCGCACGCCGGAGTCCCCTGCGCGGTTTTTGGCAAGGTGCCTAATAATTTTCTTAAATTATTGGGGGGGGCAGAGCCCCCCAAACGAATTTTTGAGGGGGCTCGGGCCCCCTCAGGCCCCATGGTGTCGGCACCTATGGTAACAAGTGTATTTCTTTACTCACATGTATTGACTGACCAGTCTTTTCCACAAGAAATACTTGGACCACATACTTGTAACGGTCATAGTTCAAATCCTTGACAGCTGCTAATAAATCTTCTGTGAGGCTTATACATATCATGGAGCCATTCTGACCAGCATATTTAAAATCTTGAAGTTTGCTCTATTGAGAATTAAACACAGAGTTGCCGGTATTCATATAAAAAACATCTCTGTTGAAATTTTACACTCACTTTAACAAATATATATAACGATAGTTCTCCTGCTAATGAATTTTACAATTTCTTTTTTGTAATATTCATAAGTGAACACTCACACCCTAAATCTTCTACATTTTTGCAAACACAGTATTCAAATATTTTGTTTAGCTCAGTCAGTGAAACTACCTTAAGCAAAGTGTTCTTCCTAGAAGGTGTACTTCACATTTTTATGCACAAAAACTTTTATTTTAAATGGAAAAGTCCACTACCACCTCCTGCAGCCTTTCAGGTATTAAGATCAGCAGAGGGAACTCTCTTGGTAGTTCCACAGCCCTCAGAAGTTCTGGTGGTGGTGGCCCAGAAGAGGGCATTTTGTAACCTGCCCTGGTTTTCAAATTCATGTAAATATTCTCTTTGAGTACAAAGGTTGTACATAAACCAAGACCATTTGAATTGTTCCTTAAAATCAAAATGCATCATATTAACATATAATAAAAAAACTGAGACCGATACCTTTACTATAGTAAACAATAGTCTATTATAAACCAGTTTGCGTGGTCAAATAAATTTTGAGGCATTGAGCAACTGCTAGTAGTGAGTTTGTATACTGTGTATAAAGTTTAGAAGCAGAACTAGTGTGTCATAACAAATCTTAACTCTACCTTTAAGATCTCTTCAGCTTTCTTCCTTATTACATGAGCCTCACATTTTCTATAGGGTTCCATTCTGTATGTGTTCGCATATTTTGGTCTTGCAAAACTAGCCTTGAACGCCAAGAGCTCATTTCTTGCTATATCTGTAATAGACTCATCATCTGGGTCAAAACCTGGAATCTCATGGCTTGAAGCTCTGTGTCTCCCAATCTGTGAAGGCTGGAATGCCCCGTAATTAATTTAGGAATCATGTTATCACACTTTTAGGATTCATAATAATAATAATAATAATAATAATAATAATAATAATAAAGGTATAAGCATTATCAAATAATAAGGCAAGGTAACAAAATTGTCCATTTGGCATTCACTGTCAACTCTTAACTTCTTAGCGAAAGTTTATCTTCAATGCATTCATCCAGAGTTCCCAACACTGAAATCAATGGGGAACTTTGTTTGTAGCAGGCAGAGGTAGACTCAGGCTGCACACACACCCAGACCCTCCAAGTGTCCCTAATTTGCCAGGGACAGTCGTGTATTTACAGTTTCTGATTTGATCCCGGAATGACCCGCTTTGCCTTGTTGTTGTTTAGTCGTGTCTGACTCTTCAAGACCCCATGGACTAGAGCACGCCAGGCACGTCTTCCACTGCCTCCCGCAGTTTAGTCAAACCCATCAGAGAAATGTTGGAGGGTATGCAGTTATCCAACCCCCGAGCCATCTAAAGGCAGCCGTGTATAGGGAAGCTGCACAACGTTGCATGGCAGACAGAACCTGTGGCGTCTCAATACTGCTAGCTAGCATCTCACTGACTCCACAATAAACACGTGTTAGCGTGTGGGTCGATCAGGACTCAAATCACCACTTAGCCATGAAGCTCACTGGGTGATCTCAGGGCTTAGAGGAGAACTATGTACGAAAAGTGAGATCACTCGATCAATCAATGCACTCAATAAATATCGCAGTAGGGAAAGTGCAGGGAAAGCTCATTGTGCGGAGCAGGGGAGAACGTTCTGCCCGGGAAGGCTCAACCAATCAAGGCGCATGCGCACTTTGGTCAGCCGCGCTCCCCGCCGCTTACCCGACTCAGTTCGCTGTGCTTCCTCGACGCCCCCGAGTGGTGAGAAGGGGTACTACTCAGCCTTTTCTTGTTTTTGTCCATGGCTTTGTCCGTATTCGCTCAGGCAAAACGGGGCGGGGCGGAGGGCGGCAGCCGCTCACAAGCTTTCCGACCAAACCGCCTGATAGGACGAGCGTTGCTCGAAGGGTTTCCCTTCCTCGGTGACGTCACCAACCGCGACAGACGCGACCGGGAACTGAGAGAAGCTCGAAGGAATGGAGGTAAGTGTGTAGAGCTAGAAAGTGAAGAGTCGTACCCTCCGTCCGGGAAGAGAGCGCAAGGGCGGGAGGGCGGATATTTAACTCGCGTCCCCCTTGCTGCAACCTGTAGCGCTCCACCTGAGGGGCGAGGGCGTATATAGCTGCCTCTGCCTGCAGAGTTGCTTTCTTCTGACATGTGTGGAGATAGTAGCATAGTAGGTGGTTGTGCACACATGCACCAAGCACAGACTCCTGTAAAGTAGGGGTCATAATACTGGACTGCACTGCAGGGCTGATGTAAGCCAGGGTTACAAATGCGGCTCACCGCATTTCCAGGGCTGGACTTTTAATCCATGCTCACGTTATGCAAAATGCATCTGCTTCTTTTACAGTGGTACCTCGGGTTACATACGCTTCAGGTTACATACGCTTCAGGTTACAGACTCCGCTAACCCAGAAATAGTGCTTCAGGTTAAGAACTTTGCTTCAGGATGAGAACAGAAATCGGGCTCTGGAGGCGCGGTGGCAGCAGGAGGCCCCGTTAGCTAAAGTGGTGCTTTAGGTTAAGAACAGTTTCAGGTTAAGTACAGACCTCCAGAACGAATTAAGTACTTAACACGAAGTACCACTGTACTTCGTTATAAAATGCTACTGTTTGATGTGTTGTTTCTCAAACCAGCTTCACACCGACTGACTGACTGCAGTTCTTAAGCTGTTCCTAATACAAGTCTCTTGTCAAGTTGTGAACAATTGCATAGGGTAAAGAGATCTCGGCTCCATCAACACCCGCTGCTGCGTACACAGACAGAAATGAATTGGAACAGCCGGTGGGAAGAGCTGTCAAACAAACCAGAGAGAATGACAACTCCACTGTGCTCTAAGGTGGTCATACGAATACACAGTTGGTACAGTCAAACCTCAGTTGTCAAACGTAATCCATTCCAGAAGTCCATTTCGGTTTCCGAAATGTTCGAGAACCGAGGCGCGGCTTCCGATTGGCTGCAGGAGCTTCCTGCACTCAAGCAGAAGCCATGTTGGACATTTGGCTTCCGAAAAATGTTCGAAAACGGGAACACTTCTGGGTTTTTGGCGTTCAGGAGCCGAAACGCTCCAAAACGGAGGCGTTCAGGAGCTGAGGTTTGACAGTACATAAATGTGGTATAAAGTAGGATAGCCAACCTTTGGCCCATCATATATTGCTGGACTACAACTCTCATCTTTGACTACTTGCCATGCTGGCTGGGGCTGATGGGAGTTGGGATCCAACAACTTCAGGAGGACCACAGATTAGCCACCCCGAAGGCAGCAATTTTGGCCATATGCCACATTTTAAAAACATATATTTACAATACTGATGTTCTATGGTGTTTTGTAGCTGTGCCTGTTGTGGGTCTATTTAAGAGAGTACTACTGTAGTTGTGCTGTTTTATACTATTTTCATTATTTTTCACTTCTCATTTCAGATGCTGCTAGTTGATCCAGTCTCCACTTGTCTTTCCCCTACAGTGCACTATATGGTTTGTGAAGCTGGATTTGAGATAAAAGCAAACCTTTCTATTAGTAGCATTGTGTCCGACAAAGGCGAGATACACTGGAGAACAATCACAGAACACATACAGTATGGAGAACCAGGTATGTGTTAAAATGGTGTGTGGATTGGTTAGCTAGGAAGAAGAAGAAGAGTTTGGATTTGATATCCCGCCTTTCACTCCCCTTCAGGAGTCTCAAAGCGGCTAACATTCTCCTTTCCCTTCCTTCCCCACAACAAACACTCTGTGAGGTGAGTGGGGCTGAGAGACTTCACAGAAGTGTGACTGGCCCAAGGTCACCCAGCAGCTGCATGTGGAGGAGCGGAGACGCGAACCCGGTTTCCCAGATTACGTGACTACCGCTCTTAACCACTACACCACACTGGCTCTCAAAGCTAAGGTTGCAATTCCTAAGTACAGCTTTGTGATGTAGGCCCCATTAGACACAGTGAATTAAACACATGCAGAGGATTGCACTGCAGGTCCTAGAGCTTGTCTACATGTTTTCAGGCAATTATTTTGGGCTAATTTAATGGAATTAAGGGTTAATATAACCATAGCAAACAAATATGTCCTCCTTTTACACAGACACTGCTTTAGAAAGATAATAATAATAATAGTAATACCTTTATTGTCAATGTATAACCTGTGTACAATGAAATTAACCGAGCCTCCCCCCAACACTCAATCTCATTGCACTCTGTGTGCTTGTCGCACAACACACCAACCCCAAAAGTCAGTTGCACTATATTATTTTCCGTTCAGCAGCCTAACAGCCCACAGATAGAAACTGTTTTTTAGCCTGTTGGTACGACTGATTATACTTCTATATCTCCTGCCTGAGGGTAGAAGATTAAAGAGGTGCTGGCCGGGGTGTGAATCGTCCCTGAGAATTTTTCTCACTCTCCTAAGGCAATGATTCCCTTGTGATGTCATCTAGCGGGCTCAGGGGACAGCCCATGATATCATGTGCTGTGTTCACCAACCTCTGTAAAGACTTTCTGTCTGTGGCTGTCAAGCCAACGTACCACACTGTGATACAATATGAGAGAACAGTTTCTGTTGTGGACCGGTAGAAGGAGGTAATCAATTGTTGTTTAACATTGTTCTTTCGCAAGACCCTGAGAAAATAGAGTCTCTGTTGGGCCTTCCTAACCACCTGAGTTATATTGTTTTTCCAAGTGAGATCTTCACTAAGGTAAACTCCCAGGAATTTAAAGGAAGAGACTAATTATTCAGGGGAAAACTTTTCTTTTAGATGTTTATACTTCATAAGTACATGAGTTTATTGATGCACTCCTTGACTAGGCACTGCTTTTTTGTTTTTTAGATCAAACTGTGGATTATGTAAAAAGTGTGAGCTCTTTAGGACCTTTGTGTGAATCTCTTCACTTACATCTACAATCCCTTACCAGGGAGCAATTTGAAGACCAGTTTGTGATCTGGTTCCAGTGGACAAACTGCTCAGAGGTATGACATAAGAGTCCAGAGAGCTAGATAGAGACCCTTACCTCTGTCTTTCTGTCCCTTTTGTGTGTATGTGCATGGACCAACACAGCTGCCTGCATTTTTGGACTCTCTTTTGTGGTGTTGCTGTGGTGCAGACTTCCTCAACCTTGGCCCTCCAGATGTTTTTGGCCTACAATTCCCATATTCCCTAGCTAGCAGGACCCAGTGGTCAGGGATGATGGGAACTGTAGTCTCAAAACATCTCTCCGGCCAAGGTTGAGGAAGCCTGCTGTAGTGGAACTTAGTAGCTCTCCACATACAGATAATTTATTTAATTTAGATCTTGCCCTCCTTCTCAAAGAGCAGTAAATAACATCTTAAAAACATTCCAATACAAATGCAGACTGGGAAAGATCTTGTCTCAAAAGGTCCTTAAAAGAGGAAGGTCTTCAGTAGGTGCCAAAAACTCCTGTTGGAGTTTTCAAGGCGTGGGAACTCCAAAGGGTAGATTCAACTAGGATACAAATAATTTATTCTTTATAGAGTGGGAAGACACTTTCCTTTTGTAATACTTGAAATGGTAATAAAGAAATGCTTGTGAATTTTTGTTCTTAACCTAAACTGCATTTGTAAGTTTATATAGCTGTTCTGTTCTCTCACTTTAAACGTGTTGTGCCACATGACTACCCTTGGTTTTCCTTTCTCCCAAATGGCAGGTATTTCTTGAAACGTTTGACGCTATAAAGAGTCCACATGCTACAGCCATTGCACTGAACTTAATGAAGCTTACGGCATGTTTGGAACGAGCCTTGGGTGATGTAAGTGCTAAAATCTTCGGCTCTGCCAAGCTTTAGGTTAATGAGGTCTTTTTGCACTCAAAGAAACATTGTCTCCCTTCTTTTTCTGATAATTTTAAGGTTGCAGGTTGGATATAATTTCCAGCTGGTTTCCGTATTTAAGTGTTGTGAGATGCTTGCTTACAGATGTTTACTGTGACCTTGTTTGCATGTCACCAAACCACAGTTGAACTAAACTGGTTTAAATGTGAACATGTAACCTGCTGGTACACACTGCTGAAATTGCAGGTGCTTTGCTCCTCCTTTGCTCCTGCCATTCTGCTGGCAGCTTAGTAATGGTTTGGCTCAGCTTTACATCTTAACCGGGGCTCATGCTTTGCTTCTGCCCAGGCAAACCATGAGCGATAAGCCAAGAACAAACCTTAGCTGCTAGCAGCACAGTAAGAAGCTGCGGTTTTGTGCACATTCACATTTTAAACCATAGTTTAGTGTAACTGTGGCTTAAAGGGACATGCAAAGCAGACCTGTAGAAGTGTATGTAGAAAGAACCAAGGATGTCACTTATTGCCTATGTGAGCAGGGGACCCTACCATCTTGAATGAGCAGCCATGTGTCTGCCAGTGGTGCATGCCAATTGCACTGTGTCTTCCAGGAGCAGGAGCTAGTGGGGCCTGGGACATTGGCTGTCATGATGAGGAGGAGCAACTGTGAACCTATGGGGTGGAGGGAAGATGTCTAGCCTCTCATTTCCCTTCCTCCCCACACCCTTCACTTGCCTGTGTGCAGAGCCTCCATGAATGGTTCTGGAAAGGGCAGCCAAAATGATCAAGGGGGTGGAGCAACTCCCCTATGAGGAAAGGTTTCAGCTTTGGGGACTTACAGCATTAGAACTTGTAGACATCCAATGTTGGGATATTCAGAACGGGCAAAAGATAACACATCTTCATGCAATAGTCCAGTAGCACCTTAGAAACCAACTAAGTTAGATCTGGGTATAAGCTTTCGTATGCACGCACACTTCTTCAAATACTATGCATGCACACAAAAGTTTATACCCAGAACTAACTTAGTTGGTCTCTAAGGTGCTACTGGACTATTTTTTAATTTTTTATTTCGACTGCGTCAGACCAACACGGCTACCTATCTGAACCCACATCTTCACACAGTGCATGGTTGGTCACTTTGAGAATAGGATGCTGGACTATTCTGATTATTAAAAAGTAACTCAGAGGAGCCCTTCTCATACGTTTTAAGAGATTAAAATCATCTTGCTTTTCTTTCTATTTTCCTGTGCTAATAGCTGGTTTTTTTGTTCAGAAACATTCCTAAGTTTCGGTTCAGTCCTTTTTCTTCATAGTGCCCTATAAGCAAAAGTTACTATTGCTAATTTTATGTCATACTCTCAGATTGATGGGATGTTTTTATTTTGTGCCATATTGTTAAACTCATTCACCGGTAGTCAAGGTCTGGGCATGTGTGTGAAAGAGTGTTCAGAAAAGATAGACTTTTGGTTGCTTATGGAAAATCCCTGCATACTTCATCAAGAATTTTGTTTTGATTGACTGTCAGCAAGACATGGAAAACTAAAACCTGGGATCCCTGGTTTGTAGATTTAGTTTTTAACGATTCTACTGGGTAACTAAGTAGCACGTCTGTGGAAAATCCTCAGCCAAGTACTGTTTAATGGACCCTTGTCTTTATGTATGATGATGTATTATTACTCCTTACCCAGTCCTGCTCCACACTACTTGTGGACTGGGCAAAGCCACCGAGCATCAGAGTTGCATTTTTACTAATGAATAAGTTCCACCAGTTTCGGTGGGACTAGTAAATCTGCTTAGGATTGCATTACATGTCCCCTCCCCGCTTTTCCATTACTTGTCTCTTTGTCAAGAACATCAGTCGTACGTTCTTAATCCATTGATGTTCAGTAATCTTGGACTGGTGCTAGAGATGCTTGGGTAGGATTCACATCTTCTTTCCTGACAGATAAAATCAAGGTTTACATAGGTTCCCTTTGTCCTTTCTCTGACCAAGTCAGGCCCTTGGTCCATCTAGTTCAGTATTGTCTGTGTTGACTGGCAATGGCTCTCCAGGATTTTAGACCCGGGATATTCTCAGCCCTGCCTGGAGATGCCAGGGACTGATTGTTTTCCAGAGTTGCCTTAACTTGAGATTATTATTTTAAACGAAAAAGAGAGAAATGTTTTGCACAATGCTTTAAACAAGTAAATTGTTTTTGCATGTTTTGAGAAGGCAAAATGTGTTCTCTTGTTTTGATTTCCAGGTGTTCTTATTAATTGGCAAAGACTGTCCTTTTCTCCTACGAGATTTGCTTGTGTCTCAGGAACTTGCCACAGTCTTTGGGCAACCAGTGGTGAGTGTCTTGCATGTGGTGTTTATTTTTATTCACAAGCTTTTAATTTTTGTCCATTTAAGACTCTCAGTGTCATTGCTGCTTAAATTACTATGGAATGCAGAGAGGTCCAGACCTTTTGACTGGTATTTTTCTAGCAGCCTGTGAAGCTCTTCTCTTCTACTACTTGGTGCCCAGTGAAGAGGTTTTAGAGGGCAGGAGCTGTGGGTGTGCTGAAACCCAACATCAGCACCTGACATTTGCTAGGGCCTGCCAGGGCTGATGCCTTGCCATTTCCCCCCACCCACTGGCCTCCACTTCAACAGTGGAGTGGCCCAACTGCAATGAGTTGCAAGCCCAGCTTGTCACAGCACCACTGAGCAAGTAGCAATGGTTACGCAGCGGCAGCAATGCTATGATGGGCCAGAATCCGGCTCATTACAGCCCTAAGTCCTTAGGTGAGAGGGAGACTGGTGGTTGCCCCATGCCTTTGTGCTCAGGTGGGAACAAATGCAAGTTGGAGGCTTCAGTAGTGCCACCACTTGGAGGCCAAAGTGACAGCATCTATTTGTCTCATTCAGCTCTATGGGGGCGGCATGCACACCAGCAATAGCCTGTCCAAGGTCCTTAAAAATCTGGACCTGTTTGTATGTCCGGAGCAGCCCCTCTCCTCCAATCCATGACACTCATGTTATGTCAAAGTTTGAATCCGTTTCCTATATTTTGTTAAAATTAGATGGATGTTCTCAGAGTGTTCGTTGGATCTCCGGATGGTCTCAATCTTCGTAATATTCTGTGGCATGGATTTGCATCACCCCAGGAAATTCCTGTGAAGTAAGGCTGCAAGTTATTTATTTGTGGGTGGGATTTTTGTGGGGTGAGTTGTCTCTTTCTTACTGGTCATAGCAGGAACACAGTTGCACCACTGGAAGAATGCTGGATGAGTCCGCTGTCCTGCTCATATCCCATTGAAGATACAAAGCACCTGAACTGAGAGCAGGATTGCAGCCTTGCTGTTTAAGTTTCCCAAACACTATTGCTTGGGAGATGTTTTAACAGTGTGTTCAGCCTTTGCCAACCTGTGTGCTGGCTGGGGCTAAGGGAAGTTGTAGTCCATCAACATCTGGAGGGGGCACCAGGTTGCCAAAGCCTGTTCTGGAGGTTTCTAATTTTATTGTATATCATAATTTGCCTAGATATTCCTCTATGCTGCTTTGTTTAACGGCAGGATTGGGACAACTGCTAAAGACTTACCTCCAGCAAACTCATTCTACTTTAGTTCATCGACCTTACGTATCTTTCAGCAACTTGAAAGAGCTGCATGTTTTTCCAGGTGAGCATGTTTGTGGCAGCTCACCATTTCTAAAGGTTTACTCGGATGTATTATTCTTCTTGAACATTTTCTGTTTCTCATAAGAATTTTGCCCAGATCCAGAGACTTCAGTCTTTGTGAAAAACCAGGTTTATGGGTGCAAGTTGTGTACTGGGTGTTAAGAAATCTGTTGTAAGGAAAATGCCAGTGTGTGCCCGACACAGTCCTGTCCAGATTTAAGAAAACCTCAGACATTTAAAAATCATGCTGTTCTAGCATGCGCTTTTAAGATCTAGTGACCATTTAAGCTTGGGAACCATCCAAGCCCACAGATGGATGAATCTGTCTATTTCAGTTCCTCTCAATTTTTCATTATTCCATTCTTAAGTTCAGTTCTCCATTTCTGTTTCAGTTTGCAAAGATTAAAAAAAAAAAACAATCAGCAGCATTTCAGTGCACTTTCCTCCTAGTATATACATTTGTATAGGCAGACTCCATTAATAGGCTTTTTTTGTAGGTTATTTTCACTAATATATATGCATCATTAATGCAGCGGTAAGGTGCCACTTCTCGTTTCTTTGCTATGTACCTCACTGAGCAGCAATATTAGAGCTCACCATTTAACTTTGAAAGGTTTCTACATAGTTAACTGAAGAGCTGTTAGGCTACAGATCTTCCTCTGGTGGTTGGAGTCTAGGAAGAAATGGTTTGTCTCCATTGCTTCTTTTTTCAGTCTTAAATTTACTTCAGCAAACTTCCTCTTCATCCAAGGTCAAATTTAACATATCTTGTTACTCCCATCCAAGGTGACAAAGTTTTATACACCAAGTTCTTTTCTGTTGCTTGTAGATCTTAATCATGAATTGTTGTCCTTGGCTGATGAATTAGTAATCAAATCAAATATTGTATTAAGAACCATGTTGCCTTTTTGGATTACTGCACTATCGTCATTTAGACAATGCAGGTAAGAAGTGTAGCATTTTTTCCTAGACTTCTTTTTTGAAATATATATAAAACCAGTTAAAGCATAGATTTATTCAGGGCTTTTTTCGGGGGGGGGGGCCACGCAGGGGTATGCATACCCCTAAACATTTTGTGAATCTGAGGGGCCGTATTTCAATATGAGTAGGAAAATGAGAGTACCCCTAAACATTTATATTTTTTTAAGAAAAAAAGCCCTGGATTTATTTATATTAGGATCCTGGGCATCATCTGTTCAATTTGCAGGCTTGCCTGTTTGTCATCGGTTGCCACATTCAAGTAGCCCAAGCAATCAAATGTGATATGTAAGAGCTATGACTACCCTACTATGGGAACATAGGAATCTGCCCACTACTGAGTTGGAGCATTGGGCCTTCTATCTCTCTAATGTCTACGCTACCCTGAAGCAGCTCTCAAGGGTTTCCGATGGAGAGCCCTTCTCAGCACTACCTAGAGATGTCAGAGGACAGTCTCGAACCTCCTACCTGCGAAGCAAATGCTGTAGCACTGAGCTTCAGTGCTATCCTGAAAGCAGCTCTTGCTTCCCACAAAAAGGTCACACAGGGTTCTGCACCATCAAGGTTTTATTTGAAATACCGTATTTTTCGCTCTATAACACGCACCCGACCATAACACGCACATAGTTTTTAGAGGAGGGAAATCTGCAGGCATGCCACCCATAGACATTCCCTCCATAACACGCACAGACATTTCCCCTTACTTTTTAGGAGGAAAAAAGTAAGTGTTATGGAGCAAAAAATACGGTACTTTGATGTAAAAATGCTCCCTTGATATTTAAGTCCAGAGTGCCCATGGACAGAGCACAAAGAGTTTCCCCAATTCCTCAAGCAGCCACTTGGATGCCCCAGGCTCAGAGCTGGATTTAGGTTTGATGAGGCCCTAAGTTACTGTTGGTAATGGAGCCCTTTATATGTCCAGCTGTCCTTTATCAACAACAAATTGTCACTGTTTTTTGTGTTGAATGTATGCTATATGGTAATTTATGGACCTAATAGGTATCTAAAGCCATTTGCACATGTTGCCCTGCAACCAGTCCATGCAGAAAGTAGGCACCCTATATATAGAAATGAGCAAACCAGTGATATTTTAGGGAGCAGGCTAGCAGGCGGGGCCCATTACTTACATCATAGGAGCCTACACAACACAAAATACTTTTGCTGTATGTAGTTTTTATTTTATTTGTTTTTTATATTTTGGAAATGTACATCCAGTGGTTTTTCCCTTTAATTGGGGGGGGGGCAAGAGAGTGGGGCCCTAAGTTATAGCTTGTTTAGTTTATACGTAAATCCGGCAGTGCCCAGGCTTCTAGGCTTCTCTGAAACCAAAGGCTATAGCAGGGGTTCCCAGTCTTGGGGGGGGGGGGGCTGATGAACACATTTGGAATTTTGTCAAGAGGAAGTCTCAAGGGTGGCCTCACTAAACGTTTGCTATGGGAAAATGTGCTCCCCAAAGACTGGGAACCCCTCATAAAATAGCTGTAGAAATGAGTAAACACTGCCGTTCATTCACTCACTCCCCATCCCTGTGATTGCATACTGCTTCTGCTCCTTGTGCCTTTATTTCAAATATCTGAGACAACAATATCCAGCCTGAATGAGGCTCGTTAGGTTCATATGTTTCAGTTTTTCATGAAAGAAGAGAAATGTGTAGTGGAAATCAATCTCGCTGTAATATTTCTTTCAGGTATGCAGACTGTGTTATACTGTTACTACCTCAGCTGGAGAGTGGACTTAGGTTGCTTTTCACAAAGGTTAATAAATGTCCTAGCAGACTAATGACGGCTGAGGTAATTCTTTCTTTTTCTTTTCTTTTTTTAAAAAAACAATTTAATTTTGAGATTTTAAAATTTACAAACAATTGTCACACAACCAAAACAAAAAGAGAATTCCATAAATTCCCAAGGACTTCCCTCTTCACCTTTGTGGGTCCTTATGTTAACTTTTTTCTTCCTGCATCTTCTCTATTAATTCAATTCTATTAAATCTCCATTAAAACCATAGTCCAATGTTAAACTACAAGTGTCATTCCAGTCCGACTAATAATTTTAATTGTTTACAATGACGGCTGAGGTAGTTTCCCCCCCTCCCCCCTTGTTGGTCACGTCTAAAAAAAAAACCCTAGTCACATTTACCTAGAATATGTTATTAACTGGTACTACATAATGGTCCAGTTTGAATGTACAGTTCCCAGCTTGATAAACCGTAGTTTGGCAGCCAGGAATGGAGGATGAGATCACACACCCTGCCTATTCCCTTCCTCAGTGCACGGATTCTGCTTAGTTTGAACCACAGTTTCCCCTTAATAGTGGGTAAAAATTAGCTGAGCGCTGGGATAGTGAGCAATTTTATTTTGATTTGTTCATTATTTAGAGTCTTGTGGAAATTGTCTTGGAGGGGAATTGGGGTCTCCCAGCAACTCTCATCACCCTTAACAAACTACAGCTCCCAGAATTCTTTGGGCGAAGCTACAACTGTTTAAAGTGGTATCATAGCACTTTAAATTATTGTGTGAATGTAGCCAGAGTATGACTTAATTTTAATCAACCTGTATTTTCCCTCCAGAAATTAAACAGTAGTGACATTTTTATATCTCTTTTCTAGTCATCTTCTCTTTATACCACTTTCGATGAGGTAAGTTGACCATGTGGTTCATTGGAGTACATGACATGATACTAGGGATGCGGGTGGCACTGTGGTCTAAACCACTGAGCCTCTTGGGCTTGCCAATCAGAAGGTTGGTGGTTCGAATCCCTGCAATGGGGTGAGCTCCTGTTGCTCTGTCCCAGCTCCTGCCAACCTAGCAGTTCGAAAGCATGCCAGTAAAAGTAGATGAATAGGTACTGCTGTGGCAGGAAGGTAAACAGCGTTTCCATGCGCTCTGACACCTGTCATGGTCCTCTGTGTGCCAAAAGCAGTTTAGTCCTGCTGGCCACATGACCCAGAAAGCTGTCTGGACAAACGCTGGCTCCCTTGGCCTGAAAGCAAGATGAGCACTGCAACCCCATAGTCACCTTTGACTGAACTTAACTGTCCAGGGGTCCTTTACCTTTTACCTTTAAACATGATACTATAGTTGGTTGGTTGAAGTAGTAAGGTTTTTTAGAAAACCTTAATTATAAAAAAAGATTATTTTTTTTAAATGCAGGATGCCTCATAAATATGTCTTAGTTGTAAAGATTTATACGTTTCCGAGCACAATTCAAAGTGCTGGTGTTGACCTTTAAAGCCCTAAACGGCCTCGGCCCAGTATACCTGAAGGAGCGTCTCCACCCCCATCGTTCTGCCCGGATGCTGAGGTCCAGCGCCGAGGGCCTTCTGGCGGTTCCCTCATTGCGAGAAGCAAAGCTACAGGGAACCAGGCAGAGGGCCTTTTTGGTAGTGGCGCCCGCCCTGTGGAACGCCCTCCCATCAGATATCAAAACGATAAACAACTACCTGACATTCAGAAGACATCTTAAGGCAGCCCTGTTCAGTGAAGTTTTTAATGTATGATATTTTAGTGTTTTTTTGGTTTTTATGGAAGCCGCCCAGAGTGGCTGGGGAAACCCAGCCAGATGAGCGGGGTACAAATAATAAATTATTATTATTATTATTATTATTATTATTATTATTACAGTGGTGCCTCGCAAGACGAAATTAATTCGTTCCGCAAGTTTTTTCTTCTTGCGAGTTTTTCGTCTTGCGAAGCACGGTTTCCCATAGGAATGCATTGAAAATCAATTAATGCGTTCCTATGGAGACCGCCTTCAGACCAGGTCCAGGGACAGTCTGTCCCCAGACCTCTTCTGAAGGCTGGCGGGGGAAGAAGGACTTTTCTCCCCACCGCCAGCCTTCAGAACAGCCTTCTGAAGGCTGGCGGTGGGAAGAAAAGCCCTTCTCCCGCCGCCAGCCTTCAGAAGAGTTCCCGGAGGGCTGCCTAGGCTGCAGATGCTGCCCGGTGCGAGGCAGACATCTGCAGCTTGGGGTGCCCTGCAGGACTTCCCCGCAGGGCTCTCCAAGCTGCGGATAGCAGCCTGCTGCCCCACACGAGGGGCGCTCTTAAGCAGAGTGCTCCTTGTGCGGGGCAGACACCTGCAGCTTGGGGAGCCCTGCAGGACTTCCCCGCAGGGCTCTGCAAGCTGTGGATAGCAGCCTGCTGCCCCGCACGAAAAGAGCGCCCCTCGCGCGGGGCAGACATTCGCAGCTTGGGGAGCCCTGCAGGACTTCCCCGCAGGGCTCTCCAAGCTGCGGATAGCAGCCTGCTGCCCCGCACGAGGGGCGCTCTTAAGCAGAGCGCCCCTCGCGCGGGGCAGACACCTGCAGCTTGGGGAGCCCTGCAGGACTTCCCCGCAGGGCTCTCCAAGCTGCGGATAGCAGCCTGCTGCCCCGCACGAGGGGCGCTCTTTAGCAGAGCGCCCCTAGCGCGGGGCAGACATTCGCAGCTTGGGGAGCCCTGCAGGACTTCCCCGCAGGGCTCTCCAAGCTGCGGATAGCAGCCTGCTGCCCCGCACGAGGGGCGCTCTTTAGCAGAGGGTTAAGCGAGGGGCAGCAGGCTGCTATCCGCAGCTTGCAGAGCCCTGCGGGGAAGTCCTGCAGGGCTCCCCAAGCTGCGAATGTCTGCCCCGCACGAGGGGCGCTCTGCTAAAGAGCGCCCCTCGTGCGGGGCAGCAGGCTGCTATCCGCAGCTTGGAGAGCCCTGCGGGGAACTCCTGCAGGGCTCCCCAAGCTGTGAATGTCTGCCCCGCGCGAGGGGCGCTCTGCTTAAGATCGCCCCTCGTGCGGGGCAGCAGGCTGCTATCCGCAGCTTGGAGAGCCCTGCGGGGAAGTCCTGCAGGGCTCCCCAAGCTGCGAATGTCTGCCCCGCGCGAGGGGCGCTCTGCTAAAGAGCGCCCCTCGTGCGGGGCAGCAGGCTGCTATCCGCAGCTTGGAGAGCCCTGCGGGGAAGTCCTGCAGGGCTCCCCAAGCTGCGAATGTCTGCCCCGCGCGAGGGGCGCTCTGCTTAAGAGCGCCCCTTGCGCGGGGCAGCATGCTGCTATCCGCAGCCTAGGCAGCCCTCCGGGAACTCTTCTGAAGGCTGGCGGGGGAGAAGGGCTTTTCTTCCCACCGCCAGCCTTCAGAACAGCCTTCTG
The DNA here is from genome assembly GCF_965112155.1 of Podarcis liolepis. Classification (NCBI taxonomy): domain Eukaryota; kingdom Metazoa; phylum Chordata; class Lepidosauria; order Squamata; family Lacertidae; genus Podarcis; species Podarcis liolepis. The sequence continues at coordinate 75,311,606 of NC_139557.1, forward strand.
AATGTTGGCGGTGGGGAGGAAAACCTTCCTCCCACCGCAAGTCTTCAAAACAGGTCTGGGAACAGAGGAGAAGCGCTGCGTGCCTTCCCCTCTGTTCCCGGACCTGTCCTGAAGGCTTGCGGTGGGAGGAGGGCTTTCCTCCCCACCGCCAACATTCAGAATGCTGTTCTGAATGTTGGCGGTGGGGAGGAAAAACCCTCCTCCCACCGCAAGCCCCGGGAACAGAGGAGAAGCGCTGCCGCCTTCTCCTCTGTTCCCGGACCTCCCACCACAAGCCTTCAGGACAGGTCTGGGAACAGAGGAGAAGGTGCGCTGCGCTTCCCCGCTGTCCCAGGAGATTTCCCTATGGGCTTTCGTCTTGCGAAGCAAGCCCATAGGGAAATTCGTCTTGCGAAGCCTCTAAAAGTCGGAAAACCCTTTCGTCTTGCGGGTTTTTCGTTTAGCGAGGCATTCGTCTTGCGGGGTACCACTGTATTATTATTATTATTATTATATTAATAAAATAGTCTGGCAGTCTTCAGTGCTTTGGGTTATTTGACATTTGTATCTATTTTTTATATCTAGATGCTAGCAAAACAGTTACATAATGAAGAAGCCAATCAGCTTCCTTTAGTTCTTGGTGAATCAGCAATGGTAAGATGATGGATTTTGGCCTATTGAATTTAAAATGAAAAGCCCATAGCCTTCTAGGCCTCAATTATTGAGTAATAAGTGCCAGTAGAGCTTACTTCTGAGTTGACATTGCACAGGACTGCACTTGTGGGTATTTTGTAATTAGGCAACTCAGTCTTCCAACACGGCTGAGCACAATGTTAATTTTTATAACATTAATTCATTATTATGTTAAGTCATGCAGCGCTAAGGTATAAGTAACTCTTTAAATACTGTAGGACTCAAGTACTTAAACTTACATTCTCTATGAAGCAAGCAGTTCAGTGCTGAATATTTGCAGCATGGATAGAATTAAAAGATCATTAGAATGCTTTAGTATGGGAAAAAACGTTAAATGGGGATAATGACGTCAGCAATACAGACAGGGTTGTCACCTTTGCTGGTTTTGAAACTATTCAACAGGGATTTTGTATGTTGCATCCTAATAGTGAAAGGGATTAATGTTGTATAAGAGACTATTCTCCATTTGGAGATCTGCAAACAAGTTGGCATGTGCCAGTTAGAAGTGTCCCTGGCAGCTCTAACCAACTGAACAATGAGAAATAATGAGTTCTCAAAATGCTCATTTTTGAGCAGATTTTCATAATCATCTATATCAGAAACTTAACTTCCAGTAGGATTTTGCTCTTGTAGAAGGGAAGCAAACAAATGTTTGCTCTGGCTTTATTTCCACCCTCTGTGGATTGGATCTGGAAATGCTTTTCTACATATCAAAGGCACCTTGCCTGCATAGAAGGGCTTTTTCTTTTCATTTTACATTTCACACTACTTGTCTTGTTTTTTGTAGGAATTTCTTTGGGATTTCTTGAACCACCAAGAAGGCCCACGTGTTAGAGATCATCTGAGCCATGGAGAGAGCAGCTTGAATGTGTTCCCGAGAGAAATAGCCAATTCGATTCTTGCATTTTCCATTACCCTCCTGTGGAGATTTTCCAAAGGTGACATAGCTGCAGTCAAGGTAGGGGCCTATTTTGGTGCAGCAAGACCTGTTTATGTTAAACCTATGCTTCCTTATACCCAAAATCCAGAAAGATCTGGATTTGAAGACTATCTTATCCTTCTATCATATGACTTACAGGCCTTTCTTTTATGGGCAGAGTGAGCAGGATCCGCAGTGCCATGCACGGTTCCACTTTTTACAACTAGCCTGTCACATTCCCTAAAAAGTTATTTTGGAAGCTCTGGAGACCCTCCTGAGTAGAATCTGATTTTGTATGAGGAGCTACTTCCAGAAGAGAAACTCGGCAATCCCTCTGTGTCCCTAAAGCAGGCTTCCTCAACCTTGGCCCTCCAGATGTTCTGAGACTACAATTCCCATCATCCCTGACCACTGGTCCCGCTAGCTAGGGATCATGGGAGTTGTAGGCCAAAAACATATGGAGGGCCAAGGTTGAGAAGAAGAAGAAGAAGAGTTTGGATTTGATATCCCGCCTTTCACTCCCCTTCAGGAGTCTCAAAGCGGCTAACATTCTCCTTTCCCTTCCTCCCCCACAACAAACACTCTGTGAGGTGAGTGGGGCTGAGAGACTTCACAGAAGTGTGACTGGCCCAAGGTCACCCAGCAGCTGCATGTGGAGGAGCGGAGACGCGAACCCGGTTTCCCAGATTACGTGACTACCGCTCTTAACCACTACACCACACTGGCTCTCTAGCCTTCCCTAAAGAAATGCCTTGGATACATGCATGGGCCTCTTTGGATTGTGGCCAATGAGCTACAGTTGTAGTGTAGACCAACCTTCCCGAACCTGGTGCTATCCACATATTTTGGACTACAGCTGCTACCATTCCAGACCAGTGGCCTGATGGGAACTGTAGTCCAAAACATCTGGAGGGCAGCAAATTGAGGAAGACCATACTGTAGATATCTTACATTATGTAAGCTATCTTAACATTGGAAAGATAGGAGCTATCCCTGTTCTGCTGTCCTAATATTTCTGTCAAATGGTTTTTATTTGTTTTATTCTTTAGCATGCAGGGTTTTTCAGCTTGCTCTTCATCCATTCATTCTGGCTTATATTACTGGATCTGTAAATACTGAAACAGATCTACGATCAAAATGGGCCTGGGATATGGGATCTTTAACCCTTTTCACTCATGCTGCCCCCCCCCAACTATTAGCCCTTCTGCAGCAATAACAAAGGATGATTTAGATTGGGAGAAATGGGGGGGAAGGGTTAACTATTCCCAACAGCCTCGGTCTGACCAAAGTCTGAACCCACTCATACCTACTTGAAAAGTTATTTCCAAAGCAAACAAGGGAGATCCAGTCACAGATGCATTAGGTCCATTTTTGTTCCAAACATGGTTGGTCACAGGAAGGAGGAATCTCGCGTTGCAAACCACTCATCCGCATGTGTAGGTTTCATCAGAATCCAGGGCAGTGCATAGTAGTTGATACCTTTATTTTCTTATATATTTTTGTATATAAAGCATCCTAGGTTGGATCCAGACTTGCTCCCTCTGACAGGAAAGGTTCCTGTATCCATGGAGAGAACTAGAATCCAGCAAAGGCTTCCCACTGGAGGAAGAGGAGCAGTTTCATTGATTCTTGACACCGCCTTCCATGCTTTTCAGGGGTACAGGGGTCTACAGGGGAAAGGAGGAATCAACAAAGATCACTTCTCACCCCTCATTTCCTCCAGCAAAAGCAGAACTCCAGTGAGCACAAGTCTGGATCCAACTTCATCCAATACCTTAACATTGTTAAGTACAGTTAGCCTCAGTGGAATTGATTGCAGTACTATCTACAGAAAATAATCCAAATATATTTACATTTTAACTATGAATTTTAATTTATTTTCAAACCAGGAACACGCATTCCTAAAACCACTTATGAGCTGTGCAGATTGCTATTGTTCCCAATTTCATCCAATAGCCCAACTTAAGAAGCAGGTACATTGCCTTTATCATCATCTTTGTCGTTCAGTAGTGAGTTTATCTCTCTTGAGCTTTTAAATAGACTGAAAAATAGCCATTGGTCACATCCACACCATGCAATTAAAGCACATTGCTTCCCCCAGTCCTGGGGACTGGAGCTCTGTGAGGGGTAAAGTACAGTTCCAGATTTTGGGGGGGAAGATGCACTTTCAACCGTCCTGTCAAAGTTAGTAGGAGACTCAAACATGTGCATACAGAAGATGTTTGTGTGCTAAATCACTGTTTGACAACACCAAAAGAGCCCAGTTGAAAGTTATAGGCTGTCAGAGAAGTTTAATCAGGAATGGATTCATAGCACATGTGACTTCAGGCTAGGAAGGTCTGCTAAAAAGTCAAGGGCAAATAAAAGCGTTGGGCTGAATCCTAAGAACCAAAGCTCTCAGAATGAGGCTTTCTGATCTCTTCATACTGTATGCCTCAATATTACCTAAAAAGCCAGTCCTGAAGATCAGGGGACCTTTTGTGGAGATGTGGGATATGGGGGGGGGGGAGCAATGAAAACTGTAGCCTTTGGGCTAATAGGCCTGCAAATTTCATCTACTTCTGTCGGAAGGGAGGGGAATTGTTTATAGATCTCTTTTTCACTTTCTAGGTACTGAAGTGCATCAAAAGCATTCATTCATGGTCTGTTCTTCCTATAATGCCTGAAGAGCAAGTTCAAGAAATTGGAGGGTAATGCCTGTTTCTCCTGCTCCTTTTTGTGGTTAGAGGGGTATGTTGGGGTGTCAGATGAGAAATTTCTCAATCTACGCTTTCTTGCAAACCCTTCTTCCTATTTGCATAATTCTAGACTGCTGTACAAGAATTAAAATGTGGAGGTAACTGATAAGCAAGACATTTGGTTAGTTTGCATATATGTACAGTGGTGCCTCGCAAGACGAAAAGAATCCGTTCTGTGATTCTCTTCGTCTAGCGGTTTTTTCGTCTTGCGAAGCAAGCCCATTGAAGGATTATCGGATTAGTGCTATTAGCGGCTTTTAGCAGCTTTTAGCGGCTTATCTGCTGATCGGATCAGCTGGTAAGCGGCTTAGCGGCTTAGAAAAAGGGGGGGAGGAAAAAAAACCAGCAGGAACTCGCAAGACATTGTCGTCTTGCGAAGCAAGCCCATAGGAGATTCATTTTGCGAAGCACCTCCAAAACGGAAAACTCTTTTGTCTAGCGAGTTTTCCGTCTTGCGAGGCATTCGTCTTGCGGGGCACCACTGTATGTGTTTGGGTTGTCTGTCCCATCTTATCTTGAGGGCTCATGGCAGGTCACTGTGAAAGCAAGTGATCGTATCAACAGACAATGCATCCAAACATTTAGAAACTTTGGGGCTCCCAACCTGTCATGCTGAAAGAGACCCCCGTCTGTGACCATGGTAGGGAAATGTTGAGTGAGTTAAAGCAGCAAGACTGTGTAACCTTTTTTAAAAAAAAACCAAAGAAACTAGGCTACCACCTCAGTCAGCATCACAGTCTAGGATTTCATCATCTTAGAATTTGGGAGATAACCAAGGATAACACACCCAAGAATATATTGGTTGATTTGAGGTCACGCAAAAATAGAATTACTAATTATTCGATAGCTTTTTTTGTTCTAAGAAATACATATTTGAAGTGCTCTCAAATAAGATTCTGAGAGTGGTCATTAATACCTTGGTTTTCTTTTGTTTTTAAGGTCAGGAAAAGATACTGATGACGTTCCTTGTACGTTTGCGACTACCGATATTTTATCTCAACTACAACCCTACTTGTCTCACAGTATCAGACTTCTAGGTGATCCTGTGGAGGAGGTTATAACTGAGAAGTAAGTTCTGTAACACTTTCACTGCTTTTTGTCAAATCTGAAAGCACACTGTAGTCCTATGACTTAACTTTTTGGTGATGCTTTTTGTCAGCTCTGGAGTTCCATTTCTATTAAATATAGGGACTGCCTCATGAGATAAGTTTGAGCCATAGTGCCCATGTTCAGATGCTCTGTTCTCCAGTCCTTCAAGCACATGCTTCATCCTTTCCTTCACATGCCTCAGATGCAGAGCTTACAAGAACTCTTCTTGGTGTGTCAGAGTTTGCCATAGCAACTGGACCAGCAAACTGGCTTTAATGATCCCTCCAAACAAAGATTGTAAACTATGGTTTGGCTACATTCATATATGACAGTAAACCGCAGTTTAGCATTACAAGAATAAGCCCAGCATCCCTGAGCTTGCATGCTCCCCCTTCCTTCTCCTTCTCCACAGCATAGCCACAAGGAGGGGATTGGAAGCTCCCATGTCCCTTTAGATTAGCCACAGTTTAGCATGCCCTTCAAGCCCCAACATTCTATCTGATTATATAGATGGAATAGATCATGCAGGTGGAATTAGCTGCCATCAACGGCAAACAGTACCCATTATAAAAGAGGCCAATGTGATTATTTATTCAAATTTCTGTAATTTGGAAGAAACAATCGGTTTGCCTCTTTTTATAGCCCATGGATGTAGTTTGCACTAGAATTAGCTTGCATTTATGGCAATCAGGCTGAACATTAGTTCTGTGTTACGGCAGCTAAAAGAGCACTGAAGAAATGATATATTTTGTGATTTAGGTTATTGGCTGATCTCTGCAGCAAGCATGTTCATGTCCTCTTCTGCCCACGATCTGTCCTGGAGATTGTCGTGGTGCTTCGTCAGATAAGCAACCAGTGCCACCAAGTGTCATGTCAAGTCATTTCCACTTGTGAAACCAGGTACAAGCAGTGGACAAACAAATCACTGAGATCACGCCAGAGGCACAACTATCTGCGAATGAGAAGGAGGTGGGTTTTTTTTTCTTTACTTTTGAAGGAATGGGAGTGAACATGTAATTGAAAATGTTTTCAAAATAAACAATTTGTTAAACAGATCTCAAGTATTACGAGAGAGCGAGAAATAGACAGAATGAGTGCGCATAATATTCTGGATCTGTATTCATATACACATGTGCATATATATGTATATCACAAAGACTACATCCAGACTTGCTTAATCCCAATGAAAATGAAAGTGGGACTTGAGTCATGACTATCCTGTCCCATTGATTTTGATGGAGCCTAAATGCAGCTGATGTAGTCTAGATTCTTACACAATATATATAACACAGAGATAAGCTAATAAATGAAGCTTGTGTTCTGCAAGTATTGCTCTGTGTTTCTGACTGATGCTGAAAGTATCTCCAGGGCAGACAGGCAGGCACAAATGTTCAGGATAAGGGGGCAAATTTAGTGAAAGTAGCTAAAGGGATACAAGGAGGCAGAGATCTGAGGGGAGAGAAAGAGAGTCAGTTAGTGAACAGCAGAAAATCTTTCCTGGCCATAGCTGTCAACTTACAGATTTGAAAATAAGGGACCAGCAGCCTTGAAAATAAGGGACCAGCAGCCAAAATAAGGGACCTGCAGCCTAACTTGTTCCAGGCACTCCAGTCTTCCTGTCCTCCTGCAGTGTGGTCAAACTCATGCTGGTAGCTTTGAGAACACTGTCCAACCAACTTTGTAACCAGAGGTTCAACTGAATAGAATCTGAATCACATGCACCACAAGGCCTATGCAACCTCAACTTAAGATGGCTCCCCGGCCTGGCTTTGCACTGCAAAGTTTGCAGCAGCACGTGCAACAAAATGGCGTCCAGCATTCAAAAAACCCCTCAGCTTGCATTAACTAGCCACACACAAGGCATGCAAGCTCCACCCCCCAGTCATTCTTAGACTTCTTATTGGGTGAGCAACACAGCCAAGCAACACAGTTGGAGCCTCCCTCCTTCCTGGCCAGCAGAGAGGGAGGGAGAGGAGCTGCTTCCTTTGAAATTTAAGGGACATCATTTAAGGGACATTTAAGGGACATCTATCAATAAGGGACAGCAGCTGGACATGACGCTGGAATAAGGTACTGTCCCTTTAAATAAGGGACACTTGACCGCTATGCTCCTGGCCAAGTGTCTTGATCTAGGTGTTGCAGACTCACATAACCTTCACTTAATCCATTTAACCTATTCGACATTAACATCCTTCCAGCACCACATAAAAAGTATAACTTATATGTTTGTCACTGCTTTATAGAGTCTTTTATGGTTTTTATTGCATTTTTTACTTTAGGCTCTTAAAATTTGTAAGCTGCTTGGAGACTCCTCATGGGGCAATGAATTAATAACATCAAGAAGAACAGTATAGCAATATGTTTTCTCATTGGCTAGATTGTTCCTAAGGCTTTTGTTTTCAAATATTTTCTTCTTCTTCTAGTATTAAATTTCTATCTCCAGTCTTGCAACTAATTTTAATCTTGATTACGCTGGAACTAATCCATGTCCATACTGCTGGTGAACAGAATGCTCCTGGATATCAACATTACCTAAAGTGAGTACATTCTAGCTTTAGTCAAGTAATACACAAAGCTCCTTTCAACCACTGATTATTATCTGACTGTTTCCACCTAGTGATTTGTAATCCTTGACATTCTTTAATCAGATGCAATATGAGGAATGAGCTGGCAGCACTCTTCACTACACCTCTCAGCATTCTGGTGCAGGAAGAAGGTGGTACCACCAGTATCTCAGTACTACACCTCTTAGTTGTTGTTCGGGCTTCCAAAAGGCCCTGGAATAAAGATGTTTCTTTAAATGCGTGACTGCATTTAACATGACTGGGTGTTTCCTCCCTGCCTTTACAAATTGCAGCCACTGGAAGGGGGCAGTGTGGTCCAGAAATGTCTTTCTGCAACTGCAAAGCGATGCAATGATGGCTTTTCCAGGGAAAGCATCTGTTTGACAATATATTTTAACGTCTAATCATTTTTGAAAAAGGCTTTCCTTTTTGGTGTCACAATTGTATTTCCTCTTCCACACAGGTTTCTAAAGGTGATCTTGAAGTACACTGAGAATCTGGTGACTTACACAAGCCCGGAAAAAAATAAATGGGAAGAAGCGACAGAGCTTACGCAGAACGCTTTGCTAAAAATCAGAACTTTCTTAGGGAAGCAGCAGTTGCTTGTGCAGTTGGCTAATTCCTAATGAATGTATGCCTCATTAGACCTTTACAGCTTTAAGTTTAATGGACATGTCTGACCAGCTTCTACACCTGTCCTGAGTTCACATTGCCCAAAGTTAACAATCAGCAACAGTCTGCAGGAGGTGTCCTTTTCCCCATTAGGATGAATAATCACATTTTGTGGACCAAGAACATGTTAACCGAGCCAGAACTGGGAATCAGCCTGACTCCTCTTTTTTCACAAGGTACTGTTCATTTGTTCTGCAATGTATTATATAATAACTTGAATGTATTCTGCCAACTCAGAGGAGTGTAAGACACATTTTTAAATTCTCTTAATAAACTCGCTTGATTTTGTTTTTTCTCTTGCCTTTGGAGTGGGCGAGTTGAGAGAAACGAAGTACCATCAGAAGGCAAACACGACATATGCTGTCCCTCTTTGCTTTTCCCACTCTTTGATTAGTATATTAAAATTTTGATTTTGTATTTTTAAAATTCAATATTAGTTTAATTCCTGTGGACCAAAGGAAAGGTTCACTCTTCTACAGCATGTTGACAGATAGCCTTGTAAATCCTGCTTTGTCATATATCTTGCCTGTTAAGGTACAGCTGCAATTAACAGGAATAAGCACAAGGTGGCAATGTTGCATAACTTAAATAACAGTGTAGTTTTTCACCTTTGCATCTGTTCCTGGCCAAATGGTGACAAATTCTTCTTCACGTTCTAAAGACCTTCCTCACGGAGATGTTTCCCAACCCCCTGCAGATTTAAAATGGAATACCACAATGTTCAATTTCTTTTGTTTTCTTGTGCTGGAAGAAATCAAGTCACGTTTCTCTCTCAAACATTTTTTACTTTCCCCTGCCAGAAATTTATGTTCTACAATATTCTCTCAACTTAAGCTACCTTACAAGGTCCTTTGATGAATAAAATGGGGAGGGGGTGAAGGACTCTGTTCACCACCGTGGGCAATTTAGAGGAAAGCTGAAATAGAAATAAATAAAATGTGTCAACCTGACTTAGATGATTTGCTAATATTCACTTAATCGAGATGATCTCATTTTCTAACAAAGTGCTAATCAAGCATTTCTCAGACTTTATGAAGCAGTTTTTCTCCCTCCCCTCCCCCCACTGTCTTAAAATACTAGATTCCCCCATGCCTATTCCCAAATATACAAAGCTAACTGGGGGTGCTTCCAGATGGAAGCTGTGTTTGGGTGGAATTCAATCAAATTCAGGTTGCGCAATTACAGTAGACTGGGAGGCCTTGTGCAACAAATTGACTTTCAGCCAAAGACCAGACCTTTTTCCGTTAAGGAAAGTGACATGGAGGGGAAGTGTGGGATAATGCTTCGTCACATCATATAAGCTCCCGGCAAACAAACCCAGTTATACATGTCTAGCTCCTATCCCCCTCGTGGTCAGACTCATATGGTTGGTATTCAACTATGTTTTGCTCAGCACAGACCTATTGAACTTAATTGACCCAACTTAGTTGAGTCCATTAATTTCAGTGGGTTTCCTCTGAGTAAAACTCAGCCTATGCAAATACACAGCCATGTTGTTCTTCCACCTGGCTCCAACACAAACCTTCTCTCCTGCTTCATCTCTGTGGCAAGTATTACATGCCTCCTTTCAGCAATCCCACCAGGGTTTTTTGCAACCCCACGCTTTGGTTTTTTTAAGGCTCTTGAAGCCTTCACAGGTATGAAAAATTATTCTGAATCTTCCTCCTCAGCTGATGTCCTGCGTTCTCTAGGGGTTTGTCCTCCCCTTTCAGGTGGAAAAGCAACATGCTAGTGCCCAAGGTAATAAGCAAATAAACTCACTGTTTTGATATTGGTTGCTCTCCTTCATTCAGGAACCGTTTTCCTGAGGAAAAGTATGGTGGTAAATAACAAATGTGAAGGTGACGGAAGCCCACACACGAGCCCTTTTTGCCAAAGCTGCGCTAAGAATTCAAAACATTTTTCAACCACTCAGGTGTTTGAGGGCAAAACCCTCCTGGGAAAAATGTGGTGTGCAAGGGAGAAACGTGTCTGAAATATTCACGGTGTTGCCACTTGACATTATGACATGGCCAAGCGTTTTCTCTTCTCATTGCTTGTTTTTGAAAAAGCACTGCAATACTCACATAGGTCCAAGGCTCCCTCCACAGCAAAAGCAAATTTAGGGCAGCACGACTGGTTCTGATGCAATAGGGTGCTGAGCCTAGGGCAGGGGTCAGCAAACTTTTTCAGCAGGGGGCCGGTCCACTGTCCCTCAAACCTTGTGGGGGGCCAGACTATATTTTTTTTGGGGGGAATGAACAAATTCCTATGCCCCACAGATAACCCAGAGATGCATTTTAAATAAAAGGACACATTCTACTCATGTAAAAACTGTAAAAACATGCTGATTCCCAGACCGTCCATGGGCCAGATTAATAATAATAATAATAATAATAACAACAACAACAACAACAACAATAATTTATACCCCGCCCGTCTGGCTAGGTTTCCCCAGCCACTCTGGGTGGCTTCCAACAAAATATTAAAATACAATAGTGCGTCAAACATTAAAAGCTTCTCTAAACAGGGCTGCCTTCAGATGTCTTCTAAAACTCTGGTAGTTGTTGTTCTCTTTGACATCTGGTGGGAGGGCGTTCTACAGGGCGGGTGCCACTACTGAGAAGGCCCTCTGCCTGGTTCCCTGTAACTTGGCTTCTTGCAGTGAGGGAACTGCCAGAAGGCCCTCGGTGCTGGACCTTAGTGTCCAAGCAGAACGATGGGGGTAGAGACGTTCCTTCAGATATACTGGACCAAGGCCGTTAGGACTTTAAAGGTCAGCACCAACACTTGGAATTGTGCCCGGAAACGTACTGGGAGCCAACGTAGGTCCTTCAATTTAGAAGGCGATTGGGCGGGATCTGGCCCCCAGGCCTTAGTTTGCCTACCCATGGCCTAGGGAGTCTGAAGGGCGTTGCTGCTATGACATAGTGAACTGAGGAGAACAGAAAGTAACAGGTGGAAGAGTGCCGGACTTAGAAAGCAAAATCTGCCCCAGTCCACAGCTTCCCACCAGCCGCACTTCCAGGTGAGACACAGTAACATAAGCAGCAAAGCTTCTCAAAAAGTCTAGCGAAGTCTCTCTTTTTCGCTTCCCATTCCATTCCCAAACCCCAAACACAACAGATAAAGCAGCAAAAAATTGGTCCCTATTTTTGCAAGTGGATACTATTTTTAGGAAACACTCTGGCTGTATATTCAGTGCAGTTAGTCCAAAGGAAATCCCTGGTTTTGTGCTGGCTGTTCATCAGCACAGAATTGTGTTATTTAATATTTACAGCATGGCTGGATCCTAAGAGCAAGCTAATGTGGTGGTTTGCACAGTGATGTGTCTAGCTTCAAGCAGCAGTATTTGTTGTTTTGTTTTTGTTTTTAGCAGCAGTATTTGTGATGGACTGCCCTGGCTGGCATCACCCATGGTTTGCAGAAAGCATGCCTGTTTCTCCCTCTTGTCCTAGCAGAAAAAGGTCATTGCCCTCCCACCCTTGAGCTTGGGTGGCAGATCTGCTCAATCTGCTGTACAGAAGATCAGATGAAACCAAAAGCAATAACAGATTGATAGGCCAATTCACGGCGGCGATGAAATATTTTACTGCACTTGAATCTTATGTTTGAAAACTATTAAAAAGTAAAATGAAATGAAGACTAAGCAGGCTGTGAGAATGAATGAAAGTCATGCAGGGATAGCGTGGGACTCGGAGCCGCTCAGAGACGTGAGCCAAAAAAAACAAACAACCCCAATGAAAGCTTTTTGAACAGTTTACACCATTAATTTTTAGGCTTCAGTTTTGCTTTATCCGTGCTTCTGTCTTCCCACCACCAGGCAGAGGGCCTTCTCAGTAGTGGTGCCTGCCCTGTGGAACGCCCTCCCAGCAGATGTCAAGGCAATAAACAACTATTTTACTTTTAAAAGACAACTGAAGGCTGCCCTGTTTAGGGAAGTTTTTTAATGTCTGATGCTGTATTGTAGTTTAATATTTTGTTGGAAGCCGCCCAGAGTGGCTGGGGAAACCCAGCCAGATGGGCGGGGTATAAATAATAAATTATTATATTATTATTATTACCATCACCTGGAACAACACTGCTTTTGGCTAGTCATGGTGTGGGGTGTATTAAAAGATGCCACCCTCATGTTTTAAATGAAAATGTGTTCTTCAGAGGGTGGCAAGCAAATGAGGGAGAACAATAAACGTCCTTGGGATTGCCAGCCTCTGCCTCCATGTTGGGTTTATTATGTATGTTATTGTGTTGTGGCAAATGTGTGAACCAACATTGAAGACTCAACCATTTATTTGTCTTAAATATATATGAATCTGACGATAAACATCTCTGGGGAGCCAGCTGAGGGACAATTACAGAAGTGATAGCCATAAAATTGATGGCATGTCTCTGGCCTCTTGAGTCGTATGTTGTAAAAAAAAAATACGGATGGGGTATATTTCATTGGATGAATAATGGCTTGTGTGGGGGGAATAAGTAATGATTACAATGTGCAGATGTGGCTCAGGCCCTGCCTTGTCTCCCTAGATTTAGGATTGAGTAAGGTGCTTATATAGTCCTCTTCCCATCGGAGGCTGATTTGAATTCAGACTAATCACTGGCCCCTTGATCAGGAAAACCCTAGCTAGGAGGATGGAGAATTGAAACTCTGAACTTTGCTATTTTATAAGATTTTTAAAAAACAAAGCCTGGACCATTAGACCTTCATTTCTAAGCTTCTCTTCTCTAAAGGGAATGAGATCAATCCATCCAGTCACCTATTTATTCATGTACCACCTTTCCAGGAGAAAATTGCACATCAGATGCGTTACAGCAAATGGAACAGCACCCATAGTCAAACTGCAATACAGAACAAATGCAACATTGCCATTTTAATACGCTCAAGGCGGCTGCTAGAACAGCAAAAGAAAAAAAAGTGGGGGGAGAGGAAAGGCTGTAGATATTGTTGGAATTCTTACTCTCTAATGACACTGTTTGGCTTTTATTGTGCACTTTATTGTTTTATTGATTGCAAGCTGCCTCAGGCAAATGGGAGGAGGTAGGTTATAACTGTAAAAAGAAAATAAAACCATTGATAAAAATGTATCCATCTCTGAAATAACTTCCTGAGCTAGGCCTCCGGCGAAACCATCAGTCATTGTGCTAATACCAGAAGGCAGACTGACATTTTTTCTGGGGCAATATTTTCCATGTGGTGGACTGAGGCCTATTCACACGTGAGGGAATGACTGTAGCTCCGTAGGGTACCTGAGGTTCCCAGTTCAATCCCTAGCATCCCCATGTAGGGGTGTGAAAGGATTTCTCCTAAAATCCTGGACAGCTGCTGCCAGGTAACCTTTTTCCACCTAAGGGCCAGGTTCCCAGCTAGGCAGCCTTATGGGGACCACATGCCAGTGGACAGAGAAATATATGTGAATTTTTGCATTCATATAGCAGGATACTATCTAAATGCACACACACCCCTCTCTATCAATCATGCAGACAAGACAGAGGCATCATCAGAGTTCAGTATATCATTAAATAAATTAGAATGTATATTCAATTAAAAAAAACCTCACAGGGGAATATGGCCATACGAACCCAACCTCACTGAGATCTTCACTCCTTCAAATCCCCTTTTGGCTATTCCATTTCACTTCCTGCTTTCTCGTCCCATGAAAATATAGCAAACAGAGCTAGCCTAACCATGTCTACTCAGTTGTAAGTCCTATTGAGTTCAATGGGGCCTACTCCTAGGAAGATGTGGTTAGGACTGAAAACCAGCCCAGTGGTTCCCAAAGTCCTGCCCACCCTATAACTTTAAAATTACTGAGGATCTCAGTGGAACACTTCACAATTTTTCTGCCTGTTTATCAGGCTAGATGCTGAAGTGTTTTTCAAAATAGCAAAACTTTTCACCACGGACCAACTGAGTGAAACTGATGGACCACACTTTAGGAACCCCTAAGACTAACCTATAAACAAACAATGAACCATGTTTACTTCTTTCTTACCCCATCTTAAACTTAAATAGAGAGATTCCTCTCTCTCCTCACCACCACTAAGTGTGTGCCCTGCCCTGTGCTGACATGATGCCATATGTGTGCGCACGCTCCACAGAGCGTTTAAACAAGAAACCACAATGCACCCTGTAATGGCATGATTACAGTTTTACAAAGGAGAGCAGGTGTGCCCCGCTCAAAAGATAACCTCTTCCCCCATCTGCCGATAAGACAAATGATCCAAATCTTGCAATTTAGTTAATGTTTCTCTTTTTGGCTTGCTGTGTACACAATAGCCTACTAGATAAACTGCCTAAGACGGTGCGCCACTATGTGTACAGTACCATAACTCGCAGCATTATCATCTGTTCACCTGCTGCCCCTTCGCAACATCCTTTTAATCATTGCAGAGAATTTATCTGCACGTTAGTGCTCTACCTTCTTCTTATTAAAAAGTCATTTTCTAAGCAAGGACAAATCATTTAATAACACAACTAGGTGGGGTTTGCATCTGATCTGAGTTATTTTCCCATGGGTCTACTCTCCAAATTATGCTTACGTTTAGACAAAGGTATTGCTTTGACTTGGTGAAGAAAGTTAATCCCATTTTTCTTGCACACAAAAGCACACTTGAAAAAGCATCTTGGCCTTGCATGGGCTGATTTATTGATTACCTTTCCCACTATAGGCAGGGGACTTCTTGATGCTTTTGAAGGAGTCAAGGAACAGCTGGTCCTTTTTCTCCTGACAAGACTGAGATTTATATACCAGCATTTAATGCAGGAAGATATTTCACCTAATGTTATTAACCAGCATTAGAAGGAGGACTTTACTTCCCATTTTGACCATGATATTATTCTCCTTATTGCTTTAAATTACTTGAGAACATGAGAACCGCACTGCTGGAGTTGAACAAAGCCCAACCTGATCCAGAGTCTTGCTTCCTAGGTAAAGGTAAAGGGACCCCTGACCATTAGGTCCAGTTGCGGACAACTCTGGGGTTGCGGCGTTCATCTCACTTTATTGGCCAAGGGAGCCGGCGTACAGCTTCCAGGTCATGTAGCCAGCATGACTAAGCCGCTTCTGGCGAACCAAAGCAGCGCCCGTAAACGCCGTTTACCTCCCTGCTGGAGTGGTACCTACAGTGGTGCCTCGCAAGACGAAATTAATCTGTTCCATGAGTCTCTTCGTCTTGCGGTTTTTTCGTCTTGCGAAGCACGGCTATTAGCGGCTTAGCGGCTATTAACGGCTTAGCGGCTTTAAGAAAAAGGAAACAAACTCGGAAGAACTCGCAAGACGTTTTGTCTTGCGAAGCAAGCCCATAGGGAAATTCGTCTTGTGGAACGACTAAAAAAACGGAAAACTATTTCGTCTTGCGCGTTTTTTCGTCTTGCGAGGCATTCGTCTTGCGAGGTACCACTGTATTTATCTACTTGCGCTTTGACGTGCTTTCGAACTGCTAGGTTGGGAGGAGCAGGGACTGAGCAAAGGAGCTCACCCCGTCGCGGGGATTTGAACCGCCGACCTTCTGATCGGCAAGTCCTAGGCTCTGTGGTTTAAACCACAGCGCCACCTGCGTCCCTTGCTTCCTACAGTGGGCTAATAGATGCCCGTGGGAAGCCTGTGAGCAAGGCATGGCCACAATAACCCTCTATCACTGTGGATCTTCAGGAACTAGTACAGTCAGGGTGGCTGGTACACACTGACAGCTTTACCCTCCATGAACTTGTCTAACCTACTTTCCAAGCCTTCCAAAGCTGGGTACACACCTCATTTACTCTACATCCAGTGTTAGCCACAATCCACATCTATCCTGTGTGAAATACTGCATTTCCCTCAAAAAAAAAAAAAAAAAAAAGGTTTAGTGGAATTGAGAAAAAGAACGGCCTACCTGTGTTTTACAGCTGGTAACGTATTCACAACCCAAGTTGGTGACCATCCTCACACATTGTGGCAGTGAATGCCATAGTTCTGTATGAATGAATTATTTTTGCCTGTCCTGGCTTCCTCCACCCACATTCAGCTTCTTTGGATTGCCACACTTCAGTTTTAGAAAGATAGGATAACTTCTTTTTATTGGATAGAGAAGTGTCAGTAGTGGTGTGTGGTGAAATTTTTCATAGGGGGACAGTTAGGGCCAGAGGCGCCAGCTTGCGAGGGGGGTGGGGTGGGGTGATGTCATGCATGTGACATTGTGACGTCCTGATGTCACGCACATGGACATCGTGCCTCCCTAAGCTGGTCAAAAGCTTCCCAAGCTTTGTGAAGGAGGTACCAGGACTCTGACAGGATGCTAGAGCCCTCCTGCCTCCTTCCGAAAGCCAGGTGGGCTTTGGGAAGATGACAGGATGGATCTTGGACCCATAAGAGCCTCACACCTCTCTTTCTAAGCTGGGCAGAAGCTTCGCTGGTGCCCCATACGTACAATGCTCTCCTCAGGGAGGCTCGCCTGGCACCTTCATATCTTTAGGTGCCAGGCCAAAGCATTCCTCTTCTTCCTGGCCTTTGGCTAAATAAACAATCGATGGCCTTGGGGGTTATTGTTATGTTTACTATATTTTGTGTTTTTATATTGTAAACTGCCCTGTGATCCTCAGATAAAGGGTGGTATGGAAATTTAATAAATAATAATAATTAATGTATTAACTATGCTAATGCTTTAATGCAATGACATCAAGAGAAAGGGATGTGTGTTCTTGAAAATGCTGAAAACTGGCAGATCAGGCCAGCTTTTCTCCTTCTAAAATCATAAATGCATCAAGCATGTGAGTAGCATTTGTAATGTGCATCCTCTGAGGGGATTTCTCTCTTAAGTATACTATAAATGGAAGCTTGTTATGAACGTAAATATTAATTATACATTGAGAACCAGGAACTGTTTTTACTAGGAGCTTGTTAGCTTGTTAATTATCATAATTATCATACAAGAGAAAGGGGAAGAAAGCAAAAGCAAGAGACTGTGATTAGCGTTGGTAATTTGCCTTGTCTTTTCTCCTTGGTTGCCGTTTTCATTCGGGGGAAATTAATTCGGTGGAATCATCACTGGCTTCTTTATGTCCCCATACACATCTGCATCAGGCAGCTTTGTTCCAGCCAAAGGCAGGCTGAATGCAGACTTGGCGCCTTCCCCATCTTTCTGCATTGTGCCATGTTTTGCGTCTGATGGGCAGTGGCAAGCTGGGTGCCTTTCATCTCTCAAAAACGAGAAGAAAATAAATGAAGGCCCTTTTGCTGTCGACTGCCATTTGCACAAGTAGTGCAATGCACGAGGCTCGCTTGGTGGTGGTTGCAAAATAGCAAAATGTCCCCCACCCCCTCCAGCGTGCCACGGAGGGCGGTGCAAACCTCTTTCTGGCAGCTTGCACATTATTCACTGTGGGGAAAATCACAGTTTTCCAGTACTCCAAACTGTTATGGGGGAGGGGGGCTGGAGTGTGATTTCTTCAGGTAGGATGTGCAAGGAAGGAGGAAATCAGCACTCTCACCAAAAGACCCCCTTAACGCTTGATGCTTTACTCAGACTGCATACATGTTGTGAGAAGAATTCAATGTTGTGCTAAGGCACATATTGTGCCAGGACAAGTATTTAGGCTTGCCAGGTGGAACAATGCCCACTTCTCTCCTCCCCCCCCCCCATTCCTGGGGTCCTCCTGACCCCCTCAGAGCCGATTTTTGGGCTGAGGGGCCTAAGAGGAGGAGCAGGGGATAGTCCCACTGTGCGAGCAGAAGTCCTTGTGCAGGCCTTCCTCAGACGGGACTCTAGTTGAATCCCATCCTATAGCTTTCAAACACATTTGAAGCGCATTCTCCCCCCTCAGAGAATTCTGGGGCCTGTGGTTTGTCAAAGGCTGCTGGGAAATGTAACTCCATGAGGAGTAAACTACAGTGCCCAGAATTCTCTGAGGTGCAGGGGTGGGGGGAATGGACTTCAAATGTGCTTTAAAGGTACGGACAGCCTTAGTGTGCCATTTTTAGCGGCAAATCTTCAGCTAGAAGATGACTATTAAATGGTGTTCATGACAACACTGATGACGAGAAAGAAGAGGCCTCCGCCATGCCTGTTTTGTTGTTGTGTCTGCCAAATTATTTGTCATGTTGTTGTAAGCCAAAAATGGCTCATCTCCTGAGTCTATGCCATTAAACTCAGAAACATGAGGAATTAGGAGTCCAGCGTTGTTTATTGCAAAGCAATAGGTTACAGTTGGATTGTTCCGCAAAACCGCAACGCCGCCCAATGGTTCAGGCAGTGGTATTTATAAAGTTTCAAACAAAGCATTTCAATTTCCACCAATCATTACCACATTTCATGTTTAATACACATGCTCAATAAGGGCTGGCAATTTATGCTGATTCAGTTCTGATTCCCACCGTTCTGTTACATTGTGTTAGTATGCATGTTGGGAACCTGTGTTACATGTAGCCATTTGCACCATGTAGCAATTTATGTTCTCGCTTTCAGCTGTATTTTTGTGATTCACATATTAGCTGTATTCCTGCCCCAATGGAGGGCGGCAACTTGCAAAATCATCAGTTTCATAAAGCAACAGGTTACCATAACTTCTCTATTAGAAGGGCACTAAAGGATTTCCAGGGGCACACATTTTCACATTTATTGTGGCCCTTTGGGCCACCACCATAATGTCGCATTTCCAAAGATAGTCAGGGTTCAGGCCAAGCTCACGTCCAGAGGCCAGTTGTAGGCTTCCAATAATGTCTGGCTGGCCCTCAAGACTTTCCTCCTTGTTGGCCCTGCTCCATAACTTCCTTGAGAGTTTTGGCCCAGCTGGAATGCATACTCTTGCTCGCCTGGTGGGAGAAATAGTGTGTGCCTGTATGCAGAAATCACTTGACACTAGCCTACTGTTCAAAGGTTAGAGTTGTGTCTGTTGCTCTCTCCAATTTTACCTCTCCCCTCCCCAACATGTGGCACACACCCCTCTCCAAAGGTTGCCCACAAGAAAATGTGGCTCCTGGACTGAAAAAGAAGATCCGCTGCTGGTTTAAGCCTCAGTTCTGTATTTCTTGCTTTATAAAAAAACAGTTAATGCCAAAACACAATGTCCCCTGCTACAAACTCCTCCTTTAATCAGAGTAAGTACCACCACCTCTGGGGACGCGGGTGGCGCTGTGGGTCAAACCTCAGTGCCTAGGACTTGCTGATCGTAAGGTCGGCGGTTCGAATCCCCGCGGCGGGGTGAGCTCCCGCCGTTCGGTCCCAGCTCCTGCCCACCTAGCAGTTCGAAAGCACCCCTAAGTGCAAGTAGATAAATAAGTACCGCTTTATAGCGGGAAGGTAAACGGTGTTTCCGTGTGTGGCGCTGGCACTGGCTCGCCAGTTGCAGCTTCATCACGTTGGCCACGTGACCCGGAAGTGTCTTTGGACGGCGCCGGCTCCTGGCCTCTTGAGCGAGATGAGCGCACAACCCTAGAGTCGGTCACGACTGGCCCGTACGGGCAGGGGTACCTTTACCTTTACCACCACCCCTGCCAGGTGAGATTGCATGACTGATTTTAAAGAGGAAAGATACAGTATACTCTTATTTCTTTTTAAAATAAAATATCTATATCTATCTATCTATCTCCATAATTGCATCTTCAAGTTGAACACTGAAGGGCAAGGATTATCCAAATATTAGACTTCCTTCTAGGAGCTTTTCTGTCAGTAGAGCATGAGACTTTTGATCTCAGGGTCGTGGGTTGGAGCCATACACTGGGCAAAACATTCCTGGATTGCAGGGGATTGGTCTAGATGACCCATGTGCCCCCTTCCAACTTTACAATTCTAAGATTTTCAGGCCCTACATCTTCTTCACCCGTGAAGTGAGCAATCTGTGATGGTTCTAACATGAAACATAACCGCAAAAACTACAAACACAGGTTGACAGTTCATGGGATTCTAGGTAAACTGTTGATCAAAGAACAAGCAGTTGGGGCCCCAGTTGTAGGGCAAAGCCACCTAACACAATATCTATAAGGAGGCGGTTGTTGTTTAACCTTTTAGTTGTGTCTGACTCTTCGTGACCCCATGGACCAGAGCACGCCAGGCACTTCTGTCTTCCACTGCCTCTCGCAGTTTGGTCAAACTCATGCTGGTAGCTTCGAGAACACTGTCCAACCATCTCATCCTCTGCCGTCCCCTTCTCCTTGTGCCCTCCATCTTTCCTAACATCAGGGTCTTTTCCAGGGAGTCTTCTCTTCTCATGAGGTGGCCAAAGTATTGGAGTCTCAGCTTCAGGATCTGTCCTTCCGGTGAGCACTCAGGGCTGATTTCCTTCAGAATGGATCGGTTTGTCTTCTTGCAGTCCATGGGACTCTCAAGAGTCTCCTCCAGCACCATAATTCAAAAGCATCCTTTCTTTGGCGATCAGCCTTCTTCATGGTCCAGCTCTCACTTCCATACATCACTACTAGGAAAACCATAGCTTTAACTATACGGACCTTTGTCGGCAAGGTGATGTCTCTGCTTTTTAAGATGCAGTAGGGAGGAATAAAATGGAATAAAATGAGGCCTGGCTCTGACCAGCAGTAGCAACAGTAGGATTACCTAAATCCCCCCTCCCAAATTCAGTGAGCACTGCAATTTGCTTCATAGCCAAGCAGTTGCCAGAGGATTCAGTTGTGTGGACAGAATTAATTAATTAGTAAATCTCTATCCTTCCTTTCCTTGCCAAAGGTGCTTCTTAAAGGGTACATATTGTGTAAAACTTGCATTGCAGAAAATTATGGTTGTATTAGGCACATATTTTAATGATAAAATAAATTAGGTAATTAGCATTGCCTTGCCTAAAATTATCGTTGCAGGAATGTACTGACATTTGGATTACGTAGTACTCCTGATCAGGCAGAACGTCGAACTGTTCTGTGTAAATGAAACCCCTGCACATTCTGGCAGCCTAGGAGTTTCACCTAGGGGTCTTTTGTTGCATTTTTAAATCTTAGAAAATTCACTTCCCCCGTGGCCTATACTGGTGGGAAAGACGTAGAAAGGAATAACAGTGAATTGTTTTGCTGTTTATCATGCGTTCTTCTATTTCTCTCCAATGGGTACACTGCAAAAACAAAACAAAACCCAACAAACCCTTTGAAAACTGTACCACGCAAGCAGCAGTGTGACATCTGGAAGATGCACCCGTCTTTAAAGTAAAGTGGCTCTGCTATAATTAATCATGTTTGATAATTAACGGGGACGTAATTAGATATAATCACCCTGACAACAATGCGCACCTATTTCAACAGACAAGTATTAGGCTTGTCATCCACCTGTGTCTGATCAAAAGGAACAACAGGAGAGTGAGCTATTACTGCGTACATGGTAACAGAGCTGTGGCAGCTCTCCTATTGAGGATCTGGTAATTGATACAGCCAAGCATGGCAGAAAATAATTAATTCATGATATATATAGTTTTTTTTTGTTTTCAAAAAACCTCAACAAAAACAGCCCTGCCCTTGCCATCTTGAGCTCAGCTTTCAGAAACTGACCTGTTTGAATGTAACCATTATAATGGAACAACAGGAAATAGCTTTGGCGGGGCGGGGGGGCGCACACATTTGTTTTTCCATTAGAGATGGAACCAGCTTAAGTACTTTTAGGATACTGCTAGCAACACTGTGTGACATGCCCTCGATTAAGGGGTAGGCGGGTGGAGAAGCAGGGCGGGTGGAGAAGCATCTGACTATGTAGATCATGGGACGCGGGTGGCGCTGTGGGTAAAACCTCAGCGCCTAGGACTTGCCGATCGCATGGTCGGCGGTTCGAATCCCCGTGGCGGGATGCGCTCCTGTTGCTTGGTCCCAGCGCCTGCCAACCTAGCAGTTCGAAAGCACCCCCGGGTGCAAGTAGATAAATAGGGACCGCTTACTAGCGGGAAGGTAAACGGCATTTCTGTGTGTGGCTCTGGCTCGCCAGAGTAGCTTCGTCACGCTGGCCACGTGACCCGGAAGTGTCTGCGGACAGTGCTGGCTTTCGGCCTCGAGAGTGAGATGACCGCACAACCCTAGAGTCTGTCAAGACTGGCCCGTACGGGCAGGGGTACCTTTACCTTTACTTTATGTAGATCATGGGTAGGCAAACTAAGGCCCGGGGGCCGGATCCAGCCCAATCGCCTTCTAAATCCAGCCCGCGGATGGTCTGGGAATCAGTGTGTTTTTACATGAGTAGAATGTGCCCTTTTATTTAAAATGCATCTCTGGGTTATTTGTGGGGCATAGGAATTCATTCATATATTTTTTAAAACAATATAGTCCAGCCCCCCACAAGGTCTGAGGGACAGTGGACCAGCCCCCTGCTGAAAAAGTTTGCTGACCCCTGATGTAGATTTTCCACAAAGCTTGATGTCAGTCAGGCTCAGTCTGTCAACAGCAGAAAGGAGAGTGTCTCTGAGCTTGTGCAAAAAAGTGTACTTACCACAGCAGCTGCATCCTAATGGTTAACATTCTAATTGTAAGAGCTGTTGCCCAGCAGTGGAACAGACTGTCTCAGGAGGTGGTGAGGTCTCCTTTAAGCAGAGGCTGGATGGGAACATCTGTCAGGGGGATTGTATCCTGTATTGAAGTTCTAGCATTGAGAAGCAGGTTGGACCAGGTGACACTCAGATTTCCTTCTGGCTCTTACCTGGACTTAGTTATTGCCCAAGAAGCCAAAGGGCAGCCCCAGAAATACTGCTTTTATTTTATTTTATTTTATTTTATTTTATTTTATTTTATTTTTTTGCCACCTACCACAAAATGTGGTGCATGTGGGTTGAGTCTTAAGCTGGACAGCAGATGAAGCAGTTGAATGCCTCCTTCAGCACATTAATCTTCTTAAGGCTGCCAGCATTATCCGTTTGTACCGGCTTATATGCCTTTAATAATAATGTGCTCAGTAGACTTTAGAAGCATGTATTGCATACAGTGGTACCTTGGTTCTCAAACGCCTTGGTACTCAAACAACTTGGAACTCAAACACTGCAAACCTGGAAGTAAGTGTTCTGGAAGCCGAACGTGCTCCATTTTGAGTGCCATGCTTCCGTTTTGAGTGCCACACTCCTGTTTTGAGTGTTACACTGAGGTCTGTCTGTTTTTGCTATTTCTTTTGCATTTTTGTGGCTTTTTTGGTTTGTTTTTGTGACTGTATGAAACCCAGTTCAGCTACTGATTGATTGATTGATTGATTGTGCGGCTGCAGTACATTGTTTATTGCTTTCATTTTATGGATCAATGGTCTCATTAGATAGCAAAAGTCATGTTAAATTGCTGTTTTAGGGGTTGTTTTGAAAAGTCTGGAATGGATTAATCCATTTTGCCTTACTTTCTATGGGAAAGCCCGCTTTGGTTTTGGAACGCTTTGGTTTTGGAACGGACTTCCAGAACGGATTAAGTTTGAGAACCAAGGTAGCACTGTATATCCATTATGCTCGAAAAGCTTCTGGTCTGTTGCTCAGACTACTGTAAAGAGAAGAAGAGCAGGCTATGGGTTTCCCTTTCTGGTTGATAGGCAACCCCTAAAACTGTGTGGTCCAATTTAATAATAATTTTAAAAATTCAATATGCTGCCATAGTTTAATTGTATGACATGATTAATGGTGTAGCATTATGTGAACTGCATGCTATTTATCCACCCTTCACCCTTCTGAATTATTGATTTGGCTAGTCCATCCTCCACATTTTAATTTGATTCTCTCTCCCCCCCCCCCATTCAGAACTAAAGCAGTTGTGCTGTATCGGCTAGTAGGTGGTGTGCAAACAGATTGTCCAAGGGGCTTAATTTGGGATGGGAATCTCTTATTTCTGTCTGCCTGATTTTCACTCCTTGACCAAGTCACACTTCCAAGGCCCACTTTTCCCTTCGAAAGCACAGCAAGCACTAGATGACCCTCATGGTCTCTTCCAACTCTACAATTCTGCCATTTGGGCACTTAATCATTTCCACACTTACATGTTTCACAAGACTAGAAATGGAGGAGGGAAATGAAACTACATTATAGCCAGGTCATTATTATTTTTATTATTTCTATTATCTATCTATCTCTATCTATCTATCATCTATCTATCTATCTATCTATCTATCTATCTATCTATCTATCTATCTATCTATCATCTATCTATCTATCTATCTATCTATCTATCTATCTATATCTATCTATCTATCATCTCTATCTATCTATCTATCTATCTATCTATCTATTATCTATCTATCTATCTATCTATCTATCTATCTATCTATCTATCATCTATATCTATCATATCTCTCTCTCTCTCTCTCTCTCTCTCTCTCTCTCTCTCTCTCTATCATCTATCTATCTATCTATCTATCTCATCTATCATCTATCATCATCTATCTATCTCTATCTCTATCTATCTCCTGGGCTGGGCACATATGTTTGAAATGTGCTACACAAAGGCGGCTGGTCCTGACTGAATTAAAAATACTTCTCTGAGACTCCTTTCCATTCTCTCTCTCCCTCTCGCTTTCTTTTCCAGAATGTGAAACGCACGGTGGGGTGTATGTGTAAATATGGACAGATGGCGACACTCAGTTCCAGCTCAGGCAGATTAGTAAGAGAACTTAGTGTTCAAGGGACCAATTACCACTCTGTCCCCTAAGGGAAGAGCATATCAGATGTTTACTGGGGGGTTAATAATAAATGAACTGCAAAAAAAGAAAAAGAAAAGAAAAGAAAAAGAAATTGCTCTCCAAACTCCATATTTGGTGTATTCATGTCAGCAGGTTGTAATTAGCTAATTAAATGCCTGGACTGACAGAATGGCCCCTATGGGGGTTGCGGCATTCAAGGCTGCTCCTGAAATATAGGCAGGAAACATCTTGGAATATGTGGTCAGGAGAGCAGTGAACACCTACCATTTAATGGGATGCTTTTTCCTGTAAAGGTTACTGGGAGAGCTGGGAGGAGAACTTGGACAAAGTCTGTGTCTGCAGAACTAGCAGCCAGTTAAGCCAAAGACAAGAGACCATGGAGCGGGGGCAGGGAGGGCAGGGGGAGTGTCCGTAGAGGAAATGGCAACTTCCCAGCAAGTGCTGAAAAAATTCCGAGGAATTTAAAAGTGAGCACATTGTAGGAAGCTCATCAACAAAAGTGTCCTTAGACAACACTTCAAAGGGCACATAAGCACCTTGAAAGGGCAAGTAAGCAGAGAAGAGATGGTCCACGCTTATGAAAAGAGACTTGCCTTGCAAGAGGTTCATCCCAAAGTTCATAAATAATATAAACCTCCTCAAAAGGAACATTACATGTTTCCCATTTGCTTGCTGAAGCAACAGGAAATGAGAGCTGGTGACAACCCAAACCATGTCAGTTTTATGATTAGCTTGTGCCACCACCTTTGTTTTAAGTGTTTGGATTTCTTTTATGGAACTTCCTGCTTCCTTAGGGGCAGCACTTTAGAGTAAAGACTTCAAAGATTCCCATGTGCGCTGGTTCACAATCCTGAAATGTGGACTTTGGGGAGCTGGAATGTCCACTAAACAAATGGAAGCTGAGCTTAGCATACAGTGATCTGGTTCGTGCATAACACTAAGCCGTGGTTTGTTTAACCTGAGGGTTTGCTTAACAAGCCACAATTAGCGATGAATTGTCTCACAAACAACCATTTTTTTTGTTGTTTTTTTACCAGCTGCACTTATCTCTTTGTGACCTGGTGAGCATCTGGGCTAGGATGGCCAAACAAATCATAGTTAAGGAAGGCTATCAAGTTTATAAGCTTATAAGTTTATAAGTAAGGCAGCCCTGTTTAGGGAAGCTTTTAATAGCTGATGAATTATTGTATTTAATGTTTTGTTGGAAGCCTCCCAGAATGGTTGGGGAAGCCCAGCCAGATGGGTGGGGTATAAATAATAAATTATTATTATAATAAGCAACAAGCTATGGCTTCAGATCATGGTTTGTTGGCAGCAAACAAACCATACTTTAATTGTTGGGCAGAATGTGTATATAGCACTAAGCCATGGTTTAGTATAGTTTGCTAAACTATGGTTTAACATTATGTGCAAACTAGGCCAGTGAACATCCTTCACCATGTGCCCAAGTCTTGTCCTGTAAGTGTAGACTCACACTTTATTGTACCAACATTGAGCAACTCTCTGACTCCCATGTAATGATGATGACAGAGTGGTTTATCAACCTGCCTTGACACCTGTTACTTCACTGCCTGGTGAAGCAGTAGAGGACTAACTACCCTATAAACCAGAGCTTTCCAAACTGTGTGTCGTGACACATTAGTGTGTCAGCTGCAGTGTATAAGTGTGTCACACGAATGCTCCCTGTGCTTCTCCTGGGGCTGGAAAGGGATTAGTTTAACGTGCGGTTTGCTAGTAAAAGTGAATTACTGTGTCGCGAAATGATCCACGTCTAAAAAGTGTGTCACCAACATGAAAAGTTTGGAAAGCTCTGCTATAAACTTTTGATTTATTTTCTTACATTTATGTAATGCATTTCTTCCATAATGGAATAGTGACGTAAAGGTGGTTCCCATTCAGCCGCTGATGAAGCCCAGATCTCCTTAGCATCAACAAGGTGTTAAGCTCATGTGTATTCAGACCAGAATTCTTTTCTAAGACTCTCTTCTAAACAAAATGGTAATTGTAGTTTCCGGTGGGCGGAAGGAGAAATCTCTAATAGCAAAATCTCCTCACCAAACTATAATTCCCATGATTCTTTGGGGGGAAAGCCATAACAGTTACAGTGATATAATTCTTGTCTGTATATAATGCAGGTTTTAGCCTGCCTGAGGCCCCTGTTCTTTCTCACAACCCCTCTCATGGTCCTTCACCAAATCCAGAGGAGGTTCACAGAATCATGGAATTTTAGAGATGGAAGAGACTACAAGGGCCATTTTGTCTGACCCCCTGTAATGCAGAAGTCATTTTGCCGAACATGTGGCTCGAACCCACAACCCTGAAATTGAGATTCTTATGCTCTACCAGCTGAGTTTTGTTGCATTATTGTTTGGCTTGCATGCAAATTACTGTTTTCTTATGATTTCTTATGATCGGTCATGATGCATCAAGCTCAGCAAAATTTCAGCATCCTGATGTTGATGCAAGACCTATGCACAGTTTCGAATCATAATGAGGGCTGGGCTAACCATCTGGGGGACTACAGGCTTGAATGTCTGCTTTTGGCTGCACTGTGCTGGCACTCCGTAACAATCGTAAGTCTAACAGCAACCTCACTTCTCTGAATACTGGCTCTTACATTGCCGAAACAGCACTACAGTAGGAACGCTGAGATTTGCAGATGTACAAACAATCCCTTTTAGGGTTGTGGGGGGGTACACCTTGGGGGGATCCCAAAAACAGTGCAAAGAGCACGGAGTGTGCTCAGTGGCCACTGAACGTTGACGGGCTTTCAGTGGCATGGAAAACTGGAAGGAGAGAGGTTGGAATGGAGCAGCTGGAATTCCGAACAGAGAGCATGCCTACGATCCACAGGTATCTTAAAACTTTTTCTGAAATTCTGCATTTTGATGCAGTTTTCCCCATGCTAGCTTCACTCAAGTTGCGAATTTCAGGTTTACTCAATGTGCTGTGAATCCCCAGTGTGTACATTTGAATCATTTGCCTGTCCTCCTGGGAATTCTCCTACATGTCTGACGCCAGCAGCATGTGTTTGTGTTGCAGAGGAGCATTCCACTTCCTATCTGCCTGCTGCCTGCCACTTTTGCCTTCTAATTGTGTTGACGCAAAACTAAGGCTGCAGTCCTAACCTTGTCTACTCAGAAGTAAGTCCCATTGAATTAAATGTTGCTGAATCCCTGGCAAGTGGGTTAGGACTGCAGTTCTGAGTCTTGTTCATTTCACCAACATACTGTTATGAGTTGGTGAGTGCTTGACACCTGAAATTCCTGGGTCTAATAGGTGTTATAATTTAATTAATGATTGGAGTGTTAAAAACCAGCAAATAGCCAGTCCCTATGTATTAGACTCATCTATAGCATTCCAGACCCATGTGTGGTAAGCTGTGTGCTAGACAATGCTAATTCTCTGGAATCAGCATGTGTTAAAGGCTGGGGATGGGCCATTAGGAGCACACAAAGCATCAAATGGAACTCTGCATCAGATGGCAAAATGAGTGGGGCCTTTTACTCCACAGTTAAAATGATGTGAATTAGAAGCTTGGGGAGGAGTTATGTGACAGGGAAGCAGAAAGACAGCAGGCAGGGCACAATGGCTGATGTCTGTTTGGATCCTAGGCTGTGCCTGTGGGAGAAGCAAGACCCTCTTGGAGTGTCATGCTGTGAGCCCCTCCATCGTAGGCTCAGGTTGTATATATGTGAACTATATATCATAAAGACACCACAGTCTCCACTGTGCCTCCTTTCCAAGAGGAAACACAGACCCTGGGAGAAGCACCTGGAACACTTGGAATCTCACACTGCTCAGAGTTTGGGGTGGCATGCAAGGATACCCATTTGAATGCTCACCTTCCCCTAGTCTATGCATTTTTTGAAACATTGGTTGGAGAACTGCATCACAAAATTTAGGGAGGTGTGAATTGCAAAGAATAGCTTTGCTTCAGATCTCATATTGTTTTAGTACAAGTTTGATACATTTGGCTTTAAATGCAAACTGAATTGAATAAAGTCCAGGGGTCAGCAAACGTTTTCAGCAGGGGGCCGGTCCAATGTCCCTCAGACCTTGTGGGGAGCTGGACTATATTGGGGAAGAATGAACAAATTCCTATGCCCCACAAATAACCCAGAGATGCATTTTAAATAAAAGCACACATTCTACTCATGTCAAAACACGCTGATTCCCGGACCGTCCATGGGCTGGATTTAGAAGGTGATGGGGCCGGATCTGGCCCCCAGGCCTTAGTTTGTATACTCATTGAATAAACACTCACAGGATTCTCTGTTAATTGCTTTTAGATGTACAGTAGACCCCAGTTTGGGACTGACCATGTAAGGGATGAGGTTTAGGTATTTGTATCAAGACACATAACTGAGATTGCAGAAAATAGCCCACTCTGTAGTCAGTGTACTGTTTGTCACCCATTCCATGGGGTGATGATATTAGGGAGCACAGTGTAGGGAATCTAAAAGGAATGGCACATGGGATTAGCTGTAAAGGCCAGGAGCCTGAGGAAATGAAAACCTTTGCTATTGAAATCTGGCTAAAGATTGCACTTGGAGATAATATTCCAGAAGAGAACAGCCCCCACCGTCAGCTGTGGGCTTGTAATTGCCATATCAGATAACCACCATATATTTATTATTTACTAGCACATGGTTTACTGATGCTCACTACAAGCTGTTAATGAGATGTCTCCTCTAATAACCACAGTGGAGATGATAGGTCTGGCGTGCAAGGATCCTGTCCCTTTGCCAAGGGATTTATTCTTTCCTGGCATTAGTACAATCACATACATACTGACAAAAACAAGCCAGCCAACCACCAGTGTGACTCTTGTGCTTGCTGCTGCCTTCAAAAGGTTGCGGGTGGCGCTGTGGTCTAAACCACTAAGCCTCTTGGGCTTGCTGATCAGAAGGTCGGCGGTTCGAATCCCCACAATGGGGTGAGCTCCTGTTGCTCTATCCCAGCTTCTTCCAACCTAGCAGTTCAAAAGCACACCAGTTCAAGTAGATAAATAGGTACCGCTGTGGCGGGAAGGTAAACGACCTTTTCCATTTGGTTTCTGTCTGGCTTCCGTCATGGTGTTCTGTTGTGTCAGAAGCGGTTTAAATAAAAAATTCCTTCCAGTAGCACCTTAAAGACCAACTAAGTTAGTTCTTTAGTCATTCTAGCCACATGACCCGGAAAGCTGTCTGTGGACAAATGCTGGCTCCCTCAGACAGAAAGTGAGATGAGCACCTCAACCCCATAGTTGCCTTGGGCTGGACTTAACCGTCCAGAGGTCCTTTACCTTTACTTTTTTTTTTTTACCTGCTGCCTTCAAGCACTTGGTGTAAGCTGTTTGCTTACTAGCTGAAGAAGGGTCAGAGAGGTATGATAATCGCTGCTTTTAAGAAAGAGGTGGGAAGGTAGGAGACTTGTAAACTGGATTTAGGGGAGAATATTAATAATTGCTTTCTTCTTATGAATAGACTGCTGCACTAGAGTTTGCAGGGCATGTATTGACCCAGATTGCTTTGTCAAGATTACACATCCGTATCAGTCCTGCATCAACTATTTCTGCCGCCTTTTGATCATTTTAGTTGGCTTTCAGCTGGAGGGCTACATGTGTCCTTTCTACAACCTCTGTTTCACAGAGATGTGATAAAGCAAAATCCATATTTCTCATCATACAATGCTGGGCAAACTCTTAAACTGTTGTCAGCTTGAGGGAGGCAAAACACTGATTTCAAAGCTGACGCTTGCCCCTCTTCAGCACCTGTCATGGCACGCCTGGTAAGCAAAAGTCACTTCAGTCTTTCCAGGCATATATGTACAGCTCTGAACTGATCTTTCAAGCCAAAAAATAAAAAAAAATCAGCACGGATGTCACTTTGTCTAATAAAATGTTAGGTCACACAGCTGCATTCTCAGAGTGGCTTAACAATCCCTCTTCACAGGGAGCTCTGGGAAATGTAGCTCTGTAAGAGGAAAGAGAGTCTCTTAACAACTCTCAGCCCCCTGAACAAGCTACAGCTATTTTATTTTTGACAGAGGTAGAGAACTTCTACCCTGTGGGCCAAATGCAGCCCCCCCCCTGACATCTCTGTCTGGCCCCTTGCCAGCCTTGCCTTGCACTCTGGAATACTTTTGTCTGGTTGGAAAGTTTCCTTGAATCGTGATGATACTTCTTGCTCAACTGGATTGAGAGATGAGGGAGGGAGTAGAAATCTCTGGCTTTTGCACAGCTGGAATGGATCCCACAGTACAAAAACAAGAGCCACATTCATTGCTCCACTTCCCAATGCCTCTGACCCTGCCCAACGCTGGCATACAGACTCTGGAAGGTTCCCTGCTAGGAATGAAGGCGTTGTGTTGGAAAACGTCCCCCACACCAGTTTTACGATGTCCCCCTCATCCAAAAGTGGGCCGTAATTATTTTACGTATTGAACAAGCGCACAATTAAATCACTGCCAAGGTACACCCACAATTGTGAGGCCTGAAGAGATGAAGATGATGCCTTCCCAGCTGTTGCCATTGGCAGAGGACTGCTTGTGATGTCACAAAAGCACTTGGCAGGTGAGTGGATACAAAGGCAGGCCAAGGAGAAAGCCCTTTTCTGTTCCCCAGCAGGATACAGCTGGCAGCAACTGTGACATTCAGCAGTGCCCAGTTTTCCTCCACTTGGAGGAAGCACATTGGCAAACGGAAGGAGGCAATCATCCAGCAGCAGGATGCTATGGGGCAATAATAAGGCAAGTTCACTTGCTGAGTGGGATGGTGGCTTGAAGGCTGCTGAAATCCATGGTCAGAAGCTGGTTGGTGTCTAGTGATGGACCTAACAGAAGCTGGCAAATGTTGGTGGGTGGAAGCCAGTGGAGTTTGCATCCTGAAGCTGCTGGATGTCTCATGGTTGAAGCAGGCTGGTGTTTGTGGATGCAGATTGGTGGAGGTTCACCTTCGGAAGCCAGTCAACAGAAGCGGGTGGATATTTGTGGATCGAAACTGGGGCACAAATATGAATAAATGGAGGGTAAATGATGAGTGAATGTGTCTGTTGGTGTTTATGTCAGTTGGAGTATGTTTGTGTAGGTGTATGTTTGACCTGGGTGGCGCTGTGGTCTAAACCACTGAGCCTCTTGGGCTTGCTGATCAGAAGGTCAGCGGTTTGAATCCACACGGTGGGATGAGCTCCCGTAGTCCTGTCCCAGCTCCTGCCAACCTAGCAGTTTGAAAGCACACCAGTGCAAGTAGATAAATAGGTACTGCTGTAGCGGGAAGGTAAATGGTGTTTCTGTGCACTCTGGTTTCCACCACAATGTTCCATTGCACCAGAAGTGGTTTAGTCATGCTGGCCACATGGCCTGGAAAGCTGTCTGTGGACAAACGCTGGCTCCGTCGGCCTGAAAGCGAAATGAGTGCCACAACCCCAGAGTCGCCTTTGACTGGACTTAACGGTCCAGAGGTCCTTTACCTTTTTTAGCTTGCGTGGGTGAATGGGGGGTTTCCAAAGTGGTCCAGGTGAAATGAAGGATGCATGCATGAATGCGATGTGTGAAAGGTAGATACTCAAAAAGAAATTAAAGCTATGGAAGCTGGCAGGATGACCTAGCGGATGAAGTCACCAGGCAGAAGCCAGTGGAGGTGCCTGGGTGATGTTACTGGATGGTAGGCACCCCATTCATTCTATTTCCATGAATATCTGAAGCTGGTGAGGTTTTCTCAAGACTGCTCATGAAAACAGGTAAGAGAACTGCAGGGCTTAAGCAAGGCAGCTTACGTTTGCAGATGTCTTTCTAAATACATCTACCTGCAGTGTCTTTTCATATTTTCTTCAATCAGATAATGGGATATCACATATCTAAGGTAGTATCATTACACATGAAAGGCATGTGGAGTGAGAAAGAAGTACAAAGTGCAGTGGTACCTTGGTTCTCAAACGCCTTGGTTCTCAAACACCGAAAACCCAGAAGTAAGTGTTCCAGTTTTTGAACGTTTTTTGGAAGCTGAACCTCTGATGCGGCTGTCAGCTATTGTTTCCAGGGCACCTGCACTAATCAGAAGCTGTGTCTTCCGGAACACATTAAGTTTGGCGGTTTTGTTTTTGCTATTTATTTTGCATTTTTGTTTTTGTGGCTTTCTCGGTTCATTTGTTTTTGTGACTGTGGAATCCAGTTCAGCTACTGACTGACTGATTGATTGATTGATTGATTGATGGATCGATTGATTGTGTGACTGCAGAAATGGATAAAAGCCCCCCCCCCCAAACAATGACTATCATCAGTGCAGGTAAGGGAAAAAAATAATTTTAATTTTTATCATCTACATTACTGTCTTATTTATTTTATAGTACAGTACATTGATTATTTGGTTTTGGAACGCTTTGGTTTTGGAACGGACTTCCAGAACAGATTAAGTTTGAGAATCAAGGTACCGCTGCAAATGAATCACTGCTGAGGTGTCCCCATAATTATGAGGCCTAGGGATGTTGTGCTTAGCATCGTTAGGAGACCCCATTCCCCTCACTGAGCTACAATTCCCAGAGTTCCATGTGAAGAGGGATTGATTGTTAACCTGGGAATTGTAGCCTAATGAGGGGAATTGACTGACCTGCTGGGAGCCTGAAGGGCCCTGCCCTGCTTCTCTCCACCTGGCTTGGGGCGGGGCCTGACAGGGTCCACAAATGACTGCTGCTGCTGGTGGTGGTGGTCAGAGAGGGCTCCGTTTTTGTTTTTTAAATTGATTTTATTTTTTATCCATGTCATTTTAAATTGTGATTGATATTAATGCTGTATTCTTAGTTTTAGATTTTATGATTTATGTGGAAATTGTTTTCCATTTGGTTGTATACTTTTTGATGTGTTTTATTTATTGCTCATGACTTTTGTTATGTTGGTAAATATGTAAATTTTGTCATGTTGAGCATTGTTTAAACTATGGAAAGGCGACATACAAATAAAATCATAGAATCATAGAGTTGGAATAGACCACAAGGGCCATCGAGTCCAACCCCCTGCCAAGCAGGAAACACCATCAGATTGAAGTGTGATCCTGTCCTCTGGGGTGTTAGCCACCCCTCCCAGTTTGGTGTCATCTGCAAATTTGATCAGGATGCCCTTGAGTCCATCATCCAAGTCGTTGATAAAGATGTTGAATAAGACCGGGCCCAAGACAGAACCCTGTGGCATCCCACTAGTCACTCTTCTCCAGGATGAAGAGGAACCATTGATGAGTACCCTTTGGGTTCGGTCAGTCAGCCAGTTACAAATCCACTGAGTGGTAGCATAGTCAAGACCGCATTTTACCAGCTTCTTTACAAGAATATCATGGGGCACCTTGTCAAATGCCTTGCTGAAATCAAGGTAGGCTACACCCACTGCGTTCCCTTCATCTACCAGGCTTGTAATTCCGTCAAAAAATGAGATCAGGTTAGTCTGACATGACTTATTTTTCAGAAATCCATGTTGACTATTGGTGATCACCAATGATGATGATGATACTAACAATTCAATGCAGTTTCCAGGATTCTTTGGGGGAAGCCACAACTGTTAAAGTTGTATAATAGTGCTTCAAATGGATGGTGCAGATGTTGGCATGAAGGTCACTTTGTCTAATAGTATGTTGGCTAGAATGGGAGAACAGACATGAGCCCAAAGTGTAATCTGGGAAACCTGGGAAATGTCTGTGACACAGAGCTAACATGCAGTGCTGTTTGAGATAGTGGGTTGTTGTTTTTTTAATACAAATAGCAGCATTACTGGGGAGTGGGGCTGTAAATTTGTAATTTACACTTATATGTTTCAATTTGAAGATGACAAATTAATCAATGGTTCCAGTTAACGTGCGCTTAATGTGTACTTATTTACATTGCCTCGGGGCAGATGGAACTACATTCATCAGAGTCAGGGAACAGGGTTGCCAAGTGACCAGGGTGATAGCAGCCTGGTTTGCTCTTGTGCCCCATACCACATCAATATGCAGAAATCACAGGGTGAAGCTTTACAAGGCGCAGAGGTAAACATCAGTGCCTGCGATGCTTACACCTCAAGGCAGAACTACAGAACCCAGATGAAAAAGTTGGCAGCCATTTATTGGTTCTTGTCCCGAAACACCTCTGTTGTGCTCTCTCTTTTTTCTGAGTGTCCAGCAGCACTATACTTAAGCAGAGTGTTTAGAGGACTGTTTGTTTTTCATCAGTGGTGGTGATGCCGATCCGCTCCATGGAAAGAGCTGGCATGTCTTGCAAAGACGCATCTCCCCCTCCCTGCTCCCCCCCCCACTTTCTTCTTCTTCTTCTTCTTCTCCCGCACAGCTTGAATGCTCTGACTCTTTGTGAGAGATAGTGCGACAGATGCAAAGCAGGGAGCAAAAGTGGAGGCTCCAATTATTATGGCCTTGGGGCTCATTACAGGCAGTGGCCTTCTTCATAAGAGTTACCCGGTGTTTGGCCAGCTCCCCGATGGCTTTGCGCATTCCTTTTCTTTCACTGAATGAATGCTCTAATCTGGCTGCAGGGCATCACCAGCCCCAATGGCCCGCTTGCTGCACCTGCTCATCAAGGATTGCAAACACCTGCCAGGGTTGGGGCTTAGCATTTAAGTGCTGCTATTTGAAGACAAATCTTTGGTTGTGGGCTGGTTTTGTGTTTTTTGGTCTGTGCCTGCTCCCTCATCCCTCCCACCACCTCCATTTCTCCTTACACTTTGGCGCTGGGGATATTGAAGGCAGTTTTCCTTTCATTTTCTGCTTTGCACAGGCTGATGTGTAAGATCGAGGTGCAAGGCAAAGTAGGAAGAGCCTTAAGTACTGTATAGTAGAGCCTGTGGCTCTTTCAGAGCCCTATCAGATTCTCTCTCTCTCTCTCTCTCTCTCTCTCTCTCTCTCTCTCTCTCTCTCTCTCTGTGTGTGTGTCTGTCTGTCTGTGTGCCCGAATGTGTCCCTCTCCCATCTCTACACCAATTGCCGAAATGCAGTCACTTCTAGTGGGGAAATGGAGAAGAGAGCATACCCTCCAACATTCCTCAGATAAAAATAGGGACATTTCTCACTCCCCCCAACTGATCCTCCTCACCCCCCCCCATTTTGGGTCCCTCCCCCCTCCAGAGCATTTCCTATCAGAAGAAGGCAAGTGCCGCCCCCACTTCAACAATGGAACACAGCACACATGCCCTCCACCCCTTAATCCTGATTTTATTTTATTTTGTTCTCTGGTAGATTCACAGAAAGAGAAACACACACCAAGAAATAAATTTTAGAAAGGGGCAAGATTAGTTGCAGAAGGTAGTAGTAATAGTAGTAGTAGTAGTAGTAGTAGTTTTGTTGTTGTTGTTTTCTTCTTCTTCTTCTTCTTCTTCCTCCTGTGTGTGTTTTGTTTTTTGTTTTGTTTTTAAAACAATCCAAGACTCCTTGTGCTCTCCTCTTCCATGCTTCCCATCCAGGGCAGTCCTGCCCTCTGCCTGCCCCTCACAGCTGACATATCACACAGTAATCATAACAATAATAACAATTTATTGATTTATACCCCACCCATCTGGCTGGGTTTCCCCAGCCACTCTGGGCGGCTTCCAACAAAATATTAAAAATACAATAAAACATCAAACATTAAAAAAACTTACCTAAACAGGCCTTCAGATGTCTTCTTAAAGTCAGATAGTTGTTTAATTTCTTGGTATCTGATGGGAGGGTATTCCACAGGGCAGGCGCCACTACCGAGGAGGCCCTCTGCCTGGGCCAGGCCTTGGCAGCAGGAGCCTCTACTCCTCCTCGCCCGCTCTCCAGCAGCTACTGCGAGCTACCCAAGGGAGAAGGCTGGCAGCAGTGGCCATGGAGAGGCATGGGATGTTCCCTCACAACTGCCACTTCTTGGGACAAGTGTCAGCTGATCCTCCTCCCTGAGCTTGGGGCAGCAGCACTGGCGAGGGAAATAGGGACATTCCGGGATCAAATCAGAAGCTGGAATAGCTTTCGTAATTCTGCGACTGTCCCTGGAAAATAGGGGCAGTTGTAGGGTATGAGAGAGTGTGGTGATTCTCCACTAACTGTCTAGAAGCCCACTCCTGATCCTTAAACTAACCAGAGGCAGGAAGGCAGCAGGGTCCCTGTGCCTATGGAGCTGAAAGAAGAGGGTTAAGGGCAGGGTACCTTGTCGTAGTCTAAAAACTGCATTGTCACTTCATTTGGCTGTAACGTTGATTGACACTGTCAGAGTCAGGATGCCTTTGAATTTGTGTTACTGGAAATCTCAGATGGGGAGAGCACTGTTGCACTCAGTGGCGTAGCGTGGGTTGTCAGCACCCGGGGCAAGGCAAGTAATTTGCACCCCCTAACCCGTGGATTTGTGCCCCCTAACCCTAACCCCCAGATGTTGCGCCCGGTGCGGCCGGCCCCCCCTGTACCCCCCACACTATGCCACTGGTTGCACTCAGATCCTGCTTAAGGCCATCACACAGGAATCTGGTTGGCCATTGTGAGACCAGGATGGTGGGTGAGATGTCCCATTGGCCGTATCCAGCAGATGCTTCTTATACTCTGAGGTTGTTCTTTCTTTCTTTCTTTCTTTCTTTCTTTCTTTCTTTCTTTCTTTCTTTCTTTCTTTCTTTCTTTCTTTTCTATACCGCCTTATACCCGAAGGTCTCAGGGCGGTTCATATAAAATATCAAATACATAAAATCGAAATAAAACCAACAACCCAATATACCCCCTCCCCAAAAAAGAGCCAGCATTTTTAAAACAGGGTATAGGATGTAGATCAAGTCAAGCAAAGGCCTGGTTGAAAAGGAAGGCGCCAGGCAAACTTCCCTGGGGAGAGCATTCCACAGGCAGGGAGCCACTGCAGAGAAGGCCTGTTTTCATGTTGCCATCCTCCAGACCTCTCGAGGAGGCAGCACACGAAGGAGGGCCTCAGAAGATGATCTCAGGGTCCAGGTAGGTTCATATGGGAAGAGGCGGTTAGGCGGTTAGGCGGTCCCTGAGTAGGAGAAGACAGTGCTTTTGCACTCAGTGCTTAGCTCCTGCCTATGGGCTTTCCATGGGCACATGGTTGGCCACTGTGAGAATAGAGTGCTGAACGTAGTGGGACTTTGGCCTAATCCAGCAGGGCTCATGTTGTTTCAGTATCCCAAAACTTTCTACATCCTATTTAGTGCTATAGCTAATTCATTTCCATGGATTCTTCTCAAAATTATCCCTTGGGAACTTTCATGTCCAGGATTTTTCCTGCATGCACATGTGTGGTCTGGATATTTGATAGATGAGGGTTGCTATTTTGAAAGCCCTTAATGATATTTTGACTTTTAACATTTGATCCGACCTTTTATATTTTGCAGTCTTCTCAAAAGACATTATTAATAGCTCATATTCAGTGGCACATCACAACAGTTTTCAAGCTTTCTACCTTGAGGGCAAGTTTTCCAATTCAACAGGAAACGAACCCAACTTGTCTCCCACAGAAACATGCACTGGGGTATTCTCTATGGCGCATAGTTGGTTCACCTTGGGCAATGTTGGACCTTCACAAGTTATCCTTGAATGTGCCCAGCATTTCACATTGACTGCATCTTGAAGAGGAAGGTGACTAGTGGTGGGAAAGCTATATTTCGCTTGTCTTTCTCATGGAGGAACCCCTGATATTCTTCTAAAGAATATCATTTGACAACATATGATACTTCACAGTGCATTGACCATTTTAAGACATAACAGCTTATAAAATTTCGTATCAAAATAATCAAGAGAATCTAACACATACTAAAACATTCATGTTTTGAGGGTGGTTTTTTAAAACACTCAAACATCCAAACTGTAAAGTTTCATTAAAAGAATTGAATGGGAAACTAGCCAACACTGTGCAAACATTTATGTTGGCTCTATGTAAAACTGAAATGTCCTTTATCCATGTTATGTGTGCTAAAATGATGGGTGGGTTATAGAGACGGAGAGGCAGGGTTATGCAGATAGCACCAGGCAGGCCTGAACCCACCACTTGCTTTCCTGATGTTGATGTCAAATGTGGATAAAGCACATTTAATTAATTTGAATAAAAGAATGAGTAGTGGAGACACTCTTCCGATCCCTGAGTCCTACATGCTGCTTCACTGAGCTAAGCCAAATGTGTGTTCCTCCACACAGGCTGACGGTGATTATCAAGAATTTGGGGGACCATTTGCCCCCTTAACACCTAGACTGAGGGGAACCACCCTGACCTTAAATAAACAAAGCAGGATAAGGGGAGAAAGGCTGTGAATTCTTGTTAGTATGGGATAGCCAATGTGATGCTCTCCAGATATTGATGGACTACAACTTCCATCAGTGCCAGCCAACATGGCCAGTGCTCAGGGATGGTGGGAGATGTAGTTCAATGGCACCTGGAGGGCACCATATTGGCTATCCCTACTCTTGGGGGCGGGGAGACCTTTCTATGTCCCATCCCCTTCAGACTTATAGCAACACCAACTCACCACCAAAGCAGGTCAAATGAAAGAGGGAAGGGAACACACTGTGCAAATAATTACAGATCTTAGCAAGTCAGTAAACGTATACCTCAGTTCACAAGTGATACATAGGGTGTTACTAAAGAGTAAGGCACTGAAATGAATTGGTGAACTCTGGTGTATTTGCACTCTGTGGAAATGGTTGATAGTGAAAGAGGAGAAGAAAGAGAACTGTTAACAAAGAGCCTTAGAGAAAGATTAAAAAGACAGAAATGAAATCAAGCAAAGACAGATCCATGAAAGCCCTGGCTGTGAATAGAAGAATGGAGGATTATGTCGTGAGCTGTGTCAAGAGGTGGAAGAAAGATCAAGAAGCAGGAGAACAGAATAAGGGCCTTTGAATTTAGCAAGAAGGTCATTATATACTTTTGTCAGAACAATCTTGCTTGAACAGAAAGGGCAAAATCTACAATGGAATATATCAAAAAGAGAATTTTCAGAAAGAAAACTGAGACACTGAGGGCAGAACTATGTGAAACTTAGCAAATACGTATTTCAAACTCACATTCACTGTCATGATGCAAATACTACACGAAAGTGGACACATTTGGCAATGAGAATTGGAAGTGGGTCCTTTACCTGTCCTGCAGCCATCTATTTTCCTTTTTCTCCTCAGGTAGAAGGAAAGGGAAACTGATATTTTCCCTCGCAATGTGGTGTTCTACTTGGAGTGTGGATCGAACACTTGACGAGCTTTGAAAGAAAGGAAATAAGAGAAAGAATATGGCCGTTAGTCCAGTGACAAAGTAGTTCTTGGTTTATAGTACTGTGTGGGACAGTATCTTGCTTAAGTTTGAAGAAAAAGTGTTGGAAGTTACTGCCAAATTAAAAATGTGAACCAAAGAACAGAGAAGAGAATAAGCAATAGAGAGAGAGAGAGAAATTAGACAGAGAGGTATAGGAACTGGACTTAGCAAACTGAAGATAAGGAGGAGAAGCATTTTAAAAGGTGAAAAAGCAGAAATTGAAGGGAACATTAAAAGGATTTGGAGGAGGAGGAAGAGGAGGAGAGGAAGGACACACGAAAAGGACAGATGAAGTTTCATCATCAAAAGAAAGACGGTGAAAGACTGAGAAGAAATAGCCCTTGGAGCTGTAGAGAGAAGAGGGGAGAAGAGGTATGTAAAAAGATAAACAATTGTGAGAGCAGGAAGCAGAAGGCTGTGTCAAATACACAGCTGTTTTGTTTTTTTTAGAAGAAAGTTCAGAAGACGAAATTAATGGAAATGTAAGCCTATGGTGGGAGAAGTTGGCAGAAGGAATGTATCTGCTGCTGGAGCCTCTCAGCTGCACAAATACTAGATGAATCCCACTTATCTGAAAAGTTTGTGAGACATCCACAGCCAATTTGAAGTTTGGGTAAATGAGACATTTCCATAGAGCTGCACCGAAATGGGACTATGCAGAGAATTTGCATAGTAAGTTCAAATAACCCCCTTCCATATCTCCCTTCTGCAAGCGCAGGGCAAGAATAAGTAACATGGAGCGAGACCATTTAACCACTGTGATTTGTCTCCTCTGTGGGACACATCGTAAAACCACAGCTGCCAGTGGTTTTGCAGCAAGCACCACGTTTACCAAGGAGGGAGGAGATTATCACCTCTTGCTATGTGCTTGTGGTGTGTGTTCCTCCCTTGAATCCAGTCCCTGGGTACTTATTATCAAACTCTCTTAAATGCGGTTTGCCATCTATTTCTGTACACCTCTTTGCTGCCTCTGTAATTATTGTGGGCGTTTCTATAGTTACTCGGCCCAGGGGTGGCTTCTTCATTACAGCCGTGGTCTGTAGTCCAGCGTGAGTAAGGGAATTTTGACTGTTGCTCCGTGCCCCCAGGAGCCACCAAGGCACCAGCACCAAGACACAGGTTCTAAAACAAATAATAATGCAAGGCCGGTGTTTGTGTGTGGGTACCGAGCGATGGTTTGAAGTGAGGCTAGAAAAAGATCCAGCACTGGATATAGCAGCTAGGTACCAGTGGGGCCCCAATGAAATTTGCCCTGGTGTGAACCCTGCCTCTCTTTTGTGGCTGCACGTTGTGTAAACTATACTTAACACAGTGCAAGGTGGGGAGCATCTGCGACTTTTTAAAGCCACGGGGATGGGAGTGTTTGATTCTGTCCCAGATATATAATGTGATTTGAGACAGGTCAGAAAACCAACAGAACTGGATCTGATGATAACATCCTTCAGCATGTCATGCCTTTTCTTATACTGATTTATACACCTCTATCACATCTCTACACCACCACCTTACTTGCCTCTTTTCTAACCTAAAAAGGCCCAAATGTTATAACCTTTCCTCACAGGGGTTTGCTCCAACCACTTGATTATTTTTGTTGCCCTTTTCTGAACCTTTTCCAGCTCTGCAATATCCTTCTTGAGGTGTGGTGGCCAGAATGGTACACAGTATTTTGAGCGTGGTCTCACCTTAGCTTTGAGTAATGACATTATCATATTGGCAGCTTTCTCTTTCCTCAGGATCCCTAAGATGGAATTCACCCTTTTCATAGCTGCTGCATGTTGGGTCAGTAACTCCACCGAGCTATCTATCGTTGTTGTTGTCATTCAATTCAGGCCCTATCAGTGTATATTTTGAATTAGGATTGTTTGCCCCAATATGACTCACTTTGCTTACATTGAATCACTCATTTAACATGGAGTGAGTTTTGAAATGTTATGGTAATAATGATGTTGCTGCTGCTTCTGATAATAATAATAATAACAACAACAACAATAATACAGTCGTACCTTGGGTTTTGAACAGCTTAGTTCATGAGCAACTTCTAACTCGAACGTCGCAAACCCAGAAGTAGGTGTTCTGG
This sequence comes from Podarcis liolepis, assembly GCF_965112155.1. Classification (NCBI taxonomy): domain Eukaryota; kingdom Metazoa; phylum Chordata; class Lepidosauria; order Squamata; family Lacertidae; genus Podarcis; species Podarcis liolepis. The sequence continues at coordinate 75,354,082 of NC_139557.1, forward strand.
TTTGCAAACTTTGCCTCGGAAGTCAAACGTCTGGCGCGGCTTCCACAGCTTCCGATTGGCTGCAGGACACTCCTGCAGCCAATTGGAAGCCACGCCTTGGTTTCTGAACATTTTGGAAGTTGAACGGACTTCTGGAATGCATTCTGTTCGAAAACCAAGGTATAACTGTATTAATGTAATAATAAAAAATCGCAAATTAACACATTGCTTTCTTTCTTTCTTTACAACCTTATGTAGGAACATATAAAAGAAACAACATCTCTAATGGGTGTAAAACACCATCACCCACTTCCTATTATCAGGATATTCCTCAGGTGGCACTATCTTCATATATGATAAATATTTACGTAATTCCCTCACATGTGCCTGAAAGCCCTGCAGCACATTTCTTCTGAAGTGATCATAGCAGAGAGCCATATGTATGAAATAGCTTCCACATGAACAATTGAGCGTGACTGTATCAGAAAGTATGTTTGAAAACAAGTGTTTCCTCCCTGACCTAATGGCTTTGGAGTTTTTCCACAGACAAACCTCACCTGAAAATGAGAAGTTAAAAGTTACATGCAACTTTTACCACAACAGAATCAGCAGTTAAGAGGGCTTTCAAATATCACCGTAGGATTTATTCACAGCATTGCAAGCCAGTGTCACCAGCCCCATCACCTTGATGTAGCCCCCTGGGCAACCAGCAGCCCTGCGCTACACAGCGCCACAGCCTCACCAGCAGCCGTTGATTTTTATTGATCCCTTCCTTGTTCTTTCAATCTGGTGGCAACTGCATGAACGAGCTCTATCCTGACAAATGAACAGCTGTGAGTAACACCGGGGCCTGAGATATAATTATTTTAATTTGATTGCATCTTATGTCTCCGAGCCCAGATGGCATGACAAAGCCTTGGTGCCATCCTGCTGGGTTGGCACACTGGGGCCGCCAGACACTGGTTTCAACCACTGAGCATTGAAAAGGCAGCGTCTTCATTCAAGTGGGAGGAACCCTGCCAGCGCTCTAGGAAAGAAAGATGGTCAAGGCAGCAGAATAGCCTTAGCCCTGCTTGGGGAGGTGTCTCCATAAAGCTAAGTGATATTTGCCTCCTTTGCTCTCCTCCCTCACCCTCCTGCCCTATCCACCCCTCCCCTTTCCCTCACGGCCTAAATGGCCTGGAATTGAAATCACAGCATCTCTTAGGCAATGATGCTTTCACAGGACAGCAGGTGAAGAGAACCAAGCACATGTTTCTTTTGCTGTTTTTACCATCCTGCACTACAGACCCAGAGACTGATTGATGGATTTTTTTAAAAAACATAGCATTCTTGAGGCCCCAAGCCTGCCTCTGTCAGCCACACTGAACATATGTCTACATATTCCCCTGGGCAGCATTTAAATGTGCGCATCCATGTGGCTGTATTTGTTTAGTGTGTGCTCCCACTGATCTAATGGGACCTTTCCCATGACCCATTGCTTCCTTAAGTTTGCCACTTGCTGCTGTCAAGTGAGAGAGGCCTTAACTTGGAAGGCTAGCGCTGTAAGTGAATGAGATCCTCCCTCCTATGCTCCCCCCCAACTTCTTTTTCAAACTGAATTCTCTAGCTGATGGATTGTCAGACGCAGTTCAGTTGAGAACTTTCCATCTAGATGTTAATAAAAAGCTCAACAGCTGCTACAATCCTGTGCCATTTGTGTGAATACAAAATTTGCAGAGTTGTTTTCTGGCAAAAGAAGTAAAGGCTTGTATCAAATATCAAACACAATTTGCATCCACGGCCACAATGATAAAAACTGTTAAGGAATAAGAGATGATTGGGCGAGGACACAGAATGTTAATAGTAGCACTGGAGAATTGCTTCCATGTGATCCTGAATAAATTTGCTATTTTGTTTTAGCTAATCTGGGATAAACAATTGACATCTCAAGCCTATGGCTTACTCCCTGATAAGTGTACATGTATAGGGTTAGGATTCAGCTGTTAGTGGGAAATTATGTGGGTGTGTAAAAGTTTAAATCTGTAAAAGGAAAAATCTGAAAGTCTTTTCCTACTGCCCTGAATATAAGATCAGTCCCCCAAACTGCTTTTAGTCAGAGACTATAAATGCTATTGATTATTTTGTTCTAGCCTTAGAGAGATCTTCATATGCAAGAGCCTTGTTGATTTCAACCCCCCATTCTACATATGGGTTATACTTTTTAAAAAATTGTTCAATAAACTCCCGTGGTGCAAATGAAAACAAAGACAGCTGCCACATTATTGCCTGTTTCAAAAGGAATTCCCCCTATTTCAGATCACAGAATATAATTTGCCAGCACCAGCAGCACAGACACTGTGTGATGTTATACTGTTCCTTACAGCTGAAATTTTGAACTGACAGGTGTTAAGACGAATGCCTGCAGAGAGATCGTTTGGAACAGTATGTATGAAAGCAGAGCAGCTGACAAAGCCCATTCACCCAGAGATGACGATAGGCAGGGTCTGCTCCAGGGCTGAGAGGGCCCTAGGCAAAGTACCTCTTGGTGGGCCCACCAGTGTAGCTGGTGGCAGAAGCACTCAAACAGGGAAGGGCCATAGCTGCTTTGTACGCAGAAGTCCCCAGGTTCATTCGCCGGCATCTCCAGGACAGAACCCTGTCAGCAGTCCTGGAGAGCCGCTGCCAATCAGTGCAGGCAATACTGGTCGAGGTGGATCAATGGCAGATTCCCATGTTGCAATGAGCACCAGCTAATCTGGGGAAGCTACAATGTGTAGCATCATATGGGGGGAACAATGGGAATTAAAATGGTGTCTCAGCTAGACCCAACCTAGTATCAGAGCCGTCTTTCCCATTGGTCCTAGTGGTTCGTTGCGCCAGGGCGCCGGCCTCTCAGGGGCGCCCTAGCGAGTGGGAGAGCTGCGCGGCTTTGCCGGCAGCCTCCCCTTTCCCTGCATACCTGCCAGCTGCGCCCCACCAACTACAGTGGTACCTCAGGTTACATACGCTTCAGGTTACAGACTCCGTTAACCCAGAAATAGTACCTCAGGTTAAGAACTTTGCTTCAGGATGAGAACAGAAATCGTGTGGCGGCGGTGTGGCGGCGGCGCGGCAGCAGCGGGAAGCCCCATTAGCTAAAGTGGTGCTTCAGGTTAAGAACAGTTTCAGGTTAAGAATGGACCTCCGGAACGAATTAAGTACGTAACCAGAGGTACCACTGTATATGGCTGGAGGGGCGTGCAGCTTCTCTCCCAAGCCTCTGCATCTGCTAAAGACGACCCTGCTCCCGGTCGTTGTCCTCCTCCTGCTTCCTGGTGAAAGGCGACACACAGCCTTCCCAGGCTGCCTTCTCGGGCACCCTGACACCAGAAAGCATGTCCGCCAGCATGTTTTCCTGCTTGATCACAGCCACCACGCCGGGGATTGGGGTGGTGTGGGAGGCAGAGGACATTTTCCACCGCCCCCTCCCTTCTTTTGGAGTTGTGGGGGGGGGGGGCACCAGAGGGATCTTTGCACCACGGCTCCAGATATGCTTAAGGCAGCCCTGCCTAGTATGCATCACATTGGAATACCAGAAAACAAAGAAGTTCATAGACAGGGTGGGGGCTGGGGGATGCTTAAAGGATACCCAAAGGGGGTCAGTCAGGCAGCCATGAGAAGTGGACCTCCTTAGGGCACTGGGCCTACAGCAGCTGCCTGATAATGCCAAATGCTGACCCTGGACCTGACGGTAGGCTTATAGAAGAGAAAATGGCAAGCTCTGCCCACAGGTGAGCCCTGCTGTGTTTGTTTCTGGGCTTTGGGCTACATTCGTTCCTGTAAACTGAAATGAGGAAATTTGCCCTTCTTTAAATAGTTAAATGTAGTTGTGTACCAACTCCAGTCATTCTCAGATTTTGTCAGTTCAGAGGTTAATCATTGTGGGGATCATGGATGCCTCAAGTCAGCTCTGAACCCCATAAGTTCAGAGCTCCTCCTCCACCTCCTCCTCCTCTTCCTTCTTCTTTACATGTGATTAATCATCCTTTGATGTTACAGCATGAATTGGTGTTTTGTCACTCAAACATAAAGTTCATGAACTTCATTGAAAAGTATTGAGGTGTGGGCAATAGGAAAGCTATGTTTGGGGTGCACGGCTGTAATGGTCATTTCTCTTACACATGCACACACACTACATGTGTAAATTTTTGCTAATAGGCCAGCTCTGGAATCTCTAGCACAAAGCTGGGGAACAGAAGTGCTGAAATCTAGCTCCCATCATCCTTGACCACTGACCAGGCTGGCTGGGGCTGATGTACTGGTAAGTTGGAGCCCAACAACATCTGGAGGGCCAGAGGTTCCCTGCTGCTGGCCTAGGATAATATTAGTGCAAGAGCAAATTTGGCACACTATGAAGGCAATGGAACTGAGGCAGAGAGGAATTGGGAAACCTTATCAATAAGAGAATGGTAGGAGAAAGTTACCACATAGTGACTTTCTATCATAAATGGCTTATTCACACCTCTCTTTTTATATAAAATACAGACATATGCATACATGGACCTTTGAAATAGAAATGAATGGCTGAATATCCATGTGGCAAACATTCAGGGCTTGTAGTATCATGGTTGATGGTGGAGCCATATATTGGGGTCAATATGCTTCATGCATCCAACATGCCATTTCCAATGTCCCCATGTAGTTAAATTTCCAAAGGCCATCCATGGGGCCAGGCAAATTTGAGTTACATTTTCTCGTCACAGCCCAGGAATAGAAGATTCTTTTAGTGTATTTGCACTGATTCGATTCTTTTAGTGTATTGGTACTCTAGGTGGAGTATGGCCAAGGCTCTATATTTCTCATGATGTAGCCTAGAATAACATTAGCTTTTCTTCACTGCTGCATCACACCATTGACCCATGTAAAGCTTATGGTCTGCTAAGAGAACTAGATCCTTTTCTCGTGTGACACTTCCATCTTGATGTGGTTTTTCCCTGAAGACATAAGGCATGCTCCATACTTGCAGCAGAATTGAGTGGGAAAGATGCAATCTCCTTAGGTTGTAGTATTTCAGCTTTCAGTTGGCAGTTCCATTTTTTTTATTTAAAAAAAAACTATGTAAAAAGGGGGGTGGTGGAACATTCTTGCAGACAAAATCTAGCATATGAAGAAAAAGATTCTACTCCATCCATTCTGTGCTAGTTTACTATTTGCCTAATAATAATAATAATAATTTATACCCCGCCCATCTGGCTGGGTTTCCCCAGCCACTCTTTTGGTTTATTTCTTTTACGCATAGGGCACAATTTAGAAATGTGATCCCTCACCTGTAATTTGACGTAGTGTCAGGGAACTGCCATCGGAGCATCAGGTGGTGGAGGGACTCAGGGAGGAAGAAAGAGACTCAACAGCTGAAGCAGGGACCAGCAGGGGGAGGAGTGGGTCTCTGAGGGAATGCGAGCAGGAGGGAGGGCTCAGGGAAGCTTCCAGCGAGAACAGTGGGGAGGTATCTGAGTCTCCCATAGGGAGACCCACACCTCGCCGGAAACTGTCACGCCGTGAGTCCAGGAGACGCGTTTCCGTTAAGGAGCTCCTTTGCTGGAAACGCTTCCGCAGACAGCCACTGTCGGACTCTACTAGTGACTAGAGCAGACATGTCTGAGGAGCTCCGTCACACACGGAGGTTTGTGGGGTCGCACAAACTCTGAGGGAGCACGTTTTTACGCACAAGCAGCTAATCAATCCCTAGCAGCAGTCCGACAGTCTCTGTACGCTGCCTGTGCAAGAGAAAGCATCATGAGCGAACCAACCGGAACCGGAGGAGCGGGGGCTGGAGCTGGTCCAAGCTTGGAAGATAGATACCGAGCGTTGGAGGTCCAACTGGCGCTGCAGACGGCGAGGCTGGAGGAGAGAAGGGCTCAGGATGCAGACAAGAAGGGGAGAGCCACTCAATTCCCCAGAAAGGTACCAGGATTGGTGCAAAAATTTGGGGGGGACCCCAAGGATTACCATGCCTTTAGGACAGAGATGCAATATGCCATTAATGTGCAGTTCGATGAGTTCCCTGATGAGGAATCGCGAGTTGCTTTCGTAATTGGGCATCTTGAGAAAGGGGCGAGAGACTGGGTTCGACCCCTAATGGCAACGCACAATGACATACTAAAGGACACGAGGAAGTTCTTTCGTGCAATGGATATCATGTTTTCCAGCGATATTGAGGAAGGGGCGGTGCGCAGACAGCTAATGGCTTGTAAGCAGGGAAGTCGATCTGTCCGTGAGTACTGGACTGAGTTTACCATGCTGATTCACAGACTGAGTTGGGATTTATCGGCGGCACCCATTCAAATGCTATTTGAAGAAGGTCTTTCTTCGGCGGTGAAAGACGAGCTGTCACGGAGCCCCAGGGCGGAGTCTATGGATCAGCTGACCAAATCTGCGCTGACCATAGGAGCGCGGCAGGAGGCAAGAGCCTTGGAGAGGCGGGAAGGGAGAGGGGAACGTTGGAAGGAGTTCCGCATTCCAGACATTCCTGAGCCAGCTTTCCCGCCGGCAGAGCCGATGGAAATCGGAACAGCGCGCGCGCGCGCATTTTCAAAAACCAGCGAGGGGGCTAAGAAGGAGGGAAAGGGCCCCCGGAAATGCTATCTCTGCCAACAGCCAGGCCACTTTGCCAGAGTCTGCCCCCAGAGGAAGGAATGGCAAGGGATGGTGGGAGCTGTTGAGGGGGGAGAACAGGGGGGAACGGAGCAGGTAAAAGCCAACGCCTGGTTGCCACAATCGGGGCACTGCAGCCAGGCCAAAGAGCAGTGAAAGTGCCCGTGCCAGAAGCTCCTCGACCTGCTCTAGTGATTGAAGTGTCGCTAGAGCTGCAAAATGGGCACCCCCTAAAAATAAAGGCGCTATTGGACTCAGGCAGCTCCTGCAATTTTATGAGCAAGGAGTTTGCTGCTGAACACCAGATACAGACTATCCCTTTAAGCAACCCCCTGCAGGTGACCACGATTGATGGCAGGGAGTTGTTGGGAGGAGGAGTCAGCTTGCAGACTGTCCCAATGATAATGAGGGTGGCAAGGCACACAGAACTGATAGCGTTTAATGTGGCCACCCTGGGAGGCGCTCCCATTATTTTGGGAATGAGCTGGCTAGCTCTACATGATCCGCTGGTTGGCTGGCATCAAAGAGTGGTGTCCTTTGGTTCAGCACATTGCTTAGAACACTGCAAAGGGGAAAAGGGTTCAGCAGGGGCCCAAGCCACCCTAGCAGGGACTGAAGTAATGGAGAAGGTGAAGGTACCACCACAGTATGCAGATCTCAGCGACGTGTTCAGCGAGAAGGAAGCTGACCAACTACCACCTCATAGACCCTTTGATTGCCAGATCAATTTACTCCCTGGAGCACAGCTTCCCGTGGGCAAGTTGTATGCCATGTCAGACAGAGAAATGCAGGAGTTGCGAGGGTTTATTGACAAGAACCTGAAGAGAGGCTTCATCAGAGAGTCCAAAGCAGCAGGGGGTAGCCCAGTGTTCTTTGTGGACAAAAAAAACGCGGACAAGCCGAGACTTGTATGCGATTTTAGGAGGTTAAATGCAGTGACTGAACCGGTGGCTTTCCCTATGCCCAGAATTGATGATATTTTGACCAGGGTGAGGAAGGGAAAGATTTTTACAAAGCTGGATCTAAGGGGGGCGTACAACCTGATACGCATAAGGAAAGGGGATGAATGGAAAACCACCATGTTTACCCCTTTGGGGGCATTTGAATACCTCGTTATGCCATTTGGATTACAAGCAGGCTCAGCGTGTTTTCAATCTTTTATGAACCACGTACTGGGCCCTTTGCTCTACAAGAATTGCGTTGCTTTCCTAGATGATGTGTTGGTGTATTCGGAGAATGAGGAGCAACATGTGAGAGACGTCAGAGAAGTGTTGAGCAGACTGCAAGCCAACAGGCTGTGGGTCAAACTGGAGAAGTGTCGGTTCCATACCAAGGAGGTGGAATTCCTGGGGTACCGCCTGTCAGACAAGGGATTGGCCATGGATCCCGGCAAGGTACAGGCAGTGCTGGAATGGAAAACACCCAAAACCAAGAAGGATGTGCAGAGGTTCCTAGGGTTTGGAAACTTTTATTGTAAGTTCATCCGCAACTTCGCCCATCTGACGGCGCCCATCACTGACTGTCTCAGCAGTAAAAAGAAGTTTGTATGGACGGCGGAGGCGGAGCGAGCGTTTGAGGAGCTGAAAAGGGCCTTCGCCTCTGAAGAACAACTTCTGCATGTGGATTTACGAAAGAAGCTAAGGGTTGAAACAGACGCATCTGACAGAGCCATAGGGGCGGTGCTTCTTCTGCAGCCGGGGAAGGAGGAGTCAGAGTGGCGACCGTGTGCCTTCTTTTCGCGAAAGCTGAACAAATCCGAGAGGAACTACACGGTGTACGACCGAGAACTTCTTGCTATTCATGAGGCGTTCCGGAGATGGAGGCATCTGCTAGTTGGTGCACAACATAAGGTGCAAGTGTGCACGGACCATAAAAATCTAGAGTATTGGAGAACTGCGCGAGTGCTCAACCAAAGGCAGTTGAGATGGGCCCAGGAGTTCTCCAAATTTAACTTTGAGATTTGTTACGTGCCAGGCCCAGAGAATGTTAGGGCGGACGCTCTCTCACGCAAACCTGAATATTTGGAGGGGGAGGGAGCACCCGAAGAAACCCATATCATTCCAGAGGACCGCTGGGTGTGTGGGGCGACTTTGGTGGGGCAAAGGGAATTGGTAGAGGGTACGGTGCAGGATGCATACGCCCAGGACAAACTCAGGGATCTCAGGAGGGAGGAAGACAAATCCGGTGGTTTTGAGGAGAGAAACGGGGCATTGTATTATAAGGGAGCGTTATATATACCTGAAGGGGAATTGAGGGAGAAGGTACTCAAGCAGCTGCACGATAGCCCCACAGCAGGGCATTTTGGGCAACACAAGACCATGTGGCTGGTTACCAGGGAATTTTGGTGGCCCAAGGTCAGGGAAGATGTGCGGGAGTATGTGAGAGGGTGTGAACAATGCCAAAGAGCCAAGGGGGAGAGGCGGGCGCCGGCTGGTTTATTAGAACCACTGCCCACACCTGAAAGACCGTGGGAAGCAGTGGCAATAGATTTCATGACTGATCTGCCAAGGTCTAGAGGGAAAACAGCCATCATGGTTGTAGTAGACCTGTTAACTAAAATGGCCCACTTTATAGCCTGCTCACATGCGGTCACAGCAGAAGAAACAGCCAAATTGTTTGTAGAGAATGTGTTTCGGTTGCATGGCGCCCCCTTGAGGGTGGTTTCAGACCGAGGGAAACAATTTACTTCCAGGTTCTGGAGGAAGCTCATGAGCTTACTGCATGTAGAGGTTAATTTTTCAACGGCCCGTCATCCAGAAACCAACGGGCAGGCGGAAAGAGCAAATGGGGTTCTCCAACAATATTTGAGGTGTTATGTTAATGACAGAGAGAATGATTGGGTGGAGAAGCTGGCGTTGGCAGAATTTGCCTACAACAATGCAGAGAACGTGTCCACGGGGATGAGCCCCTTTTTGGCTAATCACGGGTGCCATCCCAGAGCCTTCCCAGGGGGGGAGGGGGAGAACTGGAGCGTTCCAGCTGCAGAACAGTTCGTTGAAGAAATGGAAGCGATCCATCGCCAGCTCCAACTCAACTTAAACAGGGCTAAGGAGGAATATAAGAGGCAGGCAGACAAAAACCGAAGGGAAGGTGAAAGCATCAGGGTGGGGGACCAGGTGTGGCTGTCAACCCAAGGGTTGCCGTTCAAAGGAGGTTGTAAGAAATTAAGACCCAAAAGGCTGGGTCCGTTTGAAGTCATGCAGCAGGTCAATCCAGTGGCTTTCAGGCTCCGGTTACCGAACCACATGAAGCTGCACCCAGTTTTTCACAGGTCGTTGCTGTCACCGTATAGAGGAGACAGTGAAGGGAGGGTCACTAGGGGACCAGCAATGGAGGAGAAGGAACACAGCTACCATGTAGCGGAGATCCTCGATTCCAGGTGGAAGGGAGATCAAGTAGAGTATTTGGTAATGTGGGAAGGGGAACCGGAGTCGGAAAACACCTGGGTTAGGGCAGAGGATGTCAATGACGAAGTTTTAATAGAGACTTTTCATCAGAGGTTCCCACGTAAACCTCAGCCTGTAGCGAGGTTCCGAAGGGAATACTTTGCCACCACCGACGAGGAAGAGGAGTTGGAGGGGTTCCCAGATTCTGAAGAGGAAGAGGATTCAGCGAGCCAGGACGACGATCGATGGAGGGAATTGTTCGAGACGTCGGAAGATGAGGAAGATTCGTTTCGGGGTTTTAGCCCTTCACCTCCCAGGGGAGAGGAAATGGGAGGGGGTGAGGGGGGCCCTGGAGGGGAGGTGGATGTCAGGGAACTGCCATCGGAGCATCAGGTGGTGGAGGGACTCAGGGAGGAAGAAAGAGACTCAACAGCTGAAGCAGGGACCAGCAGGGGGAGGAGTGGGTCTCTGAGGGAATGCGAGCAGGAGGGAGGGCTCAGGGAAGCTTCCAGCGAGAACAGTGGGGAGGTATCTGAGTCTCCCATAGGGAGACCCACACCTCGCCGGAAACTGTCACGCCGTGAGTCCAGGAGACGCGTTTCCGTTAAGGAGCTCCTTTGCTGGAAACGCTTCCGCAGACAGCCACTGTCGGACTCTACTAGTGACTAGAGCAGACATGTCTGAGGAGCTCCGTCACACACGGAGGTTTGTGGGGTCGCACAAACTCTGAGGGAGCACGTTTTTACGCACAAGCAGCTAATCAATCCCTAACACGTAGTATATTACTATTTACCTAGCTTTTTGCTATATCTGTAGAACAGACCCTATCTAAAATCGTGGTGAGCATCTGATGGTTGGTATAGAAAATACAGATCAGGATGGGGCAATGATCTGACGCAGTTTTCTATAGATGTGTGCAAGTTTGTTTCATTTTCTGAAGCACAGTCCCAAGCTGGATCTGTTCTGTAGCATGGACAACTCTCCATTAACACCTTCCTCTAGAACCATGGTGTGCTCCAGCCAGCTCCATTTATACAAAAAAAGAGATCACAGGGGCAAGCAGGATATGAATGATGACAATCAAATCAGCGGAGGATTGTTTGGACAATTTGCATCCGCTGCTCTTCTTAAGCTGGATAGCTGAGTACACAGTCTAATGTACACACACCAGCCTTGGTTAGCAAAAGTGATGTAAAATATTTATATCCCAGACAAACAGTGCCAAGTGTTTCCCCAACAAATGTAGCCATCTAATAAACACCATATTGCGCTATACCATTTATTATTAGATCCATGAAGCTGCATTTGCTTGGGAAGATATGGAGGAAGTTAGCCAGTCTGTTGCTGGGCATTCAGAGGGGTTGCCTGACTGTAAACTATGGCAATTGCTTAAAACCTCAATGCATGGTGATTGCAGCAGCTATGTGAAAAGTAGGCACTGCTGATTTTGATTTTCTTTCTCTCCAAACCAGCCTTTTCCAATCTGCTGTCTTCCAGATATTTTGGACCCCAACTCCCTAACCAGTGGCCATGCTAGTGGCTGGATCTCTTGGGAGTTGGGGCTAAACAACATTTTTGGGGAGCACCAGGTTGGGGAAAGCTGCCCTAAACAATGCCGTTGACAAGTCCAATAAGCAAAATGGCTTTTGCAGAAGCTGACATGCAAAAACAAAATATGTTCCAGTTCTCTTTTAAAGAACTTAACTCTTCTATAGGGGAATGCTGGTTATCTTTGTGGACATTTTAGACAAGAGCAGCTTGAAAGTCTCTCGGCTTTTAACAAAAGATCTTGGGACATTTTTAAATAGGATGCTTCCATGGGTTTCTCCGTTCATCCACTGTATCTGAATGTAAAACTTATATTGGTTGCCGATTTCTGTACTTCAGTAGAGAAGTTCCAAGGAACTTGTTTCTTACATCTTGCTCTCAGATAGAGTCTTGTCCAGTTTTTATTTTCACACCTGTCATGAGATCGATTTGGGAAAGACATGTTTTCTGTCCCAGGTCTGACCCATTGAAATCAATGGACTTAGGTTAGTCATTGACTGAAGTCCATTGCTTTAAATAGGTCTCCTCTGAGTGTGCCATAGTTTTGGATAGAACCCATTACTCTGTGCCTATAGAACATCTTGGTTTGCTGCTGTGACAGAAAAAAGATAAGAAGCAAATGTGTTAAATCCGACATATTTTCTTATTCTGATGACCGTTTAATATAAGACCTCTCCATTTGGTTTATTTTCTGGTTATCATTTCCAAACCCCAATTTATATCATTAGAGATCATAATTTGGGAATAGTACATTTCACTGGCCATGTGACTTTATTTGTCACTCTTGAGAGCCTTTGCTGGATTGCTGTGAGAGCTGTGATGACCTAGGAACAGAAGAACTCAATGACTGCTTTTCTCCCTTGATTTCTCTTCTACAACATTTCTCACATTGACATAGCTCAAGGGACCCTCCTAGAGCAGGAGTGTCTAATCTGTAGTGCTTCACATGTTGTTGGACTGCAACTCCCATCATCCCTGACCACCTGTGGGACTGATAGAGTTGGAGACCATCAATGACCAGAGGGGCACAAATCATTCCCCTGTGTCCTAGAGGCTCAAATACACTTCTGAGCATTCCATGTGGAAATGTTTTCAATGTTCATCAATGTAATTTGGATCAATTCAAGAATGCCAAACAGGTTTTATTCAGATGATCCTGCAAAATGATCTTTCAATTAAACAAAAAACCCCTCATTTTTCATCCATTTGTTTATTTTGCTTAGTGCTGAATATTCTGCAAAATACATGCTCTCATATTGAGTCTCACAAGAAAAGTCTGGAGACACCACATACTGATTAATTCAACGTTCTGAATCATATCAGATTTTAGTAAGGAAGCTAGTGAAGAAAGCAAGTATCCCTGCCCTACAGCATATGGTGTTACACTGCTAATTCCTATTAAGATAGAAAAAAAGTCAACCCCAAGCCACTGTTAATAATCAAATGGGTTTTCTTTTTAGCCCTAATAATTTAGAAAAGGCAAGGTTAGGAATGAAACTAATGTTCTGCTAGATGTGATCTGATCACATGTAGATTTGAGACCCCTCTCTCCTCTTAAAGATGTCTTTATAGGTTAGAGTTCTAAACAGCCTTCCTCCCCCCAAAAAATGATGCATTTAGGAAGTTAAACTGTCCTTTTTCATGAATTATCTTTCTTACAGGGCTTAAAGATATGTCAAGCTTTGCTGCAGTAAATCCATTTCTTGCCGTAATGGAGTAATGTAAGCAACCTTAGGCTGCCATTTAAACAATTCCCAGTGTGTGGCATAGCCGGTGCAGTTTGAAATGCCTCTGTCTATCTAAACAGAAACAGATGTTCGAACAGCAGAGCTGTGCAGAAGTCATTCTTCAAACAGTAGATTAAAACATCTGCCAGGAGCATCGGATGAGGCCTGACAAGCAGCAGCAACATCAGCTGGGCCTGCCAGTCACTTCCACTTAGGAACTAGAAAGGATGAGGAGAGGGGAATCCTCTGGCCAGCCAGTTCTGATACAGTTATCCATGCTCCCTTCATACCTCCCTTCTCATTTAGAAGGTTTTTGGTTGTATCCAACAAATTCATCCCATTAGCACAAGGACTTCTCCTTGCGCAACAGGACTTCCTCTCTTCTTGTCTCCTCTCCCTGCACCTTCATATATGTTCTGAGCATTCCCCCCAGTTCTCTGAAGCAGATGGAGGAAGTGAGGGAAGACAACAGGGAGAGGAAGTCCTTGCACTAATTGGACGACTTCATTTGATACAACCCTATGCTTTCAGTTAGGGACGCAGGTGGCGCTGTGGGTTAAACCACAGAGCCTAGGACTTGCCGATCAGAAGGTTGGCGGTTCTAATCCCCGCAACGGGGTGAGCTCCCGTTGCTCGGTCCCAGCTCCTGCCAACCTAGCAGTTTGAAAGCACGTCAAAGTGCAAGTAGATGAATAGGTACCGCTCTGGCGTTTCCTAAACGGCGTTTCCGTGTGCTGCTCTGGTTAGCCAGAAGCGGCTAAGTCATGCTGGCCACATGACCCGGAAGCTGTACGCTGGCTCCCTCAGCCAATAAAGCGAGATGAGCACCGCAACCCCAGAGTCGGTCATGACTGTACCTAATGGTCAGGGGTCCCTTTACCTTTACCTATGTTTTCGGTTACCTAAAATTCCACAAATTAGTTACTTCATGAAATTTTTCTGCTGCAGATTTGCGACAAATAGATATAGATTTTCTGTCATTCAACAGTATTGTGTTTGTGAAAGGTTTGTTTTTGTTTTCTTTGACTTTACTGAATGTATTTTTCATACGCTGAGCTGTCGAAATCACTGAGTTGGTATTATCACACCTCCAAGGAAACATGAGCAGGAGTTAGACTTCCTAACTGAACACATAAAGCAGGAATCCTAATCACACTTAATTGAGAGGAAGGCCAATGGATCTCAGCCGATGTGCAAAGGCATGTTACCCGATGGGCTTCTACCGTAAGTTGTTTGTTGCCGGTCTCCAAATTAAAGCAAATGCCTGATCCTGGAGGAGGAAAACAAACAGGAGATAAATGGGACTAGTTTGCAAGAAGACTTCAGCCGGCAAGCAGGAATGTTCCCAGGGCTGAATACAGCGGCAGGCAGGCATTATGGGCTGAGTGACTAAGGCTGCAATCCTCATCCCAGTTACCTGGGAGTAAGCCTCACTGAATTCAATAGAACTTGCTAGGATTGCACTGTCAACATGTAAGTGGCACCAAGAAAGTGTAGGTAAGGGAATTTTGGAGGCTCATGGAAACCAAAGAGGCACAAGACTACCATATTTAGACCTTGGAGGTACCACTGCATAGAAAGGAAAGTTATCCATGGTGTGCAGCTTCTCCCATGGCCACAGTCCAGTGTTTTGTCCATCTCAACAACTGTCAAGAGATAGCAGGAGAGAGCTGGGTTTAATATTTTGACACCATCTAGTCAACATGCAGCATGTGTCTAGCTTCTGATGGAATGTCCTCTGAAGAAAATGTAAATATGTGCCCTATGATCATATTTGTTTGTAGCTTTATCATTCAGTTACACAACAGCAACCTTAACAACAGCCTGGCAGGTATATGTAGCAAGCTCCCTTATCCTAGTATAATGATGTTACTTGTGTACTCTCATCATGAAACCTTCAGACTGTGTATAGCAGTTGAAAAACAAAGCTGCTTGGGCTTTTGGAAAAGCAATTTGTAGCTGTTGCTGAAGCTTATTTGCGAACCGTGCCAAATTGGACTTGATTCCCTTTTCAGGGAACAGGTGTCCACATTATTGAAGCCACTTACCCCAGTGGCACTAAATGAACTCCTTTGCAATCTTTGTAAAAAAAAGGAGGTAGAGAAGTTCTTGTTTTTAGCTAACGGGATGGGTGGAGAGTATGCTGAATGGTGGAAGGGAGGAGGGAAGGACGGAGAGATCCTCGCAGAACACTTGACTTCCATCTAAGGGATCACAGTCACACACTATTTTTTTGTTCCAGAGATAGAATTGCACTTTAAAGAGAACCATACATTCATTTGTGAAACTCAAACTTGTCACATTTCTAACAAAGTGAATCAGGAGCAGGTGAAAAGAAGAAAAACCTGGAAGCTTGTTTCCCAATAATAGGTGGTATTATGTTATATTATTATTATATTACAGTGGTACCTTGGGTTACATACGCTTCAGGTTACAGACTCCGCTAACCCAGAAATAGTGCTTCAGGTTAAGAACTTTGCTTCAGGATAAGAACAGAAATCGGGCTCCGGCAGCATGGCGGCAGCAGGAGGCCCCATTAGCTAAAGTGGTGCTTCAGGTTAAAAACAGTTTCAGGTTAAGAACGGACCTCCGGAACAAATTAAGTACTTAACCTGAGGTACCACTGTATATTAACAAGCTTCTTTCTCCTCTCTAGTCCTGAACGCACAAATATGAAATTCTGCAAGGATTTAAAGATTGACTCTACTATTCTTTGGGTGGGAGAGCATTTGCAGGGGTTGAAAGGGAATGCTTAGGAACTGAGGAAGCCACCTTATACCAAGGGCTTGCCCCCACACCTCTGTTCGCCTTTCTGCTTTCCTGTGGTTTACTGCTGAATCGGACCAAACGTCAAAGGGGTATTCTGCAAATTCCCATCTGTTCAATTCATCAATCAAGAGCATGTTTTCCAGGGGAAAGTAGCGGGGCAAATGCAAAACCACTCAGATCCATGCCTAGAAAACATGGGGCGAGTGGGAAACCACTCTGACCCATGCTTTCTAGGCATGAGAGAAGCAGAGGTGTGGATGCGCCCCAAGTCAGATCACTGGCTCATCTACACTGACAGACAGTGACTGTCCAAGGTTTCAGGCAGGGGACATTCCCAGCCCTACATGGAGATGCTGGGTATTGTCCCAACCCCTCGTTCTTTCCATGCAACTTTCCCCTTTCCTGGCCACGTTCCCACTATCCTGGTTCTGAGACTGTGTTTCCTGATCAAGTGAAGAAAAGGACTGGGAAAGGAAAAACAGGGGAAGGGTTAAGCATCCCCTTTCACTGCCACACCCCCTGTGCAAATGCTTTGTCTGTTGGAGGCAAGCACGCAACTGGAAACTGGGCGTTTACTGAAGAATGCCTAGTTGCAGCCTCATAAATGTGAAGGAATCCTCCCACTTTTATCACAACATATCTAAGTATTAGGAAACAGATCATTATTTGATGGAGGCTGGTCCATTAGCATGAATGGGGTGCTGTCCTACGAACCACAGACTGTCCTCAGCACCCCACTCCTCCAGCAGCCTTCTTGGGAGCTCAGGAATAGATCATGAAGACTCGATTAGAAGCATCCTTGCACATGCAGAAAGCTCTAGGTTCCATCCTTGCCAACTGTAGTTAAAAGGATCAAGAGTCGGGCCGTGAAGGAGCTTCTGCCTGAGATCCTGAAGGCCACTGCCAGTCAGAGCAGACAATGCTGGACAAATGATAAAGGTAAAGTGACCCCTGACCATTAGGTCCAGTCATGACCGACTCTGGGGTTGCGGCGCTCATCTCGCTTTATTGGCCGAGGGAGCCGGCGTACAGCTTCCGGGTCATGTGGCCAGCATGACTAAGCCGCTTCTGGTGAACCAGAGCAGCTCACAGAAATGCCATTTACCTTCCCGCTGGAGCGGTCCCTATTTATCTACTTGCACTTTGACATGCTTTCGAACTGCGAGGTAGGCAGGAGCAGGGACCGAGCAATGGGAGCTCACCCCCTCACGGGGATTCAAACCACCGACCTTCTGATCGGCAAGTCCTAGGCTCTGTGGTTTAACCCACAGTGCCACCCGCATCCTCGGACCAATGATACAGGCAGCTAAAATAGTTCTGACCTTGAATGCCTTTGCAAATGGTTATGCATAGACAGCACAATACAAATTTGAACATGAACTGCTCAATGCAAAAACTGTATCAGATTAAAGAAAATGCAGTCGTCACTTGTCAAAAATTTGCAGGGTTGCAATGTTTGTGGTCATTTACACGTACATGGGAAGCGACAGAAGTAATACCTGTTTGTTTTCATGGACGCATTTGGTGCATAGGAGTTGTCTAGTAAGCATGCATTTCAATCTATTTAATAAGCAACATCCCCAGCAGCGAAGGTGTTAATTATGCAGCCACCCAGAATGAAGCCAGCTACCCCCCAAAATGCCGTCTTGCCAACCCTTCAGGGTTATTATGAGGCAGGGAGGGAAGAAGGGTAAAGAACAGAAACAATTTCAGCGGGACAGACACAGCAAGTGGCATTTTAGGCTTCCATTAACTCTGCTGTTTCACTCTCTGCAGAGTTAATTACAAATCAGTTTAATTGTCCTCTCACTCAATAACTTTCTAATCTCCCCCGGACTTGCTACACAGCAGGCTGCAAGGTTGTACTTTATCACTTCTGGTTCCATTAGCCACACGGTGTTAGCCGGAGACCTGCTTCCTCTCTCTCCTCTCAACTTTAACAATTACATTGATTCGAACTGACTTCAGGAGCAACTCCGCTTGGAACCCTCCCCGCCTCCCCTCCCCACCAGCCAGGTTGTCACACTGTAGGGTCACACGTGGCAACTCTTGTGCCCCTCTAGCCTGCCTGGCAGACACACCGTGACAAATTGTGCAGTGAAACATGGTTGTGTAAGGGACGGGGGATGACGGAGGACGGAGAGTTCACTCTGAAGAAGGTCCAGATGGGTGCCAAAAAAGAAAAGAAAAGAAGCCTACTGATCTACAAGGGAAATAGGCACAAAACTTTTAAGTCTGCTAGGAGTTCTTACATAGATGCTTGTCATGTCAGACTTGCACTTGTGTTTCTGAGCATTTTGAGAATACTTGTAGGATACTTTGAACTGCTGTTGTTGTTTAACACCATGTAGATCACCAATCTTCAGCTATTTCAGGCTCAGGGTCTACCTTCAACCCAAATCTGAAAGAATGGGGAAAGTTTTTTGTTTTTTAAAAAAGTATATGTATATGTCTTCTTTCGTCCTGTTTTTCTCTTCTGAATCTCTCCCCCACTCTATCATTTGTGGCAAAAAACAACAACAACTTTCAGAATTTCAGCAGCAACTTACAGGATCTGTGCTGATTGGACATGAAACAGGATGCTTAACAGCTGTGCTTTTTCATATATATATATATATATATATATATATATATATGCTTTCGTAGATTTTCACGGGTACAGGAATGCAGGTTTTGGTGTCTTCGGGTGTCTTCCCGTGTAAGAGTTGGGGTGTCTAGGCGACGTTTTGACGAGGTCTCACTCGTCATCTTCAGGCTGGTGCTTCAGCACCAGCCTGAAGATGACGAGTGAGACCTCGTCGAAACGTCGCCTAGACACCCCAACTCTTACACGGGAAGACACCCGAAGACACCAAAACCTGCATATATATATATATATATATATATATATGTATATATATATTTAGGGGTACTCTCATTTTCCTTCTTGTATTCAAATACTGCCCCTCATTGAGGCCAAACTTAGATTCACAAACTGTTGAGTTAGTGTAGCGAAATAAGCCTAGTCAGGAATAGTTAGGGGCTAGGAAGACAAGGAAATATCTGAGAGGTGGTTTAGTGAGTGAGAGAGGGTAGCGGAAGTTATAGGTCTGGATAGGCACCCCATGATTGTAATTGACCAATACCGTTTATGAAACCACACGCTTGTTAAACTGCAATAAATAAACAAAAGTTTATGTTCCAATTTAACCCTGACTGGGCTCAGTATTGTACCAGGTAGGGCCTGGGTGGTGGCAGTGAGAAATGAAGTGATGGCACAGGGATCAATAGACGGTGAAACGTCCGGGGACCCTGTGTGATCCCCACACAGGATTTTCTTTCCATGCAGCCTTGTTGTCTGGTGCCCGCATAATCCCCCCCACATTTAAATACCTTTTGATCCCACCAGGCTTTTAAACATGATACTATACATTATGCTGCTGAGGATTTGATTCTTTTTTTTGTTTTTTTAAGACTGTTGTTTCATGATGTACACAGTATTTATTACTTTATATCTTTTCATTGTGATCTGCCCTAGAAAGACTTATTGAAAGGCGGCTTACAAATTCATTAAATAAATAAACGGATGGGAGAAAGGATTGTATAATGGAAATTTTAGAGATTTTATTGTAATGTAGAAAAGGAAGCTTATGGAAGATCCTGTTCATTTCCCCCCTTTCTTTACAAACTGCTGACTAGGGACAGAATAGGTTGGTAGAAAGCTGAACTATAAGTACACTTTATATTCCTACCCATAATGTGGTGTGCTAAAGTGGGAGAGAGCGTTTATTAGCATAATATGCCAATTTTACATTTTTCTTGGTTATAACCCAAACAGGCTTCTAACCATAGCAAACATTCTTTGATGTAATGCAATTGTGACTAAGACCATTTACAAGAAGGTTTCAGAGGAGGACAGAAGACCTTGAAAATATTCTAGGGGAGACACGGTGCACTCTAAAGTTCCCAATAGATTCTGAGATACTGAAGCCCAAGGCAGGTCCATTTTGCCAGTTGTGCCTTACATAAATACCTTCCGCAGCTGACTCACAAAACTAACATTCAGACCCCTTCACCCCAGTCTTACCTGGCCTTCAATGTACACATGGAAATATGCAGAGACAGTTATGTTTCTAGTCTCTTTTCTTCACCAATTTCCTAATACCATAGAACAGCAGTGAGTAAGCTGAGGGACACATTCCCTTCTGATCAATGTTTCGGGGTCACATCCTAGTGGTGGGTGGACCCAGAGCCAAAAGCAGCAGGAGCAACAATGGGATTTTTTTTTGCTTACTTACTTTCCGTACTTACTTACTTAAAGGTAACGGGACCCCTGACCATTAGGTCCAGTTGCGGACAACTCTGGGGTTATGGCGCTCATCTCGCTTTATTGGCCAAAGGAGCCAGCGTACAGCTTCCGGGTCATGTGGCCAGTATGACTCAGCCGCTTCTGGCAAACCAGAGCAGTGCACGGAAATGCCATTTACCTTCCCACTGGAGTGGTACCTATTTATCTACTTGCACTTTGACGTGATTTCAAACTGCTAGGTTGGCAGAAGCTGGGACCGAACAACAGGAACTTACTTACTTACCACTTAATGGCTTCTAAGTGGTTTACCAGCATAAAACCAGTTATAAAATCAACACATAGTGAAAATACACAATAAAACAAGCCCATTCAAAAGTGTTAACTATTAAAAGAGTAAAAGAGCAATTCGCACACTTGGATCAAGAAGCTGAAGCTCAAGGGAAAGCTTGCCAACAATTATGCCTCCAAGAGCCGGCGGAATGCCAATACAGATGGAGCGTCTTACATTTCAGCAGGGAGGGCATTTCACAGTGCTGGTGCCACCAGTGGAAAAGGCCCACCTCTGTGTTATCACAAGCTGACAGTCAGCAGGCCATGGCAAAACTAGTCACTTTTTATTTGCTGATTTTAATACTCCTACTGGGCACTGGAGGCTAAGATTCTCTCCTCCTCCCCCCCCCCCACCTGTAACCTGGTCCACAGTTGTTTAGGGTTATGTATGTAAGCGGCAGTACTTTAAAACTGACTTGATGGCTAACAGGCAGGCAGTACAGATCCCTTAGCACTTAACTTTTGTAACAGTACGCTAGTTTCTGCAAACATTCACCACCTTTATCTTCCATCCAGACAAGTAAAAGGCATGATTAGAGTTCAAAGACACATTCTAGCCAGGCAAAAACCAGTAAGTGGCATGACCAAGGGCCAGACAGAGGGGCATTGATGGCTGCATTTGGCTCCCAGCCCTAAGATTACCCACCCCAAATATACTGTTTTGGGAAGAGCAAATTAGTAGGTTCACAAACTGAACCAAAATTCTCCCCTACCTCTGTTTTCTATACAGATTATGAGCCCAGCCCAACTAATGCAACAGTTCACCTAGAAATGACATCTGGGCCACATTCACACCATACATTTAAAGCACTATGGTACCATTTTAAACAGTCATCGCTTCCCCCAAAGAATCATGGGTACTGTAGTTTGGTGCTGAGAGTTGTTAGAACCCTTAACATGGGAACTACAGTTCCCATGATTTCCCTCAGAAAGCTGCTCTTTGTAAGGAACTCTGGGAACTGTAACTCTGTGAGGGGAATAAGGGTTTCCTAACAACTCTCTGGACCCTTAACAAACTACAACTCCTAGAATTCTTTGGGTTAAGACATGACTGTTGAAAGTGGTATCATAGTATTTTAAATGTATGGTGTGAATGTGGCCTTGGCTGCTCTTCAGTTCTCAACAGACCCCGTCATACCCTCCAACATTTCTCTTATGAAAATAGGGACGACCTATTGCATAATAATAACTTTATTATTTATACCCTGGCAATCTGACTGGGTTGCCCCTGCCACTCTGGGTGGTTTCCATCATATAAAAAGAATAATAAAACATCAAACTTCCCTATACAGGGCTTCTTTGAGATGTCTTCGAAAGGTTGTATAGTTACTTAACTCCTTGGCTCAGGGGTCGCATAACTCCATGTCCTCCAACATTTCTCCTGTGAAAATAGGGACATCCTAAAGAAAAGTGGGACATGCTGGGATCAAATCAGACACTGGAATGGCTTCTGTAAATCCAGGGCTCTCCCTGGGAAGCAGGGACTCTTGGAGGGTCTGCACTACTTGCCATACACCTTCCTCCCCTCCACCTGCTTCTGCTCACTTAAGAACTTGTTAAGCAAGTCTTTGCCTTACTGAACCTGAAACACACAACAGAGCCTAGCCTACTTATCTGTGTTTGGGGAAACAAAGTGTAGCCAGCCCTACTTTTTATATGGTTGCTTGCGGTACCTGTTACAAAGTCTACAAAGCAATTAAGAACATTTTAACATGAGAAATGCAATGAAACACCACCAAGAAGTGAATATTCCCTGTATTATACCTCCCACATGCTAGGGGAGAGAGAATAATGCCCTTATAGCTCTCTACCCGCAGGCTGAGTGGGACAATGATTTATTATAGCCCCCTCACACCACAGACTTACCCATAGTCATCACTGCACAAGAAAGTTTATTTATAGAAAGCTGTTGTTAGGAAACAGAGGCCCGGTGTCTGTTGGTAAAGCCTGAGCTGTAAAAGAGATGCTTATGAGGGCCCCAATATGGTTTGGATTGCAGCCAAAGGTCTTGGGTCCTTGCATAACAGGATGCCTCAGAAAAGAAAGGCTCTTGAGCTACACAGTGTTCACACACATTCTGACATCTCTTTGGAGGGATGTGGGAAGGACCAGTTGCAGGGTAGGCAAGAAGTACTGATAAATATGCTCAAACATATGTTTCTGAACCCTTATACAAGGAATTATTATTTTCTGTTAACACACACACAGAGAGAACCCATTTTGGGAATTATTTATATTTACATCCTGTCATTCCTCCAAGGAGCTCAGATCAGAAGGACACACACCTAGGATTTCTGGTGTGAATAAACTTATTTCTTTCTCTATTTTCTCCCCTGGGGTAGAAGTGAGCATAAGTCATAGAAAACAAAGGAGAAATGAAACGCTTTATCGTATATGCGCAGGGCGGGCCCCACTATGGGTCACACTGAGTCTTGTAGTTCAGGAGGCAGATGAGGAAGGATGCCCACCAACATGGCAATGTGGTCCAGTGGCCCACTGCTGCGGTCTCTTGCTCACCACTGCTATTTTTGCAGCTGTAAAAAGACCCGTAGAAGGCGAGACTCTCTGGAGTCCCCTCCCCATGTCTGGTTTGGAAGAAGGGCTCCTTGAGAACTAAGACTGAAAAAAATTAGAAACCAAAAGTGGCAGATTCACCCATCCCTACCTTGGTCCAAGTTCAGAACTAATGCACTATAGTGGTTTGTGCAGCAACACATCTAACCTGTACATTTTGGCTGGTCAAGTTAAAAGTTGGTGCCCTGCTGACTGAGGGACTATTTGCCTCTTTGAGTCCCTACTCTAAGCTGTATCTGAAGTGATTGGTTTTCATTTAAAAGCCACCCACCACATCACACTTTTCACATTGGTTTCAATGGGATACTATTGCAACTGGCTTATCCTGGCTCCATACTTAGTAGGCTCAAGTATGCTGAATTATGCTGGATTGTCGCCTAAATAATGATAGATTTAAATGCGATCCTACATTTAGGTCATATCCACACTTACCTTCTCTCTGCTCTTTCCAGGCATGGTCCATTATTTAAAAGTCCATGTCCAAGTACCCTTCTTTTTTGCTCTGGAGTCTTTCCTGCAAAAAACCCCTGCTCTTTAACGCTCAGTCAGAGCAAATGTCAATCTGCAGAATACCCAAATTAATGTTTGCTCTGATTGAGCTTTAAAGAGTGAATTTTCACGAGAAAACCTTGGGGCATTGAAAGTGTGGGCCTATGCCTGGAACAAGAAGGGCAAAAGGTAAGTGTGGATAAGCCCTTCGTTGGGTATATCTAATTGCCTCTGAATCAATGGGATTTGTGTAGCCATAGGATTGCAACTGAAGAGAAAAAGCAAGCCTCACATTTTTAATAATTGGAAAACATTCTTACATGATGATTTTATTTTGCTGGGTAGAATTTACTAATGGTGTGCGTATTTAAAGACCCTGCTGCAGGGTGTTTTCTTTATTCTTTCATATATGTATATATTTATTTGCGAATAGTTTGGAAAGTAACCATAGTGTATTCTTTCAGGAGTCACACAGGTCAGTCACTGCGAATTCAAGATAAAGCTTCACGGCTTGAAAAAAAGAAAAAAGGCTGAGGTCTGGAGACTAGGCTTGAGATAAACAGTCACTGGAGAGATAATAGATTTGCCTGACATTGTTGTGTCCAGTAAATCATAACAAGACTTCAGAATATTGGAAAGAGTCCAGGAACTGGTGGCTTACATGATAGTTCGCTACCGCATGTTTGGAAGCGCAAATGGCATTTGTTTCATTGTGATCTTAATTCATTCTTAACGGATGGTTGCATCAGAAATGACACATCTGCTTTGTCTACATACTTAGGCAATGTACAATATGTGATTGACTTTCCCTTCGTTATTGCAGTGGCAGTAGTCCTTTTCCAGCTTCCATAGCTTGATGTGCAAGAGAGAAGTACTAGTAGACTTTTGTTTGTATAGTGCAGCTACATCAGTAGTTACTCATAACAGGAAGTTAACATGGCCCATTGGATATAATGTGAGCTATCCTTGGCTTTCTTAGGATGTGATGGTTGGTGGAAATGACAGTTATAATGAGCATAAGCCAGACAGGGCCCTGGCACGGGCATATAAGCACAGCAATCCCTAGACCATGAACACAGCTCTCTATAAAATTTCACACTTAAAATTCTTGCTCATGAATAAAAGGAGTGTCAGCAAATCTATCTTTTTAAGGCCATCCAATTTCAAGGATCAGAACTCACAGTGTTAGGCTTTAACACTTAATAGAAATTGTAATAGTTCTGTTAAACATTTCCTCATTTAATAATCAACTTGGATGGTACTTATAACTTTACCAAATGCTGAATGCACTTAGATTGCTGTTATAACATTGCTAAAACTATAGGCACATTCAGAGTACAGATGGTGTGTCAATGTTTATCTGGGTAGTGAAATTACCCTGGTCAGGTGCTTACATTTCTTTGATGAAAATAACCTTAAAAAAAAAAAAGAACTGGCCAAGGCTTGTAAAAAAAACCAAACAGAATGGTTAGCCATATCGATGAAGCAACCTGTGTTGAAATGCCATGTAGAGAAGGTTATTCTTTAAAAATAAAAAAGTCCAACACTTTTAGTTGAAAAAAGAGCAAAGGAGATATTCACCAGGCATTTACCCCCATTTTTGTCACATTCGGTCAAAATAAAGCTGAATGTGGGCAAGGTAAATGAGTATAAGTTGTGGGCTTACTGTATAACCATTCTCTCTCTCTCTCTCTCTCTCTCTCTCTCTCTCTCTCTCTCTCTTTCTCTTTCTCTTGTTACTTCAGATGTTAAATGTTCTAGATTCTCTAGAACAGGGGTGGGTGAGTAACAAGGGGCATTATCTCCAGAGGCGTACCTAGGGTCTCTTGCACCCTTGGCAAGGAGCTGTATTGGTCTCCCACCCCCCAAATAATAATAATAATAATCTGAGAAACAGGTGAGGTTGCCTAGACAGGAGGAACATACCTCCTTGGGGCTGGATGGAATGCCCATGCCACTGCCTGCCTAGAAACCACTCCAAGGACCACTTTCTATTCCCTCCTGCAGCAGCAGCAGCTTTTCATGCTAGGGGATCCTGGTGGATTCCTTCTTCAGGCAAAGCAGGTGCTGGAGTGCTGACCCAGGTGGTGATGGGGTGCTTCAGGTATTGTGGGAGGACTCTAATGCCTTATAGGTGAATGGGGGGGGGGCTGTGCCCTTGGCAGGGGCCGTTTTTGCCAGTCATTACATATGCCTTTGATTATCACAGTTCAAGGACACATTCCAGCCAGGTAAAATCACTGGTGGAGGATGCTGAGCCAAGCCTGTGAGGGATGTGATCTTGGAGGGGGGGGGAGAGAGTGTCCTGGATAGAGTTGCAGGGGCCACGCAGGGAAGCCACATCTGGCCCCTGGTCTTGAGGTTTTCCACCCCAGCCCTATAATATATTCTTTCAGAATATAGGGCAGTTCTTGGAAGGAAAGGGCTGCTTGGAGAGTACAGTGGTACCTCGGGTTACAGATGCTTCAGGTTACAGACACCGCTAACCCAGAAATAGTACCTCAGGTTAAGAACTTTGCTTCAGGATGAGAACAGAAATCGCGCAATGGCAGCGCTGCGGCAGCAGGAGGGCCCATTAGCTAAAGTGGTGCTTCAGGTTAAGAACAGTTTCAGGTTAAGAATGGACCTTTGGAACAAATTAACTGTATAAGGAAGATGGTGAGAAAATCTGCATTACAGCTAATTTTTACCATTTGTTTATTCAATTGACCTAAGGTCATTTGTCAAATGGATGCTCTTATTCCTGCCACAGTGGGTTCTGTTCCCCTTCAGAGGTGAGAAGGGAATAGCTTTTTAGGGAATCATTAAAGAGGAAGTGTAAACTTGAATATCCAAGGGAAAAGTGAAGGAACCACACACGGATCAGTTCACAGGATGGTAATGCTTCACTCAACCAAGGATATTAGTCTAAATGAGCAGCAGAGAGTGAAATTCTATCCTTTATCCAGCTCTTGCCATTTGACAGTAGTGGTCTGAGGCATTTGTACATTCCCCAAATGATTTCAAAATTTCCTTGGTTTTGACATGTTGCTGCTCAGATTTCATTAAAATGTTTAGAAAAGACTTAGCAAGTGGGCCAGACTACCCACAACAGGAGGAGGGTGGAGAGTTGGGGAGAAATACAATGCAAAAATAAGCTAGCCACCACCTGCCAATCTGACATGGATGAATATTCTGTGGGTGGCATTTAACTCAGTTTTACGCAGAGTAGACCCACTGAAATGCAGGAACCTAAACTTGTTTAACAAATTGTGAATGAGAGTTGTGCTCACATACGCTCTCATTTCTCCCCACTGTCTCACACCTTAATGCAGTTTGTTAAAGCACAGTTTGCTGGTATGTCTACATTGGGAAATTTTACTTTCAACTCCCACTACATGCAATCCTTGCTTGCAAACAAGGATCACCCCATGGTTTGCAATCCTGATTTGTGATGATGGACTGAACCACAGCTACCCAATGCGGAAAACTGGAAATCCTTCATTAAGGCATGCAAGAGAAGAAAGGAGAAGGAGTTCAGACACACTTTTTGCTCTTGATCTAGTAAACCATGTGTGAACCAGGTTCCACATGAAACAACCTAATTTTCTGTTTCAGTTCCAGCTTTGCCTAGAATAAATTCTAAAAATTGTTAAAAATCAACATAGAACACTTTAGATTTTTAAATCTTTTAAAAATGTATAATTTATATTAATTTTTTTCCATTTCAGAGGAACTCAGTATGCCGATAATTTCTGGCAACCATGTCTGAGAAATGGCCACTAAGACACACCAAATTCTTCCATATATATGTTTGTGCGCATATGCGTGCACACATACCAGTACATCTCACACTTTGTGCTGTGTTAGAGTCAATCATTTAACTCCACTGGGTCTAAAACATGGGTAGGCAAACTAAGGCCTGGGGGGCGGATCCGGCCCAATTGCCTTTTAAATCTGGCCCACAGACGGTCCGGGAATCAGCGTGTTTTTACATGAGTAGAATGTGTCCTTTTATTTAAAATGCATCTCTGGGTTATTTGTGGGGCATAGGAATTTGTTCATCTCCCCCAAAAAATGTAGTCCGGCCCCCCACAAGGTCTGAGGGACAGTGGACCGGCCCCCTGCTGAAAAAGTTTGCTGACCCCTGGTCTAAAAGTAATCCTCTCCTGTGTACGAAAACGAAGAGGAGAAATTGACAAAACAGAGAGAGAGTAATAAGAATATAGTCAGATGCTTATGTGGTGGTCATGATTCTGCCTTTCAGACAGTGGGTCACACAGGAGAAGAGAGAACCATGCAAAGTGAAAATCCACCTGAGAACACACACTCACTAATGCAGAACACACATGTGCCTCTGGTTCTTCTATGGGCTGAGTTCAATAATACATACTTAATGTGATGACAGCTTCTTGTGGGGATGGGCTATCGATGCCAACAAGAGAGGGGGGGCCCAGCATCATGTTAGCTGGGAGGAGGCACTCAGATTTGATTTCAGACATTAGCAACACTTGGAGTGACTGGCATGTGATGAAAGAGAAAACTTAACCCTGCCTTGCACGGTGGATTATTGTAGCACCGGTGGAAAGAACTGTCGGCTGACTTTCTGGCTTTCTCCTAACTACTTGAAATGCCTGAATGAATGTTTTCTTAAATGGTGTGAGTATTAACAGCTTGGCTAACTGCAGAAGAATATGCATGAGTTCACACTTGCCCAGGCAGTAATCCATTAACACACTGTTGTTTGCAAAGTCAGCTTCCTTAAAAGGATGCAGGTCGATCAGTTGCAGGCGTGGTTAGGGATGGAGATGCAATTTAAAGCAGCATTCGTGATTGTAAGCCTACAATGAAAGCACCGTATTTTTTGCTCCATAAGATGCACTTTTTTTCTTCCAAAAAAGTAAGGGGAAATGTCTGTGCGTCTTATGGAGCGAATGTGTGGTCCCTGGAGCCGAATTGCCCAGGGGCAAAAAGCAGATCATGCTATTTTTTTGAAAAAGGGAAGTGGGTGTTGAAACAAAGCCGCTGATCGTTTGCCGATTGGGGAGAGAGATAAGGGACGCTAGAGATAAAGGAGGCTGCCTGGAAGGGGGGAGGTAAAAGCCCATGGATCCTCAGGATTTTTGCATCGGGTCACCCCAAATTCACCATCAGATCAAATAGCATGTCCATGGCCACAGCATGAACCACAAAAATCACCCACCCACTGTTGCCTGGGGCCGCAATGGTGCAAAAACATGGCTACAAAGCACGGATCCACATGGATCCTCAGGATTTTTGCATTGGGCTACCCTAAACTCACCATCAAATCACATGTCTGTGGTCACAGCATGAACCACAAAAATCATACATCCACTGTTTCGTTCAGAATTTTTTTTTTCTTGTTTTCCTCCTCTAAAAACTAGGTGCGTCTTATGGTCAGGTGCGTCTTATGGGGCGAAAAATACGGTAACTGACTGTGTGTGGTGAACCAAGAAGGCCCTAGTTCAAATCTTACCCCAGCTATGAACCCACCTGGTGGCCTTAGCCAAGCTGTTGCCTGTCAGTCTCAGTCCACCCATATGCAATATGATGGTGATGGTGATATGGGACTACCATACAGGGCTGTTGTAAGCATCATTCCGGTAATATACGTGAAGCACTCTGAACATTTGGAGAAAGCCCTATAGAAATTCTAGAAAGTAGTAAGTGCTGGCAGGGGCTAATGGGAGTTGTAGCCCAAAACATCTGGAGAACACTGGAAGGGCAGATCCTGAAGCTGAGGCTCCAGTACTTTGGCCACCTCATGAGAAGACTCCCTGGAAAAGACCCCGATGCTGGGGAAGATGGAGGGCACAAGGAGAAGGGGGCGACAGAGGACGAGATGGCTGGACAGTGTTATAGAAGCGACCAACATGAGTTTGATGAAACTCTGGGAGGCAGTGGAAGACAGGAGTGGCTGGCGTGCTCTGGTCCATGGGGTCACAAAGAGTCGGACACGACTAAACGACTAAACAACAACAACAAGGCTAGCAAAGGCAGTTTTGAAAGCAAGAAAAGTATGGAATGTGCACTGCCTTCTGGTCATTTTTCAGGCGTGGTCTAGGAGTGGAGAAGCCATCTAAAGAAAGGGGTGGGGCTTAAGTCCAGTTGATCCAGAATTGAATACAGTAAGCCTTCAACTTACATGGGGGTTGCATTCTGGGGATCATGCCTAAAACCAAAATCTCATATAGTCAAAACACATTGGTTGCAATGGCAGGTGGAACTGCCAAAGTCTTTTTTCCCCCTGGATGCCCACCTCCTTTTTAATTAAGATTTTTTTTTTTGCCAAGCACGTAAAGCTGAATACACACAAGTTAAATTCACATAAGTTGTGGGTATCCTGTGTTACCTAACTGCACCACTGTCCTCTGAAGGTGTGATCCCTGACCACCTGACAGCCCATCTGAACAGCTGAGGCTCCTCAAGGGGAGAGGCAGAGGAAGCTGGAATCCCACCTCAGACTGGGAAAGGAGGGAACTGACCCTGCCCTGGAAGATGAGGCAAAATAAAATAAAGGTCTGCTCTTGTAGTCAAGGGTAACTGATACAGAAGAGGGAGAGGTGCAGCCAGTTTTCTAGATGCCAGCAACTGACGGTGAGCTTCTAGCACATCTTCTGTTGTATAATATGCATGAACAGTACAGTTCCCAGTACAGTTGGCATCCCTTGTGAATTTAAGTTGTATTTTAATATTCTACTGCCTTGAGCCCCACTCCCAATAAAAACACTTATGGGGTCTCTTCCATATCTTCTCTCTGCCTGTGATTCTGAATATGACCCTCTGTTTACTTCAGATGAGAGAAACGTGGGCCTATAGTTATTGGCTGTTGCCTTCTATGAGTTTAGGAACACACAACACTCAGTTGGATTGTAGCCTTCGTAGCCTTTGTTCATGGAGTAGGCTGTTAGGGAGAAGGCAGAAAATGGTGTGGGCAAGAAATACTGTCAAGAGGTCTTATTTATAAGATGGAACACTTTGCTAAATTCTTCACCTCATGTGAGAAAATATGAACAGCTGAGTTTTGCAGAGCCTGTGCTAACCGAACTGGCTTTGTGTGCGAGGACCAGATCAGGCCTACCACACTGCTCTTTTCTCTACAGTGATTTGAGCATTTGAAAGGAAATCCCAGGGGAAATGAGGGGAAGCCTCAAGGAAGGGCAGAAAATTGAAGATTTAATGACTTATTGATGCTCACTCAACCCCCTGCTCACAGTTAAGATTAAAGACTGGAATAGCTTCCTGTGCATTCCCTCCTGGTTGGGTGGTTCCCCCCCCCCCCCTCAACAAAAGAATGTAGTTCCTTCTACATAGTTTTTGCTTACACAAATTACACTGTAGGGAGATAGATGTCAGGTCCCCGACTCTCTGTACAGACCCAAGGGCTATGGTTACAATAGGAGGGAACAAAATTCACTTCACTGCCCCTTTTAAAGCTGTTCACCAAAAATGGGTCGGGGTGTGTGTGGTGGTAGGAGAATCTGCTTTATAGCACCAGAATCAGATTCTGCTTCTGACTACAGATATTCCCCACCCGACTTTGACAAGGTCGCCCAGGTGTGTGGGATGTGAACAGGTCCTGTATGCAGGCCGTTTAAAGTTACCATCAATTATATTTGTCCCATCAAGTACAACTGTATTGCCCAGAGGCCTGCTGTTGCCACCTTGCTTCTCTGTTTGGTTTGGTTTTCTTGCCCTTTTCTATGGTTTATGAGGTAGCCGTTTCCAGTTGACAAAACTTCCACATTGGTAGAACTTAGCTGGATGTGTAGCAGCCTTGCTATAAGGCCCATCATCCACCAGAAAGATCATTGCAAGTGGTCTTCATCTCCAAAATGCATTTTGCAGGCGTAAGTGATGAGGTGGCCCTCTCCCAATCACCTTTCTCTTTCCTGACTGATAACCTTGTATGCCCATGTGCGTTAAGCATCCTTGCAAGGTTTCCTTGGACTAGGCAAATCCCCCTGACCACCTTTCAGAAGGTAGAAAATGAAAGCAGGGAGGGGAAGAGAGGAAACATCCCCATGTATGGAGACCACAGGAAATGGGAAATAGGCAACAGTGGCCGGGGTTGCGACCCTGCAGACCTTGCTGTCTAATGTAATGTGATCTTGGGGCAAGGGGGAGAGCAGGGAGGAAAATAAGTCTGGCCGGTGGACTGCAAATCACAAGCTGGGATGACAAGCAGAGGCCTAATAAAACCCAGCACCTTTCGCTTTCCAATGAAACAAGAGGAGGGTGTGTGATTTATTGCCTCCGAGATATCAACGGGGGTATTGCGATGCTTTCTTTGAAATGGCTTTCTTGCTAGGGGAGCTGTACTGGTAGAGAGATCAGTTCCTCCACAGGCATTAAAAAAGAAAAGAAAAGTACAGGAGCTTAGCATGAGGGGGTGGGGGGGAGAGAAAAGAAAACAATTTGTTTTTCTTTCTTCTGCCTGCTGAATCCCAATGAACCAAGCAAAGACTTGCAGAAACTTCTGCTAGGGTCAGAACTAGGAAATGTGCTATGCTTAACGCAGATTGTTGGGAAACATGGGAGCTGGGAGCCATGGTTTTGCCCTTTCTCCCATGTGACATGAAACCATAGCTGTCAACGTTTCCCTTTTTTTAAGGGGAATTCCCTTATTCTGAATAGGATTCCTCACAAGAAAAGGGAAAAGTTGACAGCTATGCATGAAACCTGCTGGTGCCATTTTTGGAGGCAGCTCTGTGTTTCCGATTGTTTGTATTTCTGATCATCTGCCCTGCTCTGAATCAGTGGGGTTCTCCTTGTAGCACAGTGTATTCAGGGAAGACCTACAGAGTGCAATGGAGTTTCATTTATGGCTGCCTCATCCGGTTAAAAGGGCGGAGGGTAAAGCCAGGGCAGCTTGGCACTGAGGGGTTCTGATCCTAACAATTGGAAGGAATTGCATACTTTACTTCAATAAGCCTAATTATTTTTAAGTAAGTGGCTCAGGATCAGAGCCTGGGAATGTCTTCTTTTCTAAGATCATATCCACAACAGATGTGTTTCAGTGTTTTGCCTTGTTTTTGTCATTAGAGAAAGAACAAACAAACCAGTGATGGATGTACCTCTGAAATTCAGCTTAGATAATTTAGCCGCAAGACTAAGTGTCTCAGATCTTTTGTAATCTGCAAAATTGGTCTAGGAGTCCAAAGCAAACAACTGCTCTGTGCAAGATCAGTTTCTTTAAAGGGTCTTCTCAAATTAATTGCTTGCTTACTAATAAAATCAAAATAATTAACTGTTGTAGCTGCCTTACAAGGACTCAGCTAAGCTCAGATAGACCTACAAGGGTGTGATGTTCCTGAGTAGTAATATTAGACCCAGAAGACATGACTGACTACCATTTAAAGGCACCGTATTCTATTTTCAGGAGTCCTATTTATAAGGCATATTTTAAACCTGTTTCTTAGAAAACATAACCTAGCTCCCCTGTTCCATCCTATTTACAGCAAATTACTAATTGCTGCTCAGTCATATTTAGATATTCTTAACACTGTGAGATTCCCCCAGACAGATAAAGATTACTTTTAATCCTTTCTGGGCTCACACATGATTTGACACTCAAAATACATGTAATTTGAATTAGCACAGAAAATAAGGAACTCATCTTTGGTTGCCTTCATCCTGATTTTTGCACAAAGTTTTCAGGGAGATTAGATGGTATTGGCATTGAGCATTCATTCTCATTTATTTGTGGGGGAAGCTATATGATGCTGCATCAAGCAATTGCCACCCCTCACTTTCCAGGGCACTTTCTCATAACTTTCCTTATCACAAAAAACCCCTGAATTTCCAGGAGAATGGGTTCGTTGTGCAAAAGCAGCAAATCGACTTTCATTGCATAACCTGAATTTGCGTGATGGCTTGGAAGTGCTGTTAAACTGAGCTTCCTTGATTGGTCAATTTCTTCAGGGTTGGGTGGTCACCCTTTTCCCCTCCTTAGGGATACTGTTTCCAAAGGGAGTCTCTTCTGCTACATGTGAAAAATACCCAAGTCACTTTTGTAATGTTCTGCGATTGGAGACATGTATATGAAAACAAAAATGGCTAAGGTTGACTTTAGTCATAGGCTCTGGGTTTGAGCTCCAGCAACTGTGCAGGCCTGGTCTAGAATAGACACGGGCAAGATCCAGCTAAACGGTTCAGCTAGCACAAGGAGTTACAGCGGCACAATGGAACTTCCTCACCCTCTCCTCTCCCCCCACACCCCTGACACAGCCCCTATCTTTGTTATGGGGGTTCCCCCAACTCTTCAGGACAGGTTTACAAAGAGCAAGGTGGTGTGTGGGAAGAGGACAGGGTAGGAAATTTCCGTGGTGCAGCTAAAACTCCTTGCATTGGTGGATCTGTTTAGTTGGATGCTGCCCTTGGATTTTATAGCAGATAAAATCCTGGTTTTTAGGTAAAATGTCTTTGAAACCTTGTAGACATTCAACCCACTAATATAAATACATCATGTCACCTATATACATGCAAGCTTGTGATTTCATGGGCACAGTATCACGTTGTGACATGAACCCATAAATGAGCCACCACAGTTAAATACCACAGACAGGATTTTCATGTCATCTTGTGTCAAAAGATATCACATTGTAATGTTCATTGTGCATCATCAACAGCTAATAAATATTAATAAAACAATAATATTTGGATTAGAACTCTCAGTCTCTAGGTTAACCTTGGGAGACCAAAATATCCAAAAAATCATGTCAAGCTTTCAGATATGTGCTACGAATGTAGCAAATATCAGTTTGCCTTAGTCTAGGCTTGTATGGTTTGCCCTGCTACTAAATTATAAGTCACATGATACTTTGTGGAGTTTTTTTTCATGTACAAAACAATAATGTTATTCAAAAAACGGTTGTAAAATCACCACCCCCTCCTGCTTTCATATGTCTGTTTTGAGTTGATGAACTGCTGTCATTACCACTTCAGTTTGGTCTGTCAACAGCCTCTCCTTCGGGAAGATTGCCTGGAAATAGATATAGTTTTGTCAACTTTTTGGTTAAAAAGCTGCTTGTTTCGAGCACCATCTTCTGCTTCCTGCTTCAGTGATGTCTTAAGGCAGGTGTTATAGTCTGGAAAGAACCATGTTTTCTGTTTTTTGTTTTACATTCAATGGAAGCTTGCCTTAAAAAAAACACAACCCACAGCCTAACCCTTTTACACAATCTGGGGTGGGCAATGTTCCAGATCCATCACACAATTATTCTCTATTCCAGCTTTACCACAATACTACCCCTTGTTGTAAAATGAGGCATTTGTATGGTTCTCCTTACCTTAGAAATCCCTTGGCTCAGTCAAGGCTATAAAGGATCTTATACACATAAAAATTGATGCCTTTAACTGAGCTCAGTCAGTGGAGCATGAGGCTCTTAATATCAGAGTTGTGGGTTCAAGCCCCATGTTGGGCAAAAGTTTCTTGCATTTCAGAGGGTTGGACTAGATGACCCTGGTAGTCCCTTCCAACTCTACAATTCTATGATTATTTGACTCAGGAGTCAACAGGCAGCCAGTGCAGCTGATAAAGCTGCTGCAGGAGGTGGGCAATACCTGGAGTTTTCATACACTTGTTGCAGTGAACCTCTAGAAGTCAAGTAGAAAATGCACTCCCAACTGTAGCTAAGGTAGAGAACAAAGCGAAAGGTTAGAACCAGGCCAAAGAGGTACTTGGAAATGAGATCCCAAGGGGGGAAATGGCAATAAATTTATGAAATATAATCCTGTTTGTTAACAGCACTCCCAATTATCAGAAGCAGTTGCTGTTGATTCACACCTCACTGTTAGGACATGCACAGCTTCCTTGACCAGTCAAGGTAATATTCTCATTAAAAGACCTGGAATGGGTGAAATTCATGGTTCTGTTAGCCATTTCCTGCAGCCAGTGTGGGGTAGTGGTTAAGAGCGGTGGACTTGTAATCTGGTGAACTGGGTTCGTGTCTCTATTCCTCCACATGCAGCTGCTGGGTGACCTTGGGCCAGTAACACTTCTCTGAAGTCTCTCAGCCCCACTCACCTCACAGAGTGTTTGTTGTGGGGGAGGAAGGGAAAGGAGAACATTAGCCACTTTGAGACTCCTTTGGGTAGTGATAAAGCAGGATATCAAATACAAACTCCTCCTCCTCCTCTTCTTCTTCTTCTCCTTAGAGAGGCCTGCCTCAGTCTATGCAACTTGAGTAGTGTTAGTTCCCTCTATCCAATCCAGTTATTGGATGCTACCTGCCTAACAGTGCCAGGCAATGTACAGATATGTAGATGTGTGAATAATATGAAGCATCTTCACTTATTTCAGCCAGGGCAGGGATGTCCTACATGTTATAAACAGCTCATCAGATAAGTTTTTTTTTGCAGAAATCCCCGAGTCAGCATTGCTGAATATTGTACAGCTGGCCATGTGCATCACCAGAGGGGCGGGGGAGGGTGTTTCCTTTCCTCCGAGCATCCTGTCCAAGCCACTGAAAAAGACAGAACATTTGGACAAGTTGACCATTATCCAATTCTGGTATGGGAACTGCTGTATACTGCAGGGAGAGTGAACCCAGCAGGCACATGCAATGACACTCTCCCTAGTAATACCCAAGGCATTGTATAAAATTCCTTCCATATTATTTATTATTATGTATTGAATTTATGTACCGCCCTATACCCAGAGGTCTCAGGGTGGTTCACAGAAGAAAATCACAACATATATAATCAGAATGAAAGCAGCAACCCAATAACAGCCCCACCCCCCACCCCCGAAAAGAGCCACATTTTAAAAGGGTATAGGCTGTCAAACAGATCAACCAAAGGCCTGCTTAAAAAGGAATATTTTTGCCTGGCACCTAAAGGTGTATTACAGGGGTCAGCAAACTTTTTCAACAGGGGGCCAGTCCGCTGTCCCTCAGAGCTTGTGGGGGGCCGGACTATATATTTTTTTAAAAAGAACCAATTCCTATGCCCCACAATAAACCCAGAGATGCATTTTAAATAAAAGCACATATTGTGCATTTTAAATAAAAGCACACGTTGATTCCTGGACCATCCGTGGGCTGGATTTAGAAGGTGATTTGGCTGCATCCGGCCTCCAGGCCTTAGTTTGCCTACCCATGTTGTATAATGAAGGCACCAGGCAAACTTCCCTGGGGAGAGCACTCCACAGAAGGGGAGCCGCTGCAGAGAAGGCCCGTTCTCGTGTTGCTACCCTCCAGACCTCTCAGAGGAGGCACACAAAGGAGGGCATCAGAAGATGATCTCAGGGTCCAGGTAGGTTCATATGGAAAGAGGTGGCCCTTGAGGTATTGTGCCGTTTAAGACTTTATAGGTCAAACCCAGCACTTTGAATTGGGCCCAGAAACTAATTGGTAGCCAGTGCAGTTGAACCAGGATCAGTATAATATGCTCAAACCATCTTGCTCCGGTGAGCAACCTGGCCGCTGAATCCTGCACTAGCTGAAGTTTCCAAACCGTCTTCCATATTAAAGCAGTTCTGCTGGGATGGTCTCCTTTAGCCATTGCCAGGGAGCCATTTGCTCCTACAAAACGAGGGAGAAATAGCACATGGAACACTGAGGTTTCCTGGTGATGGAAGATGAAACCAACATCAGCACCTGGCATCCTCAGGCATCTGCAGGAAGCTGGGGTCACACCACCCTGGCAGGGCCCACTGCTGATGCTGGCCTTGCACACGCACACCATTGGCTGGTTGGGTCTGTGAGCTGCCCACTGTTTTAATTACCCACAATTATCCCAGAGCAACACTCCATTGGGAGCCTGGCAGACAGTTCACAACAACTTGGTAAGCCTACTAGGGTAGCATCAATGTAGGAGGTGGCTTCCACTTGGAACTGCTTCTGAAAAAGGATGAAGTTTCAATACTTTACCTCAGGGGTATGCACTTTTAGAGGCAGTGGTGGCATATGCCCTTTAGGACTAGCAGAGCAGAACGCAGAGAGACAAACAATAGGTGGAACCAGAGCCAACTACAAGCATAGCCGCCCCATTGGATGATTGAAGTAAGAAGGCATGCAAATGGGGACCTGGCTAAGGGCAGGTTGGTGGGGCAGTAGCTCAGTTGCCGTAAGTTTTTAATGTTTAATGTTTTATTATGTTTCTGTATGTGCTGGAACAGTGGCTGGGGCAACCCTGTCAGGTGGGCGAGGTACTACTACTACTACTACTACTACTACTACTACTACTATTGAACCTCCACTGCTTGTGACCACTGTATTCTGCAGGTAGCAGTCTAGGGGCAGAAAACAACCCAAGTCTCTCTCTCTCTCTCTCTCTCTCTCTCTCTCTCTCTCTCACACACACACACACACACACACACACACACGGTCAGGTACTATGGATAAATTGTTTTATTCTGGTCTGTTTTGGTGTTCCCCTTTCAGTGGGATAGGATTCCACCTTTTAATTTTTGTTGATGGATGAACACTTTTATT
Source organism: Podarcis liolepis (assembly GCF_965112155.1). Taxonomy (NCBI): domain Eukaryota; kingdom Metazoa; phylum Chordata; class Lepidosauria; order Squamata; family Lacertidae; genus Podarcis; species Podarcis liolepis. The sequence continues at coordinate 75,392,225 of NC_139557.1, forward strand.
ACTCTCATGTTTTATTCTGTGTCTCGGGTTTCGAATGTTTGATAAGTTTTCCCATATTCTAACCATTTTGTAAGTTGCTTTGAGAGGCTGTGCATAGAGTGGTGAGCAAATCATCACCACCTACGCTGAGCACAGTCGGATTTCCTTGTGGATAAAAATGCATAGGACTCCTACCACATGACGTGCAAATTAAGATCCAAAAGTAACTGTGCTGCTCCCTAGTAACACAACTTACCCACAGCCCCCCCCCCCCAGCTAAAGTCTGCCCTCCCTAAAAATGGCCCCCAGATGTAATGATGATTGATCTGGGGCGTGTGCATTTGCAAGATGCGACCCTGCTTCCTGAATGATCCTTTCCGGAGGCAGATGGCCAGCAGCGGTCTGTTGCCTTTCCAGAATGTCGACGAAATAGCCATACAATAAAATGCAAATGAAATACCCAGGAGGACTCGTTACTCCTTTTCCTTATAAGCGAAGCTGTATTTTTAAACCACACCTTGATTAAAATTTGGCAGGACTACCAGGACCAGATAAAGTTGCAGCGGTAGCAGAGGGTGGACATGGGACTGCGTCCAGCCCATGAGCTGCCAATTGGCGATCTCTGCTTGCATCATTTTTTCCACCGATTCGGAAATATTACATCAGGCTCTAAAAGGTGGAGATTCCCCCCCCAAAAAAAAACTCTCACTCTTCTCTGCTTCAGTGTTTAGCATAGCACTTGTGTGCATTGCAGGCTTCCTGTGGCCCTTTTATAAGCTGCCAGAACAGGAATGAACCTGGTAGTAATGATTCTGGCAACACAGAGCCCCCCCCCCTCCCCAAACACCACATCCTTATTCAATTTGCAGGAATAGCAGGTCAGGTCAGTGTGTCTCTTCACCATTACACAGTACTGTTGGCACCAATCGGGGTTTGTCTGAGTTCCAACCTTTTTGTCATTGCCCATTAGAATATTAATAACGCTACTAAGAATTTCCTTGCATTTGCCCTTTTTGCAGCAAGTACTGAGAGGGGTGACTTTATGGTTTATCAGAAGTGCAGGTTAGCTAATGCAAATACCTTTTTGAAGAGTGACTCATTAATCAAGGGTGTGGGCCGAGGGTGGAGTTGGCAAGAGTCTGGGCACAGCGGTTCTTACGCAGGAGGATGCCATAATGTTATCGCTGAGGAAATCCATGTTTGACCCTGATTACTAACCACACCCCCTCTAGTTCCTGAAGCTTGTAGAAAGAATAAGTAAAGGGTTGTTTTGTACACTCATTAGAAGGGAGTTGTGAAAGTAAGTCCTGACCCTCAAACAGCCTACATGTTTGTCCCCTTTGTGTAAGGCAGGAGAAGGCCAACAGAAGATTCCCAGGTGGTTTGCCAAGGGCTGCCAACCAAGTGAGATGTTTTTATTGATTACACACCTGTGTTTTAACCAACAATGTAACAAACCACTTGCATTTAAATCCATTTGTGAGGATCAAGGGGCACAATCTGATGTATTAGGATTTTGGGGTGTGTATGTGCCCAGTTCCACAAAATGTCCTGATAGACTCAGGACCGAACTTTTGGCACATAATTTGGTGTCACGTACTTTGGATGTGACCTCCCATTGTTAATAGCAGGCAGGGAGTGATTCCAATTGGGGGCTGCAACTGGAGTGAAGAGTTTATTACAGTGGTACCTCGGGTTACATACGCTTCAGGTTACAGATGCTTCAGGTTACAGACTCTGCTAACCCAGAAATAGTACCTCGGGTTAAGAACTTTGCCTCAGGATGAGAACAGAAATTGTGCTCTGGTGGCGTAGCAGGAGGCCCCATTAGCTAAAGTGGCGCTTCAGGTTAAGAACAGTTTCAGGTTAAGAATGGACCTCCGGAATGAATTAAGTATTTAACCCGAGGTACCACTGTATTGCCATTTTTTGAATTTATACCCTGCCCTCCTTCTCCCCAAGGAGACCAGGTGGCAAAAGGGTAACCAGTTTAAAAACAAAAGCAGAAAACATTCCAAAACAGTTAAAACTTTCTAAAATCAATTGCAATCAAAAACATCTAAAAGCAGTTTCAGTTACAAACGTCATAAGAGCAATTACCGTTAAAAACGTTATTCCATCCAACGATCATGGGGTCACCAGGAACTGCATTCTTCAGCCACCAAATGCTTGTGCAAAAAGGAATGTTTTCAGATTCTTCCTCACTAGGGAGGGCATCCCACAACCTGAGAACCACCACTGAAAAGGCCCTGTCACAGTTCACCATCAACCAGGCAGTCCCCAGTGGTAGTACCACCAACAAGGCCTCACTTGATGATCATAGGGTCTGAGATGACTAACCCCTCTTTTCTCCATGCTATAGTCCTGGGCATATGACTGTGGCCGCTGTGCTATTGGGTATCCCAATTCTATGGGTTCTGTAGTAAGATTAAAGCTTACTGGGAAATGATGTATAATGAATTGAAAAATATGTTTAAAATAACATTTGTAGAAAACAACAACCCAGAAACTTTCCTTTTGGAAATTACAGGAACAGAACTACCCAAACCGTACAGAAGCTTATTCATGTACGCTACTACAGCAGCAAGAATGTTACTTGCCCCCAGATGGAAAGAAGTAGAAGTCCCAGTAAAAGAAGAATGAATACAAAAACTTATGGAATATGCAGAAATGGTGAAACTTACTGTACCAAAAAAATAAGAATCAAGATAACAAACTTTTTATAAAAGAATGGAAATTGTTCATTGAATATTTACAGGTTGTAAACAGATAAGAACACTGGCAGGATTACTGTAACAACTTGCAGTTTCATAAGAGTTTTACATGAAAAGTAGATGAATAAATGAACAAATTAAGTTAAATTGGATATGCAGAAAATATTAAAAATAAATTTAAGGAACCACAGAAAGAGGGGGAAGGAAGTCAAGTTTTGAAATGTTAAAATGACCGTAAAATCATTGAAATGTATAAACCTGAAAATCATAAATTATTATTTTTTTTTTAATTGTATGGGGCACCTATGCACGCATGCATGCAAAAATGCTTGCAGGTACCCCTTTTCAGGTTGGTGGGATAGAGCAAAATTGGGGGCAAGCCCCCTTCACACACAATAGGGATTTAGTTTCATACAGTTGCCTGGGTCACATATTCACATTTACAGGTGGGAGAGTCTATTGGAAATCACTTTAGGAGCAAATACCCAGTTCTCTTTAAAAGCTGGCCGTATCCTGCATTAACAATATGCACTCGTCTTTGTGAGTCATCACAAGAGAGAAATTTCATCTGGCACTTCTCTTTTCCGTCTGTATTTTGCGAGGTCAGGCCTGTACTTTGATAGTAAAAGTATGTAAATCTTTTGAGTCTTCTGGGGCTGGTATAAAAAAGAAATCCAGGATGATAATAGCTGCACACCTGCTTTCTCTTTGCCACTAACCGATTTGATTAAAAGATGACCTATTTAAAAAGAAAGAGTGAGAGAGAACAATTAGTCTGGGTCATTGTGCCATTGAAATATTCCCTTAGTTGCAAATTCGCATTGTTCTTCCGGATGGGCTGTTGTGAATATAAAGTAGTCACCATGGACAGCAGCCTTGACATGTTCAGATGGGTGGGCTGAAGCTACAAATGCCTGCGAATCGAGACAATGAGGCAGAAACAGATTTCTTTTGATACCACCTTTACCTACTCTGCATCTGGCTTATTTACAATCCTATTGCACAAAAGGCTCTACTTTATAGTCTATAAGAAAGCCCAGCCTTTTATTCTGCTTTTACATAGTTCTTGCCTGACATTCTTGTCGCCCATGTTATTCCCAGGAGATCCTGGCATGGCGAGAGAGGCATTTATAAAGAAAAGCTGCCTTGTGTCGATCATCTCCTAATTCACAACAGCAAACAACTGTCTTGTTAAGAAGAGACTCCTACTTTAAACCGGAATTCTTGTGAAGTATCTTTTTTTACCACTTTATTGTATGGGTTTTTCCTTTCCTTTTGTCACACAGTGGAATAAATACTGTTGCACATCATGCCAATCTCTGAGCGATGTGATATTCCAGAGGTTACAGCCACTAACCCAGGGTTTGTGTTTCTTTTGGAATGAGGTGTCTTTATGATAATATGGATTTTTTTACACATATCTACAACCTGAGACTACAATGGAGGGGTTCACAGCATTAACACCCCAAGAGGGTCTTGCTTCTCCCATAGCCATGGCCAGGGGAGCCGACTTGGGCCCCAGGTTATGGGTGCCCATGCATGTGACACAATGACGTCCTGTTGCGACGTGACATCATGACGTCCAGTTTCCCTGGTCCCGGAAACTGACTTCTGGCAACTTGCAGACTTAATATATAGAATAAGAGAACAAGAAGAGCCTACATTTAAAGAGGATTGGAAAACATTTATTGAATATGTGGGAAATAATTGTGTACAGCTGAAAATGCTGGCAGCATTAGGATAAACTCAGCAGTGTAATAAGTTTTGGTGGATGCAGTAATGGAGTACTGATTGGTATAGTTTTTTTGTAAAATATGCAGGGATTTATGATATGTAAAATGAACCAAGGAAAGAGAAGAAGGGAAGTCTTAAGGATGTAAAATGAGTATTTTAAATCAGAAAATTTAATAAACATTTTCTATCTGTCTATCTATATCTATATCTATATCTATATCTATATCTATATCTATATCTATATCTATATCTATATCTATATCTATATCTATGTCTATGTCTATGTCTATGTCTATGTCTATGTCTATGGAAACTGACTTCTAGTGCCACTAGATTTTAACCTCTTTTGAGACATCGCAAGACCTTGGAAAGCATCTCCACGGTCTTGCGAGGCCTCGGACATGACTTCCAGTGCTTCCTGGGGCACTGGAAGTTGCGTCGGGGGCCCTGCAGGTTTTTTGTGGGTGCTTGGGCACCCATAGCCCCCTGGCCATAGCCTTGGATTTAAAAACAGAAATCAAATATCATGCTCTGACTTCTCTCTAGCTTGCTGCTTTTTCTCGCCTGTAATTGAAATTATCATACGTTCTATCCCTGTTTACCTCTGCCTCCAAACCTACCCGTATTTCTCTCGTTTCCCTGGGTCTGCTTTATATTGTAGATCCCTCTCCAGCCTGATGTCTGTAAAGTATGAGATATTTAAATAAAATAGCAGCACTCCAAGGCATTGTGGGTAATTGCCTTGGCATCCCTAAGGAAGATAATAGTATCTTTGGAATGGTGGATCCCAGGCACTGGTGTGGTCTGCTGTTGTTGTCATGGAGACCACCAGGTGAACCTACCAGGGCTTACTCACACCACCCACAGATATTGTGGTTTTATAATTTTGATTTTGTTCTGTGAACCTCCCTGAGACCTCTGGGTATAGGGCAGTATAGAAATTCTAATAATAATAATAATAATAATAATAATAATAATAATAATAATAATATAAAAGGGGATCAATAGTAAGGCATTTTTGGCAAGGGGCCCCTCAGACCTGAAGCCAGGTCCCTTTCATTTTCTTCAGCATACAGTGCCATCATGTCTTCAGATTTTCCATGAGGGACAGGAACATGCTTTTTCAAAATGCAAATAAAAACTGATTTCATCAACTTTTGCACAAAATCCCTGTTGCCTTGATGTGTATAGTCCATTAAATCTACACTGAGCTGCAAATGCTTTAAATCAAGATTCCTGAATATACCTCTAATGTTTGAAGACTTGATTGAGAAGCCATTGTGTGTGAAGAAGCCATTGTGTGTTAAATTAATACCACTTGGTTACTGAGAACACATGCAATGAGTGTTAGCAACAAAGTCATAAATTCAAAGCTTTGCCATCCCAGCTCCACTGAGGCCAGATTCTTTGACTTTTCTTCTCACATAGAGTCTTCATCTCACTGGCTTCTGTCAAGTCACAATTAGTTCATGGAAAGCTAACCTGAAAGAAACATGTTTGCAATGAACAACTAATATTCCAACAGAGCTTAGTCTTGTTTTAATAAGCAAATATTTGCATGCCAAAGAAATAAATACCAGCTTATTAATGCTAATATGCTAGTCACTGGGAGTCAACCATTTTATTGAAAACAGCTTTCTGGCAATGGGCATTTCGAGAGCTGGAAGCTAAAGAAAATAGTTTGTCATCCCAAAAAGAGCAGAATTCAGTACTACAATCAGCACGGGGCTTTCAACAAAATGGCAACCCTGTGTCAAATTTGCTCCACCAACTCCAAATGCATCGTGAACTTTTTTAGTGTCATGACACTTCACTTTCCCGCTCTTACCAGTGACAGCCAATAATGTAGAGAAGCGGTAGGGAAATTGCTGTTGAGAAGAGGTGTCCCTTTCACAGATCAAAGGCTCTGCAGTCCAGCTGAGGCTTCAGTCAATGTAAGATTCATACAATGGAGTGATTTGGGCTATTTCCAGTTATTATTTTATTATTGGATAACATGCTCTGGGACCTGCTGGTGATGGGTGGGTGATTAATGCACCAAATAAATGAAATTGGAAGGTATTTTTTACTGATCCTTCCCCCCACAGTCCTCTATGAAGCCCCAAAACCGCTCCAGATGGTTAGGGGACCCTTTGGGAGAGTTCTTTGGCAAAAGGGCTTCAGGAGGAAGGGGCATCAGCAAAACCACCTTCCTCCCAGTTCACTGATGGAAGCCTCTGCTGGACCAAAAGAAGCTTCCATTCACAAGAGGTACAC